>NC_089220.1:4142602-5378470 GCF_963924675.1 Phocoena phocoena
CCCCTCCACGCGTAATCATGACCATCTGAAGGCCGTGGGCCTCACCTTCTCTGGCTTAGCTTGGAGGTTCTCAGGAAGTGAGGGCGGGAGAACAGAGGAAGGAGGAGGGAGCAAAGGGTGGATGGAGGCCCTTCTCTCTGTCTAGATGAAGGAACCGTGTCCTAAGAGGACAGGCAGGAGCTCTGGTTCTTCCCCCAGCCCTACTGATGGTGCACTGTGTAACTTTGAGCAGGGTCCTTCTTCTCTGGGCCTCAGTTTCCCCAAGCTGCACATGTTGTCCTCCTGCTTCATCCATTATCGCCATCAGAATGACCAGCCCCACTCCGTGCAAGACTCAACAGTGTGATGGGTCAGAGAAAGACCCCTAGGCTTTAATTAATAGGAGTGGGGTCTTCACAGCTAGGGAGGTGAGAGTCTGCTGCAGACTACAGCTGGGGCACTGATGCTCAGTTCTGGGAGAAGCTGACAAATGACTCCTGTTCAGAGGAAGGCACTGAAGTGTATCATGCAAGGAGCAGGTAAAAGAAGCTTTGAGACTTGGTCTGGAGGAAAGAGGTCAGGAGGTTCAGGTTGCCACCTCCAGAGGCACTGGGACCCAAGAGCAGTTCTAGAAAGCTCTTTCCTAATGATGAGAACTCCTCCATGAAGGAATTGGCTCCCAATGAGGTAGTGAGCTCTCCATCCCTGGAGGCAAGCAAATCTGTGTGTGGGATTCTGGGATTCTGTGTGTGCCCTGCGCTCTGGTCTGCAGAGGCTCTGATCCTCAGGGGGTCTGGAGGGAGTGATTTGGCCCTTCAGCCTTGTGGTTCATGAGGCCTGTGCTCTTCCTGGCCATGCAAGTGCCTGGTACACATCAGAGATGCTTTAAGGGGCCACATAGGTTGCTACAAACACACATTCTTAGTTTCTAAGCAGAGAAGGCAGAGGAGGGGCCTGCGCACAGTCTGCCGAGGCCCCAGCTTCTCTCTTTTTCCTGCCTCAGCTCTGCCAGCTCCTGAGGCCCAGTGCAAGATCCTGACCACCAGACTCACCCACCGCATCCCAGCTTCAGCCCCTTCCTGCCCTGAGGCCCCACTTGCAATGCCATCTCCACCCTTCCTGAGTGACCTGAGCTCTTCCGAGACACTTAGAGCCCTCCACCAGCCCCTCTTTGTCGGCATGTGGGTTTGCCAGGGTGTGGCTACCGCCTCCAGGACCCCATGGATGGGCAGGCAGACTCCACCCCCATTTACCGATGGGATGCCTGAGGTCCAGGGCGCAGTACCCTACCAGGGACCACGTGGCAAGGCTGGGCCAGAGAGACCCAGGGCCCCACTGGCCTGGGCGCCCAGCCCGGCGCCCCCTGCTCCCCTGGCCCCCGCCCCCGCCCAGCTGCTGGGGCCTAATCCAGGCCTGTGGGAAGTGGACCAGGGCGAGGAGGCGGATGGGGACGGAAGGCCCCCGATGCCGCTGGGATGCCTTGATGTCACAGATGTGGCTCTGGGCTCCTGCCTCGGGGTTTTGACGGACTTGCTAAATTGCAATTCTCCGTGGCACAGGGGAGCTGGGCCCAGGCCAGGCCTGCCTTACCCTCAGCAGCTGCAGCTACGGAGAGCCAAGGGGTGGAGGCCCGGCCGGGCAGGGGGCTCAGGGGCCGCAGGACATCTGGACCTTGCAGCCAGGGGCCCAGCAACTCGAGGGAGGGGTACCATTCTGGGGAGGTGCTGACCTGAACCAGAAGGAAGAGATGGGCCCCAGACCCAGCTCAGGGAAGGCACAGCCAAGGAAGGATTTCCGTCCAGAAAATAAACTTTCCCAGCATTCTTAGACCAGAGTGGAGTGAGGGAGTGCTGTGCACACAACCTTTGTGGGGAGCAGGCTAGGCCCCGACAGAGGAGGGGGTGGTTCCCCTCCAGGGGAGTCATGTGGCAAACGAAGAAGTGGGTGCTGGGATTTGAACCAGGTCCTCCCAGGCGAGGGCTACACCCACCGTGCTCTGGCCTGGCCTGTCTAGAAACACGTTTCCCTAAGCTGGACATTCATCTCCCTGACATTGCCTCTAGTTCTAATGCAAGGGGAGTCCCCCTCAAACGGCAAGCCAAGAAGGGGCCCGAGCATGAGATTCCACATCCAAGAAAAGGGCAGGAGTGTGCTGTGCCCCCCAGGGCCCCCCAGCGCCGGCTCTGTGCTGACGGACAAAGGCCGCAAACCTGAATCCTGGGGCAGGGGGGAGCGGGGCACGGCTCATCAACCCAGTGGCCGCCCGGGTGAGGCCGAGCCCATGGACATCACTGGGCTGATGGGCCTTCAGGAGAGCTAGTCTCCCGAAAAAAGCAGAGGTGCCATCCCCCATAGTGGGGCCACTCGAGGGTCAGTGAGCACAGACGTGCACCCTGCTGGTCTGCAGGTCTGCAGGGGGGAAGTTTTCTGGATCGGGGTCTTTACCACCCCCCACCCCCAGTGAAGCAGCAGATGTTTTTAGCACAGCAGCCTCCAGCAGAATTCTGTGCTCCAGACAATAAATTTCCACACACGTACACAGAGAACAGCGTCTCTGCTTCCGGCTGCCTCGCCTCCTGGAATAGCTGCCTTTTAATTACATGGAAAGGTCACCAGAAAAAAAAGAAAGAAACAAAAGCCAGAGTCCCTAGAAACTTCCCCTCCGTGCCCAGAACTTTGCAGCAAAGTAGCTGAGAGACAACGGGAGAACAGAGGCCAGAGCCCCGTGGGGCAGGGGATGCAGGTGCCTGGGGCCCTGAACTCTCTACTCCTAAAGTGGGTTGACAGGTCGTGAAGACTGTGAGTTCTGTTCTTCAACCACTGGGCGCCACCGCGGGTGGACGCTGGGCTTGGCACTGGCGACAGTGAGCAAAACAGCCCCAGCACCATGGGGCTGATGGTCTACTGGTGGGAGTGGGGGAGGGGGGCAACACATGTGAACCAATCATGTGACTCTGGCATCTCAGTAGTGCTAAGTGCAGCAGGCCTGGAGTAGGAGAGCTGGCTCAGTCCGGGAAACCAAGGAGGCCTTCCTGAAGGAAGTGGCACTGGATCTTGGAGGAAGAGTGGGCAGTAATCATGGAAAGCAAGAAGTCTTTTTTCTTCAAAGAGGGAGTCGGGCACACAAGATGGAAAGCACCAGAAAAAAAGCAACCTGCATTCCGAACCAGCTGGACCAGGGGCCATCTGGCCTCCACGCTTTTGCTTAAGCTATCACCCCTGACCCAGAAAGCCTTTCCAGGACAGCCGTCACAAACCTTAGGTGTGTCCCTGCCTTTCTAAGCCACAGAGAACCACAGCTGGAGGGGAGCTTCCTCCTCCAGGGGCTCCACCGGATGCCCCGGAAACCCCAGGGACGCTCAGGTTTTCCTCAAGCCGCCAATGGTGTCTCTACATCTTAGGAATGTGGAGGCTGGGGTGAGGCGGGTCCCCTGCATGGCTCCTGTCATTGACCCTGCATGCCCGAGGGGCTGCTGAGGTGTGCATGGAACAGACGGTCGATCTTGCTAGGTTCCGGGGGGCACAGGTCTATAATGATTTCAGGTGTGTAAACTATTCTCCTTTCTCCCCTCGTAAATTGGGTTTACTGCTCAAATGGACAAAATTTTCATGATCAGTTCAGCCCCACACCTGAGACAAGTCGCTTACTTCAAACTACGCTGGGTCAGACACTGTTCTAGGCTCCACGGACACAGCAGTGAACAAAACAGGAAAGTGGGGCTTCCCTGGTGGCGCAGTGGTTGGGAGTCTGCCTGCCGATGCGGGGAACACGGGTTCGTGCCCCGGTCCGGGAGGATCCCACATGCCGCGGAGCGGCTGGGCCCGGGAGCCATGGCCGCTGAGCCTGCGCGTCCGGAGCCTGTGCTCCGCAACGGGAGAGGCCACGGCGGTGAGAGGCCCGCGTACCACAGAAAAAAAAATGTATTAAAAATAGTGAATCATCTCCATAGTGTAGAAACAACCCAAAGCAAACAGATAGGCACAGAGCCGTGGGAACAAAACCACTGCAGAGTTTTCACCCCGGTGACCTGCCTCTGGGTGGGATCACGGGATTTTAATTTTCTTCTTTGTACTCACACAATTCCCACTGATTCCACAGTGAGCTGATTCCTTTTATAATCAGACAAAAGAAAAGATACAATTTTTAATAAAAGGATGATGCATCCATGTTACTAATTGCGGTTTTGAACTGTTCAAAGCCCCAGATTGTCCCCTCCCGTTCCCACCATGCAAGTGGCAGCTCTCCTGGCCCCCCTATTTCTAGGCAGGCGTTTGCGGACACGGCTGCACACACACTGCAGGGCATCTGGTCTCCTGCTCTGTTCACTTAACATTAACGATAAGCATCTCTTTCCACGAAGACTTCATAATTACGGTGGTTAAGGGCTGCGGCATCTTTCTGCCGGCGGCCTGGATCCTCGCTTTAAATTCGGCGGGGGGAGCAGCCTACAGAGCTATTAGGGGCCAGTGATTGATGGTCCAGGCCGCGCTGCTAGCTCGGCTAGCACACACCCCTGGGAGCGCGTGTCAGCCTTATTACTCCTGTGTACCTGTCTGGCCTGGGGAATGGCTGTGTCCCTGTGCCCAGGAAAACAGCCTGGAGCTGGCCTTCCCGCCACCCCTGCAGCCCCCCAAATGCAGGGGGGATGACTCAGAGCCTGGCCATGGGGTCCCAGCCCAAGGGCCCCTGATTGCTCACTTTCAGACTCATTTTTCTCCCTGATGTTCAAAGTCCTCTCAGCCTTGAGCTGTTCCATGTCTCAAGCTGGGGTTCCTGTTTTCCCCTGGCTGGTTTATGGGGTACCCTCACAGCACCCCATCATGTCAGGACCCGTCAGTCCCCTGTGCATATAGATATGGCCACCGCCTACCTGATCTGCCTCTTACCCATTCCCCTACTAAGCGATGGCAGGCTGGGCCTTGCGCAAGGGCCCCCCCCCCCCCCCCGGCCCTGGAACAGAGCCGCCCACAGGGGAGAAGCCAGGAGGAGGCAAGAGTTTTCCTTCTTTCCCCCAGATCTCACTCCCCCTCCCATTTTTTCCCCATCCTGGAAAGAGGCACCAGCATCCACTAGGTGGCCAAGCTCTTGACCCTCCTCTGACAGCGCCCCTCCCCCCACCCCCATCACTGCCTGTTTCCGTCCTGAGCCTGCAGCATGGCCGGCTCATCAATGCTCCCTGCATCCTTCCCTCTCCCTCCACCAGGACTGGCCCGCAGCCTGCCTGCCCCCTCCTCTCTGCACTCGGGGGAAGCTTATTAAAATGCCAATCTGCTCCTTCCCCACGTAAAAAGAAAGAGCTTAACCTTGCCCTTGGGACGAAGGCCAAGCCCCTCACCACATCGGCACTGCCCACCCTCTGCCCCCTCCCCTCCCCGTCTCCAGGGCAGACACCCAGACTCCCCAGTTCCTCCTGCTGGGAGTGACCCCTCCCCCCAAGCCTCTGCTGGGCAAAGCTCACTTTTTCCGGAGTCTCAGCGGAGACACCCCTTGCTTCCTCCAGGCTGTCCTAACTGCCTCCCCCAAGGCTGGAGCAGGGGCCCCTTCTCTGACCGTTGCATCTTCTTCATCGGAGTACAATCATTCCCTTCTATTGAATGACTGTGTTGTTTCTATTGACGGGACCATCTGCCCCACCAGAACAGCAGAGTCAGTTACCAGGGGCCCAGCATCCAGACGGGTCCTGGGAGGCGAGAGAGGGAGGGGGAGGGAAGGAAGGAAAGAAGGAAGGAAGGGGACTGGAAATGAGCTAGGTACTGAAGATGGCTTGTACTGGCTCGCAAGAACCAACTGCGAAATCTTCAAGAGCTTTTGTGAGTTGGTGGCTGCACACCTGGCGGTTGGAAACTGGCCATGGTGGGAGGATTTATACCAGGAGAATCGGCAAATGCTACACACCAGGGCTTTTTATTCTCCAGAGAACCAGCCTCCCGGCTCACCACCAACTGAATTCCCTATTTTGCCCACACCATCCCCAGTTTCAACTAAGACTTACGGACTCCCAGGATGGAAAGTATCATCCCGTGCATACAGGCCCCTCACACAGTCCTTCGAACGGTATCTGATCACCTCCCCAAGTCAGTTCCGTACTGGGCCCCGGGGTTCAGGAGCTTACAGTCTGATGGGGGTGTTACACGTGTATATGGCAACAGCGTAAAATGCTCCGAGCACGGGACGGCCAAGGTCAGGGGTGGGGGCGTGGAGGGGGCAGTGGGCAGTCCTGGGTCACCTCCTGAGGGCGCCTAGGAGGGGATCTGTGATGTTTAGAACACGACTCAGTGATTTAAATTTCTACAGATTTCCTCTGTGGGCCAGTACCTGGGCTTATAAATTAGGAATGATCTTGGAGGCAAGTTACAGCAAACCCGGCTAACGGCGACTACAACAAATGAGGCTTCTTTTCTCACTTAGCAAGAAGCCTGGAGGCAGGCCGTGCTGGTGTTAGTCCCACAGCTCAGGGAGGCCCTCGCGGACCCCAGGCTCTTTCTGCCCCCTCCCCACCACTCTTAGCTTACGGTCTTTTGTCCCAAGATGACAACTTTGGTTCCCGCCTCTGAGCCCGCAGGAGGGAGTGGGGAGGGGCAGGTGAGCCTGTGCCCTGTTATTAGGGGTCTTAGCTGGGGCCTACTCTGTCTGCTGGGAGCCCCTGGAGAGAGGCCGAGCTGCTTCTCAGCCCCCAGCCCCGCCCCGGGCAGGCACAGAGCAGGTGCACTGCGTGTGCACGTCAGCCGTGAGCGGAGCCGACAGCGGAACAACACGGAGGGATCGGGATCCGCAGAGCCGACAGAGGGGCTGGCAGGACGGCCCATGGCTGCTTCTCAGCCCGAGGCGCGAGATAAGGCTGCGTCCTCATCTATCTGCAACCTAAGGAGCTACAGCATGGGCTGCCCAAGCTGCTACCTGGCAGTTGGCCGGGAGCCTGCAGAAACCCCGTTAACCTTTTCAGCTCTTTCAAAGAGCACGTTTACCAAG
Organism: Phocoena phocoena; assembly: GCF_963924675.1. Taxonomy (NCBI): domain Eukaryota; kingdom Metazoa; phylum Chordata; class Mammalia; order Artiodactyla; family Phocoenidae; genus Phocoena; species Phocoena phocoena. Next base: position 4,149,552 of record NC_089220.1, read on the forward strand.
AGATGAGGGATCTCTGCTCCAGATGGGCCAGCCCAGGACCAAGGCTTGAGAATCCATCTCTGTTAGAGGCAGAGCGGCACCGGGCAATTACGGAGGTCGGTGCCCGGAGCACAGCGTGGGCCGCTGGGCCCGCCCGGAGCCTCCGCGCCCTTGCCAGTAAAAAGGCGGTGATGAGAATGATGATACCTAAAGGACCCGTCAGGTTCTCAATGGCCGACGTCAGAATCCACTCTCGCTAATTTAATCAGGAGGGTTTTGTGAGGGGAGATTAGAAGTCTCGTGGAATCTCAAGGCGATGAAGCCCGATTCCGCCCTCCGGGAAACAAAACAGCGAAGAGATATGAAAGAACAGCTCTTTGGGGTTCGCAGAAGCAGACCAGAGACAAGGACTCGAGGACAAGCCATTTATTTGGGAGGCTATGGCAGGACTTATTGGGTCGAGGAAGGCGGCAGGGAGGCCAGGAGCCAGCATGGGGTTGGGCAGGGGGGTGCTCCCACTACAGCCAGCACCGCGGGTCCTCGCTGGAGAGGACGCATCTCGGCATCCTGCCAACGGGTACCCCGGGGTCGGTGACTGTTTGAGGGCTACTCCCAGGGGGCGGGGGAAAGTCTCTGGCACTTGGACTTGCCCTGTGCACGGGAAAGCTCAGGTGAAGCACTGCCGGTGATTCCAGTGGGGAGTCAGGCCAGAGGGCAGGGAAAGCCTAGGTGCAGGGGGGCTATGGCAGCCCTGACCCCCACTGTCATAGCAGGACCCCTCTGCCGCCACCTCTCTCCACACAGCACCTGTGACACTTGCCCCCAGGTGCACTAGAAAGTCTTCTGCTGTCACCTGCCTTTCCCTTCCCTGTCGTGTGCAAGGGCATCTTCGGGTCCCATGTACGACCTTAACCTCAGGACCAAGGTTTCTATAGAAAAACACTGCTTTAGCTTTCCAGGCTCTGCAGCACAAGAAGACAAGGGCAGGTGGTAGATGGAACGGTGCTGGGTGAAGAGATCTGTGGTGTCTACTGCACCCACCTCAGGGCCTTTGCACATGCTGTTCACTCTACCTGAATGCTTTTCCCAATCTTCATGTGTCTGGGTATCTCCTTGTCCTTGGGGCTCTGCTTGGATATCACCTCCTCAAAGAGGCTGTCATTATGATCACGCTCTCTCATTTTACCTCTCTCTGGTCACCATCTGCTGTATCATCTTGTTTTATTTTCCCCAAAGCCTTCACCCCCTCATTCCCCAGAATGATCTCTTTTGTTTACGTTTTTATGCTCTCTCTCCCCTTCCAGAACAGAAGCTCTAGGAGAGCCAGATCCTTACCTCTCTTGTTCATCACTGTGCCCTCAGTGCCCATAACCATGCTGGGCACACAGTAGAACCTCAATAATATTGGGGAGTGCATTGTGGATGGCCCTGCCTGTCAGGCTGCTGTGGCTTTCTGACCATAATGCACTTTAAGAGCCTAGTATGGTGCCTGGCACATGGTAGGTGCTCAACAAAATGTCAACTCAGAAGAGGGTGATACTAGTATCGTTGTCTTGTCCAGCACCTCCATTTTCTGGGTAAGGTGACTGCAGCCCAGAGAGGGGCAGGACCACACAGAAGGTCACATAGCGCGCCCTGGCCAAGAGAACCCGGGCCTCCTCCACCATAGCCCCCTCTGTTTCTACTTTGACCCTGGGAGAGTCAGTCTGGCGGATTTGAAATAATAGAGGGGAAAGTTACAGCTCTCCTATTCCCCAAGAAAAATTAATTCCACTGCCAGGCATTTGTCCCCAAAGCTTCGGGAAGCTGGGGATCAAATCATGGCCCTGTCTTTGTAGTTGTCGCACTTCAATGTTTCAGAGGCGGGTTCCCAGGTAAAATATTGCAGTCCAGCAGCCTTGCGCCCAGCAGCACCTGGAGTAATCTCTCTCTGCACAATACAAATGGGATACAATCTCGCCCATCCGTGTTTTAAATGAGAAAGTTAGAAAAACAAAATGCAGAGGTAGTAAGTGGTTCTGATTATAGGGAGCTCAAAGTAATTGCCTTCCGGCAGAAAGCCAGGACGGCTCCACCACCGTGGGGGGGGGAGGGGGGAGGGGGAGGGGCTGCCTCCCCACCCCCCACCCCCCATCCATCATCCCTTCATGGGGACTTTGAATATTAAGTAAAGTTTTATTTATGGTTCTTCTTGCAGGCTTATGACTCTCAAGTGAGGCAGGGATAATAACAAACCGTCTCACACAAAAGTTAGGCTATAAAAAAATAATTAAGGAAAATTTTCCCCACAGTCCAGGCGGCTGGGAAGCTGAGTCTTTCTGCAAACACACTCGCGTGGCCTTCGTAATGAAAGCAAATTGCTTCTGGGCTGCAGCGGGCAATGGAGAGCCAGTCTGGTTCTCTCGTTCCAGCCGCCCTCTCAGAGATGGGCCCCGGGGGAGGTTGCGGACAGCACCCCCGAGGAGAGGCCCACCTCTGGGTCCTGCCCGCCTCCGCCCCCAATGAGCCAGCCGGAGAAGGCCAGGAAGCCGGGAGATTGATTTTTTCTTTGCAGAAAGTGAAAGATGCACTTGTAACAGATGGCAATAGAATCGCAGGCTGTTTGTTGGCAAATGTCAGCCTGTTTCAATAGGCCCCAAATTGCAGGGTGAGAAATCTGAGTTAGGGTCAGATCAGAGCGATCAGGTTGGGACCAAGTAGCCCAAGAGCGGCTCAGGGTGCCAGGTGCTGGGGGAGCCCCGGGGTGGGGGGCAGATTTGGGCTCAGGACAGAACACCATGTTGCAGGACGGCCAGGTGGCCTGGTAGAGGTTTGCCACCGTCTCTGGAAGAGAATGGCATTCCTGGTTCTAAGTGGGTGGCTGCTCCCACCTCAGTAACAACCGCCACCACTTCCGGTGCCCCTGCCCTGTGCAGGGAACTGGGCTGAGTATTTTGCCCGAGTTACTGTGAGTAATCCTTACAATGACCCTCTAGGGTCATCGCTGGCTTCACGCTGCAGGTGAGGAAACTAAAGCTGAAGGGTAGCTCAGTAAGTGCCGAGAAACAGAGAACTCTCCGGGCTCTGCAGGAAGAGGCAATGGCTTCCATCAGCAGCCAGGAACCATTTCTCTAGAATTCTTAGCCTTGGAAACAGGTTGCTAAACAGAAACACTGCATTTTCCCCCTAGTTTGTCTCTTTCCTTGCTGGATATCAGTCAATCTCCTGACATCAGCCAGGATCTCTGTGTGGGTATTTACACACCTACGCGTTTCTAAATCTTTATTTCATAAAAGATATTGAACATTTACTTCTGTGTATTGGGCACATGAAATCGGGCAATGAATATTTACCAACGGACAGCCCTATGCTTGGCAAGGCGGACACAATGGGAGCGAGACGTAGTACACTATGAAAAATGGCGGTGAGAGTGGGGTGTGGAACAGGGTTACAGGCAGAGGGGACAGCATATGCAAAGATCCTGAGGCTGGAAGAAGTGTTTTCCCCCAGTTGTTCCTATGTCACTGTGTATCAGCCAGCATTCAGCATGCTACTTTTGCAAGGATATGTGGTGTATGTCCGGGGGGCGGAGGGGGGTTGCACAGTCATGTATTCAACTGATATTTATTAAGCCCCACTCTGTGCCAGGCACTGTGCCAGGCAGGGGGATGCAGCAGTGGACACATGGGCAGTGCTTCTAGCCAGACCTCCTGAAGCCTTCAGTAGCCCTCCCAGAAAGAGGCTGCGTTCCCAAAGCTCCAGGGCTGTAGATCTGGCTTCCTCCTTACCCTAACACGCAGTCTCCTGTGTCTGAAAGCTCTCTTCCACCTTGTCTGACCATCAGAGTCCTCTGGCCCCATCAGGCACCAACTCCAACATCACCTCCTCCAGGAAGACTTCCATCAATTACCCGGCCCAAGTACTTGTTCCTCCTCTGTCTGCTCCATCTGGGTAAGATGTTTTATGGTTTCTCCCCTGGGACTGTAGAGTGAACCTGAGTTTGTCAGGTAGAAAAAGAGGAATAGGGGGTTGTAGCAGGGATGTAGCTTGTGCGAGACAAGGTCGTGGTCTTATCAGTGCAATTGCTTCAACGCTGCACAGCGCCTGGCACCTGGTAGGTCTTAAATAATTATTGCTAGGGATGGGGTATATGCATGAAAGAAGACTCCAGGAAGACACATTCCCCGCAGGCCCTTTGCTTTGCAGCAAGGACTGCAAAGATGCTCTTTGCTGGAAAAGATGCTCTTTCACTCGGGACTTTGCAACAGGCTTGGACCTCCTTAAAGAAAAAGCCATTAAAACAGACGCAGCCATGGAGGCCTCAGCCAGGCCAGTGCAGCCCATGACGTATGGCCAGTTTATGAGACAGACTGAGATTCCAGGAACCAGGCACAGACAGGACGCCTGTGTGGAATGACAAGCTGGCTGAGACCAGTGGTCCCGTGTTTGATATCCAGCTCGTCTTCCCCTCCTCACCTCAGGCCCAAGTAAAGTGCTGGGGCACAGCCAGACCCCCCAGCAAGGCCCCCTCCTCCCCCGGCCATTGCATTCCCTGAAGCGTGAGTGGAGGCGGGGACCGTACTGTCCATGGCTCTGACATGCAGGCCCATTGCTCCCAGGGCACGGCCTGAGCCTCCCCCTCCCAAGCCTGATTCTAGCAATTTCCTTCATGCCCCCCCATTGTCCCTGTCCTGCTCCGTCTTGGTCTGTGATACCCTCCCTTTCCCGTCAATCCCCCCACTACACTGAGCACTGCTTTATACACACCTCGCCAGAGCGTCCATCTGAGAGGCCAGGGGTCACCACTCCCCCCAGTCCTCTGACCCAGGCCCTGGGTGAGACTCCTGGCCTGGACCCACTGAGGATGGGCCCAGGTGTGGACACAACTGGCCAGGTGGTCAGGGCAGGCCAAATGGGCCATGGGAAGATCCGGCCACTGCTGCCCTGGGTCCCCTGGGCCAAGAGGCCCCCTCCATGAGAGCCCAGCTGCCTGGCATTGCCACGGGGAGAGTTTTTTCAAGATGAGACCAGGCATCAGGGTTCAGGGGACAAGAGAGCACTAATCCCCACGTCCGCCCAGCCAGGGAACATTTGATCTGTTGGCAAGGAGCACAGGTATACCTCCCGCTTCCCGACGCTCCATCTGTGCCCGTGGCGAACGGATGTGCCTCGCAGAAGGCCTGGAGAATGTGGTCCTGGGCCCGGTCGCCTCCTGGAACGTGAGTGGGTGACTGGGGACATTTCAGGCAGGGCGCCCGGCCATCCCTTCTTAACAACTGTGCGGACATCTGTGTCCAGCCCAGACCCAGAGGGCCAACCCCACCCTCTCTACAACCCAGGGAGGCTCCCTGCAGTGAGAGGCTAAGTCTGTTGACTTCAAACCTTTTCACTTTAGAACATAATTCTTCAAACACGCTCTCACACACATGCCCCAAATGCACAAAACAGATCAAGGTGGCCCAGGTAGGCTGGGGCCCCGCAGGTGAGGGGGGGGCGATGCAGAGCCCTGGGTGGGTGCCGGGGACCAAGGTTCCTGCCACCATCCTTGGGTGTGCGGCCGAGTCTCTCTGAGCCCTCGGTTCCCTTGCCTGAGAAATGGGGTGACACCTTCCTCCTGCTAGAGGTGATATCCTGGGTCACACACGCATCCCCTTCTCTGGTGAAACTCAGGCTTGACTGTGTCCTTGGCCTCCCTGGGCATACCTTCATCATTTGTCAAATGGAGAGCCTCAAACACTACCCACCAGAGCTGTGCCTTTCAGACCCACAATGGTGGTTACTGTCTGTGTAGGCTGCAGGGAGAGAGGGCAGCGTGAGCCAGGAAGCGGTGGGGCCGGGTTGGGGGTGAAGGAGTGGGCCTGGCAGGGGTCCCCTCAGACCCCTCGAGACCCAGGCCAGACCGTTAGTGGTTGGTACATTGGCTTACTCCCCGAGTTCTTCCCTGAAGAGAAAAACCGCAGGGTTGTTCAATCCCGAGGAGATTCAACCCAAGGAGGAGTTCAGTCTCATATACCCACGGCCAGAATGCTGCTGGGGGCCACTCTGACCTTGGGCTCTTTTTCTCCATCAATAACGTTAGGAGGAAGCCAGCCTGTCTGACCTCAGAATCCATCACTCGGCAATGCCCGCCTGGCTGGCTGCTGACCTTCGCTCTGAAAACCTCTGGGACAACAGGACCATCTTGAAGAGGGAGGAAGACATAGGCCTCTCCGTGGCAGAACATGGTGGGCAGCATTCAGGTCCCTGGGCGGGGATCCATAGGCTCCTTGGGCACCGCGCATTGCTCCCGAGCCTTCGGTACCCCTTGCACAGTGGGAATCCCTGGTCCCCAGGAGAAGGCAGGGGGAGGGGCTGGGAGAGTGGAAAGTGGGCGCCTCAGCCAGGCTGGTTTTATCACTTTCATCCTGCCTCCACCAGCTCTGCCCATCTTGACACAGCTGAGCACCCGTGTCACTAAAGCACTTGTATTTACAGTCATTTATAAAATTGATGGTCCACACCCACTGCCCCCAGTCTCCCTGGGCATCAGAATCACCTGGGCAGTGTGTTCCAAAGATGGAGGCAGGGCCCCTCCTGCGTCTCCTGAATCAGAATGTCTGGGGCTGGAGCAGGGGAACTGGACTTTTTTAAAGTTTTCCAAGTGTGATTCTTCTACAGCCACTGGGAAGACCCACATTAGGATCCATGTCTACACTCCACCAGAAACACCTGGGGAAGTATAACAGGGAACATACAGGCATTAGAATCAGAGGGTCCTGGACAAGCCACACACACGTCCTCCCTGGGAGACTAGGTGAGTCACCTCTCTGGACCTTGGTCCCTCCACCTTTGAGAGCCAGACCAAGCAGCACCCTCTCTGCGATGGAACCATTCTGTCTTTCTCCCGCCCTCCCTCTGTTCCCATCACCACCACCTCGCACCCCGTCTGCACCGGATGCATCTGCTAGCTCACTCCATTCGCACCGCAACCAGAGCAGATGCCGTGGGTCATTATGCCCGCTTTCCTGGTCAGTAAACTGAGACTTACAGAGTTGAGACCTGGCAGAGTTGCAACTCTGCTCCCCAGACCCTGATGCTGGGCATGTCTAGGCCGTGTTAGGCCCTTGAAGGAAGGTCCCTGGACCTCACCCGCCCTCCCTGCTCCCCTCTCTTCCTCCCACGAACAGCTGTTCAAGGTCCTCTGTGTGCCAGGCATTGTTCTCGGTGCCAGGGGTGCGAAGACAAATCGGACGCAGGCTGCCAGGAAGACAGATGCTGAAGCAAATGTTCGCAGGACAGGGCGGCATAAGTCAGAACACAAGTGAATTCAGGATATGATTCAGACGACAGGGCCGCGAGGAGGCAGAGGGCACTGCTCCAGTGGTGTGTGTGTGTGCGGGGGCGGCGGGGGGAGGCGAATGGGAGATGCCACAAGAAAGACACAAAGGCTGAGGCGGGAAGCAGGGGCTGCTAAAAGCCCAAAGGACAATACAAAAGCCTCAGGCCTGATCTTTGCTAATCTCGGTTTGTTGAAACCCATAACCTCATGACTCCCCCGGCCCCGCATCTGTTTATGCGCTCATTGGAATCCTCACTGACAATATATTTGTTTAATTTCCAGCAAGAGGGGGAAGATTTGTCAGGGTCAGGGATACGTCTTGCATAAAACATTTTGATTAAACTCTGTTGGCCAGAGAATTACTTTCCCCATCATACTCAGAGAAAGCTGGTTGTTTCCTAATTGGAGTCACTGCCTCGCCGGCGTGTTCGCCATTTACCGCGTGTTCTCTGCCAGATGTTGCTGGATGTAAATTCCTCCCCCGAAGAGAACCCGGAGAGTCTTGGGAGAGGTGTTAACTGGCGCGAGCCACAGGAGACCGCTGTGCGCTCGGTTGGAGGAGAGCCGGCACCCTACAGGGAGGCTGGGAAGCGGACGTCCTTGTCTACAGTGGCCGGGAGGGAGTAATTAAGAAACGTGGGGCTGGCAGAGTGTCTCAGCCCCATCAACCGTCTGATAGGTGTGGAGGCCCCACTCAGAGCTTGTAACGGCATGTCTGCCAGTGGAGTCCAAGATGCTAGGGCTCTTGGGCTAGGCTGCTGAGAGCTGAGGCCGTCCTTGGCTTTGAAGGAGGGGCTGTCAGAGGGTCATGGCTAGGAGCGAGTATGCAGGAGGCCTCACTCGGTCTTGGATGGGGCAGAGAAATCTCTGGGTAGGCGCAGTAAGGAGCTGTATGCCTCCCAAGAGGGTTTCGAGTGGGGGCAGACTTTGCCTGTGTTCTGAGTGGAATAGAGAGCAGGATGGGGCAGCGGGGGGAGGACACAGAATGAAAAGAAGGGAGACCAGGGAGCTACTTCCTACCCCACACCTACTGTGCGCCAGCCCTTCGCACGCTCCATGTCCTTTAAGCCTCACCACAGTCCTGCTAAGTAGGGGTTATTATGCCCATATTTCAGATGTGGACACCGAGGCTCCAAGACGCAAATTAGCTTCTCTGGAGTCACACGGGCGGAAAGTGGAAGTACAGGGATCTGGGCCCAGAACCCAGGCTGCGTACACGGAGCCTGGCCAATGTGGGCAGTAAAAACTTCAGGAAAGCAGAGAAGGGGGTGCTCACCAGATGACCCTCCATATGTGTTCCATGGGCCTGCCTACGGGACTGCAGGGGCAGGCTGGACTCACTACACGATGCAGGGGCACAGACCCCCTCTATCGTCCCCTTCCGTGTTCATGGCAGGCATTGCTCATCTATCACAGCATTCTTCCACACAGAATTCTGACACTACCTCAGCACCCTCCTCAAACCAGGCCTCCAGGTAGCCAGCACCAACAATCAGGGTTGGCTGATGGTATGGGCTGGGGTTTGCCATCCCAGGCTAGTCCTTCGATTTTAAGCTCCCAGATTCTGGGCCTGCACTGTCCAGTGTGGTAGCCACTGGTCACACTACCGAGTGCCTAAACCGTGTAGACTACTTAAAGGAGAGGCATTCTAAGTCCGAAGGAGATGCCAGATTTCAAAGATGTAGCACAGCCAAAAAAGTGTAAAATAGCTCATTAACAATTTTTATGTTGACTACGTGTCAGGATGATAATATTTTGGATACGCTGAGTTAAAGGAAATATATTAGTAAAATTAATTTCACCTTTCTTTTACCTTTTTAAAAATGTGGCTCATTATTCTTTTTTTTAACATCTTTATTGGAGTATAATTGCTTTACAGTGGTGTGTTAGTTTCTGCTTTATAACAAAGTGAATCAGTTATACATATGTTCCCATATCTCCTCCCTCTTGCATCTCCCTCCCTCCCACCCTCCTTATCCCACCCCTCTAGGTGGTCACAAAGCACTGAGCTGATCTCCCTGTGCTATGTGGCTGCTTCCCACTAGCTATTTTACATTTGGTAGTGATATATGTCCACGACACTCTCTCACTTCGTCCCAGCTTACCCTTCCCCCTCCCCATATCCTCAAGTCCGTTCTCCAGTAGGTCTGTGTCTTTATTCCCGTCTTGTGTGGCTCATTATTCTGTTGGACAGCGCTGGTCCAGGGCTTCGGCTGCTGTGAAGAGCGCCCCTGGTGGCTGGGAAGGGGAAGTTCAGCCCATCGAGGACCTGTCTTACTAGCTGTGACCCGGGGCAAGTTAATATTGAACGGCACTGCACCTCAGTTTCCTCATCTGTGAAATGGGGTTAATAACAGTTATTATCTCATAAAATTGCGATTGAGGAATAGATAATTAATGCATGTAAAGTATATAGAAGAGAGCCCCACTTGGTAGTAAGTGCTAAGCGAGGATTGGCTCTATTTTTAACGTGTTGACTGGGAAGTGGAGCCCAGGCCCTTTTCTCTCCTGGGCCTTCTGACTTTGGCCCAACGCCAGAGTGGCCTCCACTCTTTGCAGGAGTGATGGAAGAGATAGGCAAGCCCAGCCGGCCCCCAGCAGGAAGAGAACAACTTCCTATAGTGTACCCCTCCCTAAAGGCTCCCCCATCGCGGCAAAGGTTTGAATGGAGCCACTTCCTGTGTCACACCGACAAAGCTCCCTGTGACCCTCCTCCCATCTGGGTCCCTGCCTGCCAGAGCCCTGAGCTCGCAAACCCTGAGCCCCAGTTCTAATCTTTGATGGCCTCAAAGCAGCACCCCCCATTTCTTTGGCTGTTTCCCACCCCCATCTCACTACACAGATGGTGATACTGTCACTTCCAGGGCACTGGAAGCTGCTTACCTCAGTTCCAATTCCCACAGAGCCCTGGAATTTGTTAAAAGCAATAGTAGCTGAAATATTAGAGGAATGTAAATCAGAACTACAGTGAGGTATCACCTCACACCGGTCAGAATGGCCGTGATCAAAAAGTCTACAAATAGTAAATGCTGGAGAGGGTGTGGAGAAAAGGGAACCCTCCTACACTGTTGGTGGGAATGTAAATGGATACAGCCACTATGGAGAACAGTATGGAGGTTCCTTAAAAACCTAAAAATAGAGTTACTATATAATCCAACAATCCCACTCCTCGGCATGTATCCAGAAAAGATGAAAACTCTAATTTGAAAGGTATATGCACCCCACTGTTCATAGCAGCACTATTTACAATAGCCAAGACATGGAAGCAACCTCAGTGTCCATCAACAGAGAATGGATAAAGAAGGTGTGATACACACAGACACATACACACACACACGCACACACATATAACTGAATATTACTTGGCCATAAAAAAGAATGAAATATTGCCATTTGCAGCAACATGGATGGACCTAGAGATTATCATACTAAGTCAGTCAGACAGAGAAAGACAATTATTATACGTAGAATCTAAAAATGATACAAATGAACTTATTTACAACACAGAGACAGACTCAACAGACATAGAAAACAAACTTATGGTTACCAAAGGGGAAGGTGGGGGAGGAATAAATTAGCTGTTTGGGATTAGCAGATACAAACTACTATATATAAAATAAATAGGGTTTCCCTGGTGGCACAACGGTTAAGAATCCGCCTGCCAATGCAGGGTTCGAACCCTGTTCCGGGAAGATCCCACATGCCACGGAGCAAATAAGGCTGTGTGCCACAACAATTGAGCCTGTGCTCTAGAGCCCGCAAGCTACAATTACTGAGCCCGCATGCCACAACTGCTGAAGCCCGTGAGCCTAGAGCCTGTGCTCTGCGACAAAGAGAAGACACCACAATGAGAAGCCCATGTACCGCAGCAAAGAGTAGCTCCCACTTGCTGCAACTAGAGAAAGCCCACACGCAGCAATGAAGACCCAACGCAACCAAAAATAAATACAAATAAAATAAATAAATTTTTAAAAAATAAAATAAACAGCAAGATCCTACTGTATAGCACAGGGAACTATATTCACTATCTTGTCATAAAACATAATGGAAAAGAATATGAAAAAAAAGGCGTGGTATACATAGACGATGGAATATTACTCAGCGGTGAAAAAGAATGAAATATTGCCATTTGCAGCAACACAGACGGACCTAGAAAGTATCATCCTGAGTGAAATAAGTCAGACAGAGAAAGACAAATATTATACGATATCACTTACATGTGGGATCTAAAATATAATACAAATGAACTTATTTACAAAACAAAAACAGACTCACAGACATAAAAAACAAACTTATGGTTACCAAAGGGGAAAGTGGGGGGAGGGAGGGATAAATTAGGAGTTTGGGATTAACAGATACACACCAATATATATAAAACAGATAAACAACAAGGATTTACTGTATAGCGCAGGGACCTGTATTCAGTAACTTGTAATAACCTATAATGGAAAAGAACCGGGAAAAAAAAATATATATGTATAACCGAATCACTTTGCTGTATACCTGAAACTAATACAAAATTGTAAATCAACTGTACTTCAATTAAAAAAAGAAAAAACCCGTAGTAGCTGTGGCTTTTCAGATATAAAGCAAGGGTGGCTAGTTTTGAAGTTTCTGCAAAACTTAGAAAATACACAAAGTATAAAAGAGAAAAAAGAGTCTTCTGTCATTCCACCAATAAGAGACAGCGGCTGGTTACTATCTTCCTAGGTTCCCTTCTAGAGCAGCTCTCCAACAGAGATATAAATCAAGCCACCAATGCAAGCCACATGGGTAATTTAAAATTTTCTAGTGGCCACGTTTAAAAAAGGAGAACCGGGTGAAATTAATTTTAACAATATATTTTATTTAACCCAACGTATCCAAAATATTATCATCTCAACACATAATCAATATAAAAAATGATGAATGAGATAGTTCCCTTTCTTTAAAAGCACTGAATCTTTGAAATCCAGGGTGTTGTTTACATTCACAGCACATCTCAATTTGGATCAACCACATTTCAAGCGCTCAATAGCCCCGTGAGGTCTGTGGCTACTGTATTGGACCACGAGGGTCTAGAGGGTTTTTTTTAAGCAAATGGGCGTGGACAAGTTTGACATTGGACTGGCACGGCCTGGAGAGCTCGGGACCCTGCTGGGCCGCACTTGACCCCGAGCAGCCTTGCAATCACAAAATCCCTTCCTCCCTCGGGGCAGGCTGTTCCAGGTGCCCCGCACAGAACACACATATGCTTTCCCAAGAGCTCCACGCATCATTCCAGATACATCGGATGCCAGCGAAGGAAAAGGCCAGATGGCTCCACAGTACTTTGGCCCACGATGGGGGACCAGGCCCGCTGGGGTCCTCCAAGATTAAAAAACACGGAGTCCTCAGAATTCCTCCATCACCCTCGTTAGCACTGCTGCTGCCCCATTGTTCACACTTTCTGAAGTTTCCTCGGTTTTGTACTCTAGGGAGAAGCTCCAAGACGCCTAGTACTTCAGGCTTGACATCCTGCCAACTTGGGCTCCGCGCGATGGGCTCCCCGTACTTTCTGAACTGTAAGTCTCCGAAGATGAAAGCCTGCAAAAGAAGATAAAAATAGTCCCAAGGAAAGGGACTGCTTCAGCTGGCCCAGTTTGCAGAATCCCTGTTTCATCTCTGATGTGAATAATTCATCCCTTCTAAAGCACTGCTGTTAAGTTAGAAACATCATTATTGCATCTTCTTTGATGAGGCCTTTGAAAAAAAATCATAAACACCGAGCACATTAGGAGGAGAACCCGAAGAGCATCACTTAGAGTCATTTCCTCAGGCAGAAAGTAGCACCCATGATCCGCTGTGACCAGCTTGTTCCCTAAGTCCACATATCAAAGCTGCCTTTGATTCCCTCACCGACCCACGAAGGGGTACAAACTTGTTTGTTTTGAAAGGTTTGCCAAGGTGACCCCAGGGAAGGGAAACAGCCTGGACTAGGAGGCTGGCAACCCGAGAAACTGCTTCAACTCCATCACCAGCACGCTGGGCCAGGCACCTCCCCCCTGGGCCTCCAGTTCTCAATTTCCTCAAAAAGACGAGCCCAAGTATATCTCTGGAGTGAGGTCGACTGAGCGTGTGTTCTTGTAGAAGCTGAAGGACACCTCGTGGAGCTCTGGGGACATTAATAATGCTATGAAGAATAGCCGGCACCCCACCACCTTTAATTGAGCACTTACTATGTGACCGGCCACCCACACTGAGAGCTTTAGGCACATTATCTCAATTAGTCCTGCAAGTCTGTAAGGAGGTACTCGTATTATACCCATTTTCCAGATGAGGAAACTGAGATATGGAGGAGGGTGAGTCATTTGCTGGGCTCTTTACCCTGTCCTGTCCTTCTCCATCTCTCAGGAGATGCCCTGATGGTGACGGCCACTCCACTCTGATTTCTGACAGTCTTTGAATCTCAGGTAGATCCCAGGGCATATAGGTCTGCAAGGAGGCCACTGAGCTGACTGACAGAGGCTAAGGGACGTCCTGAAGCCAGCCATTTCCTACACAGCCACGCTGCCCCTCCCCATGCAGGCTGCTGGGCCTATGCTCAAATAGCAGACGCAGGTGCAGGACGGCGGTGGGCGGCTGCCTGCTGCACGCCCTTTGGGGCGGAGGCTCTCCCGCCTCATCCTGCGGTCCCCTCTGGCTCTCCCAGGTCACCAAGCCTGGATTTCTGGGACGGAAGTGCCGAGGCAGGATGCACACTCCCAGACCCACACCTGGGCCATCACGGGTTCCTCGGCCTAGGCGGTCTTAACACTCCATCCCCATGACAGCTGATGGGTTCCAGATTTTCTGTTTTACTTCTTCAGGAAAACGGAGCCCAGAGCTTTGGTTTGGCTCCCCCCATGGAAAATCCACCCTGCCGTTTGGCCGGTGTTACTGCAGGCTGCCTGGGTACTCCTGGCCTCGGGAACCTCCCCTCCTGTACAGCAGAGCCTGGTCGGGGGAGGCCCGGCCGGACGAGGTTTGGCAGGGCCGGGGACGGTGCGGGGGGGAGCGGGCAGCGTGGCCCCCAGCTGCAGCCCAGGCCTGCCCCGCAGTGGAGGCCAGGCCCAGCTCCGCCCCGTGGGAAGGCGATCCGGAGATTTTTCCAATCCACAGGGCAGGATGAGCTCACTTCCGCTCCCTGTGGGAGGGGAGCAGAGGGGCAGTGTGTCTCCTTATATGGAGCCCAGGGCCTGGTGCTGGGGCCCCAGGCCCTGGAACACCTGTCTCAGCCACACTCCCCCCTTCCCGAGCCCCCTGTCTTCTTCTGAAGGTGGGTCAGCTCTTCCTGCCTTGGCCCTCGGATGGGCCAGCAGCTCTGTGTGTGGGTCTCTCTTGCTGCCCTGACGCTGTGTGGGTCCCTCTTGCTGTCCTGACGCTGTGTGGGTCCCATGTCCCAGTGTCCACACCGCAGCAGCCCCGAGCTCTCTAGGGGCATTTGGTGGCTCCAAACGACTTCCCCTACCTTGGCCTCAGTGTATCCCCCAACACCCCTCACACACCCCAAAGCAGCCCCCTGACAGGTGGGGGGACTGAGGATAAGACTGAACGAACTGACCCCCCAGCCAGCAGGTGTACTCCAGGGACAGCTAATGCCCCTGGGAACTCCCTTCAGAACCAGCCCCATCCGTCAAGCTCCATCCCCCGGGGCTTTGGGCTTTGCTTCGAGCAGGGTCCCCCAGGGCGGTGGTCTGGGTGAATCTACAGACACCACCCCCTGCCCAGGCCCAGGGGCTCTGCCCCCACCCAGTCCTAAGCCGCTAAGCTTGGACGGAGGAGGGTGGGCTCCGTCACGCCCGTGTCTGCGGGGCCCCGCACGGCTGCCCGGTTGGCCGGCGCTGGGATAGGTCTGCAGCCCAGAGAGAAAAAACAGAGGAAATCCATGACGTCTGGGCTCAGCTCAGGGGGCCCTGCCCCGCTTCCGCTGGGTCCCCAGGCCTGGGAAGGGGCACACAGGCTGGTTGGGGTGCAGGGGCTCCGGAGGAAGTCATCTGGGCTGGAGGGGAGGGAGGCTGAGGCAGACCCCTGCTCCGGAGCTGCTGTCGAAGGCCTTCTGCTGAAGCTGCTGAGAGGGAGGGAGGAGGAAGGAGGGGGGAGGGGAGGAAGAAAGGGGCTGGGAGGAAAGCCCCGGAAGCAGCAGCGGTGTCTGAGCAGAGGCTGGCCAGTGCAGAAGCAGCGTGGTGCCTCTGAACTCTTCTCTCCCCCATGACAGCGACCTCCTCTTTGGCCGTGGGCTCCCCGCTCCCTCTTTACCTGAGCCACATCACAAGTGGAATCTCTGTCACCCCCAGCCAGACCCTCTGGCAGCTCCCCATGGTCCAACGGGCTAGTCCCAACTCCTCCCACCAGGGATGGGACCCAGCGTGGCGTGACCTCACCGGCCCTCCCTCCGGCTCCTTGCCAACCCTCCCCCACCCCGGCCACGCCGGACCCCTGACTGTCTGCGACTGTCTGCGGGGACCCAGCAGAGCCCCAGGTGCTGGGGAGCTCCTGCTGTCTTCTCCCGCTGGAAGGTTTTCCCACTTACTGCCCATCCCCTACGACCCCTCAGTGGCCATCTTGGGCTCCTGTCCACCCCCCTGGCTTGTCCACGGCAGCCCCACTCTGCCTTGTCCAGGCCCTACCCTATACTGGGCTGGACTGTCACAAGTCAGCCTGCGCCCCAGACAGGGGCTTCCTGGGGCAGTGACAGCCCCAGTGACTCTTTCGGAGCTTCTCTGGGCCCAGCATAGGATACGGTATGTGTTTGTTGAATAAATAAGTGACCTAGAAAGGGGATAGCTTGCCCTTTCACACCCAGAACAGAAATATTAACCCCCTTCAAGGGCCATTCTGCCCCAGATGCCACCAGCGCTGTCCTCCGGCACACCTCCCCTCCCACTGCCCCCACCAAGTGTCCACCTTGAAGGCAGCCTTACTCCGGACAAAGTGGAACCCCAAAGTCAACAAGGGGCTCGTCAGACCCTTGGCTCCTGGCACCTCCCCAGCCCACAGCTCCTCCCCAGGGCCAAGCTGCCCCAGCTTCCCTGCCCTGGGCTGGCCCAGGGCCACCTGAGCTGGACCTACCTGCGCTCCTGAGAGCGTGGCCTTCTCCGGCAATGGGCTCCGCGTCCCCCAGCCTCCCCGCGGTCGCCTTCCCCAACCTCTGGAGGTGAGGTGCTCTTCCTTGCCTCCCGGTAAGGAGCCCCTGTGTTCCCCTCGGCCGGTGTCACTACTTCACAGGACATTGCCCGAACTCTTCAGAGTGGTGTCCACTTTTCCATGAAATACATTATCCCTCTTTCCTGGGGTCCTCTCTCCTCACCTCTGTGGCCACGAGGGCTGCCTTTGTCATAAAATAATTTAGGACGCTTTCATCTTTCCCACATCCCATTTGCCTTTCTCCTCGACGCAGGTTGTTCAAGTCTATTCCCTCCGACTGACTTTCATGTCGTAAAACTCCATTAAGCTTTTATCTGCCTGGGGGAGCCCTGCCTTCAGGAACCTGGGAAGGGAGGGAGTTTCTTGACAGTGAACAGAGTAAATATGTAAATGGGCACAGAACTCAGAGGCTGTCTCGTCCCCCCACAAATCCGCCCACCCCGCCTCCGAGATAGAGCATCTCTGCCTCACTCTGTTCCCTGTGCTGGGAAGGCACTGTGGAGGCAAGCAGGGCAAAACCATTTATTTCGAAAGCCTTATCTGAATATTTGGTTCATTCCAGAGGTAAAGAAGCTCATTCACAGAAAACTGGGTGCCTTACAGGGAGCTGCTCTGGCAGGAAGAGCTCTGGAGAAGGAGTCTGAGGTGTGGGTTTGAGTCACTGCCAGGGCTACTTTGTCCCGGCAGGAGGACCTGGCGGTGTCGACATCTGTGACATTTGTCTGACTTTTTTGGGATTTCTCTTCTCCTTCTGAATATTCACCCTTGACCTGACTTTGAGGGACCCCCAAATTGTATAAGTTGAGATGCCACCAAGACTGTACCCGCCTAGATCTGAGCTGTGATGTGTCCCCGCTGTGTGGCCTTGGGTCACGTGCCTCAGTTTCTCACCTGTCCCTCCTCCAGGGCGTCCTGAGGTCTGAGTTACATCACAAAAACCATACTTCGTGTTCCAATGAACTGTTACTGTTTCTAAATGAGTTCAGCACCATGGATTTGAATTCCCGCAAGAACACGCTGAGGTTGGCGGTCTCCCATTTCACCAGCCAACCATCAGGGGCATCGACAGCTTAACTGGGATGAGAGCTCAGTCTGCAGCTGGAGCCCCGAGGCTCAGGACAACCAGCCCCCTGCTGTTTCAAAGTAGCCAGTGGACCTACATTTCTGTTCCCACGAGGCAGCTGCTCTCCTCCAAGACTCCAGTTGGGGAAGGAAAAAGGCCCCGTCTTCTTTCACTGCCCCGAAACTGAGGGGAATTCATCCCTGAGCTGGCTGCTCACAGATACACTCACCTTTCATCCTCCCAGCAGCCCTTACAAAAGCCCCATTTCATAGGTGAGGAAACTGAGGCTCTGAGAGGTGAAGTAACTTTCCCAACATCACACAGCAGATAAGGTCTGGTCTGTCTAGCAGCAAAGCTCTTTCTCAATGACACAGCACGTGCCGCCATCTGTATGGCCTGTGGTCACCCTCCCCCCGCCCTTTGGCCTGCTCTGTCTCCCACTAAAGGCTGTATTGCTGCTAGACGCATAAGGCTGGGGTGGGTGACCTAAATTCTGCTTCTGTCCTTCCTTACTCTGCCCCCTGCCACCAGATGGGTGGAGGACCTTCTAGTAGATAGGGGTTCTGCACCTGTGAGGCAGGAAACTCTCCAGGCAGGGTGAGGGGCCACCCTCTGGACTCCCAGAGGGCATGACCCGCTGGCACAGGGTTCCACCATGGCTCTCTGCCTCATCTGCACCCTCAGTTGTGGTCCTTGCCCAAGGCCAGGCTCCACACGGGTTCTTCTGAGGCTGCATCCCATCCCCCACCATCCCGACCCATGCCCAGCAACCCGGCACCCAGGTGAGCAGCGGGACGATGGGAAGTTTCCAGAAGCGCTGGGTGGGGGCAGATACACCTGTTCCCCAAAAGGTCACCATCCAATTTTATTCAATATTTTTCAGCCAGGGAGGCATCCTATGTGTATTTCGTAAAAATAAAAGGAAGACCGTCCGAAGGCTTGTTTCCTGCCTGGAGCCACTGGCAGCTCACGGCTCATTTCTCCCGTCTCCTCCGGCTATAATTAAGCTCGCAATACGGAGCATTTCTGCCTGCTCAGCTCCAGTCTCAGAACAATATTTCAGCCCACAGTTAAATGAGGTGGATAAATAAAGACGCCCCGGACTCCTGCAAGGATGACAGTCCCCCCTGCCCCCGTCACCATGCTCTGAGGACCCCAGGAGCACCCTGTTGCCTTGGACACTGTGACAGTGGCCTCGAGATGGACAGAGGCTGCAGGGCCTCCTCAGTGGGGAGGCCATTGAAGTGCCCGACCTCTCTCAGGGCCTCAGTTTTTCCATCTGTAATATGGGGGAGCAGACATGTCCCTCTGGGCTCAGCCCTGCCGGCTTGAGCCTCCACATCCTGACTCAGAGTCAGACTTGCAGAGGCACACCTGGGAATCTGCATTCCCCCAGACCCCCAGGTACCCTCTTCATGGGACCATTTGTAGGGGGCCGGCTGCCTAGAGACCTGGGGAGGAGGACCAGTTTCAGGATGATCCTAGGGTCCCTCTCTCCGCCTGACCTGACCCCAAGCCCCGTGGTGGAAAGCCAGCCCCAGGCCAGCAAGTGCTGCAGTGCCCTCGGGCCACAAGGGGGCAGAGGCACCCAGGCACAGCACCTGCGAGCTGGGTCAGGCACCACGGGGACGCATCTGTCCGTCCTGGTCTGCAGAGGGGACCAGGCGCTGGGCAGGGGCCGACCTCTCCCCTGCAGCCTGGATGGCCCTCGGGCCTCTGCCCCAGCCTCTTCTGGAAAGCTCTTTAAAACTCAGCCAGATCCCCTGAGTCCGAACCCTGGCTGAGGGCCCAGGGACGGGAATTTCACACCAGGCCCCGCTCCCACTTCTGATTCTCACCAAGTTTAATTACCACCGATTCTGATCCAATGCTCAGCCACCCCATTTCACAAGTGGGAAAACTGAGGCCCAGAGAGGCAGGGGTTTGAGCGAAGACCCTCCCCAGCCAAGCAGCGCTCCCAGCATTGGGCGACTTTGCTTCTTGTCGTGGTGTGAAACACTGCTGAGAATTTAATTCCCTTTCGCAAAAAGACAGGTTGTGCTTTGTGCAGAAATCATTATTCAAAAATTACAGACTCTGCTTGTTTCTATGGAAACATTTTTCACCTTATGCAAATGAGGCAAGAGGCATGAAAACAACGCCTTCCCTCTCTGCCCCCCTTCTTTCTTTTTGGAACCTTGAAAAGCAGTGGCTGAAAGTTTAGTCCTGGGCAGAGCAGGTGCGAGGCGGCCCCTGGCTCTTCCGGAGACCTGGCTCCAGGATGCTCGCCTCAGCGCCCCCAGGCTGGCAGAGCTCAGAGCCTTCCGGCCAGTTAACTTCCACTCTGATCATTAGTGAGCAGAGGCTGGCAAAGTTCTCTTCAAAGTGTTCCCCAGCCCTTTGAAGGGGAGCCTGCTGCCCACAGAGAACCCCACAGGAAGTCCACCCAAAACATAGCCTGGGGGTGGCACCCCACTTCTGGTCATCTTCCACCCTCACCTGCTTTGAGCACCTGTTGTTTGCTGGGCCCAGACTGGCATCCCTTTGAGGGGCTTTTCCTCTGTACCCCTCCTGCACCCAGCTCTGCTGCCAGGAGGAGAATGGTTGGGGATCCCTGAGGCCAGGGGTGGGGATGGCAGGTATATCTTTCCTCCTGTGTCCATTCAAGCCCCAGCGCCGGTACCTCCCGACTGTGTGGCCTTGGGCCAGTGTCTTTGTCTCTCTGAGCCTCACTTCCTCCCCCGCTTAGAATGGGGGTGATTGCACCCACTTGCAGGGTTGTGGTGAGGGTGAAATGAAAGCACACAGTGGGGTCTTAATCCATAGGAACCCCAAGTTGCTCCTTGGGAAGGGGGAGCCAGGATGAGCACAGACCTCTGGGGGCGGGGTGTACTGCGTGGGGCGTGCGCACCCCAGGAAGAATCCCCACCCCCGCCCCCGCCGCTATCCAGACCCGCTCCTGACAGAGGCGGCCACCAGGAGACAGTGTCCCACAGAGCATGGGCACCAAGTTTGGAGCCCAGAGATCTGGGTTCAAGTTCCGACTCAGAGGTGTCCTCCCCGTGTGATCTGGAGATCACTGAGCCTCAGTTTCCCCATCCTTTCCCCAGCCACCCCAAGGGCTGTGTGGGGACCAGATGACGGAAGTATGTGAGAGGTAGGCGGGTGAGGGTCAGTGAAGGTGGTGGGTCCGAGGCCAGACATGACTGTCCATCCTGAGTATCAGCCACTACTTCATGGCCATGACCCAACTGTACACTCTCTGGCTCTGGGGCCCCTGAGGACACTCTGCTCTCCTTCCTCTGCTGGCTTCTCCCGAACCCCCTCTCCTAACAAGGCAAGCCTGGCGCCGCTCTGGAAGGTGCTAAACAGTGTTCTGTGTGGTCCGTGTATATCACTTATGTAAGTAAGCAGGTATGTAAGCCCAGTGTGTGGGTACTGTTATTGTCCCACTTTACAGGTGAGAAAACTAAGGCACAGACAGGCTGAGCAACTTGCTCAAGGTCACACAGCTAGGGAGTGGGAGATGGGATTAGAAACAGCAAATCCAACCGCAGAGGCCGAACGATTGACTACCATGCTATCCTGATTCCGTCTGCATTTGGGAGTTGCATCAGTTTCCTGGTGCTGTCATAACAAAATACCACCAACTGAGTGGCTCCAACAACAGAAATGTATTGTCTCAGTTCTGGCGGCCGGAAGTCCAAGATCAAGTTGTCGGCAGGGTTGGTTCCTTCTGAGGCCGAGGGAGGACTGTCCTGGGCCTGTCCCCTCGGCTTGTAGACGGCCATCTTTGTGTTCACATGGCCGTCTCCCTCTACAATGTGTCTCTGTGTCCAAATTTCCACTTTTAAGGACACCAGTCATATTAGATTAGGGGTCACCCTGATGCCTTCTCTTTAACGTAGTACCTCTGTAAAGACTCTGTCTCCAAATAAGATCACAGTCAGAGGCACTGGGGGTTAGGACGCCAACATATGAATTTGTGCGGGAACACACTTCAACCCAAACAGGAGTTAAGAGACCGTCTGAGGTACGGGACCCAGGGGTTCGAGGATGGACAAGGATGGTGAATGGGGACTTTCCTCTCAGAGTAAGACCTTAACCCCCAAAGTGCAGGCAATTAGCCTGAGGGCCCCCATTTTCTAAAGAAGTCCCCCCGAAACAGCCCAGTGGGACTAGGACGGGGTGGTCGGGTCGGGGAGACAGAGCCGCTCTCCCCACCCTTCGACCAGGCCTGCAAAGTCCGCGGGCAGAGAGCACAGCCGCTTCCTGTCTGTATCCCACTGAATTCAGTGGTCTGGTACACCAGCTATTGGAACATTATTTAGAGGAATAGAAGAAAACCAATAGGAAAAATGAAAAATCATAATCTAGTGAACAAAACTCAGGAATTGGGACAAAGGGAGAAATGAGCAGTGTCTCAGTTTTCCGAGGGGCCCTTGCTGGATTCTCTGTGTGCCGGTTATCACCTTACTGCCTTTCAGCTCCAAAGCCACCTTGATGTCTCTCCTAGTGAAGGACGAGGAGCCCCTGAGACTTTCCGGGCTGCTGGCACAGTACTGAGCTTTGTCCCAGAAGGCTCTGGAGTCCATGCAGGAGGAAGAGAGCTCATTCCTGGTCTGGTCGGTGGCGGAGCAGGTCCTGCAGTGCACCCGGCTTCCCCGCATCGGCCCCTACCCGGCGGTTTGGTCATGGACCACTTCTCCATGGACAGCTTTCCCCACACCCCAGAGGGCAGATTTCCAGCAAGTTCCCTGCGATGGACTTCCAGCTTCTGCCAGCCTGGCACCACAGTGACCCCTTCGCCATTCAGTAAAACATAACCACTCCTCCCACAATAATATCTAGAGCTCAGCCCAGGGGTGGGCGGCATCTTCTTTGGGTGCTGTCTCAGCCCTAAGAGCAGGGGCTGCTCCTTATATCTGCTATTCTTCAGAGTTCTCTTTACTTCTAACCAGCCAGTCTCTCATTATTACAATCCTGTTATAGGTAATAATCCCGGAGGACAGATTTTCCTTGTTCAAATTAATGTGTAGGGACTTCCCTGGTGGTCCAGTCGTTAAGAATCTGCCTTCCAATGCAGGCGACACGGGTTCAATCCCTGGTCTAGGAACTAAGATCCCACTTGCAAGGGGCAACTAAGCCCGAGTGCCGCAACTACTGAGCCCGCCCGCTCTGGAGCCCACGTGCCACAACTAGAGAAGCCCAGGCACCGCAATGAAAGATCCCGCGTGCCGCAACTAAGACCTGGCACAGACAAATAAAATTAATTAATTAATTTAAAATACAATAAAAAATTAATGTGTAGTTTCCGTCTCCTGGACCCTGAGTGATACAAAACTGGTAGCAGGAGTGGTCCCAGGTGGTAGATGAGATGTGGGGATGGGATTGGCTATGTCTCTGGGCTTGCACACAGCGCTGAGCTTCCTACTGCAGGAAGCGGTGTGTCAGTAATCCATACATGGAGCAGCATCACCGTTAACCAAACCATCACCTGTTGTTGATGTCAATGAAAGGGTTCAGGCCTGAGGAGCCCAAGTAGATGTTGAACTTGACGCTTACAGCAGTCACGGTGACTATGAGGGTTCGGGTGAGCTCCGGATTCTCTCGAGGGCACTTGAGAACTTTCAAAGAGAAAAGGACAGGCTGAGCCCCGTTAGCTCTCAGCTCAAGTCGCAGTCTGGGAACCAGCCAGCTTCCATGACAGCTCTAAAGAAGTTCAGATTTCTTTTAGCTGCAAGCCTGATATTACTGGAAATCAAATACAAAATTTAATCGTGAACTTGCTGAACAATTGAATTCATAGTCTCAACAAATGTCTCATGACACAGATAGGGCATTGCTTAGCAGAGGATAGGACCCTGAACCTTGGAATGGGGACGTCGGATTGGATCCAAATGAAACTGTTGGCCTTGAACCCCCAAATCACGCTGAGCCATCCCTGCCAGGGGAAGTAGCTTTCCTTTTTGTGTCTGAAGAGACTAGCCTCCCTCTGCCTGGAAATTCTGTGAAAGCTCACCTGGGGCCCTGAAAAGGGATGCTTCCCCCTCTCCAGACCCATCACAGCCCCGCCCTGTTGCCACTAGATACATGACTAGGTCCGTTTTCAATATACTCCAGGAGCACAGGTATACACTTTGACCATCAAAAGCTTAACCAGCAGAAGAATTGTGAGGCTTTGCCAGTATATACTGGCAGAAACCTGGGAAACCAGTGTGGGAATGGATTCTAAGGGGATTGGACCAAAAAGGGAGGAATATAACGTTAGATCAGGCCACATAAGATGGGCATAGCTGCATTTACTAGAGACTCTGAATTTAATGTGTTAGCTTATGTAACTATGTATTAATTATATAACCAATTACCACAAACTTAGAGACTCAAAACAATACATTTTTATTATCTCACCGTCTCCATGGGTCAGAAATCTGGACATGGCTTAGCTGGGTCCTCTGCTTCAAGGCTTCTCCCAGAGCTATAACCCAGGTGTCGGGCGGGACTGCAGTGTCTTGCCCTTTCATCCGAAAGCTTGACTTGGGAAGGATCCGCTTCCAAGCTCACATGGTTGGTGACAGAATGCCGTCCCCTGCAGGCCTCAGTGACCAGCTGGCTGCTGTCCTCATGAACCGCTTCAACGTGGTCACTTTCCCCAAGCCTGCAAGCTGAGAAGGCATAGACCGAAGACCCAGTCCTGTGTAAGCTAGTCACGGAAGTGACAGCCTACTGTCATAGTCTATTGGTTTGAAGTTTGATACAGGCTCCCCCATCCTTAAGGGGAGGGAATCACACAGAAGCATGAATACCAAGAGGCGGGGGTCCCTGGGAGCCGTCTTAGAGTCTGCCCACCACCGGCCCGAAGCGGCTCTGACAGCTTATTTGGTTGGTTGACCAGAAGAACTTGGCCTCAAGGGCGGCCCACAGCTCATGAAGTCGAGATGCCAGGGCTTCCTCAGGATGACGCGGAGGAGAGAATGCAGGCTCAGGTGAGTAGGATGGTTGGATTGGATCTAGAATGTGAAACCTGCTGATTGAGAAGATTAAAGGGGTATAGCTGACCCTGTGCCTGGCCCTGGGAAGGTAGTCAGAGATGTTTAAGCAAAGCAGCCGCAACAAAACCCGGGAAGCTCTCCTAAATCCATTTAACAGAACAAGACCAAGGTTCAGAGAAGTGAAGCAACGTGCTCAGGGTCACACACCACACGGTGGTTCAGACTCCAGGTTGAGTGCCATACTTCCCCACCTCTCTGCACCTCCTTTTGGGGGGTAGAGGACCGAGGCAGAGCACGTAGCACCCCTGCTAGTGCAGATGAGGCCCCAGATCCCCCAGCAAGGGGGGGGGCACGTGCCTCTCACGCTCACGTTGGTGTGACTGGGCTGGACTGCCAGGGAGGGGGCAGCCAAGCTCTTGCTGGCCAAGAGGGATGCAGAACTAGAAAAATCATTACAGGTAGATGAATTATTCAGGGCATCGTCGACCTCCTCAGGCCCCGGACAGCCGGAAGCTCGCTGAATAACCCAGCGCATCTTATTACCCACGTGTAATGGCCTCTTTTTCTCTGTCTCAGAAGAAAGCGATTCAACACCATCAAATATTAATGCGGGGCAGCTGATACGGTGGCCGCTCACACACTGGCTCTCCAGTGCTGCCCTAGAGGTCAGGGATGTCACCAGCCTGGGATCCAGAGACTCGACCGGGACGGCCCCGGTAGCCGTGCCCTCCCTCCAGAGCCTGAGAAGAGAGTCCTCACACACGGCGGCAGCCTCCACCCCGTCCATGATCTCAGGTGCACCAGAAATGCCGTGCTTTGCTTTCCTAAAACAGAGATTCATGTTAATTTTGCACATCATTCCCAATCTCAGTGGGTTTGAGATCCCCCGGGGGGTTGTCTCTGCCCCAGAGCCCTCCTGGGACTAAGGATTTGGAGGTGCCTTGGGGTCTGTATTAGTGTCCCGTGGCCGCTGTAACAGATTGCCCCAAACGGAGAGGCTTAAAACAACAGACATTTATTCTCTCAAAGTTCTGGAGGCGAGAAGTCTGAGATCGAGGTGTCGGCAGGGTTGCACGCCCTCTGAGGCTCCGGGAAAACACCCTCTTCAGCTTCCGGTGGCAGCCGCAGCCCTCGGCTTTGCGCACACAGCGTTCCCATCTCTTCCTCCATCTTCTGCCATGGGTCTCTCCTCATCTCATAGGACCCCAGACGTGGGATTCGGGGCCCATTCTCCTCCAGGATGACCTCATCTTAACTGCAGCAACCCTATTTCCAAATGAGGGCACCTTCTGAGGTTCCAGATGGACATAACTTGGAGGACACTATTCAACCCATTATAGGGTCCATGCTGGCACTCATGGCCACGGCTCACCTGGATCCTGACTTTTGGTCCATTCAAGTGACACAGGTGTCCTGACCCCAGAGTTTCTCCAGGTTTCTCCTTCCTCTCTGGTCCACATCCCCACTTCTCCCGCTG
This sequence comes from Phocoena phocoena, assembly GCF_963924675.1. NCBI lineage: Eukaryota > Metazoa > Chordata > Mammalia > Artiodactyla > Phocoenidae > Phocoena > Phocoena phocoena. Next base: position 4,175,483 of record NC_089220.1, read on the forward strand.
TTTCTGTAGCCCCCCTGGGAGTGGGGAAGCTCAGAGGGGTTGTCCAAGGCCCTCTGTCCAGGTGCCCCTCACCTCACCCCCATTGCTCAGAGGGACAGGGTCCCATCAGTCCCCCAGGCTCTGGCAGGGAGTGGGGCCCTGAGTTCTCAAGTCAGGGTGCAGCCAATGCAGTCGACGCCCTTCCCATGTCCCTTCGGCCGTCACTGTCGCCAGCACGCTGACCCAGCAGATTCCAACTCCACACTCCTGGGCCCTTCACCTGCAGCTCCTCCAGCCATCAGAGCCCCTCAGCTGCAGCGTGGGGCAGCCCAAGGGCCAGGATCACGCTCCTTCCACCAGATCAGCCCTCAGCCAGTGGCCCTAGCACCCTCACCGCTGGATGGGTCAGCTCTGCTACACGTTCCATGCTGTACCCTGAAGACCACTGCGGGCATGGGCTCCACTTCCTGGAGTGGCTTTGCAGCTCCCTTGCCTTCCCATCACAGTGCCTCGCTCATCACCTCCCAAATAAGCTCCCATCCATCCTCTCAGGGTCTGCTGCCGGGGAAACCTGCACCGAGACACGGGGTCTAACATCTTACCAGCTGGGCCCAGGTCTCATCTCCGGAGACCCTCCACATCCAAGCTTTTCTCTTCCTGCTCTGGCCACATCTCCTGCCTCGCCAGGACGTGGCTTCATTCGTTTAGAAAATCAGAGTCTGAGATGAAGCTCACCAGCAGCCCCCAACCAGGCCGCCCCACGCCCTACCCCCGCTTCCTCCTCCCCTCGGCCACCCGCCCTGCGTCCGCCCAGGGCGATGCCAGCGCCATGCCGCACCGGCTCCAGTTCAGTCTGGCCCCCGGTCTCCCCGACTCTCTTCCCTCTATGCTTTAGCTCAGGAGCGCTCGCACTCTGCAGGCTCCCCTGGGGACCCCTCTGCCTCGCTCGAGGCCAGCCCCGGCCCCCCTCCTGCAGGAAATGTCCCCACACCCTCCAGCCAGATGCAGCTCCCCTTCTACCTCCCAAGCTCTTTGCAGACATAGCCGATGGCCTCCACCCGTGCGTCTCATCCACCGGCTGGAGACCTGGGACTGAGCCACATCTGTGTCCCCAGCACCCTCACAAGACCAAGCCTGTAGTCGGCATCTGTGGGTATTTGACATGGAGGATGGCCACCTCCCTATTCTTAGTGAAAGAAGGTATGGGCACACGGTCTGACCACAGTGAAATTCTCCCACAAATGATTGCAAGCGGCTCTCATGCTTTTTCAAGGTCCCGTGCGGCAGGGGACATCCCAGGCCCTCCTCCCACTCGGACCTACAGCAGGGCGCACCTCTGAGCCTTCACACATGCTGATTCCTGGGCCTGGAACCATGCCTGTCATCCGGCTCCCACCAGACCCTTGGCCGGGGATGGAGATGCTCCTCTGGGCTCCCCCAGCCCCAAGGCCTTGCCCCATCCCTATCCTTCGGCCTCTGGATTGGAGCAGTCTGCTTATTTGCCTGTCCCCTCAGGGATCAGCTCCTTGGGGTGTGGGCTTCAGGAGTGAGCTCAGTTATCAGGGTCAGCGTCACCTCCCAGCCCCTGGGCCCTCCTCACATTGTCCCACGTCCCCCACCTACAACTTGCCCGTCTACCCGCAGTCCTCACACCCCAGGCCTCCACCTTGCCCTAAGCCCGGGAGCATGGCCTGCTTCTGCCTCTATGCTTCCTGCCTTCTAAACAATAGTGTCTGCCACACTGTCACCCCTTCCCCAGTACCCCTGGCCTGGGCAGGGTGACCCAGTGACCAGGACACAGCGTGAGTCTGGAGCCGCTCCGAGACCAGTGTGAGACAGTCAGAGAATGTCTCCAGGGGGGTGACCCATGAAGGCTGGACTGAGCCAGGCACGAGGGGAGTGTCCGGGGGACCCGGGAGTGATGGCTGGAGACAGGATGACTGCCAATGGTCGGCTGTGTCTGGAGCATTAGGGCCAAGGAGGGAGGCTGCGGAGGGCGTGTCTGCCCTCACCTGGCGGTGATGGGAGACGCTGCAGTCTGGGCCACGTGGTGGCTTTCGGGGACCTGAGGTGCTTTTGCCTTTGTGGGCCCCTTCCAATATTAAAAAAAAAATTTTTTTAATAAATTTATTTATTTATTTTGGCTGCGTTGGGTCTTCACGGCTGCGCGCACGCGGGCTTTATCTAGTTGCAGCGAGCAGGGCTATTCTTCGTTGCGGTGCGCGGGCTTCTCCCTGCGGTGGCTTCTCTTGTTGCGGAGCACGGGCTCTAGGCGTGCGGGCTCCGGTAGTTGTGGCACGTGGGCTCAGTAGCTGTGGCTCACGGGCTCCAGGCGCACGGGCTCAGGAGTTGTGGAGCATGTGCTTAGCTGCTCCGCGGCATGTGAGATCTTCCAGGACCAGGGCTCGAACCCGTGTCCCCTACATTGGCAGGCGGATTCCCAACCACTGCGCCACCAGGGAAGCCCTAAAAAAGTTTTTAATTACATTTTACAACTGCACTGGTATAAAGACAAATATAGTCCAGGCTGGATTCATATTATTTTATCTTTTTCCTCTTGATTCTACGAGAAATGAAAATGAACACATTTTTGCAGACCCTTAGAGGACTGAGTCCCAGGCCCTGTTCCTGCTGCATTTAATGTGGCCGTCGGCCTGGACTGCTGGGCCCAGCCAGACCGACCCACACTGCCTGGAGGCTGAGACGCAGGGGGCACTGGAGGCGGGGGGCAGGGGGAGGAGAGCCAAGTTCCTGCAAGTGGCAGTGGCCTTGAGGGGGGCTAAGCCGGACCTGAGGGTGGGGACTTGGAGGCAGGCAGGCGTTCAGCACCCCCATGGCTCATGGGGCTTTCGAGGCAGCCGCCCTGTCTCCCACCATCCTGGACGGGGAGGGACAGGGCGCTGGCCGTGAAGCTCAGTTGCCCAAACTTCCAGCCGTGGGACCCTGGGCAGGTCACGTAATGCCTCGTGTCTCCATTTCCTCATCTGTAGAATGGGGACATCCAGGTGGTCTGGGAAACACTTGGTGCTCGGTGAGTCCTTGACAAGTGTCACCAACTTCCATTATTATCTCTGTTATTAATAATTACCTCCAGGGGTCCTCCCACAGCAACCTGGGAGGATGACCACATCGCTATCCCCTCTTTACATGTGAGGAAACTGACCGGCAGAGGGAAGGGAGCTGCCTGGGGTTCCTGCAGCAGCTCCAATGAATGACAGAAATGTCAGTCCCCACCAACCAGACTAGAAGGAGAGGTACAGGGCAGCCCACACACCTACCAGGCAGTGGCAGGGCCGGCACGTCCACCAAATCACCAACTCCAGAACCCAAGCTCTTCACACCTGGCCTGCCAGGGCTGGACAGGACCCCAAGCCTCCCACTGCATCCCGACGCGGGAAGCTTCCGCAGCAGGATCGTGGCTTGTTTTCTCTTTAAGTTGTGACTCACCTTCTGGAGAAACCATATTGCAAGAACAGTACATTATCTGGGGCCCACACTGGAAGAGCGTTATTTATCAGGACAGCCCAGGATTGACGGAGCACCATGCCTGAGGGATTGGCATCTCCATAATTCCCACTTCCCCGCAGCCGGGACCCTAAGAGCAGAGAGCAGGGAGTCTCTTGGAGCTGCTGAAGCCGCCACCTGCCCCTGGAGCAAGCGATGGGGCATGAAAGCAGAGCCCGGCCACCCGCAGACCAGCATCCCCTTCACCCCAGATCATCAGTGTAGTGAACAGGATCCCACAGGGCGGGGAACGGTCTTCCACCTTGGGGTCTCCATCGGGTGATTTTAGCTACAGTCTGTCACGAGCCATTATCCATTTTACCTATTTGTTCAACATTCGTTCCTTTATTTAACAAAGTTCACTGAGTGCCTGTATGGGGCAAGCATCCCTCCAGATGCTGACAGCACAGACGTGGACGAGACAGACCAGGTCTAGCGGGCGAGACAGAACCGAACAAATCATCACAAGATTCGCTAGTTAATGACAGTGCCGTGAGGCACAAGGAGCAGGGGAAGCCCACCCAGGGCGCTCGCCGGTGATGCCAAGAGCTTAGCGTCTGTGCACCGGTGCCAAGCCGAACCTCAGAGACAGGGTTTTGGGTGAAGTAGAAAAGAATAGCTTTATTGCTTTGCCAGGCAAAGGAGGAACACAGTGGGCTCCTGCCCTCGAAAACTATGTGTACCAGCCTGGGAGGATTTGATAAGGAGTTTTATAACAATACCTCCCAAGGGCGGGGTTGCTGACAAGATGAGGGGCCTCGGGGTCTCAGGCGTGGGCCTCCTTGATGAGCTTCTCGGGTCCCTGTGATCTCGCCTCCGCCTCCGGTGGTTTCTTGGCCGCTCCTCCCTTGATTAGCAGCTGTTTGAACCTTCCCTTTGGCACTCAGGGGAGGTCATGGAGGCTGGAGTCTTGCCTACAAGAAACGGGGGGCCAAAAGGCTTCCATGCCCAGCAGCCCCATGGGGTCCTCCTCGGTTTCACCTGAGAGGCCCCAGAAGGCTTCTTGGGGGCAGAAACCCCTAGAAAGAGGGCGACCAAGGAGAGGAGGAGATGCTGGGTGAGGGAGTAGCATAAGACGGGAAGGAGCCTTTCCGTTTTCACTCCAGTATCAGTGAGGCCCTCACAGTGCCCTTCCTGGGCGTGTTTGCTCTAGGACTTTGCCCCTGGGCTCTGCCCAAGGCCCCGGGACACACAGAGGCTTTGCCATAAGGGAAAGGCAGGCATTTCCGGACCATCTCCTGATGCACTGCCTTCTCCCTTCCTCTCTTACCTGCCCCTCCTGCCACACAGCTTGGCCATGAGGATTCTTGCTTTAGGAGGGAAGTGGGGACCACTGAGAACAGGGCGTCCCTGGGACTGGCAGATGGAGCCTCTGACACACAGAACTTCCCACCTAACTGGAAGTGGAAGCTGGAAGCCAGTGGGGTGGGGGGAGCAGTGAGGGTCTCCTGAACCCCCCAGGGAATTCCAGGAACGTGGCCAGAGCCCTGGAAGATGCCCAAGGAGCCACTGGGTGAGTCTACAAACGGCAGAGGGAAATGTCTCAGGTAACCCTGCATATCACCCCTCCCCCAGACCCTGCAGTATCCCCTTGCCACTCTGCCCACGCATCCTCCACCCCGAAGCCAGGGGAGCTGTTCCAAACCCAATCCCAGACTTCCAGTTTCTGGTCTAGCACAGAGGAAGCTTGGAAGCTGCCCCTCAGTCCTAACAACAAGTAAAAAACTGAACAAGCTGAAAAATCAACAACTCTTGTTAGATTTGTGAAAGAAGCAAGGCCACAGGGCAAACTGCATCAGAGGCACCAACAGGTGAGCACAGAGAACCACGGCTCCAGGAGCAGAAAGCTGCCCAGGAACCAGGGCTAGGGAAGGGAACCTGAACGAAACTGACGAGTTGCTGGAGGCTCAGTGTAGCTGAGGCTGAGAGTTGAAACTCCAGAGGGGGCCCAGTGCCAGAGGGGTCCTCACCTGTTTGTGAACTTTACCTCCAGGTCCCCAATCTGCTCTCACAAGTGAATATTGGAGGGAAAATCCCCGTGTGTTTCCAGCAGGGGAGGAGAAAAGGAACCACTGTGAAATACACCAAAATATCCTGTTCTTAACAAGGCCAGCCCTCCTAATCTATCAGATTTAATCTATTAGTTTAACCTAATCAGAGCCTAATCTCCCTGGGGTCTTATCAGAGCCTAACAGAGGTGAGAAAGGGGAAACACTCAACTCCAAGCCACTCTAGCCATCCCTCCCCACTTATGGGGGTGGGAAGGGATGAGAAACATTCATGAAGTTCACAGTTCTGTAAGCACAGGTTCACTACAGGACTGAGACCTAGAACTCTTCCCCTCCCCCCACCTCACCACTGCATTACTAAAAGCCTATTTCCAGAAGTTTCTTTTACCCAGTACATCATGTCCGGCTTTGAAGAAAAAGTTACAAGGCATACTAAAAGGCAAAAAACATAGTTTGAAGAGACAGAGCAAGCATCAGAACCAGATTTTTTTTTTTTTTTTTTTTTTTTACGATACGCGGGCCTCTCACTGTTGTGGCCTCTCCCGTGGCGGAGCACAGGCTCCAGACGCACAGGCTCAGCGGCCATGGCTCACGGGCCCAGCCGCTCCACGGCACGCGGGATCTTCCTGGACCGGGGCACAAACCCGTGTCCCCCGCATCGGCAGGTGGACTCTCAACCACTGCACCACCAGAGAAGCCCCAGAACCAGATTTTGATATGGCAGGGAGGTTAGAAACATCAGACCAGGAATTTAAGACAGTCATGATTAATATGCTAGAGCTCTAATGGGTAAAGTCAACTGCATGTAAGAACAGATGTTGACATGTAAGCAGAGAGATGGAAATCCTGAGAAAGAACCCAAAAGAAATGCTACAGATCAAACACACTGGAAAGGAAATGCAGAATGTCTTTGAGGGACTTATTAGTAGAGGAACGGCTGAGGAACGAATCTCTGAGCTTGAGAATATCTCAACAGAAACCTCCAAAATTGAAAAGCCAAGAGAACAAAGACTTAAAAAAAATAGAACAGAATATAGGAGGGCTGCAGGACAGCTACAAAGATGTAACATATGTGTAATTGGGAATTCCAGCAGAAGAGAGAAAGGAACAGAAGAAATATTTGAAACAATAATGGCGGAGAATTTCCCCAATTAATGTCAGACACCAAATCAGAGATCCAGGAAGCTCAGAGAACACCAAACAAGATAAATGCCCCAAATAAACTATACCTAAGCATCTCATTTTCAAACTTCAGAAAGGCAAAGATAAAGAGAAAAAAAATCCTGAAAGCAGCCAGAAGGGAAAAAAGCACATTATCTATAGAAGAGCAAAGGTAAGAATTACTTCCAGCTCCTTGAGAGTGGAGTGAAATATTTAAAGTGCTGAGAGAAAAGCCCCACAAATTTAGAATTCTGTACCCTGTGAAATTACCCTTCAAAAGTGAAGGGGAAATAAAGACCTTCTCAGACAAACAAAAATTGAGGGAATTTGTGGCTAGTAGACTTGCCATTCAAGAAATGTTCAAAGCAGTTCTTTAGAGAGAAAGAAAATAATATGGGTCAGAAACATGGATTAACATAAACAAAGGAAGAGCATAGGGGAAGAAATAAAGAAAGTGAAGGTAAAATAAAACCTTTTTTTTTAAATTCTTAACCTTGAACTAACAGTTAATGATTTGTTCAAAATAATCATACCAACAATGTATTTGACCATATACATAATATATACGCTTATGAACGTTTATGTATAAGTGAAATGAATGACAGCAATGATACAAAGTATAGGAGGGAGGAATTAGGATTATTTTGTTATTATAAGGGATTTGTACAACCCATGAATTGATATAGTGTTATTTGAAAGTGGATCGGAGTAGCTGTAAATGTATATTGCAAACTCTAGGGCAACCACTAAAAACAAATAATATAACTGATAGGGTAAGAAAGGAGAGAAAAGAGAATTATATAAAATGCTCAGTTAAAACCACAAAAGGCAGATTTGCAACAACATGGATGAACCTTGAGAACAACATGCTAAGTGAAATAAGTCAGACAAAGACAAATACTGTATGATCTCACTTACATGTGGAATCTAAAATAGTTGAAATCATAGACACAGAGAGTAAAATGGTGGTTGCCAGGGGCTGGGGTGTGGAGGTGCTGGTCAAAGGATACAAGCTTTCAGGTATAAGGTGCATACGTTCAGGAGTCTAATGGACACAGCATGGTGACCATCGTTAACAATACTGTATCATATAGTGAAAGTTCTCAACACACACACACACACACACACACACAAAGGTAACTATGTGAGGTGACAGATGTGTTAACTACCTTTATTGTGGTGATCATTTCACAATATATATGTATATCAAATCATCATGTTTTACACCTTAAATTTATACAATTTATTTCTGTCAATTATACCTCAATAAAGCTGGAGGAAAAGAGAAGAGTTACTCCAACACAAAAATCTCCAGATATCAAGGACTTGATAAATATTTATTTCCACAAAAAGGCAGAAAAAGTGAAAGAAAAAAGTAGTAACAAAGAACCATTGTAACAAATACAAAACAGTAACAAATGTGGTAGATATTAAGCCAACTATATCACTAATCGCTTTGAATGTCAATAGTCTAAGTGCACCAATTAAAAGACAGATTGGGGCTTCCCTGGTGGCGCAGTGGTTGAGGGTCTGCCTGCCGATGCAGGGGACACGGGTTCGTGCCCCGGTCCGGGAAGATCCCACATGCCGCGGAGAGGCTGGGCCCGTGAGCCATGGCCGCTGAGCCTGCATGTCTGGAGCCTGTGCTCCGCAACGGGAGAGGCCACAGCAGTGAGAGTCCCGCATACCGCAAAAAAAAAAAAAAAAAAAAAAAAAAAAAGACAGATTGGTAGAGTGGATCAAAAAACAAGAGTCAACTATATGTTGTCTAAAAGAAACTCACTTTAAATATAAATACACATATAGATTAAAAGTAAATGGATGGAAAAAATAAACCATGCTAACACTAATCAAAAGAAAGCAGGAGGGGCTTCCTTGGTGGCGCAGTGGTTGGGAGGCCGCCTGCCGATGCAGGGGACACGGGTTCGTGACCCGGTCTGGGAAGATCCCACATGCCGCGGAGCGGCTGGGCCCATGAGCCATGGCCGCTGAGCCTGCGCGTCCAGAGCCTGTGCTCCGCAACGGGAGAGGCCACAACAGTGAGAGGCCCGCGTACCACAAAAAAAAAAAAAAAAAAAAAAGAAAGCAGGAATAGCTAATTAATTTCAGAGCAGACTTCAAACCAAAGAGTTTTATCAGGGATAAAGAAGGGTGTTAAAAAGTGATAAATGTCCAATTTTCCAAAAGGACATAACCCTTAATGTGTGTGCATCTAACAACAGAGCATCACAATATATGAGGCAAAAAAGAATAGAATTTCAAAGAGAAATAGATGAATCCACTATCATGGTTGGAGACTTCAACACCCCTCTATCAGAAATGGACAGGTCCAACAGGTGGAAAATCAGGAAGGACATAGTTGAACTCAGCAACACCATCAATCAACTGGATAAAATTGACATCTATAGACTACTTCATCCAACAAGAGAAGATTGTACACTCTTCCCAAGCTCACACAGAACATGCACCATGATAGACCACTTCTGGGCATAAAACATACCTTAACAAATTCTAAAGAATAGAAATCATACAATGTCTGCTCTCAGACCACAGTGGAATTAAACTAGAAATCAATAACAAAAAGAATACTGGAGAATCCCAAAACACTTAGAGACTAAACAACATACTCCTAAATTACACATGGGTCAAAAGAGAAATTGCAAGAGAAATTTAAAAATACAGTTGACCATTGAACAACATGTGTTTGAAATGCACAAGTCCACTTAAATGTGGATTTTTTTTCAATAAATACATACTACAGTACTACACAATCTTTGGTTGGTTGAATCTGTGGATGTGGAACAGCGATATGGAGGGCCAACTGTAAAGTTACATGCAGATCTCCACCTGTGAGGGTATCAGTACCCTTAGCCTTGCATTGTTCAAGGGTCAACTCTATCTTGAACTAAATGAGAATGAAAACATAACTTATCAAAATGTGTAGGATGCAGCAAAAGCAGTACTTAAAGGGATATTTATAGCACTGAGTGCCTGTATTAGAAAAGAAGGAAGATCTAAAATCAATCATCTAATCTACCTCAAGAAACTGGGAAAAGATCAAATTAAAATGACCATAAGCAGGAGAAAAGAAATAATAAGAATTAGAGCAGAAATTTATAAAATTGAAAACAAGAACTCAGTAGAGAAAATCAACAAAACCCAAACCTGTTCTTTGAAAAGATCAATAAAATCAATAAACCTCTAGACAGGCTAGCTAAGAAAGAAGACTCAAATTACTAATATTAAAAATGAAAGGGGGAACACCACTACAGATCCCATAGACATTAAAATGAATACTATGGACTATGAATCAAGGAATTCTATGCCCACAAATATGATATCCTACATGAAATGGACCAATTCCTTGAAAGACACAATCTGCCAAAATTCACACAAAAAGAAATAGACAATCTTAAAAGGACTACATCTATTAAAGATTACTGAGTCAATAATTAATAACCTTCCAAAACAGAAAGCACCAGACCAAGATGGGTTCACTGGTGAATTCCACAAAACATTTAAGGAAGAAATTATACAAATTCTCTACAATCTCTTGCAGAGGAAATACTTCCTAACTCATTCTGTGAGGCTGACATTATCCTAATACCAAAGCCAGGCAGAGAGATTACAAGAAAAGAAAACTACAGACCAATATCTCTCATAAACGTATATGCAAAAATCCTCGACAAAATATTAGCAAACCAAATCCAACAGTGCATAAAAAGAATTACAGACCACACCAAGTGGAATTTATCCCAGGTAAGCACCACTGTTTCAACATTTGAAAATCAATTAATGTAATCAATCACATCAAGAGGCTAAAGAAAAATCACATGGTCAATTAACAGATGCAGAAAAATCACTTGATACAATCCCAAACCCATTTATCATAAAAAAAAATTAACAAACTAGGAATAGCTTACTGTTGAATGTTGAAACTTTTTCAACATTGTATTGGAAGTTCTAGCTAATGTAATAAGACAAGAAAATGAAATAAAAGGTACACTGATTGGGAAGGAAGAAATAAAACCGCCTTTTTCAACATGATTACCCATGCGAAAAATCCAGAAGAATTGACCAAAAACAAATAAACAACAACAACAAAAACCTCCTAGAACAAGTGATTATGTATATCAAGGTTGCAAGATACAGTACGAGATTAATATAGGCATTCTTTGGAGATATAGTGGGTTTTGTTGCAGACCACCAAAATAAAGTAAATATCTTAATAAAGCAGGTCACGCAATTTTTTTTGGTTTCTCAATTAATATAAAAGTTACATTTACACTCTTCTGTAGTCTATTAAGTGTGCAATAGCATTATGTCTAAAAAACAATGTACCTACCTTACTTTAGAAATATTTTATTCCTAAAAAATGCTAACCAACATCTGAGCCTTCTGTGAGTAGTAGTAGTAACATCAAAAATCACTTATCACAGATCACCATAACAAATATAATAATAATGAAAAAGTTTGAACTATTTTGAGAATTACCAAAGTGTGACACAGAGACACTAAGTGAGCAAATGCTGTTGGGAAAATGGTGTCAACAGATTTGATCGATGCAGGGTTGCCACAGAGTTTCAATTTGAAAAAAATGCAACGTCTGTGAAGCACTATAAAGGAATGAACAATAAAATGAGGTGTGCCTGTGTACAAAAAGCACTTGATTTCTTATATTCCAGCAACGAACAAGTGGAATTTGAAACAAAAAGCACAAAACCATTTATATTAGCACTCCCAAAAATGAAATATAAACCTAACAAAATATGCACAAGTCTTACATAAGGAAATTCTGATGAAAGATTTTTTTTTTTTAATTCTTAAATAAAAGGATATTTCATGTTCATGGGTAGAAAAACTCCAACATTGCCAAGATGTCAGTTCTTCCCAACTTGATCTATAGACTCAATGCAATTCCAAAAAGTCAAAATCCCAGCAAGTCATTTTGTGGACATCAGCAAAGTGATTGTAAAGTTTATGGGAGCTCCCTGGTGGTCCAGTGGTTAGGACTTGGAGTTTTCACTGCCATGGACCTGGGTTCAGTCCCTGGTCGGGGAACTAAAATCCTGTAACCCGTGTGGCACAGCCAAAAGATAAATACATACATAAATAAAGTTTACATAAGAGGGAAAAGACTCAGAATAGCCAACACAACACAGAAGAAGAACAAAGTTAGAGGACTTGCATTACTCAAATTCAAAAAATACATACTAAAAATCTACAATAATCAAGACAGTGTGTTATCAGTGAAAGAATAGGCAAACAGACCAATTAAACAGAATAGAGAGCCCAGAAATAGACCCTTTATATAAATATAGTCAATTGACCGCTGACAGAGGAGGAAGAGCAATACAATAAGGAAAAGATAGTCTCTTCAACAAATGGTGCTGGAAGAACTGGACATCCACAAGCAAAAAAACGAATCTAGACACAGACTTTACACCCTTCACAAAAATTAATTCCTAATGGATCACAGACCTAAATGTAAAATGTAAAGCTGTTAAGACTTCTAGATGATAACATAGGAGAGCATCTAGATGCCTTGGGTTTGGTGATAACTTTTTAGACATCAAAGGCATGATCCATGAAAGAAAAAAATGGATAAACCGGGCTTCGTTAAAATTTAAAAGTTCTGCTCCATGAAAGACACTGCCAAGAGAATGAAAAGACAAGCTACAGACCGGGAGAAAATATTTACAAAAAACATACCTGATAAAGGACTGTTATCCAAAATATAAAAAGAACTCTTAAAATTCAATAATAAAAAAACAAACAATCCAATTAAAAAATGGGCCTAGGGGTTTCCCTGGTGGCGTAGTGGTTAAGAATCCGCCTGCCAATGCAGGGCACACGGGTTTGAGCCCTGGTCCAGGAAAATGCTACATGCCACAGAGCAACTAAGCCTGTGCGCCACAACTACGGAGCCTGCACTCTGGAGCCCGTGAGCCACAACTACTGAGCCCGCGTGCCACAACTACTGAGGCCTGCGTGCCTAGAGCCCGTGCTCTGCAACAAGAAAAGCCACCACAACGAGAAACCTGCGCACCGCAACGAAGAGTGGCCCCCACTCACCACAACTAGAGAAAGCCCACACGCAGCAACGAAGACCCAACGTAGCAAAAAATAAATATAAATTAATTAATTAATTTTAAAAAATGGGCTTAAGACCTTAATAGACACCTCACCAAAGAAGATATACACACGTCAAGTAAACATATCAAAAGATGCTCCACATCGTATGTCATCAAGGAAATTCTAATTACAACAGTGAGAGGGACTTCCCTGGTGGCACAGTGGTTAAGAATCCGCCTGCCAATACAGGGGACACGGGTTCAAACCCTAGTCCGGGAAGATCCCACATGCCACGGAGCAACTAAGCCCGTGCGCCACAACTACTGAGCCTGTGCTCTAGAGCCCGTGAGTCACAACTACTGAGCCGGCACATCACAACTACTGAAGCCCATGTGCCCAGAGCCCGTGCTCCGCAACAAGAGAAGCCACCGCAATGAGAAGCCCGCGCACTGCAACAAAGAGTAGCCCCCGCTCGTCACAACTAGAGAAAGCCCACGCGCAGCAACGAAGACCCAACACAGCCATAAATAAATGTATTAAAAAATAAAAATAGGGCTTCCCTGGTGGCGCAGTGGTTGAGAGTCCGCCTGCCGATGCAGGGGACACGGGTTCGTGCCCCGGTCCGGGAAGATCCCACATGCCGTGGAGCGGCTGCGCCCGTGAGCCATGGCCGCTGAGCCTGCACGTCCGGAGCCTGTGCTCCGCACCAGGAGAGGCCACAACAGTGAGAGGCCCATGTACAGCAAAAAACAACAACAACAACAACAAAAACCCTGTAATTCGGTGTTTATGGAAGTTTTATTCATAATTGGCAAAACTTGGAAGCAACCAAGCTGTCCTTCAGTAGGTGAATGGGTTAATAAACTGTGATCCATCCAGACAATGGAATATTACTCAGCACAGAAAGAAGTGAGCTATCAAGCCATAAAAAAACATGGAGGAACCTTCAATGGATATTACTAAGTGAAAGAAGCCAGCCTGAAAAGGCTGTAGACCGTATGATTCCAACTATACGACACCCTGGAAAAGGTAATACTGTGGAGACAGTAAAAAGTTCACTGGTTGCCAGGGGTCAGAAGGGAGGGAGGGATGAATAGGCAGAGAACAGTGGACTTTTAGGGCAGTGGAAATACTCTATATAATAACATAATGATAGATACATGTCATTACACATTTGTGCAAATCCATAAAATGAACAACGTCAAGCGTGAACACCAATGTAAACTATGGACTTTGGAGGAAAATGTGACAGTTTTATACGTGTCAACTTGACTGAGATAAGGGATGCCCAGAGAGCTGGTAAAACATTATTTCTGGTTGTTTCCAGAAGAGATTAGCATTTGAGTCAGAGACAGGGTAAAGAGGACAGCCCTGAAACCCGGAAAGGAAAGCAACCAGCCCGTATTTCTGCTCTGCCGAGATGGGGAAAGTGAGAGCTGCAGCCTTGGCTGTTGGAGCCCAGGGAAATTGGGCTCAGGGGACTCTGGGCATCCCTGCCCAGGCTGCACCTGCCCAGCCCGAGGCACCGGGAGTGGGGCACAGGCTGTGAGCCCCAAGACGTGGGTGCGTCCCCTCAGCTCTCTGAGTCTCGGTGTCCTTCTCTCGATGGACCCCCTGGACAGGGCCACCCTGTGGCCACCTGTCCTCACAGCTCCCTGCCTCTGTCTCACCCTTGGATAAGAGCACTGGATCAGCTGTCAGCAGACCTGGCACGTGGTGAATGAATGAATGAATGAATGAACGAATGAATAGCAGTGGGAATGCTGACTTGTGGTGAGTCATAAGAACTAAGTGAGAGAGCCCATGGCCAGCCCCACATTGCACACAGCAGGTGCGTAATTGATGTCAGCCCCTCCCTGTTCCTTCCCCCTCGTACCTCTCACACGTGTCCCAGAACTCTGAGCTCGGCATTCAAGGCCTGACCCTCGTAGCCTCGGTCCACCACTCCTCCTGGCCATTCCCTGTCCAGCCACCCCCCAGGGCGACATTGCCGGGGAATCGGCCCCAGCCTCGGTTCCCAGATGCTGCTCTCCACACCCCATGGCAGGAGGAGAAAATGGAAATGGCTGGGTGTGGAAGTCAGGGACAGGAAGCTTAAGGCGCTTTATAAGAACACTGTGGAAGCCGCCAACACCCTGGTCCAGACCCCGGGTCCTGCCACTGGCCACACTCCACACACCCCTCTTCTCGTCTGCCCAGGGGGCAGCTTGCCAGGCAGAGGACATGCTTTTCCTGCACTGTCTGGGAAGACTTCCCCCTAACATGGGGCTGCGGTCAGTCCCCTTTCGGCCCAGAGCCCGTGGAGATCCCGCGTGTGACACATGGACTCCCAGGCAAGGACACTGAGGCTCCAAGGTGGAATGACTCGCTCTGTCTCACTGCTGAACATGGTGGCCGTGCAGGTGGGTTTCCCATTTGCATGGACCTGGGTTTAAAGCTGACCCCCCCAGCCTCAGTTTTCTCACCTGTAACCTGGGAGTAAGGACACCTTCCTCTTGGGCGACAGTGAGCACTGACTGAGATCATCTTTCCTCCATTCGGTTGGCATTTATTGAGCATCTACTGTATGCCAGGTGCTGTTCCTGAAGCGTGGGGTACGTCGATGAACAAAACAGAGGGGATAAACTTGCCCTCATGGAATTTACATTCTAGTCGGGGGGAGGTAGAAAATAAACAAATCAAAAAACCTTACAATGCCAGGTGGTGGTAAATGCTTTGAAGAAAAATACGACTAGAAGGAGAAGGGGGAACATTGCCAATCTATGTCCCTTACCCGTCGTCAGGAAAGGTCTCTCTGAGAAAGTGGGGTTTGATGAGGGGCTTGAAGGAGGAGAGGCCACGAGCCATGTAGCTACTAAGGAAAGAGTCTCAAGACAGAGTGAACAGCCAGTGCAAAGGTCCTGAGGCAGGAGCACGACTGTGTGTATAGGAAGAGCAAGGGGGTAAGGGCAGTGGGACAGAGCAGGGGAGAGGGCGAGGTGTGCAGATCAGAGGGACAGCAGGATAACAGGGGCCTGCAGGACACGTGAGGGCCTGGGGAGGTGGCCCCACTGCAGGGTTTTGAGCAGACGTATTGGATAAGAGACTGCAGGGGCAAAGGCAGGAGGGCAAAGGAGACTCGAAGGGGAGATGATGGCTGGGACACGGTGGGCGTCTAGGAGGCGGGAAAGGCGGTCAGATTCTGGATATTATCTAGAACAATGCTGTCCGATATGGTAGCCACTAGCCCTAGGTGGCTATTTAATTAAAATTAAAGGAAAATGAAATCAGTTCCTTGGTCACGCTGGCCACACATCAACTGGTCAGTAGCCACGCAGTTGAGCACAGACAGCGTCCTTCCTCGTTGAAAGTTCTACTAGGCAGTGCTGCCCTAGGATACAGAGCACCAAGAGAGCAACCTGCCTCCTGGATACAGGGTGTGAGGGAACAGAGGAGTCAAGAATGGCCCCAGGGTTACACAGCGCCCAGCACACACAGCGAGCTTGCTATTGTCACCTTATCATGACCATCATTCACTCATCCCTACACATGTTCGGACAGGGATGCCCTCAGTAGAACCCTTTTCCCTTCTCTCCGGCCTCAGGGTCCTAGAAGTCCCCCTGCAAATACTCAGGAGGTGAAGCCACCAGTTCCCTACCCTACTCCCATAAGCCTCTTTGAAGGCAGCAGGCCATCCTTGAGTTCCCGACTCCCCGGCCCAGAGAACACGGGCTGGGCCGGGGAGCTGCCGCTGGGTCCCCTCTGGTCCAGGTTCGGGCAAGTCACCTGCCCTCTCCCGGCCTCGGTTTCCCCACTGTGGAATGATGGGCTTGTCACATTCCGGTCCTGCCAGGAACAGAGCCCCAGCTCGGGGGCTGCAGTGAGGGAGGGGGTCTTTGGACGAGGAGGCGGGGACAGAGATGATGAGGGGATGATTTAGCGCTAGGATACTCACAGCCCCGGCGAATACTCTGCACCTCCAGAGGCCAAGAGGCCAATTGCGGCCCTTCATAACCGTGATGTGCAAAGTGTAGGCTCCGTCACTCAGGCGCCGGCAGAACAAGGAACCCACTCTGAAACAAGTGGCTCTCCGGTGCCTCCTGACTCTTCCCCACATAACCCGGCTCGCTCTGTTTCCTGATGAGCTACCGACAAAGGGGCCAGTAGAAGAGGACTCTACCGCAGACACCCCTGTGCTGGGGCCAAGGTTTTTGTGCGCTTGGGCAGGGCCCATAACCCCAGAGCCTTCTGCTTTACAAAAGGGCAGTTAATGGCAGCGTGAATGGGGGTGAGGGGAGGAGGGGCGGGCCGACACCGGGCTGATGCTGGAGCATTCGTTGCGTTAGCGTCCAGGCTGCGGGGAAGAGCTGGCTGCTCTCGCTGCAAATGACATGAAAGCGTGTCTCTAACAGACCGCCCTGCCCATCCCAACTGCTTTGTCTGAGGGTTTGGTTTGGGGCCGGGAGTGGGACAGTCCCAACCCCTGCAGACATCCAGAGGGAACACCTGTGCGTTCTCTCTGCATCTCGTGGTGGGCTCCTGGGCTGTCTGTCCTGTGGCCAGCTCACTGGTCCGCTGTGATCCTCGGCCCCCAGCGCTGGCTTCCCAATGCCTTTGCCAGGCTCAGAGCAGCAGCCCGGCCACTGAGACGCCAGGCCTGGGCAAGAGTCAGCCTGCCTGGGTGGGCTCTTCCAGCAAGACTTTGACACGGCTGAGTCCAGCTGCAGGGGCTGTCTCACGAGCAGCCGTCCTGGGCAGGTGGGCAGGACCAGAGCGTTGTCCCCAAGGGAAACGGGATCGAGAGTACCACTCACCTGCTATGCTGTCTAGTCGAAATTGCACACATCTTATGCCCTCGCTGCCTGAGAAGTAAGATATCTGCCGCCTGTCGGACCTGTGGGAGGGGAGGCAAACGGACACGGAGGCCAGGAACACAGGCACTGGAGTCAGCACGTCCTGGGTTGGGATCTAGGCTCTACTGCTTCCTAGCTGGGAAGCCTTGAGTGAGCCAGTTACCTTCTCTGAGGCCCTGTTTCCTCATCTGCGAAACAGGGATCACAACACCCACCAGGGTCCTTGGGAGGGTTCAATCACACAATAAGAAAAGACCCTCGCACCAAAGGCACATCAGAAAAGACACCAAAAAGCATATATAATAACATACTGAATTGTCAAGAGTAAAACAGAAACACGTGCTCATCACCAGATTCTGAGTCTAAACATTCTTGGGGGGACTCAGAATGGATATAAGGACCAGAGAGTGGAGGGTGCCAGGGGCTTGGGCCTCTGATGACTGGGGTCCATATTCGAGGTGGCCCTTTAGGTCAGTGGGGCCAATGAGAGGCAGAGTACGGGAAATGGGGGGGGGGGGGCGGGTCCAGGGACTTTTCTGCCTTGTGCGGTCTGGAGCCCAGCCTCCGTCCAGGGGCTGAGTCCTCCTTGGCTAACTGTCGCTACGTTCCCTGTTTGGTGATAACCTTTATCTTTCTTCTTTCTTCCAGGTAGGAGGGTGTGGGCATTCCCTTCATGGCTCAGTAGAGCCTTGATTCTGCAGGGTCTGGGGATATTTCAAGCACATCCTGTACGGCCAGCAGGTACTGACAGCTGGCCACGCCACCTCTTCTCCACAACTCCTCCCCCAAATCAGGAGCGCAGTGAGTGGGCCACAGTGGAGAACCCCGACAGCATCCCAGGAGACAGCAGGCAGCAAGCCTCGGACTTTGCTTCTTTTCTCTCTGCGCACCTGCTGTGTGACTCTGGGCGGGTTGGCCGGCCTCTCTGAGCCTCCAGTCCTCATTCCTACAAAGGGGGTGACAATACTTATTGCACAGTGACCCGGAGGCCAATTCAGCTAAAATTCAAAGTAAGATGGGGCTACTAAGTATTGGCTGTAGGGCTGCTATGGACTGAATGTTTGTGTGTCCCCAAAATTCGTTTGTTGAAGCCCTAATGCCCCCACGTGATGGTATTTGGAGGCAGGGGATCTTGGGGAGGTGATTAGGTTTACATAAGGTCGAGGTCATGAGGATAGAGGTCCCAGGATGGGATTGGTGCCTTTCTAAGGAGACACCAGAGAATTCATCCTCTCTCCCCATCCCCAGCACCATGGGAGGTACAGAAAGAAGGCAGACATCTGCAAGAGAGCCTCCACAAGGGACCAGATCAACCAGCACCTGGATCCTGGACTTCTCAGCCTCCATCCCCGTGAGAAATAAATATCTGTTGTGTAAGCCACGCCGTCTGTGCTATTTTGTTATAGCAGCCCGCGCTGACTAGGACAGAAATTAGTACTGAGAAGTCAGGTACTGCTGTAATAGACACTGAAACATGCAGAAGCAGCTTTGGATCCAGGTAATGGGAAGAGTCTGGAAGAGTTCTGCTAGAACATGCTAGAAAAAGCTGATATTGCGAGCAGACAGTGCAAGGTGATTCTGTTAAGACCTCAGAAAGAAAAGAGGAGAGCTGTAGAGCAAGCCTCCATCTCCTGGAAAGCACCCAGATGATCATGAAAAGAACGTTGGTAGAACTGTGAAGGTTAAGGGGGACCTGAGGATGGAGATGGGGAACGTGTTACTGAACAAGGGAGAAAAATTGATCCTGTAACACAGTGGCAAAGAATTTGGCTGTATTATGTCCGTGTTCTAGTGTTTCGTGGAAGGCAGAACCCGCAGGGGATGAAACTGGCCATTGACCTGAGGAGATTCCTAAGCAGAGTGGTTCCTCCCGACTGCTTACTGTAAAATGAGAGGAGACAGAAGTGAACTGAAGAAGGAATTATTAAACAAAAAGGAGCCAGAACTTAAAGATCTAGAAAAGTCTCCGCCTGTTCCATATTGTACAAAACGAGAAAGCGTGTTGGGAAGAGTCCTGTGGGCGTGGCTGACTAGCCCTTACTGCAGGTGTGAACCAGCCAGCCCAGTTCGAACCGAAGGGGATGGAGATGGGACAGAATGAAGGAAAGCCGTGGACTACTTAGATTCTGTAGGGCAGGACAGTGAAGCTGTTCAGCTGCAGATGTGCACTATTCTTCAAGAAAAGAGGAAGGGGAATTGGAAGGAGGTAGTCAAAACGCACCGACTTCCTGCCGCAAGATAAGTAAGTACTAGGGATGTGATGTAGTACATGACGCCTATACTTAGCATTGCTGTGTGATGTACAGGGACGTTGTTAAGAGAGTTGGTCCTAAGAGTTCTCATTGCGAGGAAGAAAAGTTTTTTTGTCTTTATTGTATCTGTATCAGATGATGGACGTTAACTAAATCTAGTGTGGTAATCATTTCAAAATATACATTAATCAAACCATCATGCTGTATACCTTAAACATATACAGTGATGTATATCAATTATTTCTCAATAAATAAAACTGGGGGGATAAAAGAAAAGAGGAGAATGGTCCCCAAGGTGATTCAGAGACCATCAAGGCCACCACCTAGGTTTCAACAGGCCAGGTGGCCTCCAACAAAAGCCATGGGTGCAGGGCTGTCAGGAGCTATGGGGGGTACCACCCGCTCCCGGCAGAGCTGTTGTTTCAGCCACCCGGACAATGGTCATTGTTATAGCAGCCCAAGCAGACTAAAACAAGGGCAAAGCATTCAGGGTCCGAGAAAAAGGAATTCAGGATCAGCCCAGGTGGGGGCAGACGATGACCCATATGTAAGTCAAAGGTGCAGGTTCAGAAGCCAGACCTCCGGGACTTAACTCTCTTCTCCATCACTCACTCACTGCTGTGTGACCCTGGGCAAATTATCAACCCCTCTGTGCCTCAGTTACCACATTAGAAAAATGGAAATAATAATGGCACCCAGCCTGCTAGGGCTGCACGTCATGGCCTTAGCAGGCACCTCGCCCATTACCTTATAAATGGCAGGCAGTATGCCTGTCACCACCACTACCACCCCAGCCTTGGAGTGTCTATGGTTCATCATGACTGTGTCACTGGGGCCCCTGGGTGTGAAGTACCATAAACTTAGGGTCAGTGACAAGCTCTTTGTTCTGGGATCCCAGATCCTGACACCTCAGGTTGTGTCAAGAGGTGAAAGCTAAGAGATTCGGCTGGCAAAGAAACAACTTATTCCTTCCACAGACAGCAAAAGTGAGAGCAGCCAATGGCGTCAGCTCCGCTTGACCGTCATACAGGGGAACAGCAAAACAAATGGGGCAATGACCGCAACACGGATAGTGGACACCCTGCTAAGGACGAGCCTTTTTATGGCCTGCAGCTGTACCCTTTGGGGGAGGGGTAAAAGCTTTTAGACCCCGTCAGAACCTGGGAAGGGATAAGAGTTTCACGTCTCACGCCGGCCGCCCTGATAGGTGGGGTGGGGAATGGGAAACAGCCTCGTGGCAGCTCCTCACAAGCCCCCAAGCCTCCTGTTCCAGGAGGACAACAGGACGTCCCGCCAGGCCTTAGATCAGTTGTGGTCCGGCCTTGTATACATGGCCTCTGTGGAGCTGTACGGAGTTGCCAGAGTGCCAGGGTGGAGCCATTCCCCTACGACTAGATGGAGGTCAGCCTTAAGGAGGAGATGGCCTAAGTAGGCCTTGAAAGATGGGTTAGATCAGAAGAGGCCAAGCCTCAGGAACAGTGTCCTGGGTGGCAGCTACAGCTGGAGCAAAGCCAAGGAGACCGGAAAGGAGAGGGTTTCCTGGGAAGTATGGGTGTTCGAGTTTCGTTGCTTCAATGGATTTGAACATTCGTAGTTTGGAGACAGGGGTATCTGGAAAGGAGGCACTGGGATGCGGTGCTACATCAGGCTGCAGGGCTTCAAGGTCTAGTAGGGGAGGCTGTACGAGAAACGCAGGCACCAAGCGCCCAGGAAGCCAGTGCTCAGAGAGCAGCCAGGGCATGGGGCAGAGGGTGTGAAAGAAAATCAAGTGCCTTAATTTTCTATAATTCAGAAGAGTTTAGGGTTTCCATTTGAGGTCTCCCTTTTCCTGGGAGGGGTGGAGCGAGTTGCAGCTGGCCCCCAATGTTGTCTGATGCACCTGATGTGGAGGGTCAGGGGAAGAGGTGACCTACAGGTGCAGCCTTAGCAAGAGCTGGGTTGAGCCAGATCAGGGAAGGCAGGGGCTGCTGACAGGCCCCCACGAGCAAGGGCCAGGCCCCGGGTCCCCAGTCAGCCTTCTTGCTAATCAGGGTTGCCATCCATGTCGACGCCACAGGTTAAACCGACCCCAAGACGCATCGACTGAGGAGTCCTCTCATTTAAGTCATTCCTGAAAGAAACTGCCCTGATCTCTGGCCCTCCCAGAAGGTCTCTGCTCCTGCGTTCTTGAAAAGGTTTGGCCAAAAGCAATACAAACCAACCTGAAATCGAACGTTTCCCCACCTGGGCGGCCGCCTCGCAGCCTCAAGGTACTCATGCCAACCTGCCGTCGGTACAGACACACAGCACAGCATCTCTGAGGACCCCGCCCCCCGCAGCAGCTGATCAGTTCCCGGGTCCCTCCTCGCCAGCTCCGGAAGGCAGGCAGTCATTTATTCCGTGAGCTGCCCATCAGCCTTTCTGGTTTGGTTTTTCTTGATCAGCGTGAAGGCAAACTTTAAAATGCATGAGAATCCTTCAAACAGAAACCCCAGCCCTGCCCTCCATGGCAGTGCAGGCTGGAGGCAGGCGGGGCAGGGAAGGGGAGGGGGCAGCAAGCCGGGGAGGCTTCAGAGGAAGGGCAGCCTTAGGATGGGCTCGCAGCCTTAGTTGCGGTTTTTAAGAATCGGCTGTTCCACAGCCCCCGCTTGCCCCCTCTGCCATCCCCCGTTCCAGCTTCGCTCCTCCCGGGTGAGGGAGTCCCCATGATCCCTAATAATGCACGTGGGCCTTAAAGTGAGGACAACAGCTCCTTCCTCACGTCGCTGTTACAAGGGTCCTGGCGCGGCTCTTTGAAGTGTGGGGTCAGAGCCTCTGGCCGCTGAAGAGAGGCGGAACTGCATTCAGCTGCCAGCATGGAGCAGAGACAATAGTGACCCACACCGGGGCTCATGGGGGGCTGGCTGCCCGTCACATCCAGCAGGGTCTGCAGGCTGGGAGGTGGGGACTGGTGGGGCAGCAGCAGGACGTCTGGCAGCCCCAGGCTCCTTGCTGGATGTCGGGGTGTGGTCTCTGTCCCTGAGGTCACCTCCTCATTCCTGGAGGACCCAGGACAGCCAAACACACCGGCCAGGGCAGGAGTGGGCCAGCCTCCTCCTCTCCTCCCTTCGGCCTTGGAGTCTGGCTTCCCCCGCACCTGGACCCTCTCTACACACCTGCCCTCTGGGCAAGGTCTGGGCCAGACCCCTTCTCTGCTTCTCCCCTCCAGGCCTGAGAACTGGAATCTGATTGGTCCCCGCCCTGCCATGCAGATTGGCTGCCTTCCAGGCGAGCCTCCGTCCTAGACCAATCAGCTGGGGTCGTGGGTGGGGCACGTGGCCTTCCTGGGGCCGCCCCCCGTGGAGGCTGGGGCATGGCCCACATAATGAGGCCTCAGCTCCAACTGATGCGAGTGGGGTGTGTAGGAGCCCCTTGTCGAGTGGGCGCAAATGGTGGTCGGTGCTAATGTAGGCCCGCAGAGCAGGGCAGTGGTTGAAGAAGTGGGGAGGGTTGCCAGGCAGCGTGGCCTGGGAAAGGTACTCCACCCTTTTGCATCTCTCTTTTCTTCTCTGTAAAAAGGGGTGATGATGGCTCCATCTCCTCAGGTTTGAAGTACAGAATGAATGAGGAAATTCACATAATTGGGCCTGAGTATAGTGACAGCTCAGTAAATACTGGCCGCCTCTTCGTATCGTCACCATTATCACTGGGAAGACCGGCGTGGCATCTGACCCATCTTCAGTGGTCTCCCAGGACCCTCCTCGCTCTTAATCCCTGAGCCACTTTGCTCAGTCTCCTCTGCGCTTTGCCAAATAAAGGATCTGAGAGGAGCTGGGGCCAGGGTGCTGGGTGGGGGGGTAGGAGAGTGAAAAGCTATGATTACTGCTTGCTCGCTGGCTCAGCAGAAGAGGAAGCGTATGCCCAGCCCACCTAGCAATTACCCACAATGATGATGGTGATGGAGCCAGATGCGGCACCGTGGGAGAGGGGGCTGGGAGAGGGGGGGATGAGCTAATTCTCCTCCTCTGGAGAGGGTGCTGGAGGAGGGGGGTCATTGGGGAAGATGCCTGGGCCTCTATTCCCTTGCCCGACCCCTGCAGAATCCCAGTGCTCTTAGAATGAAGTCAGAGAGAAGACCAAACACCCCAGCAGCCCTCCAAGGCCCCACCTAGACTGGTCCTTGGCCCTCTGAGGCTCTGCCATACGCTCCACACCCCTGTGCTCTAGCCACCCTGGCTTTCTGCCAAGCTTATTTCTGACTCAGGGTGTTTGCAAGGGCTGTTCCCCTGCCTGGAATGCTGTTCCCTCTGCCCTTTGCCTGGCTAACTGACTCCTACTTTGGGCTCCTGCTTAACCGCCACTATCTAAGTCACTATATGTAGGCCCTCCCTGGCCCCAATCTGAAGGAGGTTCCCACTGTAGGGTTTCTTAGTGCATAGCCTGGGGCCCCTGGAAGCCTGCTGTGATATTCCCCAAATCCCCATTAGGTTCACGCTCAGGAACACCCCCAGGTGGTGACTGGCTTCGGAACCCCCTTTCTGGCAGGGAGGTGGGCTTGAGCTGGAGGGTTTTGGGACCTGCTGTGGCCTTCCCACCCTCACTGTCGGCCCAGCTGCAGCTCTACATTCTGACTTCCAGCAGCCAACCGCCGCAGCCAAAGGGCAACATTTTACTAACGAGGATCCTTTTTATGCTGCGGAGCTCATGTCTGAGCTAATTAATTTCCAGGTTCCACATGAACGCAAGAGCTAAAAATTAGCACTTGCAGAAAGCTGCTCTCCTGAATTACAGGGGGGCCCGGAAGGCCAGAGGCACTGACGGCTCCTGGCACAGGTTAATCAGCAGAGGTTGCTTCCTCTTCACCCCTTCCCTGGCTGGCCTTTCCCCCTGGCTCCAGGCAGCGGGGAGGGTACAGCGTGAGGCCACAGACACCTGGGTTCATAGAGCCCTTGGTCGGGCCCTGGAGGTGCCCCCCCTTATGCTGGCTCTGCCCCTCTGCCGGCTGCCGCTCGCCCTTGAAGTAGACTAGGGGCTCCCTGGGGGAAGGGGCCAGGTCAGACCCATTCCTGGTCCCAGAGGCATCTAAAATAGTCTTGTTTAATGAGTTTCCCCTGCCTCCTGGACGTAGCAGAAACTTCTGCCAAACTGGGACGAAGCCCAGAGACTCGCTTCTCCTCCTGGCTGGGCCTCCTGTGAGCGCTGTGACAGGAGTCCTGGGTCTCACTGTAAAATGGTGCAACTGTCCCCTGGGCCATGAGTAACTGTGACCGTGGTGACAGTGGTCACTTACTAATAATGTTTGATGGCATTGAACGAGCTGAACACAACCCTGTGACCTCCCAAAGCCCACACGGCCAGAGAAAGCCGGAGAAACCCTTTCCTTGGAGCAAACTGAGTCTGGACCTGGGGGCCAGACGGGATTCGGGTTCACAGGAGCCTTACAAAGTGCCTGGCTTTGGGGTCTCACAGGCCTGGGAGCAAATCCCAGCTTCCCTTTCTGACTCCAATATCTCACAGGCCCCTCTGTGGAACAAGAAGGGCCCAAATCCCTCATCTAGACCCTCAAGGCCAGATGCCCTTTAGGATTTAGAATTTCTTAGATTCAGAAAGTCATCAAGTACACATACCAACTATTGTCTGATACCCCAGCAGGACCTGGGGGAGCACCCCGGAATCAAATGTCAGTATCTCCACACTGAAACGAGTGCATATTCCCCCCTCGTCCTCGATAAAGACCACGGGGCCTCTGGCCAGTTGGGGCCAGGCTCTGCGGCCAAGCTTAGGAATAGTTTCAGTTTTCAAGCTTGGTGGGTTCGGGAGTGTGGGGAGAGCTGCCGGGGGGCTTACAGACGATGATTGAGTGCTTGGCAGTAGGCCTGGCTCCAGAGCGACTCCTGCAATGGTCACCGGTCCTCTGGAGGCAATTACAAACACGTTGGCATTCGCAGCTGCCGGTAAACTTGACCTTGTCGCCATCCCGCGGATGGAGATGGCTTAAGGGGGACACAGGGTAGCAGAATTTGGGGAGGCTTTATTGGCACCCAGAGTTCAATCAGCCTTGGAAGTCACCCTGCCCTTTCGGGACTCAGAGTCCTTTTCACAGAGGTGACGTAAGCCAAACATCACAGCAGTCTCCTTCCAGGAAGGGCAGAAGGGACACAACTTCCCGTTTGTTTTTCCTCGCCCCGGGGTGGAGACAGCCTCGTGGATCCCCAGCTTCGAGCCTGCAGTGCCCCAAAAGCCCCAGGCAGGCAGCCGTGCTCTGTAGTAATGGAGACCTCTCCCAGTGGCAGCTCCTGCTTCCCCACAGACCCCAGGGTGCGTGAGGCGGGCAGGAGGCGGTCTCCTGCTTTAGAAATACAGAAACACCAAGTGAAACCCGAGAGTCGTTAAAAAAGGAACAGTCCATTAGAAAGGATTATAGGCAGGATCCACATGGCTGATCAGTGCCCCATTCATGGCCCCGGAGCCCGTTTCTGTGTCTGTACATCCTTCAGAAAAGCGAGGGGGGCGGCTCTGGCTTCTGAATGAAGACCTCATTCATGTCACCACCCGCCCCCCTCCCCAGGAGCCTGGCCGCCAAGTCCAGCACGTGCTGAGCTGGCGGGGCACAAGCGGGCACACACGCTAAACTCCTCTCTGTTTGCACAACTGGGCTCTCGTCTTTCTTCTGAACAGTGTTATTTTAGGAAAGTTTCCCAAACAAATTAGGCTTTTTCTAAAAGCCCGCCCTCCCTAAGGGGCCTTGGTTTTTAGCTCAAACGCTGCTAATTCTGGTTCCACCACAGGGACCCAAATCTTTAAGGCTCCACCCTCATTTAAAAAGGAGTGTTCCTGGGCTTCCCTGGTGGCGCAGTGGTTAAAATTCCCCTGCCAATGCAGGGGACACGGGTTCGAGCCCTGGTCCGGGAAGATCCCACATGCCGCGGAGCAACTAAGCCCGTGCACCACAACTACGGAGCCCACGAGCCACAACTACTGAAGCCCGTGTGCCTAGAGCCCATGCTCCGCAACAAGAGAAGCCACCGTAATAAGAAGCCCGCGCACCGCAACAAAGAGTAGCCCCTGCTCGCCGCAACTAGAGAAAGCCCACGCACAACAACGCAGACCCAATGCGGCCAAAAATAAATAAATAATTTTTTTTAAAAAAGGGGTTTTCCTTTAGGGAGCCCCAGCACCCCTCCCACTGCTCTTGGAAAGCCCTGCCTGGACCAGCCTGCCAGTTTCCCTGCAAAACTGCAGCTTCCCACCCTCCCTGGCTCCATCCCTCACACACCTAGGGCAATCAGACTTCCCTTCTCCAGTCTGCCTAGAGCTTAGAGATCTTCCCAGTTGCTTTGGCCAATGGGCGACGGGAACCTGTGGACAGTGTTTTCTCCCTTCCATCCCCCAGACATATGTTCCAGACAAGTGTTTTCAGGCGGCCTCTCTGAAGTCATCCCAGGAGAGAGAACAAAGGCGGGGCTTCCTCCAAGTTGTACCAGCACAGCGAGGCACCCCCCAACGTATGCACCCCCATTCTCGCACTCTGACATTCTGGGAATATATTATATGTATGACGTATATATACTCCTATATATAATATAATATAGGCACTGTCGATTCCCCAAAAGAAAAGAGCCCCGGAATAACTTGTTCTGAAGCAAAGCCAAGTTTCCTACCTCTTGTTACCTGCTACCTGGACAGTCTTTGTTGGGTCTCGGAAAGGGGAGTTGAGGGACTAATACCTATAGGGGTTGGGGGTCTGGGCTCGGGTGATTTTAAGACAACCCTTTCAATGCAGGGGTTGGCAAAGGTTGTTTTGTTTTGTTTTCCCTCAGGATTTTTTTAAACTACACATAACATGAAATTTACCATCTTAACCATTTTTATGTGGCATTAAGTACATTCACATGCTTGGACAGCCATCACCACCATCTGTCCCCAGAACTCATTTCTTTTTTTTAATATTTATTTTATTTATTTATTTATCTGGCTGCGCTGGGTCTTAGTTGTGGCACGCGGGATCTTAGTTGCGGCACGCGGGAACTAGTCCCCTGACCAGTGATCGATCCCCAGCCTCCTGCATTGGGAGTGTGGAGTCTCAACCACTGGACCGCCAGGGAAGTCCCCAGAACTCTTTCCATCCTCCCCAACTGAAACTGTGTCCTCATTAAACACTAACCCCCAGCCCCCTCCCCCAAGCCCCTGGCAACCACCGTTCTGCTCTCTGTCTCTATGAATCTGACTCCTCTGAGGACCTCATCTAAGTGGAATCATACAATATTTGTCCTTTTGCACTGCCTTATTTCACTTAGAATGATGTCTTCAAGGTTCATGCATGTTGTAGCCTGTGTCAATTTTCCCTTCCTTTTTAGAGGCTGAATAATATTCCATCATATGAATGTACCACATCTTGTTTATACATACCCATCGATGGACACTTGGGCTGCTTCCACCTCTTGGCTATTGTGAATAGTGCCGCTGTGAACAAGGGTGTACAAATATCTATTTGATTCCCTGCTTTCAATTCTTTTGCGTATACACACAGAAATGGAATTGCTGGATTTGGTAATGCTATGTTTAATTTTTGGAGGAACCTTGGTCAAGGTTTTGCTATAACAGCTTAGGATGGGTGGACATAGTGAGGGGAGGGTCTGAAAGTGGGTCTTGATGAGTCAACAGTGGATCCATAAGTGAGCAGCCCTCCCCACCTTTGAGGGATCCACTGACTCGAGAAGGAAACATGGGTCCATATGGGCACCCGCTGTCCTGTGAAGGGGGTGGGTTGAGTGACCCACCGTGTGGATAACTTGATGTTCACACGTCATCCTGTGGTTGACAGACTCGCCGCTGATCCTGAGATCACACCTCCTGGTGTTCACGCCTCCGAGTGTGGGCAGGACCCTGACTTGCTTATAAACAGAAGGCAGCAGCAAAGGGAGTGTGGAAAGCACACGAGGAAGTTATCCACTGGCTTCGTCTTATCTTCCTGGGCAAGAACGTCCTAGAGCAGCCCCTCCTGTGGACGTGGTGGTCGTAGGTCCCGGTCCCGATGGATGCTCTGCGTGGATGCTGGTAGGTGGGTTCTCATCCTCTACCCGCCCCCCCCGCCCCCCACGCCAACGAGAGATGCTGTCCTGCCCCAGACCTACCCCACCTCAGCCCGTATCAGGACCAAGGCTTCTGCGTGGCCAGGAACCAGGGACCGAGCTGGCCTGGGGCCACCCTGGGCGGCCGGGGCTCACTTTCTTTCTCCTCCCCTACTGCCAAGAGCAGCAGATTCTTCTTTCCAAAACTGCCACACGACCTTCCTGTTACCGGAGGACTCTCCCCACTCGGCCCTCACTTTGGGGGCATGGATGGCGGTGATGGTTGCCCAACCCTGTGAATTTAGTTAATCCCACTGAACTGAACACCTGAAGACGGTTAAGATGGTAAATTTTGTACTGCAGAGACGCTTCCCCTGACTGCAGTCTCCAGGTCCAAATAGAGGGCCAGGAGTGACCGCTCCCCCTACACCCGCCCACGGTTGATTTGCTTGTTGACTTATGTCTGTCTTCCCTACTAAAACGTGAGGGCGGGGGTGCTTCTTCATGGCGATGTCCCCAGGCGCCACATCAGAGCCTGGCACACGGTAGGTGTACAGAGAACTGCTACTGAATGAGTGAATGGGGGCGTGATGCACAGGCCCCACGGATGATGGCAGGGAATCACGTGGCGATGGGGAGCAGAACTGAGCCTGGGTAGGGGCATCCCTTCCCAAGACAGGATGAAGGGCTGGGGGCAGGTGGCGGATGGACACAGTCTGCCTTGGTTTCCCCTGTTTCTCCGGCCTGTTAGTAACAAGTGTCCCAGTTTGAACGTAAAGTACAGGGTTACTGACCTGGTGACCTCAGTCCACCTCAGACTCACCATGGAAAACCAGGGGGAGGGACGGGACCCAAGAGAAAGTTGAGTCTGGGTGCTGAGATCCCAGAAGAGATGAAGAAGCTCATCGAAGCCTTTCCCCGAGAGATCCTTCTAGAAACTTCTGCTCCTTGAGACAACCACCGTCGTGACTTGAAGGCAACTGAGGTGGGGGCTTCCCAGGCACGTGCCCAGAGGCATCAGCGCCTGCCCTGCTCTCCACGGCACAGCCGGCCGCTGTGATGATGGTGACAGTGGTGGACAGGGGCGGGCACGGCCCGGGGCATGGCCCTCAGCTCCGCACGGCCCCCTCCCATGCCAGGCCACCCGACCGTCAGCACAGAGGAGAGGGTCTCTTCCCGGAGCTCTGGCTGCCCCCTGCTTGGGGGGCGCTTAACCCGCAGACTCAGAACCTCCGGGGACACGCTCTCCCGTTCACGCCGCCAGAGCCTCTGAGGTGACTCAAGCTCAACCTTATTTTTCCGCAGCTGGAGCCATGGCGATTCCCCACCGGAAAAATACCTGGGCCACACCCAGAAGGTGGAACAGGTAGTTCAACTCCAGGAGGGGATGGTGGGTAGGCAGGGGGTCCACCCCCGGGCCTGATGGGACCCCTCACCTACAGTGTCGGGAGCCAGGGCTCACGGCCACTGAGGGGCTCGCGAGCAGCCCGGGGTGCTCAGTAAGTCCACCTGGGACCAAGGATCATGAAGAGGGGCCTCTGGAGCCTTGGCTGGGGCCTCCCATTCTCCTCAGTCACTGACGACCTCCCACATTTCTCTACCCTCCCTCCATCCAGGCACGTGTTCCCTGGGCCCTGCCCCAGGCTGGAAACCAACAGTACGGATGCAGGCTCTGGCCGAGCTCCAGGAATCCCATTTCCACCCCATTGATTACCCCTGAGATGCCCGCCACCCAGGCCACGTGGCCCTGGCTGTCTGGTGACCGCACTCCCATCTTCCGGGCCCTGGGTGACAACGCTGAGGGTGGGAACCGTGGCCCAAGGATCCAGCCTCCTGGGGGCGCATAAGTCAAGCGGGAGTTATGATTAGGTGAAGAAAGTGTGAGAGCAGCAGTGTGCTCTCTCCCCCAGTGGGGGCTGGGTGGAGGACACACATCCACCCAGGTTCTCGGCAGGACCAGAGGAAACACTGTGAGCGTGGCCTCCCAGGCAGAGGCGTGGCGGCTGCCTTCTGAGTAACCCCAAGTCACCCCTCCCCCAAGGCGGGTCTGGCCCCAGGTCCCTCCATCGGCCCTCAGGAAGGGAAGGCGCTGATGGGGGCACCCCAGCCATCTCCCGGCCGAAGCGGGATGTGTCTGTGCTCCGTCTGGAATCAAGCGCGGTGGCCGTGAGCCTGCCAGGCCCCAGGGGTGGAGTCCTGGGAGGCATGCACATTGGAGGTCAGAAAAGTCAGGCAGGAGGGGCCCTCCCCAAAGCCAGCAGGGCTGGGAGCCAAGGGGCCACGGCTCTGCAGCGGGAAAGTGGGCACGGGGGCCCTGGTCTGGCGGCTGAGGGCTGGTGGGTCCTGTCGTCCCTGCTGCCTGCTTCCGGACTCTGCTCACTCTGGTGTCCAGTGCCCCCTCCACATTGTGGCTCCAGGATGAGCTTTCTCAGCTGCAGGCCTGACCCAGTCCCCGACCGCATCCACAGCTGTCACTGGACCCCCTTCCCCTGCAGCACACAGGGCAAGCTCCGTGTCTCCCGTGACCCTCTCCCAGTACCGCCTCACCACCCGGCACATGCATCAGCCCCCGCCACTCTGTCTCGCCTCCACGCCTTTGCCTGCAGTGTTCCTTCTGCCCAGCAGGCCCTCCTGCCACCCCAGCTGGCAAAATCCTCCTTTCAGTCCAGTTCAAAGCTGGGAGGCCGTTGGCATCTGACCGTCCAGCCTTCATCTGAAAGGCAGCGGCGGGGGCTGCTCTCTGCCTGGATCACACACTCACCTCACGCTTGTTTCTGTGATCGTCCCCTCAGCAGAGTGTAGGTGCCTTTAGGGCCCAGATATGCCCCCACCCCACCCACCCCCGACCACAGGGGCTGGCACTGAGTAGCTGCTCAGTAAATGAAGGAATTAATGAATGAGGCCCTAATGCAAAGCTAAAAATGGAATTCCCCTCCTGGGGCCTGACCCACTTTCGGAGATGTCACCAGCTGCCCAGCGAGGCAGCATCGATTCTTCTGATGTGCACTGCTGTCACCTCAATGCGCCTCTGATTGCGGCTGGCTCTGGCCCCTAGCGCAGGGGAGCTCTGGGCAGGGCAGGCCGGGCAGGCCCAGGCCACTGGGCTCACTAGGACAGGAGGGAGGACCCGGCTGTCAGAGGTCCTGGGGCTTTGGGGTCATTTTGTCCATCCCAGCTGCCAAGCCCCTCACATCCTGCCGTGTGTGGATTCGGGGTTCCCTGACCCGGTTGTGCCTCAGTTTCCTCAACTGGAAAATGGGGTGGCATTGCTCACAGGCATGTAGACAAGGGGCCGGCATGGTGTTTCTGTAAAATGCCAGATAGTAAATATTCTAGGCTTTGTGGGCCAAACCGTCTCTGTCGCAAACACTTGTGCTGCGGTGGCAAGGAAGCAGCCACAGACAAGATGTAAATGAATTCGTTTGGCTATGCTCCAGTAGAACTCTATTTATGGACACTGGATTTTGAATTTCATATAATTTCACGTGTCATGAAATCTTCTTTCTATTTTTTTCCCCAACCATTTAAAAACATAAAGACCATTCTTAGCTTGCAGGATGTATGAAAACAGATAATAGGCTGGATTCAAGCCACTGGCTGTCTCTGAACTAGATTACAGAAGTGCTCCCTAATGTCCTTGTTCCCAGCATTATTGTGTTTCTGACTCTTTGCCTCCAAACGGAGGCACTGGGAGATTTGATATTAAAATAACTGTTTTGTTAGTCATTTACCCAACACACAGTATTTGTGCTAAGAAATCACCATTGATAGATGGAGGAGGTTGCTGGAGTGGTAGTGAGCTCCCCATCCCTGGGGGTATACAAACAGAGTGGATGACTAGGACAGGGAAGCCATACAGAGAATTTACGCATCAGGTAGGGAGTGCAGGAGAGTGTCCACTGAGGCCCCTTTTGCCAGATTATGGACAATGTGCAGGCCTCTGACCTCAGCTGGACCTGGAGGGCTGGACCCCATCTTCTCCTGCCACATGTCCCATGCCCAGGCCCCGTCCTCAGGCCCTGAGCCCAGGGGTTGGATAGAGGGTCGATGCCCAGTGTGCCTGGCAGCATGCACCCCTCGAGCTCCTGGAGGGACTCAGTCCCAGCTGCTGCTGTCTCAGTTTGGGTCCCCAAAGCCAATCCTGAGACAAGGATTTGGGTGCAAGTTGTTTATCCGGGAGGAGATTCCAGGAAGCACATGGGGAAAGGAGTGGGGTGGGCAGCAGGTTTATACAGGCTGTGTTAATGATCCGTTACCACTGTGGCTCAGCTTGCAGGAGACCCTCAGAGAGAAGGTGGGGAACACCCTCAGGCACAACCCACAGCCAGAAGAAGAAACTGGGTGCTTATCCACCACTCCCACCCCCAGCTCGAGTGGCACCTCACAGCTGCCCAGCGCTCCGAGGCCAGGGAACCCTCTGCGGGATAATGCAGGTACTTGAGGTGGGATGGGGACAGCTTATCCAGACACTGCTCACAAGCTCAGGATCCCCCGGGGTGGGCGGAGGGCATGGCCAGTGCTGCCCTGAGGGCCTAACTGATGACAGCTCTGGCTCCCGCACAGCGCCCTGCGGTACACAAAGAGCCAGACCTAGGCTCCCCTCCGTCCAGTTCCATGCTTTTGGGTGTGTGGCCGTGGCTGCGTGGCTTTCCTCTCTGAGCCTTAGCTTCTTTGTTGTAATACATACACACCCCCAGGGCTGTCATGAGAACTAAATGAGATGATAACGTGTGAGCGCGGCAGACAGATCCTGTGCATCACAGATGCTCGATCAATGACGGTGCATTGTCACTGTGTTCCCTTGGCTGCCCATGTCTCTG
Source organism: Phocoena phocoena (assembly GCF_963924675.1). Lineage (NCBI taxonomy): Eukaryota > Metazoa > Chordata > Mammalia > Artiodactyla > Phocoenidae > Phocoena > Phocoena phocoena. The sequence continues at coordinate 4,209,144 of NC_089220.1, forward strand.
GCCAATTGAGCCTCAGTTTTCCACAATTGACCCCAACCTCACTCTAAAAAGTGACCAGGGTTGGCTTAAGCCAATCAGCATGTTCCCCCCGCCCCGTCTATTGTGATTGGTCAGGGATGGGCATGTAGCCTAATTCTAGCCAATAAGAGAAGAAAATTCAGGATGTGTTTGGTGCTACTGAAAATGGCTCTCTCTTTGCCCCGGGATAGGGTGATGGGGAGATTTAAGCACGTGGGGCAGACATTTTGCTACCAAGAGGAGAACAGCTGGTGCTGCTAGGGGTACCATTTGGAGCCCAAAGAGGAAAACAAGTGGAGAGACAGAATACAGTTGGGTTATGGTGATAGTCTTTTGAGCTGCTGGATCAAGCCTGACCTGAAGCTTCTAAACTTTTCAGTTACATGAGCCAATAAATTCCCTTTATGTTGAAGCCACGAGGAGTTGTTTTTTTGTCCTTTGCAACCTAAAGAGTCCTATAACAGATAGAGCATCCCTCCTGGTTGCCTGAGGCCCAAGGGCAGGGCCATAAAATACAGGGTTCACTGAATAGACACAAAAAGCAAGGCCTTCTCAGGCTGGGCCAGTGGGCAGGGGAGGAGGCTAGAAAGCTCAGCTGGGCTTCTGCTTGTCACTGCAGCAAAATCACTCAGTTCAGCTACTATGAATCTGAGAGGCACTATGAATGACTGGCTTGGTGGCCGGCCAGGAGCCTCCGGGTGTAACTACTGTCCCAGAGACGAGGCGACGGCAACGAGGAAGGTGAGCACCGCCCACATTCACAGTCCCACGCAGCCAGCACGCCACTCGGCAAACACAACCCACGGAGGACAGACAGGAGCTCTTTCCTTCCCTCTCCATAATTTCAGAAGGGGAGAAAACCTCCAGCGACACAGCCCACGTTGATCACTGTTATCACTTTTCGAAGACTTGCAGACCTCAGGCGCCGCTCCCAGCCCGGAAACATGAGGGTGGAGGGAGGGGAGGGGCGTGTGGGAGGAAGATGGAGGCTGGGAGTCCTGCGGTTCACTTGCGCTTAGAAATCTCCAGCTTTGCTTTACACGGTTAACACGTTTGTACCTCCAGAGACGCTGGTGAGGAGGACGGGTGTGAGAATTGTGGGGTTTTTCTTTTTGCAACAATAATAGTGAAATAGCCACAAGGGCTCAGCGTTTAACCCGTACGTGAGCCGGCTCATCGGCCAGGCCGGAGCTGCCTGTCCAGGACGGAGACAGCGCGCATGGGATGTCTCAGCCCAACTCCCAAGGTGTCCGCTGCTCCGCGTGCAGGTGGCCCGGTGGCCATGAGACCCCAGAGAAGGCCAAACAGAGAGCAAGTAAATGCTCCCAGTAGGCAGAGGGCAGGGCCTCTGCAAGTTTCGGTGCTTGGAACCGGGTGGCCAGCCCGCCCACGGAAGAAGGGAAGGGGGTGGTAGTTGTTGAATGAGGCAGGCACCAGGGTGGACGTTTTTGGGTTTTCTTTTCTTTTTTTTTTTTTTTTTGGCTTTACCCCGCAGCATGCGGAACTTCCCCGACCAGGGATCAAACCTGCACCCCCAGCAGTGGAAGGGCGGAGTCTTAACCACTGCACCATCAGAGAAGTCCAGGGTGGACGTTTTACATATATTTTATTGACCCCTGAGTTGTCAATATTAGACCCATTTTATGAAGGGGTAAACCCGAGGCTGAGAGGCAGTATGACTGGCCCAAGGTCACTCAGCCACTCTGAACCAGACCGGGACTGAACCCTGCTCTGACCCACGCGGGCCCACCAGCCCCACTTTTCTCCCTCAGAGAGTCCAATCCTCCCCAAACCCATTCCCGTCATGCTCAGTTTGCGCCATCCCCTACCCTGCTGCCATCAACCCAGCCCCTCCTCCAAGTCATCCCCTGCCAAACCCCCATGGACCCGGGCACCTGGCAGGGGCAGCGAGACTTGCAGGAGGGACTGAGGGCACAGGACACTGATTGGAGCCAGGGGACCTCCTGGGGCTTCCTGTCACTGTGCATGTGTTGGGATCTACGGGTTGCTCTTTGGGACCCCACTGAGGGCATCCTTTGACCCCTAAGCAGTAAAGCAGGACCCCCAGTGACACTAGGTTTCTTGACTGTGTCTCCTGCCCCCGACACACGCACACACAGCGGTGGTCTGAAAGCTGCTGGTTCAGGAGCAGCGGAGAGCGCCAACCCTCCCTCGCCCCTGGCCCCCATCTCCCCCAACCGTCCCCGGCCCCCCGCAGGGACCTCCCGGTTCTCAGCCCATGGCAGGCCTCGCACAGCCTTGCCCAGGAGCTGCTGGAAGGCAGCGTGGCCCCGGCACAATGGCAGGGATCAGGGACAAGCTGGAGGGCGTCAGGGAGGCCCCTGGAGCGCCATCTGCTCCTGTGCCCCGAGCACGGTGGGCTGCAGAGAGGCGCGTGAGCCGGCAGCTAGGACGCCGGCAAGGGCCGCTGGGCTGGCAGTGCACCCCCACCCCGATGCGAGCAGAGCAGGGGCCACTCCTGCCCCGCCAGTGGGCCTGCAGACCCGCACGGGGTAGGGAGGAAGGGCAGCTCCGCACCGCCTCTGATTTCTTTTTGGAAAAGTACACGGAACAAAGAGCGCACAGCTGTGCACGCGCCGTGCAGACATGACAATCACTGGCATTTTGTTCCAATTGTTTCAACTCTTTCTCTCTTTCAATGCAGAATATAGAAACATTACAGATAGTACTGAAGTCCTCTGTGTGCCCCCAGGTGGGCATCCAGGACCCAAGGGTTTCTTGCCACGGACACCGCCTCCTGTTCAAGGGAGGAAAGCAAGCACTTCGGGGGTGCACAGTGTGCCCAAGCTGGTTGGGGGTCCCCGGCTCGGGCCCTTTGCTCCTCGTGACCACGTGGCAAATGGTGACTCTTGTCCCTGCCTCACAACCAGGGACACTGACCTGCAGGATGTGACTGCCTCAAGCCATAGGAAGGCGTGTCACCCAAGGAAGGGGACGCACCTGGACGGCATCACCGGGACTCAGACCCCTCCGTTTGTCTGTTCCCCTAGCCGTGGCGTGTCGACCTGGCTTCTACCTGCCCTAGGGTAGCCCCGGGTTCCCGATGTCACCTGCATCCACAACACATCTTCAGGGGAAAGAGGTGCTGTCTTTGCTGTGAGTCTCTTTGATGGGTCCCCACAGACCCCTGCATACTTTCCTCTGGTCTCCTCAACCTGTCCCAGTGGCCTTCCCAGACCACTGCTGGTGAGGGCAATGGCACTGCTGTGATTGGCTTGGTGGCTGCGTGCAGGAAGCCAGGTGACCAGAGCAAATAGGTGTTCCCTTGGCGAGGAGGAAGGGCGGGCAAGGGAGTGAGAAGAAGGGTGTGGGTGGACAATTCCCAGTCAGTGTCGGCCACCCTTGCCAGTGGACCACAGTCAGCAGGAGGCAGAAGTGGAAGCGAAGTCAGACCATCCGCACCAAAGCCACACCCTTGCACTGCACCACCCACATCACCCGCACCACCTCTGCTGCCTGCCTGTGCCACCAAACCACCAAACCCTCGCCCCCCATGCACGACTCTGCCACTGCACCACTCATCCCATCGGACCACCCTCCCCACTGCCCCACAGCCACAGCATCTGCACCACTGCACCTTTTTTTAAAATTATTTATTTATTTATTTATTTATTTATTTTCGGCTGCGTTGGGTCTTCGTTGTTGCACGCGGGCTTCCTCTAGTCGCAGCAGATGGGGGCTACTCTTCATTGCGGCGCGCGGGCTTCTCACTGCGGTGGCTTCTCTTGTTGCGGAGCACGGGCTCTAGGTGCGCGGGCTTCAGTAGTTGTGGTGCATGGGCTTAGTTGATCCGCGGCATGTGGGATCTTCCAGGACCAGGGATCGAACCCGTGTCCCCTGCATTGGCAGGCGGATTCTTAACCACTGCACCACCAGGGAAGTCCCACCACTGCACCTTGTAAGGTGAGTGGGGCCCAGGAGTGCGGGACCATGGCTGGGGGTGGGATCCAAGGAGCACGAGCAGGGTCAGGAAGTAGAGCCCAGAGCAAAGGCCACCCATGGGCCAGCTACAGAGGGTGGGAGGGAAGCCCAGACCTGCCCAGACCCAAGCCAGATGGAACGACCGGTGGTCGGGGCCAATGCCAGCCTCGCCACTCCTCACTGTGGAGCCACATCCTTTGGGCACTCTTTGACTGGACATTTGAGAGGAAAATTGGGGTGGGATGGGATGAGGGGCTGTATCCATTAGAATCAGGTTTGGCTGCAAAGCAGAAAGCACAAAATAATGAGGATTAAACACACAAGGATTTGTTCTCTCAAGGAAAAGAAATTGAGAAGTTGGCCGTGCAGAGCTGCCATGGCTGGGTCCTGGGATCCTTCCATCCATCTCTCTTTTTCTACATCCTTAGAAGGTAGCTTCCATGCTGTAAGTCACCTCCTGATCTAAGAAAGCTCCTGGAGCTCCAGCCATCGTGTCTTAATTCCAGATAACAGGAACGAGGATGGGCGAATGCAAAGGGAGACTTTGCCCAGCTGTCTCCCTTCGCCAAAGTCATGCAAAGCACTTCCATTTCCAGCCAAAATTGAGTAACAGGGATAAGATTTACCCTCCAGTCTTAATCTACACACATACACACACACACACACATGCGCGCGAATGAAACTGTGGTTTTTCAAACAGTGGATAGAAGGCAGCCCAGGACAGGGAGCTCTGAGAGAAGGTAAACAAATGAGGTGAGCACTACGAATGTCCCCTAGAGACAGTTTCCAGGCCACATCCAGAGAAGGGAGACCTACTCAGAGCCCAACAGTGTCTCTGAGCTGGGACACAGAGATCAGAGCGTCCAAGACAGCTATAATTCACAATCTAGAACACCAGAGAAGAGAGAGCTTCACAGAGATAAAGAGCTTCAGAGATCTGCAGAGGGTTCTCCTCCAGTCTTTAGCTAAGTACTGATCAGTGCATGAGTATGAGGAAACTACCAAGGCCAAAGAAAGAATGGAAGAGGCAGAACAATCCCCTGGACTTGTACAGGGGTGAGAATAGTTCATCTTCCCACCAGCCCAAGTGGAAAGACTTCATAACAATAGGGCATAAGTAGAGTCCTCAGAAGACTATTGCCTTCATGGTTGTGCCCAATTAGCCCTAGACTAAAGGCTGACCTGGATCTGCCTCAAAGCTTAAAAGTAAACCTTGAAAGAATCAAATTGTCTCCAAGTAACTAGAGCTCAGAACAAAGCCAAAAATATTTAAAGAAATATGAAAAACTCTAGCACCTAACAAAGGAAAATTACAATGCCTGGCATCTAATCAAAAATTACCAGGAATGGGCTTCCCTGGTGGCGCAGTGGTTGAGAGTCCTCCTGCCGATGCAGGGGACACGGGTTCGTGCCCCGGTCCGGGAAGATCCCACATGCCGCGGAGCGGCTGGGCCCGTGAGCCATGGCCACTGAGCCTGCGCGTCTGGAGCCTGTGCTCCACAATGGGAGAGGCCACAACAGTGAGAGGCCCGCATACCACACACACAAAAAAATTACCAGGAATGCAAAGAAGGAGGAAAATAGGATCCATAAGAAGACAAATAAATCAATATAAATGAATCCATAAATGACCTGATGATAGAATGAGGAAAAAGGATGATAAAATAGGTATATGTGCAAAGAAGGTAGAAGAAACCATGAGCATGAAAATGAAAGAAATAGAATATATTTTAAAAGGCCCAAATTGAGCTTTTAGAGTTAAAATATACAATGTGCAACATGAAAAGATGCTCAACATCACTAATCATTAGAGAAATGCAAATCAAAACTACAATGAGGTACCACCTCACACTGGTCACAATGGCCATCATCAAAAATGTCTACAAATAACAAGTGTTGGAGAGGGTGTGGAGAAAAAGGAACCCTCCTACACTGTTGGTGGGAATGTAAGTTGGTACAGCCATTATGGAAAACAGTACAGAGGTTCTCAGAAAACTAAAAATAGAATTACCATATGATCCAGCAATCCCACTCCTGGGAATATACCCAGACAAAACTATAATTCAAAAACATACATGAGGGCTTCCCTGGTGACGTAGTGGTTAAGAATCTGCCTGCCAATGCAAGGGACATGGGTTTGAGCCCTGGCCCAGGAAGATCCTACATGCCACGGAGCAACTAAGCCCATGCGCCACAACTACTGAGCCTGAGTTCTAGAGCCTACAAGCCACAACTACTGAGCCCACGTGCCACATCTACTGAAGCCTGCACGCCTAGAGCCCGTGCTCCGCAACAAGAGAAGCCACGATAATGAGAAGCCCACGCAACACAACGAAGAGTAGCCCCCGCTCACTGCAACTATAGAACGTCTGCACACAGCAATGAAGACCCAACTCAGCCAAAAAAAACAAAAAACAAAAAAGATACATGCACCCTATGTTCATAGCAGCACTATTCACAATAGCCAAAACATGGAAACAACCTAAATGTCCATAAACAGGTGAATGGATAAAGAAGATATGGTACATATATATAGCAGAATACTACTCAGCCATAAAAAAAAGAATGAAATAATGCCATTTGCAGCAACATGGATGCAACTAGAGATTATCATACTAAGTGAAGTAAGTCAGAAAGAGAAAGACAAGTACCATATGATATCACTTATATGTGGAATCTAAATATGGCACAAATGAACCTATCTACAAAACAGAAACAGACTCATAGATGTAGAGAACAGACTTGTGGTTGCCAAGGGAGAGAGGGGGAGGGAGAGGGATGGACTGGGAGTTTGGGGTTAGGAGATGCAAACTATTACATATAGAATGGATAGACAACAAGGCCCTAACGTATAGCACAGGGAACTATATTCAATATTCTGTGATAAACCATAATGGAAGAGAATATTTAAAAAAAAAAAGAAAGGTGTTCTCAAACCAAAAAAAATACAATGTGCAAGATGGAAAAATACACTAGGTGGGATTTAACAGCATATTAAACACTTCAAAACGAAAGACTGGTGAACTGGAAGCCACAGCAATAAAAACTACCCAAAATTAAACATAGAGAAGAAAATGACTGGGTTAAAAAATGAACAGAAGATCGCTGACCTGTGGGACAACATCAAGTGGCCCAACACACGTGTAACTGGGGTCACAGGGAGAAAAAAGGAGAGGGGACAGAAAAAATAATTGAAGAAATAATGACCAAAAATTTTCTAAATTTGATGAAAAGTATAAACCTACAGATCCAAAAAGCTCGACGAACCCCAAGCAGGGAACAAAACAAAGCAAAGAATCTCACTGAACCTCAAGCAGGTAAAGAAAACTACACCAGGTCATATTATAATCAAATTGCTGAAAACCCATAAAAGTAGAATAAAAAGACAAATTATGTACAGCGAAAAAAAAGATAAGAGTAAGAGTAGATTTCTTGTTGGAAACAATCCAAGCTAAAAAGAAATGGAGCAACAGCTTTATTGTAAGAATAAAAGCTGACCACCTTAAATTTAATGCCCAGTGAAAATTCCTTTCAAACTTGGAGGTAAAATAAAGATTTTTTCAGACCATGATAATTGGAGGGAACCCATCACCAGCAGAACAGCTCAAAATGTTAAAGGGAGTCCTTCAAGCAGAAGGAAAATGATAACAGAAGGAATCTGGATCTACAAAAAGGAATGAAGAGCACCAGAAATGGCTATTATGTAGGTAAAGATAAATGGCTTTTTTGTTCTTATTTTTAAAAATCTCTTTATAAACTGATTTACTGTTTAAAGGGGGGGGGGAACAAACTGTGGAGCTTATAGTATATGCAGAAGTAAAATGTACAACAAAATAACCTGAAGTCTAGAACGGGGGGAAATGGAAGTGTATCATGGTAAGGTTCTTATATTAACCATGAAGTAATAATACAATGTTATTTGAAGGTAGAGTGTGATAAATTAAAGATGTAAGATCTAAACCACTAAACCACAACAACACATACACAACCAAGGAAGCACAGCTGTTAAGCTAAAAAAGGGTAAAATGGAATAATAAATATTACTCTATTAATCAAAAAAGAAGGCAGGAAAATAGGAAAAGGGAACTAAGAATAGATGGGCCAAATAGAAAATAAGTATTAAGATAATCAATTTTAACCTAACCATAATAATCATCATACTAAATACAAATTGTCTAAACTCACCAATTAAAAAGCAGAGATTTTCAGATAAGATGAACAAGCAAGACTCAATTATACAGTATGTATAAGAAACCCACTCTAAGTATATAGGCATAGATAGATTAACAGTAAAATATATAGAGAAAAATATACTGTATTAACACTTGTCAAAAGAAAGCTGAAGTGGCTATCCTAGGAACATACAAAGTAGATTTAAGAGTAAAGAATATTACCAGGAATAAAGAGGGTAGTTTCATAATGATAAAGACTTTAATTCCTCAGGAGTTCAGCTTGAGGACAATCTTAACAATCTTAATGTTTGTGTACCTAGTAACAACACTTCAAAATGCATGATGCAAGGGCTGATGGCAAAGAAAAATAAACAAATCCACAATTACAGCTGGAGATTTTGACACTATTCTCTCAATAATTGATAGAAGAGACAGAAAATCAATACGGATATAGAAGATCTGAACAATAATATCAATGAACTTGACATTTATAGAACACTACTCAACAAAAGCAGAATGCACATTCTTCTTAAGTGCACACAAAACATTTACCAAGATAAAACATATTTTGGGCGATCAACAAATCTCAGTGAAGTTTAAAGAATTGAAATCCTACAAAGTATGTTCTCCTATCACAATGGAATTAAATTAGAAATCAATAACAGAGAGATGCCTGGAAATCACCAAACATTTGGACACTAAACAACACACTCCTAAACAAGCCATGGGTCAAAGAAGAAATTACAATGGAAATTGGGAAATATTTTAAGCTGAATACAGTGAAAACGCAGCATATAAAAATGTGTGGGATGAAGCTAAAGCAATGGTTGGAGGGAAAGTCATAGCACTAAATGCTTATATATAAAAGAAGAAAAGTCTCAAATTAGTGATATCAGTATTCACCTTAAGAAACTAGAGAGGGCTTCCCTGGTGGCGCAGTGGTTGAGAGTCCGCCTGCCGATGCAGGGGACACGGGTTCGTGCCCCGGTCCAGGAAGATCCCACATGCCACGGAGCAGCTGGGTCTGTGAGCTACAGCCACTGGGCCTGCGCATCCAGAGCCTGTGCTCCGCAACGGGAGAGGCCACAACAGTGAGAGGCCCACGTATCGCAAAAAAAAAAAAAAAAAAAAAGAAACTAGAGAAAAGAAGAGAAAAACCCAAAGTAAACAGAAGAAAGGAAATTGTAAAGAGCAGAAATCAGTGAAATAGAAAACACTAAAACAATTTTAAAAATCAATGAAACCAAAAGCTGGGTCTTGAAGAAGTCAATAAACTTGACAAATCTCTGACCAGACCGATCAGAGAAAAAAGGAGAGAAAACATACATTACCAATCTCAGGGATAAGAAAGGGGACAATGGATCCTACAGAACTTAAAAGGATAACAAGTGAATATTTTGAACAACTTTATGCCAAAAAAGTTGACAACTTAAATGAACTGAACAAATTCTTTGAAGGATCTGAACTACCGAAGCTCTCTGAAGAATAAATTGATATCTGAATAACCCCATATCTATTAAATAAACTATATTTGTAGTTAAAAAGCTTCCACAAAGAAAATTCCAGACCCAGATGGCTTTTCTGGCAAATTCTACCAAACACTTACGGAAGAGATAATACCCATTCTAAAGAAACTCTCCCAAAAGGTAGAAGACAAGAAAACTTTCCAACTTATCTTTTGAGGCCAGAATTACCCTGATACCAAAACTAGACAACAACATTACAGGAGAAGAAATCTACAGACCGATATTCCTCATAAACATAGACACAAAAGTTCTTAACAAAATATTTGCAAGTGGAATTCAACAAAGTATAAAAAGAATGACAACATGTCAAAGTAGGGTTTATCCCAGCAATATAAGATTGGTTTAACATTTGAAAATCAATCATTGTGATTCAGCATTTGACAAACTAAAATATATATGCATATATATATGATTATATATATATATATGATCATCTCAACACACGCAAAAAACTTTTTGACATATTTCAGCTTTCATTCCTAATAAAGATTCAGTAGGGCTTCCCTGGTGGCACAGTGGTTAAGAGCCCGCCTGCCAATGCAGGGGACACGGGTTCGAACCCTGGTCCAGGAAGATCCCACATGCCGTGGAGCAACTAAGCCCGTGCGCCACAACTGCAGAGCCTGAGCTCTAGAGCCCACAAGCTACAACTACTGAAGCCTGCGTGCCTGGAGCCCGTGCTCTGCAACAAGAGAAGCCACGACAATGAGAAGCCCACACACCACAACGAAGAGTGGCCCCCACTCGCTGCAACTAGAGAAAGCCTGCACACAGCAACAAAGACCCAACACAGCCAATAATTAATTAATTAATTTTAAAAAGACTCAGTAAACTAGGAACAGAAAGGAATTTTTTTTTTTTTTTTTTTGCCACACCGTGTGATCTTAGTTCCCCAACCAGAGATCAAATCCATGCCCCCTGCAGTGGAAGTGTGGAGTCTTAACCACTGGACCGCCAGGGGAGTCCCAGAAAGGAATTTTCTTAACCTGAAAAAGGCATCTAAGAAAAACCTAACAGCTTAATACTAAGTTACACTTAATAGTGAAGCATTCAATGCTTGCCCCCAACACAGAGAACAAGGTAAGGGTGTCTACTCTTACCACTTCTATCCAACACTGTAATGGAGTTCCTAGCTAGTGCAATAAGGCAAGAAAACAAAACAAAGTGAGAATCATACTGATGTAAAGAAAGAAGTAAAGCTACACTTTACACACAGATGTCATGGTCACCTACGTAAAAATTTCTAAGGAATTTACAAAAAAAGCTATTAAAACTAATCTGTGAGATTAGCAAGATTGCCAGATACAAAGCCAGTTGTACTTCTGTATACTAGCAACAAACGATTGGCTAGGTAGGATTTCTTAACACAATAAATACAAATTATTTTTAAAATTGATAATGTGGACTTTATCAAAACATTACTCTTCAAAAGACACTTTTGGGACTTCCCTGGTGGCGCAGTAGTTAAGAATCCGCCTGCTAATGCAGGGACATGGGTCCAAGCCCTGGTCTAGGAAGATCCCACATGCCACAGAGCAACTAAGCCTCTGAGCCACAACTACTGAAGCCTGCGTGCCTAGAGCCTGTGCTCCACAAGAAGAGAAGCCACTGCAATGAGAAGCCCACGCACTGCAGTGAAGAGTAGCCCCTGCTCGCTGCAACTAAGAAAGCCTGTGCACAGCAACGGAGACCCAACACAGCCAAAAGTAAAAAGAATAAAAAGTTTTAAGAAAGTTAAAAGGCAAGCAAAAGCCTGGTAAAGAGGGGCTTTCCTGGTGGCGCAGTGGTTGAGAGTCCGCCTGTCGATGCAGGGGACATGGGTTCGTGCCCCAGTCCGGGAGGATCCCACATGCCATGGAGCGGCTGGGCCCATGAGCCACGTCCGGAGCCTGTGCTCCGCAACAGGAGAGGCCACAGCAGTAAGAGGCCCATGTACAGCAAAAAAAAAAAAAAAAAATCCTGGTAAAGAGTATTTGTCTGGTTTGGTTTTTTTAATTTACTTATTTAATTTTGGCTGCCTTGCGTCTTTGTTGCTGCACGTAGGCTTTCTCTGGTTGCAGCGAGCGGGGGCTACTCTTTGTTGCAGTGCGCGGGCTTCTCACTGCGGTGGCTTCTCTTGTTGCGGAGCAGGGCTCTAGGCGCGTGGGCTTTAGTAGTTGTGGCGCACGGGCTTAGTTGCTCCACGGCATGTGGGATCTTCCCGGACCAGGGCTCGAACCTGTGTCCCCTGCATTGGCAGGCGGGTTCTTAACCACTGTGTCACCAGTGAAGCCCAAGAGTATTTGTAAAACAGGTCTCTGACAACGAACTCACGTCCAGAATAGAGAGAGAGCAGTTATAACTGAATAATAATAACCCAAACAATCCAACTAGGAAATAAGCAAATGATTTGAACAGACACTTCACTAAAATTGACTCTTAACATCATCAGTCATTCAACAAATGAGAATTAAAAGCACAGCGAGGTATCAGCACACACCCATTATGAATGGCGAAAATTTAAAAGACTCACCATATCCAGTGCTGGCAGGGATGTGGAACGGCTGGATCTTTCATACTCGGCTGCTGGGAATGTAAAATGGTGAAGCCACTTTGGCAATTTTTTAACAAGTTAGAGATACACCTACTATATGATCAAGCCATTCCACTCAGAGGTATTTTCCCAAGAGAAGTTGAAGCGATATGTCCACATACAAACTTGGACCCAAATGTTCATAGTAGCTTTGCTTATCATAGCCAAAGAGTGGGAAAACGCAAATGTCCATTAATAGGGAAATGGATAAACAAATGATAACTTATTCATACAGTGGAATACGACTCAACAATAAAGAGGAATGAACTACTGACACACCCAACAGCATGGGTGAATCTTAAGATCATGGTGCTGAGTGGAAAGAGCCAGAACTCCCCCAGCCAAAAATAACAAAGAAAAAAAGGAGAGCGAATACACACTGTAGGATTCCACTTGTACAAAACTCTAGAAAGTGCAAGCTAATCTGTAATGGTAGAAGGCAGATCAGGGGTTGCCTGGGGACGGGGGAAGTGATGCACGGCTTGGAAAGAGGCAGGAGGAAGTGTTTGCAGTTGGTGGAAATGTTTGCTCTCTTGATTGTGATGGTTTCCTGACATACATGTCGAAACTTATCAACTTCTGCAGTTTACGTGTGAGCAGATTATTTTAAGTCAGTTGTGCCTTAATAATGCTGTAAGAAAACAACGATGACAAAAAATCCCTTTTAACGCCTTCTTCCACACGATTCCCCACACGACGCACCTGGCCGTTCTGGCTGTGAGGATGGCTGGAAAACGTAGTCCTTCGGCTGCGCCTGGGCCTCCGCCCCCAGAACAAGGTTCTCTTCAGGAGGCAGGGAGGGAGCCATGCGGGTGGGAGACACTGGCCACAAGCGCAATCTCTGGGTTAGCACCCCCTGGGGGCTGTGGACGGGCCCCCGGGGCTGACTCGGGTCTGGGAGCCCCTATCCAGCCCCTGTCTTCCTGCTCAGAATTCAAACTTGTTCCATTCGTTTCCAAGCTCCTTGCTCCCAGACCCAATGCCCAGGGGAAGCTACACTCCCTCAGTGCGCCGGGGTCCGTGCCAGGGCCTCCACAGACCTTACTTCAAGTCTTCCAGCTTCACAGCATCCTTGCAGAGAAAAGTCAGTATGCAGTCTTGCAGATGCAGAAACAAAGGTGCAAGCTGCAAATGGCCTCTCCCCGGGAAAGGATGAGGCCAAGCTGAGATCTGAACGAAGCCCTGACTGTGCTCCCTCTGCCTCCTGGGGTGCTCGTTTGGCCAGAGAGACGCTAGCAACGAAGGGATGGCTATCCAGATGGCCCGGAGGCCGGATCCAGCATCCGGGGGTGGTTGTCCTGAGGAGGGGTGGGGTCCAAGACCGGGTCCTGGAGGGGCAGCTCCACCAGGAAAAGCCCACAAGTCCCTCAGGACTGTGCTCAGCTCCTGGCAGACCCTTGGAACACGCTGACCTGACCTCCCTCCCAGCCAGAAATGCTTCCAGGGGCAAAGTCCTCCCCCCTCCACTTGATTCCTTCTAGCCCTGCAGCTTCCACTACCTCCCAGTCTACCGTTTTGGACTTGAACCCTTGCAAGTTCTTTATCTGCCTAGGGTGACCAACTGATCCTGGTTTGCCCAGGACTGTCCCATTTGAGAGCCGAAAGCCCCAGGTCCAGGGAACCCACTCAGTCCTGTGCCAACTGGGTCAGTCACCCTAGCTGTGTTCCAGGCTGCCCCGGTCCCTGGCACCCCCGCCCCCCAGCCGCACGCTGGGCTCCCGGACCTCAGCTGTGACCCCACCCCTGGCCCGCATCTCAGACGGGAGGCTTTGGTTGTGTTCTCCCTGCGTCTGACCGCCCGGACATGACTTCTCTGTCCTGGGCGCTTCGGCACAGGGACCGTCTCCATTGCTTTACCTGCCGCAGCTTCCCTCCGCCTGGCTGGCCCCATCTGTGGACAAGCGAGGCCACTGGCTACGGAGAAGAGCTCGGATGTTGTGGCAGACAAATCGCAGCCTCTTCACTTCCGCTGGGAACTTTCACCTAATCCTCTGTGCCTCGGTTTCCCCTCTAAGGTGGGACTGAGACTCTTCCTGGCAAGGCTGCCACGGGATCAGCAATAATGGGCAGAGGACGTGCGGGGCGGTCCCACGCGCTTTTCTTTTGGACCCCTCGTTTTGGACGTAAGAAGCCCAGAGCGAATCCACTGCCCTGGCGTGGGGGCCGTCAGAGCAGAGCCCACAGAAAGAGGAGCTGGAGATGCTCCAGGGCCCCGAAGAGCTCCGGCCACTGCGGGCAGCTGCCTCGGCCTCCAATCGCGGCCAGAGCGGGTGTCCCTGCCGCTGCGTGACTTTGAGGCTCGCTGCAGCCACTAGATCTCTTGCAGGCACGGAACCGGCGGGAACACAGAAGAATCCGAAGAGATAATTTTCCTGCCCAGTGGAGTGGGGAAAATTGGCGTCCGCCTCTGCAGCCCGGTTTCACCAAGCGCAGCCCGCCCAGTTCCAGCGGCCCCGGCCTGCACGCCCACCTTGCCGTCTGCGTGGCTCCGCGTCCCAGCGACGGGGCGTCCGGGGTCTTTGACCCCCAGACCGAGGCTGCAAACTCCTCTGTCCCTGGGCTCACAGGCTTGGTTCCCATCCCCCAGGTGAGGAAACAGATCAGAGGGGAGAATGTCTTGCCGGGGAATCCCAGGCAGACAGGACCAGAACCGCGGTCTCCTGGGGCCCAGGCCAGAGGCCTAACCAATGGCCGTTTGGACATCTAGGGGACTTACAGGTCACCCATACCTTGTCATCGTCCTGGGTGGGAGCCACAGAGAAGGGACCCCAGAAGGGGTCACCCTCTGGTTGGAGAAGAGGGTTTACAGCTATTGAAGGATGAAGTGGTGAAACGGTGTGTGCTGGGGGCCAGGAAGGGGGGACATCTGGACAGAGGTGGCACCATGCGGACCCCGCCCCACACCCGGGGCCCACCCTTACCATTCCAGGGGCTCTGAAGCCCATGAGCCTTTATTTTATTGGAGTGTTGTCTCCTGTTCTGAGCTGGGAGAAGAGGAAAAGTAGCTGAGTGGGCATTCCTGGGGGTGGAGGGGGGCAGCGGGCAGTCTGGAAGGGACACGAGGAAGCAGAAGAGCTTCCACCTCTGTCAGGAGTTTAAGTCACACCGGAGACTCAGTGAGGCCCGTGGAAGGCCTTGAGTGCCGGATGGGTTGTGTCAGGCAGTGGGGAGCCATTGCAGGTTCCTGAACAATAGAGGGACAGGGTGAGAAAGGTATTGAGGACACTGTCCAGGACCCAGAATAGACATAAGGCAGGTTTCAGAGACAGGGAGCAACTGGGAACCTGGGGGGGGGGGGGGGGGTCCCTGGAGATGGGAGCTTCTGGGCTGGGAATAGTGGGTGTGGTGACCTGCCCGGATCCAGGCATCGTCAGCTTCCACCCTGTTGGACCAGCCTACCCACTCGGCACTGCCTTGCCCCCCGCCATCAGCCATGCCATTCAGCACAGTGCCAGACGAGCACACCAGGAGTTGGCGCTCTGCCTCCAGGCAGCCTGGCTTGTGGCCATCCCTGACCTCAGGCTCTGCCTCTTGGTCTGTTCCTGCCTCCTGAGCCTCTCAGAGGGCTGGCCTCCATTTCCCTGCCCCAGTGCCCAGGCCCCTGCAGGGTCCCCCTCCTACGACCTGCTTGGTGACCCCCAGGCTGCTGCTGTTTGGAAGCCACACACACCAATTGGGGCCACACCTCCTTAGAGAAGGCAACTTTGGGAGCTGAGATGAGGAGTTTTCCAGGAGGACACTCCATGGAAAGGCGTCCCACGGTGAGAGGACACCAGGTGCAAAGGCCCAGAAATGGGAGCGTGTGGACATTGACAATGGGGCTGGAGCTGAGGCCAGCTGCGGAAGGGCCCTCAGCCTGGCAGGAGGGCGGGAGCCCACCCACCCCAGGAGCCAAGGCCTGGACCAGGACCAAGCAGGTGGGCTGCTGAAGAAGCCTGGGTCCCCAGGTGTGACCTTACTTAACACCTGCCCACTGGCGGCAGGTATACACTTAGTGGCGATTTCATCCCAGTGAGGCCACCTTGGTGCCATCCCGTGCTCCGTGTCTCTCACCATGCCCAGGCCCAAGGATGGAGGGCCCAGAGAGAAGCTCCCTTGCCAGGCCTGCGCTCCTTCCCAGCAGGAATCTGGACGCTGCCCTTCCCCAGGGGCTACAGGTGGTCCAGAGGGAGAACAAGGCACTGACCAGAGCTGTCCCCGGTGGGATGAAATGATCCATGTCCTGTGGTGCCTGGAAGCCCCTCCTTCCAGGAGGGCTGCCCTCATTTTTCTCTGCCTGACCTGGCTTGTCTATTTCTGCGTGATAAGTAAGTATATTCACGTTTTGTTTTGATAAATATTTGGTAGAAATGTTTCCCCTCCTTATAGTTTCTGAGCCCAAGTCACAGCACCCAGTCCATCCTCACCTGGTAGAACAGCCCAGCACGGGGCAGAGTCCTGGAGAGGCTGCTGCCACTTCCCACAGGGATGGCCCAGGGTGGGGACACAGCAGGGAGGATGAGGAACCCAAAGACAGCCCTGGGCCAGAAGCTGGGCCCTGGGACCTGTGGGTGGGATGCAATCCCGTGAGGCGGGCCCAGGACCATGGGAGGCGGGAGAGGGCAGGACTCTTCTTGGAGCCTTTACTACATGGTGTTGACTCCCCTATTTTTTTGAGTGAATTGGGTACAATTTTGTTCTTTGGTTGCCTGGAAGTCAGGTTACCCCCAGAAGCAGACACTGAATCCTTGACTTTTTTTTGGCCGTACCGTGCGGCAGGCAGGATCTTGGTACCCCGACCAGCGATGGAACCCATGCCCCCTGCAGTAGAAGCACAGAGCCCTAACCACTGGACTGCCAGGGAATTCCCTGAATCCTTGACTTTTAAGAAAGTGTTCCCAGGAGAAATGAGTGAGGGACGGTGAGGGCAACAGGATGGGGCAGCAGTGATTTGGGGGCATTGGTCCTGCAGAGGGCAGCTCCACCAGACCCTGCAGGGCAGCCTGGAGGCTAAGTCACAGCATCCGTAGGGGCATGGAGTGAACAAACCTCTCAGCTGCCGCAAGGTCCAGAGCTCACATTCCAAGAAACTTCTCCATCCCAGCCTGAGAGGCAGCAGGAAACACAGAAGGCTCGAATCTGGCCAGACTGGCCAACTCTGGAGCCCGAGGCAGGGACGGGCTGGACTCCTACACCGGGTGTCTACAGGAACCTCTCTCAATGACCTCTGATCTGCTGTCCTCCCTCTTCCACTCAGCCACTGCAACCAGAGGCCTCCTCCAACCCTCCCTCCTTCTCCTCCCCTCCCTCCATCAATCCTCCACTCATTTGTTCATTCTCCTCCCCAGCTTCCCTCCTCTCATCTCAAAGCACACACTCCGGCTGGGGAGATCAAGTAAACACACAGAAACAAGTAAATCAGGTAACAGCAGAGATTAGCAAGAGCCATGAAGAAAATAAAACCAGGGAACGGGATTGAGAGATAGAGGGCAGGGATTATGGCCAGGGTGGTCCACAGACGCCCAAATGAGGGCAGGAGGCCAGGGGACAAGGGACCTACCCGGCCCCAGGGCATGGTCTCCAAGCCCTGCCACTTTTATCTCTTCTTCCCACCTTCACCTGAAACCCCACCTCCTCCAGGAAGCCTGCCTGGATGCCACTGATGCTCGAGGCTCCTGCTACACTGGCTTCAGAGGCCTTTCCAGACCAGCCCGTCTTGCAAGGATCTTCAGGTTGCATCATCTGGACCTTCTCTTCAGAGATGCCTAGAGGTGGGTCCTAAGGTGAGACTTGAATGGGGGTGAACATCTGACCAGAATGACCAGGGTACTAAATCCCAGCTTAGTCCCTATTTGCTGAGTGCCTTAGGCAAGGGACTTTGCCTCTCTGAGCCTCAGTTTTCCCATCAGCCCAAGAGGGCTAGTGCCACCTCCCTCACAAGGTCACATGGGGGTTAACTGAGACCCCCCCCGCCCCCCCCCCCCCACCAGCCAGTGCTGGCATTCTCCCCTCCTTCCCATCATCAGTGAGCTGGGGGAGGGGAGAAGAGAGGGCTTGCTGGGTGGGGATTAGGTGTGCAGAGTGGCGGAAGGGCTCTCCTGGGGCCTCCCCAAGCCGGCCTCAAGCTCAAGTGTGCAAGCTGCCAGAGCTGGGCATGGGCGCCCCCGCCCCTCCCCCGCCTCCCCAGCCATCTGCAGCGTTGGCAGCAGCAGAGCCAGGGCTGCTGGCGAATGTTCTGGCACCATCTGAGCAGGACCAGTGTCTGGGCAGGAAATGTGGGCAGAGCCCTGTGTGCACACTTCATCCACATTCCACCGTTACTGTTGTCCCCCTGGGACCTGGGAGGGCAGGGACATTAGGGCTGGCGGGTGGGGGGTTGGGCTCCCACTGCCTCTTGTGGGCTACTCCCACCCCTGCCTGTGGCCTGAACGGTGTCAGAACCCTAAAGGGCAGGAGTGAAGGTCACAGACCCCGCCCCGATTCATGGTGGGGAACCCAGGTCCCACGTGAGCCTAAAACAGCCCTATAGGAGGGATTTAAAGAGCCCACCCCCCAGCAGCCACCTCTCCTCTTGTCCGGATCGTAGACCCTGTGTGCCCGCCTGGCGACAGAAGCTTGTCCTCTGATGCTCACCCCACCCTGCACCTCCCTTTCTCCATTTGTTACTCAACAATGTCCCCAGGGCCTGAGGGTGAGGAGAGAGAGAACTCTGCCTCAACACTCATGCCTCCAGTCAGCTGCTGGCTCTTTCTTCCCGTCTCCTTTTATTGTTTTTCTCACTTCCCTTGCTTTCAATGCCTTTTCACAGCACTGTCCCATGCCTGAATGTAGCAACCTACTCCCCTAATTAAATGAGTGAATAGAAACTGCCAAGTACACACACATAAAATACAAGCTGGACGGCGGTGATGGTTGGACAACAAGGTGAAGGTACTTACGGCCACTGAACTGGAGCCTGCAAAATCGTTAAGACGGTAAATTCTGTGTTGTATGTGTTTCATTGGTAGTATGTGCCTGGGAATTATATAAACACGTGTGAGCCATGGGCCCGTAGGTCCTGAGGGAGGACAGGGGTCAAGTACCTGTGCATTGTGACCTCTCTTCGCACCAGCCAGGATCCTTCCTGGCCCCCTTGTGTTTTTTTCCAGGGTTCGAATACTGGCTGCTGCTGGGCTGGGTGGGCTGGCCGACTTGTCCAGCTACCCCCAGGGAGCTCTGATGCCCTCAGAACTGAGGCTGCTTCTTGAGGAGGCCCCAGCCTGGCTTGGACCAGCAAGGTCACTTTGCCCAATGCCTCAGGGAGGAAGGGCTGAGGTTCACCTTGCACCCTTCCTCAGGGCTAGGAAGGGGCCAGCCTTGGGCTCCGCTGGGGGCAGGGATAGGGGGTGCTCCAGCTAGAGGTTCCCGGAGCAACACTGACCCATCCAGAGGCCACCTCCCCTTCCTGATTGCTGGCGGGGTGGGGGAAGGGAGTGCCCCTCCCCCATCACTTGGCTACCTTGGCACACGTGTGCCGGGTCAGGCAGAGAGGAAAAGTGGGGCAGACATCTGCAGTGCTGGAGTGGGCCACCGAGTGGGAAGTGGGGCAGAGCAAGGGACAGGGGGAAGTCGGCGGGTCGCGCCCTTCGCCCTGAATTTTCTAAATCTGGGTTGTGTGAGCTCCAGGAGGCGGGGTATCCCCAGGGCCTAGAGCAGGGCTGGTATACAGGAGGTGTTCAATAAATGTCGAGGGATGGAATGAGTGAATGTGTGAATGGGTTAGGCAGGTGAGTACTGAGGGTTCCCGCCTTCAAGGGCTCATTCACTCTCCCTCAAAGCTCGGCCTGTGCATTCATTCCTCATTCATTCGTTCCTCCCGCACGCTCCGCACTCATTCATTCACGCGCTCTGCCATTCATGCTCACGCAGGTTCATTCATTCCCTGCCCCGCCGCCATTCCCTCCCCGGTTCCCGTGCGCACGTGGCGCCCCGCGCCCCCAGTTCGGCCCCGCGGCCCCCGAGTGCGCCCCAGCAGGGCGCTGCGGGGGGAGCCGCTGAATCAGCCGCGGCTGCGCGGGGCCGGGGCTGGCGGGGAGCCGGGCTGGGGGCGGGGGGCGGGCGCTCCCTGCGGGAAGCCGGGCGGGGTGGGGGAGCCCCGGCCGCGCCGGCTCCGGGCGCGCTCGGCCTCGGCGGGGAGGGCGCGGGCCGGGGGCGGCGGCGGCGGCGGCGGCGGCGGCGGCGGGACCCGAGCGCGGCGGCGAGCGGCGCGGCTGCCCCGGGGCCATGTGGACGGGTGGCCGGCGGCCGGGCCGGCTCCGCCGGGCGGTGAGTACCTGCGAGCCGGGAGGGCAAGGCGCGGGCACGGGCGCGGAGGCGGGGCGGGCACCACCCACGCGGCAGGGCGGTCTCCGCGCGGCGCCGGAGGCGGTCCGCGTGCCCCCTCCCGCTAGGGGGGGCGACGGTCCAGCGTCGTCTCCCCCGCCCGTGGCGCTCCCTCCGGTGCCGGTGCGCCGGGGCCCCAACAGGAACGCTCGCCCGGCCGCGGGGAGCACTCGCGGGGCGCGCTCGCGGGGCGGGGCGGGGCGGGGACTCGGCCTCAGCGCGCTGCCCTGCCCCCCACGCGGCCGGCCTGAGCACCTGGGCCCGAGTTGCCGGGTCTTCGCCCCCCAACACGTGCGTCCTTGCGGCGAAAGCGAGGGTGGGACGGGGGAGGGGCAGGGCGGGGCCTAGGGATCTGGGACCCTCCGCTGTGCCCGGCGGGTGGCCGGGGTGCAGGCAGGCCCCCTCCTGCCCGGGGTCAGGGCTCGGTGAGGCCGACCGCCTGGGAGAGGTCGAGGAGCCGGAAGGAGGCTGGACCAGGGGCTGGTTCACTGAGCGTTTGCAGCGCGTGGGCTTGCGCCGGCCCCAGACCCCCTCGGTGGTCTCATTCGGCACCTGCGGGGCAGGTGTTCCCCTTCTCCTCAGTAAGAAGCGAAGCCGCTGAGGCTCAGGGAGGGGAGGGCTCGCCCAGGGCCGCTCCACTGGAGCTTCCTCCCTCCCTGAACCCCAGCCCTGTTGGATGGGAATTGCTGCCCTAGCGTTTCCGCTTCCTGCCTGGTTTCGAGGTGTTTCCTTCCTTGTCTGGGCCCCACCCCATCCCCAGTGTGGTTCCTTTGGGGCAGGAACAGCGTGGGCGACATCCTGGAGGCTCCTGGACCAGCAGGATGGGAGCAGAGTAGGCACCCAGGAGTGAGCGGGGGTGGCAGAATGAGCTGTGCCTACAAAGGAGGAGCCCTGGATGGCCAAGGTCAGCCACAGACCTGGGCTGTGCAGACCGAAAGCTGACCAGGGGTCAAGGCCTTGGGGCCCCAGGCCAGCAGGACAGGGTCTCCATGGGCCTGGCTCCTCCGGAGGCCCCAGTGCCCTAGATCTTTGGGGCCGGGGACAGGTCCTTGCCCTTCACTGGGCCCCAGTCCCCCTGCCCACTGCAGGGGGCAGAGCCCTCTGCACTCCCAGGGCCAGGGAGGACTGCGGAAGAAAGCCCCTTATACACTGTGGGGTGCCGTCCCAGCCATGCCGGGTGCGGCCCTGCCGGCTGGGGCAGGTGGCCCATGGAGGCGGCTCCGCTGGCATCTGTGACGCACAGGGCGGGAAGGCAGCAGCCTGGGCCCTGGCAGCGTCCCCGAAAACCTTAATTTCCCCAAGTCTCACTATAATCAGGCCGGCACAGAAAAGCAGGCACAGTGGCAGATGCGGCTCCTTCCCGGCTGTTGAGCGCCGGCGCCGGGCGAGGGGCGGCTGCGCTGCTGCGGAGGGACCCTCCCGAGCTATTGTCTCATATTTATAGATTCCTGCGCTCCGAGTTCCTCTTATCCTCAGAACCTGGAGCTGTTTGCACCTGGGATGCTGAGTGGGCAGGGCTAGGGGTGCCTAGAGCCTCGTGGTGTGGGTCTGGCTTTCCATGCGCCGGGCGTGGGGAGTGGGTCGTTTCCGGGTCAGGGAGCGGAAGTGAGTCAGAGCAGTCTGGAAGGTGATGGATACCCCATCCTCTCTCAGAGACCCTTGGGTACAGGGTCTGGCCCCAGGTAGCTGCCACTTATTGAGCACCTACTACGTGCCAGGCCCGGTGTAAACATCTTCACGCATCGTCTCCCCGGCAACACTTTGAAGTAGCACCCCGACTCCTGTAGGCACTTAAGGATGGTTAAGAATGAATGAATGAGAGGGGAGGAGAGCAGTCCGTGGATCCAGGGCTTGGTTGGAGATGGTTCACCATTTCCCAAATCCCAGGAGGCTCGTGAAGCCCAGGAGTGAGTAGGAGTTGAACAGGGGAGGGGTGGAGGAGCCTGAGAAGCACAGCCTGAGTCAAGGCCTGGGGGTGAGAGGGGGGTGCGCAAGGATCAGAGGAGGGTCAGTCCAGCTGGAGTGTGGAGGTCAAGGGCATGGCCATGGGTCGGCGTGTGTGTGTGTGTGTGTGTGTGTGTCTCCTCCCCTCATAGCAGGTAAAGATCTCTGGAGACAAATCCAAGGTTGACCCCAGGCTCACTGTGTTGGCCTAGAATCACCCCCAGGGTCCCCTCCTGGTTCCCCCTCCTGCCGCAGAGCAGGTCACTAGCCTGGAGGAGAGTCCTGGATAGGAGTCTGGAGTCTCGGGTTCTAGTTCCTCCTCTGCTGTGTGACCTTGAGCAAGGCCCTGCCCCCTCTGGGGCTCAGTGTCTGAGGCGCAACACCTCTCTCGGTCAGCGGAGTGGCTTCCGTGGCCCGAGAGCAGGCCCTCGATGGTAGCTGGTGGCGGGAAAAGCTGACCAGAGCTGTCTCTGTTGGTTCAATATTACAGGAATGAATGGCTGAGTGAGTAAATGAAGGAATTCTCCGTCCCCCTAGCGTACTCGCCCCATGTACCCCTCTGCCCCTTTCATTGGGACCACTTAGGTGACTCTGATACAGACCTCACCTTTCAAGATCTCAGGCTACCGCCAGGAGACATGGACCTTGACTAGTGTGGCAGGTGTTAGGAGAGTGACGGGGGCCTTCACTGTCCCCCCGCCCCCAACCAGGAAGGGGACGCAGCAGTGGCTCCAGCCCCAAAAGGCCATGCACCTGGAGGCTACCTCTGCAGCAACACGTGGATGCCGGGTTGGATGGATGGGGACTTGAATAATGTCAATAAGGGGATGGATGTAAGAACGGATGGGTGAATGGATGGATACAGGAAGAGTGGATGGATAAGTGCTTGAGGGTGGATCAGTGCACAGATAGACACAGTCAGTGGATGTATGCATCCGTGGATGGACAGATGGATGTGTGGATACAAGATACAAATGACAAGGATGGATACATGGGTGGATGGGAGGTGGATGGCAGGTACAGGCACGGAAGGATGCACTGAGGCGTGAATGGGTACGTGCTAGCAGATGAATGGTTATGGGGATGGATGGGTGGAGCCTCTTTTCATGTAACCCCCCGTCCCTCCCGTTCTGTGATCCCATAGCAGGGAGGCTGCAGAGCTGGGGAGAGGGCAGGGGGCCATGAGGCCTCTCCAGTTATGCTGGAAGACGTGCTCAGGGAACGATGAAGCCGCAGTATAGCCTCCTGTAAAGACAGGTGACCAGCGGGGACTCCTGCATGGAGCTCCTTGTCCCGGGAGACTTTCTGGAAGGTCTGGATGGCTCAAGTGCACCCCCCTTCTGAGGAACAAAGGCTGGGGCCAAATTCAGAGTGCAGGAATGACGGCACAGAGCATAAATGCTGGGCCTGTGGCCGCCCTTGAGGGTTCTGAGGCCAGCACAGAAGTAACCAGAAGCAGAGGCAGGGTGATGAAAAGTGTAAGAGTCCTCAGACCCGGAATGTCCTCATCTATAAAAGAGGGGGATGGTAGTAGAAACTTGTGCACTGGCATGAGGGAGGCTTGGAAGGTGAATGCACTCTGTGGGTGTTGGCTACAGTCCCTGGCCTGTGGCAGGCCATGGCTGTTTACCACTCAGCCCTCGAAGCCCGTGTCCTCCTCCATGAAATAGGGTAGCACGGCCCAGTTTGGGGGGTTGCCGTGAGAATAAGTGAGGTGATGTTTGGAGCTCTTAGCGAATGCTCAGCCTGCCCTCCCCACCCCCCAGCCCCCGCTGCAGGGTCCGGGTTTTCCTGTTTCAGCCCCAGGAGGCAACCAGGAGCTGGGTCCCTCCTCCCTCGGAGCTCACAGACACCAGCTTCCCATCCTTGGGAGCGGGGTGGGTCTGGGTGGTAGAGGAGGGACTGAGGGGGTCCAGGAGTGAAACAGGGCATGAGTGCCTGACCTCTGGGGGTCCCATCCTGGGTCTGCCACCTCCAAGCCACGTGACCTCAGACAAGTCACTTGGCCCCCGTGAGAGGCTGCTCCTTTAAGCATAAGACAGTTCACGGCTGTCCCCCCCTCACAGGACTGGGTGAGGATCTGGGCAATGGTGTGGAGCTTGGCACACAGTAGGGGCTCAGGAAGCGGGGCTGGAGCAGATGAGTCAAGAGGCAGGGGAGCCGGAAGCCCTTTCAGGAGAGGCAGCCCGGGCCGCTAAGAGGTGAGCAGGCCCAGGCTGCGAGCCGTGGCAGCCAACGGCATCCTCCGGGACCTCGGGCCCAGGCGGCGGATAGCCAGGGGGTTGTTATGACAACAGGAACTTGTCTGGTACAGCCGGCAACTCTGGGAGAGGCTCAGAGGACCGGCTGGCCCGGGCCCCCAGCACATTCCTGTGGCCGCACATAGTAGGGGAATGGCCAACTTAGAGCCCTGGGCTGATGGGTTCTGAGGTCCCACGAGATGCCGGGCTCTGTGCTGAAGACACCCAGCGCGCTCTCTGCGCTCTCACTACATCACTGCCCGGGGCGGGGTACTGCTGTGTCCCCACGTGGCAATGAGGAGGGGACGTGACTTGCCCAGGATCAGGGGTGTTGGAGGTAGATTTGACCTTGGAACTGCCGGCCTCCAAGTTCTGTTCCCACTAGTAATGGAGCAGGGCTGGATGACTGTTGCTGGGGAGGGGGGTGTCCATGCGTAAAGGGGTGGCCTTCCAGGGACTGCAGCAGTGGCTGGGAGCACTGTGGCCTTCCAAAGAGCCTGAGACCCCTGACTCCCCACGTTCTCCTGCCCAGTGCCCAGCCCAGAGGAGGTCCACACCAGGCTGGGGATGCTTGTGCAGAGAGAGTCGGACCTCGGGTGCCTTCACTTATTCATTCATGCGCGAACTACTTGTTGAGCGCCCCCTATGTGCCTGGCCCTGTGTGGGGAGCTGGGGTAGAGTAGAGCTTACATTCTAGGGGGATACAGATAATAAACAAGTAATTGCAATGTCGATAACAGGTAGGGGTCATGTTAAGAAGAGCAGGGGTTATAAGAGGCTGCTGCAGGGGTACCTGATCTGATCTGGGGCTACAGTCCAGATGAGATCAGGTGTGAATGGGTACATGCTAGCATCATGTACTTTCAGGGCCCCAGTTCAATAGCCTGGGGACAGGCTGGGGCCCTGAAAGTTAACTGGGAGTTAGATGATGAGAGGGAACGGCAAGTGCAAAGGCCCTGAGACCAGAGAGAGCTTGGCACATTCAGGAACTAGATGGAAGTTCCTGGAGTGGTCTGTGGGGTCTGTGGGGGAGGGTAGAAAAGACACTGGGGCCTTGCAGGGCGTATGAATGTGTGATGTTATCTGGTTATCTGGTCTGTGATTTTAAAAGTTCACACTGGCTCGTTTGTGGGGTGGACCAAGCTGGGGTCAGGGACCCCAGGGAGGGGTGATTATAGGTGTTCGGATGAAACATGGTGGCACCTGGGACCAGCAAGGTGATGCTGAGGATGGAGGGAGGTGGCCAGGTGTGAGAAAGGCTGAATAGTCAGGGCCTGACGGTTAGGGGTACGGTGGGGGAAAGGGGGAGAGGGAGAGGGCAGGTCCAGGCAGCTTCCATCCCTGTCTTGGGCAGGTGAGCTCATGAAGCTTTTCAGACATTTAGTCACAGGTGCTGTGAGGCATCCAGAGAGGTGTCCAGCCGAGCTCAGAAAAGAAGGGGTCCCCAGCACTTGATGTGAGGCATCTAGGCACTGCCAGATGGGCAGAGGCCCCAGGTACACAGCCATGAGCAGGCAGTGCCAAAGAGAGCCTAGGCCATCCTCCAAGCGGCACCAGAAGCCAGGGCTGGGGATCATGGCCAAGAGCCTGGGGCTGCCACCCCCTAGCGAGTCTTCCTTTGACTCATGCAGCTGCATCCCAGGAGTTCTGCGTGGACTCCTGGCTTCCTGAGATGCCAGGGATCTGTGTGTCTCCCTTCACGCAAAGGAGCAAGGGCTCTGGCCCTTCTCTGGGGTATTCTTCCCCACCCCACTCCCCATCTAACTGCACCCTGGGCCCCCGTGTGCCAAAGGCTCTTGCCTCATAGTGCTGTCAACCACGGTTCCTAACCTTATCCCCTGTGTATCAGTGAGGAATCGCACACAGCTGCTAGTAACAGGGACTGGAAATAACCATGGCTTAAATAAGACAGGGGGTTATTTCTGTCAAGTTAAGGAAGTGCCAGAGGCAGGTAGGTGGTCCAGGGCTAGTGTGATGACTCAGTGGTCATCAGGAACCCAGGTTCTTTTTTGTCTTTCTGTTCCTCCAGCCTTTATACATGGCTTCTGCCTCAAGTTTGCCTCACAGTGTGAAACAGCTGCAGTAGCTCCAACCATCACTCCCATGTTCTAGATAAGAAGCAGGAGGGTTTGGGAGTGGGAGCAAAAAGGGCACAGCCAAGCTTTCGGATCCCCTTTAAGGAGCAGCCACACCCAGTAATTTCTGTTTATATCTCATTGGCTACCCCTGGCTGCAGAGGAGCCTGGGAAATGCAGTCTTTTAGTTGGGTATCTTGCCTCCCAGAATAAAAGGAGGGTTCTTCACTAAGGAAGAGTGGGAGGACAGTGGGCAGCCAGCAGTCTCCACCACACCCTCCCATTCTGCCAGATGGTTGCGGTTCTAATTTCCCCTCCTTCAGGCCCCATATTCACCCATGTCCCTGCACCCAACCCCACACCTGGCAGAGATGAGGAGACGTGGGGAGTGCAGGGTGTGAGGCCCAGCCCAGGGCTTCCCCCCAGCCCCCTGGCACACAGCAGGGGCTCATTCAGTTCAGGCTGCCTCCCCAGGCAGATGAAGAGCCCAGGACATGACCTTCCCTTCTCTAGCACTTTCTAAGCCCTGGAGTCCAGCTCCCATTTAGTGAGAATCAATTTAGGGGGCGGGAGGCCCCCTGCCACGCGCTCTCTGGATCGATGAGGGCGGGCGTTCAGCTGATCACTCTGGCCAGTGAGGGACGGGTGGCCCTGCCGCCCCCCACCCCCCGCCACAGAGGGCAAAGGAGTCCCAGCCACGTGGGAGGAGAGAAGTAGGTGTCAGTGAGGTACTTGGAGAGGCTTGACCTTGGACTGCCCAAGGAGGATGCTCTCAGGGGCCGGCTTCCAGGCACGGGGCTCTGACCCCGGCAGCCGCAGGCAGGATGGCCACGGCTCCCTTGTGGAGCCTAGGGCCGAAGCCCCCGGGAAGGAGGTCTGCAGAGAGGACCTTCAAAGCTGCAGACTGAGCCCCAGCTCAGGTCAGAGCCCCAAGGGCCCACCATCTCACCCCAGCTGGCTGAAACAGCCTGGCCAGGAGGAGACAAAGGCATCACCTGGCCTGCTGTCCATCCCGGAGCCCCTGGGCACTGGCAGCAGGGCTGCCACCGGCCCTCTCGCCCGGCTGAGCCGCCGACAGGAGGCCAGGCTGCCCTTCTCCAGATTCCTGGATGAGGTTGCCGTGCGGGTTCTGGACCCCGGGACCCTGGAGGCCTTCCGGGGCCCCAGAGGCCGCAGCCCGGAGCCCTCCCCAGGCGAGCAAGACCCAGGCCTGGCCCGGGAGCCCCTCGCAGGATCTGCAGCCCCAGAGAAGACCCTGGCCCTGAGCCCCCAGCTGTCCTCGGAGGTGGCCCCGGAGGCTGCAAGCAGAGGGGGGCCGGGCCGGGCCACGGAGACTCGCGTGGGCGGCAGCAAGCATGGAGGCCCAGCTGCTTCCCCCCAGAGGCCTCCAAGCCCGGTGAGTCTCAGCCCCCGCCCATCCCCTAGGGGGCAGCTGGACAGAGGTCTGCTGGGGCCCCTTCCCTTCTCCTTGATGGGCCATTTCCCCACAAGTTCTGGCTGACCCCCTCCGAGTTCCCTCATCACCCCCCTTTCATAATCACTGTAACGGGAAAGACCTTAAGCACCCGAAGAATGAAGCTCTAGGATGAAATTTCTGGCTTTGGGGCAGGCAGGCGATTTCTGGAGTACGCACGAGTCAACAACAATGACAGCAATAATATCACACCCCCAGTGGCAGAGACCTTGGTGTTTCACCACCGGATTTTGTATGATTCTTCTGAAGTTTTGAATCTCAGACACGTCCACGTGAGGTCGGATGTCACAGTCCTGTCAGGCAGACGGGTGGGTCCACGTCCTTCCTAGCTGCCCATTTTATGAAGTTGGAAAACTGAGGCTCTGAGTTGCCCCGGGGCCCCCTGGGGAGTCTGGGCTTGGACTGAGGTCTTCGAATCTAAGTAGCACATCATCACCCCCTCCACACACACACACTTCAGCCTCAGACAGACGGGAAGAAGGATTCGGTGAGACCTGCTCGGCCATCCTGGGGGATCGGGTCGTGCAGGGTGTCAGGATGGCGGCACCCCACCTCGCTGCTAGCCTTCGTCTCCCAAACCACCTGTGTCCTCAGGGACCAGGGCGGGTCCTTATGGGCTGTTGAGGGCCTTGTCCTGGCCACAGGCTCGAGGTGGGGCTGCAGGGCCAGGTGGTGGAGATCTCGTCCCGGCCCCTCCCGGAATGGCCGCCCTGCACGGAGGGGTTCTTTTAAAAACAGAATCCTGGGCGGTAGGAGAGAGCTGATGCTTGCCGAGTGCTTACCAGAGTTGTTCTAACTCTCCATCCCTGTGCACCCCCAGCGGGTCGGTGTCATCCTTGTGCTGCGGAACTACTGCGCACTGGGAGGCGACAGGCGAGGGGAGGTCACGGGAGGAGCCGGGACTGGACACGGGCCGTCTCACCTCCCCCTCTGCACCTACGCTCCTCCGCGTCACTTGCCTCCAATGACCTGACCTGCCTTTCTCCAGGGAGAGCCAGGGAGCAGCGTGGCTGGAGGGGAGCTCTGGGTATTTGAAGACCACCAGCCCTTCCTCTGGGATCCGCTGGGCCAAGTGCAGCCGGGGAGTTCTCAGCTCAGGGGGACCCAGCTCAAGGACCTGGGCAGGTTGCCCACCCACTCGGGGCCTCGGTTTCCCTGGCCGTGGAAAAGCGGTCATGGTCGCGAGTTTTCTTTCGCCTTGTCACGGGGAAAGCATCCAGCAGGCACCCAGTAAGGGTCGCGTCCCCGGCCTCCTCCACGCGGGCCTGGCCATCCGGGACCTCCCCACCCTCCGCTGTAGGCTCTGCACACCATGCAGACCTCCAGGGACCACTGGGTCCGGGGGAGCCCTGTGATGCTCAGGCCTCTGGAAGATTCTGTCTGAAGGCAGCACAGGGCCTCGGGGACCTGTCGGGGTCCTGCAGCAGGTGCTGGGGGGCAGGGCTGTGTCCTGGGTCCCGGCCAGAATGTCCTTCCCAAGGAGCTGGTGTTGGCTCCTTGAAGCGGGAGGTGGGCATCAGCCCCCAGCCCAGCCCAGCCCAGCGTCATATGTGGTCAGCTCCAGCCTCGCGTTAAATACTCCAAACAGGCCAGTGAGAGAGAGACTAGGATCTGGCCCCTTTCACAGACCAGGAACTGAGGCTCAGCGAGCAGGGCCCGGCAGGGTCCTGGCTGGGCTGTGCCCCGGCTCAGGGAACCCGGACAAGCCGCATCCCCCAGTGTCTTCGTGTGTGTGGCCAGTGGAGGTGCCTGGCGCACGATAGGAATCCCGTCCCTGGGACGATGGTGGCCGTGAAGGTGATGATGACGGCCCCTCTACCTAGCCTGGACAGGCTTGTGTCCTCGGAACAGTTCCCAGGGTGAAGGTGGGGCTTCGGGAAGGTAGGGAGACCCCGGGCTTCCAGGCAGCAGTCTGAAAGCCCTTTCTGGAGGACAGTGCCTGGAGCCGCACCGTCAGCCACTTCAGGGAGGAAGTGACAGAGCAGGCAAGGGTGGGGGAAGGCCTCTGCCCCGCCTGGCGGCATGGTCGTGGGGCACTCTGGGCTGCCCCTTCACTGTCCAGCAAACAAGAAGCCACTGTGGAAGGTCTCCGGGACCTCCAGCCGTCACTGTCACAGACCTGGTACCAAGGCTCACTCGTACTACAGTGTGAATGACTCAAGCCAGGTGTTTCCTGAGAACAAAACGGGCAGAAGAGAGCAGAAAGCACAGGCCGGGGTCAAGGAAGGAGAGGCGGGCTGGCGGCTCTGAAGTGGCCTTAGTGATGTTGTGACAAGACCCCGGACGCCAGGCCTGGAACTCCCCAGGGCTGCGTTTGGATCCTGCCTGAGGGGCTTTCCCACCGTGAGACCTCACGAGCAAGCCCCCTCCACCCTCTGGGCCTCAGGCTCCCCGTCTGTAGGGCCAGCGTAAGGTGTGATAGCGCCTCTCCCCAGTGGGGGACCCCCAAGGTGCTTCTGGAGGGGGCAGCTGCTTCCCTGCTCCCCAACTGTTGCCATGTGGGAATGTGGGCCGGAGTTGCCAGATCTTCCAAAATTTCAGTAGAAGCCAAAAATACGGATTTTAAAATGTAAACTCTCCCAATTTTTAAATGTTGGCTCAAACGTTTAAAAAAAAAAAAAAGAAAACCCTCTCGCAGGCCAAATACAACATGCCGGTGGGCCAGATTTAGCTTAGCAGGCCAGTTTGCTGCCGCGGGCCTAGTCCCTGTACCGGCACACGGCTGGGAACCCGAGGCCCTGCCCAGGCCACGCAGAGAAGCTTGGGGCTCGGCCGGGGGGATGGGACGGGGCACCTCTCAGCCCGCAGCGAGGTCCTCCAGAATCCCCAGGGGAAGGACATTCTTGGCCCCATCTGGGGACAGCCCCAAGCCAAGGTACGGATTCAAGTCCCCAACTTGCTGAGTGACC
The DNA here is from genome assembly GCF_963924675.1 of Phocoena phocoena. Taxonomy (NCBI): domain Eukaryota; kingdom Metazoa; phylum Chordata; class Mammalia; order Artiodactyla; family Phocoenidae; genus Phocoena; species Phocoena phocoena. The sequence goes on from NC_089220.1 coordinate 4,240,356, forward strand.
TTGGGCCAGCGCTCGCCCGTTTCCCGTCCACCTGTGCTCACCTTGGTATTCCGACTAAGGTATCGGGATGACCGACTGTGTGCCCAGCGCAGCGAGCCCTGCGGGGGATGCTGAGGGACCCGAGGCTGGCTTCTCACCCATGACACAGTCTGTGACACCGCCTCTCCCCTCCTACCTCCCCGCCTGCCCCTCCTCGGTGCCCTGGGCCGGCCCCGCCCCCTCTCTGAACCCTCGCCTGGCAGAGCCCCTCCTCTTGCCCATCTACGCTCACTCCCTTGGCGACCTCATCCAGTTTCGGAGCCTAATTGCTGTCTCCATGCTGGCCACTCCCAGATTCACATCTCCTGGACCCTCCTCTGAACTCCAAACCCAAGTCCCCACCCTCTTGTACGTATCCCTGCTGGGATGTCTGGACCCGAATCCTGAGCTTCTCCCCAGCCCCCTTCAAGCTGCTCAGGCCAAAACCCATGGCCTCATCTTTGGCGATTTTTCCTTCCACCCCCTTCTCTAGTCTGTCAGGGCATCTGAGTGCCTCTCCCGCCTCCACCCTGGTCCCCACTGGATTTGTATAGGTGCCTGCAGCTGGACTCCTCAGGCCCTGCCCTCACCCCTCAGTGCGTCCTCCGCACAGCAGCCCGAGGGGCCCCCAACTCAACCTCTGCTCCCCACTGGTGACCGGACGCTTCCTGAACTCAGGGCGGGACGGGCACTGCACTGATGCCCCGGCTAATCTGCCTCCCCGCCGTGGGCATCTCAGCACCGTGAGAGCAGAGAAGGTCCCCTGGTTTAGTCTGTTCACTGCTGAGTCCCCTAGAACAGGGCACACAGTGAATGTCTGTTGAATGAATGCAAGAAGGCAAGGAGTGATGTAAAACCTCTTAGAAGAGGGTCCAACCTGAGTGATGACGTCTAGAGTCTGGCTCAGGAGTGGCTGCAGCCCTTCACCAGCCCTGTCCCCAAGACAGGCCCATACGCATACGTGGCCACCATGTCACTCACGTCCTTTGAAGATTTTCCATCCTCCCTAGATGAGGGATTGAGCTCGGAGAGGTTGAGGGTTTTGCTGCAAGTCTCCGTCAGTGGGAGGTGGGTGGCCGCTGCCTGGGCCACATCTGGGATTTGGTCCCCCCCCCCCATCTCTGCCCTCTGTACCCTTCGGCTCGTTTCCTCCCCTTGAGAAGAGGGTGAGGGAACAGGGTCAGGAAGAAACCGAGGAAGCTGGAGCTCAGAGTAGATCTAAGGAGGGCCCAGGGGACCCATCACAGGCCCTGAGGGAGGGCAGGGACTCGCCCAGGGTCACAGGGTGAGTCGGAGGCAGAGGGGAGGCCTCAGCGCCCAGCAGACCCCTCCCTGACCTGGACCCGCTTTCCTTCTCGCGACAGTTTCCAGGCACCACAAGATTTGGGTGGGAAAGGGCAGCAACGCACCCGGGCCAGATGGTCCAGTAGAGGATTCACACATCTGCTCGTGGGGGCCAGTGTGGGACTGACCCCATCAGCAGAGGGGTTCCCTGGGCAGGGCTCTGTGCAGGTGTGTGTGTGCTGGGTACCAAGCGGGCTCAGGTGCCCCAAGCGTGGGGGTGGGCTTGGGGGAGGGGATGGGACGATGGGTGAGTGACAGGGACTGTGAGAGCAGACCAGAGGCTGCTCGAGGTGGAGAGCAGATGCCACTGGCTGGGGATTAAGAGCAATTGCATTCATTCAAGCGTCACCAACTGCTCATCAGAGGCCTCTGCAACAGGCCCTAGTGATGGAGACACCGTGGCTGAAGCAGAGGGGCCCTGCTGTCAGGGGTGTCTCTTGTAGTGCAGGGGCGGGGGCAGGCAAATGGACACGGAGGATGCGTCCAAAGGGACAGGGCGTGATGAGAAATCATTTGGTGGGAGAGAGGAGCTACTTTAGGTGGGTAGTCAGAGAAGGAAAGATCCAGGCAGAGGGAAGGAAGTGCAAAGGCCCTGAGGCAGGAGTGAGCTGGGTGAGCTTGGGACCAGCAAAGTGGCCAGTGTGGCCGATGTGTGCCAAGTGAAGGGCAGGTGGTGGGGGTGTGGTCAGAGGGTTGGGCCGGGCCCAGTCAGTATTTGCCGACCCCTCGCTGAGGCTTGACTTGTGACGCAGAGTTGCCTCCCTCCATTGCCCTTGGGAGCACCTGCTACGTGCATCAGTCACGTGCCCAGGTGCCACCGGGAGGATGGCAGCTCGGGAAGCTGGCCCCAACCCTCCACACTTCTGCACCCAACCTGCAGGGGTTTGCCTCTTGGAGCCTCTGTTTTTGCATCTGTAAAATGGGGGTTGTAAGACCCACCTCACAAGTCACGATGGGGATTAAATAGGATTGATTTCCTTAACAGGGCCAAAGGCTGCGCTGGCTATACAGCAGGCAACTAAAGGGTGGAGGGGCCTGTCTCTGGCCCTCGGGAAGCTCAGACTCTCTCAGGGAATAGGGAAAGGAGGGAGGTGGTGGGGCTGTGGTGGTCGGCAGGGAGCTCAGAATATGGCTCGGGGTGAAGGAGGGTGAGTATTCAGGGCGGCAGGGGCCAGCACCAGCAACGGCATGGAGGAAGACGTAGCAGGTGGGCTGAGGCAGGGATGCATGGTATGGTCCAGTTTAGCCAACAAGTGGGGCTTGTGTGAGGCTTGTGTGAAATAAAGATGGCCACTGGGCTGGGCCACCTCGAAGAGACAAGAGGAGAGTTTAGGACAGACAGTGACAATGTCACAGGTGTGTTGCAGGAATAGGCGTGGGGCTGTGAGTATGGGGTGAACCAGAGGGACAGCGCCCAGGGCAGGGATGAACTCTCCCTCTGAGGGCACCAGAGTGCCAGCCTGTGTTCCTACCTGTATCAGGAGAGCACTGGGACCCCACTTGCCTGTGGTCCCTGGAGGGGCCAGATGGGACCTTGAGGGTATTTCCTGCCCCATCATTTCACACTGGGGACCCTAGACATCTCAAGGTCCCTCATAGTCATGGTCTCCACCAGCCCCGGCCCCCCTCCTATAATGGAGGTACTACCTCTGGTCTGAGACCCACGCAGTGCCCCCATTCTCCTCCACCCAGCCCAACAGGCAGGCCTCAGCTAACCTCAGGTGACTCAGGGCAAGCCACTTCATGCTCTGGCCCAGGTTTCCTCATCCAAAAGAGGGGCATCTCAGGAATATCCCCAAATCTTGTGATTATGATTTGCAGAGTCAAGACTCAAACGTGGTTCTCTGGCCGCAATACCAAGACCATTGCCAAAGGCATAGCCCCTCCACATGGGGCCAGCCACATACAGCTGTGACTGCTCTTTGCACATACACCCAGAGCTTCACGCACAACTCCCACCCCCTGGGTGAGGTGCTGGGCTAGCCCCGGGACACAGCTGGGCAAGACACAGGCCCTGCCCCAGGGAGTACAGAACTGGTGTGGAGGCCAAACCCAACTACTCTGCTGGGCCTCCATCATGGAGGGCTGACTGGAGGAAGTGGCCTTTAAGGGTGAGGGCGGTGGTGACCACACAGGCACTGGGTCTGGGGAGACTGCGTGGTAGGATCAGAGCCAGGCTTCAGGGTCTGGATTAGCAGAGTGAAGGCAGGGGCTGCTGAGGTGCTGGGGCTGGACCCCCTCCCATTCCCTGTCAGCCTTCTGCCCCTCCCACCCCCTCCCTCCCTCCCTCCCTCCCTCCCACCCCACCACCCCACCCCCTGCCACCAGGAGCCTCTCCTAGAGTCCCTTCTTGGGGAAGAAATTCCCAGACAGGTCTTTTAGAAGAGCTGAAACATTCAATATAAATAATAAATGCAAGATTTTTATAATTAAATTTTAATACATTCTTATTAATTTTAGACAAACTCTCTGGCAGGTCATTCACTGTGAGTGACTGAGGCAACTGGAGACATCTGAGGGGTGTCCCCAGGCTTTGGGTGGGAAAGGTCTCTGAGGAATGGGGTCCAGGCCCAGCTGGGCTCTGTCTCTGAGCTTCGCTCTCCTTATGTGTAAAATGGGAGTGACTGCTTCCCTGAGGAAGAGCCGGACAGTGCGGTGAACGCAGGGCTGCTGGGCGGCGGTGTCCTTATTATCTCTGCCGTTCTGCTGTGAGTGGACACCCCCGGGAGGCGAGCCGCGGTTTCATTTCTCAACCATTAGCCCCTGAGGGCAGGGCTCGCCTCATTTGCTGCTGCCTCCGAACCGCAAGAACCAAGCCCAGAGCTAATGAATGAGCGAGACATCGTGGGTGGATGATGGAACACTTGGACTTTGGGGCTTGGGGCTGACCCTCGCAACGCAGGGCTCCTCCCACCCTGCGTTGGCGGGGTGGAGGCCAGGCCTGCTGGGTGCGCTGGGGGTGCCCTGGTGAAGGGACAGGGCTCCTGCCTGGAACTCACAGCCAGAAGGGAAGAGGCAGGAAAGACACGCCAGAGAGGTGTAGGATTCAAGCATGCATTATCCGTGTTTATTGAGCGCCTGCTGTATGCTGGGATCTAGTGTGCTGAGCGCGGTGATGGGAACCTGGGAAAGGTGGGCCTGGGTACATAGGGGGCGTCGGGGAGATGCTGGCCAATCGGCCAGCTCTTTGTCTTGGGGGAGGAGGGTATATAGAGGGGTCTGGGCTTGTGGTCTCCGACAACTTTTAGAGGGTCGGGGATTGTGTCTGGCCGCCAGTCCAGACGCCTCGGGAATCCTTTCCTCTGGAATTCCTTCCCGCACCCCAGCCCCTCCGCAGTCCGCGATGCAGAAGGGCAGCAGAGCGCCTTGTCTTGCTCCCCCTGCCCCCAAGCCCAGCTCGAAGGTGAGGAAACTGAGGCCAGGGGAGTCTCGGGAGGGCCTGACCAGCACCCGGGGAATTGGTGGCCGAGCCTGGCGGAGGGCCCCCGGTCGGGCCTTCCAGCTCGGCGCTGGCTGCCGGGCTGCGCCCTCGCCCGGCGGGGCGGTGGGGAGGCGGCGTGGGGCCCCGACCGGAGCGGAGCGCGCTCCCGGCGGACGCGGCGGCGGCTCCTGGCGCGAGGGGCCGGGATGGGCAGCCATCAGTCTTCCCAGGTGTGTCGCGTGGTCCCTGGGCTCAGTCCCCCGTCCCCCTTTAATGCCGGCCATGGTACGGAAGGACGGGGTAAAGCCCCCGGGAGCGGCCTCTCCCGGGCGATGGAGAGCCCTCCCCGCGCCCCCCGCTTCGCGCAGGAAGTGCGATCCCGCCCGGGCCGCTAGCGGTCCGGGTTGTTCGCCGGCGCCCGCAGGGTTAACGGCAGCCGGTGGGCCCCCCGTCCGGCCCTCGGAGGGGCTTCCCGGCTGCGCCGGGCTGGGCGGGGAGGGTCTCCAAGCCGCGCGCGGATGGGTCTGCGCAAGCCCGGCAGGGAGCCCCGCTGGCGAACAGGGCGCGCAAGGGTTAATCCCTTGGGCCCGGAGGGGCGAGCCAGGCCCGGACCCCAGGAGCTGAGGGCAGCAGGGTCCCTGATTGAGGAGTCTGAGGTCCCGACAGCTAGCACCCTCGGATCGTGTGCGTGTCAGGTTCTGCACTTCCATATGGCCCCCAATTGCCCGATTTGAACATTCTCCGACTCGGAGATTCTGCAATTCAAGGCTTGGCTTCCTCCGGGAGGGAGCGCGGGGCTGGAAGGGTTAACGGGCGGGGTGGGGCGTGGGGGGGGGGGGGTGCAGCGGGGACCGCGGCCGCCGGAGAGTTAACGCAGCCAGGCCGGGTCCCCTCTTTTTCAGGCAGGCGAGACTAGGATCGGCCCGGTCAGCGCGGTCCCGAGTACCCGGGTCAGCCCCTTCCTCTCCCCGGGGGGCGTAACTCGGTGCGCGGCGGCCCGGGCGGGCTCACCTGTTACTCGGCCGAGGCCCCGCGCACCCATTGAGTCCCAGGGACTGCGGCCAGTGAGTGTGGGCTGGGGGCGCGCGGGCCGGACTTTCCAACAACCGAGCGGCGTGGGGGTGACCCGCCGCCGCGCCCGCCTGTGCCCGCGGTGCCCAGCTCCGCCCGGCGCGGCCGCGGAGCGCACGCCTCCTGCCTGCTGACCCTCTCGTTTGGTTTCTCGCAGGCCTCTGCCGCAGACATGGAAAAACTCAGGTGAGTGGAGCGTCTTCCGTGCCGCGGCTCCCGGGGCCGGGGTCGGGGATGGGGGCGCTAGGGAGGGCGACGGGAGAGGGCTTTGCCCGAGCGCATCTACGGCCCGCGGCCGCCCGGCGGGGCTGGCCCGGGCCGGTATGCGTGTGTGTGGTGCGTGTGTGTGTGCGCGCGCGCGCGCGCGCGGCTAGACCGCGGGGAGCGCCGCGCGGGGGGTCCCCGGCCGGGCCGGGGCCGATGCGGCTGCGGGTGGGAGTGCGCCACCCAGGGCCGGGACGGCGCGCGCGCGGGTTTACGCGGTACCCCGGGCCCTGCCCTGGACTTTGGATTGTCCCCCGGGACCCTGCTCCTGCCGTTACGCATCAGTCCCCCGCGCCGGCCGGTCTCCCATCCCCCAGCTGACAGTTGCCTGTTCTGAGTTTTTAAGTTTCCACCTTGTGGGGGCAGGGGTGGGGGATGGGGTCCTCCCGGCGGGCCAGGCAGTCGCGTCTTGGAGCCATTTTAGGGGAATCCCGAGAGGGCGTCTGGGGAGAGTCTCCCTCGGCCTCCCTCCAGGTGCTAAACTTTGAGCCTTAAGGACTCCACTGGGCGCCCTTCTCGGCTGGCCCGGGATCAGTCGATTTGAATATTCACAACTTCCCTTGGGCACCCTGACCCCCACTTTGGGATCACCCCTCCTGTGTCTTCCTTCCGGAAGCTGAACCGAGGCCCAGCTCTGGCTGCTGGGTTTCAGGAAGATCCGCGGGGCCTGGAGGGTCTCTTGGCCTCCTCCTTTCCCCTCTTCCCCCCTCCCAAGGCCAGGATCAGCATCCCTGGGGAGGCAGCTCGGTAGCAGGTGCACCCATTCCCCAAGGGGCAGGGATCCAGCAGAGCCCAGCTTGTTCCAGTGCAGGTCCCACGGTCTAGGGGAGAGGGCCCTGGGGCCTTCCCAAGTGACCCTCAGTGCTGTGGATGAGTCACTCGGGAATGCCCAGGGGGACCCTGGGGACAGGTGGGCCCACACGGAAGCCCCAGACTGGACATGAGAGCAGGGCCATCTTCTGGCCGCTGAGCTGGAGTGCAGCCCTCCCCTGTGGGTCCCACAGGACCAGAACCCATTTGTCTTGGGCTGGGAGGAGGAGTCCAGTCTCTTAGGTCGTAGGAGCTCAGACACAAAACCAAACATCCATCAGCCAGGCCCACCTTATCATGGTCAAGGTCCAAGTGGGACTGATGAGGCCCAGATGGCGGCAGCTCTGCCTCTGGCCACATAGATGAGCTCAGGCCTCTGACCTCATGCCAGGACCCTCCTCTATACCCCCATCGGCTATCATCTCACCAGTACCCCTACTGGATGGGGCTGTCTGTGGAGGAGGCATCACTACGTAGCTGGGACTTGAAAAGAAGGTAGCATTCATGGGGCACCTTGAGGCCAGCCTGGTGGGGGGCCCCCTCTCTGGTTCTCTTTCCCTCTCTCCATGCCCAGCCTGGAGCTCGTGAGCAGGAGGGACAGAGACATGGCCCAGCCTGGCTGGAACACAGGTGGACAAGTGAGCCGGGTGGGCAGATCCACTGTCTCAACTGCTGAGGGCACTGAGCATCTCTTTGTTGGGTGGGCTGAGGGCTTCCCTGAGTGGAATCCTGAAGGTTGGTCGCAGTGGCCAGGGCCCAGGCTTCCTGGCTGCACTGAGGCATCGGAAGCAGAGCTCAGAAGCTGGTGGGATTGGGGGTCCCGTGTGGCCAGGACACAGCATAGCCTCCCAGAATTGGGGAGCATCCTCCTCTCCCTCTCACCCTATTGGTAGTTTCAGAGCGACCTCGAGGGCCTTTCCAGACTATTTCTTCCCAGCCAGTACTGGGGCTGCCCCTGTAGGGTTCTGCCCTGCATTTAGTGTCGGGGGTCCAGGACCAAGAGGCCCCGAGGGATGTAGGGGAAGCTGGTCAGCATGGCCTCCCATGGTGTAGGTCACAGGGTCTTCTGGCAAAGTCCTGACCCTCTCTGGGGCTCAGTTTCCTCATCTGTAAAGTGGGTATCCTGAGCACCCCCACCTTGCAGGGCTGTTGGGAGGACGACCTGAGATACTGGGGTCTGACGGGCCTCACCTGGGAGCTGGCCCACAGCAGGGGTCCAGGTAGAGGTTCACTGTGGGGCATCCGACCTGCACAACTCTGGGTTCCCAGGCGGGAGAAGATTCATTTGTGGTCCAAGTGAAGGGGTCTTGGCTGTCCAGCAGGATGGCTCTGTGCCGGGGTCCTTCCTCCTGTCCTGGGGCCCGCATCGCAGGCTGGGCCTAGGAATCTGAACTGAGCTCCGAGGGGGCAGGCCCTTTGCCCCGTCCAACACACACACCCACCCGCAGTGCCTGAACCACAAGGACTATGTCCTGTGACCCTCAGCGGCTCCCTTTGTGAGCAGGTACCCAGCTGGGGCTCCCTCTGCCTGAGCCTCTCTCCTCACCACCCAGCCCACGCTGCAGCCCCACTTCTGAGTCCCGAACTAGCTGTCACCTTCATGCCTCTCTGCCTTTCATGCCTCTCATGCTGTTGTCTCTGCTCAGAATGCCCTTCCACCCACCTTCTTGTCCACATGACAGACTAGTTATCCTCCTTGTCACTTTTCTCTGTGGCTTTTGTGACTCTCCTATCCCTCACCCCCAGATGGGCTCATTCCCCCTCTGGGGGTGCGCTGGTGCTGAGACAGGTCAGCCCTCCAGAACAGGGACCCAGGCCCAAAACACAGGCCCCCAGGGATCCCAGGTTGGAGACACTAGCCTGGGGAATCAGAGAGGGCTTCCTGGAAGCAGGGACACTTGAGCCAAGGCTTAAAGAATGAATAGGAGTTTGCAAGGAGGACAGATAGGACGAGCCTTCCTAGAGGTGCAGAGTCCTGGGGGCCTGAGGAAACAAGGCTGTGTTCAGGGAGACCGGTGAGGGGTGGGGAGAGGAGGTCGGTGGGGTGTCCTCTGTCCTCTCCGCCCCGCCCCGTAAGGAATCCCCTGCGAGCAGAGCATGGGGTCCATTTCTCCAGCCCCAGATCTGGCCGCCTCTGCTCTGGCCTGATGCATGCCCCCTGCCCCTCGCTCACCCAGCTCTCCTGCCTCTGACTGCTTGAAAAACTCTTCCTGTGACACTCAAATATTTGCAGATATTAGCGAGTCCCGGCTGGCTGTCAGCACGCGGAGCCGCTGCACCGCTAATCCCAAGTTAATCCCCTCCTCTGCCTTGTCTGCCCCGGCTCCGCCTGTCTTAACAACCGCCGCCGTGGCCGCTTTGCTGCATGCCTTTTGGCAAGCCATTTCCTCTGTGGGAGCCTCAGTTCTCTCCTCTGTCATAGAGCAAAGTGGGTCAGTCGCCTCACATGGCACCTGGGACACAGAAGGTGCCTAGGAAACCCAGAGCTATTCCTGTTCCAAGTCCACCCCTCCCCCCACAATATAATTGTTCAAAGTTGTGAACTGTGATAGGCATCTAGAAAAAGTAATAAACATCTGTGCCGTTTAGAGGTTAACTTTAGGACGACCGCCACCCAGGTCAACAAGTTGAATGCTGCCAACCTCCCAGGGATCAGCCCCCATCGAGACCCTTCCCCAGTCACAGCCCCCTCCTCCTCCCCCGGAAGTCTTCAGGATCCTGGCTTTTGTGATAAAGTGGTTGCTTGTTTTCTTCCCGATTTGGCCGCCTGAGAGCATCCCTAACTGACATCGTTTTGTTTTGCCCGGTCTGGAACTTCACATACATGGTGTCTATTAGCCTGTGCTTCCAGGTTGGCTTTTTTTTTTTTTCCACTAAAACATCATGTTTTCGAGAGGCGTCCTTAGAGTGCGTGGAACTGCCCATTGCTGGCTGTCTTGGGGAACGGCATTTATGAGTGAAGTTACCTCTTTGTTCACTGATGGCCATCCGGACGGGCGGCTTCCTGTGACCGTGCCTGTCCAGGTGCTGGGGAGCTCGTGCAGCCTTCCTGGGGTGCCTCGGGGCGGCACTGCTGGGGCACAGGGCACGCCCACCGCCAGCTTTAGGAGATGAGGCCACGCCCTCCCCGCGGCACTGGGACTCCCTGCGTCTCCGCAGCCTCCCCTCACTGGGCTCCCTCAGGCCACAGGCGGGGAGCTGCTCCTCCGGTAGCGGTAGCGTTAATTGCGCGGCCCTGGATTACTGCCCATTTGGGCTTCCTCGTTTGTGACTTCTGTGTGTTTTTCCATCGCTTGTCCTATTGATTTGGAGCTCTTCAGAGAGCCCTTGTCAGTCACACGTGTGGCAAATGCACCTCCCGCTGGTTGCTTGCTTCTCACTCTTTCAATGGTCCTCTGATGAACAGAAGTTCTTGATTTTAATTCCGTTGAATTTCTCTTGAATCTTTCAGGCTTTTACTTTTTGATGAAAGCTTTTTGTGTCTTGTTTAAGAAACCTTTCTGACGTCATGAAGCTATTGAAAGTGATTTTCGCGTACGGTTTTGAGGTCAGGCTCCTCTTGGTCGTCGTTCTTTGTGGGTTTTGGTTGCTGTTGTTGTCTGGTTGGTTGGTTTGGTTTTGGTTTTTCGTTTTGTGTATATGTGGTTTTTTTTTGCTTTTTGTGGTTTTTTTACTTTGGGTTTTTCTTTTATTGGTTTTGGGGATTTTTTTGTTTTTTGGGTTAAAAAATTTTTTTTGGTTTTTTGGCTTTTTTTGTTTTCTGGTTTTCTGGGCTTTCTGTTTTTAAATTTTTTTTTGGTTTTTGGAGTTTTTTTGGGTTTTTTAATTTTTTCGTTTTTTTGTTTGGGTTTTTTTTGTTGTGTTTTTTGGGTTTGTGTTTTTGGGTTTGTGGGAGTTTGGGGTTTTTTTGTTTTTTGGCTTTTTTTTGTTTTGGGGGGTTGTTTTGTGGGTTTTTTGTGTTTTTAATTTTTTCATTTTTTGTTTTTTAAATATTTTTGGTTTTCCTCGTTTTGGATTTTTTTTTTTTTTTGCTTTTTGGGTTTTGTGGGCTTTTTAATTTGGGGGTTTTTTGTGTTTGTTTAGTTTCTTGTTTTGGGTTTTTTTGGCTTTCGTGGGGGTTTGGGGGTTTTTTGATTTTTGGCTTTTTTTTGTTTTTTTGGGTTTTGTGGGTTTTCTGTGTGCTTTTTTCACGCAGACGCCAAACGCTCAGGCCCATACTCTTGATTCTTTCGCGTCACCCACGGGTGTTGCAGGGCTGCCTATACCAGACGCCACTCGCTGTGCCGAGACACTATGCCAAGTGCCAGGCTGACGCCCAGGAGGTCGCCCCAGAGATGCCGAATCGCACTGACCTCATTTCCAGAGGCTCTCCCTGCCCACCCCCTCTAACCACCAGGCCTCGATGCCGCTCCTCAGGTCCATCAGACAGGCTCCTGCCCCAGGGCCTTTGCATGTGCCTTTCCTTCTGCCTGGAATGTTCGTCCCCAGATATCCACGTGACTCCCTGCCTCCCCTCCTTTCACATCTTTCTCAAATGTCATCCCTGGTCAGGGTGGGGCTCCTGACCACTCATTCCATGTACAATTATAGCCCCTGCCCCAGCCTCCTCCTCCTCCCTGCCTTGATTTTCCATCTCCCTCATCCCCACCTGACTCTCAATTTGTCTTATTTATTTATCTTATTTGCATCCGCCTCCCCGCCAAGAACAGCAACTGACTGCTGACCCCCAGCACTTAGAGCTGTCACGTAGTAGATGCTCAGTAAATGCTCTGGAATGAGACCAAAGTGTGGTGCACAGTGAGGAAGGAGGATGGGGAAGAGCTATTCCCCACGCTTCATGATGCCCGAGAGGGGGGCCTCCACTCTGCCTCCCAGGAAGGGGAGTGTTGGGGACATTTTGCCCCCCACCCCCTCAGGGAGTAGTGGTTTTTTAAAAAAAATCACCCCGTGAGAGACCCTCAGAGGTGTGAGAGCCTCCACCGGAGGGATCTGGCCTCAGCAGCATGTAGGGGAGCCTTCCTGAGGGAGATGCTTGGACGGAGATAAGGAGGAGTGGGGGGAGGGCATTCCCGGCAGGGGGTCCGACGTGGGCAAAGGCCCGCGGGCAGGGGGGATGCTCTTCCTCACCTGGCAGCTGAGCTCTGCCGTTCTCGGGCTCTCGGCCTCCTGCCCCTGCCAGCCAGGAGGGATCACGGAGCCGAAGGGGTTTGGGGAAACAGAGGCCAGAGGCGGAAAGGGGCTTGTCTAGGTCTCCGGGGTCAGGACAGCCACAGCCTCCCGGAGCAGCTGGACACTGCCCAGTGGGAGGAGGCCTCTGTGTCTGGGCCAAAATTTGCAGCCCACTCGCCCCTTCCAGCGTTCCCTCCTGAGGGCCACACCCGCACCCTTCCCAAAGCCCAGAGTGAGGATGCACCTCCGAGGCCTCCGGGCCCCCACTGACCCTTCAGAAAACCCAAAGCTCTTGTGTGGCACCCAGCGCCCCTCTGTGTGGCCACCTGAGCCCTGGACCCAGCTGCTCCTCCCGACTCTGCCTCATTTCTAAACATGATTCTAGCAGAGGAAGTCTTATGCGCTAATTCTTACTAAGCTGTGAATGACTGCCTCACTTTGATTTCTCCCTTTGGGAGTCAGGGCATTATAAAGGGACCCTCCACATGGACTGTTCTCTCTTACCTTCTTCTGCCCTGCCCTTCCAAGTCTCCTGTCCTCACAGCCCATCTGAGTCCCACTCCTCTGCAAAGGCTCCCTGATGAAGTACGTGGTTAAGAAGGTGGACTTAGCTGGATTTGAATCCCAGACCTGCCACTTACTGGGCAAGTTTCTGAACCTCTCTGATTCTCAGTTTCTGCATCTCTGAAATGCAGACCATAATAATAGCACCTAACTTGGAAGGTTGTTTTGCGAATGAACTCGTGAACGTGGAGCTGGGCACGTGGCTGGCGCTGTGTGGGCCGCTTCACCCTGTTAGCCTCCTGCCCGCCTCTCACATGGTCTCATTTGTTCCCAGACCCTGTTTCCCCAACCATTGGGCAGACAGCATTATTCCCATCGTGAAGGAGAGGACCACCTGGCGAGGGGGGGTGTCGGGCTGTGACCTGCAGACCTAGACTGAGTTAGGACTGCGAGAGCATTTCAGAGTCGGGGGCAGCGGGCCGGCTCTGCTGTGCCCCCAGACTGCATTTTTCCCAGAGAGGGCACATCACCAGCTCTGGTGGCGGCTGAGTATTTCAGAGCAAGGACGTGCCGTGTACCTGTTTCTCAGCATTCTGCCTCACCCCCATTAACCACGGGCAGAAAGCCAGCCCTGACTGTTTGAGATCTCTGGCCCCCTCCTGCACGCTCTCACCCTACCTTCATGACAGCCTGAGAGCTGCCGCATCGCCTGCATCCCTCGACAGGCCCGCTGAGGCTCTGGAGGCATTGCCTATCAGGGCGCCGGTGTCGGGGACGAGGCCTGGGTGTCTTTCTTGAGCGATGGAGCTGCTGCCACCTGACGTGGGAAGGATGGAGATGGGGCAGGCGGGGATGCACGAGATGTCTGTGGGATGGGTGCTCGGGAGCAGGTGTCCTGGGATCCTCAGCCCTCGTGGCAGACAGCATGGGGGCGTGCCCTGCCAGGGCAGGGGGTTGCGCCTCTGTGTCCTGGCCAGAGGGGCTGCCACGGGGAGGGTTCTATCCTGGCTCCCATGCTCACTAGCTGGGTGCCCTTGAGAAAGGCCCTGGCCCTCCAGGCCACAATTCTTTCATCTGTACAATGGGTAGCTTCCCCACTCCCTGCCAGGCCTCGGGTGAGGATTCAGTGAGGGGACTGTCAAGGGCACGCAGTAGGTCTCACTGGGTGATTGAGTGATTGAATGGGGGTGATCTCGGGGGAAGCTTCCAGAGGAGGTGATGGTCACAGGTGTCCTTTGGTTACTGATGGGGAAACTGAGACCCAGAAAAGCAGCCTCCTTCCTCGGCCCCAGTGCCTTGCGACCACCAGCTGCTGCTAAAAGCTATAATCATAACGCCAGTGTTCTTTTCTTCCAGATTCAGTTTGGCCCCCAGGACTGTCTCCTGTGGGTGTGGAGAGGTGCGGGGTAGGTGGGGCGGTGAGGGCAGAGGGACCAGGGACCAAGGGCATCCCGGAGGGGCCCAGGGGCACGTAGAGAGCGCCGGGATGGGGCAGGCCACCCTATGCCCCACGCTCCAGGGTCATCAACAAGCCTCCCACAGCCCTGATTACCTTTACGATCCCCAGAATTCTGGAAAGCGGGCCCCACCGCCGGTCCAGTTAATGCGTGCCCGTGTCTGTGGTGGGGTGGTCACATGAATGAAGCCAGCGTGGGCTCCGTGGTGGGCAGAGTGTTGCACGGCAGCCTCTTCTCACCTGGGCTCCAGGGCGGCGTGGCGGGCGCTGGGAGCTTCATCTGGGAGCCTCGCCAGCGGTAGCACCACACCACCCACCCGTCCTCCCAGCGGACGCCCCCTGAACACGGATTCTGGGCAGAGAGCAGGTGTGGCCTTGGGGCAGGGGAGGGGTCCAGGGCCAACGTGTGCACAGTCCCACCCTCCAGGCCCCCTCCGTCTAGGGGGTGAGGAAAGAGAGTAGATGAGCAGCGGTGCTGGGCTGGGTGCTGGGAAAGACGAGGCCAGGCGGGGGTGCCCAAGGAGCCCCAACACAGCCAGAAAGGGGGGCCTTGGGGGCTTCCTGGGGCCCGCTGTGTGGCTGGCCCTACCTCTCCTGAGGCAGTCCCGACTCACCCACCAGAGGGACAGCCCCAGGCCGGAGCCTGTCGCCAGTCCTTTCCGCTGTGGAGCTCCCCTGGGGCTCCCGGCGCCCCGAGCGAGGGGACCGGACACTTGGCCCGCACTCAGGGCCAGGCGCTCTCAGCCTCCTGCCAGCTGACCCAGGCCTGGGCTCTGGCCACACTCATCTCCCGGCCTTTGCCCAAGCTGTGTTTCCCGCGCAGATGGCTGGCCTTCTTCATGACGGGCACGGAATGACCTCTCCTGCCGGTGCTGGAGGCCCTCCTCCATGGGGTCACCTCTGTCTACGTACTCGGGCTGCCAGATAAAGTACAGAATGGCCAGTGAAATTTAAACGGATTTAAATAAATGTCACTGGGCATCCTCTACTTTATCGGGCTCCCCGATCTCAATAAACAGCTGGATGCTTACTTAGTGTAAGTACTTCCATGCCGTGTTTTGCACACATACACTGAACACTCACTGTTGACCTGAAGTTCACATTTCACCCTCTCATGGTCATTTCAGGGGGCTCAGCCCTTATGGGAATCAGAGAGCAACTTCTTCTGGCAGAGCCAGACAAACAAAACCAACCCCCTAAAGCCGCTGACCTCAGAGGCAAGGAAAAGCCCAAAGCACTGGGAGCTGTGGAGGGGAATTCGGGTTGATCGTCAGGAAGCCTGCAGCCTGTTGACCTGGCGGGGGGGGGGGCGGGCGCTTTCTCCCTCTGAGCCCCCGTTTGCTCATCTGTAAAATGCAGTCACTCTGTGTTTTTCATTCATCCAGTGAATGTTTATTGGGCCCTCCTGGTTGCCAGCCTCTGCTGCAGGGTCTGAGGACCCAGCAGGGAATGAGGCAGACAGAAATCCCTGTCCCGGGGAGCTGCCACTCCAGGGGGTGAGGCCAAGGACACACAGGCCCGGCAGGGAAACGGGGAGAGAGGATGCCTGCAGAGTGTAGGAAAGGCCTCGCCAAGAAAGTTGCGTTTGAATGTTGACTGAAGGAGGAGAGGGGCAGCCGTGGGGTATCTGGGAGACGGATCCAGGCAGAAGAACAGCACGTGCAAAGGCCCTGAGGCAAGGCTGTGCTGAATGCGGCTGGAAGGTGAGGTCCAGGGGGCAATGGGAAGGCCACCTGCCATCAGGTGATCAGCGTGAACACGTTGGGTTTGACCCAAGCGATGCAGGAGCTTTGGCGATGGGGGGTGGATTGGACTTAGCCTTCGACAGGACCCCTCTGGCTGAGAGCGGGTGAGGGCAGGAGCTAGTTAGGAGGCTGTGCAGCAATCCCGCGCAAGAGAAGTTGGACTCAGCGTGGTGGGCGGCGCTGGAAAGAGAAAAGGAGTCAAGGGTGCCTCCAGGCTCGGGGAGGAGTGCTGGCCCTGCTGGGTCGGGGCAGGGATTGGGGAGGGCAGGCTGTGGATTTGGGGAGGGCGAGCGGAGTGGGATGCAGTGGGCCCCACAGGTCTGTGCCGCCTGCGAGATATCCAAGCAGAGACGGAGGCAGCAGGGGGCATGCACGCCTGGAGTCGGGGAGACACGAATCTGGGGGCCCTCAGTGGAGCGATGGTATTTGTGGCTGGGGCCACCATGGGGTGAGTGTACCCAGGGCAGGAGAGAGATTGGAGGCACTATTCCTGGGTCCTGCTGGTCAGGAGGCCAGGGAGACGAGGGCCACCCGCAGAGGGGGCTGAGAAGGACGGCCAGGTGAGGATGGTGTTTGCAGGAGGAGGGAGGCGTCTACCGTGCCGTTGGCCGCTGAGGGCTCAGGTCGCCTGAGCACTGAGCTCAGGGACCGGCGAGAGCTGGTTCAGCCAGGTTGGGTATTGGTCCTGGCAGGCTGGGTGCAAGGACAGGCAACGTTTCTTGGAGCAGAGAATGAGGACAGGTCCAGGAGGGCCAGCAGAGGGTTGATCTCAGTATGGCAAGCGTACCTCCGTGTTCTTGTGCCAGAGACAATGATCCAGTAAAGAGGGGGAAACTGGTGGTCTGGGAGTGAGGGGAGGGTAGCTGGAGCCGCGCCTGGAGTGGGCGGAGGGGCTGCCTGGCGGGCTGTCTATAGTAACAGGCGGGCAGATGCTGGTAGGTGGGGAGACCTGGCGGTGGCATCTGCGAAAGTTCCCTAGGGGTGGCTTCTTTTTTCCCGTGGAAGAGGAAGCGAGGTCATCAGCTGTGAGTGGCGGTGCGGGAGGAGGCGTTGGGAGGTTGCGCAGAGAGGAGAACGTGAAGGAACGGAACAGGGGTTGTGGTAAGGTTCCCGGGTCAGTCTGCCGGATGAGCAGAAAGGGAGGCCTGTCAGCTCGGCCGTGTGACTTCCTGCCATCTGTACAGGTGCAGGCGCCGAGTCTATGGACAGCTGACCCTAACCAGAGTGGGGTTTGGGAGGTCCGGGAGGGCTTCTTGGAGGAGGTAGATAGAATGAACTAAAGAACAGGGGAGGGGGTGTTCTCAGCAGGAGGGGCAGCATGTGCAAAGGCCCGGCGGTGACTCTGCAGCTGCTCCGCCCACTTGCCCAGGTTGCTCTTCTTTGTCCTGGCCCTGAGCACCCCTGGGTCCACCCGCCCACTGAGGGCTCCCAGGCTGCAGAGCTGCCAGCTTCTAGCACCTGGGTCTGCCTTGATGGGCGTGGGGGGAGGGGGCGGCGGGAGCAGGGCTGCAGCCGCCCGATAAGATGAGGTGGAAGCGAGATGAAATGTTCCCCGCAGCGTCTCCCGTCTCCTGTCTCTGGGCAGGAGAGCAGTGGAGCGTCCGTGTCACCGGGCCGCGAGGAGGGAAGAGGGACTGGTTCCACTGGATGACCTCGGTCAGCAAACCAGGAGAGAGCAGGGCCTGAGCAGGCGTAGAGTCTGAGGTCACCCCCTGTCTGGCTTGAGTGGGTGACCCCTCCTGGCTGTGGGCCCCCAGGCCAGCCCTGTGGCAGTCCCCTCCCCCAGTACACACGCACACGCACGCGCACCCCTGCACGCTGTGGTACAGTGGCCTGGCGTGTCCAGAGTCCCCTTCTCCGTGCACGTGGCGTTGCTGGTGAAGTTGTTGCAGAGGCAGCCAAGGGGCTGCCCAGGGGCTGGGCAGGCGTGTCTGAGCCACAGACCGGTGCCAGCCAGATGCCCAGGACTGTTTCCCTCCAAGGAGACGCTCACGGCCCACCAGGAAGCGGGATGAGCTGTGCTGTGGGACTCCAGGCCCCTGCCCTTGACCCTGCCGGGTGGCTCACCTCTTAGACTCCAGCCTCTGCCTCCGTCAAGCTGGCCGTGGTCGACCCTCACAGGGAGACCGTGGCTGTGCCTTATCGTGATTATGATGTGTGGGAGACGGTTCAAGGAAGAGTAAAGGGCTGCGATTTGCACTAAAATCTGGCATCTCAACGTGAGGGGAGGAACAGCTGGCCCAGTGTTGAACCCCAGAGGGCTGTGTGACGTCATTGCCATGAACCTCAGTTTACTCATCTGTCATATGGGTGTGGCGCACGCCTCCCTCACAGGGTGGCCTGAGACTAGATGAGTAGGTATGTGTGGGCACCTGGGGCAGGGCAGGCCCTCGGCAGGTGCTGGGGGCGTTGGTTAACAATTCATGCCCACCTGCCCCTCGAGAAGGGTCCTCAGTGGGTTCCCACTGGGGACACAGGATGGAATCAGTACAGCAGTGAACAAGTTCAAGGGGAATAGAGAAAGACTGTTTGTTCTGAGACACAGAAAAGTGGTGGCCACCAAGCATGGGGGTACAGGCCAGGGCACGGGGGGCCTCGGCAGGGACGAGGGGGCTCTGAGACCCTGCAGGGGTTGTCTCTGGCTCCTTTTGTGGAAGGATGGTGGCACCAGACCTTCTACAGGGAGACTCAGAGATGATGCCAGCATGGGACAGGGACAGAGGCTATTCTGCAGGGACCCGCCCCCGGGCCCACGCAGGGCATCCCAAGAGTCTGATGCGGTGGTCCCAAGGTGCCCACTGGAGGCCCAGCTGGGAGAGGACCAGCTGGGTCTGAGCAGCTCTGGGGGCAAAGACCTTCTCCCAGGGCTGGGCTCACCTTGGCCAAGGTGGCCCGTCAGTGGTAGCTCTGCGGGTGGTTCCATGGTGTCTGCCTCTGCTGGGCATTGCCCTTGACACTGGGAGCTGGCACGAGTCCCTGTGCCATGAGTTCCAGGGTATCGGCCCCTGCGGGAAGGGGAGAGGCCAGTGGGGGAGGGGCCGGGTGCTCTCACCAGCACCTCAGGGGAGCAAGGAGGACTTGGGGGGCTTACGCCCCCATTTATCCAACCCCAGAGTAGGCCCCGGGGATATAAAAAAGCACCGGACCTTGCAGCCCCGGAGATGTTTCTGCAGCCGTTCACGCAACACGTGTTGCTGGTCTCTGGCTCCACGTGGACACAGCACGGGGCACCGGGACGAGTCGGTGAAGGAGGGAGGTGGTCCCAGGGGAGGGCAGGCAGGTAGGTCCCCAGGTCCTTGTCCCCGCAGGAATGAGAAAGGGTGGAGGAGGGAATGCTGGCCCTGGCGGCAGGGGCCTGAGGTGGGCGGGGGGGGGGGGGGGGGGTACCTGGCCGAGAGGACGGCGAGGACAAAGGCCCTGAGATGGAGAGGAAGGGGCTCAGGGTAACCCGGGCACAGCCTGGAGCCAGCGCGCGGGAAGGGGGCCAGCGCAGGGCGAGGTGGGGGCTGTGGGGGGTCTGAGGGGACAGGGGCTTCGGGGAGGAATCTTGGGGAATTTTGCCCAGAGGCGGGAGTAGTCTGGCTGGGTTTCGTGACCTGCCATCTGGCGGAGGGCGGAGACCGGACTGGGGGCCGGCACGGGGCAGGAGACCCGGCCCCGGGACAGAGGCTCAACCCCAGTGACGCTCCCTGGCGGGCAGGCTGGGGCGGGATGGGTGTCAGGGTCCCACCAGTGAGCCCTGGGTGGGGAGGAGTTAACCTGAGCGGGAAGGAGTGAGTGCCATCCTGGCAGAGGGGACACAGCGACAAAGTCACCAAGATGAGAAGCTGCCTGCAGCATGTGAAGAATGGCAAGCAATTTGGTGTCACTGGAGCATGACGGGGGCCGGAGCCTGAGCACGGAGAGTGCGTGTGGAGACAGGCAGGGCCACGGGGGGTGCCGCGGGGACCGGCTCCTGGTACCTGGGAGCCGGAGGGCGGACACTCCTTCAGCCCCACCCGCCCCATCACCACAGCCCACCAGGGAGCACCTCTGCCCCCAGGAACCTTGTTCACACCGCGGAGGAGGGAAGGATGGCCCCCGGGCCCCAGAGCACACATGTCCTTCCTCCCCGTGCCCAGCGCGGCACCACAGGCATGGGGGGTCTCACCCGCATCCCACACTTGCTGTGTGATCTTGCTTAACCTCTCTGGGCCCCAGTTTTCTCATATCTAGGAAGAGGCGCTCCCCATGCCATAGGCCTGAAATGAGAATTTGCGTCAGAACAAGAGCGGTTGTCAGGGATAAATGCCTTGTGTGTGACCAGCGGCAGAGTCTGGGTCAAGTCACAGCCATGCCCCCCATTCTCTGTGCTTCCAGGCAAGCCCCGCGCCTTCCCTGGGCCTCAGTTTCCCAGGGTCCCAGCCTCCCTTCTACTCTTCTGAGAACTCACCTGCCAGGAGTCCCCAGCGGAAGGGCCTTCTGGGGTGGGGACTGGCTGGCGAGGGCTGGGACGGGGACTCCCCCGGGGATTGCTGGACTCAGCCGAGCCGCCAAGGGGAGACTGGGTCTCTGGCTACTCCCACGGGAACGGGCCAGTCCTGCCCCTCCTCTCCGTTCACTCAGCAGCATTGGGGTCATTGGCCAAGAGTGAACCCTGGGCCTGGACTTCCAAAGTCCAGTTCAAATGGAGATCAAGCCG
Source organism: Phocoena phocoena (assembly GCF_963924675.1). Classification (NCBI taxonomy): domain Eukaryota; kingdom Metazoa; phylum Chordata; class Mammalia; order Artiodactyla; family Phocoenidae; genus Phocoena; species Phocoena phocoena. The sequence continues at coordinate 4,260,839 of NC_089220.1, forward strand.
CTGCCTCTCCCCCCACCCCTCCCCCAGCCCAGCCTGCAGATCAGCCCAGGAGACCAGGGCCAAGGGCAGCCCATTTCACAGATGAGCAGATGGGGGCTTACAGAAGTGGTGGTCCAGGGCTGAGAGCTTCCCTACCCGTGCCCCCCCCGCCCCCGCCCCCAGCCTATCAAATCAGCACTTTCAACCTTTTCTGGGGGGAGGGGCAAAATTTGATCCTCGGTAAATTTTTTTTTCTGCACCCCACAGCATGTGGGATCTTAGTTCCCCGACCGGGGATCAAACCCGCGCCCCCTGCAGTGGAATCACGGAGTCTTAACCACTGGACCGCCAGTGAGGATTTTTCATCCTCACTGTAGGAAATATGACAAATCCAGAAAAGTATAAAAGAAAATGTTTTAATTGCCCAGAATCCCACCACCCACCCAAGACAACATTAACAGTCCTTCCCTCCCGTTACCTTGTGTGGCGTCTGTGCGCAGTTATTTTGTAAATGGGATTGTGCCGCCCCTTCTCTGAGCACGTGCACTCGCCCGTGTCTCTAAGCCTTGTCTGGACGCCTGATGTCCGGGGCAGCGTCCTCCCGTCAGATTTCTGCTCTGGCTCCGGGGCCAGCCAGGCCACCGGGAGCCCTCCCTGGAGAGACTACGGGAAGGGGGCGACCAAGCCGACTTGAGCCTAAAGCTGTGATGTACATCCCGTTGCCCCCAAGCAGGGTGGCACCGTGGGGCTGGGGTGGGTCATCCACCCGCCTCTGTCCCACCGCCCGCCCAGCCCAGACAGGCCACAGGCAGGGTGAGTGAGAAGGGGTGCCAGGAGGGGTGAAGTGGGTCCTGTCCTGGACCCCTAACATCCAGTAGGTCCCACAACCTCCAGAATACCCCACTGGTGTCCGTCAGCAGAGGTCGGGGGTCACACGCCCTCCATCCTCCTTGCCTCCCAGGCTCTCTGACCAACGGGTCCTGCAAGGAAGGAGCAGTAGCCGGACAGAAACCTGGAGCTGGGGGAGCCTGAACGCCATGACTTCCCTCTGAGGCTGAGATGGGGATGCAGGCCTGGGGTGGGACTCGGTGCCAGCAATGCACTCGGGCAGCCGGGGCTGGCAGGTGCCTACCCCCCAGCTCCTACGCTCCTACCCTGCCACCCTGCTGATGACAAGGAACTCTCCTGCCGGTGGGGGACGATCCCCCATCTCTCTGTGACTGCGTGCCCACGGCGGGCCCGGCGTGGCCCCCGGTCCCCGTTCTGAGCAGCTCTGTCCTCTTCACCCACAGGCTGCGCAGCCCCTGGGTGCCCTCGTGCCTCGGGCAACCCCGCGTCCTGCAGGGCCGACTGGCCAGGTCCTCACCCTCGCTCTGGGACAGGTAACACACCTGTTGTCTCCCCGGCTCCTCGGTGTCTCTGCGTCTGTCCCCAGACGTCCATCCCACATCTGCATCAACTCCCCCGACAAGGCCCAGAGAGGGGGAGGGTGTTGGCTGCCAGCACACCCTCGCCATTGCTTCCCGGCCATCTGGTCTTGGAGGCGAGGCCCCGGTGTCCCCACAGACCAGCCCCGGGCTCGGTCCTCGGGCTCAGGCCTCTGCTGAGCAGCCAGAGGGGCTCCTGGTGGGAGGCAGGCGGGGTCCCACTCTGCGCCGAGGGAGCTCATCTTTCTCCCCTGTGAGGTGGGGAAGCCTTCCAGGGGCTTCCCACGGGCAAGGAGGGAACCATGAAGCACGCACCCACCAGCACACACCCTGCCGGGTTAGGCCAGATACTGACCAATTCACCAGGACCCAGGTCAAAGCGAGGTGACCCCCCCCCCCCGGGTAGCAGTGTGAGCAGGGCTTCCCGAGCCCCCCAGCCGGGAGGGTGACCCTGATCCAGAGGGTGGGGCATGAGGGATTTCCAGGCCCTCCCTGTGCATCTGTTGAGGGGCCCCCTGAGCCAACTCCACACCAGGTGGGAGGCAGAGGCACTGAGCATTCCCCCCATGGTGCCTGCCCCCAGCATCGTCTCTTGGCGGTTCTGATGATCCGGGGAGTGCAGGGACCACGGTGACAGCCCTGCTTCCTGAGGGTGGGTGCTCCAGCGTGTGGGTGCACACATCCCCGTTTTACAGATGTGGAGACAGAGGCTGAGGTCAGGCAGGGCTCGGGCAAATGCCCTGGGAGGGAAAGGCAGGAAAGGATGGTGGTACCAAACAGGTGACTGAAGACCTCAGGGTGCCCAGCCCAGGGCCCTCCCTGGACCAGGCAGGGGAGGGGACATGTCCAAAGCTCTGGAGTAGTTGATGGCCAGGACTTGGTGAAGGACTGTGAAGGGTGGCCACAGGCAGTGAGAGGGGTCACCGCGGCCTCTCAGGGTCTGACTGGGGACCGCTGGTAGCTGTGACCTTCCCGGGGCTGGGGAGCACAGGGGGCAGAGAAGAGTCAGCACTGGACGCACTGGCTGTGAGGTGCCTGTAGGCCTTCTGGGAGGAGACGTGGAGGGCAGTAGAGCCCTAGAGAGAGGTCGGGGCTGCAGATGGAGGCTGGGGAGGAGTTCGTGTGTGGCTGGGCACAGAGGACCTTAGGCCTGAGATGTGCGGGGAGGGGGCAAGGGGTAAACCAGGGCCCTGAGGATCAGCCTCGGGGACGGAGCTGGAGTGGCAGAGGTGGGGAAGGCGTGGTGGGGCACCGGGGTTGGCGCTGCTGTGACTGAGGGACCAGGGGGGCATGTCCAGGGCCAGGGCCCAGGTGCCTCCAGCAAGCGGGCTGGGGGCTGTGCCAGCCCAGGGCTGGACCCGCTGCGGCTGAGGGGTGGGTGGGTGGGTGTGAGGGGCTCAGGAGGTGAGAGCAGTACTTGAAGGGTGGTGGGACAGAGCCGCCCAGTATGTCTGGAAGGCCATCCGGAGGCCAAGGGTAAACTGAGGCTGGGGTGGGCCAGCTCGATGAAGCTGGCTGCCTCGCGAGGGGCGGTCGCGGCTCAGATGCCTGTCTGGTGGGTCCCGGCTCTGCTCGGAGCCCACCTCACAGCCCTGTCATATTTTCCTCCTACACGTGCCTTGTTGGTGAACCTGCTCCCTTGTTCACTGTTTGTCTACTCTCGAGACTATAAGCTCCGCGGGGCGGGGACCACGTTTGTCTCATTCGTGCTGTGAGGCACAGGGAATGGCGGGACAGGGCAGGAAAGGAAGGAAGGAGGGTGACGGGTGGATGCATCGTAGGGGGATACGGCTGGGTCACGTCAGGGGTGGACAGTCTTGACGGCAGGGTCCGAGCTGTGGCTGCAGGCGAGTGACCAAGGTGGGGGAGGGCGGGGGCTCAGGTGGCCCCACGGGTGCTCTCACCTCTTCCCGAGGGTGCAGACCCCGCCTGTACCCTGTGACCGACAGCCCCTGTAGGATGACTGACTTCAGGGGCCGCCACCCCACTCCCACGCCTGACCCCGTGTGTGCATGGGGCCCTGGATGACATGGGAGAGCCCCCAGGAAACTCACCAGCCCCCTGGGGAGAAAGGCCTGGGCCAGGGGCAGTCTGGGGCCTGTAGCTGCAGGGGGCTTGGAGTGAATCAGTCAGGCGTGCTGTCTGGAGGAAGCGGCAGGGCCTGCTTGGCAGCCATGGGCAGGCACTCTGCCACTGGTCTCCCTCCTTGCTTGTCACTCTGCATCTTCCTTGGGGACCAACTCTTGGGAGGACCCACCCCGCCCTTCTCTGAGGTTCTCAAAACGTAGGCAACTCTTTATTTTTATTTATTTATTTATTTATTTATTTATTTTGGGGGGTACGTGGCCTCTCACTGCTGTGGCCTCTCCCGTTGCGGAGCACAGGCTCCGGACGTGCAGGCTCAGTGGCCATGGCTCACGGGCCCAGCCGCTCCACGGCATGTGGGATCTTCCCGGACCGGGGCACGAACCCGTGTCCCCTGCATCGGCAGGTGGACCCTCAACCACTGCGCCACCAGGGAAGCCCTATTTTTATTTATTTTTAAGAATGTAGACCTGGGCAGGAACCCAGGAAGTCTTAATCGGGGCTCTCTGGGTGTGCGCCTACGGTAACACGTGTGGTTTACAGACAGGGCCCGAGACTGAAGCTCACTCTACCCTGGGCTCTGGAGGAAGCCTCCTGCTTGCCCACAGCAAACCCACCAGAAGTTACCATCCAAAGGGTCTTCGCTCCAAATGGTCCCCTGAGGAGGGTTGGGCTTCCTCCAGCAAACAGTTAGCCCAGTTGGGCCCCTACTCCGACCCAGACACCTCTCTGAAGCCAGGGCTTTGTGTCCCCAGGGCAAGATGGGGGCAGTCGCAGGTGGACTGGGGGGGTGCGTGGCGGGGACCAGCAGCCAGGTCTGTGTGATGGCAGGGACCCCGCCCACCCCGTGACACCATGGAGTTCACCTTCAGGCTGCACCATTCTGGGCTTCGTTGTGACTGTAATGTAGGGGGTGACGGGAAAAGTGCAGGGGGTGACAGAGCGAAGCGCACACCCAGGGCACTGAACGGCAGCTTGAACCTTAGCCTCACTCGTGGCTAACAGCCAGCAGAACTCCCCTGGTGCCCCTCACCCACCGGGCCGCTCTCCCTTCCCTGCAGAAATCAGCCCTCCCGGCTATTAAAGGTGAGTCCTTCCCCCTTGGCCCCTTCTGCGTGCTCAGCCAGTCAGGGGAAAGGTGCCTCAGGTCAGCCCGTGGTTAGGTGCTCTCTGGGATAGGAGGGTGTGGCCCCTGCCCTGGTGGAGTTCACGGCCAGTCCCCTGGGTGTGGCCACCACACCTGTCCCTCCTGCCTTGTGCCCGACGGTAGCTGATGTGAATTGATGGCATATGGCTCAGAGGGTGAATCATCCCGTTTCTGTTTCCTGAGCATGGGAACTCGGCGGCCCGGGGTCCCAGAGGAGCCCTCAGTCTGTGGGGAAAATAGTGCCTCAAGAGCCAAGCCTGGCCCTGGAAGGCTTCCTGGAGGAAGGGAGACATGAGCAGGCCAGTGGTTTTCTGAGTGTCCGATGCTCTGTGCAGCTAGCTGGCCACTGTGGCGGATGCTACCTGGACGTGGGGCATCCAGGCTCATCCTCTCCCTGGCCCGGAGGTCACACAGCCTGCTGGGACCACGCAGTCGATTTGGGGAAGACAGTCCTGGTCTAGGGTGTGGCACTAGTGCCTCTGGGCCTCAGCGTCCCCAGCCAGCGCTGTGGAGGAGCAAAAGTGGGGGACCCTGTAAGCGGTGCCATCTGGAGGTCGGCTTCCAGACCGAGAGACTGGGTGCCGATGGGTGCTCTTTAAAGCAGGGTCCTTTAAGCCGCCCCAAGTACTTGCCCCCGCCAGTGCCAGACTGGCTCAGGGTCAGAGACCCTGACCCCCGGGGCGGGGGCTGGGCGGTGTGCGTGCCTGTGGTGCGTGTGCGCGTGCGTTGGTGCGGCCGGGCGCACCCCGTGCGCACCCACCGGCGCCTCGAGCTCAGCGCCGCGGCCCGGCCCGCCGCCGCGTGTCGTTGCAGCGCGCTGCAGGAGCAGAAGGGCGAGCTGCGCAAGCGGCTGTCCTACACGACGCACAAGCTCGAGAAGCTCGAGACCGAGTTCGACTCCACCCGCCACTACCTGGAGATCGAACTGCGCCGAGCGCAGGAGGAGCTGGAGAAGGTCACGGAGAAGCTGCGCAGGTAAGGGGGCGGGGCCATGGAGGGGCGGGGCCGGCGACCTGCCGCTAGCGGAGCCGCGCCTCCCACCCGAGCTGGTGACCCCATTCGTACACGGGGAGTCCAAGGCTCAGCGACGGCAGGCTTTGTGCCAAAAGCTGCCAAACCAGAATCTGAACTGGCGCTGGCTACTGCCGGGTACAGGCTCTTCCCAGGCACCTCTGCGTCCCCTGCTCATTCCTTCTCTTGTATTTATGTGGTGGGGCGGCAGCATGACACAGAAGCAGCCATCTCCAGACCCAGACCCCAGCCGCTGTCGCCTGGGTCTCTGACCGGGAAACGATGTCCAGCCTTGGAGGTGAACCAGCATTTAGAGACGGTTCCCTCGAGCAGCACAGCAGGCAGTGGCAGCAGGCTAGGTGTGCGGGACCCTGAGCAATGACTCCCTTAAAAACAAAACTTCTGTAAGCATCGCACTGCACGTGTAAGATGGGTATTCTTCTAAAAGATGTTACACGCTTCCCAGGCTTCTTTTAGGAAGAATGTAAAGAAGACGCAAACTTTGCTGTTGGCTTGGTTTGTTGTAAATGTTTATAGAGCATTGGATTTGCGGTGAGGCTGTTTGTCCCTTACTACTTAAGCACCTCCAGCCTCAGTTTCCCCACTCGCAAGACAGGGGCCATACCACTACACGTAGGTTGTCGAGAGGATGGACACTGCCCCTTCCACCGTCACACCGCATGGCGGCAACGGCTTCCCACCCAACACCTGCCTCCGTCTCAGCCTCTTCCAGGGGGAACCGTATCCGATTCACTGTGTGTCCCCAGCACTCACCCCAGGGCACGTCACACAGTCTTAAGGTTAGACCCCCTGCTAACCTGCTATTGAACTGTGAACCCTTTCGCCAGCCTTGTAAGGACTGTGTGTAAACTGTGAGTTAACCGGCTCTGAGTGAGGACCCGACAGAGTCCCTTGTGAATAACAGGCCTTCCCTTCTCATCTACAGGGGTCCTCGGCCCTGGCCCAGGAAATGTTGCAACGAGTTAGCTTCAATCAGATGCTTTCTAGCACAGGAGCAGTTAGAGCAGGGTGGGGCCTGTGTTCAGCCCTCAGCGGGCCGTATGGCTACAGGGGCCGTGGGAGGGTCAGGCCTGGCACAGCAGTGACGTCAAGGCCTCCGTTCCAGGATTCAGAGCAACTACATGGCGCTGCAGAGGATCAACCAGGAGCTGGAGGACAAGCTGTACCGCATGGTGAGGGCACGCCACACACCCCCACACCCCAGCACTCCCAGCCCTGGGCCCCCAGCTCTGGAACCATGGTGAGGACCTCGGGACTGGTGGTCATGCCCTTGCCCGTGAGGAGCTGGGCCAAAGGCCTCGTTTCCACCCTGCCCGCTCCCTGCTCCCCGGGGGTTGGGCCAGTCCCACCTGTCTCTGCCCTGATTGGGTGCTCTCCAGCACTCACCTGTCACTGTCCCCACGGTGCAGAGGAGAGACTGAGGCTCAGAGAGGCAGTGACTTGCCCAAGGCCGTCTGGCTCCTCCCTGGCAGAGCGGGACTGGAACATGGGCTGCCCTGTGCTCTGACCCTTGCGTGCCTTGGCCTCCAAACTCTTCCTCATTATCGGCCGCGAGAGGGGACCCAGGAGGCCCCAGGCCTTGGCTGGCTGCTGAGCGCCTCCCTCTTCTGCCTGTCCCCCACCTCCAGGGCCAGCACTATGAGGAAGAGAAACGAGCGCTTAGCCACGAGATCGTCGCCCTCAACAGCCACCTGCTGGAGGCCAAGGTGACCATCGACAAGCTGTCAGAGGACAACGTGAGTGCTGGATTCCGACCCTGAGGGGCTGGCGCAGGGCCGGGTGGACAGACGGGATGGTCAGGACCTCACGGAGTACCTGGGCATTCGGGGAAGGATGGGGGCGGCCTCACAAACTGCATCCCGCGAGACCCTCTACTGGCAGGAGATGGGACTTGAGATAGGGAGCATGGGGCCACGCTGTCCCAGTCAAGGCAGGGCTTCCTGACCCCAGGGTTGGGGCCTTCGGCCACTCGCAGTGGACATCAGAGTCCTGTGGCTACCCGCGGGTCCTGACTTCCAGGGTCCCGCGAGAAGGGCCCCGCTGCCCGCCACAGACCCGTCAGCTGAGCACACACTCACTGATTGGCATCTGCTCCTCGCCGGGCCAGACCCTACGAGGCTCTGAGAATACGTGTGAACAACACAGGCAAGCGCCCTGCCCACGTGGAGTTTACATCTGAGCAGGGGAGTGGGGAGGGCGGACAGTAAACAGGATAGATATGTCAACTGTGTAGTGACTTAGAAGTGCTAAATGCTGCAGAGAAAAATAAAGCAGGGGATGGTGCTGGGAGTTGCCAGTTGCAGGGTTAGGGAATCTCAGTCGGGTGCTTCTGGAAGAGGCTGCTGGAGCTGAGACCTGAAAGCGGTGAGGGAGCTAGCCATGGGACAGCGGGGAAGGGCGCTTCTTCCAGGCAGAAAGAGCCACAGTGGCAAAGGTGGGTCTGAGTAACTTGAAGACCAGCAAAGAGACCAGAAGGGGCTCTTGTGGGGAGGAGAGGCCGAGGGTCTGAGATCAGAAGGAAAACAGGAGGCCGCATTGTATAGGCTTCGATAGGAATCTAGGGGGTTTTTCTGAGTGAAGTAGGAAGCCACTGAAGGTTCTTGAACAGAGGGGTAGCCTGACTGAACTTACTCTTACTGGGCTCCAGTGGCTGCTCTGCTGAGGACAGACCGTAGACGACAAAGCCATGAGTGGGAAGGTCAATGAGACAGCAATCTGGGAGAAAGACGATGGTGGCTTGGCCAGGATGGCGGCCAGGGAGGTGGGAAGCGGGGGGCTTGGGTTCTGGTTATATTTTGAAGCTGGAACCAAAGTGATTGACCGATTTGGGATGTGGGTTATGAGAAGAAAAAAATGCGTCCAGCCCGACTACAGGGGTCAGAGTCTGCTGGAAGGGAGCCACCTGCCGTCTCCTGGGCTGGGACCTTCTGGGGGAGACGTGGGAGGGGGTGGCAGGCGTGGGGCAGGAGCCGGGCCCTGGACAGCCAGGTGGAGATGCCACAGGTAGGAGATGGCGGAAGAGTGCACAGAGATGAGGGGCGGCTCTCAGAAGACTGTTAACAACTTGGTGGCAGGTCTGGGCTGGCCAGACAGCGCCTGCAGCCCTCTGATGCCAGCCACAGCCAGTCTGGGGCCTCACAGGAGCCCAGTTCTCAGCTCTCAACCAACTATACCCTTTCAGGGATGCACTGAAGGAGTGGGAGACCCGGGTTCCCTCCACTGTGCAGGCCAAGCCAGGGCACCAGCCTCAGTACAGAAGGTGGAGGGGCGGCAGCCACCAGGACCAGGATGGCAGGGGCGCCCACGCCCTCAGCAGCTCACCTAAGCTGCAGGACGCCTGGGCCTGGTTGACTTGAGACTATGGGAGCAGGTGGACCTCAGGGCCCATCGGTGGACCCCAGACCCCCCGCCCCCATCAGAGCCCTGGCTGCAGAGGGTCCCTGGCCGGCAGTGGGAACCAAGGCCCAGCGGCAGGCACGTGCAACAGAGATTTTCCAAAGATGAAACCAAAACCCCTCGATGCCTACTGTTTGCATCTGTTTTCAGCTCAGGAGGCTGAGCTGGTCCCCGCCCGGACCTGGGGTCACACAGGCCCTCTGCCCCCCACTCGCCCTGACCCTTGCCCGGCCCTGCAGCCACGCCCGAGTCCAGGCCTCACTCTGAGACGTGGGAGCGGCAGGCCCGTTCTTCGTCCCTCGCCGTTGCCGGCGCTCTCCACTGCGTTCCCTTGGGAGGGACTCAGAGGCCGCGGGCAGGGAGACCGGGCCTGGTGTCCATGCCTGGGGCCTCTGGGACTTTAGGGCACGTTGCGGGCCCTTCTTCTCCCACTGCCCCCCACCCTGTGGGAGCTTCCCACCCGGGTCAGTGGTGGGACTGCCTGGGAGGGCGCCCTCCATGCACCAGCGGCTCCAGGTCAGAGCAGGGGCCCCCGTTCTGCAGGCGAGAGTGTGAGGCCCAGAGAGGGTCCTTGTGCTGCCCACTGCACAGCCGGCTCTGCCCGCCGGTTTCCGCATTGGCCACTGGGCACCGGTCAGGGTGGCAGTGACCTCGGCGAGGGGCGAGCCTGTGCAAAACAGCTTCTCTTGTCTTTTAGGAGCTCTATAGGAAGGACTGCAATCTAGCGGCCCAGCTGCTGCAGTGCAGCCAGACGTACGGCAGGGGCCATAAGGTGTCCGAGGTAACGTGAGCCCCGCCCCGGCCAGGCCCACCGCTGCCCCTGCCACCACTCAGGGCCCCTTCCTCGCAGGTCCCACCCTCGAGAGCGAAGGGGCTGGCTGCGCCCGAGGCCCCCTGACCCTACTCGATCCTGCCGTGCCCTGGCCTCTCTGGGTACGTGGTGGAGGGACCACCGCATACACACCTCCCCGCCAGCCCGGACAGCCGGCGCACCCCCCCCCCGACCCCGTTTCCCCACCCGCTGTGTGAGCCCCCCTGAAACCCTGTGGTTTAGTTTGGGTACAATCCCTAACAGTGCTCATTTCAGAGATAAGAAACTGACTTCACACGGAAGTCACTGGGCCAAGGCCACGGGGCCCAGCCTCGGACCCAGGTCTCCCACCCCAGCCAGGCTGCCCTTCCCCTCACCCAGGCCTTTCCACCTTCCGCCTCCCCGAGCCTGGGCCACACCTAAGACGCTCACAAAATAGATCAAACAGTAGCGGGACGCCCCCCACAGGGCACCAGGCGCTCCTGCGGAAACCGCTGGGCGCCTGGCCCTCAATCTTTGTCGCATCTGTTTCTGAGTCTGTCTGGTTTGGGAGCACCCAGGCCACGTGCGTGGGCCGGGGGTGCCCTCCCAGAGACCCTGGGGCTGGGAGAGCAAGTCAGCCCCTCAGGGGAAGGCCCGAGAGAGGCCTGAGACAGAGCCGGGCTCCAGCCTCCAGGCTCTGCGGTGCCCCACTGGAGTGGGCCGGGGTGGGTGGCGGTGACCAGGGGTTCGCAGGCACATCCCGGGAGCTTGCGAAATAGAGCATCCCGGGCGTCGGCTCCAGCTGGTGGGATTAGAGAGGCCCTGGGCAGGTCCCTGGTGGGTCAGCCTCGGCTGCCGGTCCGGGGCTGACCGTGACCCCCGTCCCCTCCTCTTCCTCGCGGCGTCCCATTCTAGCTGCCCTCAGAGTTCCAGGAGCACGTGAGCCTGCACATGGAGAAGCAAGGCTGCAGCCTGCCCTCCCCGCTCTGCCGCCCGGCCTACGCTGACAGTGTCCCCCCCTGCGTCCTCGCCAAGGTGCTGGAGAAGCCAGACCCTGGCAGCCTGTCCTCCCATCTGTCAGATGCCTCAGCCCGTGACCTGGCCTTCCGCGACAGGCTGGAAAAGCCGGGCCCCCGGCCCCCCTACAAGGGGGACATCTACTGCAGCGACACGGCCCTCTACTGCCCCGAGGAGCGGCGCCGTGACCGGCGGCCCAGTGCGGACGGGCCCGTGACCGACGTGGGCTTCCTGCGGGCCCAGAATTCCACTGACAGCGCGGCCGAGGAGGAGGAGCCCGAGGCGGCGGCCTACCCCGCGGGCTACCGGCACGGGGCCTTCGGGGGCTACGCGGCCTCGCTGCCCACGTCCAGCTCCTACTCGAGCTTCAGCGCCGCGTCGGAGGAGAAGGAGCGCGCCCAGGCCAGCACGCTCACCGCCTCGCAGCAGGCCATCTACCTGAACAGCCGCGACGAGCTCTTCGGCCGCACGCCGCCTGCGGCCTACGGCAGCAGCCCGCGCTACGCCTCGGCCGCGGCTGCAGTGGCCGCCCCGCTCGAGGCCGAGGCGGCCCCGGGGTTCGCGAGGACTGTGTCGCCGTACCCCGCCGAGCCCTACCGCTTCCCGGTCTCCCCCGGCCCCCAGCCCGCCCTGATGCCCCCCAACCTGTGGAACCTGCGGGCCAAGCCGGGGTCGGCCCGGCTGGCCGCAGAGGACGTGCGCGGCCAGTGGCGGCCGCTGAGCGTGGAGGACATCGGCGCCTACCCCTTCCCGGCCGCCGCTGCAGCCGCCGCCGCCCCCGGCCGCGCCTCGCCCGGCGGCTTCAACGACCGCTACTTTGGGGCCGGAGGCGGCCCGGGCGAGAAGGCCGAGGGCCGCGCCAGCCCCCTCTATGCCAGCTACAAGGCTGACAGCTTCTCGGAGGGCGATGACCTCTCCCAGGGCCACCTGGCCGAGCCCCGCTACCTCCGGGCGGCCGGTGACCTGAGCCTCAGCCCCGGCCGCTCGGCTGAGCCCCTGCCCAGCTACGCGGCCAGCGAGGGGGAGCGGGAGAGGCTCGGGGTGCAGCTCTGTGGGGCGGGCGGCAGCCCCGAGCCCGAGCACAGCCCCCGGAGCTCCAGGGACTCCCTGGAGCCCAGCTCCATGGAGGCCTCCCCGGAGATGCACCCCGGCGCCCGCCTCAGCCCCCAGCCCGCCTTCCCTCGGACCGGCGGCTCGGGGCTCAGCCGCAAGGACAGTCTCACAAAAGCCCAGCTCTACGGAACCCTGCTCAACTGAGCACCCACGTGCAGGCCTCGGCCGTGGCCACCCCGCACACCGGGTCCCGAGGGGTGCTGCCTCGCCTCCCTGATACCCATCCTCCCGGCCCCGCAAACGAGGACCCCGTTGAGCCTGGGGCGGGGGGGAGGGGGGGCACCCCACCCACGTGTCTCGTCCGCCCCCGCACCGCCACGGTGGACCGTTTCTCACACAGCAACCTCCTTCCCCACCGGAGATGAGCATCCCCCCTTTTATAAAGTGCAACTATTTTTATAGAGCAAAAGGGTCTTTCTTAACGCACTCAGCCTCCAGCTCCCTGGATGGCGGCCTAGGCGTTTTCGACGCGACGCTCCTTGATTTTCGGGTGAGGGTGAGTGGGGCCTGCCCCTCAGAGGGAAGGATGGTGTCCTGCGGAGACCCCCCACCAGCCAGTGACAAGGGAACCCTGACGCTCTGTCCACAAAGAGGGGGACTGGAACGGGTGGAGGGACGTGTAACGTTTTCAGCTGTTCTTGCCGTGTGGCCGACGACCGACCACCCCCCAGCTCCCCCGTGGTCCGTAGTCCCAAGTGGGGCCGGTGCTCGTCCCCCAGTGTCCCGCTCCCCAGCACCACCTCGCTCTACCTCAGACGTAATGAGGCCCTCCGACCCCGGTTTCTGTAGCTTGCTTTCCTGTCGTCTGTGATGCATGCCCCGTCTCAGTACTGTATTTTGCATTCATTAATAAAAGACGTCGGTGGAAAGAATTCGGGTTTGGGTAGTTTCTCCTCCCCCCTGCCTTTTGATCTCAGGACGTGTGGCCCTGGGTGTCTCCCCCCGTCCTCCCCTCTCTGAGGCCAGGGCAGCCTGATGATAACACTCCTCCCCCGCCCTGGCAACGTGTCGTCCAGTGTTTGAATTCTTCCATCGTCTCAACCCACTAACCGTTGTTATTGCCATTTCATACAATGTTCCTTATAGACTTTGCTTCTGCCTCAAGCTTCCTTAGGATGTCCTTTAGTTCGGCTCTGCTGGTGACACTCTTCTGGGTTTTTTTTTTTTTTTTTGCTCTGAAGATGTCTTTGCCCCATTTCTGAAGGATATTCTCACTGGGGAGGATGTCAGTGCACACAGATGTCCCCTGGCTTCCTGCTGGGGTGGGACTCGCCATCAGTCCCCCCCCACCCCTTCCCAGGAGTTGTTCCTTTAGTGCTAATCTGTCTTTTTCTCTCCAGCTGTGGGAGATCTTTCCTTTGGTTTTCTGCAATTTCCCTGAGGTGTGTCTCGCTGTGGATTTCTCCTTGTTGGGAATTCACAGGGAGTCTTGTATCTGTGGATTGGTGTATCTCAGTAGTTGAGGAAAATCCTCAGCTACTTCTTAAACTATTTCTCCACCCTTCCCTCCTCCTGGGACTGCCATCAGAACCTCTGTGTCCCTGCCTCAAGACCCACACCTTGGTGTCACCGTGCTCAACCTGCATCCTTCCAGGTCACGAATTCTCTTCTGCTGCGTCCATTCGGCTGCCAAACACAGCCACCAAGTTTTTAGTTTTAGTTATTAATGTTTTCCATTTCTAGAAGTTCTGTCTGGTTATTCTACAAACCCACTATGCCACTTTCTAACAGTTTCCTATCCCCTGGAGATATTTCCAAGCTTGTCTTTTGTTTCCTTAAACAGAGCAGGCACAGCTGGCTCACTGTCTGGGCCTGACACGTCCATCAGGTGGGGTCTGTGTAGACCTGTTTATCTTGGTTCCTGCCCATGTCGCCTTGTTTCTTTGTGTGCCTGGTTGTCTTTGAGCATGCTCCTTGATGCCCTTGAGAAAGTACTTGCGGACGTTCTGCAAGGCCTAGGATGGAGGGCCCCTCCTCCAGGGGGCTTTATGTCTGCTTCTTCCAGGGGCGGGGCACTTCCCACTGGGAGGGGACCACCTCGGCCCAGGTGCACGCCTGAAGTTCTCCGGCCCACCCAGCTTCGTGTAGCTCCAGGGTGCCTGCACCTGACCTGCCACTGCAGGCCCGGCTGCCCACCCCCAGGAGCAGATGCGCCCCAGGAAGCAGCCTGCTGGCGGGGGAAGGGCTGTGGAGAGGCTCCGGAGTCAGCTCCCCTGTGTGGGGCCCGGTTTCCCTGTGGGCAGGTGGGGAAGCAACCCTCACCGAACTGGGGGGGGCAAATGAGTGGGTGGAGGGGAAAACACATGGCCCCTGGCACCCAGCAGGCTCTCGCTCAGAGACGCTCCCAGAGGGGCCCTGAGCCTCGCCAGCACCACATGGGCTGTGAGACTGGACAGCAGGGCTGGGAACCCCGAGGACTTTGCAGTCTGGGCCCAGAAGGGCGGGCCCCTACACGGTCACTTCAGAGTCTGACTGCTCGTCCCTGCAGGTGGCCAACAGGCCTCACAGAGCTGTCCTGCCATGGCCTCTGAAGCCAGCCACAGCCGGGATGGGCTTCCCTCCTTCCCTCCTTCACCAAGCACCTCCTCGCTCCACTCCAGTCCTGCCTCACTCCCAACAGGACCCTGGCTGTGCACCCACCGTCCACCGACCCTTCTGTCCATGTTTCTTCTCAACCCACAGCAGGCAGTGCAGGGCTGTGTGACCTTGGGCAAGTCCTGGGCCCTCTGGGCCAGTTTCCCCTTCTGGAGCCTGAGGACTCTGACTCGTGAGATTCCCAGGGGCCCTCGAGACTGGTGGCTGTCCCACTGCATGGAGAGCCCCAGGCTGGGCCAGAGATGGGTCCCGAGGGAGGGGAGGAGCGCAGGCTTCCCGGGCCTGTCCCTCTGCCCACCGGGACGGTGGGGCTCACAGCCACCTCACGGGGGCTGCGAGCATCAGCCTCACTCAGCAACAGACACAGCCACGCTGGCATCTCAACATGAAAGCGTTCTTCTCCCACGACGGCTTCAGATCTGTATTTCAGATTCATGGGTGAGGTGAAGGTAGGCACTCAGCCCCAGGAAGGTGGGTGGAGGGGCAGCCCACACTCCTTTTTCTTTCCTGCTCCATACTTTCTAAATTTAGCTCTCTTATTTTAAAATTGCAAATGGTGAACTCCTAGACGCCTTGCAGAGGATCAGGGTACGGAGAGCACCTGCCATTCTTCCCAGTAAAATAACCTAAGAAGGGGTAGGGCTTGCAGGGCACGTAGTTAAGAAATCAAATCCACAGGGGAGGGGTGCTAAGAAGTGGCTGCAGTGATGTCTGGGGCTGTCCCAGGAGGGTCAGAGCTTCGGCTGGCTCAAGGCGACCAGTGTGGTAAAGAAACGGCCTCCAAGGACAGAGATTTGGCTGGTGTTTGCCCCAAGAGAAGTCGAAAGGGTACCAGCCCACAAAGGCCCCATGCAAGCAGGTGATGGGTCTGGGACCCATGGTGTCCTGGCCCCGAATCCCACAGGGCTGCAGGTAGCCGGGGTGTGGACTCAGCACAGGGGAGGGGCCGGGCAGTTCGGTGGACAGGGAGGTCGTCCCCTGGCCACACCCCAGCAGCCACGCCAAAGCCAGCTGAGTACGTGTGTGACTGATGCTCATTAAACAAAGGAGTGGTCACATTGACATATCACAGTGGGGAGAGCAGTCCGCAAACCACGTGATGGAATTCTCACTCAGTACACACTCCACATCAAGGAAGGCAGAAAAACGTCCGCTTCGGGCTGGGCTGGAAAGCAGGATGTCTGGACCCCAGGATCTGGGGCTGGATGCAAGGTGGGGGCAGGAGAGGCGGGCGAGAGGCACCTGGGAAGGCCAGGCCCCGCTACGCCCCAGACGAGCACAGCCTCCCCTCCCGGCCTGTGTCTGGGTTCATTCGCACGTGGTCAATCCATCTGACAAATGCCTGCCAAGGGGCTGTTCAGGCTGGACCTGGGGGGACACACCCTCATGACAGTACTGTGGGGGTCCCGTCACTCTCCCCTCCAGCTGCATAGTGGCAGCTGTGCCTGGCCAGGGACCCCTGGTCTGGGGCGGGCATGTGACACAAGCCAGCCAGTCAGAGGCCTTCCCTGAGGCTTGTCAAGTGGGAGTAGCTCACTGGGGGCTTCTGCCGTGAGAGTGAGCCAGAGCTGGCCAGAGGGGGCCTCGCCAGACCAGGTCTGAGGATGAACCCAACCGCGCCCTCTGGCCTGAACTGGCTCAACTCCTGCGC
The DNA here is from genome assembly GCF_963924675.1 of Phocoena phocoena. NCBI lineage: Eukaryota > Metazoa > Chordata > Mammalia > Artiodactyla > Phocoenidae > Phocoena > Phocoena phocoena. Next base: position 4,277,074 of record NC_089220.1, read on the forward strand.
CAGTGGCTGGGCTGACGCTGATGCTAATATTATCGCTAATACTGATACTCCCACTGCTGGCTCCTGAACGCCTACTGCGTACACATCCTGCCGAGAGCTATCGCACCCAACCTCATGAATCCCCACAAGCTGGGTACTGTGAGTTCTCGTTTACAGTAGGGGACACTGAGGCACAGGGCAGCTCAGCACTGGCTGTGACCACACAATAGCGAAAGGGGGTGACGGGGTTGAAGTCCACGGCCGTCTGATCCCAAAGCCCACATCCTGCGGGCAGGTCTTACCTGCAGTTATTCACAGAATGCCTCCCGCACTCAGGGGCCAGGGATGCAGCCGGGAGCAAGGCCCCGCGAGCCCGGGAAGTTTGCACTGCACTGAGCACGCACGCTGGGAGGCAGCGTCAGGAGGGGACGGGGCTCAGGGCGCCTGTTACACTCGGAGCCCTGAAGGAGTGGGGCGAGGGGTGCGGGGGGAAGAGGGGCCCAGCACAGGGGGCGGCGGGAGGCAGCTGTAACCTGGGAAGGCTTCACAGAGGAAGTGACCCCAGGGCGGGCTTCACAGGTCACAGAGCTCCCCACTCAGAGCAGGCGAAGCCACCTGGGGGCGTGAGGGGCGAGGCAGGAGTGTCCACTGCCTGCCCCGGCTCTGAGTGGATGCACAGTCAGCCTCCCCTCTGCTCAGGCTGGAGCAGCCCCCCGTGCGGGCCTCCACTTCTGCCAGGGCTGAGCACGGGGTGCAGTTATCTTTCCCTCCACCAAAGAAGCCATTCTTCACCTCCCTGGTGTGAGGGACACCCGGGATCCCGTGCTCGCCACCCACCCACGCGCTTGGCCCTGGCCTCTCCAGCCCAGCTCGGGGGCACAGCATCCACTCAACACCCACTGCAGGCCAGGCTTCGTGCTGACTGCAGGGGACGAGGACGAAGGACAGAAAAGGGGTCGGCCCTCAGGATGAGTCCCACCTCAGGGCCTTTGCACTGCCCTTCCCTCTGCTTGGGATGCCCTGCCTGTGGACCCCAAGATTCCCAAGGGCCCGGGGGTGAGTTAGACACACTGAAATAAATGTTTGCCACCAGCCCCAGCAAGCCCCAGAGCCCCTCCCAATCTGCCCAGTCCCCCTCCCCAGACTGGAGCTCCCAGGGTGCTGACACCCACCACACACTTGACCTTCTTGGACCCTCACAGCAAGCCTGCAGGCTGGTGATTCTGACACCACTTTACAGAGGGGGGAACTGAGGCTCCGAGAGGAAATATGACTTGGTCTCGGCTACACTGAGCAGAGCCGGGCCTGGAGCCCAGGCTCTGGAGAGGCCAGGCTGGCCACCACCTGCTCCTGTGGCTTCCTCCTCAGGTCCCCTGTGTTTTCTCACTGACCCCCTGCCGGGGACACCCTCCTCACGGGCTCATGGTCTGCCCCCTCCAGGGAGACTTCCAAGGCTTCAGGGATGCCCCTGTCCTGAGACGTGCACCTTTGGTCCCCACCCTCACCCATCAGTGGATCTCTGGGCTCCTGGGGGCTTAGGGCCCTTGAGGCTCCTCAAGGGCCCTTTGCTTCTCCACATTGATCCCTCCCCCGGGGCAGACGCACTCCCGTGGGCAGCGTGCACACCTGACAGGCAGCGGGCAAGGAGGAGCGCAGATGGCCCAGGGCTCGGGCAAACCCGGGGGCCCCGCTGGCCACGCTTCGGGGGAGGGAGAGGGCGGCCCGCGCCTGAGCAGGCCCTGTGAGACTGGGGGCAGGCAGACCTGGACCCGGCGCCCCCGGGGGCTGCCCCCCCTCCAGCTCCCACCCCAGGTTTTGTCTCCAAACTCCAGCAGGCCTGCGAGTGGGGAGCCGATACATATTTGTCGCTGAAATAACCTAAGAAAGAGCAAAACACTCACGTTTATTGAGCGTCACCAGCACCGTGCCAGGCGCTTTCGCTCACGCAGTCCTCAGAACCCCGAGGCACACGGGTGTTTGTCCCCATTTTACAGATGAGGACACTGAGGCTCAGAGGGTGGAGAAGGCAGCGGCCACCCGAGCCTGACCCCGAAGCCAACCTCAGAGCCTCCTCATCACACACACCCACCCACCCCGGCCGGTGTCTGGAAAGTTCCGTGCTGGGAGGCTCAGTGCCAGATCTTAACGTCGCCCTCCCAGGAGCAGGTGGCGAGGACGGAGGGCAGCACGGGGTGGAAGGTGGTGCCCACACAGGCCTGCGTGTGCCCGTGCAGCGTGCGGGCGCGGCTGGCGGTGCGGAAGCTGTACACGAGGACCCGGCCGTCGGCACTGCCCGTCAGCAGCAGGTCACCGTCTGGAGAGCACTCGCAGCCCACCGAGTAGCCTTCCACCTGCAGAGGGTGACCCGGGGTGAGCAGGCCATGCGGCACAGGGCGCACGGCCTCGCCTGCCCCTCCCACAAGGGAGCGGGCTGGGGCCCAGAGGTGGCCAGGAGCAGGGCCGGGCCTCACACCCAGCGGCCAAGGTCCTGCCCTGAGGCCGGGGCCCCGGCATCGGCCTGTGTCACAAGGCTGGTTTAGTGTAATCCAGACAGCCCAGCTCTAGGACAGCTGATAGCGTCGGGCCTCCGCGCCAGGCGCTGGGTCCCCACTGGCTCTGCCCCATGAGGCAACCCTCAGCAGGGAAAGGGGGCAGATGGAGAAACAGCCCCACTCCCGTTCCATCCTGCGCCCCTCCCCAAGCCCCGTGACCTGTCCACGTGAGCTGACAGATCAAGGAAACTGCCCCTGCCCAGATGTGGCCCGGGGCCTCGAGCAGACACCAGGCCGCGTGGCACGGGGTCACCCGGGAAAGAGAAAACACGAATTGCCTGGACAGAGGGTCCCTGCCCTCAGGGGCCGCAAGCCCCTTGCTGGCATTGTCAGCGGGACGATCTTCCACCTGGGGGACGGGGACGAGGTACCTCGTGGCCTTCGTAGCGTCGTCTTCTGCTCATCCGGTAGGGCCACACAGCAGAGAAGAGGGCCAGGTAGTTGCCGTTGGTCTGCGCCAGGAACACAGGCTCCCTCGGGTGCAGGGTGAGGCTGGGGCAGGTGTACCTCTCCTGAGAAACAGCAGGGCCACAGAGAGGGCGGAGGAGGCTCCCAACTGGCCTTCTGCCTCTGACAGACTCACCCCCCAAACTCTGCCCGTGGGGCCTCGGGCCCCCTGCCCAGACCTTGGCTTAGGGGTCTGTGTGAGTTTCCTGCTGCTGCTGTAACAAAATGCCTCCAATTTCGTGGCTTAAAGCAACACACATTTATTATCTTACAGTTCTGGGGGTCAGAAGTCCGAAACGGTCTCTCTGGGCTAACCGAACTCAAGATGCCAGCAGGGCTTTGTTCCTTCTGGAGTCTTTAGGGGGGAATCTGTTCCCTTGTCTTTTCTGGCTTCTAGGGGCCCCCTGCACTCCTCGGCTCATGGCCTTTGGAGTAGACTGAAAAATGTCCCACCGAATACTTCCATGTCCTAATTCCTGGGACCTGTGAATGTCACCTTATATGTCAAAAAAAAAAAAAAGGCGGTGGGAGCTTGCAGGTATAATTAAGGATCTTGAGATGAGATTATCGTGTATTACTGCCCTAAACGCAATCACATGCACCCTTATAAAAGGGAAGCAGAGGAGATCAGACGCACAGAGGAGGCGATGTGAAGACAGAGCAGAGAGAGACCTGAAGATGCTCTCTCTGGCACGGAGACTGGAGTGATGCAGCCACAAACCAGTATCACCAGAAGCTGGAAGAAGCAAGGGACAGGCGCTCCCCCCCGAGCCTCCAAGGGGAGCGGGCCCTGACAACATCTTGATTTCAGCCCCGTGATACTTTTTACAAATTTCTGGCCTCCGTCACTGAAAGAATACGTTTCTGTTGATTTAAGCCACCAGGTTTATGGTAATTTGTAATTTGTCACACAGCGATAGAAAACGAATCCACATGCCCATCTCCCCACCTCCACAGTGAGCCGTCGAGGGTCCCCGGCCCAGCCCAGGGTCCCGCGCAGCCAGAACACATAGTAAGTGAGAAGGTGACTGGCCAAGCGGGGAGGTAAATGCCTGCACAAGGGGTTCCAAACAGGAGGGGAAATCTCACTGTTGAACAGGCTCGGGCACACAGAAACACCCCTAGAAGCTCCCTTCTCCATTGTACATGTTCCGTGTTCTAGGTGATGTCCTGAAGCCACAGCCTCTAACTGAGCCCCAATTCAGAGGGTGGCGTCAGGAGCAGCTGGAACTGTGGCTGCAGACGAACGTGTTGTCAGAGGCACACGATGGCCTGATAACGAGCTCCTGGCGTGACGCTACCGGGCAGAGGAGGCACATGTAACCTGACAACGAGCCCCTGGCGTGACGCTACCGGGCAGAGTGCCTGCTCGCCTGCACAGAAGGTGACGAGGTGTGACCCTAGGGGGGCTGGGGGCTCAGGCACACAGCACTTTCTCTACCTCACTTGCTTCCCTGGTCTCTGCAGGGCCGTCAGAGGCAGGATGCCCCAGTGGCTAGACATGCCCGTCCGGGCCCTCCCAGGGCTTATCGTTCTCGGTGGGTTGCACTAGAGCCCTGAAGTGAAGGTCTAGAGGCAGGTTGGCTCAGGGTCACTTAGAATCCTCTAAGAACAAGGGAAAAAGCAGGGAGAGGAAGATGGTGTATATATACGCCTGACATATATTTTTAAATTCAGGGTGGCAGCACCAAAGAGATTAGCCATAGCTAATTTGAAATCTTAAAAGATGATGGTGGGTGGTGATAGTGATGTCGGTGATGGCGGTGATGTGTGGTGATGGTGCTGGAGATGGTGATGGTACTAAAGGTGATGGTGATGATAGCGGTGATGGTAATAGAGGTGGGGGTGATGACAGGTAGTGCATTTTATGGAGAACTCCCCGTGCCTGGCACTGTGCTAGATTCTTTATAAGTACTTATGTCTTTAAATTCTCAAAGCCACTCTATGAGGCAAGAAACATTCTCACCTCAGTTTACGAAGAGAAAAATGAGAATCAAAGAGGGTAGATAATGGGCCCAGGCCCTCTGCCTATAAGTGGTGAATGCAGGATTTTAATGCAGGTGGTCTACCTTCGGGGTCCCTGCTTGAACCCTTGAGTCACAGCCCCTGCCAAAACCACTGAGCCAGGGCAAGGTGGAACCCTGAAGGCTGGCTGGGGTGGCGGAGGGAGGGTAGGGGTGTCTCGGGGGTGCATCCGCGTTCCCGTGGATCTGGACCGGGCCGCCCCTCCACACGCTTACCCCGGGGCCAGGCTGTGCTGGACGGAGGATGAGTGAGAGGACCGTTAGGGAGTCACTCCGATCTGGGAGCCAGTGGAAGGTTCTCTGGGCAGGCCTGGACCTGCATTTTGCCTTCCCCGACCCTACAGATTTCAGGCAGCCCATCTGTCTCCAAAGGTCCTGTCTGCCGAACCATCTCCGCAGAAGTGCCCTGGGGCCCCGGACAGCCTGGGACTACACGGATGCACCCTGAAACCGGAAGCAATGCCAAACAGGGTTTCTCACGTGGAAAATCTGGTTGGAGATTTTGGCGGAGCTCCGGAAATCCCAGGCAATAATGGTGCGGTCGGCAGAGTCCCGGCTCGAAGCATCCGTGCTGCTCAGAAACTCGGAGCCTTCTCGGAGAAAGAGGATGTCCAGGGTCTGCTGGACGGTGGCCTTGTAGCTTCTCACCACCTGCAAGAGTGGGCACCCGTCATGCCGGTGGGCCCCAGGGGTACAGGGCGGGTGCCACAGACAGGGACAAGGAGGGCCGCTGAGTGCCCCGAGGGCCGGAGAGTTTGGAGAGGCTGGTGCTGGAAAATGCGCCCCCAGGCTGAGGAGCCCAAGCGCGGAGGTGAGGCTGCTGCGGGATGACCTCAGGACCTGCCCCGTGATACCTCCACAGTGGGCAGTCCTCCGCGTCCCCTCCCCACACCCACTGGCGCATGGGTGCAGGGAGGCATGAAGATCTCCCCAGTCAGACTGGTCCCCTGGAGAGCAGCGGGGGCCCAGCGAAGGAGAGCTTAGGGAAGGGCCCACGCCTAGCCAAGGGCACCTAAAGGCATCAGTGATGCCCATCAATACCAGGGCCACACTCTGTGCGAGGGTCTTGCTTCTGAAGAGGTCACGTAATTCACAGCTTTCAAAGCCTCAGCCTAACGTCCCTGGAGTGATAAGTGCATCGTGGGAGCCAGTGTTCTCGAGCCCACGGAACCAGAACCGCAGCCTGTAAGTTAGCTTTAAAGACACTCTTTCTTTCTTACGTCATCACCAACATTCCACAGCCTCCGGTCTCTAAACTAACACAATTAAGCGGCAAGCTGCTGTTCCGCTTCCTTCAGGGCGTTTTCTCACATGAACCTTCCAGCCTACAGCAACTGGGCTGGGCAGGGGCAGGGTGGAGGTCCCAGCACCCGGACTAACACGTACCTCCATGCAGTAAACTCCTGGGCAACACGACTTTAAATTGCAATAGTGAGCAACAGGCCGCGGGCACAGTGCCCTGGGCCCGCCTGCCGGGTCTGGCGGCCTGTTTACCAGCTCCCAGGGCGCCACCATGTGGCCACAGCATAAACACAGCTCTCCGGCACCTCGGCAGCCGGCCGTGAAACGAGCTGCCCTCACACTTAAAAACTGGAGTTTAGGGATTCCCTGGTGGCGCAGTGGTTAAGAATCCACCTGCAAAGACAGGGTACATGGGTTTGAGCCCTGGTCCCTGAAGATCCCACATGCCGCAGGGCAACTCAGCCCGTACGCCACAGCTACTGAAGCCTGCGGCACCTAGAGCCCGTGCTCCGCAGCAAGAGAAGCCACTGCAGTGAGAAGCCCGCGCACACCAAGGAAGAGGAGCCCCCACTCTCCGCAACTAGAGAAAGCCCACGCGCAGCAACGAAGACCCAACGCAGCCAAAGATAAATAAATAAACATAATTTTAAATAGTAAATATCTAAAAAAATAAATAAAATAAAAACTGGAGTTTACAAACTTTCAAAATGTTTCAGACACAGATTTTCTATCATCCTCTTTCAAATATATATAAGTCAAATTCACATTAAATGCAGCACTCCATAAATCCAATTTAGACAGAGGGGTATTTTGAGACCCATTCTCCAGATGAGGAACACTGAGGCTCAGAGAGATGCAGGGATTTACTCCAGGGCGCAGGGCCAGGGTGTGGTGCTTCTCTGGGGCCCACATCCCCGTCTCCTGCTGGCCAAGTCCTGCCTCAGTGAACGCTGGGGCAAATTCCTGGGGGAGGGTGGGGAACAAACGATTACCTTCTCTGAGCCTCTTCAGAAGCAGCCCTCAGCTAGGGCGATTTCAGGGTGGGCCCCCTGGAGCCTGAGGAGTAGTCCAGGGGTAGAAAAGTGAGGGCAGTCCTGCAGGCCTCTGAACACTGGCCAGCCTGTGGAACTGCCCACCTTCCTCCCTCCCTTCCTCTCCCACTCTGTGCACCAGGATCCCACATGCCCGCTTTGCCCTCCCAGGTAGCCATGAGTCTCCTGGAGTGTGGGCTGGAAGGAAAGCTCCAGAGCCCCCGCCAGGAGGGGCATAGGAGCCGCGCTGCTGGCAGATGCTCTGGCCTGCCCAGCCTGGAGCTGGGGCAGCGGTCTAGGGCCTGGGAGGGGACGTGGACCACCAGAGTCCCCAGCACGTGCTCTGAGACGTGCACAACATCCCGACTCAAAGAACAGCGCTGTCCCAGGGCAGGGTTTGGAATCTGCTCTGGTGGGAAGAGAAGGGAGGGGAGGGAGCAAGGCCCGTCGTCATGGCTCCAGATCCATCCCCACCTCTCATCCCCAGCGCCACGGTCACCTCTGACTTAAACCACCCTCTCCACCAGCAGCCCCAGGCCTCCATCTGCCAAGGCCACATGCGGCCCTGAAGGCCTTCCTGCCGCCTTTCCCGACACCCTCCCCATCACCACAGTCCAGGCGAGGAGCAGGGAATCAAGGGTGGCAGGGCAGCAGGTGCCGGGAGAGGGATAAGTCCGGCCCAACTCACGTCCCTAGATGTGGCCTGTGCACCGAGGCGCGTCTCCTCCTGGGCGGCGGGGACACAGCCCCAAGAGCCCATAGGGAGTGGCTGCCGATGGGCAGCACCGTGACATCCGTGGGCACCTGAGCCCCTCTCCAGCGGCGGCACCTGGATCCCCACACGCACTCGGGAAACACACTGACCCAGGAAAGCCTGGAGGAAGAGGAGGGCCCGTTGAGTTCCAGCCACAGGCTGGGGGTTTCACAGAAATCATCTCCTGATGGCAGCAGGAGGAAGCTGCTCCCAGAGGGCGGTGCGAAGGCCCAGAGAAGCAACGTGCCAGGGGTCCTCGGCCTGTCCCCGGCAGAACCACTCACGTGCCCACCGACACACCACCTGCCTTTTCCAGGAGAACGAAAACCCTCGTTCTGTACACTTCCTGAGAATGGATGGAAATGGCCCAATTCATTAGGGCGTCGTAAAATCGAATGGCCGGGAAACAAGCCGTGTTACGGGCGATCCCTGCCAACAGCGCTGCTGTAAGTGGAAGGCTGACCTTTGAAGTGATTGCCGCTGAACATGATTTACTTGCCTTCACAACTGCTGCTGCCCCGGGAAAGAGCAGAGGAGCCATTTGTGTGTCTAGCTGGTGGGTTTTATGGCAACCTTAATTACACCGACAGCTGGTACGTCCCATCCCAGGGGCGTGGGACAGCGCTACAGGGCCTAACTAGCTGGATCCACAGGGAACCTCACTCAGACCCTTCTGGCAACCTGGGCCTCTGTCAGCAGACAGTTGTAGACACTTGGCCAAAAGTCTACAGCTTTGGGGAAAATGGAAGACGTGATCAAGACACATTCAGGTGTGATGAAAATCACCTAATATCCTTAAAATCTTGTCTGCTTGGCCCCCAAACAGACCTCCGAAGGCTCACCTTTCCCTTCCCCGGGCCGTGCCACTTCCGAGGTGTGCGGGGTTGGGGGGCAGGCTCCGCGGCTGGTTTTGAGTCACCACCACCAGGGGCCTGGACTGGACAACAAGCCAGCCTCTCGCGTCTATGCGCTGCTGGACCCCAGAAAGAGGGAGGCTGGGGGCCCAGCTCCCCCCTCCCCTCCACCCCGGCCAGTCCTCTGCACCCAAGTCTGGAGGGAAAGTGAGGGAGACACTGCTCTGGGCCCCCCAGGATGGCCGAGGCCACCTGCCCGCCCTACAGGACTGTGAGTTCCTGGGGACAGACGCCTGTCACATTTCTGGGACACCCTTGGCCAGGACTGGGTCTGCACACTGCAGACATCAGTAAGTTGTGCTGAATTAAGGGCTGGATAAGTGAATGAGCAGATAAACAAATGGACGGACGAACGAAAGGACAACTTGAAAGGCCTCTGGCTGCCAGTAACAGGCGGGCCCTTGGGGCTGAGGCAATGCACGTGGACCTGCTGCCACCGGCTCCAGTAGGCGCCCTGGGAGATGATGTTCATTCACGGGGCCCTCCATGGCCCTCGGCGTGGAGACAAGGACACCTCATCCACCAAGGACCTCCAAGACCGTGGAGGGGGGAGGGGAGGGAAGGGCTCAGGGCATGCATGCCACCACCAGACATCCGGAGGTGGGAGGGCCAAGCTCTCAGGCAGACACCCGGGTATCTGAGCCTGATGGCCTATCACTGGCTGCGCGCCGCTGGGCAGGCAGCTCACCTCTCAGCGCTTCAGGCTCCACACCTATAAGGTGGGGCTAAGAGCAGGACCTAGAGCTTGGGCGTGAAGGACGGTGACAGGCCTGGCCAAGAGGCCAACACACAGCAGATGCTCATAAACCTCTTCCCAGGCCGGCCAGAGCTAGTCCCTGGGATGGGGCTGGGGGTCCTTGGGCAGGTCCCTTCTCCCCAGATTTCAATTCCTTCCCCTTGAATATATTGGTCTCTTCAAATTCTAAGATGCGAGGAGTCTCTGCACAATGGCAAACTGGAGAGGTGAGTAAAGAGCCCCTTTCTACGGTTTAAAATCACACAAGTAAAAGTAGCCAATCACATGGGATAGTGTACACCAAAAGTGCTCTGTGGGGCTTCCCTGGTGGCGCGGTGGTTGGGAGTCCGCCTGCCGATGCAGGGGACACGGGTTCGTGCCCCGGTCCAGGAGGATCCCACATGCCGCGGAGCGCCTAGGTCCGTGAGCCGTGGCCGCTGGGCCTGTGCGTCTGGGGCCTGTGCTCTGTAACGGGAGAGGCCACAACAGTGAGAGGCCCGTGTACCGCAAAAAAAAAAAAAAAAAGTGCTCTGTGGATAATTTTTTTTTAAAAAAACAGAAATTTATATTAAAACAAAAGAAACTATATAAATATGAAAAGAGAGTATGACTGAATTTTTCTACAATCTGAGAGTAGGGGAAACTTCCCTGGTCATCACTCCAAGGCCAGAGCAATAAAAGAAAAGATGCATAAATCTGGCTACATGAAAATAATAGTAGTAGTAATAATAATAATAAACATTATTGCACGGCATATAAAACAGATAAATAATTATGAAAAATAAAAAAGACAAATGGGAGAGATATTTGCAACTTATATTAGAGGCAAAGGTCACTGTCCCTAATACACAGACAGGGTCTAAAAATCGATGAAAAAGACCAAGAGCTCTACAGAAAAATGGGCAAGAGAAGTGAACAGAGAGCTCATATGAGAGGGAATGTAACTGGTCCTTCAATCTTGCTCATAAGAAATGAAATTTTAAATTACATGGAGATATCATTTCTTACTTGTCAGATTAGAAAAGCCAGAAGTTTGACAACACACTCCGTTAGGTGGCTGTTGGGCATTACTTACTTTGCACACTGCTGACAGAAATGCAAAATGGTACAGTCCCTATGGAGAGAATTTGGGTGACACCAAGCAAAACAGCATGTGCCTTGTTACTCGGCAATATACATAACCCAGCAAACCAACTTGTAGGAACTGATCCCGAAGTTACAGCAGCAAACACCAGAAAACATAAGCACAAGGCCGCTGAAAGCAGCACTACTTGTAAAATTAAAAAGCAGAAATAACCCAAACGTACAAGAAGGGACCAGTTAAACAGACATCAGTCCAGACACACTCTGGAATACCATGTGTGCTGCTGTAAAAAAGAGTGAGGCCCATCTCCCTGCCTGCTGTGGGCTGGCTTCCAGGAGGTACTGCTCAGTGCAAAAGCAAGGTGGAGAGCAAAAGGGCGTACAGTAAATACGAGAGGTTTGTGTTTGCTTCCATAAAAACAGTAGAAAGATAAACCAGAAACTAAATAATAAATAAATCAGTCAGACTGCCTCTAGAGGGGAGAGGACAGAATGGGGGAGACAGGGCTAGAGGCAGAAAGTAGAGGCTTTCTATAGAGGGGCAGACAGTAAATATTTTAGGGTTTGGAAGCTACATTTAGTCACTGTTGCATTCTCTTCTGTGTGTGTGTGTGTGTGTGTGTGTGTGTGTGTGTGTGTGTGTTACAGCCATTTAAAAATGTAAAAATCATTCTTAACTCAAGGACCATACAAAAACAGGCCGTAGGCCGGACTGGGCCCATGGGCTGTAGTTTTCCAATCCCTTCTCCAGAACCATGTATGTATTTTATAAAATTATACAACAAAATTAACTTAAAAAGCAGGCTCTAAAATATGAAAGCAAAATTAAGCAAATGAAACAAAACATGTATTGAGTTGGTAGCTTAATCACACAAATGGGGTTTATTTTAAGAGACATTAAAGCATAGTAGTTTAAGGCAGATCCTCAGTTGAATATACATTATGAACAGAAAACCAGTAATCTGATGGTAAACCCTAATTGGATATACCTTGTGGACAAAAAGAACTGTGAGAAATCTTCAATTGTTTTCAGTCATTACATTGCTAGTGTCCACATACACCCAAAAAATTGTGGTAAGGAAGACAGAAATAAAAATTTTCAGTTTAAAAGAGATCAAAAACATATAAAAACAAAGAAGCTAAAGAAAAATTCTGTAATGCTAAATTTGAATTGGACAAGTCAGCATAAACAATGATATATTTTTTTCTTAACAAGAAAAACATTTCTTAGCTCTGTCCACAGAAGAAGTCTAGAAACAATGACCAACCACAACACTTAGATTCTGGTCTCTAAACCCACAAGTGACACAGATGACAGAGCAAGGCATTACAATGGTCATCACAACTATACATAACATACGTTTAAGAAGGCAGAAGGAAGACTGACCAAGGTTAGTTGAGACATAGAGGATGTATGAGCCCCTCATTGAATTTCTAAAGATGAAATGCACAGGGTTTGAGGAAAAGCTATATTAGATGGGATTAACATCAGATGAGACACTGCAAAAGAGAACATTACTGAAACTAGAGGACATAGCAATTGAAAATTTCAAAACATACTGGAGAGAAAAAAGACTGAATTTTTAAAATGAACAAAATCTAGTTTTAAACCAAAATGGAGCAAACCCACTATGGTCTCTCACTCTCTTTCATAAATTACAACTAAAAACTCTGGACGAAATTCAAGAAGCAACTACCTGAAGATTTTGAAAAGTAAATAACAGCTGATAGGTTGAAGAGGGAAGTCAAAATTTGAAGAAAGACCCATATGACAGGTAAGGTTCTAGTTTTTTGTTTCTTTGTTTTAGTTTTTACTTTGGGGGTTTGGGGGAGTTTTTTTGTCTTTTTTTTTTTTTTTTTTTTTGTGGTACGCGGGCCTCTCACTGTTGTGGCCTCTCCCGTTGCGGAGCACAGGCTCCGGACGCGCAGGCTCAGCGGCCATGGCTCACGGGCACAGCCGCTCCGCGACATGTGGGATCCTCCCGGACCGGGGCACGAACCCGTGTCCCCTGCATCGGCAGGCGGACTCTCAACCACTGCGCCACCAGGGAAGCCCGTTTTTTTGTCTTTTAACTCCTGATGTTGACCCACAGACAGACTGAATCAAGGAATTACATAGTAGACATGGACAGCAAAACTTCTGAAATAAATCCATCATCCTGGCCAGAGGAACAAGAAAATGGGTCCTTGTAAGCCAGAGAGTATCGGGTGAAATTTTTAAAATATCTCCTTGCTCTCCTAGCCCTGCCCTGATGCCAATCCCAACAGCTCTGGCAGTGCAGCACAAATACCTAAAAACCAGAAGGGAAAAAACCTGAAGAGAAGAACTGGAAAATGGAGGGAAATTCACGTTATTTTTTCCTCTATCTTCTCTGGCCCATTTGCTTTGAAAGGGATCCCGGTTATGGACACTGTGTGACAAGGGAGAAGGCTAACATTCTGAAAGAACTCCATTGCTCTGGGCAGAAGAACCAGGAAAGGAGGCCCAGGGAGCCAGGCAGTGTGGGTGAAATTCCAAAGAGGAGATAGCTGAGAAGGGAATCCTCTACTTCTGTATATGAACTGACACACATCCCAGGACAATCCCTAAGCTACATGTGCATGGAACATGGCCAAAGGGGCACAGCTAAAGCTTTGAGAAGTGGAGTACCATATAACTGCTGCCTCAGTCCGAAACTAACCCTTTAGTGGCTCCGCATAACAAAGGTTTTTAATACAGAACTGAAAATGGAGCCACTGACCACAGGAGATAAGGAACTTGCAATATGAATCTAGCAGGTTTGGTTGCCTGTTAAGACAAACAAATCACTATTCTCTACAGGATTTTAATAGGACCCAGGATCTTACAACATAATGTTCAAAATATTCAGGATATATTCTGAAATTACTTGACACACAAAAACCAGGAAAATGTAAACAGTACCCTTGAGAAAAAAGAAACCATAGATGCCAACCCTGAAGTGACCCAGATGTTTGACCCATATTATCAGACACATTTAAACCGCTATTAAATAATAATCATCAATGAGATAAACACCCTTGAAATAAATGGAGAGATGATTTCAACAGAGAAACAGAAATTATATATATACTTTTAAGTAGAAATTTTAGAACCGAAAAAAACACTTTTTAATCATGGGATAAGCACAATAACGAAATGGAAGTGACAAAAGAAAGACTTAGTGAACTTGAAAAAGGATCAATAGAAATAATTCAATCTAAAGAAAAAATAAGCAAAGACTTAGGAACCTGTGAGATAATATCAGAAGCTTAAATATTTTTGTCAATGGAGTTCCTGAAGGAGAAGGAAAAGAGAGCAGTGCAGAAAAGAAATACTGACTGAACATGCCCAAATTTGGTGAAAGGCATAAATTTAGAGTCAAGAGATTCAGCAAGCCACAAAGAGGGTAAAAATCAAAGAAATCCAAGCCCTGACACACCACAATCCAACTGCTGAAAACATCAAAGAAAAAAATCTTGAAAGCACCCGGGGAAAAAATGAACCATTATATGAACGACAATTTAAATGCTGTGGATTTCTCATCAGAAACTATGGAGGTTAAAAGGCAGTGGGACATACTAAAAATGGTGAAAGAAAGGAGTGTCAACCCAGAATTTTATAGACAGTAAAAATATCCTTCAGGAATGAAGGTGAAATAAAGACCTTGCCAGATGAAGAAAAACTAAGAGAATTTGTCATCAGGAGACCTGCTCTATTTAAAACAAGCGCTAAAGGAAGTTCTTCAAGTTGAAGAGAAATAATAGCAGAGGAAAACTTGGAACTTCGGGAATGAAGGAAGAACAACAGAAATGGCATACGATTGGGCAAATATAAAAGGTCATTTTTCTCCAGTTAAATTCTTTAAAATATGCATGACTGTTGAAAACAAAAAATTCTAAGTCCTTAAGGCAGAAAGAAAACTATACCAGACTTGAATCTACACAAGAGGATGAAAAGCAGCAAAAAATGGTAAATACGAAGGGAAATAAAAAATGCTTTTCTATTATTAAAATATTTTTAAGATAATTTGCTGTTTCTAGCAAAAATAATAACAATGTATTGTAGGGGATTGTAATATACGTACAAGTAAAATTTATGCCAAAAATAGCACAAAGACCCTGAGGGGTAAAATTGAAAATTTGTATATTGTTCTAAGGTTCTCATACAATACAAAAAGAGTTAAGACTTGAAGGTAGACTGATGAGATAAAAATATATATTATAAACTCTAAAGCAACCACTAAAAATAAACCACAACACAAATCCACAGATAATAAAGCAACAAAGGAGATAAGAAAAAAATCACAAAATAAAAGCTAAATTAATCTATAAGGAAACCATAAAAACAAAAAAAGGAGAAAAAGGAATAGATGGAACAAACAAAAAAAAATAGCAAGATGCTAGATTTAAACCCAGCCATATCAAAAATTACATTAAATGAAAACAGGGTAAATATACAAGTCAAAGGAAAAGATTGTTATATAGAATTAAAATGAAAGAGCAATACCCAACTAAATGCTGTCTATAAGAAACATGTTTTAAAAATAAAGACACAAATAGGTTAAGGTAAAAAGATGAAAAAGATATACCATGCTAACAGTAATCAAAATAAACCAAGAATGCCTGTTAGCAACAGACAAAGTAGATTTCACAGTAAAAAATATTTTCAGGGATGAAAAGGGTCTTTCACAATGATAAAAGAATCAATTCATCAGGATAACATAACAATCCTAAATGTTTATGCACCTGATAACAGGGCTTCAAAATAAGTGATGGGGAACTAACAGAACTTAAAAGGTATATTAGACAAATTTACGCTTATAGTCACAAATTTCAACTAGGTGGTCATAACTAACAGAACAAACAGAGATATCAGAAAGGATACTGAATACTTGAATAACACTATTAACCAACTTGAGATAATTGACATTTATAGAACATTGCACACAACACAGTAGAATATACATTATTTCCAAATGCGCACAGAACATTTACCAAAATAGACCATGTTATAGGACATCAAACAAAATTTCAATAAATTTAAAAGGATTCAAACATACAATGTATGTTTTGTGACCATAATGGAATTAAATTAGAAATCACTAACAGGTATGTAGAAATTTCCCAAGTATTTGTAATCTAAACACTCTTAAATAATCCATGGATCAAGAAGAAATACAAAACGTAATTAGAAAGTATTTTTAACTGAATGAAAATGAAAAACAATATATCAACAGTTGTGTAATGCAGCTGCAAAACCTAGTGGAAAATTAAAAGTACTGAACATCTATAATAGAAAAGAATAAAAATCCCAAAATAATGACCTCAACTTCCACTTTATGATGGAAAAAAAAGATAAACCTAAGTTTTAAGCAGAAAAAAAAATGTTTAAAAGAAAAATTGATCACTTTTTTAAATAAAAGAAATAGAGAAAAATCAGGGCATCCCTGGTGGCCCAGTGGTTAAGAATATGCCTGCTAATGCAGAGGACATGGGTTCAATCCCTGGTCCGGGAAGATCCCACATGCCGCAGAGCAACAAAGCCCACGCGCCACAACTACTGAGCCCGTGCTCTAGAGCCCGCGAGCCACAACCACTGAAGCCCGTGCACCTACAGCCCATGCTCTGCAACAAGAGAAGCCACCCAATGACAAGCCCACAAACCACAACGAAGAGTAGCCCCCTCTCCCCTCAACTAGAGAAAGCCCACGTGCAGCAACAAAGACGCAACACAGCCAAAAATAAATAAATATATTTAAAAAAAGAAACAGAGAAAAATCAATGATACAAAAATGTATACTTAAGAAAGATCAACAAAACTGATAAATCTCTATCCAGACTGATCAGAGGAAAAAGAGAAAAGACTCAAATCACCAATATCAGGAATGAGAGAAATGAGGTGACATCACTACAGATTATACAGGTATTTTTTAAATAATTAAAATAGTATGAAAAACTTTATGTCAAAGAGATAACTTTGATGAAATGGATAAATTTCTTGAAGGATATAAACTACTAAAGGTCACTCAAAGAGAAACAGAAAATTGGAATAACCTTATATTTACTAAATAAATTTATTTGAGGTTTTAAATCTTCCCGCAAAGAAAATTTCAGGCCAAGCCAGTCTCATCACTAGTCAATTCTGGCAAATATTTATGGAATAAATAATATCAATTATACACAAACTCTTCCAGAAAACTGAAGAGAAAGGAACACTTCCCAAATTACTTATGAGGCCAGAATTACTCTGATACCAAAACCAGACAAAGATATTATAAGAAAAATATAGATCAATACCCCTGATGAACATACATTAAAAATTCTTAACACATTTTACCTAATAGAATCCCATAAAGATATAAAGAAGATAATGTATCACAATAAAGTGAGATTAATCCCAGTAATACAACGTTGTTTTAATATTTGAAAATCTATCAAGAAATTCCACCATATTAACGAAATAAAAGAGAAAAACCACACTATCCCTTCAATAGATGTGAGAAAGGCATTTGACAAAATCCAACGTTTATTCATGATAAAAAATCTCAACAAACTAGGAATAAAAGGGGATGTCCTCAAACCGGTAGGGGCATCTACCGAAAAAAACTACAGTTAACATCATATGTAACTATGAAAAAGAATGCAATTTTTTTTTTCTAAGATTGGAAAGGCAAGTATGTCCATTCTCACCACTTCTAAGTCAACATTGTTTTAGAGATTTGAGCCAGTGCAATAAGGTAACAGGAGGAAGGAGGAAAGAAGAAATTACATCCAAATTAGAAAAGAATTAAAGCTGCCTTTATTCACAGATGACATGACCATCTTTGCAGAAATAGAACCTACAATGAAGCAACTAGAACTAATAAATGAGCTTACCACAGTTGCAGAATTCAAGGTAAAAATACAAATATCCACTATATTTCTATATTCTAACAATGTATAACCAGAAATTGAAATTGAAAAATACTATTTACAATAGCATAAAAATATATAAATACTTAGGGATAAATCTAAACAAAAACAATGTGATGGAGTTGTACAATAAAAACTACAAAACATTGGTGAGAAAAAAATGAAGGTTTAAATATATGGAGAAATATACTATGATTATGGATTGGAAGACTTGAAGTTAAGAATTCAGTGCTGACATTCACAGAAAGACAGACAAGATGAAAAGGCAGAGGACTATGTACCAGATGAAGGAACAAGATAAAACCCCAGAAAAACAACTAAATGAAGTGGAGATAGGCAACCTTCCAGAAAAAGAATTCAGAATAATGATAGTGAAGATGATCCAGGACCTCGTAAAAAGAATGCAGGCAAAGATCGAGAAGATGCAAGAAATGTTTAACAAAGACCTAGAAGAATTAAAGAACAAACAAACAGAGATGAACAACACAATAACTGAAATGAAAAACTACACTAGAAGGGATCAATAGCAGAATAACTGAGGCAGAAGAACGTATAAGTGACCTGGAAGACAGAATGGTGGAATTCACTGCTGCAGAACAGAATAAAGAAAAAAGAATGAAAAGAAATGAAGACAGCCTAAGAGACCACTGGGACAACATTAAACACAACACCATTCGCATTGTAGGGGTCGCAGAAGGAGAAGAGACAGAGAAAGGACCAGAGAAAATATTTGAAGAGATTACAGTCGAAAACTTCCCTAACATGGGAAAGGAAATAGCCACCCAAGTCCAGGAAGCACAGCGAGTCCCATACAGGATAAACCCAGGGAGAAACATGCCGAGACACATAGTAATCAAATTGGCAAAAATTAAAGACAAAGAAAAATTATTGAAAGCAGCAAGGGAAAAATGACAAATAACATACAAGGGAACTCCCATAAGGTTAACAGCTGATTTCTCAGCAGAAACTCTACAAGCCAGAAGGGAGTGGCATGATATACTTAAAGTGATGAAAGGGAAGAACCTACAACCAAGATTACTCTACCCGGCAAGGATCTCATTCAGATTCGATGGAGAAATCAAAACCTTTACAGACAAGCAAAAGCTAAGAGAATTCAGCACCACCAAACCAGCTCTACAACAAATGCTAACGGAACTTCTCTAAGTGGGAAACACAAGAGAAGAAAAGGACCTACAAAAACAAACCCAAAACAATTAAGAAAATGGTCACAGGAACATACATATTGATAATTACCTTAAACATGAATGGATTAAATGCTCCAACCAAAAGACACAGCCTTGCTGAATGGATACAAAAACAAGACGCATATATATGCTGTCTACAAGAGACCCACTTCTGACCTAGGGACACATACAGACTGAAAGTGAGGGGATGGAAAAAGATATTCCATGCCAATGGAAATCAAAAGAAAGCTGGAGTAGCAATACTCATATCAGATAAAATAGACTTTAAAAGAAAGAATGTTACAAGAGACAAGGAAGGACACTACCTAATGATCAAGGGATCAATCCAAGCAGAAGATATAACAATTATAAATATATATGCACCCAACATAGGAGCACCTCAATACATAAGGCAACTGCTCACAGCTATAAAAGAGGAAATCGACAGTAACACAATAATAGTGGGGGACTTTAACACCTCACTTACACCAATGGACAGATCATCCAAAATGAAAATAAATAAGGAAACAGAAGCTTTAAATGACACAATAGATCAGATAGATTTAATTGATATTTATAGGACATTCCATCCAAAAACAGCAGATTACACTTTCTTCTCAAGTGCGCACAGAACATTCTCCAGGATAGATCACATCATGGGTCACAAATCAAGCCTCAGTGAATTTAAGAAAATTGAAATCATATCAAGCATCTTTTCTGACCATAACACTATGAGATTAGAAATGAATTACAGGGAAAAAAAACCTAAAAAACACAAACACTGGAGGCTAAACAATATGTTACTAAATAACCAAGAAATCACTGAAGAAATCAAAGAGGAAATAAAAAAATACCTAGAAACAAATGACAATGAAAACGCGACGATCCAAAAACTATGGGATACAGCAAAAGCAATTCTAAGAGGGAAGTTTATAGCTATACAAGCCTACCTCAAGAAACGAGAAAAATCTCAAATAAACAATCTAACCTTACACCTAAAGGAACTAGAGAAAGAAGAACACACAAAACCCAAAGTTAGCAGAAGGAAAGAAATCATAACAATCAGAGCAGAAATAATTGAAATAGAAACAAAGAAAACAATAGCAAAGATCAATAACACTAAAAGCTGGTTCTTTGAGAAGATAAACAAAATTGATAAACCATTAGCCAGACTCATCAAGAGGGAGAGGACTCAAATCAATAAAATTAGAAACGAAAAAGGAGAAGTTACAAAAGACACCGCAGAAATACAAAGCATCCTAAGAGACTACTACAAGCAACTCTATGCCAATAAAATGGACAACCTGGAAGAAATGGACAAATTCTTAGAAAGGTATAACCTTCCAAGACTGAACCAGGAAGAAATAGAAAATATGAACAGACCAATCACAAGCACTGATATTGAAACTGTGATTAAAAATCTTCCAACAAACAAAAGCCCTGGACCAGATGACTTCACAGGTGAATTCTATCAAACATTTAGAGAAGAGCTAACACTCATCCTTCTCAAGCTATTCCAAAAAATTGCAGAGGAAGGAACACTCCCAAACTCATTCTATGAGGCCACTATCACCCTGATACCAAAACCAGACAAAGATACTACAAAAAAAAGAAAACTACAGACCAATATCACTGATGAATATAGATGCAAAAATCCTCAACAAAATACTAGCAAACAGAATCCAAGAACACATTAAAAGGATCATACACCATGATCAAGTGGGATTTATCCCAGGGATGCAAGGATTCTTCAATATACACAAATCAATCAATGTGATACACCATAGTAACAAATTGAAGAATAAAAACCATATAATCATCTCAATAGATGCAGAAAAAGCTTTTGACAAAATTCAACACCCATTTATGATAAAAACTCTCCAGAAACTGGGCATAGAGGGAACCTACCTCAACATAATAAAGGCCATATATGACAAACCCACAGCAAACATCGTTCTCAATGGTGAAAAACTGAAAGCATTTCCTCTAAGATCAGGAACAAGACAAGGATGTCCACTCTCACCACTATTATTCAACATAGTTTTAGAAGTCCTAACCATGGCAATGAGAGAAGAAAAAGAAATAAAAGGAATACAAATTGGAAAAGAAGAAGTAAAACTGTCACTGTTTGCAGATGACATCATACTATACATAGAGAATCTTAAAAATGCCATCAGAAAACTACTAGAGCTAATCAATGAATTTGGTAAAGTTGCAGGATACAAAATTAATGCACAGAAATCTCTTGCATTCCTATACACTAATGATGAAAAATCTGAAGGAGAAATTATGGAAACACTCCCATTTACCACTGCAACAAAAAGAATAAAATACCTAGGAATAAACCTACCTAGGGAAACAAAAGACCTTTATGCAGAAAACTATAAGACACTGATGAAAGAAATTAAAGATGACACCAACAGATGGAGAGATATACCATGTTCTTCGATTGGAAGAATCAATATTGTGAAAATGACTATACTACCCAAAGCAATCTACAGATTCAATGCAATCCCTATCAAATTACCAATGGCAGTTTTTACAGAACTAGAACAAAAAGTCTTAAAATTTGTATGGAGACACAAAAGACCCCGAATAGCCAAAGCAGTGTTGAGGGAAAAAAACGGAGCTGGAGGAATCAGACTCCCTGACTTCAGATTACACTACAAAGCTACAGTAATCAAGACAACATGGTACTGGCACAAAAACAGAAACATAGATCAATGGAATAAGATAGAAAGCCCAGAGATAAACCCACACACCTATGGTCAACTAATCTATGACAAAGGAGGCAAGGATATACAATGGAGAAAAGACAGTCTCTTCAATAAGTGGTGCTGGGAAAACTGGACAGCTACATGAAAAAGAATGAAATTAGAACACTCCCTAACACCATACACAAAAATGAACTCAAAATGGATTCGAGACCTAAATGTAAGACCAGACACTATAAAACTCTTAGAGGAAAACACAGGAAGAACACTCTTTGACATAAATCACAGCAAGATCTTTTTTGATCCACCTTCTAGAGTAATGGAAATAAAACCAAACATAAACAAATGGGACCTAATGTAACTGCAAAGCTTTTCACAGCAAAGGAAACCATAAACAAGACGAAAAGACAACCCTCAGAACAGGAGAAAATATTTGCAAATGAACCAACGGACAAAGGATTAATCTCCAAAATATATAAACAACACATGCAGCTCAATATTAAAGAAACAAACAACCCAATCCAAAAATGGGCAGAAGACCTAAACAGACATTTCTCCAAAGAAGACATAAAGATGGCCAAGAAGCACATGAAGAGCTGCTCAACATCACTAATTAGAGAAATACAAATCAAAACCACAATGAGGTATCACCTCACACCAGTTAGAATGGGCTTCATCAGAAAATCTACAAACAACAAATGCTGGAGAGGGTGTGGAGAAAAGGGAACCCTCTTGCACTGTTGGTGGCAGTGTAAATGGATACAGCCACTATGGAGAACAGTACGGAGGGTCCTTAAAAAACTAAAAATAGAATTACCATATAATCCAGCAATGCCACTACTGGGCATATACCCAGAGAAAACCATAATTCAAAAAGACACATGCACCCCAATGTTCACTGCAGCACTATTTGCAATAGCCAGGAAGCAACCTAAATGCCCATCAACAGACGACTGGATAAAGAAGTTGTGGTACATATATACAATGGAATATTACTCAGCCATAAAGAGGAATGAAATTGGGTCACCTGTTGAGACATGGATGGATCTAGAGACTGTCATACAGAGTGAAGTAAGTCAGAAAGAGAAAAACAAATATCGTATATTAACGCATGTATGCGGAACCTAGAAAAATGGTACAGATGAACCAGTTTGCAGGGCAGAAGTTGAGACACAGATGTAGAGAACAAACCTATGGACACAAAGGGGGAAAGCCGCAGGGGGGTGGGGATGGTGGTGTGATGAATTGGGCGATTGGGATTGACATGTATACACTGATGTGTATAAAATTGATGACTAATAAGAACATGCTGTATAAAAAAATAAATAAAATAAAATTCAAAAATTAAAAAGAAATATATATATATATATATATATATAAAATGTCCCTTCAGATAGCAATAAGGAGTGCTGGTTGGTTGGTTGGTTGGTTGGTTTTTGGAGGAATGGTAATTAAGGTATAAATAAAACTAGGGTAGAGTCCTCCCTCATAAAGCTCACATAAGCTCACATAAGAACACTGAAACGAAACTGTAAGTCAATAAAAAAAAAAAAAGAATTCAGTCCTCCTCCAAATTGATCTGTAGATTAAATAAATGCAATATCATTCAACGTTTAAGCAGGCTTTTCTTGTAGAAACCGACAAAGTGCTTGTAAAATTGAAATGTAAATGCGAAGAACCTAGAATAGTCAAAACAATTTTGCGAAAGAAAAAATTGGAAGACTTACACCACCTGATTACAAGACCCATTATAAGATTACAATAATGGAAACAATGGAGTAAAGATAGACAAAGAAAACAATGGAATTGAAGAGAGAGTACAAAAAAGACCTACACATATTTAGTCATCTGATTTTCCACAGAGGCATAAAGGCATAGATATTGTTTTCAACAAATGTTACAGGAATATTGAATACCTATGTGCAAAACCATTAACTTCCATCCATACCTTGCACCAAAAATAAAAATTAATACAAAATGGACCACAGACTAGTATAAAGCCCAAAACTATATAACTTCTGGAAGTAAACAGGAGCAAATCTTTGTGGCCTTAGGTTAGGCAAAGTTTACTTAGATTGTACACCAATAAGATATGTTGATAAATCGGACGTTACCAAAAATTTTTTAATTTGCTCTTTAAAAAAAAAACTGTTATGAGAATGAAAATACAACCTATAGACTGTGAGGAAGTATCTGCATATCACATATGTGATAAACATCTTATATTCTAAATATAAAGAACGCTCAAAACTCAGTATTACAAAAACAAACAGTCCGATTTTTTAAATGAGCAAAAAATCTGAACAAACACTTCATCAAAAAAATCAACAGATGGCAAATAAGTTCATGAAAACATCCTCAACATTGTTAGTCATTAGGGAAATGCAAATCAAAACCACAGTGAGATACCACACTATATATCAGGACATTTTAGAATGTCTAAAATTAGAAAGATTGACCATACCAAATGTTGGCTAAGACAGAGAGCAATGGAATCCTCACAAAATGCTGGCGGGAATGTAAAATAGTGCAATCATTTGGGAAACTGGCAGTTTCTCTAAAAAAGTTACACGTACACCAGCATATGACCCAGACATTCCAATCCTAGGTATTTATCCAATGTCTCAGTCAGCTCAGGCTGCCATAACAAAGTTCCATAGACTTGGTGGCTTAACACAACAGACATTTATTTTCCCACAGTTCTGGAGGCCGGAAGTCTTAAGATCAAGGTGCCAACAGGGTTGGTTTCTGGCGAGGCCTCTCTCCTTGGCTTGAAGATGGTGCCTCCTTGCTGTGTTCCCACGCGGCCTTTTCCCTATGTGGTGCACAGAGAAAGCTCTGGTGATTCTTCCTCTTCTTCTAAGAACACCAGTCCTATTGGTTTAGGGCCTCACTCTTATGACCTCATTTAACCTTAATTATGTCTTTAAAGTCCTGCTTTCAAAATATAGTTACATTAGGGGTTAGGTCTTCAACATACCAGTTTAGTTTGGGGGAAGGGGGCCGGGGGGTGGGGACACAATTCGGCCCATAACACCGAAAGAAATGAAAACATGTGTCCACACAAAGGCATGTACATGAATGGTCATTGTAACTTTGTTTGTAATAACTAAACACTGGAAACAACCCAATGTCCATCAATATGTAAAAAGATACACTGTGGTATATCCTTACAATGGAATACTATTGAATACTTAGCAATACGAAGGAATGAACTATTACTGATACACAACAACATGGATCAATCTCAAAATAATTATGCTGAATGGGAAAAAAATCACGCAAAATCAAAAATCACCTGCCATATGACCATATTTACACAAAAATTCTAGAAAATGGACACTAACTTACAATGACAGGAAACAAATCAGTGGAGGGGTAGGAGGAAAGCATTATGAAGGGGCACAGAAACAGCTGAAGGTTATGGATGTATCGATACTTAACCTTGGTTGTGGCGATGGTTTCATGGACATATGTGCATGTCGACACTTATCAAACTGTATACTTCAAATATGTGCTGTTTATTATATGTCATTTATACTTCTATAAAGGTGTTTTTTAAAGGGCTGACATGGAAAAAATGAAGGCGAAATAAAGACTTTTTTGATAAACAAAAACTGAGAGAATTCACAACCCGCAAACCTGTACTACAAGAAACGTTAAAGGAAGTTCTTCAGGCTGAAGGGTAGTGACAGCAGATTGGTACTCAGATCAACAGGAAGAAATTAAGAACTTACAGCCAATTAAAAAATAAATTGAAAGGAATAATGATAAGAGCAATTTTAGGCCAACAAATCTGACAACTTAGATGAAATGGACAAATTCCTTGAAAGAAAAAAGTTACAAAAATGAGGAAGAAATAGAATACCTGAATAGCCCTATATATACTTTTTTTAAATTTACTTTTTATATTATATTGGGGTATAGTTGATTTACAATGTTGTGTTAGTTTCAGGTGTACAGCAAAGTGATTCAGTTATCCATATACACATATCCATTCTTTTTCAGATTCTTTTTTTCTTAAGAAAAAAATTTTAATTAATTAATTTATTCATTTATTTTTGGCTGAGTTGGGTCTCTGCTGTTGTGCATGATCTTTCTCTAGTTGCAGCGAGAGGGGGCTGCTCTTCATTGCGGTGCATGGGCTTCTCGTTGTGGTGGCTTCTCTTGTTGCCGAGCACGGGCTCTAGGCACATGGGCTTCAGTAGTTGTGGCATGCAGGCTCAGTAGTTGTGGTTCCTGGGCTTAGTTGCTCCGCGGCATGTGGGATCTTCCTGGACCAGGGCTCGAACCCACGTCCCCTGCGTTGGCAGGTGGGTTCCTAACCACTGCGCCACCGGGGAAGCCCCCACCCCCACCTTTCCCCTCTGGTAACCATACGTTTATTTTTGAAGTCTGTGAGTCTATTTTGTAAATAAGTTCACCTGTATCATTTTTTTTAGATTCCACATATAAGTGATATCATATGATATTTGTCTTTCTCTGTCTGACTTACTTCACTTAGTATAATAATCTCTAGTCTATCCATATTGCTGCAAATGGCACTGTTTCATTCTTTTTACAGCTGAGTAATATTCCATTGTATATAGGTACCACATCTTCTTTATCCATTCGTCTGTTGATGGACATTTAGGTTGCTTCCATGTCTTGGCTATTATAAATAGTGTTGCAATGAACACTGGGGTGCATGTGTCTTTTTGAATTATGGTTTTCTCTGGCTATATGGCCAAGAGTGGGACTGCTGGATTGATTATATGGTACTTCTACTTTTACTTTTTTAAGGAACCTCCATACTATTTGTTCCCCATAGTAGTTGTACCAATTTACATTCCCACCAACGGTGTAGGAGGGTTCCCTTTTCCTTACACCCTCTCCGCATTTATTTTTTGTAGACTTTTTGATGATGGCCATTGTGACCGGTGTGAGGTGATACCTCACTGTAGTTTAGATCTGCATTTCTCTAATAATTAGCAATGTTGAGCATCTTTTCATGTGTCTATTCCATCTATATGTCTTCTTTAGAGAAATGTCTATTTAGATCTTCAGCCCATTTTTTGATTGGGTGTTTGTTTTTTCGATATTGAGCTGCATGAACTGTTTGTATATTTTGGAGATAATCCCTCATCAGTGGCTTCATTTGCAAATATTTTCTCCCATTCTGTGGGCTGTCTTTTCATTTTGTTTATGGTTTCCTTATTTATACTTAAAAAAAATTATTTTGTAAGTAAAAGCCTTCCAACAAAGAAAACCCTGGGTTCAGGTATCTTCACTGGTGAATTCTATCAAACATTAAGAAAGAAATAACACCAATCCTACACAAACATTCAGAAAGTATACAAGGAGAGAACCTTTCTCAGTTCATTTTTGTGAGGAAAATATTAACCTCACATCAAAACCAGACAAAGACAACATAAGAAAAAAGTATAAGCCAACAATCTTCATGAACATAGATACAAAATCCTTAACAAACTATTAGCAACTAGAATTAAACTGTATATAAAAAGGATAATATATCACGACCAAGTAGGGTTTATCCCAGAAATGCATAAATATTGATTTAACATTTTTTTTAAAATCAATGTAATCCACCATATTAACTGAATCTAGGAAAAAATGATTTGACAAAATTCAACACCAATATATGATAAAAACTTTCAGAAAATTAAGACTAGAAGGTAAGTCCCTTAAACCAATTTAAGATATCTAGAAACCCCCACATATAACATCATTCTTAATGGTAAAACCCCATAAGATCAGGAACAAGACAAGGATGTTCACTCTCACCACTTTTATCCAACACTGTACTGGAGGTGCCAGCCATTGCAATATAGTGAGAAAAAGATAGAAATGCATATACATTGGAAAGGAAGCTATGAAACTCTATTGTTTGCAGACAACATGATCATGTACATGAAAATTCCTAAGTAATCTATGAAAAAACTACTAGGACTAAGAAGTTAATTTAGTAAGGTCACAGGATACAAGGTCAAATGAGAAAGTAAATAGTATTTCTATATACAAGCAACAAACATTGGAAAATGAAAGTTTAAAAGAATTCATTCACAATAGTATCCAAAACCATGAAATATAGTTTATACCAAGGAATAAATGTCATACAATATGTGAAACATCTGAACACTGGAAACTACAAAGCACTGCTGAGAGAAATTAAAGAAGATCTAAACAAACAGAAAGATATAATGTTCATGAGTCAGAAGACTCAATATTTTTAAGGTGCCAGTTCTCCTGAAATCAATCTATAAATTAAACATAATCCTAATCAAAATATCGGGAGGGGGCTTCCCTGGTGGCACAGTGGTTGAGAGTCCGCCTGCCGATGCAGGGGACATGGGTTTGTGCCCCGGTCCAGGAAGATCCCACATGCCACGGAGCGGCTGGGCCCGTGAGCCATGGCCGCTGAGCCTGCGCGTCCGGAGCCTGTGCTCCTCAATGGGAGAGGCCACAACAGTGAGAGGCCCGCGTACCAAAAAAAAAAAAATATATATATATATCGGAAGGTACTTTATTGTAGACATTGACAAGGTGATTATAAAACTGAAATGGGATGATAAAGAACCTAAAATAGCCAGAAAAATGTTGAAAAAGAAAAACAAAGTTGGAGGGCTTGTACTATCCAATTTCAAGAACTACTGTAAAGCTACAGTAACCAAGAGAGAATGGTATTGGTAAAAGGATAGCTAGCTATATCAATCAATGAACAGGACTGAGAACCCAGAAAGAGACCATGCTTACACGGCCGATTGATTTTCAAACAGAGGTCCTAAAACAATCTAATGGGGAAGGGAATGTCTTTTCAACAAATGGTGCTACAGCAACTGAGTATCCTACGTGACAAAAAGTAAAACCTTACCTCATACCATACACAAAAGGTAACTCAAAGTGGATCATAGACTTAAAAATACAAGCAACAACTACTGAGCCTGCGCTCGAGAGCCTGCAAGCCACAACTACTGAGCCCACCGCAACTAATGAGCCCGTGCACCGCAACTACTGAAGCCTGCACGCTACAACTACTGAAGCCCGTGAGCCTAGGGCCCGTGTTCCACAACAGGAGAAGCCACCACAGTGAGAAGCCCGCGCACCACAACGAAGAGGAGCCCCCGCTCGCTGCAACTAGAGAAAGCCCGCACGCAGCAACGAAGACCCAACGCAGCCAAAACAAAAAAACAAACAAACAAAAAAACCAAGGAAAAACTATAAAACTTGTATAAGAAAACAGGAGAAAATCTTTGCAACCTTACAGTGGACAAAGATTTCTTAGCTAGGACACAAAAAGCCATGGAATGGGAGAAGAAAATATACAAGAATTCGTAGAACTTCTTCATCATCATCAGAATCTTAAATAGGCAAAAGATTTGAACAGACCTTCACAGGAGAAGATATTCAAATGGTTGGTTTACAAACCCATGAAAAGATGAGCAGCATCATTAGTCATCAGGAAAATGAAATGAAAGCCACAATCAGATACCACTACACACCCACTACAATGGCTAAAATGGAAAAGATTGACAACGCGAAGTGCTGGTCAGAGTGTGGGGGGAACCGAAACCCTCCTGCGCTGTTGATGGGAATGCAAAATGGTGCAACCACTTAGGAAACAAGTTTATTAGCAATTTAAACTTACACATACTATGCCACTTCACACCTACACTCCCAGTTACACACCCCAGAGAAATGAAAACATCAAGACATATCCGCACAAACACCTGTTCATGAACAGTCACAGCAGCTTCATTTATAATAGCCCGAAACTGGAGACACCCCAAAATGTCCATCAGCAGGTAAATGGATAAACGATGTGTGACATATTCATACAATGGAATACCACTCAGCAATAAAAAGGAATACTGATACGAACAACAATGTGGATGAACCCCAAGATCATTACGCTAGAAGAGACCAGACACAAAAGATTACCTACTGCGTGATTCCACTTCTACAAAAGTCTAGACAAATGCAGACTTCTCTTTAGTGACAGAAAGCAGGTCAGTAGTTGCCAAGGGGCTGAAATAGGGGAACGGATTTATCGCAAAGGGGCAAGAGGGAATTTTGGGGTGATGGAAATGTTCTGTATCTTGATTGTAGTGGTGGCTCCACAAATGTATACATCTGTCAGAACTCATTGATTTGTGCACGCTAATGGGCGGCAGTCAGCTGTATTAAGTTACACTTCAGTAAAGCTGAGTTTAAAAAAAAAGATTCAGAAGCATATTTAAAGAGGCTCACTCACGAAATACAGGGCGATTTGACAGCTGGGGTAATAAGGGCCACAACTGATTGAGACATATCAAATATTTTATAAAGCCAGAAGTTCATAATGGCACTAACAAAATAAAAAGAACACCCATGAAAACCCAATTAGGTACCTTTGGAGATGCTAGGGAAGCAACCCATTATTCTGAAAACTTGTATATAAAGGGAAAGACTCAAGCCTTTCTCTTGGCTTTCCTGTCCTCAGGGTAGCTAAGTTTGAAAGCAAATCTTTCTCTATAGAAGTAGTCCAGTATTTTCCAACTTCTAATGAATTCATAGATCTAGGCAGTGATCATTAGTAACTGCCGAGACAATTAGGTGCAAAGCTGATGAGGATTTTATAAATGAGGTACCAGGCAGACAACCCCTGAACTCCCTGATCAATCACACCGTCATCAAAAATGGTTCAAGCAGACATTAAGTGCCTCCTGATGGAAGTATGTACCACTGCCTATGACCTCTTCTTCAAAAAACTGAGCCTGAATCTGATCAAATATTCTTGAAAAAAAGAATAAGAGGGTTTCCCTGGTGGCGCAGTGGTTAAGAATCCACCTGTCAATGCAGGGGAACACGGGTTCGAACCCTGGTCCGGGAAGATCCCACATGTCACGGAGCAACTAAGCCTGTGTGCCACAACTACTGAGCCTGTGCTCTAGAGCCCACGAGCCACAGCTACTGAGCGCGCACGCCAAAACTACTGAAGCCCACGCACCTAGATCCTGTGCTCTGCAACAGGAGAAGCCACCGCAATGAGAAGTCCCCGCACCACAACAGAGTAGCCCCCGCTCGCCGCCACAAGAGAAAGCCCACGCGCAGCAACGAAGACCCAATGCAGCCAAAGATAAAATAAATAAATAAATAAATTTATAATAAAAATTTTTTTTAAAAAAGGAAAGAGAAAATAAGTCCCTGAGTCTTATCAAGCCTCTATCATAGGTATTACCTGGGCGCTTATTAGAAATGTATCTTCCCCGGAGCCACAGGGTCAATTAGAATTGGAGTAACAAGCTCCCCAGGTGATCTGCATGCACACCACAGCATGAGAAGCCCTGTCTAGCCTTAACTGCCAGTTTATAAGACATACAGGGAACAGAGGAATGTGTTAGATCACACCACAGGGGATGCAGTGAGGAAAATGAAGGACAAACAACCAATTTATTCCCCAGTTAAATAAGTTACAAGGAAAACAAAGAAGGAGCGAAACCCAGAGGTTCAACAAGGCTTATCAACCAAATGTTCAGATTCCCATTTGAACAAGGCAACTGTTTTAAAATGTTTAAAATTACGAGCCAATCAGGGAAACTTAAATATGTACTGAGTATCTGATGATATTAAGGAATTATTGCTAAATTGTTAGAAGGGACAACAGTACTATAATCACCTTTTTCAGTCCTTATCTTTTAAAGAAACAAGAGTGTGTACAAATGAAATACTAGCATGTTTCTGGGATTTGCTTCAGAAGAATTCAGCAGCGGGGGCACGGAGGGAGAGACTGTTGGGAAAATGGGTAGGACTATAGCTAAAAGAAGCTTGGCCATATGTTTATAATTGTTTAAACAGGGTGCTGGAGGTTCATCAATTTCTCTACTTTGGTATATATTTAACTGCTTCAATAATAAAAAGTTTCTTTAAAGTGCTCTGTGGGGAGGAATGAGCTCCACAAATGTTAATTCTTCTTATTGTCAGTGGGCCTGAAATAACAAGCAGAGTGGGGACCAGCGGAAATCAAGCAGCAGGTATAGAACAGACATAATTAAAGCAAAATTACAGCTGCGGCAACACACATCTGTCCCGTTTTGTCCAGAACCCAGTCCCAACCTGCCAACAGGACTCCAGTGGTCTTCAGAGGCTGGGGCAGAGTTGCTGAGGCTGCAGGCAACGCTGTGTTGCGTAAATGAGACTCCGGAGCTCGGCAATTCTCCTACCTAGGTGCCAGTGGTTTCTATAGAAACCACCAGAGAATGATATTTCAGAGAGCACAGAGCATCTCCACTGGCCTCCACCGGCTTTGTTCACACTTACCCATCAGCATCTGAGATCCAGCCTATCAAAGTGGGCCTCGTGGCTCACTTTTAAAATAGGTACAGCTCATTATAAAGCACCTGCGCTCAAATGTTTCCTAGGAAACAGAGGCCCCAAGATGCCCTTCTCTAAATCCATTAGCATTTAACACTCCTTAATGAGGTTTAAAGATGGCGAGCTTTAATAACCATATGCTGGGGGAGGACACCTTTCCCTTTTACGTTTAGGTATAACTGACGAGCTGGCTCGGGCTCCCGGAGGACCAGCCTCTGCTCTGAGCCTTCCCTAAAGGCAACGTCGTGAGCACTGGGGGTATCTGCGTGCCTGTTTGAGGGCACCGGGGGTGTCTGAGGGCTCCCTGTCTCTAAAGCCTCCCTCGAGGTGTTCAGCCCTGGGCCACAACCTAAACATGGCTGGGGTGGAGGCCCTGCACAGACAGCCACCTTGATTCCTAACCCTCCTGTACACACACACACAAACATACCCACACCGACTTACACACACACCCTGTGCGCACGCCAGCCACACAGACCCCTCACCATTCCCTCACCTGTCAAGCCCTTTCACGCCTCTGCGCCTTTGTGCATTCCTTATGCCTAGAATTCCTTACCCAGACTTGATGACTAGAACACTCCTATGCATCCTTTAAAACCCTCTGCCAACCAAGCCTCCCAAAGCGCCAGGCAGACTCGTCAGTTCCTTCGTCCGTGGGCCTCTCGTCATCCCCTCCACGGCAGCTACCACCACGCTACACTCTGACTGACTCTGTCTCTTCCCCTTGACTGTGAGCTCAGGGCTCGGAGCAGGGATGAGCCTCATTTCCCTCCATCCTGTGGCCACGTGCCACCCGGCAGGTATCTGGTGAGCGTCTGAAGGAGCCCCTGATGAATGGATCTAGACCAAGCACTCCAGGACCCTGGGGAGTCAGCGGGTGGGGAGCAGCCCCGTCTGGGCCTCCAGTTCCCCTGAGCGCGGGACAGGAGGCTGACTGCTTGCAGCATGAAGCCTCAGTTGAGCCCTTCCCAGATACACCCTGTGCGGAGGGGGCTCTGCTCGGTGCAGACCCCATCACAGAGTCCAGCCCCTTCCTGACAGATGGGAGGACTACGGCCCAGAGGACGGGCCTTTTCCCCAAGGGGGTGGGGGGTGGAGGAGTGGCGGGGACGAGTGTCCCTCAGACCATGTGGAGAAGGAAGCCACCAGCTGTCTGCAGCTGGGTGGGAGGCCCAGGGCACCGCACCTCTCCCCACACGGCACCTCCAGAAACTGCCTCAGGCTCCTCCACCGCGGCCAAGCAGGAGCAGGATATGCCCCCCAAGGACCGCCTTCCTAGGTGTGACCCTCCACAATGTAGCCCGAGGAGCTGGCCAGGGAGTAGCAGGGCAGGTCGTGGGCCTCGGGCCTGGGGGAGGGGGACATGAGGGGACACCTGGAGAGAAGCAGCCAACTTTATCTCACTCTCCAGGAGCCCCAGGGAATCCAGGAAACCCACACCCACACGGTCACCCCTGGATAGGGCCTGAGTTGCCACCTTCCTCTGTCTCTGCACTGGCCAGTTTTCTGGGACTCACCGGACCTGGGACAACTCCTGGACGCCTAGGGCTAGGTTCTCGACGAGGCATCTCCTGAGGTCCCGCTGTCTGCTCTTCCCCTATACTCTGAGCATCCATACTCACTAGGCAATAATTAATTCATTTCTCTCTTTTAAAAATTAATCAAAGACACAGGGGAATGTATATCTGAGCCTCTGATCAGCTTGAGAGGACCATGTTATCACACCTGGTTAGAACATCTTCAGCCGAAAGCAGGCACTTGACATTTCGGTCAGGCGCGCTGCCTGGCTGGGGGAAAAGTATGACCTCCACTCAGCTTTTAGCAAAGCTGAAGGCAGCTCCTGACTGCCAATTATCACAAGTTCGTGGAAAGCACGACCCTGTGGTGATCATCGGAGACGGCAGGGTGCATTAACTGAACACCTACTGTGTGCCATGCGCCTTGCTAGGGGCTTCACGTGTGACCTCACTTAATCCTCATGACCACCTTGCGGGGTGGAGATTACCAGCCCCACTGTGCAGACGAGGACACCCAGGCTCAGAAACGGGAAGGGCCTGCCGGTGATCACACAGCTGAGTAGAGGCAGAGCCGGCGTGACATGCGATCTGCGGCCGACACCGGAGCCCGTCCCCACCCCCCACCGCACCCCACAGGCTGCCCAGCCAGAGGCAGAGAGTAGCTGCTCAATTAGTGCCTGCTGAACCTGAGGCGGATCTGAACATGCCCACAGAGAAGCCATCAAGTTGGAGACCGTGAAATTTTAAATTACGGCTACAGAACACGAGAGAAAGGAAGAAAGGCAGAAATAGACAATTACACATGTATCCACATTGCTGAACCTCTCAAGCGAAAAATTGGTTTTCCTCACTTTACAATGGAGGCATGAATTAAAATAGGGTTCTAACAATGCAGCCACCTCCAAGGGCAGCGCAGCTCGGCGGAGTCTGGGCGCCTGCGCCGTGCGCGGTATGCACCCATCTCTTCCAGGCGTCTCGGACCCTCAAGAAGCAACACGGGGCAACGCACAGAGGCTCAGGCCTACTCTGGACAGGACAGATGGAGAGTGTGGGGCTGTCCTGCCTGGGCCAGAGAGAAGGAAACCAGAGCACAAGGGACCTAGTCCATGGCCGAGACAGGGGCCCTGGAAGGAAGCAGGCCCCCCTGGCCTGGCTGCCCTGGCCCCCCGCCCCACTTCCTTCCACCTCCGGTCGCCCCGCCCACCCCAACCTTCAGCCCCTCCCCCTGAACCAGCTCTTCCCCGGACGGTGGTGAGCCTGCATGCCCCTCGCCTATGCCCAAAACAAGCAAGTTAACCCACCAAGCCCGTTCCCAGGGTGAACTGGTAATCCCTTCTGGAAGGAAGTGGCTTCTGGATTCAGTGGGATCCAGAACCTAAAAGCACACATACCCTTTGATCAAGTCTGCATCTGGGAATTTACACACAGGGATGTTCGCCTTAGTGTTGTAATAAAGGGAACACTGGGAATATGATAAATACCCAATAATAGAGGGCTGGTTAAATACATGACAGTATATTGGGTAACTACTAAAAATTACACCACCCAAAAACTGTTTAACAATACAGAAACACTAAGGATATATTCAGTTGGGGGGAAACTACTTAAAAATGTAAATATATGCATTGAAAAACTGGAAGGAAGGACCCCAACTGTCAGTGGTGGTTCTGGCTGTGTTGAAATTGAATGCGTTATCGTCCTCATTACAGTTTTCCATTTTCCAAGCAGCCTGCAAAAAGCACAGATTACTTCTGTAATCTGAACGTCTAGAGAACAGCCTCCCTTTCTGCTCTCATGTCACGGGCACACCACGTCTCCAGGTCCCTGACATCCTCTCACACCTCTACCTCTGCATGTTGCTGGCACCCCGAGTCCACAGTCCCTCCCCCGATCCTCATCAGCTCGCAGCCCTGGACCCAGCTCTCCTCCCAGGTCTCTGGCTGCTCCTTTGCAAGCTCCCCTTCCTCTATCTTCTTTGGAAAATAATGTATCTACTCTTTTATTCTGAAGAGTAAATCCCACTCGTGGCAGACAAGTCAAACAGTCTGGAAAGGTGTGAAGTCCCCCAGTCCTGTGAGGTGGTGGCTTGGGGCAGGCTGGGCTCTCAGAGCCAAGCCTGGTGAGGGAGGCTGGGCTGGACCGTGCGGAGTTGTCCTCACCAGGAAGGAAGGCCTGGACCTGCTCTCATGGGCACTGCAGGGTGCTGGGCCGGGAAGAGCCCTGAGCCCAAGGGCGATGTGTTCGGATTTGCGTTTCCAAATGATGATACTTGCCGTGGTGTGGAAGACGTAAGGCGGTGGGCAGTGGGCAGCGCTGGCATCCCGGGGGGAGAGGGCGAGGGGCAGACCTGGTGAGGCTGCGGGGATGGAGAGGGAGTGGATGGAGCAGACAGAGGGGAAGGGATGGGGCCACGGCTGGCCCACCTGGCCCCTTGGTGCATATCGGGAAAAGACCCTCCTTCAGGTGGAGATCACCCCATGCTAGGGGCATCGCTTGGCCAGCGGAGCATAGGCTGGATTCCAGCACCCAGCCACCCCCTTGGCCAGGTGCCTGTGCGCAGTGGACAGCCTGCACGACCCCAGAAGAGGGAAGCACAGGGTATGGGGGTGGTATGGGGAGGGCAATCCTAAAGCTGCCAGGGAGGTTTCCCACATGGTCTAGCAACTTGGTGGATAACGGTGCCAACAGCAGGCGTGAGGCGTTTCCTGTAGCTCCTTTGAGTCTTGGAAGCTAGGAAGATGTCCTACACGTGGCAGGTGCTCAGCAAATGTTCAATGAATAAATGAATGAAGCAAACCAGGTAACCACATCTTTTTTAAAAAAAATTTTAAGTGAAATACTAGAATTAAAAACTGAGAAATTCACTTGATATAAAAAGGGCACACAGCGGGTGAGGAGAGATGTCCACCCTTCATCTCCTCTCTGAATCCAGCGCGATGAGTGGACAGCTCGGCACAGCCTAATTACAGGATGCACCACGAGGTTTCCTCTCACACGTCCCCTCATCCTTCTCAGCTTGCGCACTACATCTGTGAAAGGCACCAGGCAGTCTTCTCTCAGGGTACGTAGGGAAGGCTGTGGCCACCGGGAGAGTCTGCCCACTGGCAGGGTACACAGAACATCCATGCACTGGAGACAGCACAGCTGTCAACACCGCCCTCTAACTGGGGGGCTCTTGGTTGGGGCACGAATTTGGATTGCACAAACTTTCCTAAAGTCATACAATCTTTGCAGAGTTAAGGCTGCAGCTTCACGGAGGTTGCTGTGACCATTTATTCGAGAAACACTGATTGAGCCGCTGACCCCATGCCAGCAATACAGAGTCTGGGGACACAATGCCAGGTTGGACAAGGCCATCGTGTCCCCCAGCCCTCATGCGGCTCACATTCCAGTGCGGGGGTGACACTTGCCAAGCAGCTACAACCCAGACTGAGAGAAGGAGGGGGGCACCCGACCCAGGGGGGCTTGGGAAGAGCCCCTGGAGAGGAGACAGCAGTGGAGGCCCACGGGCAGGTGGCATCAAGCCAACAGAAGAGGGGAAACTCAAGGCCAGGAACAAAATATGTTCAAAGTCCACCTGGGGCCACGTGGGATCCAGTAAGCCCACCAGAGCCTCTCTGCCCACTGATTATAACAGGCTCTGGACAAAATGCAGAAAGCAGCTCTCTGAGAACACTGAAAGTGAACACAAGCAGACAGACCCCGGAGAGAGGGCAAAACCTGGAGGAGTGAGCAGCACGAAGACGAGCTGCTATTTTCTTTCCTTGGTCTTTTTTTTTTTTCTTCTTCTTCTTCTTATTTTGTCTAACAGCTTTGACTGGCAAGCAGGCCCCCAGTGGAGCTGTGGTGGCAGCTTCAAAATACATAAGGGAGAAAAGACAGAACTGAAGAGAGAAATACACAAATCCACAATTATAGCTGGTGACCTCAACACTCCTCTCTCAATAACTGAAAGAACAAGTAGACAAAAAATCGGCAAGGATCTAGAAGAACTAACTGAACAATACCATCATCTAACTTGACCAAACTGTCGTTTATAGAACACTCCACCCAACAACAGTGAAATATACATTCTTGCCAAGAGCGCATGAAACATTCAGCGAAACAGACCATATTCTGGGCCGTAAAAGTATTTGAATCATATAAAGTATGTTTTCTGAGCATAACAGAATTAATAACAAGGAAATTAACAACAGAAAGATATCAGGAAAATCCCCACAAATTTGGAAGCTGAGTAATAAGTTCTAAATATCCCATAGGTCAAAGTGGAGGTAAAAATCAAATTAGAAAATATGTTTTAATTGAATGAAAATGTAAATACTGCACATCAAGATTTGCGGGATGCATTCTTAGAGGGAAATGTATAGCATTAAAATGCTTACATTAAAAAGGATTTTGAATCAATGATCTAAATTGCTACCTTAAGAAATGAGAAAAAGAAGAGCTAATTAAACCCAAAGCAAGTAGAAGAAAATAAATCTCTAGCCACACTGACTAAGGAAAAAAAAGAAGACATAACTATCAATATCAGGTATGAAGGAGAAGACAGAACCTAAAGACATCAAAAGGGATAATAAAGGAATATTATGAACAAGTTTATGTTTATAAATTTGATAACTTAGATGGAATGAACAAATTCTTTGAGAGACACAAACTACCAAAGCTCATTCATGAAGAAATATACAGTCTGCACAGTCCTATATCAAACCTTAAGGAGACCACAAGGAGACACCACCTCACACCCACTGGGATGGGGAAAAGCAAAAAGACCGATAACAAGTAAGGTGAGGACAGGGGAAGATCGGACCCTTCATACATTGCAAAATGGTGCAACCACTCTGGAAGACAGTCTGGCGGTTTCTCAAAAGGTCACCCATAGAGGGACAATGACTCAGCAATTTCACTCCCAGGTGGAGTCCAAGAGGAATGAAAACACATGTCCACACAAAAACTTGTAAATGAATATTTATAACAGTATTATTCATAAGAGCCCAAACATGGAAAGAACACAAATGCCTATCAACTGATGAATAAACGAAATGCAGTCTATCCATACAATGGAATATTATGTGTCCCTAAAA
Source organism: Phocoena phocoena (assembly GCF_963924675.1). Classification (NCBI taxonomy): domain Eukaryota; kingdom Metazoa; phylum Chordata; class Mammalia; order Artiodactyla; family Phocoenidae; genus Phocoena; species Phocoena phocoena. The sequence goes on from NC_089220.1 coordinate 4,315,594, forward strand.
AGGAATGAAGTACTGACACACGCTACAACATAGGTGAACCTTGAAAACATTATGCTAAGTGACATACTGTATGATTCTGTTTATATAAAATGTACAGAATAGGCGAATCTATAGAGACAGAAGGTAGATCAGTGGTTGCCAGGGGCTGGGGGTAGGGGATAGAGGTAAGGGAGCTGGGGTGACTGCTAAAAGGGGTAGAGGGTTTCTTTCTGAGGTGATGAAAATGTTCTAAACTGACAGTGATGATGGTTGTATAACTCTGTAAATATACGAAAAACGAACGAATTGTATACTTTAAATGAGCGCATTGTATGGTATATGAATTACATCACAACAAAGCTGCTACTGGGACTTCCCTGGTGGTCCAGTGGTTAAAACTCCGCGCTCCCAGTGCAGGGGGCCTGGGTTCGATCCCTGGTCAGGGAACTAGATCCCGCATGCTGCAACTAAGAGCCCGCATGCTGCAACTAAAAGAGCTTTCATGCCGCAACTAAAGATCCCACAGGCCGCAACCAAGATCTCGCATGCCGCAACTAAGACCTGGAACAGCCAAATAAATAACTAAATTAGGGCTTCCCTGGTGGCGCAGTGGTTGAGAGTCCGCCTGCCGATGCAGGGGACGCGGGTTCGTGCCCCAGTCCGGGAAGATCCCACATGCCGCGGAACGGCTGGGCCCGTGAGCCATGGCCGCTGAGCCTGCGCGTCCGGAGCCTGTGCTCCGCAACGGGAGAGGCCACAACAGTGAGAGGCCCGCGTACCACAAAATAATTAATTAATTAATTGATTGATTGATTAATTAAAAAAAAAGCTGCTAACAAAAAAATTTAATAAGTATTTAAAGTATATTAAGACAAAAAATAACTCGGGCATCAAACCCATGATTTTTTTTGGATACTATTAGTTATGGCAAACTAAAATAAGTTTTTAGGTAAAACAAAAACTGTGAATCTATTTCATAAAGATATTAAATTTTTAAAAATCTCAAGGAGATAAAAAATCTCAACGAGAGATGTTCAGTGTATGTAACACAGCTTATTTTAGTGGCAAAACAAATTACAAAGGTCATATACATTAGCATTACATAAATATTTTATTTATATAATCATTACGGGTCCAGAGTCTGCTTTATATTTTCTGATACATCCTACTGCATCTTTAAGAGCCCCAGTGATCACACGGGGACGTGGCCCTCCTGAGTGCCACGCTCTCCCGTTGTCACACACTGAGCTCCAGGTGGCAACTCACATTTCAGGTTTTTAACTGGAGTCTGCTTGACACCCCAAGAAAAGTGCTGCCGAGTGAAGGTGAAGAGAAGGACTGGGCTGGGGGCAGGGGTCTGAGGTTCTGGAATCCAGGGACCCCTTCCCCAGCTTTGCCCAAGATTTTGGATGACCCAGGAGACACATGGGGACCCCCTGGCCGCTTGTGAAGGCAGCCGGTGAGGCCGACAGATCAGGTCCAAGCCCCACAGTGGCCGTCCACCCCTGCGCTGAAAGCTGAGCCTTTCAGGACTGGTTTCCACATCTACCTGTGGAGGCCGAAGGGCTGCCCTCACAGAGGCGCCGGGGTTGTGACTTCAGGCCTGAGGCCGCAGGGCCCACCACTGTCAAGTTCACAGGGGGGTCCCTGACACCGGGCATCGAGCTGCAAGTGGCGGGACCGAGCAGGCCTCTGAACTCAAGGGCTGCCCCATGCAGGCCTCTCCAAGAAAAAAGCACACGGCTCTCACTGCCAAAGCTTTATTTACACCCAAGACCAACGCTTCCTTCGACCTGTGAACAGGAGGGCCTGCAAGGGCGCGGGAATCAAGGCACCAGGTCAAGGTCTTACCCCCCTACCAACCAGCCGTGTGCTGGCTGCTGGAACCATTCTGAACCTCCGGCACCCCGCCAGGGGGATGGGGTGACAGCAGCGCCTGGTACACCTCCCAGGACTGCTGTGTCGCGGTAGATGACACACAGGGAGGGTCCAGTACAGAGCCCGGCAGGTGGTGGCTGCCCAGTCCGTGCCACCCGAGAGCACCCCACCGCCACTTGACAGATGGGGCAACGGGAGCCCGGAAGAGACAAGGATCCACGGCGAGTCACACGGAGCAGTGACCACGCTTCCCTCAGCACCAGGCTGTCCACGCCCTCCCTCCTCTCCACCTCCCTTAGGCTCCCGCTCTCATCTCATAAAAAGTTTGGCTGAAGGCAAAACTTAGCCAGAACTGCAGAAGTACGAAGAGTCCAAACAAAAGGCTTTTTAGTATAAAGCTGATGAAAGAGACAAATGGAGAGTAAATAGGGCAAATAAGCAACCTGCCTACAACGCCACGAAGACTGATGGCGCCCGGGAACCAGGAGGTGAAGGTGCTGACAGCTGCCAGCTTCCAGACAGCTGCCACTGCAGGAACGGACATTTCAGGACACCCTCACCTACACCAGCAGAGACCCTGCAAAACACCCTTCGGGACTCACACTGATGCTCCCAAACCCTGGCCCCCAGGGCTGTGGTTCGCCACTGGGCTCTTCATTCGAATCACCTGGAGAGTTTTCACAACGCTGGAGGCCGAGGCCACCTGCAGGGGCGGGTGGGTATCCTCTAAGGCTCCGGGTGCTCTGACCATGGCACCAGGGCAGCCAGTCCAGACCAGCAACCACTGGCTGCATGACCAGCTGGTTCATTCCCCCTCAGGGCAGGACGGCCACGGTTGGTCAGTGCCGGAGAAGAGCGTGTTAACAGACGCTGACTCAGCTTCCACTTCGCCTGGGCGGGCTTATCACTTGGGTTTTTTTTTTTAATTGGCCTGGATTAAGGCCGTTAGTCATTCCTGCAACAGTCCCATCCCATCCAGCCAGCACTTCGCTAGGCTCAGGGAAAACAGCAGAAAAGGAGCAAATCCCTGCCCTCGGGGAGCTTACATTCTGTGGGGAAACTGCAGCAGAGTGAGGGGCTGTGACGACAGGCAGAGATGAGAACCCAAGCAGGTGGGAAGGACGAGCCAGAGGCCTCGCCCACTGTCACCTGCATGATAGGACACACACCTGTAGCGGGTTTGGGACAAAGCTCCCAAAGGAGGTCAAGGAATGAACTCAAGATCTGGAAGTCAAGACGGCCCTTTACAAACTTAAAAGGAAAGAAAGATGTAGAACAAGCATGGACTATTGATGATTCGGGTCAAACCAGCACTAGAGCAAAACAAGTGAGCTGGTCTGTCAGAGTAGATCTCATCCTGAGAACTACCCGAGCGGGTGGGGGTTGGTGTTTTCGAGGCCCAGTGGGGACCTGAGGGCACCTGAGACCCTCCTTCTCGGAAGCAGAGTAGACCTATGCATCGGAAGTCGCGCTCGGCCCTAGCCTGCCCAGTGTCGGCCCTGCCCACGGAAGGGAAGAGAACTGGAGCAGAGGCCAGGCTCCCAGCGTCGGGAGCCACATGTCCCAGATTTTCCAGGGCTGCTCCAATTTGCAGTGCTCAGTCTTGCTTGGCTGAGAGGTAATTTGCTGAGGTTGGGGTTCCAGAATTTAGTCTCGCAAAAAGGGTGATTCACGAAATATGCAATATGATTTTTAAGCTTCTGTAGGAGTTTTTCTACAACTTTAATTCATGATACAAGGGAGAAATTTTATTACCTATCCTAACTTTTGGCTCAAACTACATAGTCATCTTAAAGCAAACCTAAAAGTAACTACCTTGGAGCCTTTCCCACAGTGCTGGTGGGCCCTGCAGATCTGGAACTCTCCAGCTCCCATTCCCAGCCGGGCAAAGACCCAGGGCCCTGCGAGGCTGGATACTCCGTCATCTACGAGACACCGGGGCACATGAGAGCTCAGACTTGGCTGAGAGCTGCAGTGTTAGAACCACTGCACCAGCCCTCATCTGGCCCAGGATCTCCCAAGTCCTCGGCCTCTGTCTACACTTCTGGAATGACCAGTTACAGCTGAATTGCAGCTAGCCTTTATTTCCCATTTGTCGGAGGGCCCACTCCCTCTGCAGAAATCCCAGGGAGGCCACTGCCCCCCGAAATGCGGGCAGGGCACCACCATGATGGGAGGGGCGGCTGACCCCAGCAGCCTGAGCACCTGCTCTGGTTCCAGGTCCTGTGGAAGATGTCAAGGCGCAGACATGACTGGACTGAGCCCCCCTCACAGGCAGTTGTAAATGAATAGCTGTCAGGTGAAGGTGCTCACAACCTATTTATCACTGAGATAGGTCACAGGTGGTGCAGGTCAATCGAGGACGAAGACCAAGGGTGCTCACGTGAGAGAAGCATGGGACCTCTGTGTTCAGAGGCCCTTTGAGACCTGGCTTCTCACAGTGTGGTCCACGGGCCATCTGTCTCTGCATCTCCGGGAGCTTGCTGAAATGCAGGATCTCACCTGCGAAGGGCTGAATGTTTGTGTCCCCCCAAAATCTATATTTTGAAGCTCTAACCCCCAATGTGATGATATCTGGAGGTGGGGCCTTTGTGAGGTACTCAGGTTTGGATAAGATCATGAGGGTGGAGGTCCCATGATGGCAGTGGTCGCCTTAGAAAGGGACGAAGAGGCCAGAGCTTCTTGCTCTCCATCATGTGAGGACACAGCAAGAGGCAGCTATCTACAAACCAGGAGGAGCCCCCTCACCAGGACCCGACCACCCTGGCACCCTGGTCTCGGACTTCCAGCCTCCAGAACAATGAGAAATAAACGTCTGCTGTTTAAGCCCCCCAGGCTGTGGTATTTCATTACAGCAGTCTGAGCTGACTAAGACATCATCTTGCCGAAACAGAGTCTGCATCCTAACAAGAGTCCCAGGGGCTCTCCTACACACAGGAGAGTTCAGAGGCCCTGCTTGAAAGATGACCTCATCCTGCCCCTTTACTATACCATGGGGGAAACCCTTGACTGAGAGAGGCTTTAGTTTAGAGATTTGCCTAAAATCAGCCAGCTAAGCAAGTAGGAGAGGGAGGATGGGAACCCAGGGCTGCTGGATCTCAGGCCAATAAGCACCGGCGGCCCGGAGGGGCTCGGACCCCCGTGGTAACATGAAGGTCAGACCACAGACATCCTGGGTTCCAGACCAGACCCATGTTCGAGCAGACCGTCGGGAGACAGAAGAGACTGGCAGCACGGGGCCGGCACGAGTAAGCAGGCTCGGAGGGTTCGTGCAGAACACATCCTGCCGACCTGCCGGAAATGAAGCCAGGCGCTCTGCGGCGACGAGGGATGTGATCCACTCATCAAACCAGAGCAGAGAGAGATGGGCCAAGAAAAGACAGGGGAGCCAAAGAGCCCGTTTGCTGTAAGTAATGCACTGGGCTGAACCAGAGAAGTCCAGAATCCCAACATTCATCATGTGGGTAAGCATAAGGAATTAAAGTCTAAGACTGGAAAGTAGCTTTAAAGTTATCTGTTCCAACTACTCCTCAGACCCGGCAAGAGGCTGTCTGGCCGCACCGTCCTGCTCCAGTGGTGGGCTCAGCTCCATCGTCGGAAACCTACCCCTTACCTTCAAAATGCTGACTCACTTTTTTTTTTTTTTTTTTTGCGGTACGCGGGCCTCTCACTGTTGTGGCCTCTCCCTTTGTGGAGCACAGGCTCCGGACTCGCAGGCTCAGCGGCCATGGCTCACGGGCCTAGCCGCTCCGCGGCATGTGGGATCTTCCCAGACCGGGGCACGAACCCGTGTCCCCTGCATCGGCAGGCGGTCTCTCAACTACTGCGCCACCAGGGAAGCCCCTGACTCACTTTTAACCCAGCAATTTGAGTTCTGGGGCACAAGCTGCAGGAAATAAACTGCGAATGTGGAAAACACTAGATGCACAAATGTGTCTCACAGTGGAATGTATCACAAAGTAGACTGCGATGGTTTGTCTGGAGATTATAACAAGAGGGGGAAACGACCCATATACCCCTAACTGAGGCACGGTTCTCTGGAAAAGACATTCTCTGAGCACACGGTTTCCACAGGGTGCCCATAATAGGGTGAGGTACAGGGGCACCCACCTTGTCAGCCAGGTCAGAAGGATCAGTCCCGACAAGCCACAGCGTGACACACACCACAGCCAGATACGTCTTAGCAGGGATGGGCCAGATCATAAGTATTTTTGGCTTCGCGGGCCATGTGGTGCAATTACTCAACTCTACCACTGTGGTGTGAAAGCAGCTGTAGCTGATACACGAATGAATGACAGGAACTGCATTCCGATAAAACTTTATTTACAAAAACAGGCAGCAAGTCAGATTTAGCCCCAAGCTGCACTTGCCGATCCCTGATCTCCACCTTCACATCTATTAACTTTAAATGGCAAACCAAACCAAACAAAAGGAAATGTCCTAAAATCCAACCTCAGGAAATGGCTTAATAAGCTAAACCATTTGAAATTGACTCATTCGATCCATATTTATCGAGTGCCTGCTGTGTCAGACGAGGCTCTGAGTGCTGAGGATAAAGCATGGAGCAAATTAGCCAAGCATACTGCATCAGAGGAATGTATTAAAAATCTACAAGAATTCATTTCACTGTAACAGGAAAACCCTTACAATGCTGAGTGAAAAGCAAAATACAAAGACCAAACAATGTTTTAAAAAACACACAGTGGAAAAGAACAATGAAATAAAAATATTTAAATGTGGGGCTTCCCTGGTGGAGCAGTGGTTGAGAGTCCGCCTGCCGATGCAGGGGACATGGGTTCGTGCCCCGGTCCGGGAAGATCCCACGTGCCACGGAGCGGCTGGGCCCGTGAGCCATGGCCGCTGAACCTGCGCGTCCGGAGCCTGTGCTCCGCAACGGGAGAGGCCACAACAGTGAGAGGCCCGCGTACCACACACACAAAACACACACACACACACACACACACACACACACACACAGTGGAAAAGAACAATGAAATAAAAATATTTAAATGTTACTAATGTTTACCTTTGGCTGGCTCAACTACCCCTTCTCTCTGTTTCTATTTGTTATTTCATATAATCACATATTACTTTTATAATAATAACAGTCCTTCCGTTGTTTTTAAAAGAGGAAACCCGTCTTGATTTTAAGCTAAGGTCTGTGTCCCTCCTGCAGTTTCCACGGCTGCCCCTGAAAGCAGTCAGAAGACAAGCCGCTCAGCCCTAGGTGTTCCTACGCTCACCAGGGAGGGCTGGAAAGTTCAGCACCTGGGACAGAGCCCCAAGGCCCCGCGGGAGCCCAGCAGGAGGGCAGAGAGCCACCCCAGGTGGCTGTCCACACCTTTCCTCTCTGGCCCTCCTGCTGGGTCCGTACAAGGCACTTGGGCCACACCTATCAGAGGAAACAGAACTGAAGCAGGAAAGAGACTGGTCCCCTGAGTCTGGCTGCTGCACATGGAAACAGTCCTTGTGACCCAGCAAGGGAGGACAGGCAGTCAGATTGTTGGTAAAAAGGAAGTAAAAACAAATATTGCACAGATCCCTTTACCCACATTATTAGCTGGGGAGAGACTGGCAAACATGCCGATACCAGTCACAGCAACATCTGCTCCTAATTGCTTCTCCCCCAGCATTCTCAGAACACGTCAGCTGGCGTCTGCCCTAGGAGAAAATCCGATATTTTTAACAAAGTCTTAAATCAGATGGCGTCCTTGATGAGTAATTTCTTACGTGTTTGCTCTTTGAGGCTAAAAACAGCACACCTCTAAGGGACGTGGCTGTCACCAGGGGCTGGTTGATCAGGAGGCCCCGCTTCAAACAGCATGACTAAGAGTTTCTAACTCCAGCAGCACTTTCCAATGTCTTCTTTCATTTATCATGTATTTATATCCCATATACAAGTGTTCAAGTGCTTTTAAAAGTCCACACATCCACTTCTTTATGGGTAACTTTTCTCTTTTCCAAATGTTCTTGTTTTTAAAAAGTCTCTTGTAAAAGAAAAATGTGTTTTTTTAAAAAAGAGTACATCTCTCTATGCTCTAATTCTCCCACTTGGGAAGTACTTTAGGCAAAATACCTACGTATAAAACATCCTGTTCTCTTTAAGGAAACTGTCTCTGGTTTTAGGTTCTCCTGCAAACACCAGCAGCCCCTTCCCACAGCCTGGGGGGAAGTGCCTTTCTGCAGCAGCCGGTCTGACGCACCAACTCGCCTTTCGAATCGGGCACTGGAGGTCTTGTCCCACCTCCTTCCATCCTGGCCACGCAGAACGGCCTCTGCTCAGTGACGACCTGATGGGGGGCTGCACCTGCCCAGGATGGGGCAGGAGGCGGCCCTGGAGGGGGATGCCTTTAGGCAGAGGCTTTGGCGCTGCAGAGGCAGCAGGCTAGAGCCCTTTGGCGTGGGACCACTGACTCCCCTGAATCCCTAATGGAGGAGGACACTCTCTGACGTTCCACACCCTCTTCTTTCAAGGTCAAGATCAATGCCGATATCATCATGAACTACCCTGTAGCATTCTAGTGGCTGTGTGCCTCCTTCAGACCAGGGCGGTGCTTCTCAGAGCTTGAAACAGCCATCCTGAAATCACTGAGCCCCCCAGAGGCAGGAGGCAGTCAGGCTCTTCCCCACTGCCCCTCCCTGAGCCCCTCTGCACCCCTGATCCCAGACCCCTGCTCACAAACCTCCCATGGCTCCCCGCTGCTGATCCAAACCCAGACTCATGGCATTAAAAACCTCTCTGCCCGGCCTGTCCCACTGCCTGGGGCCCACGCCTGGCCAAGTTGAGCAGGCCACTGGCCATGTACACACCTTGTATCCCCCACGTCAAGCAGGTCACTGGCCCTGCACACACGTTGTATCCCCCATCCCGTGTGACTGCCCTCTGCCTCCGTCCACTCATTCAGTCGCCCACGGTCTGATGAGTGCCTACTATGTGCCAGGCACTGTTCTAGGAGCTAGAAGTCAGCAGCAAACAAAACAGACAAAAATCCCTGCCCTGGAAGAGCTTACATTCGAGGGGATGGAGACAAGGCAAATAGACAAGTAAAATCCATAGTGTGCCGGGTGATCATAAGTGCTATGGGGAGAAAAGAGGTGGCAGGGGGACTAGTGAATGCCAGGGGTGGCTGGCATGGTGGTCTGGGAAGGCCTCACTGCAGAGGTGGCGTTTGAGCAGAACCCTGTAGGAGGGAGGGAGCCTCTCCATAGAAAACTGGGAGGAGAGCATTCTAGGCAGAAAGTGCAAAGGCCCTGAGGCAGGACTGTGCTGGTGTGTTCTAGGAAAGGCAAGGAGGCGGGTGGGGCTGAGGCTGAGCGGAGATCATGAGGCCTTGTGGGCCGCCCTAGGGACACAGCTTTTCCTGTGAGTGAGACCTGAGCCTGGAGGGTTCTGACCAGAAGAGTGACACATCTGACTTCCACTGTCACAGGCCAGGCCGGCTACTGTGTTGAGAACAAACCGTAAGGGGTCGGGGGGAGGTGGGGGGTGTGGTGGGGGAAGACAGATACCAGAGAGGAAACTACTGCAATTATCTGAGCAAGAGACAACGGCAGCTTAAACCCGAGTTATGACTGGGTTTGCTGATGGTTTGGGTGTTGGGGGGATGACAGGAAGAGTGGAGAGAGGGATGATTCTGATGGTTTGGGCCTGAACAACCAGAAAGATGGAGTTGCCACTTTTTTTTTTTTTGGCCACACTGTGTGGCATGGGGGATCTTAGTTCCCTGGCCAGGGATCGAACCCATGCCCCCTGCATTGAGAACGTGGAGTCTTAACCACTGGACCGCCAGGGAAGTCCTGGACTTGCCATTTCCTAAGTTAGGGAAGCAACAGGAGTGGCAGGCTGTGGTGAAGGACGGGAGTGGACATCACTTCTCTGTGGGACTGACGGTGACCAGCCTTTAAGCCCCAACGGGAACACTGTCTCCTGCGAGAAGCCTTCCTTACACTGAGCTGAACTGAAAGCTCACCCGCTCTGAATGCCAGCCCCTCCCTCCCCGCCAGCCCTCCTCTCACTCACATACACACACACACAGAGCACTTCTCCACCCCACTTATTTGTATCCACATACTATTCCCCTGAGTCATCTGAGGCTGACTCATTTCATAACATCGGGAAGCATTTGCACACAGTAGGTACTCAACAAATATTTTTAGTAATATGCTGTATAGAATTGCACCTATGGTGCTTTAATAATCTAACAACTCAAGAATGTTCTTCCAAAACATCTAAAAATTATGCTTCCCACTGATTAAATATTAAGTGGTAATTATTCCATCTCAAGGGTCCTATATATAGATGCTGACCCACCTCCAATCATTCAAAATGTCCAGGCAAGCTCTCCTGGAAAGGCCATGTGAGGAAGAGGGGTGTTACCTTGCTGGTCCTTACGTCCCAAGCTTTCATTTCAGAGCTGAAGCCGCCACATACGAAAACGTTGTGGTCACTTGGATGAAATTTCAAGGTAGTGATTCTAAAGTCACTTTGACCACTGAATAGCTGGGTTCCTACAACACGAAAAGAGAAGAGAGGGTTAGAAACTACTCAGATCACAAACTAAATACCTTAACACTAAGATAACATCTGATATTGGAGCCACGGGAAAGCACAGCCCACCTGGGCCTGAGGCAGCCAATGGAGACTTTCTGGAAACACAACAGCAGCGGCATTTGCCCTCACTCTCTGGCCACCCTGTCCTCGATTAGCTGAATCCCCCCACCCCCAGGGATAAACGAGATGCCTGAATCCACCTTTTAGGTGCTCTGTAAACATTATGCACATCAACTCATTTCAAGCACATAATCCAGTTTGCAGTTGAAAAAACCAAGACTCAGGGAGACTGAATAACATTTCCAGAGCTACACAATTAATTTTGTTAGATTATTTACTGGGAGTCTAAAAACCAAAAGCAGGGGCTTCCCTGGTGGCACAGTGGTTGAGAGTCCGCCTGCCGATGCAGGGGACGCGGGTTCGTGCCCCGGTCCGGGAAAATCCCACATGCCGCGGAGCGGCTGGGCCTGTGAGCCATGGCCGCTGAGCCTGCACGTCCAGAGCCTATGCTCCGCACCAGGAGAGGCCACGGCAGTGAGAGGCCCGCGTACCACAAAAAAAAAAAAAAAAAAAAGAAAAAGCAGAATGCTCCAAAATGATTCTTTTTAGGATCAGCATCTTACAATCACACCCTCATGATAACCCATCAATGGTTTTCCATAGAGCGTGGCCAGTGGGGTGGCATCAGCGTCTGGGCGATAAATGAGAGTGTGACGTCACATTGGCTCAGGCCACAGGTTGGAGGGGGTGCGTGGACCACCTTTTCTATCTGCCATGAAACTGCTGTCAACTGCTCCTGGATGCTGTGCAAACGTCTGCGTGCACACACATACCTCTGCTGTGGAAACTGTCTTCCTATCACTGAGCTCTCTTAGAGGTAAGCCATAAATACGCCAGAAATGTCGATCATTTAGAACAGGTCAGACTCGGGGAACAGATCTTTTGTGCTGAGCCCAGGTCTCGAAAGCCAGCATGCTTTCCTCTACACAGTGCCACGGCCCAGGAGGGACAACCTTGAAACCCTTCCCCTGGACTGAGGCAGTGGGCAGTTAGGGACATAAGAAGCTGGATACCAATGCAACGCCAAGATCTCAAGCATCATCTCCTCTTACGGGGACCCAGGAAGTACACTTGGTCCTTCAATTCAGAGAGCGCTTCCGGAAGGCTGCCCTGCTCCGTGTTTAGGACCCCACTGTAGTTAAATGCTCCACCGGCTCACCAGGTAAGGAAACGAAAGGCATCAATTGGTCCTCTTGAGAGTTACAGCAGAAGCCTTGACAAATCCAATTTGCCTAGATCCTTGGTCTCCAAACTTGTCTAACAGTACATCCCCCAGCCATGAGAAACCCTTAGGCACATACCGCCAACACGTGTATATTTACTTATGTGCTACTATACCAATATATTATGAGTATAAAAGCAATTACCAAAAAAAGAACATTTTGAAAGATGAGACAGGATAAAGTAAACAATATTTTAAAATATATTTTAATATGCCATTTACTAAGAGTATCAATAAACCTCTTGGAAATTATTAAATCAAATGAGTTATAATAATTTTAGTAGAGCAACAGGACTGAATATGCTTCCACTTTTTTAAAACGTAGGGACCTTTTTGTGACTCAGTGATTTGACAGTAGCCCGGTTACAGCTTAAGTTTACACACTGAAGCCTGTCAGAGCCCCAAAGCCTCCTTCCAGAGATGTGAGGACCCAGAATGGAAGACGTTTACCACTAGCAACAGGGGAGACATTTTCCGCTTCCATCTACCACTGATGCAAAGGATTTTATGAACAATTTGCTAATAAAGCTCCATTTCCCCTAATGCCAAATAATGGCTCCTGCCACTAATCAGCGGGTATTACTGTATATTCTCCTATTTCTAACAACCTAATTCAAAATCCACTGAAATTTTCATTTACAGGATTTTAAAGCAGGATTAGAAAAACACTGTTCCCAGGTTAACAGTGCTGACCCTGAAGTTTTTAATAGGTGACACGTTCACATCGTTTTTGGCAACAAAAATTACAGAGTGGTATAAACAATTAAAAACATCTGTTTTCAAAGTGTTCTCTCCAAAGGGCAGATTTCTTGGAAAGAGGCTACTCTCTTGTTCTTTGTTCAAGCATCACCTTTACCTTGATGGATGATTAAGTGTGTTGATTTTTTTCTAATATCTTCTAAGGGCCTACAATTGGCAGTCAGTTGTCATCAGGGAAAACTCTGGAAACACTTGGCTTTTTGTAAATGAAGACTCTATACCTCTTTAAGCTCAACAAGCCCCTTAACTATTTTGCTACAAAATGCAACTCACAAAGGTTTCCACGGCCATCCTACGTCATCACAATGCTGTCGAGACCTGGCCAGTTTGGGTCGCTGCACTGAGTACGGTGCCGGGACTATAGACAGCAGCCTAGCTGTCTGAGCTGAGAGCAGTTAAGGCAGATGTGGTTCTCTGGTGGGATGTTGAAAAGCCATTTCCAACTGGAATGATAAATAGCATTCTGTGGCAAGAGGGACAAAGCTTGATATCCGTTCTTAAATTACAGGAGTATTAAAGAAGGACTGACGTGAACAAAGATAGGGAAGACGTGATTCACCAACAGGAAATGAGTTGTTCTAGGGGTAGTAAGGTAACTTCTTAAATTATACTAATATTGCTGTCATAATACTGTTTTTCTAATAAGTAAAGAACTCTTCTATAAAAGCATGAGGAAGATGAGCAGACTTGTCGTATTCTGTGTGCTGTGTCCCTCTCATTAGGTCAAGAGACAAGCAACACTCTCAAGTAGACCAAAAAAAATCACTTCCCGAGGAATTAGTCTAATTGGAAACCTGGTATTCCCAGTTCTTATTCTTCTTTTCCTTTCCTGAAACTTGTCTGGGACCCAAACTCTTCCTCGCCTTTTCTGTTACACTTCGGGGTCAGAAAGCAATCGTGACATGTCCGGTTAGCAAGCCCCCCGCCCAGGGAGGATGGAGCAGGGGGCCGCCCGCCCGTGCGGTACTGCGTGCCCTGGGGATGGGCTTCGTGCCTGCAGCGCTGGCTTCAGGAGCTTCGCTCCAGCCAGGGGGCTGGGGGAGCCACATGGGGGCTAAGGGCGAGGGACAATCATTACATCCCTTCGATGGAAAAGGAGCACAGATGTCGCTGCGACCCTCACACCGGCGCAAGAAGGCCCCTGTAGGCCAGAAGTCTTCTCTCCAGACAGATACAGCTGCGCCTAATGCCGACTCCTTGCTCATTTGGAACTCAATGCCAACCCTTAAGTCCAAAAGGAAAAACAAACTCTATATGCCTGGAGAAAAAATTCTCCCTGTTTCTTGGACCATAGCATATACCATATGCTTATTTCAGGAAAAGCAGTGAATTAGCCATGTTTTTTTCAAAAAGTGCCGTGACAGTCTTGCCAATAATGGGGGAAAAGGATGAGAGGAAAAGTGAAAGTCGAGTTGCTAAAAGATAATGACTGAACTTTTTTGCTGAAAAAATGTATTTCTGACTACGTTATTCATCCTCAATCCCCCAAAGAGATTGAGAGAGAATCTATGTCTTTTAAGTACTAAAATTTTCCAGTTAGAAGACAAGCTGTAATTTCTATTTTTTCCTACTTTTACTTGTAATAACTAGGCCTTCACTGTACTTCTTTGTTAAAAGGGACCAAAATGAAATTTTTCCATTTTTGAATAATAATTACAGATACCTATTGGGAAACACGAGGTAAGGAGGTCTGGGGCGAGACTGTGCCTCAGAAATCAGGACCCCAGCCATTGTCACCCAGCAACCTGTTCAAAGTGGGAGGTGATACAGCAGAGGGGTGGGGAGTCACATACACCCGGGTCCCACCCCAGCTCTGTCACTTCTAGTGGAGCGACCTTGGGCAGGGCCCTTCCCTGCTGTGTCACACGCCCTCATAAACACGTCTGTCGGGAGGGCTGTACGGAACGCATTCTAGAGGGCCTGGCAGACAGCAAACAACAAAGGGGAGAACTCTTACAGTTTGAAAAAAACTAAACCTCAAATTATTGAATTCACCCTTAGTTAAACTGAAAGCTAAAACCAAGGGATATGAGTTTTTAAGAGCAGGGAACTTGAGAGATTACTGACGTTGAGTTTTTGTTCTGAGGCTATGAGAATACAATGCCTTGGGCTGCCTTTACATTTAGTTAAAGAGATACAAATAAAGGCTGGTAAATATTTATCAGAAACTGTCTTGAAGGTGATAGCCACACTGGAGGTGAAGGTCCTTTGCTGTCAGATGTGTTCCTACTCTGCAACTTTTCATAAATGGAGTAGCTTTTTTTGTTTGTTGTTTTTGTTTTTTTTAATTTTTCTTTATTTTCTTTATTTTTTTTACTTTTATTTGTGGCTGCATTGGGTCTTCGTTGCTGTGCGCGGGCTTTCTCTAGTTGTGGGGAGCGGAGGCTGCTCTTCCTTGCAGTGCACAGACTTCTCACTGTGGTGTCTTCTCTTGTTGAGGAGCACAGGCTCTAGACGCGCGGGCTTCAGTAGCTGTAGCTTGCGGGCTCTACAGCGCAGGCTCAGTAGTTGTGGCGCACAGGCTTAGTTGCTCCGCAGCATGTGGGATCTTCCCGGACCAGGGCTCGAACCCGTGTCCCCTGCATTGACAGGCGGATTCTTAACCACTGTGCCACCAGGGAAGCCGGGAGTAGCTTGTTTATCGCATCCCCCCCTGGGCAATGCTACTTTGAGCACAATGGTTAGTTGTATATAACCTTTAACCGTGAGACTTATCTGGCTTGTTTACATGTTTGTTATGGAAAATTCCATTTATTCACTGCATACTGCTTATAAGAAACCGAGTTTTAAAATATTTAGTCCACTAACACTGACTTTATTGATCTTGTTCTAATGAACTCAACCAGTATAAAAGAACTGTTCAGACTCTCTTGGAGTTAGGAAAAATCACTTCTTTTCCTCCTTGAATCCATAATGATACAAATAAACTATAAATCGCCATTAAAACAAAAACCTGTTTAAGACAGAATGGAGAAACTCAACTGGGTCTCTTGACACGACTAGCGCTGGCAATGCACCGTCACCAATATTGCTATGATAAGGCAGCTGGTAACACTGGCCGTGTTCCTCCTCAGGGAGCCCCCCTCTTTCTCAGGTGGAGACACTGAGCTTCCCAAGGTGACCACCTGCGTGGCCAGGCAACACTGCCTGTCAACCCTAACGCCTACCCTGTGGGACCCTATGCTCACGAGGGCTCCAGGGCCCTGAGGGGCCTCCTCTGTCCCAGCACGTCTGGCCCCCGGCCCAGTTCCTGGCACATAAGAAGCACTTGACACAGGTCAGGTGAAACCCAAGTATGGGTCCGCAAGAAAGAGCAGGGAAGCTCATGCCCTCCTCTCCAGAGAGATGGCGCCTATCGCCTCCAGGCCTGCCTGGGGCTTGCACGTGTCATGCCACAACCCTGCGTGGGAGGTGTAATTACCCCATTTCTCAGCATTGGGGGAATGAGGGATGGAAGCCCAGAGAGGTGAGGCCTCGTCCAGGGCCTTGCGAGTCGGCCACGCTGGGACAGAGGCTGGACCCCTGTGACCCCGGAGCCCGCCCGCGAGCGATTCGTGACCTTTCCTTCCGCTGAGCTCTGCGCGCACATCACAGGCTCGGGAGCCGGTAGGGGAGATGCTGACGAGGGATTGGCTGGTGCTGTCGGCTGGTGGTGATTGAGCTCGTGTTCCCAGGCAGGCGGTGTATGACTCACTCCGTGAAAATCAATATCGTTACACTCATCCTCTGGGAAGTATTCAGCCAGCCGTAAATTTAACCCTCCTGGCTCAAAGTTAACGAAGAAAGGAGCTTACTAACTTTCAAATCAAACTCTGTGAATCAGAAACGAGCGCCATCTTGGCACGCCGGGCAGAGTCCCGGGGAGGGTCCAGGCCAGAGTCAGACAGGCCCGCGTCTGCACGCTCCCTGTAGGTAAGCCAGCAGCCCCGGGATCCGCCGGCAAGCCTCTCAGATCCGTGGGCTCCTAATACGTGAACTCAGGAGAATAAATCTTACCTTCAGGGCTTGTTGTGAGAATTAGAAATAATGCACGTAAGACAGCAAGCCCCAGACAAACGACAGGCCCGACAGACAGCAGTGCAGCAGCAGTAGTAGTCACAGAAGAAACAGCAGTAACTGTTGTAGAAATTTCTTTCATATCAAGTTTGGTCACTGCATTTCATTAACTGGACAAGACTGAATTTTCCAAAATTAAAAAAAAAAAAAAGTTCTCAACTTGCAAACAGGTCCCAAAGGTACAACTTAAGTTGGTTTTCTGGGACTCAGAAGTCACCACCAGGACAACGAACAAGCCGTGACTGTGTTTAGCCTCCGGGGTCAGTCAACAGAGGTCGTCCTACCTACAAAGGGAGCCAAACTGCAGCCACTTCTCCAAAGCCAAGTGAGCCCCTGACACTCTTCTCCGGGCTTTTAATATGGACGCTTCTCACCCTTCCTCTGACAAGTGTTTTAAAATCGTCAGGGCAAACATTTCTCCTGCTGGAACGGCGGCTGTCGATAGCCGGAGAAGCACCCTTCAGCCAGTCTGGGCACGCTTTCTTCCCAGAGGCCCCGAGTTATCCTCGGCAGGTGGTGAGCCAGCTACCCGGGTGAGAGCGGGCTCCCCCGGAGTCGGCTTAAGCAAACTGTTTGGTCACAGCCCAGAAACACACGTGCTTGAGGGCACCCACTCTTGTCCTTGAACAGCCAAAGCCTCTGCCAGTCACACGGGCCGGAGCTGAACCCCAGCTCTGTCACTGCAAATCATCAAACGCTCCAAGCCTCAGTTTCTGAGCCCATGAAATGGGGATAAAAATACTTCCCCCATAGGTTAGCATGAAGACTAACTATGTAATAAGCAGAGAGCCTAACATCCACTTATTCATTCTGGCTTGATACAGGCCAGGCAGGGTGCCAGGAACCAGTGCTACACGGCTCACAGCCTGGCCCACAGTGAGCACCCAGCCAATTCGTCACTCCCCTTTTCCTTGGAGCATTCCTGTGATGGAGGCCCCAGTCATGATGCAAAAACAAGGGAGACACCAGAAGACACTTCTTGGAAAAGAAAAGTCATGATCATTTATGGGTCCAGTCCCAGTCGGCCACTTGGGCCCACGCACCATGACCCCCACGGAAAGACACAGGGACCCCAGAGCAGAAGGAGCCAGGCAGGGGCGGGGGCAGCAGGCGCGGGAAGCGGGGTCTGAGTGAAGAGGACGCCCGCTCAAGTGAAAGGCGCGTGCCGACCCATCACGAGGAGGAAGCTGCTACCCCGCTCAGGCCATTTTGTCATGGAGCAGCGGAAGATGTAGGAGAGGCTGGGAGACCCTGAAAGGCGGTCTTCCTGCTGGTCTGCCCCCAGACCCACACGTAGGATCAAGAGCCACACCAGTAAGCTGGCTCGGGGGGACCTCTGGGGGCTTTTGGAACTGAGCCAGCAAAGCTGCCCCATTTGGGGACATGGTCCAGCCACTGCGGCTCTCTGGATGCTCAGAGGAACGCGGCCATGATTTCCTACCTTCTGAAGGGCCTTGTGGGGCAGGGGCGGGGAAGGGAAGGGCAGCCTTTGCTGAGTGCTTGCCGTGCAGCAGGCACTCTGGATACGTTATCCCAGCTGTTCCCCTCCGTGACCCCAGCTGCTGGGCATTGCTACCCGTCTCACAGATGCGGAAACGGAAGTAAAGGAAGCTTCCCCAAGGACGCCCGGCTTGGGTAGGTGGAAGAGACGTGTCTGCACCCCATCCAAGTTCCTCCTACCACACTGGGCTGCCTCCAGCATCCGGGAGCTGGGGCCGGGTGGCACGGCCTGGATGCCCTGGATGGGCTGGACACACGTCAGGAGAGCTGACTGGGCACAGGAAGGAGGACAGGGTGCCCTGCCCATCCAGGGCCCTGGAGGCTCCAGGGAAAGGACCATCTCCTTTGCAGCCAACAAATGCAAAGTTCGAGGCCTCACACGCCTCCGAGGCCTTAACATCCAGGCTGGGGGCGATGGTCTAAGGGGTGGAATCTGCAAGAACCAGTACCACTTAGAACTGAACGAGCTCAAGCTCTTCGGGGGCTTTTGAGGAGACTGGCTGATGTGGTGTGCCGGACAGCTGACTCATAAAGCAGGCGGCACTCGGGGCCCCGGTGGAGTAGAAGACCAGCGCTCCCCGAGGCCACCTCAGCCTAATGCACCAGAGACGTTTCGTTAGGAAGATTACAGACTGAAATGATAGCACCAGAAATAATGAACCTGTGAGCAGATTTTATTTAAGTGTTGATTCATGGTTGTTCTCTAAGCCAACAGCCCGTCAGAACTATAAATGAACGAGATAAAATGTTGCTGGCCCTCCGTATTTCAGGCCGGGTATTGACGTTTTAGAATCCACAGATTTTTAACTGTATTGACTGAGGAACCAGGATAAATGGCCTTGGCGCCAAATTCCCATTAACGACAATGGGCACCGAGTGACTAATTCCCAGAGCGCTGCGGTGAGAACGCCCTGCGTTGCTTTCTCCTGGCGGGGAGTTCTAATTAGATTGAAATGGAACAGCCAAATCACCAAGGGCGGAAAGAGGCAAAGCAAGTGAAAAGGAAGATCAGAGTCGGTGACGAGAAAGGACAGAAGTCCAACGAGGCCGAGAGCCACAGGGGCTGTACACAGCCCCCGCACACCCTGGGCCAGGTGGGGTGCCGGAATGCGGCGTGGGCGTGCATGCAGACCCCACTCCGGCGGCCCCTGATGAACCCACCCCCGCCTGGCAAGGGCCTCCTCAGCTCTGCCTCATGTGCATGCACGCTGAGCAGCTGCTCCGAGCCAGGCCTGGCCAGGTGACAGAGACACAAAGACCACCTGGATGGGCCCCATCCTCAAGGAGCTCCCACACTAGCCATGGAGATGGACACAGAAACCAACAACCCCTCAGTGACAGAGGCCCCACCCAGGGGCTGGAGGTCTTCCCCAAGGGCAAGGCCAGACCCCTGGACCCTACCCACCAAGCAACAAAGGACATCCAGCACACTGACCACGGTAGCCCCAGCCCAGGTCCTGTACAAGTAGCTGCTGAATGAATGAGAGTGGGCCTTCAATAGGCGAACCAGGTGGTGAGCCCATTCCCAGCAGAGGGGTGGAGGGCAAAAGTGCCCCCTCACCTCCCTGGGGGGATGGCAAAGCCCTGAGGGCAGGACCATGCTTTCCCTGTCCCACCCAACACACCACAGCTAGAGGAGCAGCTGGGACCGGGCCAGACAATGTTCCCTCCAGCGAGTTCTACCACCAGCTGGGCAGGGCTGCCATATCCCCTCCTGAAGCTCCCCACCCAGCCTCGGGTCACCCCCAACCCGCTACAGCCACCAGGGAGACCTGCCCAGGGTGCACATGGAGCCATGATTCTCTCCTGCTCCAAACTCAGCAATGGCCCCCTACTGCCACCTGCTGTGGCAGTGCCTAACTGGCCAGGTGAGAGGACTCTCTTTGAACGTCTGAAAATGTCAGAGCCCCCCCCCACTCACTCACTCACTCACACACAGACACACACACACACACACACACACACACACACACAATGGCAATGTCTGCTTAACGTCTGTTGATTGAGAAGATAGATCATGACAAAGGGCCGCTAGGAATCCATTAATGTTATCAAATGAACTTGTATTTGATTAACACGACAGCATCACCAGCATGTGAGAAGCATCCCTTCTCCACTCTTGGGCAGACAGCGCAGGTACCCATGGGTGCTCAGTGACACTGGACTGGGGAGCGGCATCTGGGGAATGCACACCCCACAGGCCAGGAAGCGCATGGAGCCCGAGCTCCCATTCCTGCACCCCCAAACTCACTTCCCCCAGCTCCCTGCACCCCACACTTCCACACACACCACGTGGTTCATGTTCCTGAACTCCGTCCTCATTCCATCTGCTGAGAACCCACTTCCCTCCCCCTCCCCAGCCCCACTCCATCCTGATTCTCTGTCCCCCAGTTCCTGCCTCAGCTTGGGTCCCACTTCCTCCAGGAAGCCTTCCTTGATCTCCCAGGCTAGATGTCCTTGTGGTTCCTATGTCTCTCTCCATCACTGCACCCTGGGACTCTCTGCGGTTCTGTCTCCCCCAGCGGATGTGAGCTCCTCCAGGGTGGATCCTGGGACTTTTTCACTGTGTCTCCAATACCGAGCATGGCTTATTGGACACACAGGTAGCAAAGTATAACAGTCAGGTAGCCAGCTTCGGAGCCTGGCAGACCTGTGTGCATCCTGGTTCAGCCGCTTCCTGGCTGTGCCCGTGCCTGTGTGTGACGAGGGGATTCCGGTGGTGCCAGTCTCAAAGGGTGAATGGGGCCTCATTGTTAAGCTGCAGAGGAAGGCCTTGCACACAGTCGGTGCTCAGTGACAGTACCTACTGCTGGCGTCAGCGACCCAACTGCCACCGTCACCCAGTGGCACCAAACCCCCTAAGCCTCGACTCCCTCTCAGAGGGGCTCACAGGAAGATCATGGTCTTTGTTGCCAAAAAGAACACCGTACACTCAGCACTGCGTAAAGGGCACAGGGTTTGCAGCTGCACGGACGTGGCTCCGAATCCCCACGTGCCTTGCACCACTGGGAGGCCCTGAGCCAGTCACTCGCCCCTTGGAGCCTCAGTCTAGTCACCTGTGAAATGGGGAAAACAACGGCTGGCGGGATTGAAATGTGTGCAAAGCCTGTGGCACAGTACCAGCCGCCGACACAGCCAACAGCCTGGTCAACACCCCTACTGACAGCACACGGGGCCCAGTCAAAGGAGCTGCATGGCCTCAAAAGGGTCGTCCCTCAGTGACCCAGCAAGAGAGGAGGACACTCCAGGTGAGCGACAAACCCGCTGCATCCAAGCTGCGGGGCGGAGCTGGGTGGCTGGACCCCGGAGTGATCATCCCCTGTTTGCCAGGCTCTGGGAGAGGCACGGACCCCAGGACCACCACAGCTGGGCCAGGCAGGCAGTGGCTGCCTGAGGGCTCGAGGGACGCCCCGGGCACTGGTGTGAACCCAGGCCTCCCCTTCTGGTGCTGGCAGCGATGCCCAGCAGAAAAGTGACCCAGGAGGAGCCCAGGGAGGAAAAGGCAACGTGGGCGCTGAGGGCAGCCGGCCTGGGGGTCAGGGGCAAGGCTGGAACCCAGGTCTGCGCTCGCTGGCTCTGTCCTCGCCCGAAGCACAGACAGGCCCCCGCTCCGGGGCTGTGGCCGGATTCGTGCTCAACGTGCCGGCTGCATCGGAACGCCGGGGAATGGAAAGTTCCTCCCACTGACTCCTCTCTCCTCCTCGTGCTGCTTGTCAAGAGCCCCCTTAGGATTTAGCCAGCGCGAATCCATCTCGCCCAAATGCCTTTTCAGTGTGGGCACGAAAGCAGAGCTCGTTTGCTGGCTTTCTGTATGAGCTGGAATCATTCCTTACAGCCTTTCAGCGATAGTGAATTGACAGGAATTCTAAACTGATTCCAACCGAAGGACGCTGTGATAAAGCTAAATCTATCTCAGTACAAATTGCATGTCAGAAGTTGATTAAAAAGCCACCTCTGTCCAGCTCCACAGCTTGGGGCTGGGACAACCTTGGGACTCTGTCCTCCGGGCAGGTTGGCAGAGGTCCACTGTGAACCCTACGGGCCAGTCTCGGTTTCAGGCAAACAGCCTGGAGACACGCTTGCCGAGTGTGAGTCTCCCCTCGTCCCGCCTGCCCCTGCCCTGAAACCTTCTGCAGCTTGCGGCTGCAGAATCCCCCCTCCCAGAAACCTCCCCAGTGAGAGAGCTGACTCGGCTGCCAACTCGGAGGAGGGGGCGCCTCGGGGTAATGAAACAGAGAAACACACCTGTTTCGAGGTCTGTTAGGTGCAGGGCGGAGTCGAAGCCACCACTGAGGATGTGCCGGCCACAGGGGGACCACCGGGCAGCCCGCACTGCCTCGCTGTGCAGGGAGTAGGTCTGCAAGCAGCTTCCCGAGTCCACGGCGTTCCACACCTACGAGGCAAACACAGCGCCAGATGTCACGAGCGGGGGCCTGAACCTGGGAGCTCAGCTCAGCCCCTGTGCACAGGGAAAAGGCTCTCACGGTAGAACTAGATTCCCAATATTTTACCATCAAAGCAATATCTAGATGTCAAACTTCTCTTCGTGGAAATGTAATAAGGCCTTGGGACTGGCAAGTCGAGGGGGAGACTTTCAC
Source organism: Phocoena phocoena (assembly GCF_963924675.1). Lineage (NCBI taxonomy): Eukaryota > Metazoa > Chordata > Mammalia > Artiodactyla > Phocoenidae > Phocoena > Phocoena phocoena. The sequence continues at coordinate 4,338,197 of NC_089220.1, forward strand.
AAAATTTTTTCTGGGGGTTGAGGGAGCTCACAAGGAAACAGCATGTCCCGTGTTCTGCCGCTCACCTGCCCAGCCCTTCACACCTGCTTCACACCTGCTCACCACCAAAAAGTTCCAGCCCAGCCTCACCTGCACCTCTGACATGTGTCCTCCGAGACAGGACTTTCTGAGACCTGTAGTGGATGCCGCACCAAGCCAGGCTACCTGCACGGGTCCCGCTTTAAGACTAAGATCCAAAATAGAGTCTGCCACAGCTGTGTTTGCAACCAGGCAGAACAGATCTCTGCCCGAGGGGCAAGCTGGCCTTTTTTCTGGGAGAGAAAGTACTGCCCCTCACTCCCCCCTGCTTTCCCTGGGGAGTGAGGCTTGTGGCGGAAAGCCCTATGTACACTTAATGACCTCTGAAATGTGTTTTTAGGCCCTCAAGTATAGAACTGTACATTCCAAGGGCCAGGACCACTTGTGCATGAAAGGGCTGCGTTCGGCTTCCCACCAGCTCTCCCAGGAAACTCTGCCGACCACCACACACCCCAGGGAAAGGCCGGCAGGCGAGCAGCCCAACCAGGCTGGCCCAAGGCCTGGCACACGGAGGTGCTCAGCAGTGCTACTGTCCTCCCTTGGTGTCACTGCAAGAAGAAAGGGATGCTCTCACCTATCATCCAAGGTGGGTCAGAGGACTGAACACAAGAAGCAGGAAGGCACCTACAGGGCCTCCTGTGTGATGCTTCGGCTTGCCAGCCTTGTGACCTGGCTGAAGCTTGGCCTCTTCAGGCCTCAGTCTCCTCCTCCATATAATGGGGATAAGAAGAGCCCCGTCCCAAGGGCAGTGGTGAGGAATGAGTGAGGGCTGGGCACACCGCACCGTAGCTGGAGCACAGCAGGAGCCACGGCGCCGGAGGCTGTGCTTCTTGAGGCATGTAGTGCATGCGGTTCTTAACAGCAGGATTCCCTGACCCTCTCTTATTTCCTTAATAAGAGTAAACCCAAAGCGTGCCCACACAGATCCACAAACTGGATGTGAGAGATAACCTCCCCTTTCAAGATGAGAAAATTCACCCCGCCGCATCCTGAAGGTTCTCAAAATACACAGGATCAGAGCTCTGAAAGCGTATTTCCCGGGCATATGGAAATGTCTAAGATTAAGAAAACAAGAGGTCAAGGGTAGCCTTGAAAGAATGGTAAGAGAGCTCAGTTCCTTTCTTCCTAATTAGGGGTCAACAGCTGGGGTTTCAGACTGAAAAGCAGAAAGTAGCAACATTTACATTTAGAAATACGAACAGAGATCACAGAGGAAAGAGCCAGAAGGCTTCAAAGTGAAGTGAGAATTCATGGCAGAAACGCAGAGCCCAGGGAGCTGCTGTTTTCTCAAAACCGTGTGCAAGTATGACTTTAAAGGAAAAAAATAAAGTCAAACGAATGAACTAGATCTACAGGGTTAACTCGGCTAAACAGTGAAAAGATAACATTGAATACATAAGACAAGCTGCATATATGCAGTACGACGCCATCTAAGTCTTAAAAACACATGGAACACCACCTCACACCCAGCAGAATGGCTTCCATCAGAAAAAAAAGAAGAAGAAGATATGTGTTGGCAAGGAGGTGGAGAAATCAGAACCTTTGTACATTGTTAGTGGGAAGGCAAAATGGTCCAGCCACTAGAGAAAACAGCACAGCAGAACCTCAAAACATTAAGCATAGACTTACAGTATGATCCGGCAATTCCACTTGTGTGTATGTGCTCAAAAAATTAAAACCAGGATCTCAGAGAGATATCTGTATCCCAATGTTCACAGCTGCATTAGTCACAACAGTGAAAATGTGGAAGCAACCCAAGTGTCCACTGATTGATAGATGGATAAACAAAATGTGATATATATACACACAATGGAATATTACTGTCTTAAGAAGAAATGAAATTCTGACACAACTCACCACATGGATAAACCTTGAAGACAACACGCTAAGTGAAATAAGCCACTCACAAAAAGACCCCATATGTGGGGTCCCTAGAGTAGTCAAAATCATAGACGTAGAAAGTAGAACGGTGGTTACCAGGGGCTGCGGGGAGGGGGAGATGGAGACTTTTTAATGGGGACAGAGTTTCAGTTTTGCAAGATGAAGAGTTCTGCAGATGGATGGTGATGACGGCTGCACAACTATGAACGAATGTACTTAATGCCGCTGAACCTACACTTAAAATTGGCTACGCTGGGGCTTCCCTGGTGGCGCAGTGGTTGGGAGTCCGCCTGCCGATGCAGGGGACACGGGTTCGTGCCCCGGTCCGGGAAGATCCCACATGCCGCGGAGCGGCTGGGCCCGTGAGCCATGGCTGCTGAGCCTGCGCATCCGGAGCCTGTGCTCTGCAACGGGCGAGGCCCGCGTACCGCAAAAATTCAAAAAAAAAAAAAAAAAAAAAAATGGCTACGCTGGTAAGCCTTATGTGTATTTCACCACAATTTTAAAAACACACATGAAGCAAAACTCTATCACGTTTCTTTGTGTACTTGTAGTCAGACTATAAAAAATATGCTTGGAGAGGGGAGAGGGAGAGGGCCAGGGTTGGGGGATGGGAGCTGTGAACACTACACTGTATTTCCCCTAAAGAGAGGCAAAGAGAGCGTGAGTGGGCTTCCCTGGTGGCGCAGTGGTTGAGAGTCCGCCTGCCGATGCAGGGCACACGGGTTCGTGCCCCGGTCCGGGAAGATCCCACATGCCGCGGAGCGGCTGGGCCCGTGAGCCATGGCCGCTGAGCCTGCGCGTCCGGAGCCTGTGTTCCGCAACGGGAGAGGCCACAGCAGTGAGAGGCCCGCGTACAGAAAAAAAAAAAAAAAGAGAGCGTGAGAAAATGAATGTGCTCCAAAGCAAATATGCCCAAATGTCCCCATCTATTAAACTCATTCATTTAATCATTCATTCAGCAAACACTTCCTGGGTACCTGCTATCAGCCAGGTGTTGGGAAAGGAGGAGAAGGAGGTGGTGGGGGACGAGGAGGGGGTGGACATATATACACTAATATGTTTAAGAGACCTTAAACCCTGTGGCACCAAGGCCAAAAGCAGCAACCAGAGAGGTCTGAATTCTTGGCCACGGCCTCCTAAATCAGCCGTGGAAACGTGTTTAAGGAAATCCATCAATCCGTAAATTATCCAATAACTCCCCTCTGAAATGAAAAATGCATACTTGGCTCTCCTGGTTGATATATACACAACGATAGCATCAGAATCAATGCACCCCAGTCAGCCACTTCTCAAAGTATCCAGGGTGAGGGAGAGAAGAATCTTTGCTAATCGCTCTCCCTAATTGAATTTAATGTTTGCTGTCAGGTTTTAAAGATTAATTCCCAAACACCGCGCAGCCTGAAGTGTGTACCTTTTTTCAATTAAGTAATTAGAGAGCCCAATCTGCCTTCATGGAATTAAGGAGTTAAGTCTTCTGTCACACGTGCTAAGATGACTTGCTGTATTAACTGGAGACATTCTACGTGTCCGACAAAAGTCAGATTTAGAAAGAACGTGGCAAGCGAAATGTGGTGCAGGTGAACGTTCACTGCAGTTTCCGTGTTCTGCTTACTGAGACGTGGCCCCACCAGGAGTTCCTAACCGTCTCTCAAGACCTATAGCTTTAGCCACGGGTCACCTTCTCTCTGCCTACCTGCCTGACTTTTGTTTTTTATTGGGTTGGCCAAAAGGTTTGTTCAGTTTTTTCCATAAGATGGCTGTAGTAGCACTTAGTTGTTTTTAACTTCATTCAAAACGATTTTGTTAGATTGTATGTGACAGCTGTCATATCAGCATGCATTTAAAAAAAAGACTTATCGACACATGCACCCCAATGTTCACTGCAGCACTACTTACAATAGCCAGGTCATGGAAGCAACCTAAATGCCCATCGACAGACGAATGGATAAAGAAGATGTGGTACAATAGAATATTATTCAGCCATAAAAAGGAATGAAATTGGGTCATTTGTAGAGACGTGGATGGACCTAGAGACTGTCATACAGAGTGAAGTAAGTCAGAAAGAGAAAAGCAAATATCGTATATTAACACATATATGTGGAATCTAGAAAAACGGTACAGATGAACCGGTTTGCAAGGCAGAAACAGAGACACAGACATAGAGAACAAATGTATGGACACCAAGGAGGGAAAGGGGGGGTGGGATGAATTGGGAGATTGGGATTGACATATATACACTAATATGTATACAACAGATAACTGATGAGAACCTGCTGTATAGCACAGGGAAATCTACTTCACTTCTCTGTACAGTAGAAACTAACACAACATTGTAAAACAGCTATACCCCAATAAAAATAAATAAATACATCAAAATTGGTGAATTTTTGTGTTGCCATTTTAATATTGAAGATGGAAGAAAGAAAGCAACATTTTCGGCATACTATGCTTTATTATTTTAAGAAAGGTAAAAATGCAACTGAAACACTAAAAAAGATTTGTGCGGTGTATGGAGATGATGTTCTGACTGATTGAACATGTCAAAAGTGGTTTGCAAAGTTTCATGCTGGAGATTTCTCGCTGGACGATGCTCCATGGTCAGGTAGACCAGTTGAAGTTGATACCAATCAAATCGAGACATTAATTGAGAACCACTCAGGAGATAGCTGACATACTCAAAATATCCAACTCATGCGTTGACAGTCATTCGCAACAGCTTGGTCATGTTCATCACTTTAATGTTTGGGTTCCACATAAGTTATGTGAAAAAAACCTTCTTGACTGCATTTCCACATGTGATTCTCTACTTAAACATAACGAAAATGTTCCGTTTTTAAAACAAATTGTGATGGGCGATGAAAAGTGGATACTGTACAATGATGTGGAACAGAAGAGATCGTGGGGCAAGTGAAATGAACCACCACCAACCACACCAAAGGCCAGTCTTCATCCGAAGAAGGTGATGTTGTATATGTTGTGGGGTTAGAAGGGAGCCCTCTATTACGAGCTCCTTCCAGAAAACCAAACGATTAATTCCAACAAGTGCTGCTCCCAGTTAGACCAACTGAAAGCAGCACTTGACGAAAAGCATCCAGAATTAGTCAACAGAAAATGCATAATCTTCCATCAGGATAACGCAAGACCACATGTTTTTTGATGACCAGGCAAAAACTGTTACCGCTTGGCTGGGAAGTTCTGATTCATCCGCCGTACTCACCAGATATTGCACCTTTGGATTTCCATTTATTTCAGTCTTTACAAAATTCTCTTAAGGGAAAATATTTCAATTCCCTAGAAGATTGTAAAAGGCACCTGGAACAGTTCTTTGTTCAAAAAGATAAAAAAGTTTTAAGAAGATGGAATTATGAAGTTGCCTAAAAAATGGCAGAAGGTAGTAGAACAAAAGGGTGAATATGTTGCTCAATAAAGTTCTTGGTGAAAATGAAAAATGTGTCTTTTATTTTTCCTTAAAAGCCGAAGGCACTTTTTGGCCAACCCAATATTATAAAACAAATACAATCTCTGTAAAAAATACTCAAATTATACAAAAGTGCAAAAAGTAAAACCCCATAGGAATCAACAACAGGATGGCTGTTTCTCTGATTACATTGTAAATAAGTGTTCTGCAAAAAATTTTTCAAAACAAACAAACAAAAAAAACCCAGAAAAACACAAAGAAGAAAATAAGAAGCAGCTATCATCCCACTACCTGGAGATAATAGCTGTCAGACTTCTTTGTGAATCTTTGCCTCCCGTTTGGCCCTGTCCTGCCAGCCCCTGCCTCACGGACCCTCCTAGTTCAGTCCCAGCTCATGGACTCCTGTTTATCCTCGACAGTCTCTGCTGTCCCAGGATATCATTCTAGAGACCACTGTCAGGCTTGCACAGCTTACCACAAGCCTGTGCAGCCGGTGCCCAAGCCTTCATCAGGCCATTTACCTGCAAAAGTTTTGGGAATCCTTCAGGGTGTGTGTGTATTCAAGGGCTGGAATTGCATTGAATCCACAGACCAATTTGGGGAGATGTCCTAACAATACTGAGTCTTCTGATGCATGAACAGGATATATCTCTCTTTTTATCAATATTTAGGTCTTTAATTTCTCTAAGCAATGGTTTATAGTTTTTTGATGAAAAAATCTTGCACAACTTTTGTCAAATGTATCCCTATTTTTGTCATGTTGTGATGATATTGTAAATAGTATTTAAAATTTTTAAATTTCAGGTTCTTTTCTAATGTAGAAATACAATTAATTTTCTATATTGACCTTGAATTCGGCAAACTTGCTAAACTATTAGTTCTAAAGGGTTTTTTTTTTTGTAGATTCAGAAGAGTTTTCTACATAGACAATCACATATGTGAACAAAAACAAGTTCACTTCCTCCTTTCTGATCCAGATACCTTTTATTTCTTTTTCTTGCCTTATTGCACAGGCTATAATCCCCAGAACAATGCTGAATAGACACGGTGTGAGTGAACACCCCTGCCTTGTTCCTGACCTCATGGGGAAAGCAGTCAGTCTTTTACACAGTTAAGTAAGATGCTAGAGGTTATGTTTTCATAAATGCTCCTTAACAGTTTGAGAAAATTATCTTCTATTTCCAGTTTGCTGAAAGTTTTTATCAGGAATGAAAGCTGGATATTGTCAAAAGCTCTTTCTATATCTCTTGAGATGATCATCATATGGTTCTTCTTTTATAGTTCATCAATAGGCTGTATTATATTAATTGATTTTCAAACATTAAGTTAAACTTGAATTCCTGGGACAGATCCTACTTAGTCAGGACATATAAATAAATAAATAAATAAATAAATAAATAAATAAATAAATAAATGTTGGATTGATTTGCTAAATCTTACTTCTTCTCTTGGTTTGGTACCACAGTAATGGTGGCCTCACAGAACAAGTTGGGAAGTGCTTCCTCCTCTTTGATTTTCTGGAGGAGTTTGAAAAGAATTGTGTATTAATTTTCTAGGGCTGCCATAACAAAATACCACAAACTGGCTGGTTTAAACAATAGATATGTATTCTCTCCTAGTTCTGGAAGTCAAAAGTCAGAAATCAAGGCAGGATTGGTTCCTTCTGAGGGCTGTGAGGGAAGGATCTGTTCCAGACCTCTCTTCTTGACTTGTAGATGGCTGTCTTCACACTCACATGGTGTTCTCCTTCTATGCCTGTCTGTCTTCATATATCCCCTTTTTATGAAAACATAGGGACTTCCCTGGTGGTGCAGTGGTTAAGAATCCACCTGTCAATGCAGGGGACACGGGTTCAAGCCCTGGTCCGGGAAGATCCCGCATGCCAGAGAGCAGCTAAGCCCATGCGTCACAACTGCTGAGCATGCATTATAGAGCCCAAGAGCCACAACTACTGAAGCCCGCATACCTGGAGCTTGTGCTCTGCAAGAGGAGAAGCCACTGCAATGAGAAGCCTGCTCACCACAACGAAGAGTGGTGAGCAGTCTTCTGCTCACCTGCTCACCACAACTAGAGAAAACCCACACGCAGCAACGAAGACCCAACGCAGCCAAAAATAAATAAATAAATTTATTTTAAAAAAAGAAAAGAAAATGAAAGTCATACTGGATTAGGGTCCATCCTAAAGACTTCATTTTAACTTGAATATCTCTATAAAGATCCCATCTCCAGGGCTTCCCTAGTGGCACAGTGGTTGAGAGTCCATCTGCCGAGGCAGGGGACACGGGTTCGTGCCCCGGTCTGGGAAGATCCCACGTGCCGCAGAGCAGCTGGGCCTGTGAGCCATGGCCGCTGAGCCTGTGCATCTGGAGCCTGTGCTCCGCAGCAGGAGAGGCCGCAGAGGTGAGAGGCCCGCGTACCGGAAAAAAAATAAATAAATAAATAAATCCCATCTCCAAATAAAGACATATTCTGAGGCACTGGGGGTTAGGACTTAGAAATACAAATTTTGAGAGAGACACAATCCAACCCATAACAAATTGGTCCTATTTCTTACTTAAATGTTCGGTAAAATTCACTAGTGAAGTTTTGGGGCATGGAGTTTTCTTTATGGGAAGGCTTTTAACTATGAATTCAATTTCTTTAATAGAGACAAGGCTTTGGAGTTATCTAATTTTGTCAGTGAGCTTTTATTGCTTGAGTCTCTCACGGGATTTATCCAGGTCATCTAAGTTGTAGAATTCATTGACAGAAAGTTGATCATAGTATTACCTTAGTACTCTCTTAATATCTTTAGAATTTGTAATTAAGTCACTTCTCTTATTCCTAATATTGGTAACTTGTATGTTTTCTCTTTATTCCTGATGAGTGGCTAAAGGTTTATCACTTCCACTGATCTCAAAAAACCAGCTTTTGGCACCACTGACTTTTCTCTACTGTTTATCTGTTTTCTCTTTCAGTTATTTCTGCTTTTTCTTTATCTCCTCTCTTTTGCTTACTTCGGGTTGTATTTGCTTTTCTTTCTTTTGTATGTAAAGTGGAAGCTAAGATCATTGATTTGAAATTTTCTTCTTTAATATAGGCATTAATGCTATAAATTACCATCTGAGAACTACTCTAGCTACATTCCACAAAATTTTATATGTTGTGTTTTCACTTGCATTTGGTTCAAAATACTTTCTAATATACCTATCAGTTTCTCCCTGAACCCAGAGGTTAATTACAAGTGTGCTGTCTAGTTTCCAAATATTTGGGTTATCTGTCATTGATTTTTAATTTAATCTTATCACCATTAGAGAATATACTTTGAATAATTTCAATCCTTTTAAATTTACTGAGCCTTGTTTTACGGCCTAGAATATGGTCTATCTTGGTAAACATTCCATGTACACTTGAAAAGAATGTGTGTTCTGCTGTTGTTACATGGAGTGTTCTATCAATGCCAATTAGGCCAAGTTGGTGATAGTGTTGTTCAAGTCTTCTATACCTTTACTGATTTTCTGTCTACTTGATCTATTGATTATTGAAAAAATGGTGTTGAAAGCTCCAACTATAATTGTATATATGATTATTTCTCCATGCAGTTCTATCAGCTTTGCCTCATGTATTTTAAAGCTCTCTTATTAGATGTATACATATTTATGCCCTTAATGTTTATGTGCCCAAAGTATCTAGTATTATGTCCTTTGATGAATTGACCCCTTTCTCATTATAAGATGTCTCTCTTTATCCCTGCTAATATTCTTTGCTCTGAAATCTACTTTGTCTAATATTAATATGGCCACTCTTTTTTTTAATTACTATTAGTATGGTATATCTTCTTCCATCCTTTTACATTTAACCTTTGGTGGCTTTTCATTTAAGGTTTCTTGCAGGTATTGTATAATTGGGTCCTGCCTTTTTATCCAACCTAACACACTTTGTCTTTTTTTTTAATTTATTTATTTTGGCTGTGTTGGGTCTTCGTTGCTGCATGCAGGCTTTCTCTAGTTGCTGTGAGCAGAGGCTACTCTTTGTTGCGGTATGTGGGCTTCTCATTGCGGTGGCTTCTCTTGTTGTGGAGCACGGGCTCTAGGCACGCGGGCTCAGTAGTTGTGGCTTGTGGGCTCTAGAGCGCAGGCTCAGTAGTTGTGGTGCACAGGCTTAGGTGCTCCATGGCATGTGGGATCTTCCCGGACCAGGGCTTGAACCCGTGTCCCCTGCATTGGCAGGTGGATTCTTAACCACTGCGCCACCAGGGAAGCCCTCAGCCTTTATTTCTTTAAATAATTTTTTCTGTTCTCTCTTCCTCTGAAGACTCCAATTTCACGTATCTTGGGTAAGCTTGAAGTTATCTCACAGTTCACGGTGCTCTGTTTATTTTTTCCCCAAGCTTTTTACTCTCTGTGCTGCATTTTAGATAGCTTCTATAACTATGTCTTCAAATTTGCTAACCTTTTCTTTTACAGTTTATGATCTGCAATTAATTCCATCTAGTGTAGTTTTCATCCAAAACATTTTTTTTTCACCTCTAGAGTTCGATTTGGACCTTTCTTCTGTCTTCCATGTCTCTCCTTATTGTGTTCATACTTTTCTCCACCTCTTTGTATATATAGGGCATATTTATAACAGCTGGTATAACGTTATTTACTAATTGTATCATCTTGCCATTTCTAGGTATGTTTCTATTTATTGATTTTTCTTCTCATCATGGTTCAGATTTTTCTTCTTCTTTCACATGCCTTTGTAATCTTTGTTTGGAAGCAAGACAGTGAATTTTACTTTAGTGGATTTTTTAAAATTTTTTTGTATTCCTATAATAGTCTTGAGGTTTGTTCTGGGACACAATTAAATTCCTTGGAAACAGTTCACTTCTTGCCAGGATAGTCTCTAAGCTTTGATAGGAGGAAAAAGAGCAGCATTTATCTAGGGCTGTTTTACTCCATTCCTGAGGCAATACCCTTGTGAATTACAAGGATTTCCCACTCTGGCTTATGGGAATATGACGTATTCTTGGTCCTGTGAGCTCTGGGGATTGTTCATCCTGTTCCTTTCAAGTGGCTCTTTCCCCACCTTGGGGAGCTTCCTCCTACACATGTGCTGATCAGTATTTCACTGAAGACTTGGAGGGAACTCCTGTAGGCTCTGGAGCTCTCTCTCTCTCTGGGCAGCTCTCTAGTCTCTGGTTCTCTATTCTGAGAACCAGAACTCTAGAGAGAACTCTAGCTGCCTTGCCCTTCCTGGATGCCAGCTCTGTCTCCTCAACTCAGGAGGATCACTGGGACCCATCTGGGTTTCTCCTCCCTGTGCTATAGTCCAGAAACTCTCATCGGGCTGTAAGCTGCAACAATCTCAGGGCTCATCCCATTTTGTTTCCCCTCTCTCAGGGATCACTGTCTACACTACCTGGTGTTCAGTGCCTGAAAACCACTGTTCCTTATATTTTACCTGTTTCTTTTAATTATTTAAGATTGAGGCATAAATCTGGTCCCTATTACTCCATCTTAGCCAAAAGCATAAATCCCCATAAGTTGTTTAGAAGTATGTGATTTAACTGTCAAATGTTTATGGAGTTTTTCTTATTTTTCAGTATCTTATTATTATTTATTATTAATTTAATTCCACTGTGATCAAAGACTAGGCTTTCTATTGTTTAAACTCTCTTTTAATATTTATTTATTTACATTTCTTTAGGCTGTGCCGGGTCTTAGTCGTGGCACACAGGATTTTCACTGCAGCATGTTTTAGTTGCAGCATGCAGACTCTTAGTTGCAGCATGCATGTGGGATCTAGTTCCCCGACCAGGGATTGAACCCGGGCCCCCTGCATTTGGAGCATGGATTCTTACCCACTGGACCACCAGGGAAGTCTCTAAGCTTTTTTAAATGTATTGATATTTGCTTTATGTCCTAGCACATGGCCTACCTTAGAGAAGTACTATTTGAATTTGAAAAGCATCTGTACCCAGCATTGTTATGTACAGTGTTCCATAAATGTCAGTTTAGTTAAGGTAGTTGATAATGTTATACAGATCTTCCATCTTTATTGATGTGTCTAGTTGTTCTATCAACTACTTAGAGAAGAGTGTTAATATCTCCAATTATGACTATGGATTTGTTTACTCTCCCTTTAATTCTATGAAAACTTTTTCCTGTATTTTGAAGCTCTGTTTTTAGGTACACAAGATTGTTACGTCTTCCTGATGAATTAATCATTTTATCACTATGAAAAGTCCCTCTTATCTCTGGTAATACCCTTTGTCTTGAAGTCTATTTTATTGGTTAGTATTATAATACTTCCAGTCTTCTTACGCTTACTATTTGGATGATATCCCTTTATTCCACCTATTTCCTTTTAGCTTATTTGTCTCTTTTTTACTTGAAGTGCACCTCTTGTCAACAGTATATAATTTAGTCTTGCTTTTGTATCCATTCTGACAATCTCTTTTTTTTTTTTTTTTTTTTTTTGTGGCCTCTCCCGTTGCATAGCACAGGCTCCGGACGCGCAGGCTTAGCGGCCATGGCTCACGGGCCTAGCCGCTCCGCGGCATGTGGGATCTTCCCGGACCGGGGCACAAACCCGTGTCCCCTGCATCGGCAGGTGGACTCTCAACCACTGCGCCACCAGGGAAGCCCTGACAATCTCTTTTGATTGTAGTGTTTAGTCCATGCACATTTAATGAAATTGTCGATATGAGCAGATTTACATCTACCAGTTTGCTGTTAGTTTTCTGTTTTACCTCTGTTTTATTCCTCCTTTCCCCCTTTACTGCCTTCTTTTGAAATACCTATTTTTAGAATTCCATTTTATCTATTGGCTTCTTAGCTATGCCTCTTAACCTTTTTTAAGTGGTTGCTCTAGGGATTATAATATACATGCTTAATATTTTATTTTTTTCATCTTTATTGGAGTATAATTGCTTTACAATGTTGTGTTAGTTTCTGCTGTATAACAAAGTGAATCAGCTATATGTATACATATATCCCCATATCCCCTCCGTCTTGAGCCTCCCTCTCACCCTCCCTATCCCACCACTCTAGGTCATCGCAAAGCACCAAGCTGACCTCCCTGTGCTATGCGGCTGCTTCCCACTACTTATTTTACATTTGGTAGTGTATATATGTCAATGCTACTCTCTCACTTCGTCCCAGCTTCCTGTGCCCCCTGTGTCCTCAAGTCCATTCTCTACATCTGAGTCTTTATTCCTACCCTGCCACTAGGCTCTTCAGTACCATTTTTTTAGATTTCATATATGTGCGTTAGCATATGGTATTTTGTTTTTCTCTTTCTGACTTACTTCACTCTGTATGATAGACTCTAGGTCCATCCACCTCACTACAAATAACTCAATTTCATTCTTTCTACGGCTGAGTAACATTCCATTGTATATATGTCATGCTTAATATTTTAAAGTCTTCTTATAGTAAATTGTACCAGTTTACATAAAATATAAGAAGCTTGCAACCATAAATGTCTTCTCCAACCCCCATCCTTTACACTATAGTTGTCATATGTATTCCACCCATATATGTTATAAACCCCACAATGCAATGTGAAAATGTTTGCTTTAAATAGTCATATGTATTCTTTTAATTTAAGAGGAAAAAATAGTCTTTTATATCTTCCCACATATTTGCCATTGACAGCCACTTCAATCCTTCCTAAAGATATGAGTTCCTATCTGGTATCATAGTCCTCCATCCTAAAGAACTTCCTTTAACATTTCTGTAGTGCACATCTGCTTCCAATGAATTCTCACCTACTTCTCATTCATCTGAAAATGTCTTCATTTCACCTTCATTCTTAAAGGATACAGAATCATGAGTTGAGACATTTTTATTTTTCTATCAGCACTTTAAAGATGCCATTCCAGGGGCTTCCCTGGTAGTCCAGTGGTAAAGAACCTGCCTTCCAATGCAGGGGATGCAGGTTCAATCCCGGGTCAGGGAACTAAGATCCCACATGCCGCAGGGCAGCTAAGCCCACACACCACAATTACTGAGCTCGCGCACCTCAACAAGACAGCCCGCGTGCTGCAAACTACAGAGCCCACATGCCCTGGAGCCTGCGCACCACAACTAGAGAGAAGCCCACGCACCACAACTGGACAGAAGCTCACGCACCGCAACAAAGAGCCTACACACCACAACAAAAGATCCCACATGCCACAACTAAGACCCGAGGCAGCCAAAATAAAGAAAATAAATATTTTTTTTAAAAAGATGCCATTCCACTGTCTCTGAACTCCATTGTTTCTGATGAGAGAAGTCAGTCATTTTCATATCATTATTCCCTTCCACATGATACTCATTTTTCTCTAGCTACTTTTTTTTCTTAATAAACTTATTTATTTATTTATGGCTGCATTGGGTCTTCGTTGCTGTGCAAGGGCTTTCTCTAGTTGAGGTGAGCAGGGTCTACTCTTCATTGCAGCGCACGGGCTTCTCATTGCGATGGTTTCTCTTGTTGTGGAGCATGGGCTCTAGGCGTGTGGGCTTCAGCAGTTGCAGCATGTGGGCTCAGGAGTTGCGGCTCGCAGGCTCCAGAGCACAGGCTCAGTAGTTGTGGTGCATGGGCTTAGTTGCTCTGCGGCATGTGGGATCTTCCTGGGCCAGGGATCGAACCTGTGTCCCCTGCACTGGCAGATGGACTCTTAACCACTGAGCCACCAGGGAAGTCCCTCTCTGGCTACTTTTAAGATTGTTCTCTTTAGCTTTGGTTTCCAGAAGTTTGACTATGATATGCCACAGTGTGGTTTCCTTTATATTTGCCCTGTTTGGGGTCTGCAGGGTTTTTTTTTTTTTTTCCTTTTGAATCTGTAAATGTACATATTTCATCAAATTTGGGGAGTTTTTAGGCGTTATTTCTTTGAAAAGTTTTCTCTTCCCCATTGTCTCTCATCTTCTCTGAGACTCCAATTATACATACTAGACTATTATATATTAGACAAATATCTCTGGATATTGTCCAGAGGTTCCTGAGTATCTGTTTCTTTTTCCCTCTATTCTTTTTCTCTGCTTTCAAGTTGAATCATTTCTATTGCTCTACCTCCAAGTTCACTGGCTCTTTCTTCTCTCATCTCCATTCTGCAATGGAGTCCAAAGCACAAACTCTTTATTTCAGACACTATATTTTTCAGTTCCAGGCTTTCCTTTTTTTTTCTTTACAGTTTCTATTTTTGTACAGAGATTTCCTATCTTGTTATTCATTGTGTGTATATTTTCCTTTGTGTCCCTGAGTATTTTTATAATTGTTTTAAAATACTTGTCTGCTAATCTCAAAATCTGGATAATCTTGGAGAGAAACTCTTTCTCTTGAATGTGGGTTTCTTTCTTTCCTTCCTGTTTCTTTCTATATTGAGTAATTTGGGGTGAAATATTAGATTTACAAAATTTACATTGTATAAACTCTGGATTCTGTTATGTTTCTCTGAAGAACATCAACTTTTTTAAAAACAGGAAAACTAACCTGACTCTATTCACATTTCAAACTTTGTCTCCTCTGTTGTGTGCAGCGGCAGAAATCCCATTCAGTTGTCTTAGTCTGAGCTGAACTGCTTAGAATCTGCCCCATGCATGGGTTCAGGAGTCTTCAGAGATTTGGGCAGAGTCTGTACACAGAATTTGTGGCTCCCCCGCTCTGACTCTTTCCTGTCTGAGATTTCCCTCGTCACTCTCCAGCTGCTGTAGTTGCCCCAAATTACGGTTCTTCAAGCCAGTAACACTACAGGTTTTCTATCTGACTTTTAGCTGCTCTGCCTGGCACAGACTGGAGCCTACCCTCAGGCAGAAAAACATAAAAGTAGGAAATTCATCCAATGCTATTTCCTTCTTCGAAGGGAAGACCCTCTTCTATGTCTGCCTGCTTTTTGCTGTGCTCCAATACCTTCGGGTAGTTTGTTATTGCTTTTGTTCAGAGTTTATAATTGTCAGCTGTGGGAAGGTTAGTCTGACGGGAACTGCTCCTTCATTACTGGAAATCAAATCTAATATCGAATTTTAAGCATCTGGTTTGCAGTAATGGAGAGTAGTACGCCACCCTATCTCCTCACCTCCACCCCAGTACTTCAGTAAAAAGTACTGAATACCTCTACCCCAGTATTTCAGTAAAAATCTCCCCACATCCTGAATCCTGGTAGGAATATTTAGAAAAGTCAGGGGATTGGAGCATTCATTGTGTGGGTGGGTCACTGTGTCACAGAGATGACGAGAAGGCCAGTGTGATCTACACACTGATGTCATTTACTGCAGGCATGAATGAGGAGCCAGGAATGATTTAAGGAAATAATCCCACACACAACACTCTCCCCACCCCTGTCAGCTTCAGGAAAACTTGTAGAGAGCCTGGGAAGCCTGCAGCATTCCTAGCATACATGGTATAGGAGTTTGAACCAATTTCACTTCAATCTCTTAAGAGCAGGGTACCTCGGCTGGTATCTGCAAAAACAGTGAGAGCTAAGGCAGCATTTTCATCTTACACCATCCTCCTAAGTGCTTCCTAAAATGTTTTCTAGGGGCTTCCCTGGTGGCGCAGTGGTTGAGAGTCCGCCTGCCGATGCAGGGGACACGGATTCGTGCCCCGGTCTGGGAGGATCCCACATGCTGCGGAGCGGCTGGGCCTATGAGCCATGGCCGCTGGGCCTGCGCGTCCGGAAGCTGTGCCCCGCAACGGGAGAGGCCACAACAGCGAGAGGCCCGCGTACCGCAAAAAAAAAAAAAAAAATGTTTTCTATACCAAATGATGCAAGTTCCCTTAAAGTAAAGGTTGAGGAGAAACTTGATCAGAATCTGTAAGTACATGAGCATTTTCATTAGACAGAGAATTCCAAGAAATTATTCTCTCGTTCAATAAGGTCAGAACAAAGGGAAGGAGTTTTAAATGCCAGCAGAAGATGTAAAGGAGCAAAAAAGAGTTTTCTTTGCGTAAAAAGGATTAAGAGCAAGATGTCTGCAGAGGTTGCTGAAGAATGCGTGGAGAGTGGAGGCGGGGGCTCTAGAGGTCATCACCCTCCTTGTGGAGTGGGGAGGAGCCCTTGGCGGCCTGCAGGCCCCCCAGCAGGTGGTGCAGCCTATCCAGCGGTGGGGAGTGCCCGACTCCAGGAGGAGCTGGAGCCCCTTCTGAGAGCACTGCAACCTTGGACATTATTCTGAGACAAAATACCACCTCACCTCCTACCTCCAGGTAACAGTAATCACGCACTCAACCGTACTACACATAAGCCGTGTTTTAAGCACTTCACAAGAATTAACTCAATCCTTACTGCACAGTAGGAGGTGGGTATTATTATAAACATCATTTGACAGTTGAGATAACTGAAGCACAGAGAGGTTATCTGCCCCAGGTCACACGGTGAGAGGTGGAGCAGAGAATCAGACGAGGCAGACTGGCCGGAGAGCCTTCAGGCTTAAACATCAATGCTCGCCCACCTCCCGCCTGCAATGTGCTCTGCGGCCCCACACACGGCTCCTAATCCAGTTCTCTGGACTAACACAACACAAAGTCAGACTGAGCCCTCTTCCCACTGCCAGCCCTTTAGGGACGGATGAATAGACAAACGGACAGATGAACAGACGTATGGACAAATGTACAGAGGAACCAAAGGATGGCTATCCTGGTTTTGAGTCCTCTAGAGCTTGGACAAGCAGACCTCCCTTCTGAAATGCTACCCAATTTGTTTATTATAAGCTGTGGAACAGAAGAATGCTAAGTATTGTGTCCTTTGGTCACGAGAAACCTCCACCACCCTAGAAGTAAATCATTAATTCTTTAGGTTGGGTGCTCTTTTTCAACAAGCCACGGCCATCTAGTCGGACACCATCGCATGGTAGACACCACCACCTCCCTGCCATGTTCGCAAGAACAGCCTGAGATTCTCTGGCACCAGGAGGACCTGGGGTTCCAGCTCTTCTGCAAAATAAGGATGAGATGGAATCGTCAAGATTCTAAAGACCTGGGCCCCATGAGTGTCAGGTGCCTTTCCAAATTAAGATACACTTGGTCTCTGGCCTCAATATACACAGATCCTATGAGTCTAAGAACTCAAAAAAGAATGAATGGTTTTGGTGACTGAACGCTGGCTCCCAGCAGCACACCTGTCTTTTAGTCCTGCAGTGCCATGGATTCTACTGCTTGCCCGGTGTCCACGCGCCCACCTTCCTTGGAGAACCACGCATGCCCCACTCAGTTAGTGTGTTGCACGAGGCACTGGCTCAAAGCTTCTACAAAGGACACGTAACCCAGTCCTGGACAACCCAAGGCAGCGGGGTACAAGCCCAGGGCTGCAGCAGGCAGTAGAGGGGAAGAAGCATTTCCTCACCGTTGGGGCTGCGAAGCAGTAGCCCTGAGGCTGAAAGGGAGCCACCACAGGGGTGGCGTGTCCCTGGGACCAGGGCACACCTAGAGACAGAGAAGGTGAGACAAAGACATGAGGACATCTGACCCCTGAGTGCGGCCACGCCTGAAGCTAAACAGCCCTCAGCATTGTCACCCTTGAACAAACAGATTCACTTTTTTGCTTTAAGCTACTAGGAATTGAGTGTTCTATCACTTGGAACCGAGAGTTCTAACATAAATCCATTGTAGAATTTTTCCAGAGGTCAAGGTTAGTTTTATTGATAGTTAGCTTCTAACACCAGCTTTTCTCTCTCTTGGAAAGCCCATCTAGTCTCCTCAAATGTCCCCCCTTCTCCACAGCTTCTAAGCACTACCGCAGCCCATCAACATAGGTAGAATGCTCTAGGTCTCAGTGCTGGAGCGCACTTAAACACTGCCAGGTGCTCTTCCAGACCAGCCCACCTCAGGGGGAACAGGAAGGGCAGTTAGGGACTTTTTCAGGCTGAATGTCACGTCTGCCCTTGAGCCGCAGGCCTCTCTCCTCCGTGGCTCGCCTACCCTAAAGCCAGATCATCAAAAGGGGCTTCGTACTGCTCCCCACTCTTTGAAGCTAAGAAGTACTCGTTCTCAAAAAATGCCCGGGGAAAGAGGAGGGTGTGACCTGGTTAGAAGGAGTCATAATATCATACTTTAACTTCTGTGCATCACTTTCCACAGTACTTTTCCAAATTACGGAACCATGTGATCCACAGATAGACCCACGAGGTCAGCAGGGAAGTTACCTCCATTTTACAGATGTGCAAACAGAGGCTTTGAAAATTGGGCAACTCTCATTCATTCATTGGGTTTATTCCACAGATATTTATTTATCCAGGGTCCACTATGTGCCAAGAACACTGCTCACTGCTAGAATCTCCGGGGAACAAAACAGCTCACAAGAGTCTGATGAAAGAAAAAGATACTAAGCAAATGTACAAACGGGTATTACAACTGGGGACAGTGCTAAGAGAAAAGAGCTGGCCTCCAAGAGATAATAATAGCAGGTGAAGCTTAATTCTGACTGAGGAGGTGGGCGGGCTGCTGAGGAAGGTGGGGAGGTGGGAGGGCGGGGAGAGCCAGCCTGCAGAGGGGCCGGGGCCCCATGTGGATGGGAGCGCAGCAGGGGCGGGCAAAACAGATCGGAGAACTCTGGAAGTGTCTCCCTCCACAAAAGATGGGGAGCTGTTGAAGGGTTAAACATAGGAGAGAAAAGCAAGAGTCAGCTTTCCTTTTGAAAGAACAGTCTGGCTGATGCACAGGAGGCCAGAATCCTGTGGGGAGACCAGTGAAGAGGACGACCAGAGGGGAGGGAGCAGCCCGGGGCTAAGGACACACTGGACGTCATTTTGGAGAAGCGTCACCAGGACCTGGGGGTGGATCTGACTGGCAGTGAGGTGGAAGGAGAGAAGCTGAGAAGGTGGGGTGCCGCAGGCAGAGGGGGCACCACTGGAGGAGTGGCAGGGAAGACAGACGGGGACAAGGGACAGTAGTGGCAGGGAGGTGGGACATCCGCCACCTGAGCCGGGGGAGGAGCCGGCTCGTGATCAGCGTGTCTGCTTCACCCACGGGCAGGGACGGGCTGCGTGCAGCAGTCACTGAGTGGGGGCCCCTGAGAGCACCGCCTGACTTATTTCCAGTGGCCTCCAACTTAATCCTTGTGCAGGCCCAGGCTGGGGGGTCCTGGTGTCCTGGCTGTCACACACAGCCTTGTCCCCGGGGAGCACCTCCTGACAGCTTTTCCAGAGACCCAGCTAAGTCCCCCACCCCACCTGACGCCAGCCAGGGCAGGACCCCCCAACAGGGTGACCACTCTCAGAAAGTGAGGCCACTCAGGTCCTGCTGCCACGGCAACCGCCACAGGCCAGCGCCAGGCTGTCTCTGCTCCCCAAAGAGGCCTTCCGGGGCAGCCCTGAGGGCAGGCTCCGTCAGGCCCACAGTGCCCACCAAAGCCACGGTTCTCACCAGCCCTCCGTGAGGGGGTTTGGATGGGGGTGGTCATTCTCATTATGATTTCTCAATATGCATTAAAAAACAAAACAAAACAAAAAACACAGGCCCCTCACCCTAAAACGCATGCAGACACCCAGCAAGGAGGTACGCTCAGAGCTTTCTGGCCTTAAGGCCTTATCTGGCTGTGGGCTTCTGCTGGCCACGCTCAGGGACTCCATACGGGTTGCAAATGGACCCAGTCTAGCGGGAAAGCCTCCAGTTGACCTGAGAGCCACCCACTCACCTGCCCAGCCTCACCTCTCACCACCACCTCACCTGCACATCGCCCTCTAGCCAGGCTTCCCAAACTCACCTTGCTCTTTGCGACCTGTGGCTTTACACATGCCCTTCCCTGTACTCGAAGCAAATTCCTCCCTCTCCACCACATTGGCCCCTACTCTTCCCTCCAGTCTCAGCTGAGATGTTCCTTCCTCCAGGAAACCCTCCTGACTATCTGGGATATAATCCCAGTGGATGTTCCCATCGTGCTCCACGCTTTCCCTCCTGGAGGGCTGGAGGCACCATGTGGCAGTGGCTGCCATCTGACCTCTTTCCTGAAGACAAGTAAAGAGTGGTCATCGTGGTCGGGACAGAGTGGTCGGTGGCATTGTGCAGCTAGATGGACTGCTTTGTTCTTCCATTTTCAGTCATTACTCCTTTCTCCCATTATTTATTTATAATGTTTTCAAGATTATGAAAGAAACACATGCACTTATATAATAACCCCCACAAGGGCTATCATTTCTTTTTTTTATTTATTTTATTTCTTTTTTATTTTTGGCCGCGTTGGGTCTTTGATGCTGAGTGCAGGCTCTTCTCTCGTTGCAGCGAGCGGGGGCTACTCTTCGTTGCGGTGTGCGGGCTTCTCATTGCGGTGGCTTCTCTTGTTGCGGAGCACGGGCTCTAGCCATGCGGGCTTCAGTAGTTGTGGCACGTGGGCTCAGCAGTTGTGGCGCACGGGCTTAGTTGCTCCGCGGTGTGTGGGATCTTCCCGGACCAGGGCTCGAACCCGTGTCCCCTGCATTGGCAGGCGGATTCTTAACCACTGCGCCACCAGGGAAGCCCGGGGCTATCACTTCTTTAGACCCCCACCTGCCCCACACTGCCAGGTGCTGAGCCGAGTGATGGAATCTTCACAGCACCCCTCTGAGGTAGATGTAACTGGGCCATTTGATAGATGAAGAGACTGAGGTATGAAGAGAGTTGCCCAAGGTTATACAATGTGCACGTAACGGGCCCAGGATTCATGGCCAGTGTCCAGATCTGTGTGCTTCTCCCTGGGGTGCTCCTCGCCTGGGTGCCAGGTGTTGCCACTCTAGGCAGTGGGAAGTGGGTAAGGGACTGAAAAAGTACAGAAGGGGACACTGAATCTAATCCTTGTGCTCAGACGAAGGAGCCACTGTGACCCTGCCGGCAGCATCTGCCCAGTATTTTTCTCTGCATGCTTGGTTTTTCCTGGGATCTCACTGAAGATACAATTTGGCCTCCTGCTTTCCTCACTTAACACTTTCCAGTGTTCTTAAAAACTTCCTTTTCGAAAGAGCAGTTACTCAACAATTCCAGAAAAGCCAAGCATGGCTATGGCAGGGGCCTTGAACTTGACCACTTGCCCCTGGTGCCGACAGATATATGCACACAGCAAGAGGATTTAACTGCCTGATTCAGCACGGTGGGAAGGAGTAAATTGCTTGTGCCTGGGAAATACATTACCTCAATCTCACAAATGGTTTTTGAAAATCATTAAGCCACAGAAATGTCATTCTGCAGGCCCGGCTTCTGCCACCTCCCCGAACCGCCCAGTGGTGCCCCACGGCGCTGCATTAGGTGTAGACAAACTCAGAGCACTCACACCTGGGGTGGTAGCAGGCTGAGCCCCTCGGCCCAGATCACCCCCAAATGCCTCCTGAAAGACAAGGAGATGGTTCTGATCTGCTCAATTCACAGACAGTAAAAGAGCTGCTGACACTCGACAAGGAACAAGTCCCATCTCCCCCTGGAAAGCTCGCATGCCCACCATGCCCACCAGCAGCAGAAGTTCCTGCTCTGCGGCCGGCATTGCTGTTAACTCCCCAGAAATTATCTTTGTGATATCTCCAGGCTGGTGCCCAAAAATAAAATCCTAGTACATTTATGCGTCTCAAGTCCATTTCTCAGAAACAACCCCTAAGTCTAATGGCCTCTAAAAGGGCCAGCTAAGGACTAACTGACCAGTTTCCAGTAGCTTTCGGTTAACTCAAACCTCCTCAGCGCCCAAGCTCACGCCCAGGCCTGGGGTTCTTGGGGGCTGAATATCCACTCTTCCCTAACAAACTGTACCTGGGATGCATTCGGTGGTATAAATGGTGTCCCCAAAATTCCTAATAGTCTTGAATTAGTCTGTATAATTACATTACTTCAATGAGCACAAAATTATGTTACCTGTAAAAGTCTAACAAGTGATTCTAAAGGATTAAGAAAAGTTATATAAGAGGATAATAAGTCTATAGCCCTTAGGTCAATGATTTTTGCGGTCACACAGCCTGTAATTCACAGAAGCTGCTTGGCCGTGAGTTTAACAGCCAGAAATCCCTTTACCTGAACCTGTGCTGACAGCAACAAGGATTCACACATCAGAGAACAGCAGTTCCCCCAAGAGCCAGGTGAGGTCAGCAATACCTGTAGTGATTACAGAAGGCTCATTTGGCCATTAGTCAATCTGTCTCTCCTACACTCTTGATCACAAGCTTTCAGACACGGCACGCGGCTTCCAACTTTTTTTTTGAAAGAGGAAAAGCAGGACAGCCACTGCTTAGCTTTCGAGCTGTCCTTTGTTAAGTTCATTACTACCAGTACTGCACTGTGTGTACCGCGTGCTGTAATTTATACATTTTTACTGATGCTAATCATCAACGTCGGCAGGGTACCTGTTGTGGCTCCACATCATCTGTGAAGACCCCTGGGGACCCCAGGAGCAGGTGCACAACGCCAGCCCGCTTCTGCTCTGGACTCTGGATCCTTCCCACCCTGCCAGCCGGAAGGCGGGCCCAGGGCTGGAACACCAGGTGGTCACAGTGCTGGGGAAGTGCCAGACGTAGCGGTTAACTGAAGGCTTGGGATCATCGTGGACTGAGCCTCCTTTTCCTCGGCCGACCTAAAGTCCTTGCCCCTAAGGCTGGCATCGCCCAGGCAGCCCCGTCACCAAGTCAGAGGCCCAGGGTTCTAAACTCCAAGGCGTGGTAACAGCTCCCCAGCACCACCTCCGACACTCGGGTTAGGATGGAACAGAGTGTCTTTCTACACCAGCCCTTCTCCGCCCAGATGCTCCCAAACAGGCTCCGTGCCCGCTTCTTCCCAGAGAGAAGTCAGAAGCCCAACAAGGCAACCCAAGGGCTTGAGAACGAAGGTGGAGGAAAGCTTCCTGTTAATCCAAAACTGAGAAGCCTGCCACCCAGCAGGCCTCCTTTCAGCTCTGGCGACCAGGAAGCTTCCGGCAGTTTCGGGGCCCAGGTCAGCCGGCTACAGCATGTGTTGCCGCCTCCACCCCCTCCCCCGAGCTACATGGCTTCCAGGCTTTCTTTTCATCTCTACAACAGTAAGCTTTAAAATCCTCTTGCTGTGCTGTAAGTTTTTTTTTTTTTTTTTTTTTTTTTTTTTGCGGTACGCGGGCCTCTCACTGTTGTGGCCTCTCCCGTTGCGGAGCACGGGCTCCGGACGCGCAGGCTCAGCATCCATGGCTCAGAGGCCCAGCCGCTCCGCGGCATGTGGGATCCTCCCGGACCGGGGCACGAACCCGCGTCCCCTGCATCGGCAGGCGGACTCTCAACCACTGCGCCACCAGGGAAGCCCTGTGCTGTAAGTTTTTATGATAAACTAGTCTAAAACCTCTTTTGGAAGTTGTCGTGGCATAAATTATGAATAAAGACCAACAAAGCGAAAGCTCTGAGGTACAATCTTATTACCACCTTGCAGGCGTTTGGTGTCATTTTTCTTGCAGTAAACATGTAAATCTGCTGTCCGAAACAATACAAGTTGCTTTATTCTGTGTCTTATTTGCATGATTTTTAATGGCAAACAGTAATAAAGTGTAACTGAATCCTCTAATCCTAAACTCATCTAGACGTCGCTGCAGAGAACGCATTAATAATAAGATCCCAAGTTCACAGGGGAACTGTAGCGCGGGGCTCTGAGAGTCCCGGGGGTTGGGAACCGTGAGAGCAAGCAGGCGGCCTGGGGGACACCGGATGAAAGCAACAAAGACATCAAGGTCCGATTCCACAGGGCACTTCAGACACCCCGAATCCTAACCCCGCTGTGCCCCTTCTATTGACATGGCCTGAGCAGACGACCACGTCTCTGAGCTGCCGTGTCCACAGCTAGAAACTGGGGGCCAGGCCTACCGCTTCCCAGAGCTGCAGGGGGGCTCAGAGGGAATTACGGTAAAGTAGAAGGTACAAAGGAAGGCGCCACTAGCCGTCTGCTCTCTTTCCTGTCTTTTACCACCTGCTGCCGAAGTGACCCTCTGTTGGAGCAAACAGGACTCGAGACCCTACACAGTAAGGCCCCTCTTGAGTGCCTCCCTTCAGGGTGCTGGCCGGGCCAGATGGTTCAGCTGCATAAGTGAAGGTACCAAGTGTCCACCCTCAGTTCGGTCCCAGAAGCCCAGTAACCAAAGCCCCAGCCCAGGGCCCTTGCAGACATGACGGGGACATCCGAAGTCTGCACAGAAGGGCCCAAAGGTCTGGCAGACCCTGAGGCCAGTGTGAGGAGGACGATGCCCGGGCCACGTGTGTCCGTGGAAAGGCAGCTGCCCTGATGACTGTCATCTTGGCTTCAGCAGCTGCCCTGGCCTTGGCCTCAGCTGGAGATGAGACCCGTCCTAAGCCGGAGCAGAGCTGGACCGGGCCGTGGACAGAGTGGAGCCCAGGAGTGCAGGCCTGACAGAGCCCCACACACCTGGGTTCCACCTTGAACCACAGGCTTCAGAGAGACATAGGTCCTGTGCTTCTCTGGGACAGCTTTCCTGACCCACAACGAAACGGAACGGGCCGTGCTTGCAAGCGCGCCTCTCTGCATCCCCATGGCTACTTTCAAAGTAGAAAAACCACCAGCAGCCTCGGTGAAGCATCAGCCCCCTCCTGCCCAGCTCTCCTTTCATTTTCACGGGTTCAGCCTCAGCATTCAGCCCGGCACGGGTGCGTGCTTCTCAGGCACACCCCACCAGGCTGTGCCTGTCTTCCTGTGGGCAGCTCCTTGTAGAACTGAGACCACTGCTCGGGCCTGAGGACCGAGTGGTGCTGTGGACAGGACAGGGGCTCGGCGGCCCGACCTGGTGTGCGGGCCTGACTCTCCCTCCGGGCACCCGGGAGGACTTCGCCCTGTCATTCCTCTCTTGGCCTCCAGATCTAATCTGCAGGACAGAGAAGCGTGACCCCCTCCTCAAGGTGGCTAGGAGGATAAACTGAGAATATGCTTTAAGAGCCCCTTGGCCAGTGCCAGGCGTTACACGACAGCGGTTATTATTACCACGCTCCAATCGCTCAACGCGCATTCCTCTCATGCTTTCCAAATGCACTCATTTCACATCAGCCCGGAGCGCTCCCAATTAATGAAAGAACAAATTAAACTGTCATTACTTTGGTTTAATTCTGTAATTAAAGAACTTCAGGAAGCGACAGGCTCTAAATAATGCATGCTTTTGTCAAAAAAAAAAAAAATGTTGAGTTCTGGGCAAAGAGAAAAAAAATTAAGGGGGGAAAACCTTTGGGGAAAAGGATCTCTCCTTTTCCCCAAGAGATACGAGGTAGGAGCGATGATATTTATCCCCAAAGATCGGAGGGAACAATCAAGTGACAGCTAAAGGACTTAATTTGTTTTTGAATTAAGGCTTCAGCCATCGCCAAAAACAGGAAAACATACGGCCCCCAGCCCGAGCTCCGGCTCTGCATCTGCCGTAAACAGAAATGGTGTCGGGAGTAATTCAGTCGGTGGCTTTTCCAGTTGATGAGGCAAAGCGCGGCAGTCATTTTGACATCTGCTTGTGTGTGACTCTCCTTTTTATGTCAGTTCAGGGGAAAGCGAAATAGAGAGAGGAAAAGCATGCGGCACGTACATTTTTTCAAATGTGTGTCTCTTAACCGGCGGATCATGCAGCTGCCACATGTGACAAACCTAAAGAGGTTGCCCGTGCAGGGGTGGGGAGCGAGGGGTGGGCTCGGGATCAGACAGACGGATGGGATTCAAACCCAGCTCCGCCTTGCCCTGCCCCACCCCCGCTGCTGGGCGAGCCAGAGGGCAGTGAGCGCCTGTGGGCTGGCGGCAGAGCACGAGGTCTGAGTTAGGAACCAGCAGCCAGGCCTGCAACTTCAAATTAAATAACTTGCCGAGATGTTTTCTTCTCGTTAGGCATTAATGTTTTCATAAATCTCATACACGGGGTAATTGCAGCGTCCTGATTCTCTGAATCACATAAAGAAATGGCTTTCAGACATGGCTCGCATTTACGCTTCTATTAGCTGCAGAACCCAAAGGATGAAATTAAATATAACGTTTTTTTTCCTGCAATATCGCCAAGTTCCTAGAACAGCTCGGAGGTTTCCCTGAAAAGGTTGGCAAATGTGCGCTGCTTTACAAACTGCATACTTTTATTAAATTACTGCCCCTGCAACATCCTGCCAGCCGCAGGATTAAAAGGGAGAAGAGATTAAACTGATGGGAAAGGCTCCCAAGCAACAGGTCTAAGTCACAAGTGATAAATCTCGTTCTATGTCTGTACTGTGGGGGGGAGGGGGGGAGGGTGACAGAGGGGGCTTTAGCTGGGGCTGTAGGGGAGCTAGTATACAAAATTTTAACGACACATACCCACTATTTCAAGGCTGAAACAGCAATTATCCACATTGCTGGACATGTCATAATTTTATTTTCTTTCCTTCTTTCCCCGCCAGGTACCCACTAGGGTACTCTGGATCTGGTAGAATACCTGGGATGCAGTCGGTGCCTACTAAATACTGCTCAGTGACTGAGTGAATGTGTGTACCCCCCATCTGAGAGCTGGCCACAAAGCAGGTGCTCAGGAAACATACGAGTCATTGCTCCACTCAGGGGCGGTGCGACAAACCGACTCTCGCCGTGATGGGCCACGTCCTAACCCCCTTGCTACACAGGCCCGCTCCTCTTACGGAAGCCCCACTGCACCCTCTCAGCCCCTGCGCTGCCGTGTACGACCTTGGGCAGCTGCTCGACCCCCTTATGAGGAGGTTTCTCCGCTACAAAATGGGAATAAAAATACCTAACAGAGAGTCAGAGTGAGGACTCTTCATGGCCGCAAACCTCCCTCCTCCTCCGTCAGCGTGCCTGCAGGCCCTCTGCCAGGCTCGGGCTGGTCGGGAGCTTTACCCCCAGGGTCATTCCATCCTCAGAGCAGCCCTGACAGATGTGAGATAATGACTGCTTCTACTTCACAGATGAGGAAACTGAGCACACAGAGCTTCAGTAACTTCGGCGGCAGGAGAGGAAGCAGCAAGCCCACGCTGCTCTCCACTGAGCCCCCAGCCCATCTGCAGGGACGCTCTTGCCAGCGGCCCTATGTGCCCTTCACCCTCCCCCCTCACGCCCCGCCACGTGTCCGCTCACCCCAGGCACGGCTGCTTCCACCTCTGCCTGGAAAGCCCCTGAGGTGAGTCCTGCCTGGTGAGGAGATGCCCTCCCTTTGAGACCCAAATCACCCCTGTGCCACTTTCCCCGCTCCCCTGGCAATGAGGGCAGCCCTGGTCGCGGTCCCAACAGCTTGGGTCACGCAATTAGTGATGAACATTTATCCATCCCCGCTCTGTAGTGACACCTCCCTCGAGAGGAGGGCCCCCAACCCGCACCTCTGTACACCTCGGTACCCAGCACACAGTAGGAGCTCAGCTAACGCTTGATGCCTAAGTGGGTCAACGAACAGAGTGCCTTCTAAGCGTCCATCATGACGCTCGTACCAGAATGTTCTGAGAACCTAAGCCAGGAAGCAGAGCCTTGGCTCCCTGGCTTGGTTTCAAGACCAAATCAGGCAGATCTCTGTATGCCTTGTTTGATTAAAGCGATGAGCAGGAAGTAAACACAAGGCTATTTATGGCTCCAACATAGAGCCCTTGTTCAAAATGCCGGGGACCGGGCACTTTGACACAAATTCAGCCGTGGCATCTTTAATCACTTCAGGGTTAATAAAAAATGTCGATTACATGTGCCATCATGGCTCTCCTGGGGGAACAACCCCAGCGCTGACAATCTCTGGCCAAATGGCAGCTTGGCCTGTTTGTCACACACCCTTCCAGCTGCCTCGCTGACAAATCAATCGAGTTGGTTACCTCCCCCCCGGCCTGTCCCTTCGTAAATAATCAGTGGCAACGTGGATCTTCCAAATAATCTGACCTGAGAATTGCTGCTCTGACTCTCCCTACGTAAGAAAAGGGAACAGAAACAAGGAACGAGCCTCTCAATACCCCAGAAGGTAGAGGTCGCCGGGAAAGGTGGGTGTCGCGCAGCCCCGGACACACGAGCTTCTTCCACCTCAGTGGGCCGGGGCCTGTCTTTCTGTCCCACTGTCCCTCAGCGCCCAGCGCGGCTCCCGCAGAGCTAACACACCGCATCACACTAGCCGGCCTCCGTGCCCCCCAGGACCTTCCGAGGGGTCCCATCCTAGCCCCATCTTACACGCGAGCAAACGGCAGCTGAAAACAGCCAAGCAGCGTGCGCAACAGGACTCAAACCCAGGTGTCTGGCACCAGCCCGCTGCCCGTGGCCAAGAGGCTACTGAGTGCGGCTGCCTGTCTGCATTTTGAGAGCAGCTACTTTGCAATCAAGGAATTCCTGCGCAACCTGCCAGGTGCAAATGCAGCCAAGAGGAAAACGCTCCCCTGGTATAACCGACACTTAACACACAAAGCGGAATGCAGTCAGGTAGAAACGGAAGAAGGAAAGCGTTGCTTTCCACCCCGGGACTACTCCAAATGCCCTGAAACCATTAAATGTACCTAAATTAAGCATTCTATCTCTATCAGAGAATGACTTGAAAATGACTACTCAGGGGCTGTTACTCACATTTGTTTCTAAAGAATGAATCCTCTCCTTGACATAGATCTGGACACGGACCAAAAGTCGGGGTCCTTGTTTCCCCCCCGAACAGAAGTGGGGCTTGGACGAATCTCTCAGCCTCCCCTACAGCACAGAACACGCTGTGCTGGTTTCGTTCCCAACCACTGCAACATGCTTTACGAAGGAGAGGGATCTTTGTCACCAAAACCTCAAACATTCAAAGTCGCTTTCATTCTCAGAGAAAACATGGCGGGGTATGAAGAATATACAACTATTTCCAGGATCCATTTTAAAGCTTTTGCCATTCAAAGGGTTAAGCTGAGCGTGGCTTCTCAGAGACCACTGTTAATTTCTCCAACTCACTGTCATAGAAAAAGCACCGCCCCCGCGCAGCAATCAGGGGCTGCCCGACTACCCTTCCAGAGAGCTCCATCTCCAGTGAGAAACCCAGATGACACTTTTTCGACAGCCCAACAGTCATTAGGTTTGCAAGTTAACTTTCACAAGACAGGCAAAGGCTCTTACTTTGATGGCTTCCCTCCATCTCAGCAATTTTCTCACCTTCATAAACACTAATGGCCCTTGAATACCTGCTGTGGACGTGGCGTGCTGTGCCAGGCTGACCTGCACAATGCCACACAAAATGCCGCCGAATGAATCACGCGTCTCCACTGGCAATCAGCTCCACGATGCACAGGAGTCCGGGGGCTGAAGCAATGGCAGCTTCTCAGCCGAGGCAGCGAGCAGGTCTCTAAAGGGCAGGGTTCCTCACTGCAGGGCCCGCCACGCGCCAGACACACCGCCAGGTGCCTCACACATACTCTCTGTAATCCTACCAACAACCCAGGATGTGTCATCATGGCCATTCGTTCACCGGTGGGAAAAGTGAGGGTCAGAGAGGACAGATGGCCCGGCTGGGGCACAGAGTTAGAAAGTGCCCAGGAAACTGAAGGCCAGCCCTGCCTCCATACCTCCCCTTGCCTCGGTTTACAGGAAGGTGCCCCAGTCACTAGTGCTAGGCCACTTTCACGGCAGGCGGTCAGCCACATGCTGGAGGAAATGCAGACACTCCTCCCCCCACCTCCCCGCAGGAGTTCTAGAAGGAATGCTGGCTTTGGAGCCAGAGGGTTCTGAGTTCAAATCCCAGCTCCATCTCTCACCAGCTCTGTGACCTGGCGTGTCACCACACCATTCGGAGCCTTAGTTTCCTCAGATGTAAAGTAAAGGAAATGTAACAAACTTGAACTTCACAGGGTGGTTGAGAAGATTAAACAAGATTAAACCAGGTGACATATGCAAAGCCACTCAACCTGTCTCTTCTCTCTAATCAGCTCTGCCTGGAATCAGCTGGGGATGAAAGAGCATAAGCCTCAGCCCTAACTTCAAATCCCACCTCCCAGATTTGCCAGCCGGATGTGCGTGAGCGCGGGGCAGAACCTCGCTGGGCCCCCGCTAGCTCGCCCCCCATTGCCACCGTACAGACAGTGCACGGATTAAGGAGACTGTGTCTAGCAGGGAGTGGGCGCTCAGTAAAAGCTCATTCAATTCAATTTAACTTAATGAAAAAACCCTACTCATAGCCTCAAGAATGGCAGGGGCACAGAAGGCTAAAACTACAAACTCAAATCCATTTGAAGCCCATAAATTTTATATCCTGCCGATGAATGCATTTTCTTATTAAGCAACAATATTATAAACCTCTTCTGAATTCCTGGCAATGTTTAAGAGTCATATCTTCATCAGGCTAAAAGCGGTTGTCAAATCACAAAGAACTTGAAGCAGTTCTAAAACAACTGATGAAAAGGAATAACTGAAACCAAGTTTACTGAACAAATCAAATTATTTCACTGCTGCGCCTGTCTTTGCAAATCTTCTCCAAATTACACTTCATTATGAGACTCAGAAATTAGACACCAGTAACAAAGTGAGAAAGCCAGAACACGTAAATATTTACATAATCGTCAGAATAATATTCTTCTGTGCAAATCCTCCTACTACTTTGTTTATTCTTATTAACTCAAGTTTAGAAATGGGACAATTGTGTGAAACAGGGCCCTGGGGATTTCTCTCCCTGACTCAAACCATTTCTTTTTTTCTTTTGAGAAAAGTGTGGTGCGTCAGGAGAGAAGAGAAAGAGAAGGCGAGGAAAAGGGAGGGCGGCCGCTCCCGTCCAGCCCCTCCGGTCCTCGATCCCCAGTCATCGGCTGGGGCCTCTGAGCAGCTAAGCAGACATACACACTGACGCCAGCGTCTCTCTTGTCTCACTGAGGGAGAGTTAACGCGCCAGGGCTGTGGGTGAACACGCGGTGGGGGGGGGCGGGGAGTGTGCTAGTGGGGACAGCAGATAATCGCACTGGGGTGGCACAGCAACAGTAATGACAGCAGCAACTAATGTCCGCGTGTCTGGGTGCTGGGCAGGACACACGGCATCCCAAGTCCCCACAGCCACTCTCTGCAAACGGGGACATACTGTCCCCACTTCGAGATAAGGGCACTGAGGTGCCAGAGCTCGGCAACCACCTGGTCCAAGGCCACACAGCTAGTGAGCACCAGAGCGGGAGTACGAGCCCAGCTTTGGGTAGCTTTCCCTAGTGCACGAGCACCACGTACTGGGTGCCGACACCACCACAACAGCAAGGTTCGGCCCTCGACAAGCACCGGCTGGTACCTCGGAGGTGGGTCTTGCTGAAGCCAAGAAGAAAGTAGGGCTGAGGCTGGATGGCGGTAGAGATGGAGGGACCCGCTCTCCGTAGCTGGACACTGTCCCAGGAGCAAGGCCAACACATGGGCTCGTCCTGAACAGAAGTCCCCGGGACTGGGTTTCACCTCCTCCTTTCTTATCATCGTCTTCAGCATTCAAGCCTTCATTCATTCATTCATTCATTCAATGAGCAAGTGCTGAGCCCCTGCTCCATGCCAAGCACTGGGGGGACCCAAAAGGCTGAGGCCCAGCCGCAGACCTAAAGGGCCTTCTGTGCTCCACCAGGCAAGACCCTAACTGTCGTGTCACGTTTTCCAAAACAGAAAGGCAGAACAGATGGTTCAGCCTATGGTGTGGTACAGGGACAACTGCAAGCAGGGCACCCTAGCAAACCGAGGCCCTGTGGGGTCAGCGTCCTGGCTTCCAGGGTGGGTGCACGCCCTCCACATCCCCTGGGACTCGGGGACAGAGACTCGGGCTTTCTCTTCTATGTAGATGATGCCCGGTCAGGTGCTGTTAGGTGGAAATCAACCCCAGGAGCGACCCAATGACGTGGCAAAGTGAAACCCAGGTGCACGGGCGACCTACGTCCCCTTCTCCTCTCCCCAGTGCACAGAGGCCTCTTCGCCCTGAGACACGCAGCACCCGTCGCAGAGCTGTCCAACAGGCCTGGAGGGGCGCTCAGGCCGCGAGGAAGTTAGGATAACGAAAGTATCTGACTACAAATCCATGGAGACACCATTAAGAGGCCATTAAAACAGCATTAAAACATGTAAGCTCAGTGCAAAACTATCTTATTGCAAATTATACTGCTGTAAAATAAACAAAGGAAATAGATTCCAAGAAACATTAAAGCAACGTTAAAGCAAACAGAACCCCGTTCTCAAGCTCAGGAGAATTCTAAGTAAAAAGCACGCAGTCTGTGGTGAAAAGCTGAGCCCAGACTTGGCAATCAGCCCTGCGTTCCCACCTGGCCTCAATCCCCAACTAGCTGTGTGACCCTCCATAAGCATTTCACCTCCCTGAGCCTCAAGATCCTGTATGCAAAAAATGCTATGTTGATGGGAGGGTTAAATGAGATGAGTGGAGAGGGAGAAAGTTACGTGCTCAGACACTACACATCTCAAGCTCACGTGGCTGGTCAGTAGAAGGAAGAGTCTGGAAGGGTGACACCTGAGTCTGGGCTGGGAGCGTCTACACTCATCTGAGAAGACTCGCCCTTGGGCAGAGCAGTCAACTGAGGCCCCGGGGAGATTAAAGATCTGTGCACGGTGAACTCCACCCGCAGCTGCGCTCTCCCTCCTCCAGGCCCCTCTTCAGCTGAAGGCTCGCAGGTGTCTCCTGCGCTGTCACTCGTTTCTCCCTGGAAGACGGGTCCAACCACCAAATCTCGCTTAGGCGCCTCTCCTAGGTGAGCCGCAGCACCGTGTTCTTCCCTGAGAGGCCCGGGAGTTCCCATGTGGACTGGGAGCCACTAGATGAGGTCTGGGCAATGCACTGCTCACCGCATTAACCCACCACCCAGCAGAGCTGAGTAAATGAATCAATGAGTGCCCAGCTCCTCACCCCGCTTGGCAGGGACAGGTCGGGTCACAAGAGTCACCTCTGGAACAAAGGCCCAGCCAGGCTCTTTCCACTCCAGGACAGCTTAGAGAACAACTCTTTCGGTAGCCTCCAAACTTTTTTGATCACTTATCACTAGCATTAAAAAAAAAAATTTTTTTTGAGCACACAACCTCGAGTACATAAATACTATTCTACCGATACATTATAAAACACGTACAGGGCTTCCCTGGTGGCGCAGTGGTTGAGAGCCCGCCTGCCGATGCAGGGGACGCGGGTTCGTGCCCCGGTCTGGGAAGATCCCACATGCCACGGAGCGGCTGGGCCCATGAGCCATGGCCGCTGAGCCTGCGCGTCTGGAGCCTGTGCTCCGCTACGGGAGAGGCCACAACAGTGAGAGGCCCGCGTACCGCAAAAAAATAAAAAATAAAACACGTACACACACAAACAGAAATTTCAGAATGATGATATGAAAAGTAGCTCTAAATGGAATGCACAATTTCTCCTGGGTTACCCTCCCTCCCCCAGGATCATGGCACCCAGGGATGTGAGCCTTGCTTTTAGGAGCACCCTCTGTTTGATCCCCGTCTCCTGACCGAGGACGGGCAACTAGGGCATGTAATGTAGCCGTCGTGCATGAGCCCGATCTCCAGCACCACACAGACTGACCTCAAACCCCAGGATCCAGCTCAGTGTGCATAACATGGGGTCAGTGCTACTACTCTTAGCCTCAGTTTCCTCCTCCAAGCACACTGCCACTCTTCCACCATCAGGTGGAAACGAGGTGACATCCCGGAAGGACTGCACTATTACCAGCACCTAGATACACGCAGTATAGTTCATTCTCATGTACCCAAATGATAGTCAAAAGGAAGGAGAATGCAATGGGATACTCTGCAGCTGTGACAAAGCTACCAGGGGAGCTCTGGGGACTGGTGTGGCCTGACTGGACACATTGTTAAGTGGGAGGGGAAGAAAAAAAAAGCAAAATGTGAAAGAGGATCTATAATATGCGAATATGTTTTCGTGAAGAAAGAAGGAGAGGGACTTCCCTACCGGTTCAGTGGTTGGGACTCCACACTCTCACGGCCGGGGGCTCAGGTTTAATCCCTGGTCGGGGAGCTAAGATCCCACAGGCCTCATGGCACAGTCACAAAAAAAAAAGGAGGAGAAGAAAGAAACTTCCCTGGCGGTCCAGCGGTTAAGACTTCACCTTCCAGTGCAGGGGGTGCGGGTTCGATCCCTGGTTGGGGAGCTAAGATCCCACATGCCTCGGGGCCAAAAAACCAAAACAGAAAACAGAAACAATACTGCAACAAATTCAATAAGGACTTTAAAAATGGTCCACATCAAAAAAAAAAGAAAGAAAAAGAAGGAAGAAACTACCCATTTGAGCAAAAAGAAACATAGAAGGAAAAGCCAAAGACTAATGAGATTGGTTACCTACAGGGCAGGGCTGGGAAGCGGGCAGATGGGATAGAGGAAATGGTGTGGGGATGGGGGATACCTCTCTAAATAGAACTTTTTTTATAGATTTGACTTGCATATATATGTGAGTGGTTCACATGGAAGATGGAAGGAAGGAAGGAAGGAAAGGGGGAAGGGAGGGAGGCAGGAAGGAAGGGAGGGAAAAGGAAAAAATAGAACACAAAGAAAAACAAATGCACCAAATGGTATTTCAAACAAACAACAAAATCACACTGAAAGGGAAAGAGAAAAAGAACTTAGCCCAAGGAACATCTGAATACATTTGGACTATACACCCTCAGGCTAAAGGCATAAAAGAGCTCTAATAATGAATTCTAATTAGTAGGCTTTTTTACAGAGGTTAACAATTCTGAAATGGCTTTTTGACATTCTCGAATTGAGCAAGTATATAAATATGTTGTGAAAATGGGAGCTAAGTTTCACATTACTAGAGAAGGAAGTCACAAATATGGAAATGGAAAAGGGCAAAATGAATCCCACAATACCGGGTAGGATTCAGAGAAACCCACATGAACTCGTGAGTTTAATGGAAAGATCTAGATAGAGGTATATGTGGGTATGTGAACGTGTACATCTACTGATCTGTCTTCTGAGATGCACTGACACCCCAGCAGTGGTGAGCACACTTAAAACCCAAATCTTGGTTTCTAAATGCCTTTCTCCACTAAAGAAGGCAGAGCTCCTTAGAGCTCCTTGGAGATAGCTCCTTGGAGATGGGACAGGGATAGAACAAGATGAGCCCGGATTATTCTGCCGTGCCAAATAGTAAGTGGGTGTTCACGGAATGATGGAGACAAATGGACACAGGAGCCAGCTTGAAGGAGCTTCCACTGGTCCAATGATAAAAACAGATTAGAGGGCTTCCCTGATGGCGCAGCGGTTAAGAATCCACCTGCCAATGCAGAGGACACGGGTTCGAGCCCTGTGTCGGGAAGATCCCCCATGTCGCGGAGCAACTAAGCCTGTGCGCCACAACTACTGAGCCCATGTGCCACAAATACTGAAGCCCGCGCACCTAGAGCCCGTGCTCCGCAACGAGAAGCCACCGCAATGAGAAGCCCACGCACCGCAACGAAGAGTAGCCCCCGCTCGCCGCCACTAGAGAAAGCCTGCGCGCAGCAATGAAGACCCAACACGGCCAAAAATAAATAATTTTTTTAAAAAACCCACAGCAGAAAGAATCCCAGCAATTCTATTAAAAAAAAAAAGATTAGAATTTATTAGACGAAGAGTCCATGAACCCACACTCTTATAAAATAAATAAACTTATGGGGAGCGGGGGGTCTCTTTATAGTAGGAAGAAATGATAGAGTCAGAAATCACCATTTTCCAACCATCATCATAGGAATTGATACAGCAAGAATCATCAGTGAATGCTAAAACTAGTGGATAAAGTTTGAGGGATAACAGGCTATTTAGTCTCAAAGTTACTCCCTACATGATACTTTTGAGTTACAAAAGGCAAAACAGGGCTTCCCTGGTGGCTCAGTGGTTGAGAGTCCGCCTGACGATGCAGGGGACACGGGTTCGTGCCCTCGTCCAGGAGGATCCCACATGCCGCGGAGCGGCTGGACCCGTGAGCCATGGCCGCTGAGCCTGCGCGTCCGGAGCCTGTGCTCCGCAACGGGAGAGGCCACAGCAGTGAGAGGCCCGCGTTCCGCAAAAAAAAAAAAAAAAAGGCAAAACAGTAACGATACTGGAAAGACATCACACTAACCAAACAAAGCCAGTAACTCCAACAACAGGACTAAATGACAGCATGTGCCTCCTGATACAAGGCACCGAGAAGGACACAACGTCACCCCTAGGACATTCCTGCCAAAACGTCCACAATCTGAGTCTAACCATGAGGAAGCACCAGACAAACCCACAATGAAGTATAGTCTACAAAATAACTGGCTTGTACCCTTCAAATATGTGAATGTCCTGAAATACAGGAATTGTAAACTAAAGGAGGCTAAAGAGACATGACAATGAAGGTAACACTTGATCTTGAGTTTTCTTTCACTATAAAGGACATTATTAGGACATTGTTGAAAAAAATCTCAATAAGGTATACACAGGAGATTAGATAATAATGTTGTTTCAATGTTATTTTCCTGATTTTGATAAATGCACTGTGGTTATGAAAGAGAATTTGTTGTTTTTAAGAAATACACATTGAAGTATTTAGAGGTAAAGGGCCATCAGTCTGCAACTTACTCTTAAGTGGTTCAGAAAAAAAAATGTACCTAAGTATGTATGTATGAATGTATATACATGTACATCTATATATCAAGAGAGAGAGAAAGAGAGAGGATAAAATGGTATTAACATTTGTGGAATCTGGGTAAAGGGTGTCTGGAAATTCTTTGCACTACTCTCAAAACTTTTCTGTAAGGCTGAAACTACGTCAAAACCTTAAAAAAGAAGAAGAAAGGAGAAAAGATTTCTTTTGAAGGCTGGTAAATTTGATGGAGTTATTTGCAAGGTCTTTTGTTAGGCTATGCTTTGGGGAGATTTTGGCATTGTGACAGTAAGCTTTCTGAAAATAACTAATGAGAGGAGCTGACTCTTACAAGTGGGGTAATATCCATTGACTCATTATATCCTCTTACGGTTAGTGTTTCTGAAGATACTTTCCTTTTCATTTCCTCTCTTTCTTTCTTTCTTTTCAAATTGCTGCCTCTGGCAGGCTTCCTAACCTGAGTGAGATGAGAACAAAACACCTGAATTCTCCTCAGCTCTCCCATTTCAAGCACTGTCGTAACTCACAACTTGCTGACGCTGAAAGTGAGATGCACATGGGCTGACACATCTACTGCACAGAAGAAACTCAAAGAAGAAATGCAGTCATCCCGGAGGAAGAATCGAAAAGGGAGTTCTAGACAGAAATGAGCTTTCGCCAGGCCAAACAGCTCTCCAACTGTCAGATTCTCCTCACATCATGCTCAAAGTTAATTCAGTTCTGACAGATTTTCCCCCAATACATAAAGAGGGAGACTTTAATAAATAATCCTTTAACTACTTTTATCAAACGTATATGACTTAATTTGTATTAAGCAAAACCAAATGAAAAACCAATTTCTTTCAGTTAACTAGGGAATTGAAGTACCTTGCCAGGCAGTCATATAAGTCTAGAAAAATCCTTTAGAAAATATAATTAAGTCTAAACGTTTTAAAACCACTAGTCTTATCAAAAGTTGTTTTATTAACTGAAGCTCCAAGGATTCAGATACCCAAATCAATCCATGTCAATATTTTAATGTCATGCGGTAATCAGCCACACCAATAAAAGAAGAACGCGCCTCAGAATGAACGTCAGGGGCCAGAGAGAGTGACAGGTTAACCAGCTGAGCAGAAATGGCCTCAATTTAAACCTGCGAGGGTGGTTAACGTGTCCTTGCATTGACTCACTCACTCACTCAGGAAACCCCTGCCTCGGGCCGGCCATGGAGACCCGAGGCAGGCCAGAAGGGAGGCTTTCTCCAGCGGTTTGTCCCTGCAGGCTGAGGACTGGAGCACCTCAGAGTGGGCACCTCCCGGGGCCCTCCCCACCTACCAGAAAGGCACAGGCCGCCAGGTGGAGGACCCGAAGAGCAAGCCCCTCCTGTGCAGGCCCGCCCAGCCTGGTCCTCCTGGGACCTGCCCCACGTCGCCCCCTTGAGTCCAGCAGGCCCAGGCTTCCTTACTGGATCACCTACACGGTCCCCAGTCCCCTCTGCACCTCTGTGTCCTCGCCTACCAGCGGGGACAGCAGCCCTGCCAGCCTCGGCCGAAGTTGCCGTGCAGAAAGCATTAGGCGGTCCATAAGGACCCTGCAACTCTTTCGATTAAGTCAACACCCATTCAACATCCATTCAGGGAGCACCTACTTTTTGCGGGGCACTGTCTAACATGCTGGTCATGAAACAGTCAAACTCCTGGCTTTCCTGGAGCTAATTACTCAGAAATAAGGTACTATGATTAACAAACAGACTAAGAATTTGGGCTTCACAGTATATGGCCCCATTAGTATCATCCCCTCACCTTGGTCAAACCTTGCAACTCTTCCACTTCCCCAGGAGGGTCAGGAAGTCAGAGACCAAGGCATCTGGAGGTGGCTCAGATTAAAGGGCACAGGTTCAGGATGTGCCTTCCTAGGAAGACACACCACTCCCCAGGGCCTCTTGATCTTCAGGATTTGGCTAGAGCCTTTGGGGCAAATTCCATCTTACCTAAGACGTTTCAGATTCAAGTGCAACAAATGTTCACTGAGCGGCACCCACCATGTGTCAGGCAATGTGCGAAACATATTACAGACTGAATTGTGTCCCCCCAAAATTCATAAGTTGAAGCCTAAAACCCCCAGCGTGGCTGTATTTGGAGACAGGGCCTCTAAGGAAGTAAATAAGATAAAATGGGGTCATAAGAGTGGGGCTCTGATCTGACAGCATTAGTGTCCTCGTAAGAGACACCAGAGAGCTTGTTCACTCTCTCTCCATGCAGGAGAAAAGGCCACGTGAGCATACAGCAAGAAGGTGGCCGTCTGCATCCTAAGAGGAGAGCCCTCCCCAGATACCAACCCTTTGCACCTTGATCTTGGATTTCTAGTCTCCAGAACTGTGAGAAAATAAATTTCTGTTGTGTAAGCCACACAGTCTGTGGTATTTTGTCATGGCAGCCCGGGCAGACTAAGACATGGCATTTCACATACAACACTGGGTTGAATCTTTGATTTTCTGAGGCCCTTAGAAGCTGTATGTGTAGGACTGCCTAGGCCTCCCCACAAGCCACCGGAACCTTGTTTATAAAAGGCATCTTGCAGGGCTTCCCTGGTGGCACAGTGGTTGAGAGTCCGCCTGCCGATCAGGGGACACGGGTTCGTGCCCCGGTCCGGGAAGATCCCACATGCCGCGGAGCGGCTGGGCCCGTAAGCCATGGCCGCTGGGCCTGCGCATCCGGAGCCTGTGCTCTGCAACGGGAGAGGCCACGACAGTGAGAGGCCCGCGTACCGCAAAAAAAAAAAAAAAAAAGGCATCTTGCAGATAAACAGTGGATTGTCCTATAAGAAGACAGGCTTGTATCCTGTACCACTCGAGCCCCTGAACCCTGAGGGGATGGCTCCATCTCTTTCCTTTCACTCTGGGCCCTGCTCACCTGCTAGTAGGTAGGTCTCCTGTGAGCCCCAAGCGGTGGCAGTACGCAAGGCCCCCTTTCCCTCTGCTGTGCTACCCTGCCCCCATACCTCCCTGGTCCCCAAGGAGAGGGGGAGTGGTGACCAGCTGAAGGTCAGAGTTCTAGGAGGTGGGTGGACCACGTCCACAAAGTGCCAAATAGAAAAACAAAATGTCCAAAAGTTTTACAGATGAGCACCTGCGGCTCGGTAAAAAGCTTCCAGTGACAGCACCGTTCACTGATTCAATAAGTGCAGGAACTGAAATGGCTTAGGTGGAAGTGAAGCTGCCACGCTCTGGAAAACTCTATTAGATGTCTCAGAGTGGCCTGGGGGATCGTGATGACGCGGGTGCCAGAGAGGAAGAAGAACGCTCAATAATACTGCTTCGCGAAGGTGAGAAGAAAAGCAAACCAGTTTCATGAAATTAATACATATGAGCTTTTAAATATAAATGTGCAACGAACTTAAACTTACATTCAAAGTAGAATAAAAACTAAGGTGCGGTACTTTTGAAAAACGTATTATAGATTGAAAAAACAAAATACACGTGCATCCACTTGATTAAAGAGAAGTGAGAGGGCTCCGCTCAGGGGCAGCTGCAGGCAGGGCACGGCACCGGGAGGAACCACACGGAGGGGTCTGCTCCCCTCGACAGGCACAGAGCTCAGGGGCCAGCCCTCCGCAGACGAGGGGACGGAGCCCAGAGGGGCCGGGACAGTGGCTCCGCACACCCACCAGCGCGCACTCCACGCTGACCAGCCCACCCACACCGGAGCCCAGTCGTCCCGGCCCTCTGCCCGTGGGCCCCAGGCCACCCTCACCGTCCAGGGGCAGAGGGGACGCCACCTGCCTCTAGCCGGCGTCTGGGAAGCCACAGCACAGCCTCAAATCTCGCGATGGGAGCACACAACAGGTGTTTCCCCGGGAGGGAAAAATGGCCTTGGTGGGCGCTCCCCAGGGGAACCAGGCTGGGAACGGAAAGGGAGGAGCCTCCCACCCCAGGTGGGGCATCAGCAGAGTCACCAGAAGCACCCACCTGGCCGTTGGGGCAAAGACGCCCACTCCAGCGCACAGGCCTGCCTTCTTGCCTGCTCGGCCCTTCCGCTGCCTGGAAAAACAGCAGGAAGGAGCCCTGCACCAGGAGTCAGGCGGCCAGGGCCCCAGCCCCTGCCCCTGCCCTCTGGCCCCAGTGTCCTTGTGGGTACAGCAGAGCGGGCAGCAGGAAGGAAGCCCGTCAATGCAGCCTAACGGCAGCCCCGCCCACCCCAGCGCTCTCGCCAGGAGTCATTTTTCTCCCAGCGGCAGCAGCCCAGACACCCCTGAAGTTGTACTTTGAAACAGGCTATTTTTCCCTCAGTGGCGAAGGATGTCAAGTGATAGGCCCAGTTTAATAAAGAAAGTGATGACTGGGACCCCAGCACACATCCTTCACCTACACGCCACCTCCAGCTCCTTCCCTGAGACCTCCGCTAACATGCTGGCAGCTGCTGGGCCGCCACGCTCAGCCCACGGAGCCGGCGCCATCCTGCAGGGCACCGTGTGTCACTCCACAAACACTGACAAAGCACGTACTGTGCATCGCCCACCATGATCATGCTGCGGACACAGCCATGAGAAAGACCCCACGGCCCTGCCCCCATGTTAACCAAAGGGACACATTCCAAGAGGTGACAGACAAGTGTGGTGAGGGGAGAGATTAGGGGCAGTGGGGACACGCTGGGAGGGGCACCCAACCCAGTTGGGGGGGGGTGGACCCTGGGAAAAGGTCCAGCTGGAATTACTCGGATGAAACCGCAGAAGGGAAGAGGAAGGCCCCAGAAGGCCTCAGAGGCGCACGGGGGAATCGGGACTCTCTTCTGGAGATGGAGGGGCACCTCTGGATGGTTTGAAGCAAGACTCGGAGTGATCAAGGACCTCTGAGCCCCTCTGCCTGCAACTTCAGTAGCTGCCACTAGAGAAACGAGCGGGAAACAGGCACAGGGCCCACCTGGCAGGGGAGCTGCTCTCCGGGGCAGGGCACACCTGCGTTCTGTGTGCTCTACTGCCCGGCCCCACGCCTGGCGCCCAGCAGGGTCTAGGAACTGGAAAGATGCTGTGAGCGTGGCCGACAGATGGCGTGGATCGGGCACACTCCCCCAGAGGGCTGGGGCTCGAGCGGATCACGCTCTAGGATGGGCTTTGGGGCACAGGGAAGTTGCAGGGCAAGAAATGCTGGAGAACTCGCTGTAATCCACCTTCTAATCCCGCGCAAAGTCCACACAGAATGCTTGACAAATGCTGCCTGGGTACACGCTGGAGCCTGAGGACTTTACTGATAACTTCTGACACCTCTACACGCCCGCCTGAAATACCGCGCCACAGCACCATTGTCTAAGATTCATGCTTTCTTCAGAGAACTTGGAGCACAAATTTATAACTTGTTGTCAACTAGATGCCCACTGTTCTCGGGAAGGGCAATCCCATTCGGGAAAAATAGCCCATAACTCTTCCGAGTTGGAAGACCATTCTCGGGTTGATTTCCCAAAGCACAAAAGAAGAAATACAAAGAAAAGTGTAATTGCAGAAAACAATAACCCCACAGACATAACCCAATACAGGGCCCATTATCTTCTCCACACTGACTTTTCAATAATTTTGTGATGGATTCTCCCAGAAAGCTTAATTTGTACTTTTAACCACAGGAGTTAGTGGGCCAGAAAAAATTAATTCTAAGCATTGGCTCACAGAGAGAGAAATAAAGGCTCGTCTATTAATTTTTTAAACTACGCCATGCGAAGCCGTGGAATGCATATGTGCAGTGACACTGTGTGGAGAATAACCGGGCACTGCTTTGTGCTGATGCAAGTCCACTTTGGGGTGAAAATGTTAGCACGGGGCCTTCGGCAGCCTCAAGGTCTAACCCTGGCACCACCCGGATAGCCCTGGGCTCGTGTGGAGGGCTCCTTCCCCCAGATGGCTCCTCCGGCTGCACACCGGGCCTGAGACAAGCCAGAATTGTTTTAATTCTGCCCCGAGCTCATTACGTGCAAGAACTTTGGTAAACAGTCCACACATTTCAGCCAGGAAACACTGTTAGATTAACAAAGACCCCCGAAATGACACCTGTCATTTTCGAGAACTCTTTTAAAACAAAAACTTGCCAAGGGCTTCATAACAGCCTGCCGAGTGTGCGTCAACACGGGACGGATCCCACCGTCGTCAGCGTGGG
Source organism: Phocoena phocoena (assembly GCF_963924675.1). Taxonomy (NCBI): domain Eukaryota; kingdom Metazoa; phylum Chordata; class Mammalia; order Artiodactyla; family Phocoenidae; genus Phocoena; species Phocoena phocoena. The sequence continues at coordinate 4,381,062 of NC_089220.1, forward strand.
ACGGCACTGCCTAATGGGTTTCACACAGACGCGAGTCAGGCTGCCAGGGACGCTTCCTTCGAAATACACAAGGCGGGCTTTGGCCTGGGTACCATTCCCCATCACACCTCGAAGTTTTGGAATCTAACAGATGCGGGTCCAAATCCTGGTCTCCCTAATTATTAGCTGTGCACCCCACGGCAACATCTGTACCTTCACCCAACAACCAAGCAGGAGGTGGGATCATTCGCTGAGAGGGGCAGGCAGGAGGGGCGGGTGTGCCGGGCAAGGTATCACCTTGTTGGACCTACGTATCCCTACCAGGGCGATGAATGATTAAACTCTGGCCCTGCGTGACTGCAAGGTACCTGGCAGAGGCTGGTCCATCGCAGGTGCCCTCTAGGTGGTGACAGCATCAGCTGCTGTTGGGTGGAGCCCCAAATCAGCCCACATCAGCTGCTGTTGGGTGGAGCCCCAAATCAGCCCAACCCACGAATCTCACAGACTAGGAAACCAAGACCCGAGCTGGGAAGGGCTGTCCCAGAACGCAGGCCCCAGACCCCGGGGCCCAGGATGCTCCGGCCCAAATGCCAAGCAACGGCGAGGGTCCTCGCCTTCAAGACCCACAGGAGGTTGGGGCCCCTTGGCAAAGCACAGTCAGGTCACACCTGGGTCATCAGATAAGGAAGCCCTGGGGTCAGTGGGTAGGTCCCCAACAGCAAAGGATATGCCCTGCTCACTCCCCTTATGCAAATGAGGTCTGAGTTTAATTAAGACAGCAGGTACTTGTATTTGCTTACACGGGATACAAACTGTTAGGCGGTGAACAAACTTGTCACAAAAATGGAGCTAATGCCCTGCCCTTGTTAGACTTTTGCTGGCCCCTGGAATGTGGTGTGAAAATTCCACAGGCTCTGAAACTTGGCTCCCCGGAAGTGGGATGGTCTTGGGAGTGCCTGAGCTGCGGGCACCCACCCCCCCCAGCCTAGGAGGCCTTGCCCAAGTAGAACCCAAATAGGACCCAGCGGCTCCACGTAGGAGCGAACGAACCACCACAAAGCCTTCCTCCCCTGAAAAATACAGATAATGAATTCTTCATTTATACCCACTCTGGTTGGTACAGGGCAAGCCCCGTGAGACCAGCATTGACAGTCCTGGCTGGCCGCCCTGTTCTGTGAAGCAACACCCATCACCAGCCTCCCCAGGACCAGCACGGAGCCTGGCCAGGACAGAAGCTCCCCTGAGCTTCCTGCAGTGACCTGTGCCCCCGCTGCAAGGTCTGGACAGCAAGGCAGCAGCGATGGCATGAGGACGCTGCAGGCACCCGACCTAGGAGCTTCAGGCAGTGGCATGCACGGTTCACCGGGGGCCCTGGTTTGGAGGCAGAGGCTGCTTCCAGAGCGTCTGCAGAGGATCTGAGCCAGCTCTCAGCACACAGACGAGGCCTCATTTCCGGCACAGAGGCTCCGGCTCTAAGCACAGATAAGAAGCCGAGCGCCCCTTAGGAGGCCGGCGGAGAAGATAATGTTCTCCAGCAAGCCGCGGAGAGAGTGTTCAGACGGAACCTGATTAAATTTAAAAGTAGCCCAAAGTTCGCTTTTCAAGGAAGGCCTAGGGATTCATTTTAAAACTCGTGATCAGATGTGGCTATTTTCCAGATGTTTGGGAGAGAAGCCAGTAGGTCAGACTGGTCATTACAATAATCGAGCGTTTTGAATTATTTGGTTCAGTGAGCATTTCCTGAACGCTCCCAGGTGCCAGGCTTTCTGAAGGCGATAGACTGCTCTCTGGACCTCACAGTGTCATTAAGCAAGGTGTGTTTGAGTAGTGGGGTGCCAGGCAGCCCAGGGAGGACCCCAACCCAGCCTGGGGGTCATGATGAGCCTCCCAACCTGGGGCCTGCCAACCCCGATGGCTACCCGTCCTGGATGGCCTTCTGCCCGGAAGCTTCATGTACACGCTGTTCTAGCAGGAGACCAGGGTGGGGGAATCGGTACCAGAAGTAATTAAATGACCAAGGAGACAGCAAGGCTCAAAGACAGACTCACATTGGCATCATTTCTTATTACTATTATTGTGATAACACATAGCAAGAACAGGACTCCCAGACAAGGAGAAAGCAAGCTTCAGGGCATTTTTAAATTGGGCAAATTATAGAGAGGTGAGAGATTAAATGAAAATCTATCACATTACAAATTCAGCCTGCAGTTACTGAGATCATATTTTTTTCATAAGTGAGTCATACCAATAATAACTCCAAGGTCTCTATAATAGTTTTCAATAACCTCTGTGGGATACTCACCACTTCTCTTTTGAAAAATTGACATCATAAGCCAAAAAAACAGCCCTTTGACGTTTCTGTCTTCTTTAGGGCAACCAGCTGGGAAAGGGAATACGACACCATCGCAGGAGGCAGTGTGGCGCTTGGCCTCACTGGTGGACAGACAAATTAAAACAACAAGATCCTGTTTCACACCCACCAGAGGGGCAAAACTCAAAATCCCTAACAGCAAGGGTTGGAGAGGGTGTGAAGAAATGGAACTCTCGAGTGCTGTGGTGGCGTCAGGAGAACAAACACCCAGGACAGCAATCTGGCAACATCAGGGTGGGCCAAAGGGGCAACACGCCAAGGCCTGTCAGCCCACCCAGAGGGGTCCAAGAGCCTCTCCCAGGTGTGTACAGGAAGCATATCTAAGGCTGTCGGTTTTAAAACAGCTCTAAAAGCTGTGACATTTGTCCCGTTAAGATGGAACCTAATCCCTCTCAGCCTTAATGGGAGTCAGCCTTGGTGACTTGCTTCCAGCGAACAGAATGCAGCAAACAGGACGCTTCCTGACTTCTGAGCCAAGATCATAAAGGCAATCCCGTTATGGTCTGGCTCTTTCGCGCACAGAACCAGACGCCATGCTGTGAGGAAGCCCAGGCCACAGCACTCCAGGCAACAGCATAGTCAAGGACCTGGCTAGCAGCCAGAGTCACCCTCAGCCATGTGAGCGCACAGCCTTCAGATGACTCCACCCCACATGACGCCAAGTAGAGCAGAGATGAGCTCTCCCCACCAAGCCTGGCCCAAATTGCAGATTCACAAGCAAAAGAAACATTCCTGTTATAAGTTACTAAATTTGGAGGTGCTTTATTATACAGCAGTGGATGACTGGAACACATTCACTGAAATATTGTTTGCAAGAGATAAAAAGCGAGAAACAACCTTCCACGAGTAGCGGAATGAATAAACAAACTATAGTTTAGTCCATCCTGTGGAATAGTACACAGCAGTTAAAAATGAATAATCCAGAAAGACAGCCAGATGCGAGTGTGTGTTTGTGTGTATGGAAAAACTGCAAAAACATAATGTTTAATGTTTTACGAATTACGAAAGGATATAGAGCATGGTAATATTTCCATAAATCTTTAAAGTACAAAGCCGATATTACATGTTGTTTATGGATAAGCACATGTAGTAAAGTTCAAAAGCAGATCCACCAAACTCAGGAGAGCAGCCATTGCCAGGGAGGGAGGCAGGGCTTTGGCTATATCAGTAATATTTTACTCCTTACAAAACAAAAAGAGAGACCCAACACAAACATGGCAAAATGTTAGTAACAGTTAAATCCGGTGGGGGTCCATGGGAGCCTTTTATTATCTTTTATTTTCTGTAGGATTAGAGCAGGTCACTAACTGCTCATTTCTGTGCCGCTCAGCTTGGTCTACACGATGATAAGCTGGTGATGGCATTTCTGGATGATTCCTCCACTCTCCTGGGAGTTCCCTGAGGCAAGGACTGTGCTCGAGATCGCCACTGCACGCGGTGGGTGCTTGACGGACTTCCCTTTGCCAGGTCGACCAGAGAAACCAACAGGCCGCAGGAAGAGTGCATTCCCTCCCCTGGTGCATGGGAGCCAAGCAGAGAGCAAAGGAGATGCGCTAATTAACCCAAGGGACTCGGCAGGCCTCAAAACGCAGGATGAAAGACAACTCCACTAAAGAGAAAGACGAGCCCCTTCCTCGGCCTGAGGCGCACGGCTCCCCCTTCTCTGCCTCGGCACTGTTAAGATTGCAGCTTTGGCCAAACGGTATGTCACAAACACAGGCAGCTGCAAATGCAGAAGGTACAGAAGACAGCAGCAAATATCTCATTATAATAACAGCCCAAATGCAGGAGACGGAGACGGTCTGTCTGAGGAGCAGAAGCGGACAGAAACCAAAAGACTCATCCAGAGGAAGGGGTGGGGAAGGCTGCAGCCAGGCAAGGAGGAAGCTGCTACATGGGGAAGGCTGAGCAGAGGACGAGGAAGCGGGCTGTGGACCACGGCCAAGCCACTGAGGACGGGGGGTGGAAGAGAACAGGCAGCACCTCTAACGGCTCAGCGGTACCCAGGAGCCAGCCACGGGCCCCCTCGAGCATCCTGTCCCCTGAGCCACGCGCCTCCACCTGGTTGAGCTGCCCTGGGGAGGCAGGGGGTCGTTTCCTGTTATGTGCAGCCTTGGGCACTCCTAGTCGACAGGGTGCAAACTCCAAGTGAGGGGACAACTGGCCATCTTTATTCTCCCTTTTCTACCTTTTCCTATTTTCCAAATGCTGTTACCATGATAAGAAAATTTTTATGTTTTTCTTTAAGTTGATCCGAGTCTTGGCTAGTAATTCCAGCCCTAGGAACCAAGCCCAAGAAAATAACTACACAGAAGCTAAACATTATGTACATAAAGATGATCACCGCAGCCTTGCCTATAAAACAACAATAAAAAACCTGCTGGAACAAACCTCAATGTTCAGCAAAAGGGACACAATTTAGTAAATTGTGGTGCAACCACGTGAAAGAAGAAGTCTATTTGGAAGGCTATAAAAAGAGGGAGAGACATTAAGCTTTAGAAACAGGATCCAAAATGATATATGAATAATACCTACAGAACTGTAAAAATTCTGTTCACAAGGGAAAGGTGAAACACAAAACCCACGTTATTTGCTGTGGGCAGGGACGGCCGAGCCAGCAAAAGGAGCTGAGAGGAAAGGGAGCGGCCAGGGCCTGATGCGTGCGGAGGGGAGGGGTGCAGGGGGCCGGGGGGCGGGGAGTAACAGCCTCGTTGCCCAGAAGATGGCAGCTCCAGGCCGCCGGGTGCCCTCAGAGATCTGGGCAACACGGCCCGGTGAGGGAAGCTCTCGTGGGAGTCGGTGGGTGCTGCCCCCTCCCAGGTGCATCCTCACACAACCCCAGGGCACGGGGCAACCTGATACAAAGAGTCCAGAAGGAATTTCAGAGCATGGGCTCACGTACTTGAAACTCTTCAGAAAAGAAAGTTTCCCATTAACTTCAAATACGCGTGTTCTCTGAGGATTGAGTGCAGAAAGAATTTCTGAGCATTTACATCCCCGGCCCAAAATACAAAGTCTAGTCCAGAGATGTGAACCGCCTGTGTTTGCCATATCATGCTTCTCGTGGGAGATTAGACGTGAGGCTCCACCTTCTTACCTGAGATCTCCTCCCGCTATAAAAACAGCTCCTGATGTCAGTGTCTGAAACGACTTGCTCACAATTATAGTCATTATATTAATGGGGATGACTGTAAAACTCTACCTCGGCTTGCGAAATGAAAACACCAGGCTGCCAAACCTTCAAGAAGAAATTAAACTGTTAATGTGTTAAAGACTATTACATCCCCAAAGACATTACCATAGAATTTTCCCCGAATTTCAACCAGGCAAGATGCTGGACTGTACTGGAAACCCCTGTGAATTGCCTAATTATAGTTAAAAAGGGCACCATCTTCCCGTGAAATAGCCTTTTCTGTTTCCCAACAGAGCTTTTGACGATTCTAAAAACTGTTCATTTGAAGACTCCCTGAGAAGGAGATCACATTACAGGGCAGGCAGTGAGAGACACCAGGAAGCCAGAGAGAGGAAGCCCCCACGGAGAGGGGAACAGAGCTTCCCTGGAGCGCGGCATTTCAGGGCCGGGGTCCCACGTGAGAAAACAGAGGAGAGGGGACGGGATTCACGTGAGTTGCGGCGTGGAGACCACTCCCCGGCCCGCTCTGCCATCGTGGGTGATGCTGGCAGGGGGGAGACTTTCACTCAGTACGGCCTGCGGTGACCCCTAGGCCTGTCCCAGTGTGTGTCCCAGTCACACATCCTGCCTTTTACGCACGTGGCTGGGACTACGGCACCATTTTGCTCCAAGTCGTCACTTTTAATAGATGCAGGGAAGTGAATGCAGGGCCGTCATTGTGTGCATAATGTACAAAATCACGGGCAGTGAAGCAGGATGTGAGGAATTCAGTAGTGACCTTCATGCCAACCTAAAAGTACATGCACGGAGTCTAAGTGTCGGGGCCCAGCGCGCGGAGAAGGTCACCATCACAGAGACAGTGGAAGGTAGATGGCAGCGGCCAGGAACAGCTCAGGGTCACTGCGGCCCCAGAGAAGTCGGGCAGAAAATGCGACGGCGGCTCTGTGTCTGTCACACAGACAGACCAGGCAGCGTCGAGGTAAAGGCTCGCTCTCCCACCTCGCAGGCAGACGCAGCCAGCACAAGGCTCGGTCTCTAGCACCCCTATCCGCAGGACGAGGTAATGCTTACAGCTCTCCTTCCTGTGGGAGGGAGATGCTCACAGCAGCATCGGGGCAGGGGCAGGGGCAGGGCCAGGGCCAGGGCCAGGGCCAGGGCCAGGGGGGCTGGAGCCACAGCCTGGAGGCTCGGGCCCTTTGGGGGCAAGTCACCCAGGTTGTGGGAAAGAGCCTGGCCCCAAACATGGCTCCAACTCTAGCTCTGCAGGCCTGAGGTCCTCTGCCTCCCCAGGGACTTGCTGGGTGATGGGAGACTGAGGAACTCGAAGCCCCCAGCATGTGTTAAGTGTCCTGCTAAAGCACTCCTCCCTTAGCTGGTGTCGGCACAGGTCCGGCACAGCAGATGCCCACAGGTAATATGTCGCACCCCTGCTCAAGATAGGTGGTTTCCTGCAAAGCTGAACGTACAATGACCATACAACCCAGGAGTTCCACTCCTAGATATTTACTTGAGGCACGAAAACAAATGTCCACACACAGATGTTCATAAGAGTCCTAACTCTAATAGCCCCAAATTGGAAACAAACCAAACGCCCATCAGCAGAAGAACAGATAAACAAATTGTGGCATTTTCATGCCATGGGGTACTACTCAGCAGAAAAAAGGAATGCACTACTGATGTACACAGCGATGTGGATCAGCCTCCGAGACGTCACACCGAGTGAGAGAAGCCAGACACAGCGATTACGCGCTGCATAATTCCATTTACGTGACATTCTAGAACAGGCAAAACTAATCTATAGTAACAAAGCAGATCAATGGTTGCCTGGGGCTGGGGTTAGGAGGAAGAAGGTAACTGATAAAGGACACTAGGAACTTCCTGGGTCGTGGAAATGTTCCGTATCTTGATGACGCAGAAGGGGTGGATGACTGCACAAGCGTACAGATCTGTCAAAACTCATCCAACAGCACACTTAAAATGGGCGCCTTTCATTACATGTAAATTGCACCTTAAAAAAGTTAATTCACTTTTTTAAAAATGTAAAGCCTCTCTACTTCATTATGAATAAAATCCCACCTACTGTACCGCACAGGGAACTCTGCTCAATATCATGTAACAACCTAAATGGGAAAAGAATTGAAAAAGAAGAGATACGTGCATATGTATAACTGAATCACTTTGCTGTACACCTAAAACTATCACAACGCTGTTAATCAACTATACGCCAATATAAAATAAAAAGTTAAAGAAAAAAAAAGGAAAAAAATAAATAAATGAATAAAACAGTGCCTAGCAAAAAAATTAAAAACTAAAACAAAATCCTAAGGCCCGGTCGTGTCCTTCGAGGCCTCTCACAATCTGGTTCCTGCCTAAGTCACCAACCTCAACTCACACCACTCTCCCCTTTGCTAATATCCCAAACCTAAGGCAAACTGAAGGGAACTCCCTCATTTTCCCAATGAGAAGATTAAAAATAAAACGAAAAGGAAAGAGGCCATCTTGAACATATATACTTGTAGAGATACTGAGGAAATAATCAAATATCTATATTTATATTTAATTTATTAACTTACACACAGGCATATTTAGAATCACCTATTATGACAAGTGCAGAAACACTGTGTCCTTCCACTGCCATCCCTAGGCATCCTCGAGATCACTGTATTCACCACACCAAGGAGACGTTTCTACGCGTGTCCAAAAGGGAACCCAGCAGTTACTAAGCACCTAGTATAGGGCACTGCCTTGAGCATTTGCAATGAACACTTCATTTAAACCTTCACAAAACCACAAGAGGTAAACATCACCGCAGTTCCCAAACTCTGCACCAAGGCACCCCAAGGCACACCAGCAAACTCACCAGGGTGAGTGTGAAGAGATATTTTAACTTTTTAAAGGAAACGCAGTACTATCTGTTGACACCATGCAGACTGCTAGCTGAGGTCGTTAACCGTTTCGATGTTAGATCATTCTGCGTTTCTATATTCCATGGTCATATCTATGCACAGCTGGGTTTTCATCAGAGGTTCTGTGATAAAAAGCAAGTATCACATGAAAATCAAGGTGGAACAGGACATGTGGGTGGCAGTGCCCGGCCCGCCCCTGACACTGGAGAACTTGTGCGTGTCCAACAGGTGCCGAGCTGTTAGGACACAAATACTTAAGCTGTTTGGCCCGAACTCCTTAGTAAACAGGACCACTAAGGGGCTTCCTTTGGCCTGGAGAAAGGTGGGAGACGTTACTGTGACACTAAGAGCGTTGTAAACTGAGACCCTCTGCACCACTGTCTCTATTTTACAGATGGGGAAACTGAGGCACCAAGCGATTGCTCACCCAAAATCACAGAGCTAAGAAGTTGGGGTCCAACCCCAGCACAAAGCAACATGGCCTTCCAGATGCATTTACTGCTAAATGGTTTATCAAGACTGTGTGTATAAGTGTGTGTGTGTGTGTGTGTGTGTGTGTGTGTGTGTGTGTGAGAGAGAGAGAGAGAGAGAGAGAGAGAGAGAGAGAGATGGGCTGGAACAAATTAAGTGATAGACAAAATATCAAAAGATCTGCTTAAACTTTGTGGCCCAAAATTAAGAGAGTGTCCTATAATTTGAGAAACTTCAACAGACTCAACTATACAGGAAATACCTCGTCTGAGGAGAACCTGAGGACGAGCCAGGTCTTGCATCTGTCTCCCTTCTTGCCACACCAACCCCCAGCCCCAGCCTCCGTGCCCCACCGCCTGCCCTGCCCCCTCCATTCTCATTCCTGAGTCCTTCCCTCACACTTCCAAGCTCAGCCTCCATGTTGTCTTTCCATCGGTTCTCCCCTACCTACTGGCCATTTTCCTCTATTTCCCAGTAAAGAGCACTTTGCTATTTATAATTACCTTGTAAATGAATTAAGTTATTAGACTGTGAGCTAGGTACAGCGGCCCCACATGGTGTCTGGCACCCCAGAGGCCCTCAATGAGTATGGCTGCCATTACCAATGGCTGTCTTCCCCTGGGCCCACACCTGAGCAGCATAGTGGAGGCCGTGTGCTCTGGCCTCCATCCTCCCCTGGGAGGCCCCTGAGCAGCTCCAAACGCCAGGAAGCAGCTCCCTGAGGCCAGGGATTGGCCTCACATGGTTGATGGGGTCGGCTCTTTTTCCTGATCTCAGTGGCTGTCATCCTCAAAATCCCTTTCAAAACAGAGCTTTAACTATCTCCCTCTGGAAATTCAGAAGGGCTCTGGCCCCGACTGTTCTTATTTTAAAACACTTGTTTTCTAGAATGGTAAACTTTTTCAGCTACTGCAAACAATTAAAATCGAAAGTGATCCATGGGGAGATGGAAGGAGGGTGGGTAATTATTATCAACGAAACCAACGAGAGGGAACAAATGTATTGGGCCAAAAATCTAATAAAACAAGTAGGAGAAATCTGGCGCAGCTCTGCGGGCAGCAAATTACTCTTCTGCGTCTTCACAGACAACACACGGGAGAGGTAATTTATTAACTTGTGCTATGTTGGCCTCAGCATTAACCTGTATCCCTAAAGTACTTAACTCCTACCCAGGAAACTGCTTACTTAACTTGCTTTAGGACAAGCAAGGCCAATGTAGGCTTGCTATTCACAGCTTCAAATTCAATTTAAAGGGATCCCTGTTCCAATTTCCTGTAGAAAGTTACTCTGTGTTCTAATACATCAGTGTCAGGAAACACGGCCTTTACTTAATTTCTTCTCATTATTCATACAACCAGGGATCACCCAGAGCAATTTCTCCTCCTCTGTGTGCCTAACAGTCATGATGGAGCTTTTACTTTTCATCTTTTCAAGGGCCAGCTGCTCTGAGGTCTCCCCTTCCCTCCAAAGCGCGCCCTATAGAGACCCTTGCTCGCCCTGCGGGGGATCTCTGCATGGTGGCATAGCTTGGGATAACGACATTTAAGTCTGCCAATATTTCTGATGCATATTCTAAAAGGCAATGCAGAGTCAGAGAGCACAGAGACCAGTCCCAAGCCACAATGTCACCTTAGGCCAGACACATCTCCCCACGGCCTCAGACTCCTCACTTGTGAGATGACAGGCTGGGCCCGGATCACCGAGTCCCCATCCTGATATAAGCCACAGAGCCATTTGCTCCAAGGCAGCCATGTGAGGAAGCCCACCTGAGACAGATAATGCAGAACTATGCGGGGCGAGGGGGGAGGGTGCTCGAGCCCCCCAGCTCACCCTCCTTGGAGGCAGCCCCCGAAAATTTCCATGAAGCCCTCAGAGCCCCCAAAGCACAGTTTTCAAACCAACCATGTGAGTTATCTCGACAGAACCCTCCAATAAAATAAGTCTAGGGCTCCGAGTTTCCTTTGCACAAGCAAAACGCTCTTAATAGGACTGTAATGGAAAAAGAATTCATGCATTTTATTTCCTATTTAATGCATTTATGTATTTTATACAATAAGCATACATTATTTTAATAATCAGAAGAAAACAAACATTATTAAAAAGAAAATAATTCACATGGCTTTAAAAAAAACAAAACAAAAACACCTGAGGCACAGAAGAGACCAGCCAGGAAGGTTTTTGTACTCTCCCAGCGTCATCTGCCTGCGTTAACAGCTAATTGCTTTCATCCCTTCAGAGCAGCAAAATACCACGGTGTCTGGAAAGGTCTGATGACTCACCCAGCGCTCTGCGGCTCTCTGCTACGTCACCGAGTCCTGTGCAGGCCTGCGTAAACACTCATAACCCCAGCTGCCTTCAGCTTTAGAGACTGGGGGCGGCGGGGGGGGGCACCGGAAGGAAAAGAGCCGGCACTAAGAGGGTAGGGGCTCTGTGGAAGCTTCCAGAATGATCTTGGCCTTCCCACACCTCGGGTTTCTTCACCCCTAACATCCGCCACACAGGGCCAGGCAATACTGGAGCTCAATATACGTACAAGTGGGTTTTCAGTAAACGCAGGCATTTTTAAGCCCCTAAATTTTGATTACATTTATACCTAAATCTCGGGAGTCTACAATAAAGGAGGAGAGCCCTACAATAAAGGAGTGGGCAAAGCTATCTGAAGTCGGGCTTGCTATACCCGTTTCCCTATCTGCTCTATCCTAGGGTCTTCATTATCACAGGAGCCTCAGAAGAGGTCTCTCCAGGGGGGTTTCCCTCCAACTGCACACACACCAGTACACGAACTCGCCACGGCTCCCACTTCTTATACGAAACACTTGAGATCCAGCCACATGCCCCACAAAGCCCCGACCCCCCACTACAGGCCACTACCATGACCACGGCTCCCCACCCCAGACCCCTCCTCCCCTTCTGATGTGCAGGCATCTGTACTCTGCACCCAAGGGCCTTCGGCCTGCAGTCTCTCTCCCACCCCAACAACCTCCCAACCCCCAGGCCCAGCTCACCTGTCCCCTCCCACCCCCATCAGGACTGGCTCTCTTCCTCGTTGCTCCCCGACACCCGGTTTACGCCATCCAAGGGTCCTTCCTACAGCCCACATTGTTATAATTGTCTGGACATTCACCAGACACCATGAGCGCTCAGGGGAGGGCCTGGCCACATCTCTGTCCCCGCTCCAATCTCTGGCACCCAGACTCAACCTAGCAATATTGGGCATCGGAGCCTGTTTGGGCACCAAAGTGTGAAACTGTGGTCCCCGCTCTTAATACGTTTATGCTTCAGGGGACAGCTGCCTCCAAAGCCTCCAGAAAGGACATAGCCAGAGCTCCCAGAGTACAGGTGGCCTGGCAGGTTTCTCTGATTTGCAAGTAATAAGCAGCCACCAGTAGCAGATGCCCTGGGAATGCACCAGCTTCCAACGAGGGCACCCTGAAGAAGGAATCGAGGGAGCCCACGACAGCCAGCCAGGAGGCCAGCCTCGCTGATCGAAGCCAAGCTGACTTTCCAATCCCCATCTCACCTGAGCTGGGAAGGTGAATAGCGCTTAGAATTAAAAGCTTTTCCTCACTGCCTCCGGACTGTGAGAGGTATGTGGGCCTGAGAGTGAACAGGGGAGTTATTCATGTCAAAGGAGAACAAGTACCCCCCAGAATGGGAGCACATCAATAAGAATCTGAAAGCAACTTTTCAGGAGTATAGGACACAATGCAAATTAAATGTCTGAGCACTGCATATATATCAGCGTATATATATACCTAATCTCTGAGAAACGCTTCGGTTACTATCACGACGTTAACTGCAGACTCAGCCCGGCATCGAGCTTCTTCCCCCGAAAGGACTTCAGCAAACTTTGTCTTCTGTGCTTACCTCGCTCCACTCCCAGACCGCAGCCACCATCATGCTGAATCCACACAACGCACGCCGTGGGGCTTCCCTAACAAGTTGGGCTCATCACAGGTCCCCACCTTTGGTCCTGCTCGGTGGCCCCCTGCCCAGACAGCAATTCTGAGTCACAATGAGGAAAAAAGAAGGGAATGGAGAAAGGAGGGGACCCAACTACAGATCTACTGCCGAGTCTTTAAATCATGTTTCACATCTGCCCAACTGCCCTGAGCCTGCCCCTCCTTTCTCTGTCTCCATGGTGTGCCATCCATTCACTCACGACACCAATGCCTAGCCGGCACCCACTCTGTGCAAGGCAGAGAGCCCGGGAAGGGCAGACGCGGCCCCGACCTTAAAGAACCCAGTCCAAAAGGACATGAAGACGATCATGGGGACCCAGGGCTGCGCACATACGACAGGCACAAATTCTGGAGGTGCGTGGGGCGGGGTGGGGATTAATGAAGCTGGGTGGCACGGATTCCTGCTCTACCACCGGTAGCAGCCTGACCTTGGGCAAGCCGCCCAGGAGGGACCTGGTACCTGCTGCCACACATTCATCTCCCACTCAGCTCCCAGCTCCTCACACTAAATACAGACACCGCCAGCTTAAGTCTCAATTTCTTCAACTGCAAAATGAAGACAGAACACCTAAAAGTGGCTCCTGAAAAAGTGGGGGCCATCCACATGAAGATCCACACGCACGGTGAACGGTCAACAGCTGCTGTTGAATTACGTCACTGAATTGTCCCACACCCCCTCCTGGGTACATGACGACCAGGACACACACTTGCCCTGTGCTCCTGCAGCCAGCCCCCTCCATCAGTACTCCGGCCCCCAAAGCCAGTCACTCCAGGCCTCTCTATCGATGTGAGAACGAGGACTTCAGACTTCCCTTCTCCGTCCTTTGCTTCGAACTTGGGCCCCACACGTCTCGATTGAGCTGGAGCCTCAAAGCCTTGGGAGAATCCGAATATGTGACTTACTCAGCATGCGAGGGTGGAAAGAACACCGGCTTTGGAAGTAAACAGTCGCGGACTCCAGTCCCAACTCCGCCACCTGCTAGCAGCAAGCTCCCTAGGCCCTCTGAGCCCTGGGCTCCTTGACTGTAGGATGGGCAGACCATCAACATCTCAGAGGTTCGAGGAGGATTGATCATGTGTGTGATGCCGGCACTGAGCTGAGAACATGGTGGGATCTCAGCCAACGGGACCTCTTAACATCCCACCAAAATTCAATCTCACCTTGAGTTCTGGTGATACGAGATGCAGCCCATGGTAAAGTCGGCACCAGCACGGGCCCCTTCTCCTCAAGACACTTCATCAGGCAAGGCAGAAACCAGGCCAACGAGAATTAACTTAATGCTCCGTTTGGCAGTGCTTCCCTAGGTCCATCATCCATTCTATTCCCTGCAAGCTGCCAGCCAAACAAACCGGAACACTGATCGCCGCAATCATCTCGATGGAAGTCTGAGGGCCAAGCACTTTACGTACGTTTCAATTAGAAGAGTAGGCTGGCCATTCTAATTCCACTTCATTCCAGCCGGCTTCACCCTGGGCAACAAATGGGCTCCTAAAAAGTTGGGTTCCTCAGCGGTCTATTAATGGAATCACACCCCACAGTGACCTCACATGATCATTTCAAAATGATGCATATACTCATTCTCCATCTTGAATTTGAAGCACAGGGAAGGAACCAGGAGTTCCCATGGCTGCGCGAAGCTCCGGGCATCACTCAGGGCTGCCATCTTGCTAACTGTGCAAAGCAGCCCTGCAGGCGGAGTGGCACTAGCCTCACTTCACAAGACACAGGAGAGAGAGGCCGAGGGCCTTCCCTAGGCCCCAGGTAGACCGGCCGCTAAAGGACAAGTCCGCTAGCTTCTTCCAAGAGTCCCACTGATCCCAATAATTCCGAAGGCTTTTGCCTCCAGTTCACTCTCTCAATATTTGGCCATAAGTGCTTTGGCTGGAAAGGCAGCTAGGTCCTTCTAATTCAGCTGAGCCCAAGTCAGTTTGCGGTTGGGCTGACTGCTCCCCAAGATTCAGAGATGAGTGAGGAGTGGCTCTTCCAGACTCAGGACAGGGGACCTGGGGGCACGAGGGCAGAGAGGAGGAGACCCATTTTTCTCTGTACATCCTTTGTCTCCTTTGATTTCTTTTAATTGCCTATTTTTTCCCAAGTTATTTAAACTAAAAAAATTAAAAACAGTTCACCCATTTCTTTTGAATTTTGTACCAAATTCATGTATTTCTACTCTTAAAAATAAGTTTTTTAATGATATAAGTAAAAATGGTTTCTTCCTCCTGAGGAAGCTTACAGTCAAATAGGGGAGATGAGATTTGATCTACAGGAAAAATTTCATTCACCCCAACAGCCATTTATTGGGCTCTTGTGTTATGGAGGCCCTGAGCTCAGCCAGACAGGTCACAAAGGCAGTGAAACTCAGCTGTCAGTTCCTCCAAGAGGGAAGGACCTGCACGGTGCTGCTGCCTCGGTTTCATCCCCGTGGCATTTTCTTTCACGGTGGTCACAAGGTGTTAGTAACTTCCCTGCTCGCTTAACGACTTCCGATTCAGCATCCGGAAAGCTCATTTCAGTGACTCTGCAGGAAGAGCTGGGGTGACACCTGTAATCCTCTCATTACCTCATTTAGCTAAAGTTAGTTTGCAGATCACAAAACCACTTAAAAGGGCCCTGGAGATCCGTCGAACCTTCCTGTTTTCCCAATAAGAAACCAAAGCCAGAGCTGGCCTGACTTCTCAGGGTCTCAGCTGGTAAACGCAGATCCACACGTGGACTCCGGCCCCGACAGCCAGCCCACGGCTCTCCCCACCCCCATGGCTCTCCTGTCTTGTCCCCATCCACAGTAATAGCTGCACAAAGAAATGAATCACTTGCTCACCCAGATCATGCCTGTAAAATCAGAAGGTTGTTTTTTTAGGAAAAAGTAATAACAGAGGCGGGGGGGGGGGTCTTAAATAAAGCCTGTCCTTCCTGACATGATGGATGGAAAGCTTTTGGGCATGAGACGGAATGGTGTGTGATTATACCAAGCTAATAATGGCTGTCACATGTCAGGAGAGCAGATGTCACTACCTTTTGACAGAGGGCACTTGGGAAGAAGAAGTTACAAAGAGAAAGCTTTCCCTTTACTTTCTGAGGGGTAGAATAATAATTCACCTGAATTGTCAAGACTTGTTCAGGGTGGCGTATGTGTAATAAAGGGAGGTCCCAGAGCTCCCTCACCATCGCAGACATTCATGGCAGCAGCAGTAATCACTGGGTTTTAAAAGCCCCACACGATTGAGCACGAGTCCTTTCCAGCACTTACTACTCCTTCCCCAGCACCTACTAATGCCAGTCAGACCCCAGAAAGGTGCACCAAGGAGAGTGAGCTAGAGCCCCTCCCAGGAGTCGTGCTAAAATGACACCCCGAGGGAATTCCCTGGCGGTCCCGGTCCAGCAGTTAGGCCTCGGCACTTTCACCGCCGTGGACCCGAATTTGATCCCTGGCTGGGGAACTAAGATCCCACAAGCCGCACGGTGCGGCCAAAAATAAATAAATAAGATGACCTCCCAAAATCCAGGGAGAAAATGGCAAGCACCAGCACGCAGAGGACGAGCTGAACTACGAGGGCAGAGGGCAGCCGGGGAAGGAGGAGAGAGGCCCGGGCGCAAGTTACGGGCAATTCATCACCCGCAGTTTCTTGTCCTCTCCAGGACTTTTCAATTCCTCCATATGAACATGTTTTTCTTTTAGAATCAGAAACAAAGTGAAGAGCCAAAGAAATAAAAAACTGTAAACACACAAAAAATTTTTTTAACGGACCACTGGTCCTAAGAGCCTACTGATCCAAAGCTACGAGGAGAAAGAAATGATCAATTCCAGCAGGGGGTGAGGATGGCCATCCAGCAGAGAGGGAACGCTCGGCAGCCCAGGAAGGCAAGGACCTGCCTCGTGAAGAACTGGGGATGCAGGGACGTGGGCCCTGGGGTCACTTCTGCCAGGGTAGGGGAGAGAAGTCTAAGACACTGCGGCGGGGAGAGGTGTCTTGCCCCCGTAACACCTAGGACACGTGGGCAGGACTGGTCTGAGACCCCCTGAAGCAGCCAGAGAAAGCCATAAGCAAGGAAATGCTTAATTAAGCAGTGCAAGGGGGGATCCACGCGGGGCCCGAGGCCACCCAGGAGGCCGTGCAGATGCTCAGAGGAGAAGGGACTGTGGTAGGGAGGGAGGGGGGCCCCCGCACCGCCCCGGGAATGGGAGCAGCCGCCGATGCGCCCCAGAGGCCCAGAGGAAATATTATTGCAAGACAAAAACTGAATTATGAAATCCGCAAGCAATAATTAGTTTAAATTACTACTTCTACTTGAATAATTAAACACGCTTATTTTCACTCACTGATGTTTTATTCATTACCATACATCTTTCCTGAAAGTTGTTTTTAACGTGAATATTCTTTTATTTGCAAAGATCCCACAGAGATTTACTATGCTAATTTCAATCCTTTCTTCTAAAATAAAAACCACAATAACAAAAACACTCCAGATTATCATCCATTAGTGACTGCTGTGTGGGGTCCATTATCAACTTAAGTCATAGCAACTGGCTGGAAATACTGTGGGTTGCGATAAAGTTATTCACACACCAAAGCTTCCTTCCTTTAAAATTCACCGCTGAAAGGACAATATTTAAATAAGCTCGAAATGACTATGAAAATAAAAAGACCCGAGTGCAGAAAGACCACTTAGGCATCAATGAGAAGCGCCCTTTGCTTTTTATCACACCCTCTATTAATGAAAATGTTTTTGCATTTCCACAAATAATGTTTGGATTTTATAAGTCTTATTTTTACACCCTGGAGCTAAGATACCCATAAGCACAGTAATAAAGGCTTAAGGTTTTCATTAAGTAAAGTTACCTTTGGGAATAAGTGCTAACTTAAATATAATCCAGGAACTAACTCTTCCCTGCTGGGTTATTAGCTGGTATTGGCTGAATGGCAAAACTCCAAATCTGAGCTACTGCCAACAAGCTGGGCCTAAGTCAGACCCTGAACAAACAGAAAGGAGCAACGTTGCCACCACTGTAAACCAGCTCCACGAAGACGCAGAAGCCAATAGCCCTCTGAGGGGACCACAAAGCCTACTTAATGTTCAGGCATGCGGGCTGTTCCGCAGAACCGACAACAGCTAGACTCACTGGATTACTATGACAAATATCAAGGAATGTGACTGCAGTAAAGTGTGTGTGTGTGTGTGTGTGTGTGTGTGTGTGTGTGTGTGTGTGCTCGCGCATGCACTCTTGCGTACCCCAGCCCTGTTACTCAAGTACGGGCTCCTCCAGAGGAGCAGTGCCTGTCTTGGAACTGGCAAGTCCTCACTGAACATTTGTTGAGTGAAACTAAGTATCTGAAGATTTTTTTAAGGCCCCAACTATATTTCTCTTTCCCCCAACCTCCTTTAAAAGCAATCAGTCACCCATCCCAAGAATGCAACCGACGTGCAGTGCCCACCTCCCAAGGGGAATGTAAATTACTCTCTGCACCTGGCAGCCCCACTGCCTTTCCCCTGGTGTTTTCCCTCCGTTAATATAAGTAAACTCCACTGAGTATTTCTCACACGGGCTGCAACCAGTCTTCTGGGGCCATGGGAAAGTGGATTACTCAAAATTTTGAAGTTGCCAAATCAAAAATGACCATCTACTGAATAGATTTATGAGCCGTGGCCCCAGTTTGGCCTTTGATAAATGAAGGGACTCTGAAGGCCACAGGCCGGGGCTCAGCTGATTCTAGAACTCAACATTATCTGCGTCATCATCGTTAGAAGCATCCGGAAAGCAGAGCAGAGCTTCTGCTGGGGCTTCTGTTTCTGTGGCAACAGCTTCACTGGCCTGTCACAGAAAGGAATGGAAGGAGGAAACTGGAGGGGGAGAGGGAAAAGAGGCAAGGCGGGTGTGGAAAGGAGGAAAAGCTAAAAAGAGGGCAAACGAGGACAGGACGTGGTGGAAGGTGGTGGGGGTGGGGGCGGGAGTACAGAAGAAGACAGCAAAAGAAAGGATGGGGGAATGTGGGGAGGGGTGTGAGAGAAGGAAGGGAAGGGAGGGGAGGAAACATCAGAAGCTGAGACTTCAGTCAGGCCAAATCACCTACAGATGTGCTTCTATCTGTCCGCAAAGAATGTTCTAGTTTCAGTCATTAAATGTAACACATTTCAACTCTCAGTCAGTGCCCCAAGACACGCTCAATTATCTGATAAACCCCAGGAAAGCTGTGTAAAAACGTCAGTGCAGTGAGAGGTCTAACTCCAAACCCTCACTAATGTCAACATCAGCCCAAAGGTCTGGCTGGCTTAAATCCAGAAGGAAAAAAGAAAAAAAAAGAAAAGGCCCGGAGACCTGTTATCACTGACCTACAGCCATTAGGACAGGGACCCACTGGTGCCTGATGAGTGAGTGTGCTCGCTGAGCCTCATTCACGGGCCAACCTGCGGGTCCTGCTCGAGATTCCACAAGGAAACAGGTCCTGAAAACCAAAGAGTGTCCAGCCTGAGCTTGGCTGTAGGGCTCTGACAGGGGACAGCAGCCAGGGACTGGAGGACAGGGGGTGGGGGGCCTCAGTGCAAGGAGCTCAGAATAAGTGGCCAGGACAAGATTCAGTCCACTTCCTGTCCCCCCAGCCCCCCCACCAAGAGCGGATAATTAACAAATAAAAATAACAAGCGCTCTAAACGCAACATGGGATCCTGGCTTGGATCCTGAAAGAGAAAAGGACATGAGGGGGAAAACTGGTGAAATCCCAGGAAAGTCTATAGTTTAGTTAACGGAATTATACGGATGTTATCATCTTGGTTTTGACAAACGCCCCACGGTAAGCTGGGGACGGGTATACAGGAACTCTCTGGATTACAACGCTTCTATAAATCTAAAATTATTTTGTAAAGTTTTCAAAGAAAAACAACGAGGTCTGTTTAAAAACAAGACTCCTGTTTTTCTCACACTGATTTATTTTTTTCATATAAAACCAACGCCCTTGATAGGGTTTAACTATCATAAAGCTTTACTGGAAGGCTGACTGAAACATTATAGCGAAAGCTGTACTCCTGCAGCAAAAGTGAATTACTGAACTCGGAACATGTTAGCAGTGTCTCTGCGCTTTGGACCTGGGATATAAGGAGTGGCGTGTCCCCGTGCATCAAGGAGCAAGGTTTCTGTCTGACAGAACTAGAACAGCTTTGAAGAGCCTGCCTTCACACAGTCCACTCCCTCTGCCCAAATGCTCTTCCATCTCTTTCCTGCTGAACAACTTCTACCCATCCTCTAAGACCCCCTGTGACTCTGGCTGAAACTGTGCCCCCAGGGCTATCCTTTGTGCCCCATGGCATCTTATGCTCCAGCCACCAGAGCAGCTATGATGCACTAGAAGTATACGTCCACCTGTTTCTTTCTCCCAAAGAGGCCAGGAGCCTTTCAAGGAAGGGTGAGACGCTGTTCATCTCTGCATCCCACTCCCATCCCCAGCACCCAAGTCTTGGGACAGATACTCAGTGAATGAAAGCCTAGGAGTCAAGAATACGGGCAATTCTTTTAAAAGAGAAAATACCAGTATACAACCTTCCATCTTCTGTTAAAGGGTCAAAAAGGTCCTATTTGTCAGAAGTGAGGGAAGCAAGCCCTTTTAAGAGAAACAGATTTTTGTTACAGAATGACGGGTCCATTTCCACAGATAACACGAGTCCCGCGCAAGTATCCTCTTCTGACCAGAGAGCTGAGAAGCTTTTCAAAGGTTTTGGTTTCCTTGACAACAGCATTGCTGGAGACAAGCAGGGAAATAATTAAAAAGTATGTTCTCTTTGCTCCGAACTCCTTAAGTGTTTATAAGCAATAATGAACAGGCCAGGCTCAGTGTGCACGGCGTCAGTACGGACGAGCCGAGGACATGCGGGGGCACCCCGTCCTGCCACCCCCTCCAGCGGGGCCCCCTCTGAACCCGGGGGCCTGGGTGAGGACCTGCCCAGGACCACATTCATCAAGGGAATCAGCCCACACGGGTCAGATTCGCAACAACTGCGCTTGCCAAGCGCCAGGTCTCGGGCCACGTTTAATCCTCACAACAGTCTGCCGAGTCGGGTACGTATTCTTAGCACCATTTGACGGGAGAGAAACTGAGGTGCAGAAAAGTGAGGGGCATCCCAGGCCACTCGGCCCAGGGCCCCAGGGAGAGCACACGAACTCCTCAGGCTGTCTCTACACAACTGCCCCAAGCCTCCGCTCTGACCCTCAGATCTCATCGCAGGGCAGCCAAGGCCCTGGAATAAAATGCCTGTCCCCAAGCCCCACCGTCCTGCCAGCCCACGTCCCCGCTCAGGACCACTTGCTGTGGCCACGCTCAGGCAGCAAGACTGCGCATCCCTGCACCCCTGCCCTGGGGCCGCGAGGACACGCAGAGCCACGCCAGTCCTACGGCGGTGCTCAGCCCTGAACTTGATTGAGGTGCCTCCTTCTCCGTTCAGGGTGGCTTTTCATGCTGTGTTTTGTTTTAACAGCTTTACTGTATTCGTGTCTTTTATAGTAAGCCTCCTCAAATCTTTTCTCGATTTATGATTTATAAATAAATAATAAATAAACAAACATACAAGCTGCAAGCGTCGGCCCAAGCCCGTTACCTGAGAGTGTACAGGCAAACATTTCAGCAGATGGGGAACAATCATTGCTTTGATTTAGTGTCCAGCTATGATCTTCGAAGCCCTTTACAAAGCCCAGCCACCTCTGCAGGGATGCTTCCTGCACGGACTGGAGGCGGGGGACGGCGTCAAGGTGTGTGGACAAGACCAGCCCCAAGAGCCTCCATGCCCCTGAGGTCCAAGGAGGCCCACAAAAGTGCGGCAGACCGAGTAGGTGTTATTCATTCATTCCCAAATGTTTTTTCAGCACCTACTATGTGCTCAGCTCACCTCCCAGAAGGGGAGATACAACAAAGGAAGAAAACAAACTCCCTGCCATCATGGAATTGTTATTAGAGTCCTTCTCATTTCACAGATGAACTAGTTAAGACTCACGAAGATTAAGGGCGCTGCCAACACACACGTGACTGCCTTCTGGAGTTCCCAAGCAGGAAGGGCACAGGGTACAACCCCAGAAGGCAAGAGCAGAGAGAGGGGAGATCAAACACCAGCTCTGTGCTTGCCCCTCTCTGCTCCTCAGTTTTCTCATCTGTAAAATGGACATAAGGATGCCGCTAATGATTGTGCCAGCTTACATGAGGGAGCGCCTGCTGTACGCTCGCCAAAGAGTTTTCACGAGTTTTCTTGCTCAGTCGTCAGATGACTGAGACGGATGCTATGATTACCCCTGCTTTACTGATGGAGAAGCTGAGGTCCCAAGAGTTAGGTAACTTACTCAAAGCTACACAGTCAGAAAGTGCGGGGGCCAGGGTTGAGCACACACCCTCACCCACCACAGTGAGACTGCAGCTCTGCTGACTGCCCTGTGCCGCAGCTGGGGGTAAATGAGATGCAAAAGCCCAGTATGGAGGCTGACCCAACGCAGGAAGCAGCAGCTGGCCTCATGTCACCGACTGTCCAGGCCTAGAGCCCACAAGAAGCCCCGCCTGGCTCCCCTCGGTGGGCCCCAGCACTGCCTAGGCCCACCCTCCCTGGCCCCCCTACAGCGTGGCAGTCAGCACAGCGCAGGGCCATCCCTGTCACCCAGCCAGCTGCCCACCGCCTCGTCCTCTAAGACCCGGCTCAACCTTCCCCTTCCCTGAAGTCTGGCTGGTCCTCAGCCCCTGTCCCCAAGAGAGCCACCCCACTGCCCTTGTCTTCCCGTCCCCAGCACAGAGGGCCCCTGGAGGGCCTGTCACACTGTCAGTCTGTTTTGATGCCTGTCCCCCATTAGCTTTCTTGCCAGCAAGGGTGTCTGATCCCCTCCGAGCCTGTCCAGAGCCAGCATTTAATCAATGGCTGGACCAACGGATGCTCAATCAAAGGAAGTGCTAGGGGAAGCAGGTCTCCTGATACAGACTCGGAGGGGCAACTCATGCACTCTGGCACCTGGCGCCCCTCTGGGGCCCTCGCCGCTCACACCACAGACAGAGCCTAAAACAAGGCCCGAGCAACTCACTGGCCGTACAACAGAGAGTCCAGAAGGCCTGGCTCGCACATCCCAAGTCTACACCCCAATGACCAGCGGCCGACGTCATGCTGCTGAGCCGGAAAATAGGCAGGCGCAGCCCGGGGGCCTGGAGAGGCTGCTGGCGTCAGTGGGCGCCCGTCAGATTATTCGTTCAACAAATCGAGGCAGCTGGAGGCAAACTGGACCGCCAGCCCCCTGTGCTTAGGGACGAGGCTTAGTAGGCAATTACAGAATAAACGCTGGCTTGAAGTTTCTTGATAATACCTTCCATTTGTAAGGGTTTAGAGTTTACAAAGTGGTTTCACACATCTAACCTCATCTGATCCTTATAGCCCTGCGAGGTAATTATTTCACAGATGAGAACACGGAAGCCCAGACAAATCGGGGGAGGACTCGTTACCTCATTCTGAACACGTGCAGGCCAGGGCTGCCGCATGTCAAGACCAAGCTTGGGGCTGGCCGTGGGCAGCAGAGCCACTGTTCCAGAAGGGGCCTTGGAGCCTCGACACACACCCGCACCCACCTCCCTGCCCACTGGCAACGTGGGCTCCAGCCTGCCCTGAACCCTTCCATCCTCAGCCCTTTTGAGAGGAATCCGCTCGCCATGGTGACCAGTTCTTGAGTGCTGGAAGGTCCTCCCTCCGCTGTGCTGACTCTGTCCCCTGCAATTTCCACCTTTAGTCCTGCTCCTGCCCTAGGAGCAAATCAGAGTGCGTCTCATTCCTCTTCCCCACCAAGGCCCTGCCAGCACCTGGGGACAGTGACATGCTCCCCACGCGTCCCCCCACCGGCTGGCTAAGAGCATCACAACGAGACCCCGAGGAGCCAGGACGTTTCAGAACACGCTTGGGTGAGAGCAAAAGAACACGAAAAGAAACCAGGATGAGAACAAACAACTTCTCTAAGCAAAGGTTACAATGAAAATGAGTTTTAATTTGTGTTTTTGTACCTTTCAAAATAACACTTCAGCTAGTTTAGAAAGAGACCACTTCTGTTTATAAAAGCCCTTGAGTTTTCCTCCAG
The DNA here is from genome assembly GCF_963924675.1 of Phocoena phocoena. Classification (NCBI taxonomy): domain Eukaryota; kingdom Metazoa; phylum Chordata; class Mammalia; order Artiodactyla; family Phocoenidae; genus Phocoena; species Phocoena phocoena. The sequence goes on from NC_089220.1 coordinate 4,404,956, forward strand.
TTGCCAGGGCTTCTGTAAACACACTGTGAGCGGGGAGACAGAAATTGCTACTTGTGAAACTTTTAATGCTAGCACGTATGTGAATTAGAATCATAAACTCAGCAGGTTAAAAAATGTTCTGAAAGCAATTTGGGTGTTAGTCTAAATAATTATAGGTCACATTCACTTAGATAAGAGCCTTTGCCCCCTCGGGGCTCCAAGGGAAAATTCTAGGCATGATAGTTAAGCAAAATAGTTGGTTATTACGCAGGCTTTGTGGTGGCAGTGCAAATTGGTATAATCCTTTTGGAAAGCAGTCTGACAGGAGATGTATCTGGACCCATGAAAATGTAAAACCCTTTGACCCAGCAGTCCCACTTCTGGGAATCAATCTAAAGAAATAATCCAACAGAAAAGGTTTCATGCATGAAGATAACCACTTCAGCATTATCTATAATAGCAAAAATTAGCAGCCACCTAAGTGTCCAAGGACAGCTAAGTAAATTACAGCTAATCAACTCGATAGAGTATCACGGAACCAGTGGAAATTGACGGCCCTCCAACGACGCAGAGGCAGCCGGTCGCGCTGTGGCAGGAGAGGCTGGGAGAGAATGTTAAGTGGGAGAAGCAGGCTGTGTGCACCCTGTGAGAAACACAAGCCCATACGGACCAGAAACTGACGGGAGCGTGTTAAAAGGATAATCATAATTTTAGTGTACGTTGGAATCGGGAGATCTTCCCCCATCATTTTGTAATGCTGTTAAATCATCTTCGTAAAGGGCAAAGCGGAGGGCAGGGAGGAGAGGCAGGGGGACCGAGGGAGGCTTGGACCCTGTAGGATCGTGTTTCGGTCACACAGTTTGGAAATCCAACCAAGCAGGAGGCGGCAGTGGCAGAGCTGGGGCTGACCTGCACACACGCGCCGGAGCGGGGATGTGACACCGTTGTGAACACTACAAGCATGCCCCCAAATGGAATTACAGATGAGGATAAAACCGCAGTTCTCAAACCCTTTGGTCCCTTTGACACTCTCTAAAGCGAGGGAGGACTCCAAAGAGCTGCTGTTTATGTGAGTTTTAATCCCTCCACATTTAGCATATTAAAAATTAAAACCGAGGACATTTTAAAATATGTACTAATTTATGTAAAAGTAACAATAGTAAACTCATTACACGTTAACATAAATAACGTATCTCTTATGAAAAACAACTGTTTTCCAAGGCAAAAAAAAAAAGAGTGAGAAAGCACTGTTTACATTTTTGCCATCTCTTTAATGACTGGCTTAATACAAGACAGCTGCGTTCTCATAGCTGCTTCTGCATTTAATCAATGGCAACAGCACACATCCCATAGCCTCCGGAAAACTCCACGTACACTCATGAGAGAATGAGAGTGAAAAGGCAAGGAACTTCTAGGTGTTATTATGAAAATAATTTTCACCCCACAGACCCCCATGAGAGGGTCTCGAGGGCCCCTAGGGGTTTGCAGACACACTGAAAACCACTGCAATAAACTACAGCATTAAAAACTGCTGCCGTAATGGGGAGGGGGCGATTTAAAATTGTATGTATAGCTGGAACTCAAGAACGTAGAATTTTTTTGAAGAGTGGATGGAAATATACTAAAAGGTCTGCAGTCATTGCCTCTGGGTGGAAAGACGCTGGGCAATTTCTTTCTTTATGCCTTCCTGTTTTTTCCATAGTGTATGTGTATTTCTTTTATGGTCAAAAACAACATTTCTTTTTGGAGGAATGGCTTGGGTAGCCGCGGTGCATCCGTGCCCTGTGGAAGCAGCCGATGGGAAGAAGGTCATTTTAAATCAGGAGCAGCCAGCATCCGTGTGGGGAGTGTCACCAAGCGCGGCTGCTCCTGGTATACCCATCGATCGCTGGCACCCGGAGCACATCCGTCACAGCACGCACAGCCTGTCCAGACCCACGGAAAGCCGGGGAGAGATGACGAGAATTGAAACTGGCTCCAGCTAATCACTTCTAGATGAAGGTCAAATATAGGTGACTATTTACCAGCACCCGGATGGGAGAGGACATGCTCTAAAGCCAGAGGACAGTTACAAAGGGGAAGGTCCACAGACTTGACCACAAAAAATGTTAGGTTTTCTCTGCAAAAAATCAAATAAAACAATGAAATACCAAACTCAAAGTCAAACACCACATGGCAGGGGGTGGGGAGGGGCGATTCTTTTGACAGGTCAATAGCATTAGTATGTAAATTGCTCTGGTAAGAGAAACACCAAGACTACAGGAGATTAATGGGCAAGAACCACCACCACAAACACTCCTTCAGCCTTAATGAGGTGCCAGGCTCAGTTCTAAAAGAGCTGCACATAAATGAACTCATTTGGTTCTCAAACAAGATACCACTAGATTAGCAAACGTTTAAAAAAGTAATAATTCTAGCGCTGTCGCGGATGAGGAGACATGATCACATTCGTAAATGATGCTGTGTGCCATAAACAGAATTGAGAGATTGGGAATGACATATATACGCTACCATGTGTAAAACAGATAGCTAGTGGGAACCTGCTGTATAGCGCAGGGAGCTCAGCTTGGTGCTCTGCGGGGACCTAGATGGGTGGGATTGGGGGCGGGAGGAGGGAGGTCCAAGAGGGAGGGGATATATGTATACATATAGCTGATTCACTTCATTGTACAGCAGAAACTAATACAATATGGTAAGGCAACTATACGCCAATTAAAAGAAAAAAAGAAAGAAAGAATGAAGTAGATCTGGGCACTGAGAGGGAAAGATGTGCACCACACGTGAGTGAAAAATCCAGCTGGAGGACGGCACAGAGAGTGAAGTTTGCATGCTAAACAAAGACCCCAGTCCTCTTTCCCGCTCAGATGCCAGAATGCAGGTAGCAGGGCTGAGCGCACCCCAGGGAGTGGAAGGTTCCTCTCTGGGAAACTGACTAGGCTGAGGGAAAATCATCAGAGATGTTCACATTTGGGGGTCCAGCTTACCTCATCACTCTGTAACAACATCACTGTGGACAAGCCACACGCACACACACACGCACACACAGAGCCTATGGTCACATCAGCTCTTTTGCGTCTCCCTCCTGAATCTGAATGAGCAGCAGAAAATCTCTAACGTGAAACACAGACACCAAAACAAAAAGACAGGGCTTCCCTGGTGGCGCAGCGGTTGGGAGTCCGCCTGCCGATGCAGGGGATGCGGGTTCGTGCCCCGGTCCGGGAAGATCCCACATGCCGCGGAGCGGCTGGGCCCGTGAGCCATGGCCGCTGAGCCTGCACGTCCGGAGCCTGTGCTCCGCAACGGGAGAGGCCACAACAACAGTGAGAGGCCTGCGTACCGCAAAAAAAAAAAAAAGACAAAAGGAGCTGAAAAGAGACAGAAACATTTCAGAAAACATGGGAAAACTTTCAAAGAACTCAGAAAGCTAAGAAAAGACCTTGTAAACATGCAATAAAAAATAATACACTATAAATATCTTTTCAAAGGAACATTCAGAAAATAAACAGCTCTTGGAATGTAAAAATCTGATAGAACCGAATACTTCTCTGAATATATGTTATACTTCAGTAGAAAAGTTTAAGCATAGGACATCAGAAATAACAAAATCCCAGGAAAAAAAGGATTGAAAGATAAAGGAGGAAATTCCCCAGAAAAATAAAACAGAAAGGCAAAGCAATAGAAAACTAGATAAGAAAAATTAGAAGCTCAATCCAGGGACACGCAGATCATCTAACTAATCAGAGTCCCAGAGTCAACGCCCTTGACCGGCAATAGACGGGGGGTGTCGCCCATCTCCCCGTGGCCCCCCTTCCCTGCGAGGGGCTGAGGTCCGCACACCTCACTCCTCGTGAGGAAAGACAGCCCTGGACCAGCTCCAAGACCCCTGGCAAAGCAGAGCTCCACCCTCCCTGGTGCTAGGTTTCCAAAGCCCTCCTGCCCCTCCTCCGTTTCATGCTGGGTCACAGTATCTTGTGAGGGGGGCTGAAGCATGCTCTCTTTTTTCTTGTCGAGTAAAGAAACTTCAGGAAGCTTGCCAAAGGGAAGCTATGTGAAGGCAGGCTTCCAGGGATGCTGGGCTGACACCGCGGCCTCACTCAAGGGCTCTGGCCCCCGCATCCCGCTCCACTCCCCCAGTTCGTGGGGTCTTTGCTAGAGCCGTGTCCATCTGGGAGAGACGCGAGACTACAAACTGCAGGAGCCGGGAGAAAAGGCTGAGAAGTTGGAGAGACTCACCCACTCCTTCTTTGAAGGGATAAAAACCCTAGCAGTTGGGAGAGGAAATGACCACCATGACAGTTTTTAATGCTGGTTACACAAATAAAGTACCTAGGCTATGATTAAAACCAGCTGATGCACACGGGGAAGAAGACTGGAAGGAAACACTCCCTGCCAAATGTTCATAGTCCATATGTTTGAGTGGAGGGTCTATGGTTACATCTTTAATTTTCTGCCTTTTTTTTTAAAACAAAGGAGAAGGACAAAGCCATCACTGGGCACTAGATAGGGGCCTTTAAGAGTCTTCTGTGTCCAAGTTTTAAAAGCAGCAAGAAATAATTTACTAGATTGTCTCAACTCCTAAGTGTGCCAATTTTGCAATCTGCATTTTTCAATTACATTAAAAGCATTTTCCCAAATTGCTCTATTCTTCCCTTAATGACACAGGATGAGACTGGATGAGGCCGGTTCCCGGAGAACAGAGTCTGCACCTTCACACAGCACTGTTTTCTCCCCATCGGCCTCTGGCACTGGGGACACTGAACTGTTTAAGTTAAACCGAATGAAGTTTTCAAAAGACAGAAAGAAAACACAGCTTGGGTTCTGCCACACTTTCTTCTCTTATCCCTCTTTCAACCCAGGGTTTTTCCTGCAAGTCACAAGCTTACAAGGCCCTTCTGGCAGGCGAGGGAGAAGTGGGAAATATCTCATTTGTTGGCCTCAGAAACGTCGCAGCTTTCATATGGGGGAGAGGAGTGTCAAAACTTCACTTCCCACGAGGAGAAGGTTCCAACCCAGGATCTCACAGCTCCTCCCGGAGGCTCGGCAGCCCTGCTGTCGACCAGCCTAAAGCCCTCACTCCCCGGTCTGTTACCATTCAGATGGTCGTGAACTTTCCCTGGAAGGAAAACCCTTAAAGGATGGGAACAGAGAGGAGCAAACATAGGGTACAGAGAGGGAAGCAGCCGAACACTTCCTACACCTGACCTCCCTGCGTGCCCTCGGGCAAGTGTCTTCCCCTCTCTGGGCTTCTGTCAAATGCAGATGGAACCAGATGATCTCTGCGTGCACACACATGCGCGCCCACACACACACACCACCCATTCTCTCCTCGCCTTCACCTAATTACCCTCGATGCACTGTTAATCATTCACTCCCCAAATACCAAACGCCCACCACCACAACCCAGCCCTCCTCCCCAGCTGTGCGGCTCTCATTTCCAGTAGATTTGCCCCGTGCTTGGAATAAACTGCCGACCATCTGCATAATGCTCCACAACTCCTCACTGGACACACCACATCCCTTCTCAATCTCATTTCGTAAAATCCGTCAAGACTACTTCTTTCAAAACTGAAATAAACCCTCACTCTGGCACTTGAATCCATAAATTCCTTGTCTTTGAATCTGAGATATACTACTTTCTACAAAGCACATCTAAGATACCCTCACATAATCTGATACACTAACAATGATAAATCAGCGGGATCCTGTAATACATAAAAATGCAAATCCAAACCACCACGGAAATCACCTCATCTCCTGATGCCCCTTACAAGAGTCACAAGGCTTTGAAGCTGGGCAGTGCTTGGGCACCCCCCAGGCGAGGGGATGCGCTTTTCCATCCTTTATTCTCAGAGGCAGAGGAGCAGAACGGGTCTTCTAGCTTTTGTTGCTCAGCCTCTGGAGCCTGACAGCCAGTTGCCTCTACCGTTTACCAGCTGTGTCACCGTGGACAAATCCCTTAACCCTCTGTGCCTCGACTTCCTCACCTGTAAAATGGGAATAATAAGAACGCTTGCCTTGTACGCCTGTTATGAAGACAAGATGGGGTGTTTTAGGGGTGTGCCTCGCAGGTGGTGGGCGCTCCGGGATGGTTGGCTCTCCCCACCCTCTCATCTGTATCACAGGCAGAGGTCGCAGCCTCCAGGACAACGTACATAAGAAGGGGACCCGAGGCCCACCTGGCGGCACACCTGCCCTACCCGGCACTCACCCTCCTGGGTCTCTTCAGGTGGGAAATCGCTGCCCCCAGCACTGCCAGAGGCCCAGACACAGAAACACTCTGCAAACATCCAAATGTTGCTGGGTCCATGCTCTTCCATCACACTTGAACGCGATCAGTTTGGAGACGTGGACCCAGCCCTCCAATATAAACTTCCAAGCGCACAGCGCATGAAAACGGAGCGGGTAAATGGCTTGCTACAGACAATCTCAAAAACTTTCTAAATTTTAAAAGTAGCCATCTCAGGAACAGTAACATTGAAACTCTTGAAAACTATACAGCTATAGACAGATTATGAAAAGATTCACAAGAACAAGAGTTACATGAAGTCGGAGGATTCTGGGTGACTTGTCTTTCAACCAGTTGTTTCTAATTAATAGCTCCAGATGCAGGGGAGTCGGGAAGCTGTTTCTTCAGCCCCTCCCACTGCTAGGCACTGGGCTGCATCTTCTCATTTCTTTTCCACAGCAACAACCCTAACAGGTAGCCATTATCCCCATTTTACCAGTAAGAAAAATGTGGGATCAGAGAGGCTAGGTGATTTTCCCAAAGTCACAAAGCTACCAAGCAGCAGATATGAAATGGCAACCCAGGAGTCTCAAATAACAATGGCACTGATGGAGGCTGGCCAATCGAATCAGGTTCTACTCACCACATACAACGGCTTTAGCTAAAGCTTGGGTTCAAATCAAGGCCCTCCTTAACTGCATTAAAGCAGCAAAAAGACATTTATGTATAGCCATGTTCACTGCCGTACTGACTATTTGAAAAACAAAAGCAGGAAACAATAGGACACAACATGGAAATGACCAAGCAAAGTTTGGAATCTGAGAGAGTGAGAAAAATATGTTCGGGGAAAGTTTTGAATGAGGTAGAAAAATGCCCCTTACAAACAGTACAAAAGATGCGGGTGGGGGGCTTCCCTGGTGGCGCAGTGGTTGAGAGTCCGCCTGCCAATGCAGGGGACACGGGTTCGTGCCCGGGTCCGGGAAGATCCCACATGCCGCGGAGCGGGTAGCCCCGTGAGCCATGGCCGCTGAGCCTGCGCGTCCAGAGCCTGTGCTCCGCAACAGGAGAGGCCACAACAGTGAGAGGCCCGTGTACCGCAAAAAAAAAAAAAAAAAAAAGATGCGGGTGGGGAAGCGCACAGTCAAAACCACACACGCTCTGCAGCGCTAGACCGATTCTGTAAACGTAGAGGGATGCGCTGGTCCTGACCAGGGGAGTCCCTGTGTTAATGAGCTGCTGGCTCGGGGTGGGGATTGTCAGTGATTTCTGTTTTCTCCTTCATTCTTCGAGTTTTCTGCATTTTCAGAGTCGGTCCCTGGCAGCAAGAAACATGCCGTATGCCTCTGGGAGTCTTCTCGATGCCTGGCACAGGGCTCTGCACACGGGGCTGACAATCAGGGCCACCCGTGTTTGGCCAAAGCAGGATACATTCCGTTTGTGCTTTTTTCTTCAAAAAGGGCCTCAAAGTCTGAATTCTGCCTTTACGTGGAACGGGTATTCAAGCATGTTGAGCCAGGTGAAGACAGGGGGAAGTGAAAAGAGTGTACAGGAGGGCATTCGCGCTGGGATTACAACTACAGGCACAGATGCACAGACCGACAGGGCCAGGGAGGGACGGGCAGGAAAGAAAACAGAGCATCGATGAGGAATTATGAGTCATTGTTTTGTTTCACTTAATTTCTCCAGCTGTAAATTTTTCAAAACTAATATAACCATAATTTACCACTCACAGAACATTTAGAACATATTAAAATAAGTATCTTTCTGCTGTAATGTGCCCAATTGAAATTTACGAATTCCAAAGCTGCATTTTAAGGAAATGAAGGAACTGGCGCTACACATTCTCTAGATTAATCACATGGATTGTGCTGTTTTTCTCCTGATCAGAAAAGAAATCGTATTTCAGTAAATGTTACCTTGAATCAAGGATTCTTCCACGTTCTAGAAGCTTGGAGGAGCAGCTTATGCTGTCTTACTGTGCCCCCTAGTGGCAAAGAGCATTTATGCACGTCAAAGACAATCGTTTCCCAAAGGCTGGAAGTAAAATCCAAAATAATTGTTTAATCTTTATTGATCACTTAACATGTACAAAACTTTGTGCCAGGTGCTCTGGGGAATATAAAAGTGGATTTGGTACAGTTCCCATGCTCAAGAAGTTTAAAATCTACAAGCAGACACGGTTCCATGGCAATGCGGGTAGAAAGAGATACCACCCCATGGTTAAGGAAGGGTGAAAATTCCCAGGGAGAGCAAGAAAGGGAGCACGCAGTAAGTGCCTCCTATGTGCCAGGAGCCACACCAGGTAATTCATAACTAATAGCATTTATTTTTCATGAAAACCCAGCAAGCTATGCATAACTACCTCTGCTTTACATAACACAGGTTGAGGCTCAGAGAAGTGAAGTAACTTGCCTGATATCACACAGCCAGTCAGCAGCAGAGGGAGGATTCAAATTGAAGTCCTATGACCCCAGCCCCCAAGCTCTCCCCTCCTTCTTGACCAAGGGGGTGGGCGGGGGGGGGGGTAAGAAGGCACTCTGGTAGACTTTAACTGAAAGACAAGGGGAAGGTACCCTCCAAAGGGAGCACAGAGTGGCGGAGGGGGGGGAGGGGGGCGTGCCCTGTCGCACCCACCTCTTCTAGCTCATTCCCTACTCACCCAGCATCTGCTCTCTGCCCAGGACTGGGCTGCAGCCAGCCAGGACTCCTGCCTGCGCCCACGATCCTGTCCCCACCCCAGATGAGGCATCCACACAGTGCCTCCCAAGCACCCCTCCAGCTCCCACCAGACCACAAGGACACCCACGCGGCCCACCTTCCGACACCAGGGAGGGAAAAGCTGCCAGCTGCCCACCGGTACACACACAACCCTGAGGGCCCAGCACTTCCAAGGCCCCAGCCGGGACTTCCCTCCCCAGCTTCCAGCCCCCGCCCCCAGCTGCTCTCCATCCATCTTCCCATCCTGGCCCCTCCGGCCCTGCCTCAAGGTCTTCACACTGAAAACTGTCGAACATCATAAAGCAGAGAGGACCCTGGCCAGACTATTTGCATCTATGGCTTGTAAAGGCCCCGATTTTCGAGACACCCACAGTAAGAAGATGGTCAGGAGATGCGGACCCCAGCAGCCATGACGGCAGCCACACTCTGCCCCTGGGGCCACCCCCAACGCCACTCTGCAGCCCCCCCACGAGAGACGGACAGCGCCGGGGGGCAGGGCTCCCTGGAGGGTGCCAGGCCAAGCAAGGAGCCAGTGCCCGCGTCATTGCCTGCAGCACACACCACCGTCCTCGGGACAGACGGGCGACGCAGCCGTGCCAGGCCCCGCCCAGGGCAGCCCCAAGGCCAGGGGAGGCCTGGGGAATTGCCCCAAGCAGGGCTTGCTTTCCTGTAACAGATAGTCTCTGCCTGAGCAGCCGTCCCAAGGTGGACCAACTGCGCCCTCTTCTGGTCATGAGCTGTCACAGCGGGTTGGCTGCTCCCAGGTCCCCTCCGCGGGGCCTCCCCGCCTCCCCAGCACACAGCCCGCAGGCTCATCTCTGCACGAACACCCGCTACACGGCCGAACAAACACCACGCCCCGAGTCAGCGGCGTCACTCAGACGCTCTCTGTTCCAAAACTATCATGGGATGCCCCTGCTCAGGAAATCTAAACTTCCTGGGCAAAAGTGACCGGAGCAGGGCCCGCAGAGCACCTCACTGAGGCCGGGTGCAGACCGGTCCCCACAGGGCTCCAGGCCTGCCCTTCCCCACCAGGAGACACAGCCCCGAGGGCGGGTGGGCAGCAGACACATCCCTCCACCCAGCTCTGCCCACAGCGACCCAGCCTGTCCTCTGAGGCCGCTGGCAAGCTTGCCACCTCCTCAACAAATACCGTATATTAACGCATGTATGTGGAGCCTAGAAAATGGTACAGGTGAACCGGCCTGCAGGGCAGAAATGGAGACACAGATGCAGAGAACAAACGTATGGACACCAAGGGGGGAAAGCAGCGGGGTCGGGGTGGTGTGATGAATTGGGAGATTGGGATTGACATGTACACACGGATGTGTATAAAATGGATGACTAATAAGAGCCTGCTGTATAAAGAAATAAAATTAAAAAATAAAAAAAATAGGAAGAAAAAGGGAAAAAATTTAAATACCTGCATGTTCATGCACACACACACATCACGCCACACACTATACACACATACACATACACACACACAAAAGCCTGGGCTGCCCGTGTCTGGCAGACTGGCCCCGCCCCCTGGGGTCCTAGGAAGGGGCTGCCCACGCCCTTCAGGTGGCCCACCTGTAACCATGCCACTCTCCACAGAACTCCACCACACCACGGGCCCGGCATCAGACTGGGGGCTTTAGACACAGCACCTGGGTGTGTGTCCCACCTGAGAAGCCCCGGCCGTAGGTCTCACAAGCTTGTCTCATGGAGAGGAAAGAGGCTCAGAGAGGTCAAGTGCCTTGCCCAAGATCACGAAGCTTTGGGGATGGAGCCAGCCCTTGAGCCCAGATCATTCTAACTCCAGGGGCCAGCCAGACACTGCCCACCAGGAACCCTCCAGACAGGCTCCTGACCAGAGGGACAGGTGCAGGTTCGCGGGAGGAAGGGCCAAGAAGCCCCAGGACTGGGGGATGGGTCCAAGCACGTGACAACGCACACCAGGGACGCGAGGAGCCTCCTGAGCTGACCACGGGGCCCCCGAACTCGCAGAAAAAGCAACAAAGATGTGCATGTAAACCCTGGGGTTCCAGGCTGCAGACAGGACACGACACTGTCCCCACAGAACTCCATCAGCCTCGCAGACAAGAACACAGGACTCAAACGTGCCACCTAAAATGACACTCATCGACAGAGGTCGTTTCCAAGACTTCACTGTACTTGGGCTTCCTTTCTTAGCTTCCAAAAATGCCTCCTGGGAAAAAAAGCTCAAAATGAAACGTGCAAATACAGTGTCCTCGGCAGGCAGGATCCAGAACCGTGAGAAAACAGGCGGGGAAGCTGACATCTATTGAGCACCTATGGGGCTCCTGCCTCTGCGCCAGGGGCTTCGGAAGCGTTTTCGTCACACAGTCCCATGACCCAGGTACAACCAGGCCCTTCACAGATGAGCCTCCAGACTCAGACGGGGCGGCTTGGGCAGCTGGCCAGCCACTCACAGCAAAGCTGCATCCGAAGCCACGTCCCTGCAACTCCAAAGCTACTTTCTTTCCAGGAAGCTTTTGCTTGGCTCACGTGTATTTGGCACCAACTATGTACAGGGCTTTGCTAGGGGCCGAGGAAAGTGAGGAGGGGGACAGAGGACAGTCTGGGGCGGCGGGGGGGGGGGGGGGCAGGTGAGGGTCCTGGAGGGCAGGTTCCAGGCAGGTGTGACACACCTGTCACACTACCTACCTGTCCACATGGGCACTGCTTACTACAAGTCTGCCTTACCTCAGGAGCTTTTAAAATAAATAAATAACAACCAAAAAAGAGTTTCTGCGTAAACCGCAAGTCCCCGGCAGGGCATCCAGAGCCCTCCCCGCTCTGACCCTGCCCTCTTCCCCAGCCTCGGGCCCCTCACCCCATCATGGGCCTCATAGCCGCCCATGCTTAGAGCCAAGCCCACCCCCTTCACCAAGTGAAACTTCCCTCCTGGAAGCCTTCACCAAGCCCTCTCCAGCTGAGCTGCTGCCCTCCCCCGGGTGCCCTCAGCCCCCATGGAACCCCCTGGGGCCCCATCCTCACGGCCCCAACGCAGGCTTGTGAGCGCCTCTCCGCTAGTCCGTGGCCCCTAGCCCACTGTGCCGGCCTGGAAGCCAGGGTCAGCTCAGCGACCTTTACACCCCCTGCATCCGGCACAACACCTGGTACAGAGCTAACTGTTGTTCAGCACTCAGTGGGGGTCGCAGTGGATGTCCCCAAGGTCCTGGGGCCTGGCCTGGGCCTTTCTTGCCCCTCTGCTCCCTCTCACTCAGCGACCTCATCCTCCAGGGGCATGAGTGTGTCTGAGCGCCCCTGGCGCCCCCGGGAGGGGGCAGGGCTAGCATTCTCTGGTGGCCTGGGCAAGGCCGCCTCGGGGGAGGGGGGCAGCGATGGGACAGGATGCACCAGCCATCCAGGTGGGCCACTGAAAACCTTCTCCCAGAGGCAACAAAGAGAACTCCAGAAATGCCCAAAAAGAAATGCCCAAAATGTAACCAGGCCGCACCTCACCGTTGTGAAGAACAAAACAGCCCAGCAGTTTATTCCTAAGAGCCGCTGAGAAGAGCGATCTCACTGAAGTCTTACCTTGAAGGTTTTATCCATCGAAGTTGAGAGGAGCATGTAGCTCTTGGAAGAGACTGGACACCACTGAACGCTGTTGACTGGGCCCCGGTGGCCTCTCAGGTGGAAGAGTACCTTCCTGGGAATCTTGGTTTCCTTATACTGACTGTCCAAATACGGCTGAATAAACTTGGACACTTGGGGCGCCACACAGAGAGGGGCTGGGGCACGCCCTGCACAGGGACCCTGGGGCTCCATGCCTTTACTCTTGCCTGTCTCCGTGCTTAATGCTTGCAACTGTCTTAGTCTTTTCGGGGTATAGGGTACAATACAGTCCTCACACCACTGCCTCTGAAGAGAGCTGCCGTTTTTACCTGGGGTTTCAGATCCAGTTCGGGCACAGAAAGATGGCTCAGGGGAGCCAGAGGTTCCCCAGGAGAGTTTCCCCTGCTTTAAGCGGGCAGCTGCCAGGGGCACGTGGCCAGCTGGAGCATGGCTGGTCCACAGGGAAGGACGAGCAGGCTGGCTGGTGGGTAAGGTGACCTCAGGCTCTGTCCTGGGCCACTGCAGCCTCTGGTTGGGGCAAGATCCTGAGTCACTGCTCCAGAGCCGAGCCAGAGGGAGACGACAGCTGGCTGCGTCTTCACAAGAACCATGCTTTGTGGGCAGTGCGCCCCCGTCCTTCGCATCCAGGACTTCCGAGGCAAAATCCAGCCCAGGAGGTCTGACAGCATCTGAAGCGTCTTTCTTCTGGCCGGCAGGATTAAAACTGCCCGCAGGCTCAGTCTCAGCCTCTGAGTCCGAGTCATCATAAGCCACCAGCGAAGCCATTGAAGACACAGTTTCTCCTTGTCCGTCAAGGGCAAACTACCTAAGGCCAAACAAAGTGTCAGAAGATGTGCATGGCAGAATGTTTCCTACCACGTGCCAAAAGCAAACGTGCCACAGAACAAATCCAAGACTGAAAAACCCGTAAGAATAAACACATTAAAAATGAGGCCTTGGGACTTCCCTGGGGGTCCAGTGGTTAAGACTCCGTGCTTCCACGTGCGGGTTCGATCCCTGGTCGGGGATTCCCCCCACATGCTGTGCCGCACGGCAAAAAAAAAAAAAAAAAAAAAAAATTTAACAACAAGAAAATAGTAAGACCTACACAAAGAAAACTAAAAATGTACTGAAAGATACAAAAGAGGACCTGACTAAATGGAGACAGGGTGCCAGGACAGAAAGACTCATGGTTTTAAAGAGGCTTTTGGGAAGGGCGCTTTGGGCAGGATCTATTGTAAATTTAAACACACATAGCTTTTACTGCCACAACCCACTTTGGAACTCTGTCCTACACAAATACTAGCACGTGTTTGCAAAGATAGGTGTACAGAGAGCCTACAGCACTGTTTATGAGCAACAAACAAGAAGAGCATACACTCATCAACGCGAGTGAGGTTAGTTCTGAAAATACTGAAATGCAAAGATGACCAGGACCCACCATGTGCTAAAAGCACGCTGCCCTCACCTTTGTCCTCCCTTTATGCTCCAGTCCTTCCTTTTATTCTCTCTGCCTAGAACACTCTTCCCCAGATATCCCATCTCAACTACAAGCCAGTCGGAGACAGAGACCGGCAACACAGGGCGGAGAGGTGCCTGAGGCATGGGTCCACCCCATTCCAAGGGTGTGATCCAAATCTGCCAGTTTCACTCCAAACACAGGCTCACACAACGATTTCCCCTTTCTAAAAAACTCTTCCTGGAATTCTGAAACATCGTACAGAATCAGTTGTAGCCAACTAGTTTCTACAAAGAAGTACTTCCTCCTGGAATTCAATTCTGTGCAGTTAACATGAAGCAAGTAATCAAGAGGAAAACAACGATGCTGCACACATCCAGGACAGCAGAGGGCGTGGTGGAGCAGCCCTGAAAGCTCAGGCAACAGGCCACTTCCGGGAAAGCCTGCGTCCCCTACCTTAATAAACCATCCTGAGCGCCTCTTCCCACACGTGGGCTCAGGTGAGGCCTGAAGACTCCCTGGGGGTCCTCGGTTACGCCATTCCAGACAGCCTATCACCCACGTCTTCCCCTGGGCAGTGGGTTTCATGTCCCCTGGAATCAACCATCCCACCCCTTCCATGCCTTTCCCATAAAGGGTACCAAACAAGTTATGTCGTCATTCAAAAAACGTCTGTTGCCTGCCTCCTCCAAAAATCCCACCCGCACCTGTGGCCCAATCCAGGCAGGTAACACCTTCCACACACAGAGCCATTATCTAAATAAAACTTCCACAACAAGCCAGCCCATCTCAAATGGAACTAATATAATATAATGGACGAATTATAAACAAAGGGAAGCGTGCACTGTGAAGGATTTGGCATTTCTTTTCTCTCACTACTTAGTCTAGTCCTGCATCCTGATCAGACACTTCATCTGTCTCAATTCCTATGCACAGGACCGCCCACCACAGCATTCCGCGTCCTGCCAGGGGGAACCCACCAGGTTCCCACAACAAAGGCTCCTGTCTGCAGCCACTGGGATGGATTCCTACCCACCCAGTTGTCGAATCACAGGAGACGCCAATGACCAGAACTAAAGATGAAGTCTACAGCAAAAGATCAGAGAGTAGTGGGCTTGCGGCCCATGAGCCCCACTTCCTACAAGGCAAGGCAGCAAGGACTGAATGAATGCAGGCAGGTGGATGATAGGGCTCCCTATCTGCTTCATGTACATTTCATTCAGTCATTCAACAAACACTGACGGAGCATGGGCTACTAGCCAAGCCCCACACGAGGCACCAGGAACACCAGGGCAAATGAGACAGTCGACGATGCCCTGCGCTCGCCATGCTCACATGCCAGTGGGGAGAGACAGACCAGAACCAAGCGAAACAGAGCATGTCCGGAGGTGAGAAATCCTAAGGAGAAAAGTAAAACAGAAAAGAAAAGGAGGCGTGATAGTGGGCCTGGGATGCAGTTTCACATTGGGAGGCCGAGGCAGGCCTAAGGCAGAAGGTGATGCTCTGCAGGTGAGGGAGCAGAGGTGATAAAAAAAACACTGAAGACCGGACCAACAAAACTGATCAAATGGGGTGAGAGAGAAGGAGGCAAGGATGACTCAAGAAAAACAGGCAAAAATGGAGAAGATTGTGAGCCACTGCGGACAACATAAACTTTAGGAGGAAAGTGTTTGCTGCCTTTTATGTTTCTAAGGCAAAGGGGGAAGAAAAGGAAACTTTTTCATGGAAAGAGGGAGCGATTAAACCAAGAAGAACAGCCAGAAGAAAAAGTCGTCTTTGGAGAAATAAGGCTACAAAAGGGGGGAGTGGCATTGGCAGTCATCAGCATGTCTGCTCCACCAGGGCAGGACTTTTTGTGTTCTGTTCACTGATCGCCAGCATCTAGAAATATTTGTGAAATGCAACCTGGGGGGTGGGGGGTCACAGAAAAAGTAAAAGGAATAGGATATTCTCATTCAACAAATATTTCCTGATTACCTACTCTGTGCCAAGCCTTATGTTAGGTCTTATGTACAGAGATTAAGCACAAAACACGGATCCTGCGCCGGAGGCGACAGACTGATGAAGGCAACAAACAAGATACGACCAGAGATGGGTTTTGAAGAATGCAAAGGAGTTAGCCGGGCTGTCAAGAGTGAGAGGTGAGGATCGTCCAGAGCACTGCGCGTTCGGAAGTAACCGGAGACACAGGACAGGCGAGCGGCAGTGACCTGTCCGCGCGGAGGGGCGTGGAGCGCTCGGCCCACCGCCAGATCCCAGTCCCCTCCCGCCCCCGGCCCTCCGCTCACCACACGCACCGGAAGCTCTCGGTCCTCCCGGAGGCTGTCCTGCCTGTACCCCGCAACCCAGTCGCGTTCCGCCGGCGCCGGGGCCGCCAGCCAATCAGCGGCGGCCTCCGTCCGGCCCCGCGACGCGAACAGCCAATGATGGCGCAGCCAGGCCGGAAGTTGTTCCGGCCGGAAGGCGTTTCCACGGACGCCCAGGAGGCCACCCGTGGCTGAGCCGGCAGCGCTGACGGCCCCGGCTGGGCGGGTAAGTGAGGGGATGAAAGAGGGAGGGAGGCCGGGGCGGCGCCAGATGACCTGGCCCTCCCGGAGCCGCCTGCACGCCAAGGCCCGGAGTATCCTCCTCAGAGCCCGGCTCGCTGCTCGCTGGGTTCTGGCACCACGGGGTGCGCGGAGGCTGCCACGGCGCCCATCGCCCCCGTCCTCCCAGCGCCGCCGACCTGGCCTGTCGCCCACTGCCACCGGCACCGACCTTTCATCGTCTCCCTCCTCTTCTCGTTCGCCGAGGGGAGAGGCCCTCACTTTTAACGAGTGTTTGCCATGTGACAGGGGCTTTGCCGGTAGTATCGCACTTAGTCCCCTCCACGATAAAGTTACGAGGCTTCTTTATGCCCATTTCACAAATGAGGAAACGCAGGATGAAGCGGAGAGGGAATGTGACTTGCGCAAGGTCTTGTAACAAGAAGACGCCCAAACTGGGTTTGAAATCCGGGTCTGACCCCAGAACTCATGATCTCTCCACTGCCCTGCGCCGCCTCCGTGAACAGCAGCGGCGAGGAATTTGCCATCCGCCTTCCCCCCCAACCCCCTCCCTCCCCGCCCCAAGACTATACACAAACACAGTTATTCATACTGATCCTGAGAATAGGGAACGGGAAGAGGGTGGGGAGGTTATACGGAGGCCAACCTGGGATACGGGGTGGCTGATGCAATGACCAGCTAATGGCTTGCTTCCCAAGAGCGTTTCCCTGGTCTCCACCCGCATGCCCCCCTCCGCCCAGCCCTGATTGGACAGTCTCATCAAAGAGGTTGGTCGAGAGGCTCAAGTGTTTCTGAGAAATTGGGTGATTTACAAGAAGCTCCTACATGCAAGTAGTAAAGGGTGGGGTAAACAGGAAAAAAAGAGAGAAGAGTCTTTTCTAGAAAGGAAACTGAAAGAAAAAGGGAAAGACTATTAAAGAAGAGCTCGAGCTGCACTGGGCAGTCTCAGCTTCTCAACTGCCCAGCGTGACCAGTGGCCACCTCTGCAGCATCTCCTGCAACCTGGGTATGTATTGCCGTCTTTGCTAGGCTTAGAGTTTATTCGTATTTCTACCAGCCTTTTCCCAAAGTACGGGAAACCTTGGCTTAGGGCATGAGGAGTAGTATCTCTTAGGACCAGGGTGTTGTGCATTTTATTTCATCTCATTGTCCCAAAGTTCAGGTGACTCACAGCTCCTGTAGGGAACGGAGATACCGGAAGAGTAGCTGCCTATTTGGATTCGTAGCTTGACTTTCAGCACTTTGATGTTGGCTGTCCTATTTTTCACTGATGAGACCTCCTTAAATAGTCGATATCCATCCACAGTCGATATCCACATCCACGATATCCATCCATCTCATTGTGATACTCATAAGTAGCTTATGCCTGGCTTCATATAAATTAATGTCCTCTTTGCCTTTTAAGATGATGTTCATTTTATTATTTGGAGGGGAAAGTAAGCTTTCCTCTCAGTGTTTAAAAAAGAAAAAGTGACCTCAATCTGTTCCAAGGTTTGAAGCGTTAAAGGACTCCTAGCTGGGAAGACATCATTTTCTTGTCCTCTGGAAACTTGACAGTCCAAGGCCATTGTCATCCACACTCAGGGGTCAGGATGTGGAAGATGGTCTCCCACCTCCTGGTAATATTCCAGGCATCCAGGAACTTCTGGGTCCCCCGCTCTTCTCAGCTGCTCCAGAATTGGCTGTAGTGCACGATGCCACCCTTCCCCCAAACTGCAGAATCAGTGTATTCTGATCTTATCTGTGAGATGGTTTCATTGTGGCCCAAGGGATTGTCCTGCCGTTCTGTTAAACAGTTCTGTAATTCCTCTTTCCATTCCTCGTCCCAAAACTGTGCCCAGTTTCTTCAGGTGCCTGTTATGCTCCCTGGGAACAGTGGGACCTTTCAAAATGAGCACAAGTTTCAAGTTCCTTAAAAAGAGGGACGGAGAGTTCATTTTGAAGAGTCTTGTAGTTTCCTCCTTAGCTGTGTGCCGACCTGCTGTGAACTCTGCAGTTTTGCTCTTTTCACTCCCAGTCCTTTTTTAGAGGAGATGATACCTTACTTCACAGATGTAGCTTCACTTCTTTGTTTTAGATTGTAGTATTTGTGAAATAGATAAAGCAGTTTTCCCTGACAAAAATTCAAAGCCCTATTTGCAGTTTACACAGTAAACACTGAAGACAGTGGTCCTTAGTCTCTTGGCATCTCGGACCGCTTTGAGAAAGTAGTAAAACCTGGATACCCTGCTTAGAACCGCAAACGTGCAGGCACACTGTTGATGTCATTTCAGAGGTTCTGAACGCTGGGTTCAAAACCTCTGAAGCTAAATTAAATTCTGAAAGTTAGTTAACAAAGAAATAAAGGAGAATGTTGACTAGATAGGAGGACAAAAGGAGAATATGTGCCCATAAATGGGCTAATGAACGGATGCCTGAAATGAGGGAAGTGGTAGTTCTATTCTCTTTGTCTCTGATCACTGCCGAAGCTCTGTAATCACCCAGGAAGTTGCATCAGGCACACACACACGAGATTGCAGTGTGGGTGATTCCCACACAGTGAGTATATGCCTCATGGTCCTGAGAGCAGGGAGACCTCACCTGCTGTTTCCTCAGTCAAGTTTCATTCCCGTGTGCCTCTTCTTACTTAAATGGGATTCTGATAGTTAAAGATACATGTTTTTCCCTACAACAGGGACCCTAAGTGCAGGCTCAGTTCATCTAGCTGATGCTCTGCAGTTATCTGCTCCGTTGCAGGGGTAGGTGAGCCGTCTGGGGCTCACCGAGTCATTCTACCTGGCACTTTCCCTAGGAATTTTTGAGGGTAATTTTAATCCGTGCTTGATTTTGGTCCTACTCGCAGACTTCAAAAGCCACTTGTTGCCTTCCGTGCAGGACACCACATTTTTGGAAGGACAAGGGTAAACCGAAGGGAATTCCAAAAAGAGTGACCAGGATAGTGGGCAGATGTTCGCAATGGGTGAGGAAACCAGACTGGGTACGTGGGATTAACCTGGCTCTTCCCAAGTCTCGGAAGGCTCAGTGCAGTGTCAGGACGTTCTAAGAGGACTTCTAAAGTCCAGGTAGGAGAAATCTACCTTAAACTGGAATACTGCAGAGGTATCATAAGAGGATATAAACCGGAAGGGGAAAATTAAACTAGATGATTTGTGAGATTCATTCATTCAGTAAACGTCTGTTGATAAGCTACCCTGTACCAGGTACTAGAAGCACATGAAAGAGTAAAACCCAGTACTTGCATTCTCTGTGTGATGGATTTTCATAAATAACTACATGCAGTGTGAGTGCTCTAATAACATCACTAACGAGTGCTCAGGGATCACCGAGGACAGAGCAACCAACTTGGCCCCGTGGGTGCAGGGGTCAGGAAAGGCCGCAAAGAGGAGCCGAGGTTTGAATTAGTAAGACAGCGGGCAGAGGAGGGTATGCGACATCCCGGGCAGGGGGAGCAGCTGGGATTTGAGAGAGCACATGCTCGAGGGGGGCTTTGGCATCGGGTCCCGGTTCGGCTACTCTGGCATGGAGCCTCAGGGGATGGTTCTAACTTCCCCGAGCCGTCAGCCTCTGGTCGCTAATGCAGAGCAGATACTGTACCACCCAGCTTTGAAGGTTGGGAGAATTGGGGATCATGTGTAAAGCATCTGGGCGTGATGTTTGAGCCTTTGTGGCTAGAAGTAATTTTCATCACTTTGGTTGTTATTTGATATGGGCCTGAGTGTTTCTCCTCTCCAGCGCTAGTCAGAAGGTTCTTCCACATTTTTTCTCTTTTTTACGGGCCTCCCTTTCCAGGAATTGAGGCAATTCTCAGCAAGGAGGGGAAAGAAACTGGCTGCTGTCCCATCCTGGTTTCACTATTACGGTTTCATTGACTTATATAAAGATTGGTTTAAATTTTACGTATTTTTTAAACAGATATTTAACAAATGGATGAATAAAAATAAATTACCCCCTCAAATTTGTGTTTTGTTCATAGAGCTGCTAGAAAAAAAACTTGTAATGATTAAAGACACAAAATAGTCATTCATTAAACCTCTCCTCTGTGGCTGAAGCTGTGCTAGACTATTTACTTACCCACGTTATCACACCTACTCCGTGACCAGTCCTGCAAGTCAGTGTGGTTATTGTTATTCCCATTTTACGGTTGAGAAACTGAGGCGTATGACAGTTAAGTAGCCCGTAGGATAATGTTTGAGAGCATAGGTTCTGGGGTCAAACTGAGTTTGTATCTCATCTCGACCACTCACTAACTGCGTTATCTTGGGCAAGTGTTATAGCCTCTCGGTTTGCTCATCTACGAAACAGAGATAACAAATCTGTCCCGTAGGATTGCTGTAGGTTTAAGTGAATTACTATGTATAAGGTGCTTAGAAAAATACCAGGCACTTAAGAGCTGGAGGTTAGCTGCTCTGGTACAGCCGCAGTCACTGTCACCCTCATCCAAGGTGTAACAGCAAGTTACAGATGGGGCTGGAGGTCAGCCAAGCTCTGCAACCCTAACAAATAATACTTGTGATGGGTTTGTGCCTTGCTTTACATTCTGTAAAATGCTACCGTGTCGTTTTCTCTCATTTCTTCTCATAACAGCCCTTGAGGTAGGTGACAAAGTTCCCGATGGTGCTGCTTTATAGCTGAGGAAGCTGACACTCAGAAAAGGGAAGTGACCAACCCAAAAGGGGCTGATTGTGGCCAGCCTCGGCCCCAAGGCGGCCTCAGGTAGCCTGCCGTGTGCCCCACCTTTTTTAAGGTTAATAGTAAATAATGACCAATAGGAGGTGCAGGGACACCTTCTTCAGAGGTTTGCGGTTAAATAAGGCAGCATGTGGAGTGGACAGGCCGTATATGATTCTTAGCTCATTTGGAACCCAAAAGGGATAAGGCCCTGCCTCCACCCAGACTTCCCTTCGTCTGAGAACGGAACAGCTGGCCAGCAAAGGAAGCCATTTGTTCAGCAGTATGTTGGTTATGACTGCAAAGGCCTGGGAATTCATCCCGAAAGCAATTAAGATAAAGAGTAAATAGCCATTTGCCAAATGTTTCTAGCTGTGGTGAACTTAGGGTTACTAAAGCACTTTGGTGTTTACTGCCTGAGCAGACACGAGTCCTTCCTGAGTCTGGGCACTGGCTGAGGTACAGGGGCACCTCAGCCGATGCACGCTTGCCCTTGGTTAGGAGGGGTCTTTCTTTGCCCTCCCTAAGTCTGTAAATCACAGCGATTCCTTTCGACCTCATCATTAGCATTTGTTCTTCCTCTTTTCCCCTGTTTCATGGCTCCAAATTTCTGCTTATATTTTTATTAATGTTATATTATCTATGCCCTTTATTATAACTCATCTCCAACCTTTTTGGAAAGAAGAACTAGCTACGGTAAAGGAAAAACAGCTGCGATGGTTTGTTAATCTCTCCTTCTCCTCCCCCCACAGTCTTGTCTGGACCACTGAGCAAATCTGCCAACACCCTAGCCGGCTGTGAACGCAGGTCCTGGAAAATGGCAGATGTGCCCAACGGTGAGCAGGGCTGTGGGTCTCCACTGGAGCTGTTCAAGAACATTGCTGCTCAAGGGGAGCTCGTGAGGGCCCTCAAAGCCAGAAACGCGGCGAAGGTACGTCATTTAGCTGGGTCCTACACACACACGCACGCACGCCACGTCTGCAGGGTCATGTTACCAGGATTCCGTTCCCTCACCACCTGAGGTGTTTTGGCTCTCAATTTAAATGTATTTTCTCCTTTATCAGCATCGCGTGTAGTCTAAAGGGAAGCCGCTGGGAAACACAGCAGCCGTCCACCCCGCCTCTCTCCATTTCCTGCTCCCAGAAACAACGATTTTCAATTCTTGTAGCTGATTCTTTGGCTGTGTAACCCCTCCGTCTCTCAAAACCACACAGGATATTGCTCCTGATAGATGTTCGGCTTTGGGGCTTTCACTGTGGACGACAAGGAATTAGCACTTTCATAAGCCCTTCCCATCCCCCCAGTCTCCATGTAAACGCTGCTGACCCACTGGGTAGAGCATAAGTGCTTCTCCTTTCCTGCCCAACCTTTGTTTTCTCCAGAGTTGATAGTTGTCTTAATTGCTTTTTGCTTGGCTTTTCTGTGTTTCATTTCGGGGTTTTTTGGCCGCACCTTGCAGCCTGCAGGATCTCAGTTCCCCAACCAGGAACTGAACCCAGGCCACGGCAGTGAAAGCCCAGAATCCTAAACACTAGGCCAGTCGGGAACTCTTCTGCTTTGCTTTTCTTTTTCTTTTCTTTTTAATTTGGCTGCACCCGCCAGGTCTTAGTCGCAGCACGTGGGAGCTAGTTGCAGCATGCAGGATCTTTTAGTTTGTTCCTTTCAGACTAGAAATTCATGACCTTTAATTCTCAGAAATTATATTATTTCTTTGATTTATCCTGGGTTTTTTGTTTTGTTTTCTGTTTCTTTGTGTATTTTTTTAATTCAAAGACTGGTCCTCTGAATTTCTTATTTTTTGACCTATTTTCCTCATTTATTTTTCTTTTTGTTCTTTTAGGTATGTTTCGTCAACTTCTAACCCTCCTATTGTTTTTTTTTCACTTATTCTGTCATTTTTGACTTCCAAGAGCTCGTTTGATCTCTGAACATGCCTTTCCTCATAGCTCTTTGCTCTTATTTCATGGGTACACTGTCCTTCTGTCTCTGAGATCTTGGTGATAGTTCTTCCAGTGTTCTCTACCCCCTTTATAAACTCGGTTTCTTCCAAGTTAGCTTTTTGTTCCTTCTGCCTTTTGTATTGGATGCCATCGTCTGGTGTTTGGTGACGCTCAGCCGTGTAGTGGCGCTTTAGCGGGAGCGCTCAGAGCTGGGAGGGGCTTGTCCTGTGGCTTTCCCTTCCCTGGACGGCAGCCACACTGCTCTCTTGCCTTGGGAAGGCTTCAGTGTCAGGGTCTTTAGAGCTCTTCTTTGAGGCTTGTAGAGTCCCCAGAGAGGACTCCTCCAATCTGCTGTCCAGAGGGTACGGGTCCGGCCGCCGGCATTGTGAGCTGAGTGGGGCAGAGGAGCTGGGCTGTGTGATCGCTCGCTGAAGCCCCCGTTCTCCGTGCGCTGCCCCCGCCCCCGCTGGGCAAAGCACCTCCAGTCTGGACACTTCTTACTCTCCTTGATGAGACACTAAACCTCTGGATGGGGGAGGGGGGATGTACCGGGTAGCGGGGAGATCTCAATAACTGCTTCTTAGACTTTCAAAGTGCTCCTAGTTTTATAGCCCGCTTTCACCCTCACTTCTTTGAGTATCTAGGGCCACCAATGCCCAGACCTCTCAGGGATTCCACAGCAATGTAAGTCCAGTCGCTGCCCAGGTTCCCCGTGTTGTCTTAGCATTTGTTCTTCTCCCGTGTTCGGTCAGGTACCACTCATCCCTCCTGTTTCCAGCTTCTGAATCTTGTTGCTGTCATCCTCTTCGTGTTCCCTTGGTCCTCGTGGGTTATGCCTTTTTTAAAGATCTCTTTGCTGTTGCTGCAGTAGGTTTTAGAAGTGTAACCCATTCAGTCTGCATCTGTAACCATCACCTAAGCACTTCCTTTCACTCTCGGTCACCCAGCTTCTTCATGCCCATGACTTCCTCGTCTGTCACTTCCAATCCCTGTTGTCGTCTTTTCAAAAATCTCTTCCTAGGTTCTCACCAGATGGTATCAACCATATCACAGTCACTCCAGTAGTTTACTTTGACTATTTGGACCCTAAATAATCCATTACATTTTAAAAGAAAGAAACAGTGATATCCAAAAAAAGGAGTTGATTATTCACAGAAGGGGGTTTATAACACCAGGCAGGACTCAATAGATGAGGCTAAGTTGTTTTAAAAAAAAAAAAAAAATCTGAAAACCTAAAATAAATAAAGGACCGAAATGTTGATCATTTACTCTATAAACCCATTTTAGGAACCTGACAGTGATATTTTTGTCATTTAACGTTAAATTCGAATAACGTTAATAAATGCTTTTAGTTAGTAACTCTTAGTGACTCCAGTTATGTTCAGCATTGTAGCAAACAATACTTAACGTGGTTGTATTTTTACGTCTTTGTCGGAGTGTAACTGCTTCACAGTGCTGTGTTAGTTTCTGCTGTGTAACAAAGTGAATCCGCTCTACATACACACATGTCCCCATATCCCCTCCCTCTTGCGTCTCCCTCCCACCCTCCCTATCCCACCCCTCTAGGTGGTCACAGAGCACCGAGCTGATCTCCCTGTGCTATGTGGCTGCTTCCCACTAGCTATCTATTTTACATTTGGTAGTGTATATATGTCCATGCCACTCTCTCACTTCGTCCCAGCTTACCCTTCCCCCTCCCCGAGTCCTCAAGTCCATTCTCTACATCTGCATCTTTATTCCTGCCCTGCCACTAGGTTCACAGTACCATTTCTTTAGATTCCATACATGTGCTTTAGCATACGGTATTTGTTTTTCTCTTTCTGACTTACTTCACTCTGTATGACAGACTCTAGGTCCATCCACCTCATTACAAATAACTCAATTTCGTTCCTTTTTATGTCTGAGTAATATCCCCTTGTATGTATGCACCACATCTTCTTTATCCATTCATGTGTCAATGGGCACTTAGGTTGCTTCCGTGGCCTGGCTATTGTACATAGTGCTGCAGTGAACATTGTTAACACAGTTTAGAATAACTCTTTCGGGGGTGGTCTTTGACTAATGCATAGTCAGCTGACACAACAAGAGAGATCAGAGGTTACATGATGAAACCAGAGTTAAATGGAGTAAGTTTGTATCTGACCCTGAAATGTATCATACTAGAAGCACCTGATGTTTTGGAAATTCACTTTAAGTGAAATAGCTGAGCCACTCGGGGATCTCTGGCCCAGTGAGGGTACCGCAGGCTCTCCCTCCCCTCTCTCTGCCGTCTGTCCAGGCCATGGCCCTCGGCGTTCTTTCTCCTTCGTGTACCAAGAGAATAACACCCACTGCTTTCAGAAACAGTAGCCCACAAAGCTTCTCCTGGCGGGTAGGTCAGAATCTGGGGGCTGTAACGGGAGACAGAGCGGGATTCAAGAAATGACACTGGATCGTAGGGGTTAAGGTAGAGAACAGAGCCTTTTTTCTTCTTCTTTTAGCTTAAGTAAACTTTTTAAATTGAAATACATCATTCGTTCAGAAAAATATGGAGATCACAAACAGGCAGCTCACTGAATTTTCACAAAATGACCAAACCTGTGTAACCAGCATCCAGTTGGAGAAACGGCACAGAAGCCACCCTCGGGCCGCTTCAGGCCCTGCCTCTACCCTCCCAAGAGAGGCCTCCACCCTGCCTCCCCCACCGTGGATAGTTCCTTCTGTGGTGGAACTTTATTTAATCAGGTAGTGTATATAGAGTCTTTCATGTCTGGCTTTTTTCAGAACATCAGCTTTTAAAATCTGTTTCAATGTCCTGGTCCATGTTAGATTGAGAACAAGAAAACGGACAAGACGAGCCTGCTTGTCTGTTTCGGTCCCATTCCAGTTAACAGGTGGTCCTTGAACTGGGACCCTGGTTAGATGTTTGACTTTCAAAGAGCCACCTGGTTGGAAGCTGAGTTAGGCCACATAGAGTATGAATGTCACACAGCTGGTGATTAAAGGGTACTGACTTCAGGGCACTTCAAAGCAAGGTAATTCTCCCATAGATAACTTGATAGATCATGCTTGCTAAGCCTTTATTCTGCTGCAAGTACAGCCTAGGTACTACCGTAATGAGGTGAGGAAAACATGCTTGCCTGTCTAAGGTAGGCCAACATCCTGTCTCTTGCATGAGGTCTATCCATGGGGCTATTGATGCCACAACTCTGACTCGTTTAAACGATGAATTCCAGATGGTTTCGGAGTTTGAAACACAAATCTGTGCTTGCGAAATCACCCTACAGTAACAGTCCTCTGTGGCCCAGGTGCCGTACCTGACAGAGGAGCTCTCTCTGAATGGAGTTTGGTGCTGCGATGTTTCTCCACTGGGAAGCCCAGTTTATAGCACATTATGTATAAACTCTAAATGGAAGTGTTTGTATTTCCCTTGGCAAGCAAATTGGACTGTGTATATTCTTTGTGATCTAATCCAGCAAGGCCAGTTGTGAGGGTAGAGCTTTAGGGCAAAGCATGACTAATCTGCTTAATTAGGTTTGCTTTTTTAAATGCCAGGCTTCCAGGGGTGGCTAGTGTGGGCTCCTGGAAGAGAGGAGGTCTTTAATAGGTTTCCAGCTTACCCAAGGATATATTTTACATTTGTTTTTCTTATGCTTATTTTAAAACACTAAATGTGCAAACACTTTGGACAGCTTGATAAGACTCCAAAATGCTGTAGTATAACTGTTTCCCAGTGAATCCCTCCTTAATTTATGACCTGAAAGTCTGTATTTTTTTCCTTGCCTTTATCTGTTTTCACAATGTCTACTTGAGTTGCTGTTGCTGTCCTTGGTGGCATCGTTGTTTAAGTTTCCATAAATATTCATCTCAACCTGTGTGGATTGTAAAAACAAGTTCCAGTGCAGAGCTCAGTGTAATTGATTAGTGGAGCTTGTCCCATATGTTCGCTGGCATTGGTGGTGTTTAAGTAACATTTAGCACATTAATTCTGTCATAAACAACGGTGTAAATTGTGTCGCTACACGTATCCTATAGTGTTTGTGGTAGTAATCCGTAGCACTAGACCAACAGATTAAAAAAACAAAGGGGCTTCCCTGGTGGTGCAGTGGTTAAGAATCCGCCTGCCAATGCAGGGGACACGGGTTCGAGCCCTGGTCCGGGAAGATCCCACATGCCACGGAGCAACTAAGCCCGTGCACCACAACTACTGAGCCTGCGCTCTAGAGCCCATGAGCCACAACTACTGAGGCCCGCGCGCCTAGAGCCTGTGCTCCCCAACAAGAGAAGCCACCGCAATGAGAAGCCCATGCTCCACAACTAGAGAGAGCCCGCGCGCAGCAACGAAGACCCAACGCAGCCACAAATAAATAAATAAAATAAATAGATTTTTTTAATCATAAATTAAAATAAGTTCAGGCCCATGACTTGCTGTGTGTCCATGGGCAAGCTCCTTCACCTCTCTGAGTCTCACGTTCTTCAACTGGAAAAGGACGGTGACAATGACACCTTCCTCGTAGGGTCATTGTAAGGCTAAAGGAGGTAATGTGTGTGAAAGCAGTTAGCACAACGCCTGCCACACAGCAGTAACATTCGGCAAGTGTTAGTCGTTGTTAATACACTCAGCCTTCACCCTTGCTCCTTTGTGCAGAATGAAATTGATTCCGCAGTGGAGATGTTGTTATCCTTGAAAATGAGCTACAAAGCTGCCACGGGGGAGGATTACAAGGCTGACTACCCTCCAAGGGACCCGGCACCTGGGAGTGACAGTGGCCTGGATGCCACAGAAGCAGGCGAGGATTTTGTGGACCCATGGACAGTACAGACAAGCAGTGCAAAAGGCATTGACTATGACAAGCTCATCGGTACGTTGTGGGAAAAGCCCCAGCTTTTAGGAGTGATTCCATTGAGTTGATTCCACTGATGTTTTCTAATTTGAATTAATCATACATCCAGTCAAGCTTCAATGCCAAGGGGAAAACAGATCCTAAAATCTTTTGTGGTGCATTATATTCCCAGAGGATTATTTTTAATTAACACAACAATATAAAATAAATCTCAAAATAATGATTTATAGTAGATAGCTGAGTAGAAGCTTTTTCCTTTTTTTGAGCAATTCAGAACTTGGGGAAGGTCCATGGAACTGGGCATCTTTACAGTCACTTAAGTTGTCTCTAACTTAGTGGGTACAAGTCAGTCATAGATTACTTCAGGTTTCTCCTCCAGTGTGATACTGAGTGCGGAGCTAAACAGCTGGAAGTCAGCTTAAGAAAGATGACTCCTCACAGGTGGCAGGTCCTCACTGCCAAACCCTTCACTGGAGGGCTTCCTGCTCAGGAAAATCCTTACTCTGAGATCATTGATGGCTGTCAAAAAAGAAACAGAACTAAAATGTTCTTACCTAAGTCTAAGCCATTTTCCATGATTTATGTATAGACTATCAATGAGGGAAAATTCTCTTGAAGACAGCCGTTAATTCGGTTAAAGACTATTTAAATTTATGGTTGTGAGTGAATATAAATTATAGCTTAATAAGCAGTAAGCAGCGGGGGTGTGGGGGTGTGTGTGTGTGGTTGCCTGGAGTTGCTAGGTAAACTGCATTCTGGATCTGTTTCCTGTCAGAATCCCATCCCAGACAAAAGAGCATTTTGTTCTGTAATTTATTTTCTGTTCTGCTGGCTGTGACCTCCACTCTGGGCTGGTGGAAGGGACCAGAGCCTCAGGCCTAAAGAGGCCTGGGTCTGTTGAGACCGTGCGTGGATCGCAAGGCTTTCCCTCTCGTTTCAGCAATATCACCAAACCTCCCACCACCTAAGATCGGCATCTCTTCTTTTTTTTTCCAGTTCGGTTCGGAAGCAGTAAAATTGACAAGGAGCTGATAAACCGAATAGAGAGAGCCACGGGTCAGAGGCCGCACCGCTTCCTGCGCAGGGGAATCTTCTTCTCACACAGGTCAGGGTCTTCTCACTGCAGGGCCTCCCACACTTCCTCTTCTTTTAATGAAGAAAACTATCAGGGTGCTGTTCCCTCAGACCTCCAGGCCCTTGCGGCGAGTGGTTGCCAGTTGGCAGAAGGCCGGTTCCACCTCCTGTGCTGGCAGTGACTGGCCGTGGGATGGTGCCCGTCCCTTCACCTCTGGCCCTTAGTTTATTCATCTGTGAACTGCCCACCTCACAAGGTGAAGGTCAAGTACACAGCAGATGAGATTCATGCCAGGTTACGTGCTATAAACTATAAAATGTCACAAAACAAAAGAGGTGAACGTGTCCAAGTTCAGCATTTCCCATGAGATAAGCAGGCTTCCTGAAATTACATACCTCTTCCTCCTGTTGTACTGGCCTACTCATAAATAATAGCCAGAGAGAAACGAATAGTGTGGCGGAGTTGCTTTGCTGTGTACCTGAAACTATCACAGCATCGTTAATCAGCTATACACCAATACAAAATTAAAAGTTAAAAAAAAAGTTAAAAAAAGAGAGAGAAACTAATAGAGTGAACATGCACAGAATATCCCTACCTGAGATCATAAATTCCATGCAGATAACATCAGAGAACAGGCGGCTTCTGAGTGAGGTCTTGCCTCTCCCACCCCACACATCGCCTCGGGTTGGGTTCAAGGCCGTGTTCGTGGAGTTTATAGTCCGAGGTAGGGTTGTTCTGTTCTGCCCGCACATCAGGGTTACGGAGAGCACGTGCAGGACAGAACTCGGCAGTCTGCCGAGCACTTTAAATTCTACAGGCAGAGAACTCCAAGCCCCGCTCAGCCCTCTTTCTGGGCAGAATGCAATCAAAGGTTTTTCCTTAATTGAGATTTAATTCACGTGACATAAAATTCACCTTCTGAAAGTACATAATTCAGTGGTTTTTTGGTGTATTCACAAGGTTGTGCAACCATCACCACTGTCAGAACATTTTCCTCACCCCAAAAAATAACCCTCTACCCATCAGCAGTCGCTCCCCATTCCTCCCTCCCCACCAGCACCACTGGCAACCACTAACCTACCTCCTGTGTCCGCGGGTTTGCCTGTTCCGAACATTTCATATAAATAGAATCATACCACATGTGGCCTTTTGTGTCTGGCTTCATTCACTTAGCATCATGTTTTCAAAGTTCCTCCATGATGTATCATATGTCAGTACTTCATTCCTTTTCACACCTGAAAAATATTTTATTGAATGGACAGACCCCCCCCCCCATTCAACAGTTGATGGACATTTGGGGTATTTTCACTTTTGGGTTATCAATAATGCTGCTCTGAACACTTGTATGCAGGCTTTTTTTTTTTCAATAAATTTATTTATTTTATTTATTTATTTTTGGCTGTGTTGGGTCTTCCTTGCTGTCTGTGGGCTTTCTCTAGTTGTGGCGAGCGGGGGCTTCTCTTCGTTGTGGTGGGCGGACTTCTCACTGCAGTGGCTTCTCTTGTTGTGGAGCACAGGCTCTAGGCGCTCGGGCTTCAGTAGTTGTGGCGCGTGGGCTCAGTAGTTGTGGTGCACGGGCTTAGTTGCTCCACGGCATGTGGGATCTTCCCAGACCAGGGCTCGAACCCGTGTCCCCTGCATTGGCAGGCGGATTCTTAACCACTGCGCCACCAGGGAAGTCCTGTATACAGGCTTTTATGTGGACATATATTTTAAGTTCTCT
This sequence comes from Phocoena phocoena, assembly GCF_963924675.1. Taxonomy (NCBI): domain Eukaryota; kingdom Metazoa; phylum Chordata; class Mammalia; order Artiodactyla; family Phocoenidae; genus Phocoena; species Phocoena phocoena. The sequence continues at coordinate 4,435,683 of NC_089220.1, forward strand.
TGAGTGCGTACGTGGGAGTGGAACTGCTGGGTCATAAGTTAACCATTTAACTTTCTGAGGAACTTCCAAACTGTTTTCCACAGTGACTGCATCATTTTGCATTCCCACCAGCAAAGTGCAAACAAAGGTCCCAATTTCTCCACATCCTCGCCAACATTTATTATTTTCCATTTTGTGTTTTTCCATAACCATACTAGTAAGTGTGAGGTGATACTTCACTGTGATTTTGATTTGTATTTCCATAATGACTAATGATGTTGAGCACCTTTTCATATGCTTATTGGCTGTTTTTATGTATTCTTTAGAGAACTGTCTCTTCTGATCCTTTGCCAACTTTTTAATTGGGTCATTTATCTTTTCATTATTGAGTTATAATAGTTCTTTATATATTCTGGATACTAGTTTCTTATCAAATACTTGATTTCCAAATATTAGCTCTTAATTTACAGTGTCCTTAGAAGCACAAGTTTTTTGGTTTTTTTTTAAACATTTATTTATCCACTTATTTAATTTTTGGCTGCATTGGGTCTTTGCCGTTGCACGCGGGTTTTCTCTAGTTGCTGAGAGCAGGGGCTACTCTGTTGCAGTGCGCGGGCTTCTCATTGTGGTGGCTTGTCTTGTTGGGGAGCACGAGCTCTAGGCGCAAGGGCTTCGGTAGCTGTGGCTCACGGGCTCTAGAGCACAGGCTCAGTAGTTGTGGCGCACGGGCTTAATTGCTCCGTGGCATGTGGGATCTTCCCAGACCAGGGCTCGAACCCGCGGCTCCTGCATTGGCAGGTGGATTCTTAACCACTGTGCCACCAGGGAAGTCCCAGCACAAGTTTTTAATTTTGATGAAATCCAGTTTTCTTTTGTTTGTTTTTCGTTGCTTGGTGTCATATCTAAGAAACCATTGCCTAATTCAAGGTCATGAATATTTACACCTGTTTTTTCTTCTAAGAGTTTTATTCTTTTAGCCCTTACATTTAGGTCTCTGATCCACTTTGAGTTAATTTTTGTATATATGTGAGGGAGGATTCAACTTCATTCTTTTGCATGTGAATATCTAGTTGTCCCAGCGCCAATTTTTGAAGACTGTTGTTGAATTTTCTTGACACTCTTGTTGAAAGTCAATTGACCATATATTTAAGGGTTTATTAAATATACTACATAGTCTTGATTACTGTAGCTTTGTAGTAAGTTTTGACACTGGAAAGTGTGAGTCCTCCAACGTTGTTCTTCTCAAGATTATTTTGGCTGTTCTAGGTCCCTTGCATTTCCAAGTGAATTTTAGGATCAACTTGCTAATTTCTGTAAAAAAAGGCAGCTAGGATTTTGGTAGAGATTTTGCACTGAATCTATAGATCAATTTGGGGAGTGTTGCCATCTTAAAATATCAAGTCTTCCTATCCATGCACATAGACGTCTTTCCATTCACCAGGTCTTTAGTTTCTTCCAGCAGTGTTTTATAGTTTTCAGTGTACAAGTCTTGCACTTCCTTTTTTTTTAAATTTATTTATTTATTTATTTACTTTTGGCTGCATTGGGTCTTTGTTGCTGCACGCAGGCTTTCTCTAGTCGCGGTGAGCGGGTGGCTCTTCGTTACGGTGCGCGCGGGCTTCTCACTGCAGTGGCTTCTCTTGTTGTGGAGCATGGGCTCTAGGTGCGTGGGCTTCAGTAGTTGTGGCACGTGGGCTCTAGAGCGCAGCCTCAGTAGTTGTGGCACACGGGCTTAGTTGTTCCGTGGCATGTGGGATCTTCCCAGACCAGGGCTCAAACCCGTGTCCCCGACACTGGCAGGCAGATTCTTAACCACTGTGCCACCAGGGAAGCCCCAAGCCTTGCACTTCTTTTGTTAGATTTATTCCTAAGGTTTTGTTTGTTTTGATGCTGTTGAAAATAGCGTTTTCTTCATTTCTTTTTTGGATTGTTCATGGCTGTTTCTGAAGGGAAAGCACACTCCTGTGTGTTTCCTCTAGCTCAGTGCTCACTGCAGCTCTGCTTCACTTCTGATACCGGACATGTAGGGTTTCCACACATCAGGAGGTTCTGCAGCACAAGCTGGTGTCTTACGATTTAACCCAATTCTGACACTGTCTACCTGGAGATAGCATCTGATCCCACAGGTTAAGGGCTCAGTCCCACAAGACTGCCCCCCACCTCCCTACTTCAGACAGGAATCACGAGTCTGGACTGTTACCTGTGCCATAAATCAGAGGGTCCCATGACTGCTTCGTGGAGTGAATTTGCCAGAGCATCTCACATAAGTCAGGAAAACATTTTACTTACTAGATTACCAGTTTATTATAAAAGGGTGTAATTCAAGAACAGCCAGATGGAAGAGGTGTACAAGGCAAGGTGTGTGGGAGCACAGCACTTCCATGGTCTCCCTGGGCACCCCTCTTCCCACTTCTCCATGTGTTCACCAACCCGGAAGCTCTCTGAAGCTGTCCTTTGGGTTTTTATAGAGCCTTCACTACATAGACGTGATTATTTAAATCACTGGCCACTGGTAATTAAACTCAATATCCAGCCCCTCCGCCCTCCCCAGAAAGTGGAGCGAAGGCAGAGGGGATTGAAAGTTCCAATCCTCTAATCAGAGTTAGCTCCCCTGGGAACCAGCCCGCCTCCTTAGGTTATCTACGGGCTTTCCAAAAGTCACTTAAGTAACATAAATTTTGGTGTGGTTGAAAGGAGCTTACTATATGAATAACACTCCTATCTTTATCATTCTTTTCACTTAGGAAATTCCCACAATGGTTAAAGGAGCTCTGTGCTTGAAACAGGATAGAACGAAGACCAGATATATATTTCTTATAATCCATCACAATATTGCACTACTGTATAGAAATACCACAACTGGTTTTTGTTCGTTGATCTTACGTGCTGCAACTTCGCTGAGTTCATTTATTAGTTCTTACTAAAAAAAACAAAATTCAGCCACATAAATTTGAAGATCTAATTATCTTTATTCAGTGATTCATAAATCAGGCAGCATCCCATCTAGCAACTAGAAAGGCGCTCCAAGGGGTTTTACAAAATGGAAGCTTTTTACAAGGAGAAGGGTGGGGCAAGGGAGGAATTAGCAAAAGGAAAAAAAGGATTATTTTTAGGCCAGGACATCTTTTTGTGGAAGGGAATGGCAAGCGCTTTACCAGGCAGAGTGATTCTCGAGGGATCGAAGGTGTAGGGCAGGAGACAGTTTACCTCATAGGTGCTGAGCAGAAAATTCCAGACTGGTTGATTAAGATTACATTTCTGGGGAAGGTGGAAAGTGCAGTTAAATCAGATATTAAGTCTAGGTTTAGTATCATGGGCTTTAACATGATACCGTTTTGGGCCTGTGGTTTTCTTTTTAACATTCTCTTTTTTTTTTTTCTTTTTTTGTGGATTCTGGAGCATTTTTGTTATATAGAATTATTTCACCCGCGAGTAAGGATAATCTTACTTCTTCCTTTCCGATTTGGATTTCTTTTTCTTGCCTAATTGCTCTGGCTAGAAATTCTAGTACAGCCCTTGTGAAAGTGAGCATCCTTGTCTGATTCCTGATCTTAGGGGGAAATCTTTCAGTCTTTCACCATTGAGTAGCTGTGGGTTTTCCATAAATGCCCTTCATTTTAAGGAAGTTCCCTTCTATTCTGAGTTTGTTGAGTATTTTTATCATGAAAGAATGTTGGGTTTTATCAAATCCTTTTTCTTCCTCTGTTGAGATGACCATGTGGCTTTTGTCATGTTTTCTGTTAATACCGTGTATCACATTGATGGATTTTTGTATGTTGAACCAAGTTTGCATTCCTGGAACAAATTCTAGTTGATTATGGTGTGTAATCCTTTTTATATGTTGCTGGATTTGGTTTGTGAGTTGCTGAAGATTTTTTCATCTGTATTCATAAGGGATATTGGTCTGTAGTTTTCTTTTGATGTCTTTGCTTTGGGTATCAGAATAATACTGGCTTCATAGCATGAGTTGAGGCGTATTCCCTCTTCCATTTTTCTGGAAGTTTGTGAAGGATTGTTGTTAATTCTCTTTTGAAAATTTGAGAGAATTCACTAGTGAAGCCATCTGGCCCGAGGCTTTTCTTTGTGTGACTTTTTTTAAATTCCTAGTTCAATTTCTTTGCTTGCTATAGATCTGTTCAGATTTTCTATTTCTTCTTGAGTCAGTTTTGGTAAATTTGTCTATTACATCAAGGTTGTCTAACTTGCTGGCATACAGCAGTTCCTAGTATTATTCCTTATAATCCTTTTTACTCCTATGAAATGTTTAGTACTGTTGATTTTGGTAATTTGAGTCTTTTGTTTTGTTTTTTTAGCTCAAGCTTTATCAATTTTGTTGCTCTTAAATCAAAATTTTTTATCTTAGCATTTTACAGTTCTCACTGCCCTGTGACGTATTTACTTCAGTATAATAATGCTGTAGGCTCTTGGATTAGGGAGGCATAGGACTTGAAGCTTTGGCCATGCTCAAATTTAAGAACGCCTCTCAGAACTGTGAAGTAGGCATTTGATGAGATCTGCCACGCGCTGCGCTGTCTCCCTCTGCACAAAGCTGAGCCCAGCACGGGAGCCTCGTCGGCGCCCTGCCCTCGGGACAGCACGTCGTGAGTGCTCAGAGACTTCCTGCAAAGCCATCTGGAGCAGCGCAGCCGGGACCTGGTCTCTGTGCTCCCACTGCAGGTGGCACAGGTTCAGTCCCTGGTCGGGCAACTAAGATCCCACATGCCACACGGTGCGGCAAAAAATAAAAAGAGCAGCTCATGAGACGGCTGTGCTCTTTTTCTTTTCTGTAAGCCGATAAAAGTTTGATTTGGTTACTCGTGAGAACCAAAGAAGGACTCTTTTTCTTCCAAAATCAAGTGTTTCATTCTTTCCTTATCTCAGAAGCACTAGGTGATCATTCCTTGGGGAAAAATCAAAACTATGCACGAAAACCAGAATCCCCCTAATCCTATCAGCCCAGAGATAAGCACTGTTAGCCCCTGGTCTGGGGCATAAGGAGGAGTCACCTTCAGAATACTCTTGTCTGGGTTCTCCTACCCAGACCTCTGGAAAGGCAGCTATTCATTCCCCTTTTATCTGGGCATACTTTGCCCAGAAACAAAGAACATTCACACCCTGGAAGGGTGGTTTCATACCTTGCCAAATGTTGCAGTCACTGGCAGGGTTTGTTTTGTTTTGTTTTGTTTTGTTTTGTGGGGGTTTTTTAACGTCTTTATTGGAGTATAATTGCTTTACAATGGTGTGTTAGTTTCTGCTTTATAACAAAGTGAATCAGCTATACATATACATATATCCCCATATCTCCTCCCTCTTGCGTCTCCCTCCCTCCCACCCTCCCTATCCCACCCCTCTAGGTGGTCACAAAGCACCGAGCTGATCTCCCTGTGCTATGTGGCTGCTTCCCACTAGGTATCTGTATTATATTTGGTTGTGTATATATGCCCATGCCACTCTCTCACTTCGTCCCAGCTTACCCTTCCCCCTCCCCGTGTCCTCCAGTCCATTCTCTACATCTGAGTCTTTATTCCTGTCCTGCCCCTAGGTTCTTCGTAACCTTTTTTTTTTTTAAGATTCCATATATATGTGTTAACATACGGTATTTGTTTTTCTCTTTCTGACTTACTTCACTCTGTATGACAGTCTCTAGGTCCATCCACCTCACTACAAATAACTCAATTTCATTTTTTTTAATGGCTGAGTAATATTCCATCGTACATATGTGCCACATCTTCTTTATCCATTCACCTGTCGATGGACACTTAGGTTGCTTCCATGTCCTGGCTATTGTAAATAGAGCTGCAATGAACATTTTGGTACATGACTCTTTTTGAATTATGGTTTTCTCTGGGTATATGCCCAGTAGTGGGATTGCTGGGTCACATGGTAGTTCTGTTTTTAGTTTTTTGAGGAACCTCCATACTGTTCTCCGTAGTGGCTGTATCAATTTACATTCCCACCAACAGTGCAAGAGGGTTCCCTTTTCTCCACACACTCTCCAGCATTTACTGTTTGTAGATTTTTTGATGATGGCCATTCTGAACCGGCAGGGTTTTTAAAAATACAGATTCCCAGATGTCACCCCAGACCCACTGGACCAGAGTCTGTGGAGGCACACCTCAGGCAGATGTGATGTGGAAACAGCTGGTCAGGTGATTCTGATACACCGCCAGGGAGGAGACCTCTTTGTGTGCACTGTCAGTGGACCGCAGTCCTTGGGGAGGGTGGATGATTCCAGAATAACTCCCAGACGAAGACACCTGGTCCCAGTGTGGCTGAGGGAGCCCAAAGCAGATCTCCACCTGGGGGCATCCCTCACTTCCCTCCCTAAGTCAGAACTGTGGGAGCCCTGTGATTTCCCCCGTCTGGGCCAGCAGAGTGTCGGCGCTGCGTGGTTCTCAACAAGGACTGGGTGATGTTGGCCTGGTGTCACTCCCAGGAAAGTGTGTGAAGCAGGCAGTATGTCGACATCGATACTTGGAGGAGTTCTAAGAGAGATCCAGTGTCTGACCAACATTTAAATATCTCCTTCCCAATCTGCATGTCTTCCACTTTTGAAACAGTCACGGGAGAACCAGCTCAGAAGAAGTTCCCTGTTGTTTTCACAGCGTAAGCGCCAAGGATAACAAGCTCTAGTGATTATCCGGGTTGTTTTGTCTGTTTACCATTTCCAAATGAGCATTCACACCGCGATTTTTTTCTCAGAACATCACACTATTTTCTTTTCTCCTTTTTCCTTTAGAGACATGCATCAAATTCTTGAGGCCTATGAAAATAAGAAACCATTTTACCTGTATACGGGCAGGGGCCCCTCTTCTGAAGCAATGCACGTAGGTCACCTCATCCCGTTTATCTTCACAAAGTAAGTATTGCGTCGTATGACTGTTCTCACTTGTATTAGTGAATCAGAAATGTTAGTCACATTACTGATCGAGTACGGTGTATAAAATTATTTTGTTATTTTGAAATTCTTTTGAACCATGGAGAGACTAAATCAGCAGTATATCTGCCAATCATAGATAATATATGTATTATTTTGCCAAAAAAAAAAAAGAAATGTTAGTCACAAACCTTGTCTAGAACTGACAAGGCAGTACTAGTTCACATCTGCTTGAACAACCAAGGTCTTGGGGAGTTGCTGCCTTTGTGGCTTCTCTTCACCCTGTTCCTGGTGTCACTTTAGCGGGATGTGGGTGGTAGAGAGAGCACTGCTTTGGAGTCAGTGGACCTGCGTCCTCCTCTTCCCCTGTCCATGTGACCATAGAAGAGTTACTTCTCTGGGCCTTAGTTTCCACATCTGCCAGAGGGAGTAATAATACCTACCACCTACAGTTCTCGTAAGGCTTCAAAATAAAGTGTGCAGGGAAACCAGCACAGAGCTGACATGGTAATAAACAGTTGTAGCCCTTATGAACAGGAGTCAAATTCACAGTGTGATCAGAGCGTGTGATTTTGTGGGCAGGGACGTTTTGACATACATTGTTAGCAAGAACCGTGTTTCCAGAGGCACAGGGGCGTTTTTCTGCAGGGAAATGAGATGACGGCCTTCTTACCCCCCTCTCTTAGGTGGCTGCAGGATGTGTTCAACGTGCCCTTGGTCATCCAGATGACGGATGACGAGAAGTACCTGTGGAAGGACCTGACCCTGGACCAGGCCTATGGCTACGCTGTGGAGAACGCCAAGGACATCATCGCCTGCGGCTTTGACATCAAGAAGACTTTCATCTTCTCTGACCTTGACTACATGGGGTAAGGAGAGAACGCCTGGCTGCCTTTTAAATAAGTAGATGCAGATTGTAGACAAGTCATCACGGCCACGGCTGCAGCTGAAACACCTGAAGCATCTCGAGGTCTGGAAGATGTTTTTCTTCGCTTATTAAATGTTATGGTCTGGTTTATTGACAAATACGATTTCCGTCCTCAGCTTGTGACAGATGTGCATCTGTGTCGTAGTTTCTCTCCACAGATGGTCAGTTGTGCCAATTTGGGTGTCTTTCTCAGTGTACCTTTTTCCCTACGGAGAAAAGACTCACTGGTGACACAATTCCCTCACAGTCTAGTTAAACCGGACACTTAATAGTCCAAAAGATTTCCTTCTGGAAGTCCTCAAACTGTAACTTCTGCGGTTTTGAACTTCATTCCAGACGACTGCCAAGAAGTGTGTTAGAAAAGTAAGACTCTGTCCGCCGTCCCAGGAAGAATGCTCTTCAGGTCACCAAATATTGCATGAGCCCCTAAGATGTGGCGCTCCCTGCACGGCTCTGGCCGCCCATGGGGGACAGTGATTGAGGGCCCAACTTGCTGGTGGAGTGTGGCCCCTGTTAGGAGATCCGTTAGCGGCGCAGACAGGGTGTAGCGGAAACACCATAGGGCTGCGTGAGCAGTAAGTGCAGAGGGGCTTCCTGATTAACATTGCCCCAGGAGGGTCCCTTTTGTAACTACTGAAATCTGAGGGGAAGCTTTATAGCCATTGAGAGGAATACACGCCTTGGTATGAAATCTGACCTTTCTAGCAGCCAGTAAATGAATGAATTCTCTAATTTTACCTATTACGTTTTTTTAATCACTCTGTTGTGGGCGCAGAGGCATTGTGGGGTCCATGAAGAAACATGACCTTCCAAGGGAGGAAAATAGACCTGGGTTCGAGTCCCAGGTCTCCTCTGTTCAGGGTCTGTGAGTCAGCAAGTCTGGTCCATGAAATAGGGTTAGATGAGACCTTAGCTGTCACCGTTATTATCATTTTCATGACACTTAGTTTTATTTCTCTCCCCCTATTCCTTAAAAGGACCTGATTCAACTGCTTGAACCCATAGACACACCATGGGTTCTGCTGCTCTTTCTAGGACAAGGCAGTGCTGGCATCACAGTCACTGGCATCCTTTTGTGCAGCCTCTTCCCACCCACCGTGGCCCCTCTCAGCCTCTGGTCCTCCACCAGCCAGCGCTCTTTCTAAAAGGCAGGTGTGGCTCAGTCCCCTGCTCACAGCTTTCCTGGTTCTCCATCATCATCAGGATAAAGTTCTCGCTTTCTCCTTTGCACACCAGCCCCTTGTGATTTGGCCTGTGTTCCTCTCTGGTCACCGCCCCCTGCAGCTATACAGAACAATTTGCTGTTCCACACCCTCGCCTTTGTCCCTGCTCTTCTCTGCCCTGACCCCGGGACTCCCAGCTCCGCGGATTCCTACGCTGCCTTCCAAACACGTGGTCAAGCACCGCCTTCTCCTGGGAGCTGTCCCTCCTGCAGCCAGATTTAGGTACCCCTCTCTGGTCCCCCTGCGCCCCGGGCCCCCGTCTGGTGCAGTGTGAGGGGTTGTCCTCTCGCACTAGACCAGTAAAGCAGCGGTCACGGGGTGCTCGCTGTGGCAGGTGCCCCCCGAGGCCCCGAGAGCACAGCACTGAGCAAAACAAAGTCCCCCGTTGTGGTGCTGATGGGACAGAAACAAACGCCTCTGACGAGTCCGTGAGAATGTCGGGGCGGGGGCGTGAACTTCTGAGCAGTCCGCGTGAGAAGATCACCCTGGCCCACCGTGCTTTCAGCTCGTTCTGAGAGAACGTGGCGTCTGTGGCGACTGGTCTCCACCCTGTCCTTCTGCTACCTGCAGCTTCAATTCTGCCACTTTTGCTCCCTAAGAACTCCCTTTTTCTTTATGAACGTGGGGTAAAGATGAAAGCCCAGACAAAGGGCCTGTCCTAGCTCTTCTTAGGTATTTTATGTTGAACCTAAAGTTAGGAGGGACATTTAAATGTTAAAGTCTGTTTTCAAGTGTCTTTTTCCCTTTAAGAGTTTCTTCTAAACACTCAAAACACTTTTTTTCTTGAAGTTTAACTCAAAATCTAAATCTCTGACTTCATAAAGCTCCTTCCCAAGCCGATCGTCCTTACAAACAAGAAACACAGCAAAGCCTCCTTCACCCACTCGGGGGACTCCATGGGGGAAGGAGTCGGTGCTGGGGCTGAGGCTTCCCGCCACCCTGTCCCCCCACACGTTTGGGCCCAGAGGGGCCTTCCTGACAGGACCCCCGAGGGGTGGAAGGACACTGCTCCGGGACGCTGAAAGCCAGTGGTCCAGACCCAGCTCTGTGCCGGGTTTGGTTTGGTTCCTGTGGGCAAGTCCTTCAGTTCTCTGAGCTCCCGTTTTCCTATGCAGTGGGGGGTTACTACTAGTTAGGGGTGGTCTAGCCGAGGGGTTCAGAGTGCCCTGCCTGGGCTCGCATCCTGACCGCCACTTCCTGTGTGACTCGGGCAGTGAGTGTTGGACAGGTGTTTATTGAGCATCTACTACACGTCAGACTGGTGCTGGGGGTCAGCAGCCAAGACAGTTATCCAGCCGCTCCATCAGGTTCTCTCTAACGGGAGTTAACAGGTAGTAAACCAGGTGAGAATGAGTGTTGTGAGGACAAAGGAAGAACAGAAAGGACAGGGTGGTTAGCTCAGTGGACGGGAGCACCTACGCTGCAGCTTCATGAGGACTGACCACTGAACTGCTGCATGTGGAGCGCTTCCAGCAGAGCCTGGCCCTGGTGAGTGCCCAGTGTCACTCTTGAAAATCTCTTCCAACTTAGAACCCTGTCGTTCATTTGCCTGCCTGTGTGAGGAAATCCAGGCCATGTTCTCCAAGCTATGTGAGTGTGAGGGGCAGGTGTTCTCGGGGGACAAACTGGTACCCAGCCCTCATTTACAGGATGCAGCTGGGTCTGTTCCTGGTTCGCCTTGGGGTGCGTCACGCTGCATCGGCACAGGGGCGAGCCCGGGGGACAGACATCCCTGGGGGGGTGGCGGGGGGTGGCCATGCTCTCGGTGCAGCCAGAGAGCGACCCGGCCTCCAAGAACGGTCAAGGCGGTCTTCTTCAGAAGCGCTGCTTCTGATACTAGGGATGCTGTAGACTTTCCCTCCTTGTGGGGCTTAGAGGCCACCTTACGCAGCACGACCCCAGACACAAGAGGATGGACCTGCCGGCTGATCTGCCCAGGGGACTAGCATTGACGGTCGCCTCAACCCCGGGATGCACGGCGTTCTTGCCCATCCCCCCCCGGCGGCGGACAGCCCTGGTCCTCGCCAGGCGTAGGCAGCACGAGGCCTGCTGCTTTCCCCCAGGAGACCCCTGGCACGGAGGTCGCTCCTGTTGCGGCAGAGTGAACGAGCGGGCATCTCTCCAGGTGGCTATCCCGCTCTGCTCTGTGGTGTGTTCAGTGTACGTCGGGGGGTGTCGGGGGGGTGACCTGTGCTGGGAGCGCCTTGCTTGCTGCCATTGCTCCTGGCGCGTCCTCTCAGCACTGTTCCCACCCTGGCCGGTGCCCCCAGGGCTGAAGTGGAAGCCACCATCCCTCCCCCGCCCTTGCTCCCTGTCTGAGTGGGACTCTGCTCAACTCAAACAGACCCTGCTGCGGTGGCCTTGGCCTTTACCGGCCTCCCTGCCTTGTGGCTGCCCTAGACCCAGGCAGCCGGCATCCCTGCACTTCTGACACTCGCCACGTGCCTGCCCAGAGGCATTCAGTGGCCCTCTGTCAGGGCCAGAAGCCTTACTTAAACTCTTCAAACGCTGTGAGATGTGGTGAGAAAAGCACAGGCCTTGGGGCCAGACGAGCCTAGGTTTGGATCCCAGGTCCTAGATTCACCAGGTCTATGATCATAACCTCTCTGAGCCTCTGTGAAAGTGGAGGCAAAGCTGCCGCCTCACAGGGGAGCGGGGCAGTGGCAGTGTATCTCCCACACTCAGCACAGCTCCTGCCCCCGATAGTAAACGGCAGCTTTCCCGCCTTTTCCCTTTTTATCTTTATGGTGCCTGACACGTAATAGGGCCTGGAGGAAAAGCTACTGAATATGTTAGTCTAAAGATGCAGTGTAAGAAGCCCCTCTGGGTTTTGTCCCTTCAGCCTAGTTCCTTCTAATAGCAGAATGGCTGCCACAGATCCAGGCCTTGTATTCACACCTCTCACTACCTGGGAGAGTTCGCCCTGTCCCGACAGCCTGGCTGCCCCACGGTGGAGGGGACAGTGGTGGCCGGATGCAGGGAGGACCAGCTGCACTGAGACAGACCCTCCTTCCTGGGCCTGTCAGTTGCTATCCGGACACTACATCCAGCAACAAGTTGCAAATACCCTTGAACAATGAGGAGGTTAATCCACGTGTAACCCACATTCGGCCCTCCACAGCCTAGGTTCCCCACATCCGTGGATTCAACAAGCCAAGACCATGTAGCACTGCAGTGTTAACTATTGAAAAGTACCACGTGTAAGTGGACCTGCGTTGTTCCAGGGTCAACGGTAATCTCCCACGAGAAAGCACACAGTCCGTCTCAACAGAAAAGCTGCACTGGGGCCCCCAAACTTAAAGCCCCATATGCTCAGCCAGTGACCCTGGCAGAACTTAAATATCTCACGTTAGCCGCTGAGTTAACCACTGAATCCGGTGTGTTCTTGCCTTAGTTGCTTATCAGCTTCATGTTGATTTCCTTCCACAGGTAGAGGTGTGTTCGCCTCGCCTGCCGCAGGCATCTTTGCGTACAGGGGGAGTCACAGCGCCTTCCTCCCCAGTGTGTTCCGGCCTGTGTCTGGCCTGCCATGTTGTACCATCTGCTGCTTTGCCCTCAGTGGACGCCACCCTCTGGGTCTGGGGTTTGATTCTGACTGTCTTTGCAGGATGAGCCCAGGCTTCTACAAGAACGTGGTGAAGATACAGAAGCACGTCACCTTCAACCAGGTGAAAGGCATCTTTGGCTTCACTGACAGTGACTGCATCGGTAAGGAGACACTGCTGCTGGCGGCCCCCGCCCAGCTGCCCTCAGACAGGAGCCGAGCTCAGCAGGAGGCAGGTTGACACGCTTGGTGCCTGCCCGGGGCTGAGCTCTCTCTGAGATCTTAGCATTTGCAGTTTGTCTCTTTAAATAGGTGGGTTTTCCCTGGAACATCAGGAGCTGGTGTGATGCCTTTGGCCCCTCTTCTGGGCCATGTGGAGCTATCCCTCGGGACACCCTCTGTCCCTCTCCTTAGTTATCCGTTCGTTTTAAGGTTTAGAAGGAAGAGAAGGGTACGGATGACTTCTGTCCTCCACCTGCTCCTGGGACGCCAGTCCGCGTGGGAGGCCTTGGTGGGGGCCCAGGGGCTGCAGGAGGGCCTGCTCTATGGCCGGAACCTGCCGTCTTTGTCTCCCTGGACCTCAGCTTCCCCACCTGCAAAAGGAGGGTCCTGACTGGAGGCCCTGGGAAGGGCACCCTGCCTGCGCTCCTTCGCTCTCCTTCCAGGCTTGTCCCCAGCAGATAGGCCCCCTTTGCCCACGTTTACGCCCCTTTCCCTGTATCTCCCTCCATGCCCCTTTCAGACGCATTAGCTTTCTCTCCTTTGAGACCCTTAGCTCCTTGAGCAGAGAATCAATCCTGAGACTAGTGGCTGGGTCTCCGGACCCCCTCCCCTTTATTTTGGGTGCACGGCCCCAGGCCTAGTAGCTGCCAACCTGGGCAGCTCCCAGGATGTGCCTGCAGGCGCTCTGTGCCGGGTGTGCCTGCTGGGACGGAGCACATTCCAGGGCCCACCGTGAGGGGCCTGTAAGGAAGCGTGCAGAGAGAAATGCGCAGAGGCCTTATTGGGAGGCTTTTCACATAAACAGAACTCTTCGATGTTTCGGTCAGATCATTCCTGACAACTGGGGCATAAACCCGGTGCTTTTGAAAGGGTTTTTTAACCCTGGGAATCCCGGCATGGAGTGGAGAGGTGTCTCCCTGAAGGCTGCCCAGGTGAGTAGGGAGACAGCAGGCGCGACGAGGAGCTGCACACACTTTACTGCGGGGAGGCCTGGGCTCGAGCCCCGGCTCAGCCACTCACTGACTCACACTAGTCCCGGGAAACCACAGAGGCAGTCTGAGCCTAGCGTTCACGTGCATCAAATGGGGACGACAGTGACACCTTCTCCATAGAGTCGTGGGGCGTAGACGAGCCCAGGGAAGGCCCTGAGCCAGAGCCGGGGCTGCTCAGTGCTGTAAAGGGGGTGCTGGTGCCAATGGCAGCTGCCACGTGGACACCCAGAGGCAGAAAGGAACCCAGAAATGAGGTGTGTCTTTCTGCAGAGGGGAGAAAACAGCTGGCGGGAAAGAGCATCACAGAGACAGCATTTCAGGGCTGGAGCCACGTGGGCTATCTGGGAAACGCCTGAGCAGCGCAGAGGGGTAGACTGGCCCAGCTCCACTTACCAAGGGTCACACCGAGATCCATGCCCTTTGACCCCAGGGTTCCGCTTCTGCAGGTCTAAGCAAATAGCAGTAGCAGTGCTAACAACAGCAGCATCCAAAACATTGAGAATGTTTTATGCACCAGGATGTCATAATGTATCATAATTAAAGCTGAGGAACAACCCAGACGCCCAGTGGGTAGAGAACCGCTGACTCTCCAGGGTACGTGTATGGGATAGAGTGTGGGTACAAAGTGGAACCTGTAAAGAACAGACCGGAGGAGAATCACAACTGAAATGCAGTGAAAGGGAGAGAAAATGGGTGCAAAGAGACACAAACTGGGACTATAGGGGTTTTTTTCTTCCTTCTACTCTTCTGTAGTTTTCAGGTTTTCTTTAATGACTGTTACTTTTCCAGTGGGGAGAAAGCCGATTTTTGTTCACCCCTTTTACAGTTCCAGCAGGAAGTGGTCTCGTGTATAAAGATGTTTTGTCCTCCTTTCCAGGGAAAATCAGTTTTCCTGCCATCCAGGCTGCTCCCTCCTTCAGCAACTCATTCCCCCAGATCTTCCGAGACCGGACAGATGTCCAGTGCCTCATCCCATGTGCCATCGACCAGGTCAGGAGGCAGTGCCAGGGTTATGTCATCCTGGGTGTTGCAGGAGGTTCTTTGCCCTCTTTGGTGGGAAAGGAGGGTCTAAAAGGTGTTGCGGGGCGGAGCTGATTCTTTGAACTCACCAGAAGCTTGGGGGTTGCTGTGAGGCCCGCTCAGGGGTTACCCACGGGCTAGCAGCTGGCCCACTTCTCCCACTGACCCCTCCCTCCCCACAGGACCCATACTTCAGGATGACCAGAGACGTGGCCCCCAGGATCGGCTACCCTAAGCCAGCCCTGCTGCACTCGACCTTCTTCCCCGCCCTGCAGGGGGCCCAGACCAAGATGAGCGCCAGCGACCCCAACTCCTCCATCTTCCTCACAGACACGGCCAAGCAGATCAAGACCAAGGTGAGCGGCACCTGGGGCGCGGGCAGCCTCTGCGCAGGACCACCCCACAGGGAGACACACACGCGTGGTGCTGCTCTGTCCTTCGGCCTCCGCTGCCCCGGGGGCCCTGAATTCCAGGGTCCAGGCAGCCTGTCCCTGTTCCCAGATAACAGGGGGATTTTCTTATTTGTGTCTTTTCATGTGGGCAAGGCTTTGGAATTTTTTTCTTTTTTTTTCTTCTCTGATTTCCTCACCAACACTGTTCGGGAAGCAAAATCACGGCAATTTTCTTTAGTTACAGTTAAACAATAGAAAAAATGTAGTGTATTTCTGGGCATCAGCCGTATTCCAGGAGCTGGGCCAGGTGCTTTCTTTATGTTTCTAGGTTTTAATTCTCACTGGGAGATAGTGGTGTGTTCCCTTTAAAGACAAGAAGGATGAGGCCCGGAGAGGATGACCAGTTTGACCAGGTTTCCACCGGAAACCAGGAGATGCCCTCCCGGCCCACGGCCCACGAGCTGCCGTTACCAAGCTGGTAGGGGCTGGTTTTCTCCAGAGCGTTCTCACTGAGACTCAGGACTGATAAGCTCCTTCCATAGTCGGGTCCCGCCTGGGAGTGCTATGCCCGGCCCGGCATGCAGCAGGAGCTCAGTAAATATTTTCCGGGTCACCAGAGAAACTGGAAATCAGAATTAGTTTGAACTTCCTTACTTTTCAGGGCCGCACTTCTGTTGCTCAGGTCTGAACTGCCAGTATGTGTTCAGTCCCCTCTCTGTTCCACAAAGCTGTTGACATTTCATTTGGAACCAAGTGCACGTTTGCGGGCTGGACGATCACAACAGGAGTGACAGAGACTGGATTTGAGGCATGTAGCGCACCCATCTGAGTGACCACCGCGCCCTACCCCTTCTGGAAAGTCCCAGATTCTGGTTGACAGTGGGGAACCCTTGTATCAGAACTGTCTTCCCGGAAGTGGTAGCCGCCAGCTTTCCCAGCCTCGGCCGGGCTTTCCTTTCTCTTTCACTTCTGGCTGGAAATTCCAGAGCACGGAGTGCGTTAGAGAGGAAGGGAAGCTCCTGTTCCCTCTAGCAGAGAAGTCGTTTTGTTTTGTTTTTGGAAGTTGTTTTAAAGAAGTCACTTTGGCTCTGGGACATTTTTCATTCACTCAGGACCAGCAAAGACCCGAGGGCTGGGTGAGCAGTGAGTGGAGGGTCGGGAGCCACCCAGGCTGCCAGGGTCACGAGCACCCTGTGGGGCAGGACAGGGTCAGGCCAGGCCCTTGTTCCCAATCCCCAAGCCCACCTTCAACTCCAGAAGCAGAATCTCCACGCCAGCCAGGAGAGGGGGCATCTGCTCCAGGCCCCTCCCACGAATAACAACAGTGGAGTGCTGGGGACACGGCAGCTTGGCTGCATGATCACCTGCCATGTGCTCACCTGTGCGAGCTCACTGAGTCCTGACAGCCACCACGGGGGCTGTGTCCATTTCATAAGCAAGGACGTAGGGCTCAGAGGGGTCCGGCAGCTTCCCTACTTTCACACAGCTGGGAAGCAGTGGGGCAGGGCCGTAACCCGGGACCCGCACGGCTTGGGCCCTCGGGTGGCCTGGAGGCAGGAGCCCTGGGTTGTCTGGGCCCCACCACTTACCTGCCATTGGTGGGTGACCATGGCTGTCCAGGTGTCACTGTCAAGTGGGAGCAGCTGTACAAAACTGCAGACTCGGGGCAAGGCTTCCATGAGATCACATATAAACTGGTTGCAAACTGTAGAATGCCACCCAAATTTAAGATTTCAGTTCAAATTTGGATCGTTGGACCGCTCCTTTGTCATGCGGGCCAAAACGTGCCTCCCGCCTCCCTGGGACGTCACGCCCGGGGACAGGTCGGAGCTTCCGGTGTCCCTCAGAGGTGCTGGCACTCCCACCAGAAAGTCCAGCTTTCTCTGGCCTCACTCGCCAGCCTCTGCCCCCTGACGTTAGTCTGGGATTCTGGATGATCCGGTTAGGAATCTGCTCTGGAGTCCTGCTGGGAGGCTTACCAAACGTCTCCACTGAGACTGCTGACGCACCCTTTTCCGGAAGAAAATGAGGGTGACATTTGTAAGTGATAGGTTTCTCAAACAGTCGTTGAAAGAACACTGAAGGAACTTTGTCTCCCCTTTTTGGCTTTTCTTCACTTACCTCTTGACCCTGATTTCTCTAAGATTATCTTCAATCCTACAAACCATTTTGTTAGTTTCTGAGTCTTTCTTTCTTCACCTTCTCGAAGTGCCTGTCTTTAGGTGGGCACCGCCTGGGGGCCCTGTCCACCTCGGCGCTCCTCACAGGGTCTGCCCTCCCGGGAGCCCGGTCCTGTGCCTCACGTCCTCCCGTCCACGGTGGGGGGCTGGTGGGGGGGGGGGGTGCTCTGCTCTCCTGTCCTCCACCAAGAGCACGCCCTCCCAGGCAGCAGCCGCCCTTCCCTGGTCGTCCCTTTTGCTCTGAAGATGGCTCATATCTGTCCTCTTACTGAATCCGAGGACACTTTAGGACATTTTCCCCAAATTTCAGCACAGGTGGTGCTTTGGCTTTCCCGATTCTATTCTGTGTCTCTGGGGAGTGGGGGGTTCAGAGCTCATCCCCCCTCCGGTCCCCCCATCTCCGCAGTGAGCCCCGCGGTGGCCCGTCCCGGGCTCGGTGGGAAGGAGCAGTCAGAGGGCTCCCCCCACTGCTCGGGCCAGCTTGCACGCGCAGGGCGGCGGCCCGACGAGCATGTGTGTCCTCTCGCTGGCGCAGGTCAACAAGCACGCGTTCTCCGGAGGCAGAGACACCACGGAGGAGCACCGGCAGTTTGGGGGCAACTGCGACGTGGACGTGTCCTTCATGTACCTGACCTTCTTCCTGGAGGATGACGACAGGCTGGAGCAGATCAGGAAGGTGAGGCGGGGGCCCAGTGCCCACACGGGACCTGGAAGGCCTGGCAGCCACGCTGGGGGCAGCCGGTGTCCCTGGTGCCTGGGGCAGGCGCTCAGCTGAGACCAGATTAGAGTTGAGTAGGTCGGTCGTGTTCTGACCACGTGCCCAGAAACCTGATGAACAGATAGTTCCCAAAAGAGAAAATACAAACCGCTAGTGAGTAGCCACACAGAGAGGTTTAATCCCACTAGTCATCGAGAAATAGAAGTGAAATCAAGACGCCTTCAATGTTGAAACAATTCCACTACCGATTTAGCGGGTTTGTGCCGTATTTGCCCTGATTGTAATCCAGACGCTTTGGGGCTCACCCGGGTGAGTCGAGCGTTCCCTGCGTGCCTCTCAGTGAGCCAGAGGGCCTGAAGAATGTTCATAGCTCCTGCTTCAGGTTTTCCAATTCTTGGCATCTTTTCCAAGAAACTAATCCTGAATAAGAAAGAGCTCTCTATGCAAAGACGGTAAAAATGATAGGAGCAAAAAGTTCAGAAGAGACTCTGTACAACAGAGGAAACCTTAACTGAGCATTGCCAGGAGGGATTATTAGGCAGGTGTGAGGTTTATGATCACACGGGAGAATATGCCAGTGATAGTGATAAAAGGACACCAAATTGGACGTGCAGTGAGATCCACTATGTTTAAATACAACGCACCAGAAAAAATCTAAAAGGAGACATGCCGGGATAGTAGCAGTGGCCCTTAGCCTCTGGGCACTGGCTTTGCAGGGGTTTTTTTTCTTTACTTTGCTGCTGCTTTGTGGTTTCGGTACCTTATTAAGTTTGTTCAGTAAGTACATGTTACCATCACGATCAGAAAATGAAAAAAGATTCCGCAGAGATTTTAGAGAAGCCAGTAAGGCTGAAGGGGGCAGCCACGGGCTCAGGGCTTGGAGTCCCCCGACCCCGCAGGAGGGTGGGCGAGGTGGGGGGGCGGACCCCGTTGTTCCCCTCGCTGTGCCAGCCTGAGTCGCGGCTGCTCACCAGGGCCCAGAGTCATTTTAAGAAAGGCGTGGTTTAAGGTTCTCATTTTTCTATGCTGCCCGTGTGCCAGGCTCTGCATGGGTGGTGCCCGGGCAAGGGAGGTACCCAGGGCGTGCGCAGCCGTTTCTCACATGGCCTGTCTCCTCCCGGGCAGGATTATACCAGCGGGGCCATGCTCACCGGCGAGCTCAAGAAGGAGCTCATAGAAGTTCTGCAGCCCTTGATCGCTGAGCACCAGGCCCGGCGCAAGGAGGTCACAGACGAGATAGTGAAAGAGTTCATGACTCCCCGGAAGCTGTCCTACGACTTTGAGTAACGCTCACTTTCTATACATTTACTGAGATGTAATTTACCAAGAATCCCAGCCCAGTCGAATCACCACTTCCCTTAGGCTCTGTCACACGATAATTACTGGCCTGGCGTCTATAAGCCCTCTGTGTGCATCAATGCCGTTTCTTCTGCTGAATGTCATTCCCTGTCTCCTGTGAGCATAACCCTGTGGGGTGATTGGGTGCCGGGTAACACTGAGTGGTCACACAGACAAGTCCAGCTGGAGTCACTCCCACAAAGCAGCCCCAAGGATGTGCAGCCTTGGGCTGGATGTCCACTGGCCAGCCTGTTCTGGTCCACAGGACAGCTCCTGTTTGAAAGCATCCTACATCCAAACATACTCTTAAACGTGCTCTATCAAAGAATATGTAGTCTGTGTATGCAAACCTGGAATCAAGATGTTATTATCATAAAACCGGAAAGAAGTGCTGGCCAAGAGCTTTGCTAAACATTTAACCAAGAGACCTCTCAGCTTGGAAGCGGCCTTGAACGTTTCTGGATATTGGCCAGAGTGGGCCAGTGTTTACTAAATAGAGTCTTCTGTGGGTGAAACGTCCCAGTTTGCGTGCTAGACTCCAGACCGTGCATGTACTGTACTCCAGAGATCGTGCTGTTTTCCCTGAACGTACTCTTACTTTGTTTGCACCAAGTAATCCTAGACACTCCATCCTGAGAACTGATGGCTGCTTTACTCTGATGGTGCCAGACGCTGAGGGGAGTCTGTTGCCTTTGCAGGTGCATTTGTTTTGACACTTGACTGGCATGGAAGTCTGTCTGCACAGAGCAGTGCCCTGCCTGTGCCCCAGACGGGTGGGCACAGCTAGGCAGCGCGCAGCAGCCCTCGAGGCCCGCGGCTGTGTGTCCATGGGAGGCCCGTTTAACCAAGCGCCCTGTGTAGTTACGGAAAAGCAATGGCCTGTCTCGGGGAAGCCCTGGGTCCAAGAGCCTGCCCTGGCTGGAGGTGCTGGGTCCACTCCTGGGTGCCCCGCTCTGGTCTCACTCGTGACAGATAAACTTCCTTTGGTCCCGCCTGTGTCACTGTGCTCCGTCTGGGGTTTGAGGGGTGAGCAGAGGCCTCGCTCCAGCCCAGGGCCGTGCCGCGCCTGACCCTCTGTGGATGACCTTGCTCCTGCACGGGTCATACCGGGATGCGTGTGGGATGGAAGCGCGGTCCCGGGAGCCCCACGGTATGGAGGTGCAGGCTTCGGGAAGCAGCTGGAAGCGGCGCCTTCCTGGCGCTCGGCGGTCTCCCCGTGCTGGTTTCCACCCTCCCTGGAGGTTCCCAGCAGCTGCTGGAGAATGCAAGCAGATGTCCTTGTTTCGCGGACAGCACGGGGGCATCAGAGCGGCGCCATGCAGCGACAGGGCCCAGGCCAGGGGCCCAGCCAGAATGGAGCCCTGGGCTCACTCTGCCCGCCCACCCTGTACTGCACGTGGGCGAACTGAGGCTCAGGAGAGGAATGTGACTCGTCTGAGGCCACACAGTGAGTTGTGACCAAACGTGCCCATCCTGTTCCGTGTGCTGTCTCCTCACACAGGCTGTTTTACATGTGAGGGCCCTGAGGTTTCCACCTGGGTGGCCGGGTGCCGTGTGTGGCACGAGCTCATCCCGTCTCCTCTCCCGGCCTCAGCTCCCACTGGACCGGATGTGGCCCGTGGAGGTGAGCCCAGAGGATGGTGAGGCTGTGTGGCCTGGGCAGCTGAGACAACCTCTCTCTGCTCCATTGTGTCCACGTCACAGGAGGGACCACAGCAGCGTCCCCGGGGTGACAGAGCTGCCCCTTCACCCAGCCAGAGCCTCCAGAAGGAGTGGGTGTCATCCTGGGGCCACAGAAGGGCGGGGCTGAGGCCCCACACAGGCCAGTGACTTTGGGCGGGACCCCCCGTTCCCCGTAAAACAAGAGCACTGACACCTCATGTTTGGGTCAGCCGGGCCCTGGGCCAGAGGTCAGGTGACTTGCCCAAGGTCACTGCTGGTAAGGGCCACAGACCCTCCCACCCGCCACATTTTGCTGCAAACCAGTAGATTCTTAAAGTTCCCCGAGAGATGCCCTGGGTGAGGATGGGCAGGTGTGCGGCCCGGCGGTGTTTGGGGGCTGAGGTGGGAGGTCGGTCCCCAGCCCCCGTGACTGTTAATGCCCACCCCTCAGACCTTGCTCCGCCTCTGTCCCCGGTCTGGGGGAGCCCAGTGGAGCTGCATCTGAGGGGCACTGAGGAGCCCACTGACGGCAGTGGAGAGCTGGGCCAGGCCCTGCGCAGGCTGCGGCAGTTGCGGCCCGGAGGCCCCATGACCCTCAGTCAGCACAGGCTCTGGGAGCCCCTGGGTGACCACCCTTCATCTCCCGTTTGAAACTTCAGGTGCAGCCCGGACTTGGTTAGGGTGGCCCCGTTCAGTAGGGGAGCCCAGCTCTGGCCCGCTGACACTGGGCCCAGCCCTTCTCTTCCCTGTCCCTTCACATCCGCCCTCCGAAGGGCCCTGCTTCCCAGAGGCTGCAGCCGGAGCGAGGCCCGGGCCTTCCTGCAGAGCCACTTCCCCAGCACAGCAGAGCTGGTGCTCCGTGACCGACGGTCCCCACCCTCCCCATGAGGAAGGAGTAACTCTCCTTCCAGGGCCAAAGCAGGAGGACACACCAGTCATCTTCTTGCCAAAAGTGGACACAGGGTTTGACGAATATTGAAACCTTTTGTTAGGAGACGCCCTTCTCCCAGCACCTGGCCAAAGCATCCCAGCATCTTTAACCGCAAGCCCGATGAACTTCCAGGAATCCATCGCGGGCCTTCGTTCAGTCACTCATGCATTCCACACTCCCTGAGCACCCACTGCGTGCCAGGCCCTGACATCAGGCATGTGCAGCCCGTGCACGGCTTATCGTCTCGGGGCGGCGGGGGGGGCAGGAGGTGGGCAAGTGACCAGACCACAACCAGGCCCCACGGAGCAGAGCAGGAGACACCTCAAAGCAGCTGAGCTTCCTGGGGGAAGTGACGTCTGGGATTAGTGATGCGTGGAGTTAGCCAGGCAGAGCGGAGGGAAGGGCGTCCCTGGCAGGGAGCGCAGGGTGTAAGCAATGCTTGGGTCTGTACGACAGCAGAGGCCAGAGGAGAGGGTCCACCCACGTGTTCTGGGAACAGGAAAGAGTTGTGTTCAGCCAGAACACTGGAGGTGGACCAGTGAACACTGGACTTCAGTGCAAAGTCACGGGCAAGGCTAGTGTCTGAGTGAGGCAGGTGCTGTCTGGCTTTACCAGAGGGCTGCTGTGGTGGGCACCCGGAAGGTTCGTGTTGGACCGTCACCAGAAGCCACGTGATGCCAGAGAGAGGACTGGGGCCTCAGAAGTGCAGGTGTGAGACCCCCATTCTCCCTGCTGGGTGGCCTTGGGTAGGCCGGTCCTCTCTGAGCCACTGTGATAACCTGTGTACGGACCCAGCGGTGTTGAGGACACACGGAGCCTCCCTCCTCCAGGCCCCATGGAAAGGCAGCTCACATCCTGGTGTCTGGAACTGGCTGGAGATCAGTTTCATTCAGAAAGGGGGTGGGTTTGGGACGGGGGTGGAGAGGAGAGCAAGCATCGTGCTGAACGCTGAACGGCCCCCTGGGGCAGGTTCAGTGCACAGGCGTGGCCCCCGGCCCCAAAGGCCGAGGGAGCGGGGCCAGCCGGAGAGCTGGCGGGGCCTCGGCGTGCCGTCAGTGCAGTGGGAGCCCTGGTCACACAGGTTTGGAGGGCTTGGCCTCTGAGGACAAGCTGGAGATGGGGACCCAGTCACCAGCCCCACAGACCACAGAGCAACACCACCGAACTGCCTGAGAAACGTTTTATTGGCAACAGCTCGCCACTGAGTCTCGGGTCCACAGGCAGAGTGAGGGGGGGGTGACCGGGCTCAGGGGACACCTCCCTGAGCATCCTGGTGTGGGGACCGAGCGCGCCGGGTGCCAGGCGGCTGCACCCGGGTTCCGGCTGGTGGGGAGACCAGTTGGCTGCGTCTGAGAACCAGGAATGAAGAGCACACTGCACAGCAGGGAGAGCTGAGCGGGGAGAGAAGGATGGGGAGCCGAGGGGGCAGCGGGACGAGCCACTGACCACACGCAAAGACGGCTCCAGGCGGCTGCATCCTCATACCAGAGGCCCACTTCTCCCTGGCTCCTGTGACCCTCAGGCCAGCCCTGGGCCCCTTGACCTCCTCGTGGTCAGTCGGGGGGATGGCCCCCAGGGGCCCAGACCCCGACACTCCCCTCCGCCCCCTCCAGCCCCTGCGGCCTCTGGAAGCTGCTGGCAGGTTGGCCCTGGGGGATGGGCGCCAGCTATGAGAGCAGGCCCTGCATGAGCCTCAGCACGGCCTCGTAGGTGACAAAGACCACCATGTTGACGGGGAAGGCGCGACAGCAGTTGAGCGACAGCCCCTTGAAGAGCACCCTCGGCCCCTCCTCCCGAACGCTGGTCACCACGCAGTGCAGGAGGCCCCGGTAGCGGCGCTGGCCCTGCCCATCTGCCTGCAGGCGCGACTTGATCACGTCCATGGGGGTGGCCACGGCCCAGGCCAGCACCCCTGCACAGCCACCGGCCACCAGCACGCCCAAGACGTCTGCGGGGAGGGCCCCACGGGCACGTTGGTTGGAAGCCGCACTGGGGCCCCCGAGGAGAGCTGGTAGGCACCCAGGGCGGGGCCTGGCCATGAGGGAGCCCTGGGCTCTCGCCACCAACATGACCTGTCCAGGGCCACCCAGAGCAGGCCTGTCCTGACTCATGTTGAGGGCAGTGAGCTTCCCACCTGGGAGGCACTGGGTGCCAGTGTGACCTCAGCCAGTCTCCTCCCCCCACGTCCACTCCCGCCAGGCTGAGCCTCACCACCAGCACCGCCCCAGGCCCCGGCCCCCGCTCACCTGGCCGGCTGCGGCCAGCGGGAGTCAGCTGCTCACAGAGGACGGCGTACGAGAGGAAGTAGGTGGCAAAGGAGTGACCGTCCCGGAAAAGCAGGGCCGAGCTGCCCTTGTAGAGGCCACGCAGCCCCTCCTCCCGGGCCACCGAGGCCAGGCAGTGCAGCGGCCCGCGGTACTTGGGCCCTGGCGCCCGACCCACAGCGGGCGCAGGGCACGTGGGGGGCGCAGCCAAAGGCCCCGAGGCCGAGGGGCGCCGCTGCTGCGTCTGCGTCTGCGTCTGCAGGCGGACCTTGGCCACCTCGGTGGGCGAGGTCAGGAACACCTGGAGCAGGGGCGGGGCCGACAGGGATGAGGATGCAGCGCTGCCCGCTGCCCGCACTCCCTGCCCCTGGCCTCCCTCCGCCCCTGTGGCCCGTCGTGACCGCCAGGGAGCCTGGGCCCCAGGAAGCTCCGGCCTGGCCCACGGGCCATGGTGGAGCGGGGTTCAAAGCCGGCTGCGCCCACCAGCCAGAGCCAGTGCTTCCTTTAGCTACACATTCTCTGCTGGTAGAGCGGCCTGACACACAGTAGGTGTCGGGTAAATGTGACTCCAGTTCACGAAAGCGCTTAATCTCATCATTAATCTATTAATGACATATTAATGTATTATTTAATTAATGTAAGTATTTAGTGTAAGAATAATGTAACACAATGTAAGCATTGATAAAGTTAATAGATAACATAGCGGATAATTTTACTAATAACATTGGCTGCATGTCGTGCTCACTCGTACCTGTCAGACCCCGTGCTGGGGGCTTCACATGCGTGACCTCACCACGCCTCTTACAGATGAAGAGACAGAAGCTCAGAGAGGCTCCCTAGCCTGCCCTCAGTTACCAAGTCAGCTGTGTCCTCAGCCACAGTCCCCCAGGATCCATCCAGCCTCTCCCCACCCCTGCGGTCCCAGGACCCCGTCACCCCGCCCCACTCACACGGACGAGGCCGGAGGCGAATCCGGAGAGCGTGATGTCCGTCTTGGCGGGCTTGGCGTCGGCGCTGCCATACCGGAACCGGCAGACGTGTGCAAGGCAGTGGCGATAGGTGCCAAAAGACACGGATGAGACTAGGGACACGGTGCACACGGGCAGCGAGAGGCCCCTGTAGAAGCCCCACACCTGGCAGCAGGTGGAGGGGGCCCGAGGGCTCGAGTCAGGCCAGAGGCCCAGCTAGGAGGAGTGGCTGCCCGAGGGCGTCCTGAGCCCCTGCCCCCATCCTCCCTCAGGCAAGTCACGTAGACTGCCTCAGGCCTCAGTTTCCTTGGCTGTAAAATGGGGATTGTAACCCCCGACTCGTGAGGTTGTGCTGAGGGATTGAAGGAGGGGGGCCAGGCCTGACCTAGGGCAGCTGTTTGATGACGATGACATTGAACTAGCAGCTTGGTCGTTGCTGTTTCCCTTTTGCTCACCCCTGGTTGGCACTGATTCCCGAGTTCACTTTGGTAAGTGTCCCTGAGACCCTCCTCTGGACGGGGCTCCGAGCTGGACCCTGGGACCCCTGATGACTCCACCCAGCATTCTTTCAAGGGGTGCCCAGGCTGGAGGGGACAGAAATGCAAACAGGTTCCTCCCCAGACATTCCAAGTCCCCAGATGTCCCCTCTAGACCCTCTTCTGGAGGCAGGACCTCATTCTGAGCACCTCCTGTGTGCCAGACACCCTGGCTCTTGTTCTCGGAGGAATCCAGGAGGTTGGTACAACTTTTCCCATTTGGAAGGTGAGAGAACTGAGGCTCAGAGAGGAGCTCAGTATTGCCAGGCTGGTTGGTGAGTGGCAGCCCTGGGGTCCGAGGCCCCATCCTGCTGCCGTGACCCTCTCCCCAGGCCTACCCGCTCTCGGCGATACGTGTCCCGGATGCAGTGCCAGATGCCCGTGTACCTGGGCTCTGTCTGGATCCTGACCTGTGGGAGAAGTGGGCTTCAGGAAGGGGTGGCTCCAGGCCAGGGGCAAGGTTGGCAGGCCCTGGGGGAGGGGAAGAGCCAACGCCTGATTGTCGCAGCCTTGCTGACTGTGGGCAGAGCAGGGACAGTGAGCCCCCCATTTAGGATGAGAAATGTGAGGCACAGGTGGAGAAAGGGGCACTGCAGTCCCGAGGAGCAGGGGGCGACTGGCTCTGAATTGCTAGAAAGGTCTTCTGGCCATGAATGGGGGGCTTAAGCCCAGGCAGGGGCCTGGTGATGACCGCACCTTCACCGTGTCCAGGGGGTAGCCCACAGCAACACCGCAGACGCCTGGAAGGAAACCAGAGGAACCGGTGAGAGGAGCGGGAGCCTGAGCCGTCCCAGGGAGAGGGGGCGGGTGAACCCTGACGGTGCTCCTGCTGAGAAAGGCCGCACCTGACGCTTCTCTTCCGCACCGTGTCTCATCAGTGAGGGAGCGTGACCCCCATTTTACAGATGAGGAAACTGAGGCTCAGAGAGGTAAACTGATGTCTGCCAGGCTGCTAGTGGCTTCTCCTTCCCGAGTCTTGGCCCACTGGAGCCTCATTCTGAAAGCCAGGGACGCTCCTTGGCCTCCCCTCTGGCGGTGTGTTTTGGGAGACTTGGTCCAAAATTTGCCGGGCCCTGTCTCCAAGCCAGGCCGAGCTCACCCTCAAGCCTCAGTCTGTGAAGGGTTTGTCTGCAAGACAGGAGGCAGCTTCTGGGGGTGATGGCGGGGGGACACAGCCCAAGCAGAGGCTGGGGGCTGGGAAAGTCCGGGTCACCCCAGGCCTCTGTGAGGAACTGCCTGGAAGCGCAAGTTTGCATGGGACAGAGTAGGACTCAAGGCTTCCTGGACCAGGGCCCTCTGCCTCCTGCAAAGAGGGCCAGGTGCCACCCTCCTATCTCTTTCTCCTGTCTTGACACCAGGGTCTCAACGTCCAAGCCCCCAGCACTGCCATGAGAAAGAGAGCTAGTGGGCAGGTCCCTGGGATTTCATCCCTGGTTGGGGGGGTTGGTGAGGGCCATCTGAGGACAGTAAGGCGTGTGGGGGCTGTGCCCTATTTACTGTGTATCCCAGGACTCGCTGAATACGCATGAATGAAAGAATAAACTGAATGAATGAATGAATGAGTGAAGGAACAAAGAGAGTGAAGCAAAAGACTGACTGACTGACTTGGGTAGAATTACCCCTCCTTGACCCTTACATGTACCTCACCAAACTCCTACTCATCCATCAAAGCCCTGCCATAGCATCAGCTCCTCTCAGGAGCCCTCCCTGACCCCTATACTCTGGGCTGCCTCTGTGCCAGAAAACACGTTAGTCACAGCCCCTGTCATATGGCTTTGCTGCTGTCCCACCGCCTGCCGTCTCTGACTCCAGAACTAGAGTTCCTCAAGGAAAAGGCCCAGGTCTGATCCCCATGACCCGGAGCCAGGCACAGAGCAGGAGCCCTTGCCACCTAGGGCTTCCCTGGGCTCTGGAGAAAAGATGCAGGACTCGGGAGCCCTTCCTGCCGTGTGATCTTGGGCAAGTCAAGCCCCTTCTCTGAGCCTCCTCCTTAGGGGGCTAATGTCCAGGGAAGCAGCTGGCCTCAGGCCCGGCCCACAGCGGGACCTCAGGAAACCCACTGATGAGGCCAGGGCCCTGGTCTTTCCTGGCTCGGCACCGCCCTCCCCTTCTGAAAACACCCCACACCGTTCCCAGAAGTATTGACGGGCAGCCGCTGCTGTTTCACAAGAGCAAGGCCAAGGGTGCCTCGCCCAAAATAGCCTCTGTGTGTGTGATCGATGCTGGTAGGAGCCCGTTCCCCGTGGGCCGGCTATCTCTGGATCGGGCGTTCACAATAACCCTTTCCCCAAAAGTGAAAACGGTCCGGGGGTCAGCAAGGCCGGGATTGGCCCTGTGTGTGCACACAGCCAGCGGACGGGGGTGCCGGGCTCGGCTGGGACCCTCCCTTTCCGCGCCCACCCTTGCAGTCAGTGTGGCAGGACCCAGGCCCCATCTGTCCTGACTGTCCACCCTCTCCTGGAGCCTCCCCTCCCCTCCCATGACTCCGCCATCCCACTCCATGCTTACAGCTCCCAGGCTCCCCCTGGCCACGCAGAGACCACCCTCTGCTCCCACCCAGCAGCCCCTCAGCCTCCCAGGCTGAGCCCCCCAAGGCCAGTGCAGACTCCCCCCCACCGGCCCCCCAAAAGCTCCTCCTGGGCCCTGTGTCGCCTGCCCCGAGCCTCCGAGAAGACTGCTCTGTCCTCCCAGCACCTGTGGCCCACACCAGGTGCCGGCCACTTCCGGGGGGCTTCAGACCCCACTGCTGCCCGGGCAGAGCACCCCCTCCAGCCCCTCCTGCTGGCCCCAGGAGCAGCGTTCCCCCCCGAGACCCCTCTGTCCCCACTGTTACCTCCGATGGCTCCAGCAGCAAACTCCATGGACAGCGTGGCTGGTGGGGAAGGCCCTGCGGTCAGCGTGCCTGAGAGAGGTACGGTGCCACCACCAGGGTGGCCTCAACAGCTCCCCGCTGGCTCCTCTCAGACCTTATACCTGCGGTGGGGGGCGGAGCCTGCTGACCAGTGGCCCCGAAGGCAGAGGCCGTGCTGGGCAGCAGGCAGGTCAGTGCCCACCTGGACTCCCTCCCCACTACCCCAAAGGACCCTTGTTCCAGTGTGCTCAGAACCCAGGTGTCGGGAAGTGTGTGAGAGACCACGGGAGGCTTAAGCTCAGGAAGCAGGATCACCGTCTGCACCGCCTGCAGGCCTGGCCCCAGGCCACGTCCAGACAGCTCCCGGGGCGGCTGTGATGCCCCCATCCCTCCCAGCCCAAGCTCAGACTTTATCCGTGTCCTGGGGCCTCCTCGACTCCCCTGGAATTGTTCCTGCCCAGGGAACCCTCAAAGCTCCCTCGCTGATTCATTCAACAAACACTATCTGAGTTGAGGCTGCACAGAGGCAAATAAGACCCCGGCCCTGTCCCCAAGGAGCTCCAGTTAGCAGGGAGGGAGTTGGGGGCGACAGGCCACCGATGACTAAGCGTCCAGGAGGCTGGCCAGAGCCCTTCTGTGAGCAGCCCCAACAGAGGTCACGGGCAGCCCACCCTCTACTCCACGCCCTTCACACCACCCTGGGCCCACACTTCCCCTGCCGCTTCCATACCTCTCTCCCTGCGCCCAGGGCCCCAGCCAGGTCTGCCTCCGTTCTGAGTCCCCAGCGCCCAACACGGACCCAGCTCTGAGCAGGGCTCACTGAACAAAAGGACGGGGGCAGGGGCTGCTGATTTGGCCTCTAACCAAACCGGGGCACTCCTGGAGGGGAAGCCGCTCCAATAAGAGGCCACTTCTGTCTGCTGGGCACTGGAAACCACTGTAAAGAATGGTGACGCCCTCCCCCCGCCCGGCCGTTGCACCCCGCTTTAGTTAACCAAGCACTCCTTCACCAGCTCAGGGGGTCCTCATCGCAGCCCCGGGAGGGAGGCAGGGCTGATGGTCCCATTTTACAGATGGAGCCACTGAGGCCCGGAAAAGGGACTCGTCCAGGGCCATGCAAGCAGCAGGGCCAGAGTTGATCGCTGGATACTTGCACAACCAGCCCCTCTCTGATGCCGAGGGCCAGGCCCTGATGCCCGTGAGCCCTGCGCTCATGGCCATCAACCCAGTGGTGTGCTCAGCACGCCCCCATGTGACCCCACACGGCCCTTCGAGGTCACTGAGGCTCAGGGAGGCTGTGCACTTGCCCAGGGTCACACCCGGTGGGGAGAGGTGTTGACATGGCAGTGTCTGGGCAGCCCTGTCCAGGCGGCCCTGGGGCAGGGGCCATGTGTCCGCCCATTTCCTGTCCTCTGACAGAAGGATCTGCAGGCTGGCCTTGAACTGACGGGTGCTGACAGAGGGGGAGCCCTGCCTCCACCTGCCCAGCTGTTTGTGGAGCAAGGTGGGGACACAGGTTGGCAGTGGCCGCTGCCACGACAGAGGACAAAGGGCAAAAGGCAGCCTTTCCAAGGCCAGTCCTGATATCCATCCCGGCCTTTAGAGAGGTTCAGGCTAGCATCTGGTTAGGAGCCAGGCTGTCTGCCTTCAAACCCCAGCTCTGAGACCTTGGGCAAGCCCTTGGCCTCTCTGAACCTCCGTTTCTGCATCCATGAAATGAGGACAGTACCTGCCTCTCGTCTGTGAGCACTCAGGGCAAACCCCGCGTGTGTCCCTGTGGGAGTGGCCAGCCAGACGCTAAGGCTGCATTAGTAGGAGCGTAGGTTCTGGAAGGAGGGAGGTGACGACAGGACAGTTCTGAGCAGGGCAAATCCATTGGGGACCTGGGTTCAACTGCAGATGTTACACTTGAGGGGCCGGAACCTTGGATGACGAGGGAGCTTGAGGCGTGTTGTCTAACTGAAAGAACAGGGAACTGTCTAGTCTCATGTTTCTGCAGTGTCTAATGTAGTAAGTGCCACCCAGCCCCAGGCACCTGAGCCAGAGCCCAGGAATTGCCCTGGCCACCCTTCCCCCTGCACCCCACATCCTGTGAGGCACCCAGCCCTGAGGTCAACCCTCTGAAGTTCACATTGGGATCCACTCCCACTACCCACGTGCACAGCCCCCAGCTGCATGGTCTGCACCCCTGGACAACAGCCCACCCCGCCCATGCCCCCCACCTGGGCAACAAACGCTGCACACCTACTACATGCCACATTCTAGGCACTGGGCCACTGCAGTAAACACAGGCAAAGGTCCTTCCCTGGCTCATACGTTCCAGGGGAGGAGACAGAAAACCAACACAGTGAATAACCAAAATAAAGAGTCTGCCAGAGGGCGGTAAGTGCCAGTGAGAGTCAGTAGGGAGGGGACAGGGGGTGTTGGTGGGGGGCGGGGACAGTGCTAGAAAGGGCAACCCAAGAGGTGGCATTTGAGACAGGTGTGTTTTCTTGGTCACTGCAGCCAAGTTTCACCTGCCCTTTGTCTCCTGAACAAACATGCCCAAACTTTAGCCTTCTCCACAGCAGAAACAGAAAACATGCCACCTCACTGTTCAGGCTGCTTTGTGCAGGTCTAATAAGCGTTTCCCCAGCCAGCTGTGAGCTTCTTCAGGCTGGGCCCACAGCGCCCAGCCCAAGGTGAGCACCCTGGCGAGACTGGATGAGTAAATGCGTGAAAAAAATGAGTCAGTGAATGGAAGGGTAGATAGATGGAGAGATGGATGGATGGATAGACGGAAGAAGAGAAGGACTGATAGATGGAAGGACAGACAGAGAGATGGAAAGGTGGGGGATGGGTAGATAGATGAGGGATGGTTGGATGGATGAATAGTGGATGGACAGATGGATGAACCCAGGGCAGGGTCATGTGCTCACCCCTGACACAGGAGTTGGCAAAGAGGCCGTCTGGTGGCAGGGTGGGCAGGGGTTTTGGCTCAGGAGAACCCCACATGGTTTGGGGGAGACCTCAGGCTAGACTAGGCTCCTGGCTCCACCTCTCCCAGCTGTGTGAACTCGGACAGTTGTGTGACCTCTCTGAGTCTTGCATGGATGGCAGGAGACAGAGCCCATGGGCAGCTGCTGGGGGCACGCCTCCCAGTGGCAAGGGTTACTATTACTAGCAGCAAGGTCGGCTGTAGGCCTCCTCCACCAACGGCAGAGCCCCACCACGTGCGGCCCTACAAAGCCCGAGCGAGGAGTTCCGAGCCGCCCTCTAGGGGGAGACAGACATGGCACAAACAACCGTGGGCCCGCCAATGCAAAGGGCTCGGGGGAGCGAGACCCCCCTGGGCATGGCGGGGCTGTTTGCTGGCCGAGGTGCCATGGAGGAGCTTGACACATCCTAAAACGCATTCTTACACTTCATAGCAAAAGGAATGACTACAAGTTACTAACAAAAAATCCAGACCAAAGAGATGCAGCCGGCACAGAAGTGAAAGCCCCACCACCCAGGCGCGGGTCCCGCCTCCCAGCACGACGCAGGCAGATACAAGTTCTTTTTTACCATCGTTTTGCGACTTGCTTCCTTTCCTTATCAATACATCTGGGACGCCTTGCCACCGTGGCACCTGGGGACTCACTTCCTTCTCCTGCATGAACACAGTGCCCGTGGGGTGGCCGCGGGGCCTGGGTGGACAGGAGGCTGAGCCAGGCTGCCCGGGCATGGCCTTCACCCTGCACTTCTCACTGTGTGATCCTCTGGGGCCTCAGTGTCTTTGTAAGAGAGCACTCTTGTTGCTTCCCACCGTCTGGCTTTGAGAGAGCTAAAGCGTCAGCAGCCACGAGGCTCCTGGAGCCATGCCTTCAGCCAGTAGACGCTCTGAATATCACCCTTACGATTCAGCTTGCTAGTGGTGTCCTTTGAGCTAGTGATGTCCTTTGGACTGTACTTGGACAGACAAGTGTGATACTCCGGTCTATTACAGAAAGTGCTCCAATAAGCACGCTTTGGAGTCTTTGGTGTTTCAGTGGGCACGTTCTCAGAGAGGAGTTTGTTGGGTCAAGGATACCTGAACTATTTTTATCTGTCACGTACGTTGCCATTTTTGGCAGGATTTAGAGGGGCGGGGGTGAGGGGGACAGTGGGATTTCCAGGCAATGAGTCCAGAATGGGCACTGGAGGACTGGGCTGGCTCCAGAGATTGGCATTTCCAGAAAATGGGGCTCCTTGGCAAGACTGGACGAGGTCAGGAGGGCCCGGGTGCTCTCCTGGCTCACTCTGTGACTCTCTGAGCCTCAGTTTCTTCATCTGTAAAATGGGACAGGAGAGAAGTCTGTACACTCTGGCTCGACCCCTGCCGTGCTCTGCCCGATGGCACAATGCCCAGCTGGGTGCTGCAGACCACACAGCCACGGCAGGAGGCAAGGCTGCACCCACCTTTGGTGGTGGGGGGGGTATCTCTAGGGTGTGACTGGTTCGGGGGGAAGGGGATGGAAGAGTCCCCACCTCAGTTCTCCCAGACACCCTAGCCCCCCTCTGATATCCTGAGGGGTTAGGGCCCTGGCTCCCAGGGCCTCGGTTGCAAAGCATATGACAGGGCGTCCCCTGCTGTCTCCCGTGCCCCCACCTCCACCCTGGCAACGGGGTGAACAGGAAGGGCTGCCCCCAGCTCCCACTGCTCCCAGTGGGGGTGCCAGATGGTGCTGCCTTCATGTCTGAGCTCAGCTCAGAGCGCCAGGCCCCCTGGAGCCACCCCTGTGTCACAGATGAGGACACCGTGGACCAGTGACAATTAGGGGAAGACCTGGAATTTGAGCCCCGCTGTGCCACCGGTGACACCGATGAACTTGACCCCATGACTCAGTTTCCCTATCTGCGAACAGGGATGACAGCTACCCAGGGCAGGGTTAATGCAGATAAGGACTTTTTAAATTCTTTTTTTCTTATTTTGTTGGCCTCGCCACACAGCATGTGGGATCTTAGCTCCCCGACCCGGGGTCGAACCCACAGCCCCTGCAGTGGAAGCGCGGAGTCTTAACCACTGGACGGCCAGGGAAGAGCCAACACCGGTAAGGACTTTGAAGGCTCCAGGCACCGGCTGTCAGACAGAGCAGAAGAGACCCTTGAAGGGCCAGCCAGCAGCCTCAGGCCCGGCTCCGCTGCTGGCTTGCGGAGGTCAGGCTCCTCCAGTCCTGCCCTGCCTCCACCCACACGCCGGCCTTGTCTCCCCAGTTCCCCGGCACCCAGGCCATAGCCAAAACCCTCCGGTCACTTGTTGCAGCGTCTCCTGTTTCCAGTCCCCTGTGACCCCTTCACGACCTGCCCAGGAGGCATCTTCAACCCTGGGGTCCACTGGCTGGAAGGGCTGAGAGGATCATACCCCCTGGGCCTCAGGCTTCTCGCCTGGACAAGATGACCTCTGACACCACCCAGATCTAAGACCCACGGGCTTGGATTGAGGAATGAGGCTCTGTCCCAAGCAGGGCCTGAGGCCTATCATATCTGATGATGTGGGGAGAGCAAGCTATTGACGTCTGTCAATCATTCATTCATTCCAGCGCACACCTTCTTGTGCAGGCCTCACATTGGGTGCTGGGATTCAGAAATGACTCAGATGTTGCCCAGCAGCCCTGGCCTGGCTGGGGAGTGTATTCTTTATCTATTACTGCATGAGAAATTATCCCCAAATGCCTCAGAAGCTTATGATACCAAATGTTTATTATCTCGCCATTTCTGAGGGTCAGGGATCCGGTAACAGCTTAGTTTCGGGGCTCTGGCTCACGGTCTCTCGTGAGGCTGCGGTCAAGCTGTCAGCCAGGGCTGAGCCATCTGACGCCTGCCGGGGGCCCGGAGGACTGCGTTCCAGGCTGACTCACTCACACGGCTGTCGGCTGGGGGCCTCAGCTCCTGGCCAAATGGGCCTGCTCCACAGGACCGCCTGAGCAGGCTCAAAACACGGCGCCTAGCTTCCCACACAGCCGGGGTCCGGCCACAATGCCTTTATGCAGTCGTGGCCCTCTTGAAGGGGGTGGTTTCTGCACAGGCAGCAACAGGGGGACCTGCCTGGTGGTCCAGCGGTTAAGACTCCGCACTTCCACTGCAGGGTGCTTGGGTTTGATCCCCGGCCGGGGAAGTTCCGCAGGCCACGTCATGCAGCCAAAAAAAAAACAAAGACAAATTGCTCACAGGCAGCAAGAGGAGCGCTTGCCTGGACGGGCGTCCTCAGCACATAAGACCTGGACGAGACCGGCAGGGAGCGCGGTGGGGGAAGGCCGAAGGCGGGCCAGGACTGGGAGGGGCTTGGACCACCCTGGCTGGAGCACGTGGACACATCTCGTTGGTTGTGGGCTCGGGCACATCCAGGGGAAGCGGCGGGCCTGGGGGGCAGTGGCCAGTGAAGGAGGGGAGGCTGGGACAAAGTGTCAGGGCGGAGGAGACGCCTGAGCCAGCTGGGAAGGAGAGAGAGAGGCACACTTTGACAGGAAGCCCCTGAGGGCAGGCTCACCTGGACCCCCGCTGGCACAACAGATGCTCAAAGGCGGATGACAGAAGCCGGCCCGCCACCCTCCATTTGGACAGCAAGGCCCCGAGAGGGGTTCACCTGGGAGGTGAGCCTGGCCCCTGGCTGAGTGGCACAGGAGCCAAGCGTCAGGCACCCAAGGGGCCCAAGGACGGGCCTGTGGCAGGGGCTCCAGAGGGCAGAGCCCAAAGCAGCGGGGCAGGTGGCAGAGAGGGGATTCTGGCTCGGGCAGAGGGGACCGTTCTCCCTGCTTGGTTGCCCCAGTCGGGCACTGGCTCACATCTGGCTGGGTGACTGCCCCAGGCTGGGCAGGCAGGACAGAGGAAGCCACAGGAGGGAGGAGGGACACAGAGCTGACAAAGGCCCCTCCCACCCGGACAGGTTCTGGAAAAGGGGAGCTTGGACTCTGGGTCCAACAACCACAGCAGGGCTCCTGGGTTCCAGGGTGCCGAGGCATTTCTCTCAGCCCCTTTCTCCGTGGTTTCCGGCGCTCGCGAGGAGCCTGCCTGCCACCCTGCCATCCGAACACGCCCCTGGGCTCAGTACCCAGTACCCCTGCCCGGGGCACCACTCTGCCCACTCCTGCCCCACCCTCCCCCCGACTCCGCCTGGGTGGGGTCACACGGCCCTCCTCTGGCCACTGCGCTGCTCACCCAGCTGCCCCCACCATGACAGTGGAGCCCCCAGAGGGCCCCAGGAGGCCCGTGGGCAGCAAGCACACGCCGTGTCCACGCTTGGCCGAGCTCCCCCCAGCCCAGCCCCTCTGTGCTGGCCAGTTAGCCCAACCCAAGCCGGGGTCCACCCCTATTGGCCTCCGGGTCCAGGGCACCCCAGGCACATCCCCTTAGCTCTATTTTTATACCAGAAGCACTTGCCGTGTCTATTTATATCATTCCCCATCTTGAGTTTCTGGTCATCTCATAATCTGGCCAGAGCCTCCCTCGATCCTGCCTCTCGGTCCACTCACTCCAAGGCCAAGTGGGTGCGGAGCACAGCGGAGGCCACAGCTCACTTGGAGAGGTGGCCCTGGGGAAAACTGTGGCTGTTTGCAGCTGAAGGAAGATGCAAGAAACCCACACACACAGCGCGGTGGCCACTTTGGGGATGGCTAAGTTCTGCTGAGATGTGAATTCCGCAAAATCTACCCAACAGGAGAACTCTGGGCGCCGCGGACTCGGGAGGGGCCACCAGGACACTGGCTAACTGTCCCTAAGGGGTCCCAGGCCCTCCACCCTCTGAGGCCCAGCGCAGACACCCTCACTGGGGTGGCTGAGTCACTCCCAGGGCAGACTGGACCAGAGGCCAGAGGGTCACGCAGACGGCAGACGGTTATCCACCAGGAGAAAGACGCCCCTTGGGCAGAGCCCCTTCACCGCCACCGGCACAAAGCCACCACGCCTGTTCACTGCAGCAACTTCAGCAGCCATTAGAGGGCCCTCCTGAGCCAGGGCCTGGAGCCCAGCTGCGGGGTCAGGGTTTAAAAAGACCTTAGGAAAAAAAAAAAAAGAGGCCCTTAGGAAACCCTTCAGTACCTCAGCTGATTAATTAATTCTGATCTTCCATGTTTCCTGCAAAGGTGTCAATGGATAAAGGCAGAGAGCCGGGCATTTTGCTCTGGAGGAATGACAGCAAGGTCGGGTCTGCCCCTGCTCTGTGCCCACTCTGCGTGGCCCCTAGAATCCTCCTGAGCCCATCTGACAGATGACGAACCTGAGACAAAGATGGCTCACAGGGCCACACAGCCGGGAGGGCTCCAAGTTGAGACTGAAAAGCAAAACTGAGCCAGAGTTTCCCGAACCTGTCCTTGGAGACG
Organism: Phocoena phocoena; assembly: GCF_963924675.1. Taxonomy (NCBI): domain Eukaryota; kingdom Metazoa; phylum Chordata; class Mammalia; order Artiodactyla; family Phocoenidae; genus Phocoena; species Phocoena phocoena. Next base: position 4,472,623 of record NC_089220.1, read on the forward strand.
GTCTCAGCCCCTGAAGAGGTCAGTTTCAATGCAAGTTTTGCCTCTGCCTGCTCCGAGGGCCCAGGTGGGGCCCTAGAATCTGCATTTTAGCGGTCTCTCTGGGAGACTCCGATCCTAGAGGTCTGGGGTGGGAGACCCGTGGCCACAGGGCAGGACAGCCCAGAGCCCAGACTCACTCACCCAGGGCAGGCTCCTCGGCTGCCTGCTCGCCCCCTGCTGTGTGCCAGGCCCAGTTTAGTGTTAGTAAAGAGGGGCAAAGTCCCGGCCCTGGTGGAGCTAACATGCCAGAGGAAGGGAGGTGATAACACATAGAGGAACATACAGTGTCACTCTAGGAACTGGACGAAAGCAGGGCATGGGGATGGGGTGGGGGGGCCCCCAGCCAAGCCCCTTTTGAGGAGCTGAGAGTTGAGCAGGGAACTGAGTTCTGGAGATGACCTGTGCCGGGCTGGGAGGAGGAGCTCCCCCGCAGGGGAAGCAGTCAGTGCAAAGGCCCTGAGGTGGGAATGAGCTTGGAGCTCTGAGGGTGCAGCCAGGTCACCTTGGGCTCTGAGGCACTGAGCTTGGGTTTTATTCCAAGTGAGAGGGGGGCCAGTGGACAGCCCTGTCCTCCCCACCAGCCTTTGCCCAGGAGCTTTGGAACCTGTTCCGGTGGCTTCCATCCTAGAATCACGCCTGCCCTGGCATGGCCTAACACCCCAGAAGGTCTACACAGCAGGTGCCTCGGCCCACCCTCACCCCACTCACCCTGTGACACCTTGAGCTCCGACCTCGCTCCCCACCCCACCCGGGGTCCAAATAGCCTCCCGTCACCGAATTCATCAGATTCCAGGGTGAGAACATTTACGACCCTTTTTTTTTTTTACCTGTTGGTGTTTCTAAATTTTCCAAACCCAAACTGTCTTGTGTAAGAAATTATAAAAGCTGTGCAAAATAAAAACTCTACCATGCACTTTCAGGGACCAGGCTTGACCCCTGGTCCCCTGTAGCACTTCTCCCCTCCTAGCTCTCCTCATACTGCTCTGGCCTTGGGCCCCTCCCACCTCTTAAAGGCTGGGGTCTGAGCCCCGCAAGGTGGCCTCCCCTGGGAGGGGGAAGTGTCCTGGGGCCCCGTGGAACGTGAGAAGTTTGAAAAAGCACATTCTGTGCTGTAATTTTATCCTCAGGAAATGAAGAAGAACAGACATGGGCCCCAGCGGCTGATGTAATAATGCAGGCCTGTCAGGACGTACTCATTTACTTGGCCGTCACTTCTTCGCTTCTGGGTCTCTCGCCAGCTGTTGTGGAAGGCCCAGGAGGTCAGGGAGGAGGGTCTCCCCCCACTCCATCCCCATGCCCTGCTGTCGTCCAGTTCCTAGAGTGACACTGTATGTGGTCCAGGGTCTGCTCCAGGCCCAGAGCACCAGCCAAGGGAGGGATTCCTGGGCAGCGGGGACATGCATGATTCTCAGGGAGAGGCGGCTTTCAGGAGCCATGTGGTCGTAGGGTTTAGTAAGCCCGCGGCGCACCCGAGTGACCCCAGCCCCTCGCAGCGCCTGCTTTTACCCCTTCCTCACGGCCTTGAAAATGCTGCTTCAAGCACATCCTGGGATGAACGGGACAGACCCTGGACTTGCCCTTGGGGTGCTCCCAGTTGGAGGCCACTGCCCAGCACCCACAGCCTAGGCCTCTCTAACAGGCCACTGTGGGCAAACCTGCCCCAGAGCCCACCCCTCTACTGCTCACCACATACTGGACCTTTGTCCCCAAACCCAACAAGCCTCAGCCTGAACACTGGCTCCCCCGCAGCCCAGCCCCACTTCCAAGCCCTCCCTGCAGGATGCACAGCTAGAGGCCTCACACCTCACACCTCCTCCCTGGCCTGGAGGATCCCACCCTACAGCTACCAGCTCCCCCACCTGGATCCCTGTAGGGTCGGCCCGAACAGGGCTTCCCTCCAAGGAGCTTTCTGAAGCTCAAATATTGAGTGCCTACTGTGCACCAGGCTGCTGGGCCCCTTGCCAAGGACCCCCCCGCCCCAAGGAGTCAGGGCTCATGCCACCTGCCCCAAGCATGGCATTAACTTAAAGGCACTTGTGTTCTCTTAAAAACAAAACAAAGCGGGTCCTCTTTGTCTCCTTATTAATTGGTCCATAATAATCTTCTGACTTACTGCCCTGTTAAGGCACTTGACTCTCCTCTCAAACCTCCAAAAACAGGGATGGATGCTGCAGGCATTTGTGCTTTACCTCCTGAGGCCTCAGTCACCCAGGGACCCCCTGTTCCTAGAGGTGAGTCACCTGGATGTAGGTTGTCCAGTTTAATCGCCATGGCCTCAGAGGTCTCCAGCCAACTCCTGCCCCTGTTTTGAGTCTGGGCTGCTGCTCCTGGGGCCCACATGCTTTTCTGGCTCATGGGCCTTGTTGAGGCCTGAGCTGGGTCAGAGGCTGGCGATATTCAAACCCAGGCCTCCAGACCCCTAGCTCAGGGCCCACCAGCCATGACAAGCACTGGACTAGGAGTCAGCAGACCTGGGTTTGGGTCTCTGCTTACGGAATGTTCTATTTAGATTCTAAGAAGACTAAAAGGAAACCGCACATAATCGTTGGATTCCTAGTGGCCTCTGTATCACCAGGGTTCACTACTTATTGTACATACTCCTGACATATACCCCCTAGTACCAAGTATATATAATCTTTAAAACCTGTCCATGAGATACATATCCATGGCAACCCCCGTGTCGATTTCAGAAACAGTAAAATGCAAATAAAAGGACTGTGTGATCCACCACACCGCAAGGTGTGGTCCTGACCACAGGAGCACGAAGAAGGAAGTTGGGCGCAGGCCTGAAGGCCTGAAGGTGTCATCTGACTCCCATTGTGAGGGAGAAAGCGTCCAGGCGAGCCCAGTCCCAACCGGCCAATCAGGACTTCGTGAGGCGCTGGGGAAGGAGGGCAGGGGGAAGGAGGGCAGGGGGAAGTCTCTGACTCGGACCCTCCCCAGGGAGCAGGGAAGGGGTCCCTTGCCACTGCCAATCTCGGGGACTGGGGGGGAGGGGCGGGGGGCGGCGTCGGATTCGGCTCCTACTTAACCCCCCCGACCCCCCGCCGCCCAGCCACCCGCGTAGACAGGAGCCCAGCGCCCTCCCACTTCGCCTTCGCACCCTCCCTCCCCTCCGCCTGGCTCTCCAGGCCCGCAGGCCTCCCAGAGCCGCGGCCCGAGGACCGTCCCCTCCGGCCACACAGCGCCTGGCCGCCGATATGGACGCGCCGCGATCTGGCCTCTCCCGCCTGGCGGCTCTCGGACCAGTCCAGGAACCTCCCCGCCTCACAACCTTCCGCGGCTCCCGCAGTTCGCGCTCAGGTGCGGGCCCGCGGGGGCCTGACCACGCTCCTCGCCCCTCCCGAGGTGAGCCAGGCGGCCGGAAGCCGCAGGCCCACCGCCAGGAGGGCGCACAGACGGGAGGGGCGAAGACTCCCCGAGGGGGTGTTTCGCCGCTCGAGGAGTGTGACAATTAGTGTCCGAGCCTGCAGGCCCTGGAGGGTCCTGGCGCTTCCACGTTCGTTACCGCGGCGTGTCCCCATTATACAGGCGAGGACCCTGAGGCTGGGCGGCGGAGTCGGGATCTAAACCCAGGCCCCAGGATCCCAGGCCCAATCCGGAGCGAGCGCACGCCACCTCCCGCCCTGCTGACTCGCAACGCGCACGCCGGGAAGCTCCTGGGCCGCGCAGGCCATTGGCTCCTCGGCCGGGCCGGGCCCCACCTTCCCGCAGCAGCACACACCCGGCTTCCTCTCCCGCCCGGGGCGGCGCGGGCGGGCGCACGAAGCACATTCTTTGTCTGCAGCGCCTCGGCAGCTCCCCCGCCCGCCCGCCTGCCTGTTATGTGCCTCCCGCCCCGCCCGCCCCAGGTCCGCCCAGCCAATGAAGCGCGGCGGCGGCGCGCAGGGCCCGGGGTGTTGTCCGAGCCTCGCCCGCCCGTTGGCTGAGCTCTGCGCCCTGCCCGAGCCCGGCCGGCAGGTCCGAGGGGCCGGACACGCCGACCGAGGTGAGGGACCACGGGCGGTGCGCTGGCGACAGCAAGGGCCAGCGAGCCGGCCAGCGAAGGACGTGCGCCCGGCGAGGAGTCGCGCGCTGAACCTCCTTCGCCGCCGCCAGACCCCAGCCTGCGCGGTGCTCCGTGCCTGGAGGCGGCCAGGCCGAGTCCCGGCCCAGCAGGGCAGGGGGAGCCCTCGACGGCGACCAGCCCGGCGAGGGGCTAGAGAAAGAGGACAAGGAGGAAGGGCGGCCTCACCGAGGACCCGGCAATGGCGCTCGACTTTCTGGCTGGATGCGCTGGGGGTAAGGAGGCGGGCGGGTCCTGTCCGGGCGCGTGCGGGGGCCGGGAACGCCGGGCCGCCGGGGCGAGGCATCCGGGCTGGGACGCCAGCCCACCTGCGAGCTCTCGGCCCAGTGGCTTACCCTGAGGCTGGGGATTCCTCGTCTGTAAAATGGGTTAACAGTGCTCTTGTCTCACGGGATTCTCGTGGGCGTGAATTGACGACAAGCCGGGAGGGCGCCTAGCACGCTGTCCGCGAGGACAGGTGTCTTCTAAGTCCTTCGGGGCACGTTCGGACGAGAGGTCTGGCGCTCCGGGACAGTACCGTGGCTGCCAGGGGACTGCCAGAAGGATGCCCCACAGCCCTCCTCGCCCGAGGCCAGCGGACGGCGAGGCCCCGAGCCCCTTTCCCTCTCCCCCTCCCCCAGCCCGCGCCCACCTGGAGCACGGTCCCCTCCCTCGACCCAAAAAGTTTGAAGCTGGCTCTAACCCCTCTCCCGTAGCCGTCTGGGTGGGGCTGGGGCCGGGGCCACTGGACGACGCCCTAGGGAGATGGCGTAAAAGGCGCCGGCACGACCCCAGGCACCGAGTCATGCTGTGGCGCCCCGCCCCCTTCCTACGTGGTTCTGCTGGTGGTTAGACTCCACCCGGCTGGCAGAGTGGGCCTGACACGCCGCGCGAGCTAGGCCTTGGTCTCACGCGTGCGTGTCACCGGAGCCGGGGCGTGGCGCTGGGGTCCTGTGTCCCCGGGAGGACCTGAGTCAGTGTGCTGTACGGGCTCTGCTGTGGCCTGACCGTTGGGCGTCGGGCTCTGCACTTGCCTCTCTGGCCTTTAGTTTCTCTGCTTTTACTTGTAGAGTTAATTTATTCAACAGGTATTCACTGGGAGCCAGGTTTAGCCCCCAGGAATTCAGCAGAGTGGACAGAAGTGGCAGGGCTCTGCCTCACGGGGAGAGGGCTGCTGGCTGGGTGTCCCCAGGCCCCATCCAGTCTCTGACATCAGGTGCTTCTCTTCTCCAGCACCTGCCCCTGTTGTCTTTAATAAAGCTCTCAGCTACCTGCCAGCCGTGGGCACCCTGGAGGAAGAGGAGAGCGTCTAGCATTTAAACCAGTGCGTTGCTAGCTTCCTGTTCTGCACCAGAGGAGGGCTGGTGGAGAAGGGGGTGTGCCCAGGAAGTGTCCCAGACGGTCACCCGATCAGGCCTCCAGGCCCCAGAGCTTTCAGTAATTTGGGGAGCATTTCTCCCAAGCCCAGGGTGCCAGAGGAGACAGGAGGGGTTGGCCTCTGTGGACCCAGCTCTCAATCCCGGCCATCCCCATTCCACTCTCTGCTCTTCCTGTCCCCCTTGAGGGACCTCCCTGAGTGTCCTGCCACCAGGCCGCCGGCTTCTCCTGGGCCCCAGACCCTTCTCTACCCACCCCCAGTGGTGGCTCAGCCCCAGGGCCAACACCCCTTCCAACCCCTTTCCGCTAGGCGGAGTGTGGGTTCTTTCCCCAAAGGGGCAGGATTCCTTCTGTATTCACGCAGGCGTCCTGGGATCCACGGGGATTGGGCTGGGAACGCTCATCCTAAGGCCAGGCCCATCCCCCCAGACACACTTGTTAAGTCACTCTGGGCTCTTGCTTACCCAGGACCCTGCCTGGAATGCCTTCTGCCCATCCTCGCCAAGCCCACCTGGGAGAGATCCTGTCCAGGCCCCAGGGTTGGGGCAAGGCCAGGGTCCAGCCCCGGGGAGAACTGTAGGTACTCCACAGCCCCCAAACCGACTGCCCTACCCGGATCCAGGTGGAAGCCTGGGGCTGGTGGTGCCCACCTTCTCCTGCACTGTGTGAGCGGTGACGGGAAAGGGTAGGAGAGACCCTCTCCTGGTATATTTGACCCAGGAGAAACCTAGGCCCTCAGAAGTGTAGAGAGGCTGCCAAGCTCTTCCCTTCCCCTAGCCTCACGTGCGCTAGGGGCCGGCCCACAGGACAGTGACCGGATTGTGTCCCAGGCCTGCCTTCCGGGCCTCTGGCACGGCCTGGCTGGAGCAGAGGGGCCGTCCAGGAACCTTACGCAGGCGGCGCCCCTGCCTTGGGGCCTGGCCCCCAGAGGCTGCCTGGCTCCTTGGGGTTTGAGCTCCTCAAGGCCTGGAGGCTCAGGGCAGATGAAGGCTGCTTTTCCGCAGCTGGGGTGCCTCTGGATTCAGATTCCCCGGAGGAAGGACAGTACGTTACCTCTGATTGGCTGGGTGTGGGCCACGTGTTCAACCTCGCCTTCCGGGGAGGTGCGGGTGGGACCTTGATTGCCAGCTTCCCTGAGGTCTCCCGGGGTGGAAGGGTCCCAATGCCCGCCTGCACTCCCCCACCACGGGTCAGTTCCTGGTCTGACCTTGGGCTCTGAATGGGGGTCCCCTTGCCACAGGCATGGATGGGAGGAGAGAAATTCAACCGTAGGCAGTGGGACCCTGCATATGGGGGACAGGTCAGTCATCCTGGTGCCCCTTCCCACCACTTCTTCTGCCAGGCGCCTCCAGGACAGTGGTCCCACCTCCTGCCCTTGAGGGTCATGGGATGCGGGTTGCCCCTCAAAGGCCAGCTTATGTAAGGCAGTGGGTACCGGCTTTGGAGTTGGGAGACACGGTCCACTTTGGCTGCTGTGACTGTAGGCCCCTCTCAGGGAGATGGCCCTCAGGCTTCCTGGCTCTCAAGGTGACTGGGAGGTTAAAAGGGAAGGATTTGGGCTTCCCTGGTGGCGCAGTGGTTAAGAATCCGCCTGCCAATGCAGGGGACACGGGTTCGAGCCCTGGTCTGGGAAGATCCCACATGCCACAGAGCAATTAAGCCCGTGAGCCACAACTACTGAGCCCGCGCGCCTAGAGCCCGTGCTCCGCAACAGAAGCCACCTCAATGAGAAGCCCGCGCACCGCAACAAAGAGTAGCCCCCGCTTGCTGCAACTAGAGAAAGCCCGTGCGCTGCAACGAAGACCCAGTGCAACCAAAAAAGTAAAAATAAATAAAATAAATTTAAAAAAAAAAAAAAAAAAAAAAAAAAGGGAAGGATTTGGGGGACTGGAGGCCCTGATGGAGGCAGGCCCGTAGCCGACTCTTGTTTCTGTGGATGGAGATGTTTAGGGTGAGGGGGGCCAGCCCTTCACCTGAGGGCCGTCAGATCAAGGGAGAAAATAGGAATGCAGCTGCCTGCTCTCGGAGCCCTTGGTGGGATTGAGGGGCGCCTCTCCCACCCTACAGGCTGATGAAGGCTGTTGCTGGCACCTGGGCAAGTCTGGGACCAGAGGCGGGGCCACCCACAGGAAGGGGCCTGGCTGCAGGGGGCACGGCTGGAGAGAGAAGGAAGGCCAGGCAACACACCCCAGGCAGTGTTAGGTTTCCAGAACCCGAGGAGATCCAGTTACAGCCCACGAAAGGAGGTCCTAGAATTAGGATTTTCAAATTCAGAAAATTCGAAACATGAAATGAAAAAGAAGGTAGATCTCAAGCGATAAAAACAAAGTGTGTCTCGAAGATCAGAAACACAGAGGTGGAAGTCTTGAGGGGAAAGACAGGCTTGGGGTGTCTTTTCACCCCCCTGTGAATGTTAGGGGTCCCAGAGGGAGAAAAAGGTCTGGATATGATGAATAGATAATAGAGGAAATTTTCTCTGATCAGGAAAAAGCTAGTCTGCGCTGGGGGAGTTCCAGGCTGGGTTCTTTTAAAGAAAAAAGACACACCCTTGGTGTCTCCTGGTGACATTCCCGAAATCTACAGATGAAATCTCAGTGGCTTCCTCATAGAATAAATAAGTTATTGATAAAGGAGAACAGACACGCTGACAACAGATTTCTCATCTGCACTGGAAACCAGAAGATTCTGGGACGTTGCCGCCCTTTGGCCTGGGCCCGGAATTCTCACCAGGGCACAGGACTGTTTTCCCTAGTGGCGTTGAAGAAGCAGATCTTGCAGGTGAGCAGGAATTCCGAGGGCACGTCTCCCATGTGTTACAACTCAGGGCCATAGTCAAGAAAGGCTCCAACGATCGGTGTAGAGACCCCGAGATGGCGGGAGAAGTGAAGAGGAGATGGGATAGCCCCGAGTCCCGTGGGGTTTGTAGATCAGTGGAAGCTGGCAGGGTGGGAACCCCCTTGGGGGTAGGGTGGGGCAGTAGAGGGCAGAGAGAGCCTCCTACTCTCACCCCATGGCCGGGACAGTTCTCACCCTGTTTCTACATAAGGGTTATGAGTGTTCAAAAGCAGAAGTAACTCTTAGCTGAACTTAGAAATTAGCAAGCAGAAAGGGGATACGTAGTAGTTTGCCTGAACCAGCAAAAATGTGGAAAGGAAAGGAAGTACATAGATCATGCCCATAAAATAAGACGGAATCATGTCAGATCTCTTGTCTTGGCAAAATCTGAGACTGCTGCAGGCCAGAGTAGAAACCAAAACCCAGCTATAGATTGTGGAACAACTAAAACAAAGCAGTAAGACAAGGTTGAAAATTAGGAACTGGACAAAACTATACCAGACACACGTGACCAAAAACAAAGCAGGATTGGCAAAGCTAATATCAAACAAAGTGGATTTTAAGGTCCGAAGCATTAAGATGAAGAGGACATTATACAAGGATTAAAAATACAATTTATGGGGGAATTCCCTAGCAGTCCAGTGGTTAAGACTCCACGCTTCTGGTGCAGGGAGCACGGGTTCAATCCCTGGTCGGGGAACTAAGATCCCACATGCTGTGCGGTGCGGCCAAAAAGTAATAATAATAATAGTAATAAATAAATTTTTAAAAATTCAACTTATGAAGAAGCGTAGTAACTCCTGTTGACTCTGGGCATCCACGAACATGCTAACCAGCTCTGACAGGGAGCTAGCTCTGAGTGGTTAAGGAGGGCGGCTCCAGGGCCAGAAGGTTTGGGTCCAGATCTCCGCTCCACCGCTTACCTAGCTGTGTGGCATGGACATATTACTTTTCTACGCCTCAGTTTCCTCATCTGTAAAAAGGGCTAATGGTCCTTTCTTTACATACATAAGAAAGAGAGTTGGTACACGGACAAAACTAAGAACGGTAACCAGAAGGTAGAAACGTTACTGTTTGTTACTCAACAAATGTTAGCCTGTTTAATTGCTATATTTAATTATACATTTAAATATAGCAAAAAAAAAAAAAAAGAACTGTAAGATGTACACACATGAAATTCTAGGGAGGAAAGCATGGGAGTCAGTGCAGCAGTTACCCGACCTCACTGAGCCTCACTTCTTCCATGAAGCAGAGTAACAAGACTGCCTGATTCACAGGGATGTTTGTAACCCACACAGCATGCAGGACTCTGACAGGTGCTTGTGGGCCATTTGGAGGGGGAACCTTTGTCCTCTGAGGGGGACTGGATTCGGACAGGTCCTGGACTGGTACATAACCAAGCATGAACGCCTCAGGTCCTGGGTCAGCACTTCGGGGCCAGGAGCAGCCCTGGGGAGGTTGATGTTCACACCTGTACAGGTGAGGAGAGTGACGCTCAGACACCGAGTTCTTTGTGAGCTCAACCAGCTGGTAAATGACAGAGGGAAAATTCAAATCTGGGCGAGGGGCTGGCCCCAAGTCCAGAGCCCTGGAGCCCCCAGCCGTGCCAGGTATTTGGAGTGATGTGAGCATCTTAGAAATGGCGTGTGCAGCCTCCCAAGGGGGAGCTTCTGTTGTCACCTGCAGTGAGCAGCAGGGTGGAGGGAGGGTCACCAGCTTTTAGCTGGCCAGGTGCTGGCCTGACCTCGGGGCGGTCACCCTCACTTACCCTCACGCAGAGGATTAAGGGGCTCTCCGGATGTGCCAGGCACGTCCTTGCCAGAACCGTGCCCCACGCTGCGGTTTCTGAGGCATCTGGGTCACACGTCCTCCTTTCTCCCTCCAGGTGTGGCAGGTGTGCTGGTGGGACACCCGTTTGACACGGTCAAGGTGAGTCTCGTCGAGGTTTTATTCTCAGGCCCTCGTGGAGGCACAGACATTGGAGGGCGGCCTGCAGCGTCCTGGTGGCTGGACCCCCCTTTCCGGGCACCACCTTGGGAGCCCTTCCAAGGTCCTCCCACAGGTTCTAGAATGAAGGTAGAGTCAGGGTTCTTCTCCCTGCTGCCCAGGTGAGAGGCAGCTTGTCCACCGGGCCAAGTCGGCCTTTCCTCCCAGGTTTGTCCCTGCAGTCTCCCAGCTGGGGCTGAACTTGGAGGTCCATTCTGGGGCTTGGCCAGCTGGGACTGAGGGGCCGAAGGACAGGTTTCCTCCTACCCAGAGCAAGGGGCACCCCCCCCACCCCGTCTTTACGCAGAACTCCTCCAGACAGCTTCCTGAAAAAGAAAGAAAGAAAGTTCAGGGAGAAAATACAGAAAAATCAAACCTTGTCAGCCTTTCCTGTGACCGTGATCTTCACAGAGCGGTGGTGATCAGGGCTGAGAAACTGAGCGGTCGTTTCCCGAGGGCTGGTGTGCACCTATAGGGTGCTGGTGGCTCCAGAGCATGGCCCCGGGGCTGGCGCCCAGTTCCCCCTCCGCAAGCCCACACCTTGGCACGTCGTCGGGCCCCAGGTTCTCCGGCACCTCAACGGAAACCAAGGAAGTCCGCATACCCAGTTGGAGATTCCCAAATAAGATTTCCCCCCTGTTTCTGGGGTTTTTTGGTCCTTCAGCTATAGCCACATCAGGACCCTTCCTTGCGGGCTTCCCCTGGGAGCCTGGTGAGCTGCCAGCAGCAGGCACTAGGCCAGACCTGGTGTCCCGCTGTGAACACTGAACTTGGCATCTCTTCCCAGGGGGGCGAGGGCAGAGCGCAGGCAAGGATGTCATCCCTAGGTGAGTTTGAGAGGACTCCCTGTCTCCTCTTTCTTCAGGAACCCAGGTGTTCCTGGGCTGAGAACAAGTCTTGTGAACTAGGGCAGGGATTTTCTCCAGCACAGGCATGAGGGCCCTGCCTTACGCACTGGCTCTGACTTTAAAAAGGTCTGTCCCGGGAATTCCCTGGTGGTCCAGTAGTTAGGACTCCCCGCTTTCACTGCTGAGGGTCCAGGTTCAATCCCTGGTCGAGGAACTCAGATCCCTCAAGCCACTCAGCAAAGTCTCCCCCGCCCCCCACCCCACCCCCCGCCAAAAAAATAAGTCTGTCCCTGGGCCTGTGCAGCTCCGGGCCCCCTGCCCGGCTGATCTGTCATGGGACTGTGGGCCAGTCACTTTACCTCTGGGCCTGCACAGTGAGGGGTTGGCAAGATGACTGAGGCCTTTGGGCCCGGTGCTCAACTGTGTAGTTTGTGCTGGGTGAAATGCTGGTTCCGAAGGTCGTGGAATTCCTTATTCCTTCCAAGCCACTCATTGAATTTGGGGAGGAGTTGGAAAGGCCAGGCTTTCTGGCCACTCTGCAGCCCCTGAGCCCCCATACGGGCCTGTGGAGAGTGAGGTGCTGGGGCAGCCTGTCCGCACGGCTGCCGGTGTCTGCCCAGCTGGCCACCCCCCGGAGCCTGCCCACGGGCCAGAGCAGCCCAGGACAGCCAAGCAGGGTCCACGTCATGCTGTGTTTCTGTCGCGTGTTCATGTGTTGTGAATGCCTCTCAGAGCTGCATCCAGCCAGGAAGTGTCTCCGATTCACTTCTTCAGCCCAGCTTTGCAGAGGCCTCTCTGAGCTAGGACTCAGCCAGGCCTGGCCAGGCCTTCTGCACCTCCCCGCCCCCGGCCCCTCAGTCAGGCCCGCCAGGCTTGGGGGCACTTTGCTCTGGCGTCTCTAGCTCCCTCGGACCTTCTGAACCATGACCAGCACCCCCGGGACACCCCTCTCCCCCCACCTTACCTGGCACCTGGAGGGTGGGCTTTGAGGAGCTCCATTTGGAACTGTGTTTTTGCCACCGTGGCCCACCAGCATCACATCTGGGCAAAGCTGTCTTTAAAAAGCCAAGCTCTTGGTGTGCGGGGTGGTGTGGTCTTTGTGAACTTCCGCCATGGCGTACCAGGGCCGGGGCCGGAAGGTGCAGAAGGTGCAGGGGTGCATCCCATCGATCTTATCTTCTGATGCTTGCAAAATCTGGGATTCAGGTGTGGCTTTATGAGCAAGTGCATATGCAGATAGAGGGCTGTATCACTGGTTTTGATGAGTATCTGAACCTCGTATTAGATGATGCAGGAGAGATTCATGCTAAAACAAAGTCAAGAAAACAGCTGAGTCGGATCACGCTGAAAGGAGATAACATTACTGTGCTCCAGAGTGTCTCCAACTAGAGATGATCAGTGAAGTGAGAACTTGTTGAGAAGGCAGTACAGTGTTTTTAGGCGTCCTTTGTTAGAAGTGTAGTTCTAAAGCATTTATTCGTATTGTTTTGCTCACCTTTATGTTATTACCAGATGACAATAAATGCTGTGGGATTGTTTTTATTAAAATATTTACATTGTTTCCTTCTTAAAAAAAAAAAAAAAGCCAAGCTTTTTATTCGGAAGGGGGAGAAAACCCACCCCCAGCAATCACCACTGACACTCTTGTTCCACCCATGGGCTCAGGTACCATTAAATTGTGCTGATTCTAGAGAAACTCATTTGGCTTGATTTAATGCTCTATCACCAATGGCCTTTTTTTTTACTGTTTTCCATTATAAAAGTTAAGCATTCTCAAAGAAAATTGGGAAACGTGATTTTTTTTTGATGGCTTTTTTAATCATCAGGTACATACACATTTTTTTTGTTGACTTTTCTATTACAAAAGTAATGTAGGTCATAAAAAATGTTCACCGTAACAGAGACATATAAACTAAAAAGAAAACAAAAAAAGACAACAGTCCTTTATGTAACCTTTCCCCCAAACCTTGTTAATGATTTCTACCAAAAAACAGACATGTACACAGGCCCATATATTTTGCTTGCTTTTGGCAAAGGTGGGATTTACTTCATAGCTCCGCGGTGGTTGTTTTAATTGAAGTGTCACACACGGAGAAATGTGCACACGCGCTCCGTGTACAAATCTATGAATCACCGTGAAGCACACACCTGGGAGAAGAAACGAGGCTGGCCCCCCCCGAAGCCCCCCTCTCCTCCTGACACCTCCGCCCTCCCCTTTTCCAGGCAGCCACCATCCTAATTCTCGTCTGTGGTGTGTTCTACCTCTTGAACCTCATGAACTCGGGCCTGGGCTCCGGAATGCACACAGGGACACCCGTGCTCCACGCCCATCCAGGCTGTCTTACGCGCGCAGGGACACCCGTGCTCCATGCACATCCACACTGTCTTACGCGCACAGGGACACCCGTGTTCCACGGCCATCCACGCTGTCTTATGCGTGCAGGGACACCCGTGCTCCACGCCCATCCACGCTGTCTTAGGCGTGCAGGGACACCCGTGCTCCACGCCCATCTAGGCTGTCTTATGCGTGCAGGGACACCCGTGCTCCACGCCCATCCACGCTGTCTTATGCGTGCAGGGACACCCGTGCTCCATGCCCATCCACGCTGTCTTATGCGTGCAGGGTCACCCGTGTTCCATGGCCATCCACGCTGTCGTATGTGCGCAGGGACACCCGTGCTCCATGCACGTCCACGCTGTCTTATGCGTGCAGGGGCACCCGTGCTCCATGCACATCCATGCTGTCTTATGCGTGCAGGGTCACCCGTGTTCCATGGCCGTCCACGCTGTCTTATGCGCGCAGGGACACCCGTGCTCCATGGCCACATCCACGCTGCCTTATGGCTGCAACATTGGCAGTCTGTTCCTCCAGGTCTTTGGGGCTAAAATCTGAGTCCAAAGTTTGGTTTTCCTCTGTTGCACCCAGAACCGCAGCCGCTGTCCGCAGACACACCGCCTTCGCCCATGTTTCTGTGGGAAGGCCATTTTCTGTCCTATGTCACTGGATGTGACAGTGTGACCAGGGAAACCGTGTCTGAGCCCTCTTTCACCAGGGAACAGCCGGCCCGGGCAGGGGAGGGGGCGGGGAGGCTGGGGGCTGGCCTCGGGGGTCCCTGCCTGGATGTGATGTTGAAATTTTGTGTTGCTTTAACCGCCTTTACTTTCCGAGCTAGGGGCTGTCTCCGTCCATAGCAAAATGTAACTTTGTAGATGAGCGCTAAGCCTCACCCGGAGAGCGCTAGTAAGTACAGACCAGGTGAACCCAACGCTTCTGTTCTCTGTCGTTCCCCCCTCCCTGCCCCCCCCCCCAGTCAGACCCTGGGCCTGGACCCCGCCACGCCACGCCCCTCCCCACCCCCCATGCCCCAGAGATCTCTCCCCAGCTAGGGACAGGGAGGGTGTGAGGTGAGCTTGGGCCCAGCCCAGATCCTGGGGTGGGAGCCCTGGGGGCTGGCTGAGAAAAATCAGCCTCCTCTGGGTCAGGGAGTCTTCACGTGGGGTCTGCCAGCCCCGTCGGGGAGCTGGGAGCCCCCGGGGCTTGTGTGCGAATGACCGCTTTTCCAGGGGTGGGTCCCTCAGTCCTCAAATGACATCCTGTCAAGACTTAAAAGACTCCCCCGAGGCATCTGAAAGTCCAGCCTCGGAGGGAACAGCTCCGTTTCAGATCATGTCTGCTGACACAGCCCTCTTGGTGTCAGTGTCGGGGGACCACAGGAGGAAGAGACAGTCCCCCAGAGACCCCGGAACATTGAAGGGAAAATGAAGAGCCTCCCATCGCAGAAAACAACCTGAGACAGAGCTCGTGGTGTTAATACATTCTCCAAGCTCATCGAGTGGCTGTGCTTTTCTCCTCTGAGCTGGCAGCCAGGGCAGGGAGGGGTGCTGGGGTGAACGTCGCAGGGTGCCCTCGGTGGTCAGCTGCCCCTCAGAGCAGTGGCTGCCAGCTCTTGGCTGAGGTCCTCGTGTGCCGAGATGGTATATTCTTTTCTTCCTTACAAAACATTTCCTGTAAGTGCACTCGCCAGCACCCCTACCCCACCCTGGCCCCGACCAACGCAGCCACTCAGGTCCCTGGAGTGGACAGCCTGACCGAGTTGCAAAACATCTCTGAGCCTGTCTTCCCACCTTTGAAATGGGAGTGACCGAACCCACTTCAGCC
The DNA here is from genome assembly GCF_963924675.1 of Phocoena phocoena. NCBI lineage: Eukaryota > Metazoa > Chordata > Mammalia > Artiodactyla > Phocoenidae > Phocoena > Phocoena phocoena. The sequence continues at coordinate 4,487,912 of NC_089220.1, forward strand.
AGTGATTATGCCTGTAATGGTGATAATCTCTGAGTCAGAGCCGGAGACCAGCTCCCGGAATGGGACCTAACCTAGCTCACCCCGACCCGCGTGACACGGATTCGGAGTTCAGGAAATGTGCTTCTGCTCTGCACTGTGGGGCCTGCGTATCAAGGACAGAGATAAGCTCTCGGTCAACAAAGAACGCTTTCACAGTGAGGCTGTGGCCCGCTGGGCTCCAAGGGCGGTGCAGCCTGATCCCCCAGGCCCCAGAGTTGCTGACACGGTCCCCAAGGAGGCTGCCAGCTGCTCTCCTGTCACCACTTTACTAACTCATGACCACTGCCCTCACTGGGGGGCACTGGCAGAAACCAAGCGGAAGGCCCGTGAGGCCCGAGGCTCCTCACTTTCAGTGCCCGTTGCGCGCTGCCAGCCCCTGATGAAGGGAGTGCGTGGTGGGATGTTAGATCCTGAGCCCCTTTGGCGTCGGCCACGATTTGCTACCGGGAGGGTGGGGAGGTCTCGAGAGATGTCTCATGCCCCACTGTCACTACACGGTGCAGAGATAGTGAAGCCGGGGTCTTGAGGACCCCTGCCCCTCTGCAGCTGGCTGTCCCTGTGACTGCCCGCTGATAGCCTTCCCTGAAGAGGCACAGACACCCAGCCCTGCCCCACCCTGGAACTCCTAAAGCCACAGAAAGCTCCCTGGCTCCCTGCCTTCTGGGTCTGGCCTCGGGCCTCCTGGAGAGCGCCTCCACGGGTGTCCTGAGTGCTGGCCCCGGGGAGCCGGGCGTCCTGGCTCCACTAGCCTGCCTTTCACCCGGCCCTCCTTCCAGGTGCGGCTCCAGGTCCAGAGCATGGAGAAGCCCCAGTACCGAGGGACCGTGCACTGCTTCCAAGCCATCATCAAGCAGGAAGGCGTGAGTGGCCTGGGGCCGGTGGGGGCGTGGCGGGGAACCAGCCTCTGGGATGCTGCCGTCCGCAGACCACAGAGCTGGAAGAAGAGGCGTCGGGGCAACTGTCGGGCAAATCCGGGCTTTGCGAATGGCAGGGTGCAAGTGCCCAGGCCTCTCAGATTGAGGGCTTCGGTTCTACTAAAATTCTGCTTGATTCTCGTGTACCGCTAGGGGGGGCCAGGGCAGCCGCCAGCTGCGTGGAGGGTCCCTGGAGAGGTGGGCTTGGGCAACCCCGGACTCCAAGCGGGAACGCCCCTAACGCGTCTCTGTGCGCCCCACAGGTGCTGGGCCTGTACCGCGGCCTGGGCTCGCCCCTCCTGGGGCTCACCTTCATCAACGCGCTGGTGTTCGGCGTGCAGGGCAACACCCTCCGGGCCCTGGGCCGGGACTCGCCGCTGAACCAGTTCCTGGCGGGCGCGGCGGCGGGCGCCATCCAGTGTGTCATCTGCTGCCCCATGGAGCTGGCCAAGACGCGGCTGCAGCTGCAGGAGGCGGGGCCGGCCCGCACCTACCGAGGGCCCCTGGACTGCCTGGCGCAGGTCTACCGGCGGGAGGGCCTGCGCGGCGTCAACCGGGGCATGGTGTCCACGCTGCTGCGCGAGACCCCCAGCTTCGGCGTCTACTTCCTCACCTACGACACGCTGACACGCGCGCTGGGCTGCGAGCCGGGCGACCGCCTGCTGGTGCCCAAGCTGCTGCTGGCGGGCGGCACGTCGGGCATCGCGTCCTGGCTCTCCACCTACCCCCTGGACGTGGTCAAGTCGCGGCTGCAGGCTGACGGGCTGCGGGGCGCCCCACGCTACCGGGGCATCCTTGACTGCGTGCGCCAGAGCTACCGCGCCGAGGGCTGGCGCGTCTTCACGCGCGGGCTGGCCTCCACGCTGCTGCGCGCCTTCCCCGTCAACGCCGCCACCTTCGCCACCGTCACCGTGGTGCTCAGCTACGCGCGCGGCGAGGAGGACCGGCCCGAGGGCGATGCCGTGCCCGCCGCCCCGGCGGGGCCCGCCTTAGCCCAGCCCTCCAGCCTGTGACACCCGGAGCCCCCGGCACCCGAGGGCCCGACCTCTCCCGAGGCCGCGTTTCCAAAGCGCAGCCTAGACATAAATTGGGCCCCCGACGCCGACCGCCCTGCACCGGACTCCCAGACCCCGTGGGCTGTGGATTCCATCAGACCTGGGTTGAATTCCACGCCCAAGCTGGGTGACCCTGGCCACAAATTTGACATCCTCGGTTTTCTCCTCTGTGAAAGGGGGATCCTCATGCCCACGTTGTACAGTCAGGAAGCTCAGAGATGATGCCCCTGAGGTGCCCAGCCTGGCACTGTTAACTTGGAGTCTTCCAGAAACCCAGCCAACACGCCAGCCCTTTCCTGGGATCCCAGCCACACCACCATGGGGTCTCTGATGACCCACCCATGAGCTTGCCAGCGACTCGCTAACGCTGCAAATCCTCCACCTGGCGGAGCTCTCGGGACACTTCTCGGCCACCTGTCCAGTCTGTGTTAGGGACAGAGAGGCAGCTCAGGGGCTCCTGGTGTCACAGAGCTGAATCCTCTGCTAGTGCACCCCAGCTTCTCCATGTGGCAAGGCTGGGAATACCCCTACCCCTGACGCTCCCACTGGAGGGTAATCTGGGGGACCACTAAGAAGCCATGAGACCTTCTGGAAGCTCCGTATTGGCCTAGGGGCCGGGGTGGGGGAGTGGGCACAGGTCAGTGGGAGGGGAGGTCTCAACAGGTAAATACAGCCATGGCAAGGAGAAGTCTTTTCACCCTCTGGGCTTTCAGGCTGCCCATCTGTAAAATGGGGACGTGGGTCAGCGGATGTCTGGGGCTCTGGCCCACTACCAACGGCCAGGAACCAACACCAGGGTTCCCCAGGAAATGGTGTCTTTCCCAGGCAACCTCAATGCTTCGTGTCCCTGTGAATCATCGCAGGGCCTGTAAGTGGGCACAGGTACCGCCAGTTTGGGCCCCTCCAGGCCGAAGGGCATCTGAGCCCACGCTCCCGGGGCTGCCCCTAGAAGCGGGGCTGTGGTGTGAGCTCAGGGCAGCCCGGGCGCATCCAGTGCATCATGGCCGTGAGAGTGGGCGGGGAGGAGGATGCTCCCGCACAAGGTGGAGCTGACTGTGGCCTCCTTTGCCCCGAGTGGCGCTCAGCCTCTTGGGCAAAGTGATAAGCTCTCCCAGGAGGCAGGCTGTGCTCAAGGAAGGACAGGGCTCCCACCTTGTACACGTGGCATCATTGTTGTACAGAAACCTCCAAGGGAATAAAGTGTTCTTTGTTTTTTTAAGACAGCGGGGCTTTGTGTATCATAGAGGAAGAGGTCTCAGTCCCACCCCGACACTGGAGTCAGAGGGGCCAGCATGGTGGTGGTCGGCCTGACCTGGGCCAGCTACGGGGTACCTCCAGACCCTCGGTTTCCTCATCTACAAGATGGGGCTAATGGAGGCGTGAGGATTAAGGGAGTACAGCTCACAAACATGCTGAGCAGTCTCAGCCGGGCAGCAAGCGCTTCTCCGTGACTGTTGTGACCGGGTGATGGGAGGCCTGGTCCCCGCCCATCCTCCCGCTGGGCAGGGCAGGCGGCCTGTGCTAGGAGCTCTCTGCAAGTACTGAGGTGGGAGGGCTCAGGGGACACTAGCTGAGGCCAGACTCGGCCTCCCGGAGGAGGGGAGGTCTGAGTGGAGCTCTGAAGGGCGAATGGACCTGTCCCTCTGAGGTTAGACCTAGCCCAACCTAAGCGGTCCGAGAGGGCTTCCTGGAGGAAGCCTCGCTTGCCAAAGGAGTGTGTTCATGTCTGTCCACCCCCACTTCTGCCCAGCCTCCTGCAGTCAATCCTGGACACGCTGAGTCTCCACAGCTACCAGCCTGGACTCTCCTTCCAACTGCTGAGCCAGAAGCCCCCGCCCGCCTGCAGAGGAGGGCAGGAGAGAGGGCCCAGCTTCCGCTCCAGGAGGGGACCAGCTCTCCTGTGCCTTCACACCCCGTTGAATCCCCAGCATCAGCCTGTGACGTCAGGCTTGTCTGCAGCTTCCGGGGACAGGAGGGTGGGAAGGGGCTGGCTGGTGACCCCGGGCAGAGTGTCCTCAGACACGTCACAGGCTCTGTTAACCCAGCGGTGTTCCCCCTGACCCCCGGGTCCCAGGCAGCAGCTCCTTCCCCCGTGAGGTTCCTCTGGCCCCTCTCTCACTTCTCTTCCCTCTGAAAGAAACCAGGCAATTGCTAAAGCCCAGGGTCCCCCACTCCCATCCATGCTGCAATGGTTAAACGTTACCAAAAACTCAGGCGGGAGGAGGGGTTGGGAGAGGTGTAGGGTTTGTGTGGACTTCTTGACATTTTATTTTCTCCCTGATTTGAATTTTTACTTGTTTTATTTGCGATGAATACTATATTAACATGGTACAAAGTAAAAAATGCAAACGGAACCCAGGCTATGCTGCGAAGAGAAAAACCGGGTCCCCGCCTCCTCCCAGCCGTGCACCCCTCCCGGCACGTCCCAGGCGAGTCCCAGCACGTGGGAACATCCACGCTCCCGCAAAGCACGGCCCAGGTACTGACCGTTCTGTTCTTTGCTTTTTTCAGTTGACGATTACCTTGGAGATTGTAGCAGTTTCCCAGGGCTGCCGTAACAAAGGCCCACAGATTGTGTGGCTAAAACAACAGACATTTATCCTCTTAAGTTCTGGAGGCCAGAAGTGTGAAATTCAGGTGTCAGCGGTGTTGGTTCCTTCTGGAGGTTCTGAGGGAGAATCTTTCCCGGCCTCCTCCAGCACCTGGTGGCCAGCAATCCTTGGCTTGTAAGCACATTGCTCCTCCAGTGTCTGCCTCCGTCTTCATGTGCCCTTTTCCCCTGTGGGTCTCCGTCTTCTCCCCCCAGCCCCACCCCGGAACTGCGCGGCTTGCAGGATCTTAGTTCCCCAACCAGGGATCGAACCCGGGCCCCCGGCAGTGAAAGCGGGCATCCCAACCGCTGGACGGCCAGGGAATTCCCTGTCTTCTCTTTTCATAAGGACGCCAGGCGTTGGCTTAAGGGCCCACCTACTCCTGGATGACCTAACTAATAACACCTGCGAAGACCGTTTACAAATAAGGTCACATTCACAGGCACCTGGGTTAAGGACCGCAACACATCAGGGGACTCAGTTCAACCCACAACAGACACCTTTCCTCATCAGTGCGTTCCAGGTTTTCCTGAACAGCTGCGTGGCCTTTAATCGGGTGAGCATCCCTTACTTTATTCTTTCAGCTACGCTTGGGACAGTAACTAGATGGGGACAGCTGAACAGTCTTGGGGGAAGGGCAACACTGACCAGGCCACAGAGGGACAGTGAGGCTGGAGCTGAGGGGGCAGATTTAGCCAAGGCCTGGGAGGGGGGACGGGAAGGAAGGGCGGCGTGGCAGACGCTCCCAGGTACCTAGAATCCCAGTTTGTTCTGTGCTTCAGTGTGTCCAGAAAAAAAATAAAATAACACCTTTCCAGACTCCCTTGCAGCTAGAGGTGGCCATGGGTCCCAGATCCTGCCAGTGAGATGAAAGCTGTGGCTGGGGCTTCTGAGAAAGCTTTGTGAAAGGGACACACGCAGCTGTGACACATCCCTTGCCCTCTGACCCTGCCCCCTCTTACTGATGAAATGGGGACAGGATGCCTGCAGGTGCAGTGGGGATAGAGCTGGCCCCATGGCCTTGGTGGGCCACTGAACCAGCCTGGCCTGGGGAAGGCCAGTCACACACTCTTCCTTGGTTTCTCTGTCATTTGTAGCCAAATGCATCACGACCCGGTAAGGAGCTGGCAGGTTTTGCCCGGGGTGGGGGGTGATCTGGGTCATGCCTTAAAGACCCCCCCAGGAGGCTGTGAGGTGAGTGGGCTACACTGGGCAAGAGGAGGCAAGCCTGGGTGGGGGCATCTGAGCCAAAGGGCAGTTCCAGGCTGGGAAGGGAGGGTGCCGGTGGCAGGTGGGCAGGGCCACTGGGGAATGAAGGGAGACAGGTGAAGCCCCCATGCAGTTTGAGGGAAACCCCGAGTCAACCCACCAACCGTCTTCCCCGATTTCTGCAGCACGGGAGGCCGGCCGTGGGGAAGTGCGTCCTCTTCCCCGTGCCCCTTCACGCCTCTCTCCTTTTCCTTTTTTATCCCTTTGGGCCCCAGGCACAGGGAGTGAACAAAGCGTGCCCCACCTCCTGACACCGTCCTCACTGGCCCGACCTGGCCCGCCGTCACTGATGTAATCAATTCTCCTGGTCAAAAGCCCCTCGCCCCACACAGAGCTGGGGCCTTCATGGCTCCCCCATGGGGGGCGGGCTCCTGTGACTGCAGGAACAACGGATCAGCCCTTTGCACACACACACCCTTTAATACTCCCAAAAGCCCAACAGAGGACACCGGTGGGGGGCGGGGGGCCCTGTCCAGGGTCACAAGGCCAGAGCCCCGGGCCCTGTGGGCCCACAGCCCTCACGGCGACCGGCCGTCCTCCACCCACCGGCGGGAACTTCACCAGAACCAGGATCAGCCTGGGCTCCCACCCTACCCGCCCCACCGACTCCTGGCGGCCGACTCGTCAAGTTCTGCGGTTGGAGTGGCAGTTCAAGTAGCAGAGGAGCCTGGGACAGGCCAGCACCCACTCTTTGTGAGCCTTGGTCTCAACTCCCTTGCTGCGTTGGTACCCAGACCCTGACCTCATGGCACCCACCCGGGCTCCGTGGGGAGGGAGTGTCCACCGTGACCAGGGCACACTAGCTAAGGCTGCTGGGAGCTGAGCCTATGCAGAGGGAGGGAAGGCAAGGATGCAGGAGAGTGAAGCCGGGACATGGGGTTGAGTGGCCGAATGGCGACGGGTGATCTGCTGGCAGCCTGCAGGCTGAGGCAGGAGTGGCAATCAGAGAGCAGGAGGCCCAGGGACAGACTGGAGGGGGCGGGTGTCAGTGAATACAAGGCAATTTGGGGGCAGCCATGGCAGTGGCATTCAGGGGTGGGGTCATCAGGAGGAAGAAGCCAAGGAACAGACAGGCCAGACGGGGGTGGGCCACCCTAGGACAGATGCTGAGGTCACCAGGGGTGGTGGGGAGCCCGTGGCCTGGCACTAGAAGGGGGTGACTGCAGCAGAGCGGGGCTGGGGGGGAGGGAAGATGAGCAGCCCAGCCCCTGGCCCACGGAAGGAGGGTGACGGAGACAAAGCAGCGCCGGCCTGGGGGGCTCCCACTCCCCCCTCACTGAAGCCTCAGCGTCTCCCACCCTCCCGATACAGGTCCTGACTTCAGCTGAGGTGGCCAGGCCTCCTGGGGCCGCTGCTCCCCCTGCCCCACCCTCCACGGGCAGGCACCGCCCTCTCCCTGGTCTGGGCGTGTGCCAGGAGCCCTCCCAGCCCCAGGCCCGCTCAGTTGACCCCCCGATGCCCCCCCGACCGCCCTCCCGGCCTCTCCTGGGGGCCAGCCGAGCGCCCACTCCCCTCCTGCCTTTGGTCCCTGGAGGGCGGCTGCCTCCTCCTCCTGGACTCCGAGGCTGGCCCCTGGTCCCCCTGCCGGCCCCTCACGGTGGAGCAGGCCTCCCATCTTCCATCCAGGAAGACGAAGTTCCTGAGGCCCAAGGTCAACAGGCCCAAGGTCATGTGCCCTTCGTGTTGGTCGAATGCCAAGGCCTTTCCAACCGCCGTGTCCCCTCCCCCTGGCCCGCGGCGGGCATGGGGGCTATGGGGTGCCGAGGCGGAGGGCCCCTAAGCTTCCCACGGCACTCGGGCTCCCGAAACGGCCAGGCGTCTCTAGGGGAGCTGGCTTTCGGGGTCCTGGCACCTGGACACCGCGCACGCGCGCACCTGTCCCCACCAGCCCGGACACGACCCCCGCCCCACCCGCGGCCCCCCCACGGCCGAGCTGCTCCAAAGCCAGAGGTGCGAGCCAGCGTGGGACCTGGGACCAGAGCCTGAACTCGCCATGGCAGAGCCTGGGGTGTGGGGGAGTGGTGGGCAGAGCTGGAGAGGGTCTCTGGCCACCAGCTCCGGGGACACTCGGGGGATCCAGTACATAAGCAACACGTTGCAGAAGGCGATGGAAAAGAGGCAGCTTGCAGGTCGCTTCCAGCCAGGCAAGCACACCCTTCCTTGGGGCCTCCTGCCCTGAGGCTGCCCTCCCTCCCCAGCCCCTTCCTCTCTTTTCTTTCACAGCACCCCCCACACTTATCTTTTATCATCTCTTGCCATCTCCTCTACTAGATGTAATCCTAGTACCCTTAGTTAGTGCGGTTCCATCAGCACCTGAAACGGGGCGTGACACATCATTGGGGGCTCAGCGGGATGAATAAACCTGGCAGTTCAAGGACAGGGAAGCTTCGGAAATGAAAACCTCCAAGAGGGAGGCAAGAGGCTGGGAAAGTAGGTCGGGGCTGGGGCTTCGGGTTTTACCGGGTACAAGCAGGGAGTCACTGGAGGTTCCGGTGCGGTGACAGCTCCCACGCTGTTGCCTGGCACGGCAGTGACGGCAGGCCGCAGGGGCCAGATCTAGGAGCTGAAACACTGCTGGCAGTGGGAGTCCTGGAGAGCCAGATCCAAGACCAGGAGATGCTCTCTTCTAAGAGCCAGAGAGGCTGCCTAGCTGGGAGCCCAGAGGCCATGGCGTCCACCACAGACAGGGACCAGGGCTTCTTTGAAAGGGGGTTGGAGATGAACGCAGGCTGAGGGTTCTGGGGCAAACAGAGTGCCGCTGGGAGCCAGGTAGCCTGGGTTTTGACTTGCGGCTGCCCGAACCTTCACCAGTGCCCCTCATCCATGGCACGGGGTGATCTGTGGAATTCCTCCAAGGGCAGTTTGGAGGAATGACTGAAAGGGTGTTCACAATGCCGGGCACGGTCCTGGGCACAGCTCTCAACAAATGGTATTTTCGCCGGGTGGAGGTACCGGCACGTGCAAAGGAGGGACACTGGTCTCGCTGTTATCTGGGGGTGCCCACAGAAAGCAACGCCAAAGCCCTCAACAATCCGAGGTCCTTCCCATCTCACACCTGAAGATGCGCAGTTCTTCACCATGCTCCTCGGCTCAGCTCGACCTTGGCTTCACTCGGCAGTCTGGGCCTCACGTGGACGTGCCCCCTCAGCCACATTCTGTCAGCAGCCCCTCCATCATTAGCAAAGAGGAGGTAAAGTCACATGAATTAAGGGGTAACAATAAACCTTGATCTGCAGTACATCAGTCACAGGAGCCTAGCTGGGTGAGGGTGGGGGAGTATTTCGTTCCCCAGTCCCTAAATCCTATCTAGTTCTCAATATATTTACCAAGTGTTAAAGAGTCTATCTCAGTTTTAGTAAGCTTTTCTTTTTGGCACAGAAGCTTCCAGAACTAACACTGAGTGAGGGTCATGGACCCAAGTGCATGAGAATTTCATTTGGCTGTGCCCTCTAAAAAGTAGGTGAGGGCTTCCCTGGTGGCACAGTGCTTGAGAGTCCGCCTGCCGATGCAGGGGACACGGGTTCGTGCCCCGGTCCGGGAAGATCCCACATGCCGTGGAGCGGCTGGGCCCGTGAGCCATGGCCGCTGAGCCTGCACGTCCGGAGCCTGTGCTCCCCAACGGGAGAGGCCACGACAGTGAGAGGCCCGCGTACCGCAAAAAAAAAAAAAAAAAGTAGGTGAAGGGACTTCCCTGGCGGTCCAGTGGTTAAGACTCCACGCTTCCACTGCACGGGGCACAGGTTCGACCCCTGGTCTGGGAACTAGGATACCACATGCCGCATGGCCAAAAAAAACCCAAAAAAGAAAAACGACAAGTTATAATAATGTTGCTTTTCACTATGGCCTGAAACCATGCTCTGGGTCTTAAGGTTCTGAATTCTTAAAAAAAAAAAAAAAAGAAAAGCAGGTGAGGTTCTCATTTAAACTCCTTCTGGCCCATTAGTCCATCTTGGAGTTGAAGTTATGTTATGAAAGCATTTCTTAACACGAGAAAGACTGAATCCTAGGGGTTCCCATTCCTGTGCCAGAAGGAAACCCACAAGGATCTGCCCCGGGCAGCTGAGGTAGCCACAGACCAAGCGGGAGCTTACGGCCAGTTGTACTGTGTAATGAAACTCAGGAAAAGAGGTGGCTTAGAGATTGAGGAACAAACAAGAAGCACAGGCGTTAAAAAGCTTAACAATATTATGCGTTTATTATAGTTTATAGAGCCATGTTACACATGCTTGGTGCTTCAAACTGAGTTATTGTTAAATGTTTTTCTGGATGCAAAGCCATTTGATGCGGATGCCTTAAATACTATAATATTTCTGCATCTATGACCTATGAGCTAAGGAAAAACCAAGGACAATTCCAGAAATGGCAAAGAACATTTAAGAAAAAGATGTACATGAGACGCAATGCTAAGTCCTTGAACCAGGGCCTACAGAAGTTACCAGAAAGTGAATAAAAACAGAATTGTTCTATGAAAATAGTTTAACCAATCACCATCTGTAGATAACAGAGCCTCATACCAGTTTTGGATGTTGTAGAAAAAAGGTTATTGTTTGGTACTGATGCCCTTTCCCCCTCCATACTGTATGCAGACATCGTGCAGCCCCCAGATAGAGCAGCAAACAGAATACAGCACAGCGACTGGCCCCCTCCCTATGACATCCCAAGGCTGTTTCTTACGGCGTCTGAGTGCCTTGAACGAAAAGCAGTCAATTTGACCAAACCTGCCACTTCGTGGAAAACCAGTCATCGCGCTTTACATGAATGTGATGCCACCACACCCACCTTCCTCTGCGGACTCCCCGAAAGCTGGCTGAAAACCTGGGGGCCCGGGTGACCAACCTGTGGGAATTTTGATTTGCCTGCTGACCTAACGCCAACGTTCTATCACTTCCGGTTTTTCCAATGGGAGCGCATGAAGTGTGCCAACCGCACGCCGCTCCCCTCCCATCAGGTCTCCATCCAGCCCCAGCTCCAGCAAACATCCTCTCCGGCCCTCCGGAGACCACTCGGGCATGGGTACAGACACCGGAAGCCTTTGGCAGGACACGCCCACTCGTGGAGGGCCCGCCCCTCCTGCCTGCTGCCGTGGCTCTGAAGGGCCCGCACTTACAGGCCTTCAGGCAACCAGGGAACCCGAGCACAGTCCGGGCACTGACAGTCAAGGCCCACAAAGGTCAGGAAGCTGCGGCGCAGGAGACCTAGCCAGCCACGCAGTCAAGTGCTTCTGCGCAGGCGCGAGGGACCCCGAGGCCACCCTCCGTTACGTGGAGGAGCAGACTGTGGAGCGCGCGACCTCGGCTGCGAGGAAGCACAGCTTGGGGGGTCGCGCCTCCTCCTCAACCTCTTGGGGTCAAAGTTAGGGTGGAACACACCTGCCTGGACCTGCCGGGTCTGAGCTCTGACGATGTGCTGCACTTGCACCGCTGCCAACGGGAGCCAGGGCAAGGGGCTCTGCAGTCAGGTGCCCGGGAGGCCAGGCTCAAGGCCATCCAGTGGAAGGCACGGGGCGGGGGCGGGAGCAGGGAGAGGGAGCCTCGCGGTGCGGCCCCGGCGTCCAGCGGACGCCCACGAACCGCTTCAGCTCTCGCCACTGCTCTGCCCTCTGGGGTCCTTGCTTTTGCTGGTGGTCAGATGTCAAGAATATAGAAGGAACTGAGGATTAGTAACGTGGCCTTACTAAGCATGCCGATCCCCAACCAGAACCAGACACAAGAAGGGATCCGTGTTCTCTGCCTGTAGCTGTTGTGCGGGTGGATTATCAGGGTTCCAACTCAAAAACGTAGAGAGACCAGGGCTTCCTGCGCCACAGAAACCGATCCTGAGGTTAAGGTACAGGAGGTAAGCCTGGCTAAGCAGCGCCGGCAGCAGTAAACCTCCTGAAAGAGCTTCAACAGCTGCTCTGACAGAGCCGCGGTCTCTACAGGCGCCCTGCTGAATGAAGGGTCTCACAGATCATGAAGAAACAAACCAGAACTCAGCAACACCATCAGGCGTCCAGGGTACTATCCAACGGGTCTCGCTTTACTCAAATTTAGCAAAATAATCGACATTTAAAAGAATGTACGTGAAAACCAAATAAAAAAAAAAACACAAGAACTTTGATTTTCCTCAAATCCGCAGGCCTTGAACCTAGGCGCACAGCACACAAACACCATGAAGCCAACAGAGAGCTCAATGTCACCTTGGAAAATAAATGTCACTCTGGGGTGACAGTTCTTTATACAAATATTATGCTTCCCCCTAAACCCCTACCACCAAAAAAAGGGGAAAATAATAAATCCAAAAATAGAAAACAACATCTTGTTAAATGTAAACTTATCCTCTGGAGTTTTTATATATGCTAGAAACATGCATTTATTTCAGCTCAGATGTAAGAAAATATGTCTATCAGTATTACTTATAAATCAGATTAATCCTCAAGACAGTTGACTCACTGTGAGAACATGATTTTAAATTTTAGTAAATTACATCTTTACCAAAATTATAAATTCTAACCACGAGCAAAATGGGTATGTTATACCCAAGGAGAACTACCCCTACTCTGTAAGCTTGCTGCTCATTTATCAGTTTCCTACACTACTGGTGTTGAGAGTGCTATGTCAATGAGGAGCGTGGGCATTAAATTTTCCTCAAATGCCCAATGAAATGCCTTTCACAAATTAACTGCAGATTGAGAGCAAACACGTGAACAGAGAAAAGAGTCAAGGGGAGCGATGGCTATTCCACTCAGAGACAGAAAGGGACAGAAGAGATGACCAAAGGTATCCCCCAAGGGGTCAAGGCACAGAGGAAGAGGGACCTCCCTCCAACTCAGGAGCCTGGCTTCTGTAGGTCATGACATGGCTCTCGGGGCTGCCGGGGAGACTTCCCCACAGCCCAAGTCTGTCTTGCTGTGGGCCCTTGGGCAGGAGTCCTGAGGACGGTGCCAGGACCAGGCTCCAGTGTGGCACAATGCTGGGTGAGGGTGATGCAGCTCCAGATGCCTAACGCAGCCACCGGGGGACTGCTCACCCGATGGTGGGGTGGGGAGGGAAGCACGGGCACCGACACCACGGGCGGTGGTGGAGGCCTCTGCCCCAGGTCTAGTCAAAGAACCACAGGTTCGCACTGGGACGCTCAGCTTTGAAGGGGACCTCTGCCATGGGCTTACCTCTCTCCTGACTGCCAGATACAGCAAAGCCTGGCTTACCCAGAGAACAGCTGGGGTCTTCTGATTAACTCAGTTCTATCAAACTACTCAATGGATAACAGATTCTGAACAAATAGAAAAAAGTGTCTCAAGTTAAATTTTTCATCTGTGATTCAGAAGGCACTTCAAAATTCCGGAGGGCCACAGGGTCACTGTCATTAGGTCACCAATCCTCCTGTATAGGACCAATGGAGAAGTTGTAAGAGACAGGGCTCTGTTTGTGACCCGATGATGTCCTGGACGTCTTGTACCTGAATCTCTGGTATTAGCTAGTCCGTCAATTACTTTGCAGAGTCAAGCATACAGCACAAAGACACACAGTATGTTTGCATTTTGAATAAATGGGATTTTGCTGTATCATGGCAGTTTATAAAATAGTCTCATGAGTTTGATATTTGACTCTAAGTAAAATCCAAAAATTATAATCGTACATTTAAGAGGTCACAATGTGAGAGGTAAAGTACTCATTGAGTACAGTTTTCTTAATAGCCGAATCACCTTGCCAATCTGCACTCAGTATCCATTTATTTAGAAGCACAAAAGTAAGCTACTGGCGCTAACTGCTACAATGTGCTAGCGTTGAAAGATTCCACTAGATGGATGAACCAAGGCTCTCAAACCAAGTAGCCAATAACCATAAGCGTTTCCTGTCAGACAAGCCAGGACCTGCGGGAGCTGCCCTGAAGGCGGCCTGAGCAATGGAAATGCCTGGTCTCCCCTCTGCTCGCGTCCCCTGCCAGGTAACACCTTACCTTGAGAACACACACAGGCCAGGGTAGCACAAACTGCTTCGGTCACACGTTTGCTGGGGGAGCTAAGATCAAAATCCTATTACCAACGGGCCTGGTGTGGGGTACTCTGAGGTAGTTCCTTAACTCGGGATGCCTGTTACCTACTCTCTCAGAATTCAGTACACATGGGAAGTATTAAAATATCCATGCATCGCTTTAATCACAAGTCACTGTAATTGAGTGCAAAATAAAGGAAACTTGAGTTGCTTTATTTAACTTCCAATTTCTGGGAGGCTCAAGAATTATAATTATTCTGGAACAAAAGGAAATAAGACTGTGCTTGCAGATCTTTTTCTGCCATATTCTTTCTGTAGGATTGCTGTTTTATTGTTGCCCTTTCTGTTACACGGGATGTACACATCAGGTGTTAAAAGGTACAATACATTCTACGACTGAGCACCACTTTCTGTAACTGAACAGGCAAAGAAATCACACTGAACATCAGCATCTGGCAGTATTTTTCGGAAAAAAAAAGTGACTAAAATGGGTTTAAATTGATTAACACTATTAAATCACATCTAATATTTTGATACTACATGATTCAATACAGCTATACGATACAATTATACAAAATGTGTTAACATCAAAGAATACAACCAAAATTAAGATAGCAAACAAAACCTATATAACTTTTTTTTTACAGGAAAATACTTTTGAAGTATGCATGTAACTGCCCATTCTTTTAAAGAAAATCTACTGCAAGCAAAGTTATCAACCTCCAGAAAAATCACACATAGCATTACTAAGCATATCCCCAAAAAGTGTACAATATGCACACTTGGAAAATACAAAATTAAAAAATTGTAAGCAACAGGTGAGCTTCATATTTATAAGAGTGTGAAAAGAAGTCCCATTTTTAGCACTGTTGTATAAAGAATTGTCTTTTGATGCGAAGTTCATGAATTGTCCTCCTGTTGGGACCACACTTTACAAAAACACCGTGTTTTTGAAACGAGATTACAGAGCAAGATAGAGCATCTTAGCAATGTCATCTTATTAAAGTTTTTTTTTTTTAATTTTTACTACTTTATCAAAACATGTCCCTTGGGTATGTAGGATTCGTTTTTAAAATTCTTCTCTAGAAACAATATACAAAGGAGAGGCATATTTATTCCCAATCACACTCCTGGAAGATGCTTCCCGAGGCTGAGAAGGGTCTTCTCTCTTCTCACTGGTTGTTTTTGGCCTTAGCATGTGTTAAGATGTGAGATTTCAGGTTAGTCGACTGAGCAAACTTCTTATTACAACCGTCGAAGGGGCACACATAGGGCCTGTCTCCGGTATGGATTCGCACATGTGTGCGCAAATTGAAGTCCAGTGAAAAGCGTTTCCCGCAGCCTTCGAACGTGCACTGTCGAGGAGAGACCAGAGACAACCCGCTCAGACTCCGACTAGGCGCGGGAGGGGGCAGCTCACTGCTGGGGGGAGAGCAGCCTACCTCTTCTACCTCACTCGATCCTCCCTGCCCTCCTTGCCTTGCCTGGCCCTGCCCTGCCCTGGGGGGAAGCTTTTGAGATACAGTCTAAATTAGGGGGCAGGGAGCTGTAACTCTGCCCAGACAACTCCTAGGACCCATGCATAGCCCTCATGAATTGTTTAACTACAACATAAGAGAAACATTCAGCAAAACAGCAAGAATCTTCCTAAATCTTATGTTAGGGTCCTAACATTTGTGTAAATATTTCAAATAATAAGAGACAAACGGTTAGGAAGGTTTCTGGTGTCAAGTATCAAAAAGAACCATGTTAGATTTACCAGCTGCACTGCTAATTCGTTCACTTGTTCATGGGCTTCTAAAAACAAGGCAATAAACACTATTTTCAAAGTTACTCTCTTACAGCAAAAATTTTAGAAGTTCCCTGTCAATTAGCAGTTCAATATACTATAAAAAATAAGTTAACTACAGCAAGCAAATTGCTTTAATCCCGCAGTGAACACATGAGAACTTCTGTTTTAGGCTTGCTCTCGAGCAATCCCGTGTTTCTCCTGACGTCAAGTACACTCCAGAAACACCTCGATACATCCCGTCTCTGGTGCCACACAGATCACACGCAGCGGAGGCGAGAGCTGGGGCAGCCCCCCGAGTGAGTCACCAGGACCCCACTGTGGCCTCTCTGAGCGGCGTCTCTCCAGCAGGCTGCCGCCCTGCCTACACCTGCGGGGACAGCGGAGGGGAGGAGGGCTGGCTCTACCTGAAAGGGCTTCTCTCCAGTATGAACCAGTTGGTGTCGTTTTAGTTTTGAGCTCTCAACAAAAGCTTTGCCACACTCTGCACAGACGTGGACTCTGGGGCCGTGGGTGTGCAGATGTTTTCTCATGGCAGAGTTATCCCTGAACATCTTTGTGCAGCCCTTCGAACAGAGAGAGAAGCTTAGTGGTTCACACTGCAAACTGTTACAAACGATTCTACCGCCTGACAGCCTTCACTGACACAATACAACGACCCTCCCAACCTCCCCACATACATTTTACTTCATATTGCAGTAGAAATATTATTTATGACAAAAAAACCCAAAAAACAGCTGAAAAAGGCCTTAACATGTAATGCAAGCTTCTGTTTTACAGTGAGGAAACTGAGGCTTAGAGATGCCTTTAAGTAGACTTGCCCAAGGTCACGCTACTAGTAGGAGCCAGGCTGGGAGTAGAACCCAGACACCCTGGCTGCCGGCTACACCAAGGCCGCCTCACCCGGCTACGCCCCCAGATGAAGTAACAGAAGCACTGAGAGAAACGGAGTTAAGATGACGGCAGTCCACCACTACCTTTGGTGGGCCCCGTATTCTGTGCTGCAAGAATGGGCTGTCATTCTCCATCGCCTACTGTTCCCTCTTCTCTCTTTGCCTCTTTCCCCTTCTTGACAGAGAAAGAAGCAAGAGGGTCTCCAAGGAATGGCAACTACAGAAGAAATTTATTTTGTGAGACACTAGGAAAAGAAGCAGGTAAACTGATACCAGAGCTGGGGGGGGGGGGGGTAGATGGGTAGGCGATGCTCGGGAGAAGCATGTCCTGCACCATTTCTTCTGCAGTTGTTGCCCAATAATGGAGTGAATGGGGAAATGATCAGACAGCAGGACAGAAGGACAGCACGAGTCAACACTGCACAGCTTCACAGGCAAGGGGGGCGGGGGGGGGGGCACCACAGATTTTTCACCTTGACCCCTAGGCTGAGTTTCCATCCAGAAAATGGAATTGGAAAAAAAAAATCTTTCTGGAAAAGAAGTACAGAGAGAAGCTAGAGAGAAGATGAGCACTTAAGGGATAACTGTTTTCAAATGCTTATTAGTATTTGGCCTCGACAGAAATGCTTTTATGTATCAAAATTTCCACAGCAAGAACATTAAAAAAAGAGACAAAAAGAACTTATGGGTGCACAGCCATCAGAGGTGAGACCATGAAAGCAAATTTATCCTTCTCCAATTGTTGTTGTTGTCTTTTTAAATTTTTTACTCCATTCAAAATCTCTCCCCTCCTTTTTCTGTACCACCTACTTGATACTTTATTTACACCTCCAATTAAGTTTAAAACAGACCCAATCAATATCTCAAAGTACTTTTTAGGCTATCATTAAAGACTAATAAATAGCCACATTTGAAAACAATTAAGTACTCCCTAGCAACACACAATTAACAGGGTAAATTAAAATTGTGAAGGAAATGAAGTCTTATTAGGGTCACGTCAGCAACATCCAAAATGATTTCCAAATTTCCATAAGGAGCCCACAGTCCCATAAAGGTCCATGGGTGGGGCACAACCCAATGCCTTAAGACTGACTTGTTTAACAATCCAAAAAGAATAAAATCCTAACAGAGTATATTCAGTACACAGTGATAATAAAAACACTGGCACCCTACAGCAACCCCATTTAATGGTACTTAAGTTTAAGTGGCCTTTACGGAACAACAATACTTACATCACAAAATACAGTCTCTTGAATTTAGAAACCAGGTTATAGCTCCTCACTGCATCTCCATTATGAAGATGGAAATAAAAAGTGCGATTTCTTATAAGCTCTCTAAAACTTCATTCACAGTAATGAACACTTTCCCCCTAGCATTACTTACTTTATGAGGGCAAGCTATTGTTCTTGGAGCATCATCTTCTTTAATTTTTCTTGGCTTCATTCTTACCAAAGGGGGGGGAAAAAAAAAGAGAGAGAGGTTTGTAGGAATGGGTAGACTCATCTGGCATAAATCATATAGTCCCTAAAATGCTTTCCCTATAGGTACAAAAACTAAGATTACAACATGCTTCCGTGAAGGGGAAGGGATGAGAAAACTCACATTCTCCGAGGACCTGCGACTGTGAAGAAGCACTCTTCCAACCTACAGCTAAGTATTCTTAGGCACAAACAGGACTGAGCGGCTGCCTGTGGTCTCGTAGCTAATAAGCTGGAGCAGCGTAGGATGGCACTGCGAGCTGTATGATTGAAGGATCTGCTCTTTTCCCCAAACTCTTTAAAAAATAAAAAAGACCAACAGCCCCAAAACCACAGATGAAACTCCTAGTGGGAGCAAAGTGAGGTAAGCAAAGTGAGGTATCCAAAAGCAGCTGCTGTGATAAGGGTGCTTTAAGAAAGGAAGATATGGGAGGGGGGTCTTAAAACTATATATCCTATACAACTGCTTAAAAAAGGGGGGGGTTGTCCATCTTATACTGACAGAAATGATCTTTATAAGAGACTCTTTTTAAAAAAGGGTACAGAAAAGTCCTTTTAAACAGAGAATTGTTTATATACATATATGTATAATAGCTCTAGAAGGAAACACAGCAAACTGTGAGTATTGGTTACTCTGGGGAGGAGCCCCTAGGGACTGGCGGGAACACCCCCAAACCTTTTCACACTGTTTAATTTTTATCATACTATTAGTTTTGGTGTTGGTGGTGATGGGAGAGAGATTATAGTTTCGACCACTTGGGCAATCAGGGAGAGCCCTGCTTGTGGAGTTACTACCCAGAGCTTGCTTATTTGGTAACTTACCTACCTGCTATTTTCACTGAACCAACCTTTGGTCTTTTGTCAAAACTTTCTCTCCAAAACTCCCTAAAGATCTGTGTGTGGTACAGGGTGAGAAATTAAGAGTTCCTAGAAAAACTAGAAAAAAAGATTTAAAATCTCTGAAAGCGATGTTCTTGTCCCTAGTTTTGCCATCTCACACTCCTGTATGAGGATGCATATTTAATACACAACTAAGCTGATGCTCCCTGAGAGCAGGCTCACTCACCACCCCTCTTTTACTATGAAAGACTGCTGCTGTCGTCTTGAAGGGAGCAAAGGCCCTAACAGTATTATCCTTCTTCACTCTTGATCTGAGAAAAGGATTCCCTGAGGCTCCTTACTTTATAAAACCTGAACTCATGAAATCACCTCCTTAAACTTTCCACATCCTGGATGAGCAGAGGTGAAACAATTCATCTGGTACCTATAACTTATCTCTAAGGAGTTTGTTCAAGACAGTACAAATTTCCTACTTGGAATTCTAAGAGAACGTTTTCAGCCTGGTATCCTCCCCAGTCCAACCGTGTAGATACTTGTTCTTTCTTGTACTTGGAAGATTACCACATCAGTTAGCAAACATTTTCTAAGTGCCTGCTGTGTACAGGGCTCTGAACTAGCCTATGTTACCTTAAATAGAGTTTGGGTCTGAGTTCACAAAACCAGGTACGACAAAAATTTGGTGCCACTGCGCCACCTGGAGGTTATAATAACAGAGTCTGAAAAATAATAGTGATTCATACGACACAGTTCTACACCAATCAAATGTTAATGATAAGAACTGTATATTAAGAACCAAGCTTCAATCTTCCCAATTAAGATGTTTACTCTTTGATGATTCCACTCAAATGCTGTCCTGGCTGTGAAGATAACTACATGATTGCCCAAATTCACAGAACGGTACTAACCTAAAAGAGGTGAATTTTACTGTATGCAAATTATCTCAAAAACCAAAAACTCTGACTTTAAAAACACATTCACTGGGTTGACAAATACATCGTACTGACAACCTTTTTCCCCTCTTCCACCCGCCTTAGGGCTTGAACGTGGGGACAGTGGCAGTGAAATGCCTATGACCGTAGGACAGGTGTAGCCCAGTTACCTACGAGTGTCCCCAGACCTCACAAATTTTCTTAAATTCATTCCTAGGAACTTAATTTTTTTTTATCATGGAAAATTTCAAATATACACAAAAGTAAAGAGAACAGTCCTATGTGCCATTCACCCAACTCTTGATTCATTTTTTGAATGTTATTAAGTGGCATTTCTTCTTAAAATGTCATTTTTAAAATGTGTGCTAATATTTAGCAATATACTTAATTTTAGAATTAGAGTTTAAAGCGCATCTGGGCAAACACCCTTGGACTCGAGGAGGAAGTGGAGGTATTTAACTGCAGCCACTCTTAAGCTCTTGAGCAAATCAGTCTTGTTCACTTCAGAGTGGCAAGTGAGGCAGTATACGCAGGTACCTTTTACATGATATTCGAATGAAAACACTAAAAAGGGCATTTTCCAAACGAGCGTGCCTAGATTGAAAGTGTTCTGTTTTGTGAGTAAAGACTAAAATTAAAATCTTTGTGGCAACAATTGGTACATAAACCTACAAAAAAATATATATATATATATTTGAAATCCTAAAAAAGAGAGTCATTTTTTAAAAAGACTAAAATTATATACTACTACTTAGAATACCTTCTTGACCCACCCAAACCAGTCAGTCACAAGTAACCAAGATACGAGTTTCTCACTGACTGAGAAGCTTACAAAGCTCTCGGACCCGGAGACGACGACAAGAGCTTTAGCATCGTGAGGTGAGCGAGGTGGAATGGGATGTGTGACTGGGTGCCGGCTTCAACCAGCTGCACGACCTTGAGCAAATCACTTAACTTCTCAGCCTCAGTTTCTTATTCTGTAAAAAGGTATTAATGCTACCTATTTAGAGCTGTGGAAATTAAGAGATGATGTACGTTAAGCTCTTGAGAAATGACGGCTATTATTACCGCCAACCTGTGCTAAATGGGCCGAGGCAAAACTGAGTTCATTCCTTAAAAAAATGCCAGTTGTATTTAACAACCCAGAAGGTACTGGTGCCTCCAAACCACCATTGTCAAATAAAGGACTGAGAGACTGAGAAAGAAATGCACAAGTAACGTGGAAAGGCCCCTCCATGTATTAGAAATGATATGGAGGAGGCAGGTAGGCAACAGAAGTTTCCCGTTCAATTAAAAATAGAGACTATGTGCCCTATGACGTGAGTGCTGATTTTACACTCTGCCATTCTGCATACATTGTAAAGGCTGGACACCAGTACCACAAACTGCAGGAATTTCCTGGACAATTTTCAGCAGGGCGTTATGTAAACCAGAAGTTCTGACTAAGTTAAATCTGTAAACGTCCCAGAAGCCAAGATGAAGCATTTCTGAAGAAGTGATTCTTGAGTGAAAATAAGCAGCTCAGCCGACTCCAGACTGGAAGCAGCTGTGCTGACGGGACAGAAGCCTGTGTAACAGCGCTGCCGTCTGCAGGCACCGTTCACCGCCCTTCTTTGTGTTGCCTAAGGCAAACGAGCCACAGTTTGTTCAAGGGGTTCTCTCTTAGTGTACGTTCATGTGATATTGAGGGGTTTTATGGCATTTCAGCTCCACCATCACACTTCATCTTTATATCAAACCAGTGAAAAAGCCTCAGGGTGGGTAGTGAACCACAACAACAAACCACCACCAACTCGGGACTGATCGAACCACTTGTTGTTCTGATCTTCCTGCACAGAAGGTTTCCAAAGGGCTAAGTTTAGTTAATGAAAAATGCACAAAATTTAATCAGGGAACAGAATTCTCTAGGTCCCACCCACTGACCAATTTTTGAAGTGTTTACTAAAAACACATTTCAAGAAAGAACAAGACCACCATAGTCCCACCTCCGCAATACCATGACTTTCAAATAAGTCATTATTTCTTATACCTGTTCACACACACTAAGTGATTTACTAAGCGGTCTAGGCTCAGTGCAGCAGGAACCTGAACATTCTTTGGTCAGTTCCAAGTCCAGTCTAGAATCCTACCGTGCCAGTACATGGAGGGGAGGGGAAAGCAACTAACATGCCACCTTAAGATGAGAACTGAGTCACAGGGTGGAGGTGGATGAAAAGAGGAGGCCAGGAGAACAAGTTCTGTGTTTGTTTTTTTTTTTTGCGGTACGCGGCCCTCTCACTGTTGTGGCCTCTCCCGTTGTGAAGCACAGGCTCCAGACGCGCAGGCTCAGCGGCCATGGCTCACGGGCCCAGCCGCTCTGCGGCATGTGGGATCTTCCCGGACCGGGGCACGAACCCGTGTCCCCTGCATCAGCAGGCGGACTCTCAACCACTGCGCCACCAGGGAAGCCCTTCTGTGCATTTTTATAAGCCAACAAGATAAGATATGGCCCCCAACAGTTTGAAACTTGGCACTTCTTTGTCAACAGCTTTGAGACCCAGTCACCATTCTGGGGTCTCTGGAAAGTCCTATTCACAGCTGTTACATTGTCAAAATGTGAAGCCCTAAGAGAATAGGGCATTCCAGGCTCAACTATTTCTCACCACCACTGCCCAATTAGAGAGATTTATTTGGTTTTACTCATCTTTTCAAGAGATACTATAGAAAATGGGGATGAGAATGAGCCCAACCTCACAACTGCCCAAATCCTGTACCTTTACTTTGTACATGTTGTCAAGGGGAGCAAGACTGCATTCTATTCTGTATACAAAATGGAATCTTTAACAGGCTGATTATAAAAGATAATAAACACACACTATATTCAGGTAATTACATAAGTAATGCTTACTAAAGAATTTAACTGTGTGCTAGGATCATACTTCATGCTCTGCAAGTCCAATACAGTAGAGCTTCAGTTACCGAGGAGAGAATTTTCCTAGAGTCGAGTCAAATGAGTGTTCTCTCTTTAAATATTGTCAAAATTATGCCCCATTTTTAGGCCACGGTTTTCTTAACCCTGCCACGCTTGTCATGGACTTTCTATCTTCTCTTCTTTAGAAGACTCTTTCCCATACTACCAAGATCTTCTAGCTCCTTGCTCATTCTATCCACTACTGAATGAAATGGACTTTTCTTGAAGAAATTCTTACAACCCACTGACTTCCTATTCTAAACTGAACAAGTTTTCCAGCCTGTTGCACAGCAGTCTTCTTGATTTTCTGTTCACTGTATTCTTTAGGAAGTCTTCCCTTTGATGTTCATCCTCATTATACTGGAGCACACCCTCAAGTAACCTCTTCAGAAAGGATGCATGCAACATAAAACGAATCCTTAGGTGTCTAAAACTGTCATTGTTTTGCCCTTGTGTTGGACTGATAGCTTTGCTGGATCAAGAATTCTGTTTACAATAATCTTCCTCAGAAATCTCAGAACATTGCTCCTTTGTCTTCTAATTATCTATTGCTGTTGAAGAAAATTCTCATTCAGGTTTAATTATCATCCTTTTGTAGACCTATCTTTTCTCCCTGGAAGCTTTTAGCGACATGTGCCCGAGTTTAGAGCTGAAACATCCTGGAGTTTCTGTTCAGAAAACTGGGGACAAGCTTTAAGATTGCTGCCCCAATTCTCCAGCAAGGGGAACAACGCTAAGGGTCACCAACACCTAAGTACTTCTACTGCTCACTACCCATGGGCCCCGCCTCTCTGCAAAACCTTGCCTCAGCCCTCTGCTCCTCCACCAGAATTACTTCACAATATATTATTTAGAGAAATATTTATTCTTCCCTCTCTTGGCCCTTCTGGAAACTCTACTGGCTCTTGGAATGCTGTACTTACCTTTTTCTTTTCTCTTCTTTTCTTTTTTGGCCGCACCCCACAGCATGTGGGATCTTATTAGCTCCCTAACCAGGGAGGTGCAGTGGAACCTGTGCCCCCTGCGGTGGAAGCACGGAGTCTTAACCACTATGCTGCCAGGGGAAGTCCACTGTACTTATTTTCTTGAGTCTGAATGATGCTTTGGCTCTGTCACTGGTTCTGAATACAAGGGCCTTCCCAAGACTTTACTCTTTTCTCTCCAAAACCTCCCACTGCCCCCCGCCAAGAGCTTATTTACAGAACACTCTCATGCTCTTAGCGGGCCCCCATCGGACGGCTCCAGCCCTAACTTACTTCCTGAATCCACCTCAAGTCCAGCACGGATGTCTCTTCAGCATCTAAAACCAAACACTGCATACTCTGAACCCCACACCAGCACCCTCTCCCAATTTCCCTGTCACCTATGGAGCAAAGCTTTTAATGTGCATTTAAAAAAAATTAATGTGCATTTGCCCCTCCCTCTAGACATACAGCCAAACTGTCTCTGTCTTCCACTGTCTCCTGTCATCTCTGTCACATTTATTCACATTTACATAATCTGACCGCCACCCACCACAATTCTGGCTCAGGCCTTCATGAGCTCTTGTTCAACTGGTTTCTCCCGCTTCCTGGGTGTCCCTGCACCCATCCAGCCTGGATACAGCTGAAAAGTAATTCTCTCAGATTAAATCTCTGATCATACAACCCCTTCTCTACTGCTCAAAAACCTTCACCAGCTGTCTACTACATACTAAAGAGCCCGTATCTTGGCCCAGTATTCACAGGCTCTAATGATCTGGTTTACGTTTACCTAAACCCAGTCATTTCCCTGTAAGCACCCTAATTCACAGCCAAACTTGACTACTTCTGTTTTCTGAATATATACTGGAGAGTGAATGCGTATTCTGTGTTCATGTTGTTCTGGCATGGAGGCCCCACCACGGAAGACCCATCCACCTGTCAGAACTCTATGTTCTTCAAGGCCCAAATCAAACGCTGGCCCCTCCACAAAGCCCTCCTTGATTCCTGTGTTCCAGCGCTCTATCACTGGGATAGCAGCCCATATACCCCAATAAACCTGAGTACCATAAGGAAGATGTGACTAACTTTAGGAACACATGACAACATTAAACACAGGCATGATATTTGGCTCAATCTGTCCAAAAACTCTTGACCTCACTGCTAACTATGTACCCTACAGATTCCATTTTTATTTGTACTTCTGGTGGGGAGGGGAGCAGGGCAGTTAATATTCAATTCACATATCTGTATTTAAAATACAAACAGCAATAAAAGCTGGAACACGGTGTCATTAACAAAAGGATAGGGCCTTAAGTTTTTTAAAGCCATGATAAATCAGAAATAAATTAATGTTTATATTCCCTATAACTACAGTTTCACTGGAAAGGAGAAAAGGGTACAGACCCTTTTATCAAAGCACGATGGTATTCTTATACCCACGTGACATGTGGAGAAACTGAGGCTCCAAATGGCCAGAGGCCGCCCAGCTTGTTGTTGGCAGGCTGGGAGGAACCAGGACACCCCAGGGTCTCCAGCTCTTCCCTACTCTGCTCTCAAGAGACGGGGGCGGAAAGAAAAGGTGCTCCACTCCACTCTGTTAGACAGGACAGGAGAGCACAAAGATTTCTTTCTTACTAATTCTGTCTTTGCCTCAATTTCCTGGGCTGTTCCAGGTTCCATTCAACCTCAAGTAGGGAAAAGGAGTATACTTCCTACTCTAGATTTTATTAGTGCATTTCATTTTATTCAGAATTTTACATCTGTGTGGGTTTTTTCACGTCCTTATAAAAACTGCCAAACTATACTAGAAAATAATGTAAAAAGGGGCCAAGGTTTCTTTTTTTTTTTTTTTGGGGGGGCCAAGGTTTCTATAGGAATCTGGCTGGTTTCAGGCAAAACAAATAAACAACCATTGGGTTCAGACCTTCCTTCCTGCTCCTCACCTTGGAGAGTCAGGCACAGGGTCCTGGCCCTAAATATTTGATCTCTTCCTGTCATGCCAGCTTAAATCAACAAAACACCAGGAGCCTAACTGATGACCTGCTGAAATTGGAACTGATGAAGTCCTTTCCAGCGGTCAGCTGTACAAATCCAGTACAGACCCAGGCCTCCAGCAGCTTCAGACCAGGACAATACACGCAAATTTAAAATGTATACAAAAAGGCCAGGAGGCAGTGTAAAGATCCATTTCCAAACAAATTAAGTGCAATTTTATTTATTCACAAGCAACATCAATTACAGAATTAAAGAGGAGGTATTTGCTGCATCTTATTCAAATCTAAAATGGTGCCAGTTACATTCATAGCATAGTTACCACTGAAAATAAAAACCAACTGCTCTTGTTTTCAGAAGCTTCCCTAGAGCAAGAATACAAACCACTATTGTAACTTAGGCACCAATAAACACAGCTGGCAACACTCAAGTACTTTCTTTAACTAAAAGAAAGGAAAAGTTCTTATAACTTACCTAGCAAATTCTGCTAGTTGTTTGGGATCTGAGAGATCAATGCCAGGTATCCCTCCAGGAGGAAGTTTCTTTCCTGTCATATACTCTGAATAATCGGGAGGTGAGTTCTCTCCAATGATCTGTTCTTCAACCACCGTCTCATGGTCAATATCTTTTTTTTCATCTGAAAAACATCGTAAGACGGATCGTCTTAGCTGAGTAAAGAAGTATATATAAGCAAACACATTTTTAAAACCATAAAAAATGCTTTCCTTAGCAGCTTCTTAAATGGGTAATTTATAGCCATTACCTCTTAACCACCCAGTCTTTCTCCTCAATCTCTTAAAACCCTGTTTCTGCTTGAAGGTCACCAAAATCCTCAATGCCAAAGTCAACAACCTTTCCCTCACTGTTCCTTCTTAGCCTAGTGGGAAGCGTTGGCCATTACTGTCCCTCAGCGTCCACTTTTCCCGGTTCTACGCCCACTTCTCTAACCGGCGGCTTATTTTCGGCTTCCTTGCTTCTCCTCCTACCACTTCTCAGAGTTCTGCTTTCTGTCCACCACACACGCTTCCTGTTAACCAGCAACTCTGCAACGCTGACTCAGATCTGATTTTCTAGCCTTCACCTCTTAGCTAGCCTCTTGCCTACCGCTCCAGCCTCCTCATTCTTCACTCTTCTCCCCTCACTCTTAGCTCCAGCTATATTGGCCTTTTAAGTTCCTCCAAGGTACCACGGCCCATCCACCCTAACCTCATGGCCTTTACCCGTGCAATTTTTATTGACTACGACGTGTACTCATAGCTGTGTGATTTCTGTCACCCACTCCCACTAGACTGTAAACTCCACGAAGACAGGGATATTTGTCCGTTTTGATCCCCATGTATCCCGTATCCCTAGAGCCTTGCTCTGAGTCAGCATGTAGGTTGGTCCTCAATAAATATGTGTTCAGGGACTTCCCTGGTGATCCAGTGGTAAAGAATCCACTTTCGAATGCAAGGGACAGGGGTTCGATCCCTGGTTGGGGAACTAAGATCCCACATGCCTCGGGGCAACTAAGCCCACAGACCTCTCAACTACTGACCTTGTGTGCCACAACTAGAGAGGGAAAATCCACACGCCACAACTAGAGAGAAGCCCCCGCGCGGCGGCAGAAGATCCCGCATGCCTCAACAAAGACCCCGCGTGCCACAACTGAGACCCGACGCAGCCGAAGAAATGAAGAAAAATAAATAAATAAATAAATAAAATATGTGTTCAAAGAATGTAGGAGAGCTCTACTTAAATGTTCTACTACCATCACAAATCCAACAGGTTAAAAAAAAAAAAAAAAGAAAAGGAATACTGACCCCCACAATGAATCTCCTCTATTCTAGACACCAAATACTATTGACCATTCTGGGTCCTATGCTGTCTGGTCTCATTTTACCGTATCTAGTATTTTATTTCTCCTTTGCACATGCCCTCTATACTCCAACCAGCTGTTTTTCACACAGGTTAATTCAGAAGTGCTGGGAAGGAAATACTCAGTAGAATAAGGAGTTTCTCCCTCTGCTCCTTCTCATCACCTCTCTCCAAACCCAGCCTACCCTCTGGAGTCTATCTCAAATTCTCTAAGGGCTGGCTGATTCCATCGCTCCAACCTCAGATTCTTACCTTTGAATTCCTGGATTATTTCTGAATAATAACATTGATGAACTCTAAATCATGCTGTTTTGAACTTTTGTTGGCCTTGTCTCTCAAACTAGAGTGAAGCGCCCAGAGACCAAAACCAGTCTTCTACTACTTTGGTGACTAAAGCAGAAAACAGAATGCTTCAAAACTCTCAATGCTAACTGAAAATTTCTGCTTCTCCATCAAATTGCTTCACAATGAAAAGCACAGAATACAACAGTTTTAAACTTTAAATGCTTCTCCTTTCCCACCGCTCTTCACTTTAGGGAACATTATAGGTCATTACAAGGAACCACAGAATATAATAGCAGCTGACATGTTATTGAATGTTTCCGGGAAGGCACTATTTTAATCACTGCACATATTACCCTATGAGGTGGGCAAATTAGCAAGTTCATTTCACAGAAGAGAAAGCTGAGACACAGAGAGGTTAAGTAACTTGCTCAGGGTTAACCAGTTAGTAAGCGACAGGGGTGAAGTCTAACACCTGAGCGCTTTACTGTTAGGCTCAGCCACCTCTTCTTTGGAACTAGAAAGAACCTGATAATATAACCCAGGTTACCCGTTTATAAGAAAATCTCGCTGGATGCATTAATAAAAAAGAAGAGGAAATGTGGTTACTGATCACAAGTTACAGAGCTGGGATTCCACACTGTAACCAGATTCTTTCGTTTCTTTTTTCAGGGCTGTGATAATTCCTTTACCCTCTGATCGCTCCAGCCTAGGCACAACTACCACCACATCAACTTTCTAGTGGTATCGAAATAAACTGGTGGTTAGGGAGGCTATTTTTCTTCACTGAAACTATTTTTATTCTCACAGTGAAGACACATTCTTGTTGGTATCTTTCTAATAAATACAAGAATGATGGCAAGGTTGAGAATCACTGCTGCTCTGAGCAAGCCACTGATAAGGATTATATGTCTCAAGTGTACTGGGGCAGAAACAAAGCTGAACTCTTGGCATAAAGGAATCACAGGCTCAACCATTCCTTGTATTAGTTCAACACGTAATAACCGAGGGCCTCCTGTGAGCCTGGCACTGATCTAGGCAGCAGAAACAAAACCAGGTCTCTGCCCTCATGGGACTTACATTCTGGCGAGGGAAGTGGTCTCAGTCGGTTCAGGCTGCTACAGCAAAAATACTCTAGACTGGGTGGCTTAAACAGAAATGTATTCCTTACAGTCCTGGAGATCAAGGTGCCAGCCCACTGAAACTCTTCTTCCTGGTTCCCAGACATCAGATGTCTTCTTGTTGTATCCTTACATACACACCATTTCTCATCACATTACATAGCTTCTGTCTCTTATTATAAGAGCACTAACCCCATCCATGAGGGCTTTATAACCTAATAACTTTCCAAAGGCCCCACCCTCCAAATACCATTGCATCGGGGATTAGGGCTTCAACGTATGAATTCTGGGGTGACACAAACTGAAGTCGAATGAGGAAATACTTCTTGAGGATCAGTTCTTAGTTCCAACATTCAAGAATATAAAATACCCAGAAAACAATCAAATGATTAAGAATCAGAATACATGGGACTTCCCTGGTAGCACAGTGGTTAAGAATCCGCCTGCCAATGCAGGGGACAAGGGTTCAAGCCCTGGTCCAGGAAGATCCTATATGCCACAGAGCAAATAAGCCCACGTGCCACAACTACAGAAACCGGTGCGCCTAGAGCCCGTGCTCTGCGACAAGAGAAGCACCGCAATGAGAAGCCCGTGCACCGCACTGAAGAGTGGCCCCCACTCGCTGTAACTAGAGAAAGCCCACGTGCAGCAATGAAGACCCAATGCAGCCAAAAATAAATAAATAAATAAATTCATTTAAAAAAACAAAACAGGTTAGATTCAAGTTTTATTGTGGAGAAGGAATGAACATGGCTGGGTGATGAATCAGACGGGTGGGGGGGGTGGAAGAGGGATGTCAAGTATGCCATCTCAGTTTCTTGTTTGTGTTTCCTGGAGGACAGTGGTGTCATTAGCTAAGATGGAAAATGGGGGAAGAGACAACCTGCAGGAGAGGATCTGGAATCCCACTTTGGTTTAGCTCCACTGGCTAACTGTGCGACACCTAGTGGACAGACCTCAAGGAGGTAAGAAATAGCTACGTACTGGGGATAAAAAGAAATCTAGGTTGGAGAGAAATATAATGGGAATCACTGGCATACAAACTGCATTTAAAGCTGCAGAAATATACCTTATCTATAAAAAAAAATATAGGAAGAGAAAAGGCTCAGAACCAAAAGCTGTGTAATTCCAATACTGAGAGAATGAGGAGGACTTTGCAAAGGAGACTAAAGAGATGTGTTCAGATAGAGAGAAAACTACCTTTGTCTAATGAGAATCTTAATCAGTGACACACCAAGTGAAAGTGGCACACAGTGAAAGCAATCTGTCCTGAAGTACACACAATAAGTGCATGATCTGTACATCATTTTAAAAACCGTAACTAAACCGATTAAAAATCAGTCTGCTTTTGATTATCACTATATACCTGCACTTTGAAAACAATGTCAATGATACAATATTCTTTCCTTAAAAAAAAAATTAAAAAAAACTTTTGTTGGTCTAAGTTCTAAATAATTGCTGTGGTTACTGTACGCTTTCATAATATATACTTAAAACTTCAAATTACCATCACATATTTCTTACTTATTCCTTAACAAACACTGTATTTCATGGAAGTTAATTTGGAGAACTCCTTGAAGACCAGTGCACAGAAACTGTAAAACAGATGGTTGTTAACTATTCAACAGCAAAATTTAAGAAAATAAACTATTTATATAGGGGAAAAAAATCACATTTCAAAGAAGACTGCTAGAGAAATGACAAAAGATGCTAGGATCTATTGCCAGAAGAAATCAAAGATGTCTGCCTCATTTTCACCAAGAACTGGACACATATTAAAGCAACAGATCAAATTATGTCACTGTTTGCTATAATTTGTCCATTTTATCTGATTTTTGCAAAGAAAATCTTCAGAAGTTTTTGCCAAATAGAAGAGAAATTTATGATGCACTAAGAGACAAATAACTGCATTTACAGATCATATGTACATAAGCTTCCCTCTTTGTTCAAAACACCTAAGTGAGGGCTTCCCTGGTGGCACAGTGGTTGGGGGTCCGCCTGCCGATGCAGGGGACACGGGTTCGTGCCCCAGTCCGGGAAGATCCCACATGTCGCGGAGCGGCTGGGCCCGTGAGCCATGGCTGCTGAGCCTGCGCTCTAGAGACTGTCCTCCGCAATGGAAGAGGCCACAACAGTGAGAGGCCCGCGTACCGCAAAAAAAAAAAAAAAAAAAAAAAAAAAAAACACCTAAGTGAGAAGTATTAATTCATTTTCTTTTTGTACAATTTTATTTTAAAATGTTTTACTATTATAATATGTATTCAAATACAGATTTTCACTGCCTGCAGTGGCCATTATTATATTCCTTCCATTTCAGAATGACTACTGAAATAGATTCGCTGTATAGAAGAGGATGAAGGTGTTCACTGATCAGCTCTGATTATCAAGTTTCTTATATGTGTTACTGAGTTCTAGTGACTGGCAACAGAGTAATTATCAAATACACATCAAGGGACTTCCCTGGTGGCACAGTGGTTAAGAATCCGCCTGCCAATGCAGGGGACACGGGTTCAAGCCCTGGTCTGGGAAGATCCCACATGCTGTGGAGCAACTAAGCCCATGCGCCACAACTACTGACTGAAGACCGAGCGCCTAGAGCCCGTGCTCTGCAACAAGAGAAGCCACCGCAATGAGAAGCCCACACACTGCAACTAAGAGTAGCCCCCGCTAGCCGCAACTAGAGAAAGCCCATGCACAGCAATGAAGACCCGCGCAGCCAAAAATAAATAAAATAAAATAAATTAAAAACAAACAAACAAATACACATCAAAGTAAAGCATGTTCATGAAGCAAAGTACCTAAATTTGCTTTAAAATCTGTTTTGTATATTATTCTCTGGAGTTTTCCTTGAGGGTAGGACTTAATTAATTATCTCATTGTTTCAAGGGGACAGGGTTAATCCACATTAGAAGTGTCACCAAAATCAGTTTCTATAGTCTTGAAACTAACGTAACATAGTAAATCAACTATACTCCAAAACAAACAAAAGAATCAGCTTCTATAATCAATGTGACTTAACCTTGTAATTGTGATTATACAACACAACCGGGCAGTGCAAATGAAAACTAAATATCAGAATTCCTGTTTGGAAAAAGCTGAGAAAACAAGTCATTGATTCAAAGAAGTAGGGTGGTAGGAAAAACGTAATATTGAGAAAACTTCTAGTCAAAAGTGTGGATTAGGTGATTCCCGTGCTCACTAACACTATGGCTAGAGGCAAATGACCTACAACAACCAGGCCTAAGATGGAAGGTGTTGGAAAAACAAACTCTAGCCAATACCATCCAGCAATGGGGTGGCACACTTTGAATTGTTTCAGCAGGACAATCTATTCATTCACATTTTTAAAACATTCTTTTTTCTGTACATGGAACTATTCAAAAGGTTAAAAAGGTACATAAATAAGTCCCTGTCTCTTAGCTATTCAGTTTCTAAGTTACCAAAGCTCTCAGTCGTTTGAGAGGCAAAGCAAAGAGACTCAAAACATTTACAGTCAAAAAGAAATGACTAAGGAACTAAACTAAATGTAAAGGCTGGGAGCACTCTACAGGCCTAGAAAACAGGTTCATAAGTGGAGCTTCACATGCCCTCCATGCTCCCACCAAACTGGTTTGCTTGCAATGTTATTCAATGTCTGATAAAAGGTATTTCATAAACACAACGCTCCTTCCCTTCTTGCCCACCTCTCACCCCCCACCTGGGCTTTCCAAAGCCCAGATCAAGATCTCTTTCCTTCAAGAGGCCTCTCATTGCTATCACTGACCCTTCTTTGGTCTCCTTACTTATTAAAGGGTAGACCACCTATCTATCATATATAAGGCTGAAACAAGGTAACACATTAAATGGGAACCATGGTGTCTGGAAAAGAGGTGTGCAAAAACACCTTTATTCCAAAAAATAAACAAACAAAAAACCATTATTCCACTTTGCCCTCCCTCTTGGGCCTAAGGGGAAGAGTAGGTCCTATGCTTATGGTTTTTAAAGAATGTTGAACTTTTAAAAACTATAGTAAGCCAAGTAAAGAATCACCTTCAATTAGGTTACATTTAAGTCTTTTGGCTGCTCCAAGACACTACATGAAATCTGACACTGTACTAGCTGGAATCTGTGCATTGCTATCTCTCAGTGGGCCCCTTATATAGAAAACAGTTTATTTTAGAATTCAGTCCTAAGAAAAGTCTGATTCCCTTAGAAGTTTTTCTATCTTAGAATCAGCTAACAGTAGTACAGTTTCCTTGTTTATCTTGATTGCCAGGAAGCTCATTAGGGTTGACCCTAATGCTTCCTTTTTTTCTGTGATCCTGATTTTCACCAATTCACATATTTTTTTACCTACTTCCCTATTTATTTATTTATTTGTGGGTTGGCTAGATTTTGTTTCTCCACACCTTCCATCTTAGGCCATTAACTTTGGTTAACAGACACCTCGGGAAGGGACACTATCATTTACTGAGTACCTGTTTCATGCCAGCAACTGTCACATTCCTCAATTCAAACAAAACCTTTATGGTATTAACCTCAAGGTTTTGGTTGAAGAAATCAAGCCTCAGAAATGCCAAGTAGTGGGACTTCCCTGGTGGCCCAGTGGTTAAGACTCCACGCTTCCAATGCAGGGGCTGAGGGTTCGACCTCTGGTCAGGGGACTAAGATCCCACATGCTGCATGGCGTGGCCGGGGCGGGGGAGAAATGCCAAGTAGTGTATCTGAAGAGGCAAAGTGGCAGATCCAGGATTTGAATCTAGAACTGACTGAAGTCCATGTTTTTCTAAAAAAGGAATGCTCTTCCACCCTCTCCCCCACACTTACTACTCCTTTTCTGAAAGTAGTAACAGGTAAGAGTGCTATTTTGGACTCTAGGCTAGGATTCTGCCTTACAGCACAATTCCATGCACTCGTTCACCAAGTTATTTACTGAGAATCTTCTATGTGCTTTGTACCATCGTAAGGCTGCAGGGTTACAGCCCAGGACTTACACTCTAGAGGAAGTAGACAGACAAGCAGCAAGTTAGAAGATAAAAGCAAGACAATTTCAGACAGTGCTACAAAGAAAAACAGGGTTGAGAGAGAACGATGGCGAGGGGGGTGCTCATTTGAAAGGATGAAAGGGTAGGCCTCTTAGAGCTGAGACTTGAAAAACAGATGGCACTAAGAAGGTGAACATCTGAGGTCAGAGCATTGGAAGCAGAGGTAAGAATAAGTGCAAAGAAACAAGTTCAAGAAACTCAAAGAAGGCCGGGAAGGCTGGAGCATAATGGGAGCACAGGGACAAGGAAGGAAGTCAGGGAGGAAGCAGGGCCACATCACGTGTGGCTGGTGGCTTATGAGAAGCCTGGATTCTACTGAATGCAATGACATGTCTCTGGGATGATGATGATGATGTGTGTGTGTGCAGATATAAAACATAAAATTTACCATTCTGATAACCATTTTTAAATTTACAGTTCAGTGGTATCAAGTATATCCACACTGTTGTGCTTGAGGGATTTTTAGGCAAGGGAGTGAATTCACATAATTTAAGCCTTAGAATCTAATTCAGAAAGGAATAGTGTGTGTGGGATCCAGTCAGATCCCCAGAAGTAAAATCCAGCAGTTTGTATTCAATCCTTGTCAAGAATCTATAAAAAAGTAGTTAGTACAATAACCATATGTATTACTACAAATTACAAGTGAGTTATCAACAAAATAAGAAATTAAAAACCAACTCTCAATCTGGAGTCATGGCAGCAGCTTCTATTTTTGGGGGTGCTTAAAATCTAGAAGACAAAAAGGGGAAAGAAGGGGGCAGAGTTGAGAACTGTAAAAGGAGAAAGACACTTTGGAGTGTTTTTAAGAGTGTGATACTCTGTGAGACGCTAGAAATTCTACCTGAAGTTTATGGCTCTCCTAGGAGAGGAGACAGGGTCCAGACACCACAGAACAGCCTCCAGCACAACAGTGCCTCTTTCCCTGCCCCTCAGCTCTTACATTTGAGAGGAATAACTTACACAAGAAAGAAAAGAGCCCATCACAACCATTTACATTGATGTTTATTCATATCTGAAACCTCACTGTAAGACTAAAGTAACTGAATAGTTACTATGAATTGTACTCAAGAGAGTTCCTATTATCTCACCAGATCATGTTAAAATTGGGTAGTTTTCTTTAAGAAATTGAGTGTACTGCTTCCTTTTGTCACATAAGAATTCAGAAAGGAGTAGAATTTCTTTGCTGTAAAGGAAATGAAAAATGCCTTTTGGGGTCCCCCTACTCAAACAAGTCATTTTACAAAGATCCCAAGGTCAGAAGTTAAGCTATGCCAAGGTCAGACCTCTGGTCAGTGCCCTCTAAAGGGAAATTTGATGCTGCTACTAATAAGATTCCCAGAAACCACTGGGCTTGCTGTTACTGATAATCACAAAGTTAAACAGAATGGGACCTACTAACACAAGACACCTAGGACTAGGAAATGGCTCCTCTCCTGACCTGTGAAGTCCACCATAAATAGGAAGGCACAACCTTACACAACAGAGTCGACTAACTTCCAAGACCTGCCCACATCTTCCTAATAGTCTGCTAACAGTAATGACATGAATGTTTTCTTCAACATCCAGGTAGTGTTTCTGACGCCAAATTTTGAAAATACAATGTTTGCGTGTTTATCCAATAATACGATAGGACACAACTCACTGGTAAATGTTCAGATTTAAAAATTATAAAAAAGTTTTCACTTTTATTCACTCTTCCCATGGGAAGTAGTGAGAGCAGTTTATAAATTGGTCACCGAGAAAGAGAAGGTCATGAGATGACAGAAGAATGTAGATCTTAGGAAATGTTCGTTCTTGATAATTGTTTTTGCTAATAACCTGTTGTAGGCCCTGAATTTCCCAGCCGTAAAACAAACTGATCGGACTTCCCTGGTGGCACAGTGGTTTAGAATCTGCCTGCCAATGCAGGGGACACAGGTTCAATCCCAGGTCAGGGAAGATCCCACATGCCACGGAGCAACTAGGCCCGTGCGCCACAACTACTGAGCCCGCGTGCCACAACTACTGAAGCCCGAGCGCCTAGAGCCCGTGCTCCGCAACGAGAAGCCACCGCAATGAGAAGCCCGCACTCACTGCAACTAGAGAAAGCCTGCGCGCAGAAACGAAGACCCAACGGAGCCAAAATAATTTTTTAGATAAATAAATAAAACTGATCTTACTAAAGCAGGCATCAAAACAAATAGAAAAGCTTTTTGTAAATATCAATCCAGGAGTCTGGCATACTTTAAAAATTTATTATTCATTCTCTTCCAAAAGCCTAAAATGCTAGTTGTAGGTAGGTCAGGAGCTGTGGCCTCTTCTGACACGGATTTCTCTTTTCCTACTGGGGGAGACAGCTGTTGACTGGGGGTGGTGGGGAGGGAGGGTTAATAACCGGCAGATGCAATCTGACAGCACCGAGGCTTATCAGTAAGCCAGGCTTCCAGAGCTACCAGGTTAGGCATTGGGCTCGATGACTTAGGCTGCCCTATGTAGGTCATGGGGTTGACATGATTACTTTGGAGGGTTTCTTGGGCTTGGCTCCATGGGAATTTACATTTATGGCATCTCTCCTTAGTGTTAAAGAGCATGGTAAAAAAGGAAAAACAGTGAATGGAATGGTCAGGATTAGTAATTTTTGGCAAACCTGAACCTTCTGAATGCATAAAAGTGAGAAAAAATTTAATACTTTTTGACTTTCTTTCAATTTGCTGATTCTAATGTCAATGGCTTTCTGCTCTGAGATGTTTTACTCGATCCAGCACAAAGCACTGCTATATTTGGTCTAACCTAAGACAGTTAAAATACCAACAGCCTAGAGTGAAGGTCACGAATTCTAACTACCTGAAACCTCAAGATTTGAAAGCCTTCTTAGGGTTCTCTCAAAACTAAATGTTTTAAATACTCAGCTCTTATTGTTAGCTTTCCTACTCCACCCAGTGATTTAGTTAAGTGGTTTAGTTTTTAGTAAGTTCTACAAAAGAGGATGTCGCTCCCAAACTATAGTGATGAACATCTAGGGGAAAAAAATACATAATACTATGCCCTAAATCTGGCAACAATGAAATGTTCATTAATGACATGCCAGGGAAAAAAAGCAAAAACAAACATGGGCCTTAAAGCAAAGGATTAAAACTATTCAAAACACAGTTAAACTGTGATTAAATATTAAAACATTCAGCCTTAACTAGACCTTACTTTCCTCATCTGCAAAAATAAGCAGCTCCTGCTGTTTTATCTCTACAATGGCATATTACTCAGCCGTAAAAAGGAATGAAGTACATTCTACAACTTGGATGAAATCTTGAAAACAGACTAAGCCAGACACAAAAGGCAACATATTATATGATTCCATGCAAACGAAATGTCCAGAATAGGCAAATCCAGGGAAAAAGTGAGATTAGTGGTTGCCAAGGGCTGGGGGTGGGGGTGGGGAATAACAGTTATGGGGTTTCTTTCTGGGATGATAAAAATGTTCTGGAATTAGATAGTGGTGATGATTGCACAAACTGGTGAATACACTAAAAATCACCGAACTGTGCACGTGGGAATTATGTCAATAAAAAGAAAAGAAAAACAGCAGATCTCTAGGGACTCTTTCAGATCTATAACTACTCTACTACAGAACTACTAGATTCCCTTTCTGCTGTTCCATTCAAAAGATACCAACCATACATGCCAGATTTAAAGAAATGGACATTACAATACCCCTAAACTGTACAACCCTGCAGCAACCACCTGCACAGAGAAAATGCCTTTTAAGCTAACCTGATTCGTATCACTTCAACTAAAGCCTACATCACCAAGTTTCCTGAGTATGGAGAAGTGGATTAACAATTTGGTTAAGATCAAATGCAGAATATATAAAATCCCCTGGGCTTCCCTGGTGGCGCAGTGGTTGAGAGTCTGCCTGCCGATGCAGGGCACACGGGTTCGTGCCCCGGTCCGGGAAGATCCCACATGCCGCGGAGCGGCTGGGTCCGTGAGCCACGGCCGCCGAGCCTGCGCGTCCGGAGCCTGTGCTCCTCAACGGGAGAGGCCACAGCACTGAGAGGCCCGCGTACCGCAAAAAAAAAAAAAAAAAAAAAATTTAAAAAAATTTCAAACGATATCCCGAATTCAGCAAACTCATCAATAACCAACACCCCCTCTCTTATTCCATTCCGATTAATAATGGGAAAACATGGCTTTTAGTTCCAACATGATCACTGTGCAATCATTCTGCGCTACCAGAATGCATACAGAAAGGATCTTTTGATAACCTTTTAAGTACTCAAATATGTGTTTCACTGAAACCTATAGCCCCTGCTAAACTCAAAGTACCGACAATTCTACCAGGCCCTCCGAAATCCAGAACAGCAGCGCTGTTAGCACTTGCTATTACATTTTGACAGAACCTCCGCTCTTCGCTCAGTCCTGAGTCACAGATCCATCCAGCTTTAGTTACCTCCGCCTGGGGTAGATAGATAGATATGATACAACCAGACCAGCTTCTCAGTCCAGACTTTTCGCCTATTTCATTCGTTCCTGAGAATGTTAACAACGCTTCAATACTCAACGTTCACCGCATTTTGAGGCTCCATCCAATTGTGAGAATTTATTAAGACAGCGCTGGAGTAACTATGGCGTAAAGGATTCTACCACTTAAATCTAATTATCACAGGTACTAGGTTAACTAGTTATGGTAGGATTATTCTGTCTATTTACTATTCCAACAATTTAACAAGATAGCCTGTGAATAAAATAATAGGATAAGGACTTGAAAACACCAGTTACGAAGTAAAAACAAAAAATTTACATATGCAGATAAGGCTCTTCTGCCCCAGATATTTTTTCTGGCCCTCGTTCAAAGCAGTACTAAAACAGTAGAAAGACCCTTTCCAGAATCTTCCTTTTCACGGTAAAAATAAGGAGTTTTCTGTCAAGTATAAAGCATCTGGCAGCTTTACTCGATTTGATCAATTTAGTGGCAAACGTTCCTAGCTGTGTAACTAACCAGCCTTCCTGCAAAGAGCCAAATACTTAAGAAAGGAAAGAAAACTCCCCCAAACGCCCAGGACTGAGAACAATCTGCAAAAACCCGCGGCCCCTCTCGCTAGGCGCCGCGGGGGGAGCAGAGGCAAGGCCCTCGCCGCAGCGCGGTGACAGGCCCCGCCGACGCCGAGCCCGCACACACGCGAGCTCGACGTGCCGCCCAAGTCCCGCCCCGCCGAGGCGGGCAAGGCGAGCGCGGCCGCGGGCAGGATCCGGCCTGCACGCGGGGCGGGCGAGAGGAGGGCCGGGCGGGCGCCCCCGCCCCCCTCGGAAGGCGCCTCCCGGGATCACTTGAGGCTCCGGGTTGGGGCGGGGGCGGAGCCGGGACAGCGACGCCCCCCAGAGGAAGGCCGGGGAAAGGCGGCGGCCCAGCCCGGGCGCGAGGTCCAGGCCGCGCAGCCCCGCCAACGCCCTCCCGCGTCCCCGGGCCTCGCGGGGAGACGGCCTCGCGGCCGGCCGGCCGGGGGCCGCGAACAACGGGCCCTGGGCCGGCTGTTGGCCGAGCACGCCCCGCCCCGCCCCGCCCCGCCCGAGCAAACTACGCCATTGCGGCCTAGCGGGCGGCGCCGCGCCTCCGCCGCCATCTTCGCCGCGCCGCCGCCCGCCGCCCCCGCCGCGGCCCGCCATCTTTTGGGGCCGCCATACTTGCCCCGCGAAGAAGATGGCGGCGCCCATCACACACATAAAACATGGCTTCCCTTCAAAACAAAAACATCCCGGGGGCCGGCGCGCGCCGGCGCTCACCTGAGGACCACATGGTGACCGAGAACTCGCCCTCCAGGGTCTTGATCTGCACCTGCTTCTGCTCCCACTTCTTGTTGCCCGCGTCCGCGCCGCCCGCCGCCCCGGCCCCGCCGCCGAGGTAGCCCTTCTTGCCGCTCTTCTTGCCGCCGCCCTTCTTGACGCGGCCGCCGCCCGACGACGACGAGCCGCCGCCGCCGCTCTTGCCCGCCGCCGCCACGGTGACCAGCGTCTGCTCAATGTAGTCGTCGTCGCCGCCGGCAGGCGCGGGTACCGGGATGAGGATCTGGTCCTCGAAGCCGTCCTCGGCGCGCAGCCCGTCCGAGTCGTCGCCGCCCACCACCTCCTCGCGCGTCTGCACCAGGATCACCTCCTGGTGGTGGTGCACCTGGGTCGGGTCGTCGGTGACGAGCGGCTGCAGCGCGATCATGGGCGGGTGGTGATGGTGGTGGTGGTGGTGGTGGTGGCCGCCCGCGTGCCCGTGGCCGCCCCCGCCGCCGTGGTCGCCGCCGCCGCCGTCCTCGTCGTCGTCGTCGTCCTCCTCCTCCTCGCCCACCACCGTGGTCTCGATGGTCTCCACCGGGATGGTCTCCACCTCGATCTCGTGCAGCTCCACGATCTCGGCCGGCATCTCCGAGCCGTCCGTGGCGATGTAGAGGGTGTCGCCCGAGGCCATGACTGAGGGCTCGGCCGCCACGGCCGCGGCGGCCTCAGCTCCGGGGCTGCGGGCAGGCGGGCGAGGAGGCAGCCGGCCGTGGGGAAGGAAGGCAGAGGGAGGAAGGCGGCGGGCGGGCGGGGGGAGAGGGGGCGGGCGGCGGGGGGAAGGGGCGGGCGCGGCGGCGGCGGCGGCGGGCTTCCCCGCCTCCTCGCCTCGGTGCGCCCCGCGCTCGCTCGGCCGCTGCTCGCCCCGGCGCCCCGCCGCGCCTCGGCCGCCCGCTTTGGCCGCGCCTCCTCCCGCCCTCCGGGCTGGCGCTCCGCTTTCCCCTTCCTCCTGCGCCTCCGCCTCCTTCCACACAAATACCAACTCCTCACCCCGAGCCCAGATCTCGCCGCCGCCGCCGCCGCCACACTCCGCTCAGGCTCGGCCTCGCGAGACTTCCGTGCAGCCTCGGCCCGCCCCGCCTCGCTCCTACTTGCCTGCTCGCCCTCTCGCTCCTCCTCCTCTGCCAATCGATCTGCCCGTTCGCCGCCGCGGCCCAGCCCACTCAACCCGGGCTCCTCCCGGATTGGGGCCGCCGGGACGGCCTCCGCGCGCGCTGGCTGGCCGCTGCGCGTGACGTCAGCGCGCCGCCGCCGCGGCCGCCGCCGCCGCCAGTCGCGCGGCCCCCGCCCTTCGCGGTGCCATAGGTGCGGAGCCCGCCGCCCCGGGCCCGGGCCGCACTCGGGAGCGGGGCGTCGACGCTGCAGCCGCCGCCTTGGAGCCGGTGAGCCGTCCGCGCGGCCCCCGGCGCCGCGGGGGAGGGGACCTGCGGGGCAGGGCGGGGCCGGCTGAGCGCAGGGTCCCGGCCGGTGGGCGGCCCGGGGGCCGCGAGGGGGAGCGGGCGGCGCGCGCGGGGCGGTCCCGGCGCCCCAATAAAGTCTGCTTTGACGAGAAACGCTTGTGCCTCCTTTTTCATGTCGGGCGGCGTTCGCTCTTGACGCCTAGCTTCGGGCGGGCGATGGCGGCCGAGTGAGGGAGGAGGGCCAGGCCAACAAAGGAGGGTGGGCGGGCGGGCATTGGAGGGAAACGTCCGCCGGCGGCCGCGGGTCGGCACATATCGCCGCGAGCGCCCCGTCCCCGCTGGGTCCGGGACTGAGCGCAGGTGGGCTGCACGCGGGGCGGGGCGGGCGGAAGCGGCGCGCGGAGCCCCCAGGTCCACTGTTGGGAGGATGTCCGTTATCCTTTTGTGACCCGCGGAAACCTGAGACGAAGCCGTTGGGTGCCTGCTTCCCCATAGGTCTTAAGAACAGCAGGGTCCCGGCCGCTGGTCCGGTACCTTGGCTTTCGAAAATTTCCTTCTGAGCTTCCCTTTCTTCGCTCTCCAGCCAATCATTGTTTCCCTCGACCACCGTCTTCACCTCTTTCTCACTTGCATAGACGCTCCTCCTAATGCCCACCAGGCTTTGCATTTGTTTCCTCGTTGAAAATTCTACAATTTTCCCGCACTGTTCTTAATACCTGCAGCAGAGCCTATATTTTTCCTGGCACGAATTAGCGGCAATTAACCCTTCCTGAATAGCTGCGGTGAAGTGGTTTTGCCCTTATTCATTGTTTTGGTCGACCTGACTTTGAGTTTGAAGCAACAGAAATAAAAACTGGTTTTTAAGAAAGAAAATCATGTGAAAGTGAGAAACTGGGAAGGTGTGTCTTTGTTGTACCCGTTTGGCCAATTTAACGGCTGAGTGAATTTCTCAAACGTGTATATTCACAACGTTTAGCCTTGTCTTTTGGAACAGTGTTCTTGAAGGTGAACACCGTGATTATTCTGAACTGTAATATATACATTAATCTTAGATCCAACTTATTAAAGCAAGCAGGTGTCTTTCTTGAGAACCTTTAGAGAAAGAGGTTTGTGTGTTCTGATTAAAAAGTGACTTTGTCAATCTCGTTTAGTCCGTGCTTATTTTTCAACGGCATTGGACTTGATATTTGAGGATGTTGGTATAGGGAGTGAAAAATTAGATCGTTGTCTCTGAGTTTTAAATTCTGAGTAATTCCCATTGGAATGCTACACCCACACAGTTTGACAAAGTCAAGTCTGTTGAAATAAGTCATTTCTGGCTTCGTGGCTTATAAATTCTGCATAAATATTTCACAAATGAAAACGAATTGTGGGAGAATTTTTATGTGGCTTAATTAATTTCACTTTCCCCACTCTAGTAATTGATGGGAGGATGTCTTTGCAAGTAGTTGATGCTTCCCCATAGATACAAGAGAAATGGGGGAAGTACCCAGTTAGGCAGCCTAGCTCCTGAGTCACAGGTCTACAGACTTCACAGTCAAGTGGAGAAAGCTGAAGAGGGTTTATCTGTCAGGAAGGGTGGTAGGTGGGAGAAAGCACTGAGATGGTCCAGCTATTCACCTGCTGCATGAAGAGCTTTTAAAAATTGCCCCAGAGCAGGTGACCTGTTAGATAGGTCTTGAGTTTTCCATGGTGGGAGAGATTCTTGTCTTGTGTTCTTTAGCTATGGAGTACCTTATGAATAGGCATGCAAAGACACGATGCTGTATTTGCTCTAGCTTGCTTGCATTTGCTGCTAAAGGTGAAAATCCATTTAAAAGGACAGGTTAAAGTGCAGTTCCAGAGCCATGGGCCTCTAAAGGTAGGGATAATTTCACTGCTTTTATCCTGTTCTGTTTGGGCAGAATAAACTGGGCCAATGAACCTTCCCTCGGAACTTCTAGAGTCGTTTTGTCTTGGCAGCAAGAAAATTGACTGACCCCACTTAATTAAACTGGGTATTTTACAGCCATGTTTGTGTGCTTTTATCCTTCCAACTGAGGGCAAAGACCACGGCTGGGTCCGTCTACAGCCTAATGCCTTGTACATGGAATGATTGTTGGTTCATCAAAAAATGAAGGCACCATGACAGAGAGGACTTCTGTGTGAAAGTGCTCGGCCATTTTAGGTGTCTCAAAAGCTCCAATGAGGGCTTCCCTGGTGGCGCAGTGGTTGAGAGTCCGCCTGCCGACGCAGGGGACACGGGTTCATGCCCCGGTCCGGGAAGATCCCACATGCCGCGAAGCGGCTGTGCCCGTGAGCCATGGCCGCTGAGCCTGCGCGTCCGGAGCCTGTTGCTCCGCAAACGGGAGAGGCCACAGCAGTGAGAGGCCCACATACCGCAAA
The DNA here is from genome assembly GCF_963924675.1 of Phocoena phocoena. Lineage (NCBI taxonomy): Eukaryota > Metazoa > Chordata > Mammalia > Artiodactyla > Phocoenidae > Phocoena > Phocoena phocoena. Next base: position 4,531,451 of record NC_089220.1, read on the forward strand.
AAAAGAAAAAAAAAAAAAGCTCCAACGACTTCCAGTCCACCGTGGAAATGAATGTCAACAACTATAGAAGAAAGTAGAAGGTTGGAAGAATCCTCTAAGAGTTGTGTAAGGTTTCTAGAATCTTTGAGAAGTTAGAGCTCACTAATGGCTGAGGAGATGTGACACATATCCTGCAAGGAGTGTGTCCCTTGACAGGACAGCACAGGACAAAGGTGTGGACTGTTACCCACAGCTCTTTGGATGGCTTCTCTCCTCCCTCATTCCTAATGGTTCCGTTCCGGAAACCTCCATTAAATTTCCAACTCAGCTTTAAGACCATGTGGTTTAGGAAGGGACATGCGTGGAGAGGAGGGGAGAGGGTGGGAGTGGGTGGTAGAATAAAGGATGTGAATTGAGAGACACCTAGTATCTCTTTCTCTCCTTTTTTCAGAGTATCTTCTCATTTATTAATTATAGGGAGGCTAGCGATGAAATCTGATTCTACCTTATTTTTATTTCTAACAGATCGGAAATGATTCAGGCAGTGAACTCATGCTAAGTAATGTCCCTTACCACAAACTAGTTTGGCTGTCTCGTGAAATTGCTTTTTGGTTAGTTCTAATGTCTAGTTCTTTTGGAGTTACTTCTAGCAGGTAGTTGGTGCTGTGCATTGGTTACTGTATGGAGAATATTAGCCCAGTCTCTGTTTTGCAGTTAAGGAAACCAGCTGAGAGAGGAGCTGCTGAAGGTCACATTGCAGCGTAGTGATGGGGCTGCAGCTAGAGCTTTGCCTTTTGTTAGGCTAGAAATCTTTTTACATTTGCTGATCGGACCCTGTTCCAGATCCATGCTGAGTTTCCAATAAAACATGTAGAAAAATCAGGATGAAAATTTGTGTTTCTGCATCTAAATTAGTTACCCCTAGTTTGGATCAATACAAGTTAATTGAAAAACTATAGGTGTGTACACATTTTCCTAATCATCTAAACTATAGTGTGTTCTTGATTGTGGAATTTTTGAAACCTGGGCTATTTAGGGGATACTCCTCCCTTCCCCCAAAATCAATGCATACATTAGATTTGGAGCTTAAATTGTGGTGGAATACCTTAACCATACAAGTCTGTAAAGCTAACACCATTTCTGCAACGTTTCATGTCCTTCGCTTTTATAGGGTCTTAGACTCTTTTTCTGAGGCTAAGTGGTTTAGTACAGTAGATGAATCTGGTTATTGCCCGTAAGTCTAAGGAAAGTTGAAATCTCTAGTGATAAATTCGCCTTGTTTTTCTCTACTTCGCTCGTTGTGTGCCCCTCCAAAGTAGAAGCTAAATCAACTTCTTTGTACTGCAGTTGCTCCTGCCACCTGCCCATCCAAATGAATGTCACCCATGTGATTGAACAGAATGAATGGAAAGTTCTGTCTCGATCCGCGGTAGCTTGTTTCACGGCATACTTACTGCAGCGCAGAAATACAGGAAGCCGAGCCACTCCTGCATCGGTGTGTGAGGCAGGTCAGTGCTGGAGCTCTGTGAGAGTGGGCTGGACACGCAGCCTCTGTTAGGGATTTTCTCCGTTTGCTAAAGAGGAGTGACGGGCGGATTAGGTGAGCCCAGCTGTTCATCCCTGTTTGTCAAGCACCTGCTCTGCGAGGCTGGAGAATACTGCCCTGCCGTTAACCAAACAATGCGCCCAGGTGGGACACAGGCTATGACCAGAGAGCTCAGAGATACCGGTCTCACTTCCACTTGGCAGTCCTGACAAGAAGTGGAGAGTCTGGGGACAAGTGGACCTAGGCCAAGCTAGTCAGATAAAGCCCTTCCTGAGGAGGGGACATTTCACCTGGGACTTGAGAGTTAAATAAACCACCAAGTGCCAAGGCCAGTGCTTGGCTGCAAACCAGCTTTTTTTTTTTTTTTCTGAAATGTTAATTTCTATGTGAAAAGAAAGTAGATAAAATAAAGTGATAAATTTGTAAATATTTGCGATAAGCCCATAACACTCAGTGTAAAAGGGCTATTTTTGCCTCAGAAACTCATCAAATGAGCAAATTAATCCACCAAAACTGCTACTGAGATGCCTGAGGTTTTCTCAGTACTTGGTTACTGACATCATGTCCTTTTCTTTTTCGTTTTCGTTTTTTATGAGCCATTCCTTGTTCAGAGTTCCCACTTGAACTTGGGGATTAATAATGGAAATGGTCTTGGAGTTCCAGGCCTTGGAAGGTAGACCAGCTACAAAGGTACTTAGGAAGGCAAAACGGATGAGTGGCAGCAGTAGAGCAGTGCCGTCCAAACAGGTCGGGGCCTGGCTGTGCCCTTTGTCATCCAGGTGACATCCACAAGGTCTTGTAGCCTCTCGGGTCTTCATTTCTTCGGCTTCAAAACGGGCCTAACGGTGCCAGTCTTCAGGCTTACAGGAATCAGCCATGGTGGTAAGTAAACCGTGTGAAGGCTTGATGCTCCCCAGGACTGATTATATTTCCTTCTTACCATCTCGCTCCAGGTGAGCTAGCCTCTGCCACTCACCTCTCAGTTTCTGTGCTGGTTTCAGGGCTCATCCTTATAGGCTGGACCCAGTGCTTACTTGGTTTCTTAGAGCAGATAAGAATTCATTTGCTAGCCAGACTTTTCTTAAAGAGATTTGTCATATCAGTGATAAGTTTTGAATCTCCCCGAGCTAGGTGGATTACTGTCTACTAAAAGTAGGCTAAACAACTGCTTTTGTGTTTTCTGTGTCAATCAGAACTCAATTTCTCAACACTGGAGCTCTTTTTGGAAGTGGGTCGACATTGGGATCCAGCTGCTCGTGTCTTACTGGTCACTTTTCCCCTTGTGACACAGAGGTGCTTTGGCTGGAAAGGGTAGACCCAGGAAGACTTGGCAAGGGTGTCTTCGTCACGGTGGGGTCAACAGCTGCCACTCAGGGAAACAGCAGCCCAGAGGTGGCAGACAGAAGAGGATGAGCATCGGTCTCTTCTCTCCACGTCCCAGTACAGGGTTGCCAGCAAACTTCCTTAGCGCTTGTGTACAGTTTTAATTGGGGGATTTAAAGGGTGGGTGCAAAGGAAGAACTATCGTATTCTAAAGTATGCCATCCCCTTATTCCCCGAGGGATGGATTGGGAGTGTCCTTGCACTGTTTTGCGTAAACAGCGGTGTCATTGCAGCAAGAATGCGGTCGTGGATTGCCTGGATCTTTTCCTAGTGACTGACCAAATCATACCAAAGGCAGTGCCGACTGACATGGTTGGAGGCTAAAGCCATCACCCCACAATGCCCCTCTCTATCATCACCTCACTGTCTCCCATGCTCATCGAAGACCTGGCGCTTAAACTTATGTAATGTCTTTCTCTCAAACCTAAGCCATACCAGCCCCTGAGTCGTCTGAGTCACTCAGCCTATTTATGTTGGCTTCCGAAACTCCAGCTACCTTCATTCCCACCTCTTCGGCTGCCATATCCTGGTCCTTGTCATTCCTAGGAGCAGTGCCATATTTGGAATCTTTTTTTGTTTGTTTTTGGCTGCCCTGTGCAGCATGCGGGATCTTAGTTCCCTAACCAGGGATCGAACCCATGCCCCCTGCATTGGGAGCACAGAGTCTTAACCCCTGGACCGCCAGGGAAGTCCCACATTTGGAACATTAAACTCCCAATCTCCTATCCTCTCCAACTCTCACACCGTCTTTCCTGTTATCCCTTGATTTCAGCCTCAAACCTTCAATTTTCTAATCCCTCTTTCCTTCCCAGACCAGAACTCCACAATTGGTTACCAACATCCTCAGCTTCCCGCACTGCTTATGGCTGATAAAACGTCACCCTTGGGTCAACTCACTTTTGTCTGTATACTTCTGAGATCCTGGGATCTACTGGAAGAAACGCCACTTGCGTATGTAGAGTTCTGCAGTGACTTAGGGTCCCTGGCGTCACCTAAGTGATGTCACTTGACATTGCTTTTTACTTGTCCCGACTCAGCCCCCCTCCACCGTTTTGCTCAGCAGATTCTTTAAATTACTTGCCTCAAAGTTCATAAGAAATCTGCTTGTGTCCTCTCCGTCCCCACTGCAGTAGCCCACTTCCAATGCCTCCTACTTCAAGAAAGTTGGAAGGGTCAGAATTCATTCCCTCAGACACCAGCTCTCCCTTTGTGGCCGCTCCTGGATGAGCCTGTGTCCTGTCTCTACCTGTGTTCCCTCCTCCCCTTCCTCTCGGGCTCTGTGCCATCACTTGTCATCTCTCGTCTGTCCCTGGCTCTTCTGCCATTTGTCCCTGGCTCTTTTTCTTTGGATTAAGTCTCTCCTGGTCTTTATTTATTATTATTATTATTTAATATATTTATTTTTGGCTGCGTTGGGTCTTCGTTGCTGCACGCGGGCTTTCTCTAGTTGCAGCAAGCGGGGGCTACTCTTTGTTGCGGTGCGCGGGCTTCTCATTGCGGTGGCTTCTCTTGTTGCAGAGCACAGACTCTAGGTGCGCGGGCTTCAGTAGTTGTGGCACATGGACTCAGTAGTTTTAGCGCACAGGCTTAGTTTGCTCCGCGGCATGTGGGATCCTCCCGGACCAGGGCTCATCCCCTGCCTTGGCAGGCGGATTCTTAACCACTGCACCACCAGGGAAGTCCCTCTCCTGGTCTTCAGAAACAAGGCTGTCTCTTGACCCTGTGTCTCCTTGTAGCCATTGCCCATCTCCTTCCATTCCCAGCTAAGCCTCCTGAGACCAGGTCTGTGTTGAGAGTTTTTGCTCCATCTGTTGAGCTGCAGGTACTGTGTCCTCACCTGCTGTGGTGCCCTGCCCAGGTGAGGCTTTTCTGACCTCGTTTTCTCATCCTTTCTTGCACTTGATGTGGCCGGCTGCTCGGTCCCCGGATTCCTTCCTTAGCTCTGCTGTCCATCTTCTCGCTTCTGACTTTTCCTCCTCTTGGCCCTCTTCTGCATGCTGTCCTGCGTCACCTTATCCACCCCTGTGGCCTTAACGGCCACCTGCGTGCTGAGCAGTCTTAGCTTCTGTCTTTAGTCTGGATTCTCCAGAGAGCTCTAGACGCACATCCACTGTCCCCACTCAGTGTCCCACGGGGTCTCCCTAACAACCTTCTTGCCCTCTTCCTCTCGGGTACCTACCCTCTCACCAGTCACACCCAGTTGCCCGGGGCCGAAATCTGGAAATCATCTGACTCCTCTGGCTCCGTAATCCCCGTGTATAGCCACCAAGTCCTCCTAAATATTTTTCAAACCAACTTTTCTCCATTCCTGCTCTTACTGTCTTGGTGCAGGCCTTGGCTCTCTCTCACCTAAAGCTTTGGCGACCAGTCGCTCTACCTGCCTCCAGCCCTCTCTGTTCCCAAGGCTCTCCTGGGTTTTTCTAACATGCACATGGGACCACATTACTCCAGTTCAAACTCGGGATGGAGCTGCTCCTCAGCCAGGCATTCCTAAACCTGCCGGCCTCGTTTTCTGTCCTTCCCGCTACTCCCGGATACATGCACCACAAGAGTTCACACCTTTGTTTTCAGACTGTTTTTCTCTGCCTAGGAGATCCTTTCTCACCTCCTTCGACCTTATTCCTCTTCCGAAACAGCTCAGATGACCTCTCTAGGAAGCCTTCCTAGGGGGGGAATTTCCATAGCATTCTGACCAAATTGCTCTCGCTCTCCTCACATTATAATGAAAACGGCTGTTAATGTTGCTGCTGGTCCACAACACTGCACATGCTTTGAGGGCAGGGAGTTTCTCGTCCGCCCTGTCAGAGCAGAAGTGCCCGTTGATGCTCCTTCCTGTGTCCTCCAGCGCTGCTGCACGTGGAATAAAGTCCCGAATCCTTGGCTGGGCTCGAAGGAAGCATGGCATAGCAGGGAAAAAATAGGAGTTTTGATCAGACAGACCCGGTTTTGAATATTTGCTCCACTATTTATAAGCTAAGTGATCTCAGGTGAGTTTGTTGACCTCTCTGGGCCGTTTCTTTCTTTTTTTTTGGTATTTCAGATAAACAAGTCTTCCTTGTTTATTTGAAATTCAGATTTAACTGGCTGTCCTGTGTTTTGTCTGGCAACCTCACCTTGGAATAATGCCCCAATTTTCAGTCCTCTTCTTTTTCCTCCCTCTACTCACATTTCTTTCTCTCTTTTTTTTTGGCCAGGCCACGTGGCTGGTGGGATCTCAGTTCCTCGACCAGGGACTGAACCTGGGCCCCGGCAGTGAAAACCGGGAATCCTTACCACTAGGCCACCAGGAGACCCCCTCTGGGCCAGTTTCTTGATCTGTAAAATCAGAATATTACTATTCAAGATTGTTGTAACGTTTGATCTAAATAATACGCACAATGCTCCTGGCATGTAATAGGTACGAAATAAATTCCCTCACCTCTTCCTGGTTTTCACTCTCCCTCCTGCTGCTTCCCGGCACCACCCCACCCCCGCAGTTCCGCCTCACAGAAGCGTCATTGTTGGTGAATCTGCCCCTTCATTTTCCGCCTTTGTTCATACTCCCGTTCTTTAAGGAATGCCTTCCTCACGCTCAGTTCCGAGCCTGCCTCAGGGCGTCCTAGACCCTCCAGTTGCAAATAACGCCCTCCCTGGTCTTCCGTTTCTCCGCAGCATGGAAAATTCCCAACTTGCTATGCAGTTAGCTGTCTTTTACTTTAATTACTTGTAGATAGTTCCTGAGTTGGAAGCTTCCGGAAGGTAGGGATGTTTCTTCTGCTTTCTCGTAGCTGTTCCTGCATCTGAGTTACTCAGGGCCTGGAACACCCTAAGTGTTAAATAAATGGTGGTGTACTTTGATGGGGGTTGGTGGGGACAGGAAAATGCTGCTTCATGGGCCAAGCAGCGTGGCAGAGTCTTAAAGTAATCAGACGCTGGGAACCCTGAATTTAGCTTACTCGTCCTTAAGATGTTTTGAGTAGTAAGAATTTCCACGTTTGCGAGCAAATAAGTGTCTGGAAATTAGACATAATTCTAGGAAATTCAAACAGTGAAAACTGGTTTATAATGTGAAACAAGTAAAGAAGATTGCTTATCCCAAACTACATGCAAGTGTATATTTCTAATTATTTCTCAAAAGTGTCTTCAAAAATGAAACCCTTTAAGGAGACTGTGCTTTGGAAAAACGGTCTTATTTTGACCTGCACAAAGCCCACACAGTCTTTGCTCCAGCCCTCTCAAAGCAAACGTTTTACTACAAGCAAACCCCCAGTGCCACTGCCACAACAAAGAGGGAGTCCACGTAGAAAGACCATTTCCTGCCGAAGTAAATGCCTTGATTCATGTATTAATCCAGTGGTAAGCAGGTAACAATGCTGCTTGTGTTACAGGCAGGTAGAGGTGTTTTATAGATCTGCTCACACACATCTCTCCAGCCATGAAGTGGTAGTTTCCCTTGGACGCTTACTCATCCCTTTTGTTTTTCCCCAAACCACTGAATTCTAGATGCAAAGGCTACTCGATGAAAGACTACAGTCTGTCCGCTTCTGGCTTCCACCTGTAGCGGGCCTGGCCATGTTCAGCTGTGACTTCATGGTGTCAAGGTTCACTGGAACTCATCCCTTTCAGTGTTCAGAGCTGCAAACCAGCCACTGCTTGCTTTCACATGTATGTAGCTTTTAAATCGCCTTTCCCCATCCTCTATTCAAACCGTTGCTTTTCTTAGGATCCAAATTTAGTGACTTACCTGTTACATACCAGATGTAATATGTGGATCTTCATCTTATTGGCTGTGTCTGTCATAGGAGCCTATGGAGACGGGAGGCGTCTTGACTGTCGTCCATCACGTTATTCCACCAGCTCGATGTTAGCTACTGACTCTCACATAGCCTTTATGTAAGCTGGGGTCGTACATCAGAAATCCCTTCTAGAAACAGCCTCGAAGAGTGGTTGAACACGTTACTGTATGTCACGCGGATGTACGTGTGTGCGTTTGTTTAGCAGAATACATCAGGTCCCTGTGGCATCCACTCTGGTGTCTGGCCAGCGACCACTCTTCTCCCTGCATCCAATGCTCCCTCCTTACAGAGCCCCAGTTTTTTCTTCGGGTAGCAGGTAGAAATCTGCTCCTTCGGGAAGAGGGTGGAACTATCTTAGCTCGGGGGATAAATCATGATTGGCTAAACAGCGAAGGCAGTCCTTTTTAAAAAAAAAATTTTTTTTTTTTAATTTATTTTTGGGCCACGCCACATGGCTTGCGGGATCTGCGTTCCCCGAGCAGGGATCAAACCCAGGTCCCCAGCAGTGGAAGCACAGTGTCCTAACTGCTGGACCGCCAGGAAGTCCCTTTTTTTTCCCCCCAAGGCAGTCTTACTTCCTTTAGCCAGTGATGGATGTGAAAAGGAGTTGGGAAGAATGTGACCCAGTTCTGGCCAGTGAAATATTAAGGAAAACATATGTTACTTTAGAGGCTTCCCTTCCCTAATAAGAAGATAAAGCCCCAAGAGAAGACAGCCCCTCTTCTTCCTTCCTGCCCAGAAACCGGCGTGATGACGAGGACTGTGTGGAAAGGCGAAGGGAATTGCAGAGTCAGGGGTCAGGCCTGTGGAGCCGTGAACCCACTGCTCCCACTGGGCTTCTCACGTAAACCCTTGTCCTGGGGTGCGAGGAACTTGCAGGGGCCCATTCTTGACCTACTGCCACAGGGGAGACTGTAAGTTGTTCCCTTGGGGAACGAGAGACCAGGGAATGGGATGGAGGGGAAGGGACATTGAAGGGGGTGTTACCGTTCTGCGTGTCTAAAGTGTTGTCTCTTGGTAATTTTATGGTCCGTCCGTATGGAATCCACGGGATAGATTTTATATGTAATGATTTTTAATTTTGTAAACGTTTTTAATATGAAAAAATGCTACGATACAATAATAAGCAAAAAATGTAACACATTTGTGTATATATTATAATCCCAACTCTTTTGAGGGAAAGGTATAGGAGAAGTGGAAAGTAAACATGTCAAAACAGTGTCGTTTGCTTCCGGGAACTAGGATTTTGAGCAGTTGGGGTTTATGTGGTAGGTTTTTGTTTGTTTGTTTGTTTATATTTGTGTGCAGTTATCACACATGTATTTTTACTTTTAGATTTTTTTATTGTGGTAAAAGACATAAAATTTACCATCATAGGCATGTTTAAATGTGCAGGTCGTTGGTGTTAAGTATGTTTGTATGGTTGTACATCCATCACCACCGTCCATCCCCAGAACTCTTTTCATCTTGTCAAACTGAAACTCTGTTCCTGTTGAACAGTAACTCCCCACTTGCCACTCCCTGCAGCCTCTGACACTCACCATTCACCTTCTGTCTCTGTAAATTTGACTTCTAGGTACCTCACTCGTATGCGTAAATCACGCAGTGTTTGTCCTGTTATTGTCTGGCTTATTTCACTTAACAAAATATCCTCAGTATTCATCCATGTCATGAGGTATGTCAGAATTTCCTTCCTTGTTAAGGCCAAATAATGGTCCTTCGTATGTATATATCACATTTTGCTAATCCACTCATCCCTCAGTGGACACTTGGGTTGTTTCCACATTTTAGGTGTTGTGAATAATGCTGCCGTGAACATGGGTGTACAAATAAACAAGTATTTTATAATTTTTTTTTTAAGTAGCAAGTGAAGAAAAGCTCGTGGAAGCCAAATTATCCGTATTAAATTTGTGCTTTTTTCCCATCATTTCCCGTTTTGTATCAGATCTTTTGGATACTTTAGACAACTAACTATACCATTTCCCTATCAGAAGGAAGAATGGTGGCTGGGAGCTTTCTCCCCATTTAAAAACCTAAGAGTAGTGAAGTGGTTAACCATTTTCAAGCGTTCTACCTACCTCCCCCCTTCCCTCGTAGTTAAAGAGCAGGTTATTTGACTTCTTACCACCTGAGAATGCTCCCCTAGTACCTGTCGGCCCCCCGCCTCGGAGACCGTCCCTGGAGAGCCGCTCACTGTGCCCACATCCCTGGGTGTTCCTGCAGCACTCAGAAGGTGTAGTGGCGTCATCAGTTTCCCCAGCGAACTACACAGAAAGCAAGAGAGCAGCAAGTTCAAGTCACTAGATTAGGTGCTCCCACGTGGCAGCCACCCCGCTAGTCACCCAGGGGTCAGCGAAGAACAGGCCCACCGGGTACCAGACGGCCTTCAGGGAACCTGTTGCTCCAGGTGGAAGAGGCAGTGTTAGAATCCACAAACTTGGTGGGCGTCGTGGAATTTGAGCCCAGAGGGGAGTTTCCTGGTGGCCTAGTGGTTAGGATTTGATGTTTTCACTGCCGTGGCCTGGGTTCAGTCCCTGGTTGGGGAACTGAGATCCTGCAAGCTGCACAGCATGGCCAAAAAAAAAAAAAAAATAGAATTTGAGTCCAGAGCCCCTAGACCTGATTTCGTCCAGCCACGTGAGACACTTAGGCGAGGCATTCAGGCTGTAGGTTCAGCTGAAAGGGCCTTTCCCGCGCTCATCCTGGTTGACGGCCATCGTCTGTGAGCTCTGACCATCCAGGCAGACCCAAGTCAGCTCTTTGGCCCTAACCTCCTCTTACAAGCCTCCTGTCAGCCCTACTCCTTCCTCCTTTGCAAGATGTCACTGTGCGGTCACACTGGGTGTGCCTTGTCCCTCCCTGCCTTTCCTTCCTTCTGGAATGTCTTCCTCCCCAGGCTCCACCTCTGCCCGCTGGATCCTTCAACTTCCACCTCAAAGGCCACCTCCTTAGCACTCCAGCCGGGCAGGGCAGAAGCCCTCCCTGTTTGATCCACCTCTGTTCTCTGATCGGTGCGCCGTTTATGTTCCGTGTGGCAGCAGGCTTGCGGTTGTGCTTGTGTGTATGTGTTGTCGGCTCCTCTCTCCCCTGCGTCGTCCCCATCCTCTCCCCACCCCCCCAGATATAGATATACAGATAATCTTTATGTTATATGAGCATGAAGAAAGGAACGGGAATGTACCCACTCTTTAGTTAGTAACGGTCACCTTAGGCGAGGCAAGGGAGAATGTAAAGAATTGAAAACAAGCTTATCTACTGAGCTCTGAGGAAGTGCGGGGAAATAAGCTGGAAGGAGGCAGGCAGCGCACATCTGGGTCACTAGGAAGGAGGCTGAGGATGGCATCACGGCTCTTCCTGCTGGTTATGGGTTACGTCAGCAACTCGGGGCAGAGGAGCTGGAGCCTGCTTCCAGAAGCATGGCGTATTTTTATATTCCTGGTGAACTAAATAGAATTCTTATTTATGGGAGAACAGGCACAGTCGCCCTCTCATCACCCGGGCCTCTCGCTGCCTATGTGGGGCTGCGGCCCTGTCGCCCACCGCTTCCCCCTCTGCACCCAGCTCTCCCTCCTCTTGATTCTCTCCTTTCTGCACCTTGTCTCCCTGGCTTCTTCCCGGGCTTTCCTCTCCTCCTCTGTTGTTTTCCCTTTTCCTGTCCCCATACGTCATCCTTCCCTCCCCGGCTTCACTGGCTCCTCCCTTTTCAGTATAAAGTTAATGTATACGCTTCACGCTTGTTCTATTTATTGGCTGTGGCTTCGTGTGTTATTAATAGAGCAGTAGATAAGTTATGGTTTGGAGCTTCTTTTCCCCTAGAAAAATTCCAGCCCAAGTTACTTTTTCAGTCAGTGGGCTTTAATTGATTTTTCTCCCCCAATCAATGATCTTCTACAGAAAAGCTCCCCACTGCCCTGTGAAATACAGGCCTGGGAAAGAGGCCCAGAGACTCAGCTCTGTGGGAGCTGAACTCTGGCCCTCTCCGGCCCCCCAGCTCCACGCTTTCCCCGCCGCCCACCCACTGCACCGACCAAAACCTGGGAACAGGCCTTCTCCCTCCCCATCCAGTCCCTGGCACCAGCAGCGTCGGGCCTGTGGGGAGTTTTTCTCCCTCTGCCTCCTGGGAAGGAGGATGGGCTGGGCACCTTCTTCCCTGCTCTGCTTCCCAGACTCCCTGGTCGCTGGGGTTCTGGGTGAAAATCGGGTTTCTTCGATCAGATACTCAATTTTGGAAGGCTGAAATAAAGTGTCAGCTTTGCCGTGTACAGGCATATGCAGTGTGTAAATGACAGGCTGAATTTAAAGCAGGAGGTGGCAGTGCAGTTAGTTCGTTCCTTCATTCGTTTGTTCATTGGTTCTACCCCCTCTCTGACGCTGAGGGCTGTTTTGCGTTGGGAATTGGAAAGACAGAGGCTCTGGAGGGAAATCACTTCCAGTCCAGTTCCCATATTGAGCACCCCTCCGTGCAAGGCTTCCCAGTACTTGGTTTTCTGGCGAGAAAGATCACAGAGACACCAGCGCATCCACGGCTGTACCTCCAGCCGTCACCCTGCCTTCTGATCCCTGGGTCAGCTCCCTGCTTGCACACCTTTGAATTCGGCAATCCCGGTGCTGGCCTTCCTGGTCTGGGCCCTTGTTCGTGGTTCAGCCATCCCTGGATCTCTGGCCCATTGTTTTCAGCCCATCCAGTGATTTTGTAAATTAATTCCCTGTGTTAACCCCTGTCGGTTTAAAATATAACCAATGCAGGGGTTCCCTGGTGGTGCAGTGGTTAAGAATCCGCCCGCCGATGCGGGGGACACGATTTGGAGCCCTGGTCCGGGAAGATCCCACATGCCGCAGAGCAGCTAAGCCTGTGCGCCACAACTACTGAGCCTGCGCTCTAGAGCCCACGAGCCACAACTACTGAAGCCTGCGCACAGAGCCCATGCTCTGCACCAAGAGAAACCCCCACACTGCAGTGAAGAGTAGCCCCCGCTCACCGCAACTAGAGAAAGCCCAAAGTCCCAACGCAGCCAAAAATAAATAAATAAATTTATTTTTTAAATAAATGAATAAAATAAGAAATATAACCACTGCAGAGAGAGAGCCTGCTAAGGACTAAATGTTTCCCCGAGCAAAATTCATGTGTTGAAATCCAGTCTCCAATGTGATGGTATTAATTAAGAGGTGGGACTTTGGGGAGGTGATTAGGTCATGAGAGTGGAGCCCTTGTGAATGGGATTAGTGCCCTAATGGACCCCAGAGAGCTCCTCTGCTCCTTCTGCCCTGTGAGGACACAGTGAGAAAACGGGTATCTGCAGCCAGGAAGAGACCTCTCACCAGGACCCGACCGTGCTGGCACCCTGACCTCAGGCTTCCAGCCTCCAGAACTGTGGGAAATAAATATCTGTTGTTTATAAGCCACCCAGCCTATGGCACTATGTTACAGCGGCCTGGCTAAGACAGAGCCATCTCTCACCATCCGCACTGGGCAGCAACCCCTCCCCATTTTTCCTTCTCCCTTCCCCTGCAGCATCGTGGCGTGTAGTTCTGTACTGCTTTGGGTACCTGTTGTTTCTCTCTCCTCCTTCCATTGTTAGCAAGCAGCTAGTTTCCCAGGCCTTGTACAGAGAGGTGCTTAATATGGAATCTGGACTAAAGTGACTTCCCAGAGCCTCTGTCTTTCTAATTCCCAATGCAAAATGGGTCAGGGAAGGGGTAGAACTAACTAGCTGTCACTTCCTGCTTTAAACTCAGCCTATCATTGACACACTGAATATACCTGGGGGTGGTTTAACACCTGGCAGGGCCCCCTGCCCTTAAACCTAGTTGCTGGTTGGTTTTAACAAAGCTCTGATTCCAAAGCCCATCAAGGAATTCTAGCAGGACCTGGGTCATGGGTGTGGCTCTGTCCTCAGGGCAGGTTCTGGCCTACCTCAGGGACAAAGAAGCTCCTCTGCCTTAAATGAGGCTGGAATCTGTATCAGCTCAAAAGTTGTAAAACAAATACGAGCTATTTCTGGAGTGGAACAACTGCCTCGGGATCCAGGTGAGGTGAGGAAGCCGCCTGGATTTGCAGGAGAGGCAAGTGGGGCACACAGGACGGAGGCGCCTTCCTGGAGCTACAGTAGGCCGGCCGGCCCTTCCAGTGCGAACCTGCACTGTGGGGCTTCCAAACGACCTTAAAGCTTTCCGAGTTAACTGGGCCCAAAGGGTGTAAAGCCAAGGGGAGAGGCGGCCGAGCAGCGCGTGCTTGTGTGGGCTCTGGGTCGCTCCTGGGAGCCTGACCCCGCCTTACCTTATGGTTGGGGAGGGAAACGCCACAGGAGCCACTAAGTGCGAGCCGTGGGAAGCGCCCCGCATCTGCTGTGCTTTTCTTTTCTGTTTTTTAAATTGAACTAAAACATAATCTCTGTATACAGTATAAACTTTTTCTTCTTCTTTTTTTTTTTTTTTTTTTTTGCCCGTGCCTTGCGGCTGGCGGGGTCTTAGTTCCCCGACCAGGGATCAAACCCGGGCCCAATATAAACTATTAATAGATACCCAAATACAATATGGTTTTTCAAATGAAATCATGTGTATAGCATTGTATTCATAAAGTACGCTAATCAAAGCTATACAACATTAACAGCAAATCCAAATGGAGATATTCCTCTGAATTCCACATTTCATCGAGCGTCAGAAACCACCAGCCTTTTAGTCGTGGTGCATTATTCTATATCTGCATTCTGTGCATCAGAGTGGACCCCTGGGTTTTATTTCACTTTCTGTGGGACATTCTCCACAGATATGTACCATCCTCTGCCGCTTTGGGGGTTGCACATCCTTCTGGGTGTCCGTTGTTGTCCCCACATAGCACGGAGAAACTTGTCTACGCCTCCAAACAGATTCCCGCTCACTGCTGTGTCCTGCTGGGCTTTGACCGTGGATGAGCTGGACTTCTCCAGTGCCTGCCTGCTCCAGCCTGACAATTCTTTGCTTCTGTGGCTGCGTCCTAAATGCGACCCAAGCTGGACACTGACTAGGAAGAACAGGGCCACCCTTGCTTCTTTACTAGCTGTGTGACCTTGGACAGGTGGCCTAACGTCTCTGAGCCACAGTGGGGAAACAGGCCTGGCTTTCAGGGCACTTGTAAGAATGAGGTGAGGTTCTGTATGTAAAGCACCTTAGCTTGGGGCCGGGGGAGGAGGGGGCGGGCCCTAGCCCACAATCAGAGACCTGGATTCTGTTTATCTCTGCTAACTCCATGTGACCTTGGGTAAGTAAGTCCCCTCTGAGTTGAAATGGACTTATTTTGTGATATCTGTGAAAGATACCCCAAAAAAGTCACGACGTGGCCCATTTCGCTAGTTTCTACATGGCCTTTTATCTGTAACTTGCAGTAGCATCCAGGGGCTCAGGACCCAGGGTGGGGAGACTGCAGACCAAGGAGCACTCCTCAGCAGGACCAGGGCAGGGGCTCCTAGATGGGGCCTCTGTGGTGGGATCAGCTGGTTGTGGAGGCCATCCTCATGGAAGACAGCCACCAGCCTGGAGGCTTGTCGTTAACTTACCCAGGAGCTCGTGAGCCCGGAGGCCGGGGGCCACCTCCCTTTCGCCCTGTGCCTTTGCCAAATCGGTCAGAGCACAGGAAATGCAGG
Source organism: Phocoena phocoena (assembly GCF_963924675.1). NCBI lineage: Eukaryota > Metazoa > Chordata > Mammalia > Artiodactyla > Phocoenidae > Phocoena > Phocoena phocoena. The sequence goes on from NC_089220.1 coordinate 4,546,753, forward strand.
AAATGGCAGTTGATCCAGACAGACGGGAGTGACGGTGTGCAGGCGGGCAGCTGCGCCGAAGCCGGGTCTAGCCCAGGGCCAGCAGGTGTGTGAGCAGGTGCTGTGCTGTAGCCAGGTGCTGCTATCTACTCTGGTGAGCTGCAGCAGCTGGCCCTGGCGGGGCGCCTCTGGATGGGGTGTGGAGGTGGGTGCTTGGGAAGCTGAAGCGGCTGATAGAACAGCAGTGGGGTGCAGGAAGCGGGGGTGGTCGGGGAGCACTGAGCAGAGCAGAATGGTGGGGTTTTGCAGCCATGGGGATGTCTGCAGTGCACCTGGGCTGGTAGCCGAGCCTAGCTGGCTGCGTCAACCTCGGGAGAGTCATCCCCCGGAAGCATGGGGCATGCTTACTCCAGAAAGGCTTCAGGGGGCTGTTGGCTGGGTGCCAGGTGCCTTGCAGTCACTCCGAGGGCTGGACACCATTCCCTCCATTCCACACAGGAGGAAACGAACCCAGAGAAGAGGGGGCTTTCCTGACGTCAAGCAGCTAGTAGGTGGCCAGAATTCAAGCCACGTTGCTGGATATTGAGGGGCTTTTTCCTCCCAGTTTTCAGGATTAAAAATAACGTTGGCAAGGAATAAATTCGTTTTTTTTTTTTCTTTTGGATTATTCTCAGGAGAGCAATGACAGGGTCGAAGCATTCCAGCATTTTCATAGATCTTGGTATATATAATTATCAAATTTTGCCCCCAAAGGGATGCATCAGTTTACAAGGCCAACAGCAATGGACCAGTTTCGCCTGAAAATGTTCCCCCCCCATAAAAACACTGCTGAACCCCAGAGACTGTGCCCTGTCCTGACCATGATCCTCCCTTCTCCCCGCAGGTAAGCCCAGTGCAGAGCTTTGTGATACAGCCCATTGGGGTTTTACCTGGGAAGGCATTGAACTTATGTGGGGAGAGTGGATCTCTTTATAATGTTAAGTCTTCCAATCCATGGACATGGTATATCTCACCATTTACTGAGGCCTCTTTATCTCATTATCAAGTCTTATGATTTTCTCCAAAGAGGTCTTGTACGTGTTTTAAGAGGCTTATATTTGATGTTATTGTAAATGGTTGTTCTTACTTCATTTTCTAATTGTCTTAGCTAGAATTTTTTTAACATTGGTGGGTTTGGGGGGGTGGGGTTTGCACATTGATTTTTTTTTTTTTTTTTTTTTTTTTGCGGTACGCGGGCCTCTCACTGCCGTGGCCTCTCCTGCCGCGGAGCACAGGCTCCAGACGCGCAGGCTCCGCGGCCATGGCTCACGGGCCCAGCCGCTCCGCGGCACGTGGGATCTTCCCGGACCAGGGCACAAACCCGCGTCCCCTGCATCGGCAGGCGGACTCTCAACCACTGCGCCACCAGGGAAGCCCTACATTGATTTTTATATCCAGCAACCTTGCTAAAACCTTTGTGTCCTTGCTAAAACCTTTGTGTCCTAGTAACTTATGTGTTGGTTCTGTGACTTTTCTATCCTCTCTAAATAAGGACAAGTTTGCTTCTTCGTTTTGAATCTTTATACCCTTTTTCTCCTTGCCTTACTGCTCTAGCCAGGACCTTCAGGACAGTTTGAACCATACTGGAAGTGGTAACAATGGACATCTTTGTCGTGTTTTCAGTCTCACAGGGAAAGCTTTCAATGCTTCAGCACTGTATGTGATGCTTGTTATAGGGTTTTGTAGCTGCCCTTTATCAGGGCAAGGAAGTCCCTTCCATTCCTAGTTTGCTAACAGTTTTTCTCATGAATGGATCTTGAATTTCATCTGCAACCATAGAGAGGATGGTATGACTTCTCATTTTTTTTCTGTTAAAGCAATAGATTATGCTGAGTTTACCAATGTTGAACCAATCTGCTTGCACTCTTGGGATTAACCCACCTTGGCTGTGTTGTTCTCCTTTTCATGTATTGCTGGATTCAGTTGGTTACTCATGTTGAATTTTTGCATGTATTTCATGCATGAGATTGCCCTGTACTTTTTCTTTTTCCCATTTCCCTTATCAGGTTTTGGTGTCAAGGCTATGACTGCCTCACAGAAGGACTGGGGCATTTCCCTCTTTTTCTACATTCTGAGTTTGTGTAAGAGTGGAACTCTTTGTTCCTTAAATGCATGTGAGGGTCACAGGTGAAGCCATCTGGGCTGGCCATTTGCTCTGTGGGAAGTTCGACTCCTGATCAACTTTCTCAGAAATGTCATCCCTTTCTTCTCCTCCTCCCAGACCAGACCACCTCACAACTGGACCATTGTGGCACCCTAAGGGGTACTGCCCTGGGCCTCCCCAGCTAGTCTTCCCGAAGCTCCATCTCCATCCTAGCTCTCTCCTGCTCCAGAGCATGCATGGGTCCCCACTGCCCCCAGGCAAAATCCAGATTTATAGCAAAATGCTCATGGCCCTCAACTGTGGCTGGACCACCTGTCCACCCTTCCCTAATGCTGTGCCCTGCTGAGCTTGTGGCACACCTAGCTTCTGTCCATGTGGACACACTACAAAAGGCTGTCACGTCCATACCCCTTTTGCCACTAACATCACCTCTTCCAGGAAGCCTGCCCCTTCCCTTTAGCTACGGATACCCTCCCTCCTGTGGCTCTCTATTTCTTTTCTTTTTCTGTGCTGCTCTCATTTTTTAAAAATTTATTTTATTTAAGTACAGTTGATTTACAATGTTGTGTTAATTTCTACTGTACAACAAAGTGATTCAGTCATACATATACATACATTCTTCTTCACATTCTTTCTCTATTTCTGCATATTATCAAAATTGCTTTGGGTAGAATTATTCTTTACTCAAATGAGTGTTCCAAGAGGGTGGGCATTGTTTTTGATAGTTTACTTATTCAGTCAACAAACATGTCCGGTGCACCAGGCACCATGCTCAGTGCTGGGATACATCAGTAACTAAGACAGACAGGTTCCAAGTGTTTCAAAACTTTCCAGTGAGCAGGAAATAAAACAGCTTGCACTGTACAGGTATGAGTATAAATAAAGCAAAATTAAATCACCCCAAATCTCACTGTTAACTATTGGTGCATTTCTTCCCAGCTTTAGAAATGCATTAATAACCTACCTGAATAGGTACATCTATTACAGATAAGGAAACTGAGGCACAGAGCTCTTAAATCAAAGGTCACAGGGAAGATGGAGGCCTGGGTTTTAACTCAGGCAGCCTGGCTCTGAGAATCCCACCCCACACCACCGGCCCTTGAAAAAATATAATGGGTCAAACTGTGTGTCCCTGTTTGGGGGCCCAAATTTTTCACTTCTCTTACGACACACATCTTACCTTGGGAACACCGAAACGTGCATCTGGCCCCTACCTTAGTATCACACCTCATGGGCTCTACCTGTTGCCTTCTCAGACTGTCGTGGGGAGAGGCCCCGCCCGGGGAGTTCAGGGGCCTGGGTTCTTCTCGCCCTGCCACCAACTCACTGTGTGACCTCGAGCTAGTCACGCAGCCTCTCTAAGCCTCAGTTTCTCCACCTGTAAAAACGGAGCAGGGATTCTGTCACACTACAGGCCGGCCTTGAGGAGCCCTCTCTGTTGAGCGGGTGGCAGTCCTGGGATCTCTGCCGAGTGCTGGGCTGTTCAAGGCTGCGCACCGCGGCGCATCTGGGCCCATGGGGCCCACCTCCCCCCACCAGCATGGCCGCTGTGCCCCGTCGCATCCGGGTCCGAAGGCCCATGGCAGCAGCTGGGAAAGTCGCTCCCCCAGGCCAGGGGGAATCTGCACCAGCAAGCGTCCCAAGAGGGCGATGGCTCCGGACGCTGTGCCCCCTCGCCCCGTGGCACCTGCGCTCAGGGTGGGCGGGACAGGCATGCAGGGTCCGGAGGCTGCGCTGGCGGAGCGTGGGGGTGACTTGCGGCGTCAGGGGACCACAGGCTGCCCTGGGGACCTCCGCCTCGCCTTCCCGGCCTGTGTCATCGGAAGGTGTGAAAGTAACACGGGATGCGCTTGGAGCTCCTGGCACGCTGTAGGCTGTCAAATGCGGCAGCCTTGACCATCCTCACAAGTCGGGCTTTGGGGTCCGGTTAGATTAACCGGGTTAGGGGCCGGAGTGGCTTCCTCCCTCGCCGCAAGGACCAGCCCCGTCTGCGCCCTCCGTAGGCCGGGTGGCAGGCCCTTTACGGGCTCTCCCCACTGTCAGGGCCCTGGCCTCTTGACCCTGCTCCTCCCCTGGGGCCTCCACTGCCACCCCTGAGAACTTTCCTCTTTCTCGACCAGGCGCCTTTGAACTTTGCATGCCACGGATCCCTGAGGCAGTCTGAGGGAAACCTATGGACTTCTCTAAACAGTATTTTTAAATGAGTAGATGGAGGAAACCAATTACATAGAAAAGCAATTAATAAAAAATTTTAAACACGTGTGCAGTGTAGTAGTGTATTTTATTTATTAGCGCATTAAATAAAAAGACCAAAGCTGCAAGTCCAAAATTCATCACTTTAGGGCTTCCCCGGTGGCGCAGTGGTTAAGAATCCGCCTGCCAATGCAGGAGACACGGGTTCGAGCCCTGGTCCGGGAAGATCCCACATGCCGCGGAGCGGCTGGGCCCGTGGGCCACAACTACTGAAGCCCACGCGCCTAGAGCCCGTGCTCTGCAGCCAGAGAAGCCACCACAATAAGAAGCCCGCGCACCTCAACAAAGAGTAGCCCCCGCTCGCCGCAACTAGAGGAAGCCCTAGTGCAGCAACAAAGACCCAAGGCAGCCAAAATTAAATAAATAAAAATAAAATTTTAATTCATCATTTTAAAGTAGCAGTGAGTGTAAATGTTATTTAAAGATTTTTCTTCAGTTGAAATGTGATTTGAAAATATGTGGGTTTCTGTTGGTGACAAAGTCACAGGTACAGCTGACACCACTGAAGTTTGTTGCCCTCATTCCTAACTGATGAGAAAGTAAATCAGTCAGAGGTGTGTGGAAATGAGGATGTAAAATTTTTGTGTCCAATTTCAGAAACCCCTGGCTTCTCTATCCTCTGGTCTCCCCCTCCCCTCCCTACGGTTCTCTCTGTGAAGCCTGGTTAAGAAACCTGCTCTGGTAATAGGCTTGTGAAAGGGGGACTAGGAGAGGAGGCGGGGAGGGTGTGTGCAGAGAGAGGCAAGCCTTCCTGATTGGGTGGGTCTGCTTGAAAGGGAAGCATAGGGCTGATTTTTATGCCTCTGGGCCTTTGCACATGCTGTTCCTGCTGCTAGCCCTTTCCATCCCATGCCCTTGCCCCATCTGCCACCCCCATCCAACTCCTTGGAAAGCCTCCACCTGCTTCAGCCCCAGCACAAGGTCCCCCCTCACTCTAGTTTCCTGCTGTTACCATCTCTCCTCAGAGCATCTGCATTGATCTCAAGTGTTTGTATTCAGGCTGGGCTATCCTGCTGGACTGACCCAGGCAAGGTCTCGGCCAGGGCTGCGCCACCTCTGGGTCTCCAGGGCCCAACTCAACATCAGGGCTAAGCGGGTGTTTGTTGAATGAATAAATAAAAGAGCGAATGAGTGAATGACAAAGTTGTGCCCTGCCATGATCTCTAAGCTTCTTGCAGGGCTCACGTTTCAGAGAAGACCGCCTCTAATGATGTGTATTACTTTCCTAATATGTGGGTTTTTTTTTTAAGTTGTTATTTTTTAAAGCAGGTGAAAAAAAATGTTTTAACTACAGTGGAATATTATATGGTCATAAAAAGGAATGAAGTACTGACACATGCTACAATATGGATGAATCTTGAAAATATACTAAGTGAAAGAAGCCAGCCACAAAAGGCCACATATTGTAAGTTCCAATTTATATGGAATGTCCAGAATTGGCAAATCCAGAGAGACAGAAAGTAGAGTAGTTGGGGCTGGGGAATGGGGCACGACTGCTACTGGGTACAGGGTTTCTTGTTGGGGTGTTGAAAATGCTCTAAAAGTAGATAGTGGTGATGGTTGCAAAACTCTATGAATATACTGAAAACCGCTTAAATGGCTGAATTTTAGGCCATGAGAATTGTATCTCAGTAAATGTGTTATTAAAATGTGTGTAGGCAAATACCTACATTTCTGTCAATTTCCACACGTTCCTGCAATGTGGTCCCTGCACAGAGCTGGGCAGTGAGATTATTGTGTGAGATAAACGCACACAATAAACTTGTGTTACACTTGTAATCAGTAGTTTTAAAAAGTTTACTTAAGAACACTTGATTCTTGGGACTTCCCTGGTGGTCCAGTGGTTAAGAATCCGCCTTCCAATGCAGGGTACGTGGGTTCGATCCCTGGTCGGGGAACTAAGATCCCACATGCTGCAGGGCAACTAAGCCCACATGCCGCTACTGAGCCTGTACGCCACAACTACTGAGCCTGGGTGCCACAACTAGAGAGCCGACGCACTCTGGAGCCTCTGCCACAACTAGAGAGAAGCCCGCGCACCGCAACGAAGAGCCCATGTGTCGCAATGAAAGATCCTGCGTGCCGCAACTAAGACCCAACGCAGCCATAAATAAATAAATAAATGTTTTTAAAAAAATGAAAAAACACTTGATTCTTGGACTTCCCTGTCAGTCCAGTGGTTAAGACTCCGTGCTTCCACTGCAGGGGGCACGGGTTCAATCCCTGGTCAGGGAACTAGGATCGCGCATGCTGCATGGCCAAAAAGAGAATAAATAAATAAATGAAAAGGTATTTTTAAAAAACCCACTTGATTCTTGTATATACTATGTCATCATCTATCTAAAAAGGTTAGGGGGACACAAATAGCTACATTTTTATTTATGTTAGAAAGAAATGATGGGAGGAAAACCCATAATATAAAGTGGTTGCCCTTAGGCTTGTGGGTTGATGTAGCTGTAGCTGGTGATGGGTCCTTGGAGGTTCATCAGACTGTTAAATTCTCTCTACTTTTATGTATGTTTGAAACTGTTTATAATAAAACATTTAAAATATACCTGAACCAATCAACAGATATTTATGACTGAATAGCTGCATTTATTGAGCGCCTGCTGTGTGCCAAGCACTGTGTGAAGTGTTCCTGGGATCCAGGAGGTCATTTTATCCTCACACCAGGCCTGAGGAGCCAGCACCTGTTACAGGTGAGAGGCCTAGAGGCGTGTGGTCACGTTGGGAGGACAGGGCGGGGGACAAGTGTGTAGGTACCAGGGTTTAACGGAGCTAAATCCTCATCTTTCAGCAGCAGGCAGCCATTGGATCGTATCTAAAAAAAACAAAAAAACAAAAAAACAAAAAACCAAGAAATCAGGGACTTCCCCGGCGGTCCAGTGGTTAAGACTCCACGATTCCACTTTAGGGGGTGAGGGTTCGATCCCTGGTTGGGGAACTAAGATCCCACGTGCTGTGCTGTTCGGCCAAAAAAAAAAAAAAAAAAGTGAAAAATCAGTAATTGTCAGTATAAGCCTGTCGCTTACACATATAAAAGTGAAAGCCAAGGCTTCCCTGGTGGCGCAGTGGTTGAGAGTCCGCCTGCCGATGCAGTCGTGACCCGGTCCGGGAAGATACCACATGCCGCGGAGCGGCTGGGCCCGTGAGCCATGGCCACTGAGCCTGCGCGTCCAGAGCCTGTGCTTCGCAACGGGAAAGGCCACAACAGTGAGAGCCCCGCGTACTGCAAAAAAAAAAAAAAAAAAAAAAAGTGAAAGCCTGAAGAAACATCTAGAAGAGCACAAATGGCTGCCTCTGAGGGGAGGACTCTGGGTGGGGCTGAGGGAGGGGGAGAGGGTCGGGAAACTGCCATTTTTTCATTATAAGCCTTGTAGTTCTATTTGTCCTTTAAAGATGTGTACCTGTTACTAATTTTATTGAAAATAAAAGTAAATAAAGAAGAGAGAAAGAAAACAGAGGATCAGAGAGGTGAAGGAACTTGCTCAAGGTCACACAGGATTCAGAGCTGAGCCAGAGTTCAGACTTGAGACGGAGGTGGGCCCTACAGCCCCGCTGGACCTGATGCTGGAGGTGCACAGAAGGCCATCTGGCCAGAGGGACCAGACTCATGTTGAGGACAGGTTATTTTCACTGTCAGATGTTGCTGAAGTTAGAACCTGAGAGTTAATGTTAAAAAGCTGTTTATGAACCTGAAAGGCCCTTCACATGTCCGACCTTGCAGGCTGGGCTGTGGAGGTTCAATGTCCACCAAGCCCCTGCTCAGTGACGGCAAATCAGCAGAGTTCTCCCTAAGTTGGCTGCACTGTTTTGCAAGAACACCCATGAGCCATTCTCCCAGTGCGGCCACAAATGTGTCAGGCAGAGGGCTGGGTTTGAACTCAAGTCTCTGCAACTGTGGGTCCTCAGGGAACTGGTGGGGCCAGAGCAGAGGCACTGGGCTCTGGAAAGTAGGGACTGTTCTTGACCACGTGATGGGGGTGGGGGTGGGTGAACCCCGGAGGCGGCGGCGTGTGCAAAGTCCCAGGGGCCTTGATCTGGGAGTTTGGCACGGGTCAGCGTAACAGGAGAATGGGGGGAGGGAGGCTGCAGTTGAGGAGAGATGGGGGCTGGAGGGGGAGGGGACCGGAGGGGGGAAGGGCTGACTATGCACAGGGCACAGACTGGGTGAAAGCCCAGGGCAGGAGGGAGCTGTGGCTGGAGCTGAGGAGCCAACGGCAAGGACGAGACCCGAGGGGAGGCTGAGAGGCCGCAAGGCTCCGATCCGCAGGGCCTCGCGGCCTAGCAAGGATTTGTGTCTTTATCCCAAAAAAGCCACTTCGGGGTTTGAAAACCTTGCCCCGCCACTAAGTGGGGAAGGGAGGCAGTGGGGAAAGGAGGCGAGAGCTGCAGCTCCAGGGCGCCGCGTCCTGAAGTCCCAGGGGGCCGGGAGGGGCACACCCAGTCCCCCGCCGGGCGCTCCAGGCGGAGCTAACGGCCCAGCCGTCCCGCCCACAGCCCCGCCCAGCAGGAGACACGCCGGTGACTCCGCCTCCCCCTCTCTGGTTGGCCCGGGGCGGGGGCACCTGACTCAGAGCGGCCAATCCTCGCGCTGGCAGGGCCCCGGGCCCCGAGCTCTGCCGCGCAGCGAGGCGCTTACAGACCAGCTGGCAGGGGGCGGCAAAGGGCGGCTCGGGCTGCTGGGGCTCACGAATGGGGGCTGGCAGCAGGTTGCAGATTAGCAATTCCCCGGACGTCCACTTGGCCAAAAGACCAGTTTCTATGAACTGACGATGACGTGTGTGTTGGCCGAGGTCGTCCGGCGTCCGCTGGAAAGTGATCATTTCTCGTTGTCCCTATCCCACCCTGCTCTGCAGAGCCAGAGTTCCAAGCCTCTGAGGGCGGGAGTGAGGGGGTCTGTGGGGGCCGTGGAGTTACAAGTCTGCTCTCCTCCCCCCAACACTCACTTTCCCCCTTTGTGAGGTCCCGACTTCTAAGTCTCAGCGTGCACGCCGCCTCGTCCAAGAAGCCTTCCCTGGAGGCCCCAGCGGCTGGACTCCCTGGGGCTTCCCAGGGCTCTGAGCTTTTCTCTCCATTCGGAAGCATCGTTATTTGGGGATGTTTATCCCGGAGGGCAGGGGCCCTCTCCCCAGCCAGGGCCCCAGGCTCGTTGGGGGTCCATCAAGGCAAAGTAAAGGGCTGAAGTTGGCCCACCCGCAACTGACCCGGAGGAGATGCAGACAGGGTGGCTTCTTCCGCCAAGGCCGGTCGTGACTTGTGAGGGCTGGGAAGCCGGAAGTGTCCTCTGGCCCCGGAACCCCCACCTGTACCAGTCCATATGGGGACCAATGACCCGGCCTTGACCCCTCAGACGGCCCGAGGGTAAGGGAGATGCGCCTTAGAAAGCATCTAAGGAAGGACCGTTTGCACCCAGTATTCAAGCTGTGAAAACGGCGTGTAACTGCATCAAAACTATGGGAAGCGGGCTTCCCTGGTGGCGCAGTGGTTGAGAGTCCGCCTGCCAATGCAGGAGACACGAGTTCAAGCCCTGGTCTGGGAAGACCCCCACATGCTGCAGAGCGGCTGGGCCCCGTGTGCTACAACTACTGGGCCTGCGCTCTAGAGCCCGTGAGTCACAACGACTGAGCCCACGAGCTACAACTACTGAGCCCACGTGCTGCAGCTACTGAGGCCCGCGTGCCTAGAGCCCGTGCTCCACGACGAGAGAGGCCACCACAGTAAGAGGCCCGCGCACCGCAACAAAGAGTAGCCCCCGCTCTCAGCAACTAGAGAAAGGCCCTGCGCAGCAACAAAGACCCAACACAGCCAAAAATAAATAAATAAAATAAACTATTAAAAAATATATATACGGAAAGCACAGGGCAAAGCTTCGGGTAAACAGGCACTCCTAGCAGGCGTCAGGTCCTGCTGCAGAGGCCACTCACCCCCGTGGGAGCAAGGACTTTGCCAAAACACAAAACACGAAACAACCTTACTGATTTATCTCGCTATGGCTCCTCTCCCTGCAAAAGGTAAGCTCTAAAGGCATCAGAAGGTGTGCAGTGAAAAATTTACCACCATTGTCGTCATCTTTAGTGTATTTGTATTCTATTCCTTTCTTTCCTTGACTAGATCAACTACTGATTTAGCTGTTTTCAATCTTTCTTTTTTCTTTTTTTTTTAGCTGCACTGTGGGGCTTGTGAGATCTTAGTTCTCCCACTAGAGATTGAACCCAGGCCCTGGGCAGTGAGAGCCGAGTCCTAACAACTGGACTGCCAGGGAATTCCTGCTATTTTCAATTTTTAAAAAAATGATTTCTGGGCTTCCCTGGTGGCGCAGTGGTTGAGAGTCCGCCTGCCGATGCAGGGGACACGGGTTCGTGCCGTGGTCTGGGAAGATCCCACATGCCGCGGAGCGGCTGGGCCCGTGAGCCATGGCCGCTGAGCCTGCGCGTCCGGAGCCTGTGCTCCACAACGGGAGAGGCCACAACAGTGAGAGGCCCGCGTACCGCAAAAAAAAAAAAAAAATTATTTCTACTGGATTTATTTTATTTGAATTAGTTCTACTGTTTTTTCTCTTCTAAACCATTTTACAATTTTTTTTTTGTAAAAAAAAAAATTTTTTTTTTTTACACGAACCCGTGTCCCCTGCATCGGCAGGCGGACTCTCAACCACTGCGCCACCAGGGAAGCCCGAAAGGCTAACTTTTAAAAAATAAAAAAAAAAAAAAGAAAAGATCTTTTAAAAAAATTAATAAAATCTATGTCAATAATTATATTATTGTCTTCTCTAATCTTAATTTTTCTTAATTTTCTTAATACATGTATCTGTGAGAGATGAATTAAAATTTTCTACTACCGATGTGTTTTTACTTTCTCCCTGTATTTCTTTCATTGTATGAATGTGGATACTGTGTTATTTGATGCAGGGTTGGCACCAAAGAGCAAATGAATGCAATTTGGTGCATACTAGATATGTGATACCTTCACTGTGACTTGCACTCATTCTCATTATAAAGTGCACCTCTTGGCCCCACCTAATGTTTTGCCTTGAACTTGACCCCTGCTTTCTGTTTGTTTGCATTTGCCTGTTATCCCTTGCACCATGCTTTTATTTTCATTCTTTCTGAGTCCTCTGGATTGGGGAGTGTCTTTTGCCTCCAGCTTAAAGTTGAATGTGACCCATCTGACGGGCAGGTCCCTTTACAGATGAGTTTGCATGTATCGATGTGACAAATCTATCTTAGACTCAGTGAAGTCATCTTATTTTATGCTTTCTATTTTTGTAGTTTATAAACTATTGGCTTAATTTAGGTGCAAGATTTCTTCTGATATTTTGGAAATTTTGTAGCTGTGTACTTGTGGTTACCTCTGTAAGTTTATATAACACCCTTAGTCCTTTATTTATCTACTGACTCCCAGCTATGAGTAATGATGACTCTATTATGTCTTTCCTTTCTCCTTCCTTTTCTCCACCATCCTTTTCACAATATAATTTTAAATGAAAGAAACATCAGGTTAAATATATCCATTTATATCACATATATATAAAATATGTCCTTGTGTCTAAGATGTCATTGATTTTAAGATGCTCCACTGACGTAGTAACAGCTTCTTGAACGAAAATAAAACTCTTTCCCATCCCGCAGTCCCTGCAGAGGGCTAACAGTGGTCATGCCCGAGATGGAATTCAGGGGCCTCTTGATCGTCTTGTCTCTGAACCCTGTGTCCCTGACTGGGCTGCCAACAGAGTTCCTGTCCTCCTTAGGGCCATTTGGAGGAGGTGTCCAGCGTCCTTGCCAGTGATCACAGCTGTGAGTGTCTCAGCAGGAGCCACCTGGGTGGAGGGGCTCTGGTTGTGTCTCCCTGGATTCCAGGCACACAAAGCTCTGTGTCGGGGGTGGGGTGGGGGTGGTGGGAGTGGGGGGAGGAGGGGGGGATGGGTGGGGGGGCGGTGATGTCACATCCGCCCTGCCTTGACGGTCCTCTTTCTCCATCCTCTTTTGTGAATCTGGGCGTGGCTGAATTAGCTCAAATACAACTCCTGTTTTTTTTGTTTTTGGCCACATTGTACGGCATGTGGGATCTTAGTTCCCCGACCAAGGATCAGACTCGTGCCCCCTGCCTTGGGATAGCAGAGTCTTAACCACTGGACCTCCAGGGAAGTCCCCCAAACAACTCCTGTTTAGTAACATCTTATTAAAGCCTTCTGGAAGTTTCTCAGGACCCCGGAGTTCTCAGCAGAACCCAGCATTGCCTGGTGCCAACCCATGGCTGTGCCAGTCACACCTGCTCTGCTGAGCCTTCTCTAGCTCCTGTGTGCCAACCTGACCAGGGCACCCTATCCCGCCCACACCTTGTACTTGCCTCCCTCCAGGCCTTTGCTTCTGCTGTTTCTTCCACCTGGGCTGCCGTCCTCCCTCCAGTTTTTGCTGGTCTAAACCTCACCCACTGGTCTAAACCCTCAGCCTGAACATCACCTCCTGCTGGAAGCATTAGACCCTCCCTCTTCTGGCCCCTCACGGCCTGGCCGGGGGTAGCTGGCCACCGGGCCGCTGGAAGCCCTGGCTCCATCCTCGGACTCACGTCTCTGCCTTCATTCCCAGAGCTGCAGTGGCCACAGAACTTCCCGGGAAAGGCACTGGAGTCAGACAAGACCCACTTCCACCAAACTGCATTTTCCATGGTTGTAAAAGTTGTGAGGTTGAATAGAGAGAGTTACGGCCAAGTGGCTGCCCTGTGCGTGGCAGTGAGGACACGCGGTTGGAGACAGCCCTTCCTGCCAGCGGGGCTCAAAAATGGGGGGGAGGCAATCATTAGTATTTTGGTATAGTATTATTATATTAGCTTTACTGGTTTATTTACATTAAAGTGTCAAATCTTATGTGAGCAGCCAGATGAATTCTTCCCTATGTCTACACTGTGTCTCCATGCAGATCAAGTTATAGCACATTTCAGGGACTTCCCCGGTGGCACAGTGGTTAAGAATCTGCCTCCCAATGCAGGGGACGCGGGATCGATCCCTGGTGGGGGAACTAAGATCCCACATGCCGCGGGGCAACTAAGCCCACGCGCCGCAACTACTGAGCCCACCCACTCAGCAACTAGAGAAGACCATGCACCACAAGGAAGACCCAGCACAGACAAAAATAAAAAATAAAAAAACAAACCGCATTTCAGCCCCCAAAATTCCCTACCAAGGGCAACTGCTACCTTGCCTTTAACCACCATAGATGAATTTGGCCTGATTTTTGTACTTTACATCAATGGAATCATACAGTATGTGCTCTCTTGGGTCTGATTCTTTCACTCAACATTATTATGTTATCCGTCTATATGTTATTATACTAATAACGACAATAATAATAATTGTATTCCCCTCCCCCTGGGGCCTGGCACATGGCAAGTGATTAGTTAATAGTGAGGCTTGGTTGAGGGAACTTGACCCTTTCAGCTTTTTTTTTTTTTTTTAGTACGAGAACGTGACCTGAGTCGACTCCATTGTTGAAAACTGTTCTGAAGGTGGAAATCAGGGCAGCAGAGAACGCCAGGGAGTTCACTTTACTGGTCGTTGGTATCTGTGGTTTGGCTTAGCTGTTTATAAATGCCCTGGCAGCGTCCTGAGGTTACCTCAAGCTGGTGGCTTCTGTCATCCCTTGGGGTCACTGGGCCCTACCCCTCCGCCCCGCCCTGGTCTACCCAGGTCAAGTGCCTGCTCCTTGTCTAGCCTTGGTGTCTAGGACTCTGCTGTCCTCCTCTGTGTGTAGATACCCAGGAGGTGAGACATGCAAGCCTTGACCTTGGTCTGGAGGGGAGAAAACATTCTGTCATCCTGCTCCAGAGCCCCCAGGTTGAAATCTCTGGACTGGTGCCTTAATCCAGCGGCTCCTGGGGGCCGTTGTCGTTGGTTCTGAAGTCCCTCCCGGAGGGACAGGCCATGTCTGCTCTTCCTAGCTTCCCTTGCACAGATGGGAAACTGAAGCTCCAAGTGCAGGCTGAGTGTTTATTCAGGGAGTGGATGAGCACTCAGCCAGCACCTATTAGGCAACTACTGTGTACCCTTAGTAGGCACTGAAGACCCAGAGATAAGCCAACCTGTCCAGGCCAAGGAGAGCCATGCTCCAGGGAGGGGTCTGGGGAAGCTTCACCAAGCGGTTGGCCTTTGAAGGCTCAGGGACTTTGGCCAGGCCTAAGTGAGGTTAGTCCAGGCAGAGGGAACCGCTGGAACAAAGGCTTAGCAGTGGGAGAGTGATCCGGGCCCAGCGATGGGCTGCTGGCTGAGAGAAGTGTTCAGGAGAGAGGCTTGTTTTTTTGTTTTGTTTTTTATTTCCTTTTTTTTTTTTCCCTGCACCAAGACTTGTGGGACCTCAGTTCCCTGACCAGGGATCGAACCCAGGTCCCCTGCAGTGGAAGCACAGAGTCCTAACCACTAGACTGCCAGGGAATTCCCCAGGAGAAAGGCTTGTTGAAGCTGGTCCAAGACCCTCCTTGGGGTGGTGTTGGTGAACCTTGGAGACTCCCTTTGGAGCAGGTGCAGGACCTGAGCTCTAGGCTTTCCTTTCACCCTCTGTGTGACCCTATGTTGGCCCCTGGGTAAATCTCTCCAAATCTCTCCCTGTGGCAGATAGATGAATGGAGGGTGGGGTGTAGTGAATCAGTGAATGGGGTTTGAAAGCTGCAGTCCATGCCAGGGAGGCAGGTGGGGTTGAATGAGCCAGGGCCCTAGGCCCACAGGTGATTAAATCAGCACAAGGATTAGTCTTGGCTCTATTAGGCATGCTCTCTACTGTCATCTCCTGGAGCAGGCCATTCCTGCACTCCACCGATGGGGGGGCAAACTCAGCCTCTCTGGCAGGGCCAACAGGAGGCTTGGCCACCTCCCCTGGTTCAGCCACTGACTGACTTGCTGGTTGCATTTGTCTCCTTCAAGGTCTCAGGTACAGTCCCCTTTGCTCTTTGCAGAAGTGGAGGTGTCCCTGATCCAGACCCCATGGAGGTGGCCCCAGGAGCAGGGGCCCAAGAAGAAATGTTGAAGGAGGATTCACTCTTTCCTTCTTTCCTTTCTTTCTTCCTCCTGCCCTCCCTCCCTCCATCCCTTCCTTTTCTTTTTGGCTTCATGCGGAACTTCCCTTACTAGGTATGGAACCGGCGCCTCCTGCAGTGGAAGTCTTAACCACGGGACTGTGGGGGGAGCCCCCGTTTTACAGGACTTCTAATGGTCTCTCTCGTGGCCGCCTGTCATCTGCCCCTTCTCCCCCGCAACCGCTGGAGCCCCTCCCGAGGCCCCTGTGATCGTCCTCTCCAGCCGCAGCCTGCGGGTTCCTTCCCAATGCCAGGCCTCTGCCCAGCGGTGCCCTCCGCTGGGAGTCTCTTCCCTGTTCTCCCTCTGGTCAGGAACCCTTTCTTCCCTCTCGTTGGAGGCCCGAACCCGCAGCTTCAGGGCTTCCCACCCTCACCAAGGTTGTGGCATCTGGGTGGCTGTCCCCTCCCCGCTCCCGCCCCCCCCCCCGCCCCCGCATGGGCGTGGCTGGCGCCCGGAGAGCTGAGAGCCTTGAGCGTGGCCCAGGGAGGGGCCTGTTGCCCCCCTCCCCCAGATAGGAGACAGATGGGCCGGCAGAAAAGGGGTTAAAAGAAGGATTCCAAAAGCGAATTTCTCCCTTCCTTGCGGCCTCCCCACCCCCCCACCCCCCCCCCCCCCGCTACCAAGCTCTGTGCTAGACCTGCGAGTCTCCCCTCTGGGGCCTTCTTACCTCTGGCGCTTGTTCGCGGGAGGGTGGGATGGGGGGCCGTCGGGCCACCAGTGCCCCGGTTCCCACCGGCTACACGCAGGGGAGCCCCGGGGTGGGGACGGGGCGGAGCGGGGCGGGGGCAGTTCAAGGCAGAGGCTGGGCTGGGCTGCCTCGGTGGGCCGGGATTCGGGTTGGGAGGGTGGGACTCTCAGAGGCAAAACAGCAAAGGCCACAGGCCAGGTGACCCAGTGAGGGCTAGGGACGCGGGTTTACCTTCCAGCCAGCAGGGGGCGCGGGTTGGCCTTGGGGGTGGAGGAGGGCGAGACTGAACGATGCTGGACCAGAGAGGTTTGTTAATTTTAAAACATTAAATTAGATGGCAACTGAAAAACAAATGCAAAACCTAAAAATTGAGAATTATGTTTTATTTGGTGGCCTTACCGAGGACTGTAACTTGAGAGCTCAGTGCCTCTCAGATAGCTTTGAGGAACTGCTCCAAAGAGGTAAGTGAGGAGCCAGGGTATATAGGAGTTTTTGCTGGAAAAAAAAAAAAAGTAGTAGAACATCAAAAGATTACTGCTAATCACAAAAACCAGGCATCTCAAGTTAATGACTCTAGTGCCTTTCTATGTATGGAAAGATGCAAGAGTCTGGGGACTTCCCCGGTGGTCCAGCGGTTAAGAGTCTGCCTGCCAATGTAGGGGACATGGGTTCGAGCCCTGGTCTAGGAAGATCCCACATGGCGCAGAGCAAATAAGCCCATGGGCCACAACTACTGAACCTGTGCTCTAGAGCCTGCGAGCCACAACTAGAGAAAGTGCGGCAAAGAAGGCCCAATGCAAAAAAAAAAAAGATGCAAGAGTCTGGGCTCATTGAGATTATTCCTTATATATGCATCTTAACTACTTAGGATCAGTATCCCGTTTTTCTCCATCCTGAATTCCCCTCAGGGCGCACCGTAGGAGGCGGCTGCAGTGGCTGCTGGCTTGATGGCAGGCAACGTTTTTTGGTCCATGTAGATATTTTTTATTCTTTTAATGATCTAAGCTTATAAAACTCAAACAGGACAGAAGCATTAAAATAACAGCCCTGGTCCCACAGCCCCTCCTCTCGGAAATAATCCCTGCCCTGCCCTCCCCTCTTGGGGAGCATCCTTCCAGGCCTCCTCCAGAGCATTCACGTATGCAAGGACACACACACACACACACACACACACACACACACAGAGCAAGATGCCAGGCTCACAGATGCACTCACAGACACGCATTCACTCAGACACACAGGGACACGCCGATACATGAGAACACTTGTAGCACATAAATAGGTTGGTCAGAATACTCTGTGGTGTGGGTGTATTTAGGCAGACACATCTCTGGTGATGAATCTACATACATTTTATTTTTACAGGTTTTGCATAAAAACCTCGCCTCCTTTTCCGGCTTTCCTGCTGCCACACCAACAGGCATTTCACATTTCCATCCCATCTTCCGCACTGTGGGTGAGCCCAGCTGCTAGGTGCAAGGTGGCCCATGTCTAAACTCTTCACGGCTGATGACACATTGCCAGGGCTGCTTGGGTGGTGGTGATGGGGGGCCCTGGGTGTGGGCATGAGGTATTGCCTACCCCTTGGGATTCAGGAAGATGCCCTGAGAGTGAGGGCAAAGCCAAGGAGGGGAGAAGTCAGAGGCCAATGGCTGGCCTGGGGCCAACACTTGACCCTCTCAAGGGACATGTCTGAGGCCTTGGGGGCTCTTTGGATTTGTGTGGGCCGCAAACACTGATTATCCCCTGAAAATACCACCATATTGAGCTGAAAGTAGACTCCGGAGAGACCCTTAAGGAGAGGGCTCTCCCACACCCGGGGTTTTTGGTCTACCTGAACACATGGGGGCCCAGTCACTCTGCCTGCAATTCCACCATTACCCCCACTCTGGTGAATTCTGGGGAGTTCTCTTGAAAGCCACTATGCCCCAGGTGATCCTAGCCCCAGCAGAGCCCCCAGGGGGCCTGACTGGTTGACACTGTCTTCTACAGTCTGTGGGTATGTGTGTTGGGTGTGGGAAGGAAGCATTTCAACCCCCAACTCCAGGCCCAGCTCAGAAGGTGTTCCCACTGGGTGGTGCCGGCAGTGAAGGTGAAGCCGCACAGCTCAGATGGGATTTGAATGCAGCCGAAACCCAGATTGGGACTTGAACCCACTGTCTTTTAATTAAAATCACACACCTGGTCTCAGGACTTAATGAAGCTCAGGTTCTTTTATTTATTTAATTTATTTATTTTTGGCTGGGTCGGGTCTTCCTTGCTGCGTGTGGTCTTTCTCTAGTTGCGGCGAGCGGGGGGCTACTCGTTGCGGTGGCTTCTCTTGTTGCAGAGCACGGGCTCTTGGTGCGTGGGCTTCAGTAGTTGTGGCTCGTGGGCTCTAGAGCGCAGGCTCAGTAGTTGTGGCGCACGGACTTAGTTGCTCCACAGCATGTGGGATCTTCCTGTACCAGGGATCGAACCCGTGTCCCCTGCATTGGCAGGTGGATTCTTAACCACTGCACCACCAGGGAAGCCCATGGCTGGAGGATTCTTAAACACTGCGCCACAAGGGAAGTCCGAAGCTCAGGTTCTTTATGTCTCATCACAGAAAGAATTCAGTGAGAGACTAAGTGATAGGGAAGAAGTGGATCCATTTAGAGAGATACACGTTATAGACAGAATGCGGTCCATCTCAAAAGGCAAGACCGGCCTTGGGAGAAACACACTCCACAGACAGGTTTTGGGCTGTCTCAGAAGGCGAGAGGCGGTTAGTTTTTATGAGCTGGGTAATGAATGGGAGGATTATTCCAACTATTTTGGAGAAAGGGCCGAGATTTCCAGGCATTGGGCCACCGCCCACTTTTGGCCTTTTATGGTCGGCCTGGGGACTGTCATGCTGCTGGTGGGTGTGTCACTTAGCTTATGCTAATGTAGTACAGTGAGCGTATAATGAGGCTCAAGGTCCACTGGAAGTTGAATCTTCCGCTATCTTGGGCCTAGTTGGTTCTAACCAGTTTATGTCCTATCGAGGGCTGTGTCATTCTTTCAGAGGTTGTGCCCTGTCCGCTCCCCTCCTGTTTCAAAAGCACTTAGAGGCCTCGCACCCTGAATAAGATCTGAGCTTCAGAATGCTTCTCAGCAGGCTGCCAGGTCCAGGAGTGGGCCCTGCGGAGACACCTTGACAGGATCCACAGACAGGCGTGGACGGAGGCAGGAGAGGACTGAGTGTGCAGTGTGCCAGCCCTGGGCTGCCCCTGTACCTGGCTGTCACACTGTCACACCTGGGCCTGGGCTGGGGATCTGGCCCTGGAGACCAAGGACCTCCCAGAGCTTTGATTTGGAAGCCTCAGCTCCGCGGAACACGCAGAAGCCAGACAGTCCTGGGCAGAAGCTCCTGTCTCTGCTGAACCTGTTTCCGCCACAGTCACACGGGAGGGGGGAGGCCCCCAGTTTACTGTTGGCCCAGGGGAGGCGCTGGCGTGACCTGGGGCAGGGTCTGACTTCGGGTCCATGGGGCTGGCACTACATCCCATGCCCCAAACATCCACCCACACCTGACTGGGTTCGTTTGTCTGTGGTTGGAACCCTCCCCCCGCCAAATCAGGGCGGACTTCTCCAACTGGTTTTAATTTTATCCTTAAGCCACATGTTTGAAATGACTTAATCAAAGAAGTGTCATGAATTAAATCTCAACAAGAGTGCTCAGGGCCTGGCTCCCCGCCCGGAGTGCCAAGGGCCCCACGGAGGAGGCGTCCATCAATCCCGTGATCAGCTGGTTCTCCCAGCTGATAACTGCCTTCATTTGAGGGCCTACGAGGTGCCAGGCGAGGTCTTGGGTGCTTCCTACACAGGCTTCCACTTACATCCAACCACCCTGGGAAGTGGAGTAGCTATCCCCACTTTACAGGTGGGGAAACCGAGGCTGGGATGTGAAGCTTGCCCAAGGTCACCTGGCAGGTGAGAGGCAGAGCTGCCATCCCAGTTGGGTCTATCTGTGTCCAGAGGCTGTACTGCCCCTTGGGCAGAACTGGGAAGAAAGAGATCACAGAGACAGATGTTACTGCTTTGCTGTAGGACAGGCCAATAAATGGAGAGACAAGGTGCTGGGGCAAGAAATAGCGACTTTCTTCAGAAAGCCAGCACACTGAGAAGGTGGTGGACTAGATGTCCCAAAGAACCATCTTCCCTGAGCTAGAATTCAGGCTGCTTTTACACTGAAAGGGGACAGGGTAAAGTCCTGGTTTCGGCCAGCCTCTGGAGGGGATGTGTTACTTTCTTCCTTCCCGCAGCCGTTCACAGATGGGCCCAGTCAGGAGGTTTCCTATGAGCTAAACAAAGTATTTTAGCTTAAGACTCATTACCTGGGAGGCAGGGTCCCCAGAGACGGGCCATTGTGTATAATTGAAGTTTATAGGCAACATCCCTTTAGTGACTAACTTGTAATAGAATACAAAGGTTCTTCCATATTATATAGTGACCAGTGCTGAGGCGAGAGGGTGGAAGAGAGATGAGCCTCTAGTTCAGGCTCACAGGTCTGGGAAGCCTCTGGAGGAGGTGGCACTTGGGCTTGGCATGAAGGATTTGGAGAGAGACGGGGAAGGCGTGCGAGGTAAGAGATTTGGGGACACAGGGAGGGGGTGGGGGCATTGTGGGGTGCAGCTGGAGGAGCTGCTCAGACTTAGCTACAAGGGCAGAGCTGGCCTGGTCTGGGCGTACTGGGCGGGCTGGGGGCGCCAAGGTGGGAGAGAGGCAGGAGGGTGGACCTGGCAGCCGGCTCCAGGGCTTCCTGTGCACAGCATTGCTGAGGAGGCTGTGGCCAGGCTGACTCGTGTTCTTTTACAGGTTGTTTCTTTTCTGTCTCTTCTTGGGAGCTTTTGGCATTTTTCTCTTCATTGCAGGTATTCAGAAATTTCTTGACAGTGTTTGTAGATGGTGATGTCAGGCATTTTTGCTGTTATTGTTTCCTTTTGTGTTCATTTTTTAAAAATTAATTAATTAATTTATTTTTGGCTGCGTCGGGTCTTCATTGCTGTCCGCAGGCTTTTTCTAGTGGCGGCAAGCGGGGGCTACTCTTCATTGCGGTGCGCGGGCTTCTCATTGTGGTGGCTTCTCTTGTTGTGGAGCACGGGCTCTAGGCATGTGGGCTTCAGTAGTTGTGGCACGTGGGCTCAGTAATTGTGGCTCGCGAGCTCTAGAGCGCAGGCTCAGTAGTTGGGGCGCACGGGCTTAGTTGCTCTGCGGCATGTGGATCTTCCTGGACCAGGGCTTGAACCCGTGTCCCCTGCATTGGCAGGCAGATTCTTAACCACTGCTCCACCAGGGAAATCCTATTTCATTCTTTTTTTTTTTTTTTTTTCATTCTTTTTTTATGGCTGAGTAATATTCTATTGTATATATGTAACCACATCTTTATCCATTCCTCTGTCGATGGACAGTTAAGTTGCTTCCATGTCCTGGCTATTGTAAATAGTGCTGGTATGAACAGTGAGGTGCATGTATCTTTTCAAATTAGAGTTTTCTCCAGATATATGCCCAGGAGTGGGATTGCAGGATCATATGGCAACTCCATTTTTAGGGAACTTCGTTACTGTTCTCCATAGTGGCTGCAGCAATTTACATTCCCGCCAACAGTGTAGGAGGGTTCCCTTTTCTCCACACCCTCTCCAGCATTTGTCATTTGTAGACTTTTTTTTTTTTTTTTTTTGCGGTACGCGGGCCTCTCACTGTTGTGGCCTCTCCCGTTGTGGACAGGCTCCGGACGCGCAGTCTCAGTGGCCATGGCTCACGGGCCCAGCCGCTCCGTGACATGTGGGACCTTCCTGGACCGGGGCACAAACCCGTGTCCCCTGCATCGGCAGATGGACTCTCAACCACTGCACCACCAGGGAAGCCCTGTAGACTTTTTAATGATGGTCATTCTGACCGGTGTGAGTTGGTACCTCATGTAGTTTTGATTTGCATTTCTCTAATGATTCAATGCTACTTTATTTTATTGCTCAAATTGTCCTAGCTTTGGCTATTGGGAACTCTTGTAGTTGGCTCCTGGGTCTCTTTGTCATGCCCCCGTCACTGTGTGTGTGTGTGTGTGTGTGTGTGTGTGTGTGTGTGTGTGTGTGTGTTGAGCACTTCCTTACTTTCAGCCATTACAGGATGCTCCAGGCTCATCTTGTATATTTCTAGCCCTAGTCCTACCATCTGCCATTTCTCCAAGGAGCCCGGGTTCTTCACTGGAGAAGGGTATTAAAAATGAAGATCACATGTGATCATAGCTACTGGGATGTCCTTGTTTCTAGGTGCTCAGAGCTAACAAAGCAAGGCAATCTATTACTATTTCAACATGTAACCATTGTGTATATGTTAAGCTAAACATAAATTTACGTTGATGTCTCCAACCCTAATCCATTACTGCCTGGAACATTTCAGCCTCTTGCCATTGCTTATCTTAACATCCCACTCCAACAGCAAGAAACCTGGCTCTTACCATCTGCCACTTATTCACTTAATTGTTCCATTCCAGGGTACTTGTAGAGTGGTTCTAGAATTGTTAACACATGTCCCCACAGGAAACAACCTTATCCACTAGAGTACAATGCTTTTGCCTTTAGTCTTGCAGTCTGTACACATTTCCAGTGTTACTTAGGTCAGCACCTTATTCCCCCAGGCCCTTCACTGAGGTTGTTTCACCCATTTTTAAGACAATTAGATTCTTTTGTCATATTCTGCATTGCATCCTGGGATCCGTACCTCCTAAATGGCTTTTTGCATGCATTAAGATTCACTCTCTGTGATATAAAGTTCTACGAGTTTTGACAATTGCTAATGTCTTATAGTCACTGTTACACAATAATTTCACCTCCTTAAAAATTCCCCTGTGCTTTGCCTGCTACCCGCTATCAATCCCTAACTCTACCCTCAGCGCTCCTGGCAGCTACTGTTCTGTTTATTCACAATAGTTTTGCCTTTTCCAGAATATTCTATAATTGGAGTCACACAGTATTTTCAGACTGGCTTCTTTCACTTACCAGTATGCATTGAAGAGTCATCCATGTCTTTCCGCGAATTATTAGCTCATTTCTTTTTATCTCTGAATGATATTCCATTGTATGGAGGCAGCCCAGTTCCTGTCGCCCCACATCCTTGACAGTATTCGGTGGGGTCAGTGTTCTGGAGTTTAGCCAGGCTAATAGGTGCGCAGTCGTATCTCATTATTGTTTAATTAGCTTGGCATGATGTTAGCATATTTTCATAAGCTATTTGCTACCTGTATATCTTCTATGGTGAGGTATCTGTTCAGATCTTTTGCCCATTTGTTAATTCGGTTATTTGTTTTCTTGTTGACTTTTTATAGTAGTTTGTACGTTTTGGATACAAGTCGTTTATCAGATATGTGTTTCGCAAATATTTTTTCCTCCTCTGTGACTTGTCCATTCTTTTAACAGTGTCTGTCACAGAGAAAACATTTTAAATTTTAATAAAGTGGAAACTACGATTTCTTTTTCTCTTTCATGGATCTTACTATTGCTGTTGTATTTAAAACCTCATCACCAAACCCAAAGTCATGTAGATTTTTCTCCTGTTTTCTTTTTTAAAGAATAAATGAATGAATGAATGAATTTTTTGGCTGTGTTGGGTCTTTGTTGCTGCGCGTGGGCTTTCTTTAGTTGCAGAGAGCGGGGGCCATTCTTCATTGTGGTGCAGAGGCTTCTCACTGCGGTGGCTTCTTGTTGTGGAGCACGGGCTCTACAGCACAGGTTCAGTAGTTGTGGCGCACAGACTTAGTTGCTCTGCGGCATGTGGGATCTTCCCGGACCAGGGCTCGAACCGTGTCCCCTGCAGTGGCAGGCAGACTCTTAACCACTGCAGCATCAGGGAAGTCCATCCTATGCTTTCTTTTCTTTTTTTTTTTTTTGAGGAGAGAGATGTTTATTAAATATGACTGATTCCCCCTCCCCCATCTCCAGTGGGAGAATAGTAAAACTTGATCAAATCTTTATCCTTGGTTTTCCTTGTCCTTCCTGCAAGGATTAAAAGCCATGAGTTTCTTGTCACACACCTTTCTGTACCTTCCATGGTTGAGTCTTGGGGAGCCAGGAACGGCTGGCGAGGAGGGATGAAAATGTCGCTGTGTGGCCCGATGCCTTCATGGGTTCGTCCTTCGAAGCCTGACACAGCTGGAGTCGAATCGGCCTCACCTCCCTTTCTCCTCTTCTGGGGCCCCTGGCTGCTCCAGTTCCCTCTCTCCTCCAGTCCAGTGGAGCCAGCCATCCCAGCAGCCTTCTTCCCAGCCTTCATACTACAGTTACAGGTGAGGTAGGCAGCAAAAGCAATGAGTGTGGGTGGGAAGGTCACAGCCCTGCCCTGTTTCAAACGCCCTGCCCTACCCAGTGTGCCCAGGCCTAGCGAACAGCCTGGATTAAACTCTCCCCGCACCTGGGATGCTCCTATCTCACCTGCAAAGGGTATTCATCAACCACGGGAGCAATGCGTACTCTGCACTCCACATGCGATCACCCTCTATGCTCCTGGGAACAACATGCCTCCAGCCTGGGCGACCCGCGGAGCCAACCCTGAAGTCCCTGGTGGTGGTGCATCTAGTGGTGGTGGATGGCACCCCCAAGGCAGCCTGAATCCAGATTCTTCAAAGGACCTCCCTGACCAGGAAGTGCCGGACACTTTACAGTCAGCCATGAGCATCCCCGGGTCCAGAATGCAGCAGCCGTGTAACGCTACAGAAAGCAGCCGCCAGGACTGCAGACCCAGCCCTCTGAGGGCAGCACGTGGCAGGGACCCGACACCCCATTATGACCTTGCTGACTGTGGTGCGGGAGTCCCCGAAGGGAGTGGTACTCCCAGCAGGTGCCCAGCCAACAGAGCGTGATGGCCAGGCCCATCTCCACCGAGATGGCCGAGAGCTGGCGTCCCGGCACTGGGGGGCAGAGCGCATCGCTCCCGCCGCGTAATCCAAGATGCCCTTTCCCAAGGCTGGCTGCTGGACCCCCTCCGCCTGGCCCAAGCCCTGGCTCAGCACGCGGTCACAGGAGGCCGTTTAGCGGGCCTTGGCCTAGAGATGGTGCCCTCGGGCCAGTGGGGTGAGAGGGAACCCCAGGGCCCTCGTTTCAAAGGGGCAGCCAGGGCTGGGCCCGCAGGGGGGTTAAGGGCGTTGCCGTCCCCCGAAACTGTGCTCTCCTTCCCCCCTCCCCCTCCTCTGCCTCAGTGTCGCGGCCCAGCTGTTGCTGGCGCACCCATCTGCGAAGGCCTGGGCGAACCTGAGCGTCCTGTTTTCTTGAAGAAGTTTTATCATTTTGCACTTCACAGTTAGGTCTGTGATCCATTTTGGGTTAATTTTTTGTGTGAGGTCTGTATCTAGGTTCATTTGTTCTTTTGCATGTGGGCGTCCGGTGATTCTAGAACCTTTGTTGAAGAGACTCTTTTCCCCATGGAATGCCTTTGCTCTGTTGTCAAAGATCAGCTGACTACATTTGTGTGGGGTCTGTTTGTTTCTGTTCTGTTCCGTGGGTCTACGCGTCTGTTCTTTCACCGTGGACGTATTGTCTCACAGTAAGTCTTGAGATCTTTACTTTGTTATTTTTTAGTATTGTGGCTCATGGGCTTGGGACTGGTTAATTTGCATGTGGAAAGCACACTCCCCGTTTATTCTCTCTAGGATGTGGCTAGCCCTGGGAGGTGGGTAGCCTCTTCAATGTCAACAAGGCTTCAAGATGTCAGAGCATTAGAATTACAGAAAATAAATGGGCGTGATAAATATAATTGGCCCTGTGATGCTCTGACATCATTTTAAGGAACCCTTGTGGAGAGATGATAGAGGAGGATTTTAGAGAGTAGGGCATAAGTTTCTGTTGTGAGAATAGGAAGGAAGGACACAAGTGGCAAATATTAGGGGTCCTTCTAGGCTGGTCTATACCGAAGGTTCTCATCTATATGGCATTACCCAAGAAAACAGACCTGAAATTTCCGGGGTCTCTAACAATATCTCTGTGGAATCAGAGTGTGTTAAAAATATTAATATAAGAGATACATATGATTTGTTGCTGTTGTCTGTTTTCCTACAATATTATCTTGGTGTGTTTTGGGGGGCAGTTGCTGGGGGCTTGAGGTGACCGTCGGGTAAAGTCTATGTGAGGATGAGTGGTGTTGTGTGTAACCAAGGGGAAGGGGCAGTCATCGTGGTCCTGCTGGGAAGCTGGAGGGTGTAGTAGGGGAAGGCCCTGGGGAGTGGGTGTTCTCATGTAGAGGTGATGGCAAAGCTGTCGAAGTCCCCATGGGTAGCCTGCAAAAGGTGTGTGTGTCCCTTTAGAGTTGAAGGCATACTGGCAGAAAGCCTGTTGATATAGGCACTGAACAGAGCATATCAGCCAAATCTGTAAGAGCAAAATAAATACTGGTCTTGATTGGGTGGAGGGAGTGATTTTAATAATATCGGAGGGACTTCCCTGATGGTCCAGTGGCTAAGGCTCTGCACTCCCAATGCAGGGGGCCCAGGTTCGATCCCTGGTCAGGGAACTAGATCCTGCATGCATGCTGCAATGAAGTTCCCACGTGCCCCAACTATGACCCAGCACAGCCAAATAAGTAAATATTCTTTAAAAAATTGGATATTGGGTCAGGGGCCTTAATGCATGAACCACAGCTTTACTGTTGTGAATCCACCAGGAGGAACCCTTTCTTTTTCCCAGGTTTCAGAATAGGCAAAGTTGGGTCGTTAAATGGAAGCAGTGGGGATATTCACCCTTTGTTAATTAGGTTTTATATACAAGTTTTACTCCCTGATGGCCCTGTTTTAACTTACGTTGGGTCATATTAACTATTTTAACTGGGGGTCTGTGGGGTCCCATTTTATCAAGTCAATTTGTAGATGCCAAAGACTTTAATTTTATTATTCATAGTGTTAGAGCGTCTTTGCTCAATATGAGATATTTTAGGGCAAAAGTACTATGACTATGGGAAATTTAGGCAAGGCTACCATTAAAGTGAAGTATATCTATTTCCCCTCTATTTTATATTCAGTTTCTTCCCTAAGATTATAGGGGCCACAGTGTTCAAATTTGGTGGGATCCCCAGGTATGACAATCATTTGAGCCCCAGTATTGATTAAGCCCCATGAAGTTTTGTCAGTGGGTGATGTCAGCAAATACTAAAGCTAATTTAGAACCTATGTTATAGAAGCACAAAAGCCAACTGGTGGTTTTTAATCTTTTTATATAAATTCTGTGGTATTTTTGTTATGTATAGTTATGTATTGATATATATAATTTATTGTATAAATTGTTAGTGTCTAAATTTTGGATCTCCAGTTGGGTCAAACTATGGACCTTTAATTTATGTATATATGTAAAATTTATTATATATTTTATAAATATATTTAAAATATTAAAAATACATACTATATGTAAAATTTATTTGTTATATATTTTATAAATATATTTATATATTTATAAGATATGTAATTTATTTATTTATTCACCTTTTGCTTTCTCCCCCTGTCTCTAGGGTTTTCCTTTTTCTTCCTTTTTTTCTCTTTTCCCCCACCTGCTTTTTTTTTTCTTTTCTGTTTGAGGCGTTTAGCTGCTTGATTCTGTGGTTTTTAGTTTCTGTCTTGGGCCGATAAGCAAAAAAGGGGCAGGGACAAGGGGCCCAGTTGTCAGCCTCTAGGTAGCAGCCACTACCTGGGACGGTTGTTTTGCCTCCCCCCGCCCCACCCCGCCCCAGGTCTCCACCAGTGTGGTCCCTCCTATTCCTCTGGGTGGAGGGAAAATGGACAACACAACGACGATGGCCCTTCCCCCAGGACCTGCAGGGTGCCACAGTCCCTGGGGTGGGCGCCCTGGCAGTGTGGCTCTGAAGAGCACGACTCTGCCCCATGGGCCAGGCTGAAAGGCAGGGCACCTTTCACGGCAGCTCAGTTTGTGCACACGTTATCAGTGCTGCCCGGTCAGGCCCGGCCACAGCACTTAGCGGGAAGTCACACCTCCTTCCCTTCAGAGGGGCCTTTGTAAACTTAGCTGGTCAACCAAGAAAAAGGGGGACCCTGGGAACGTCCTCCCGGAATCTAGGCAAGTAATGGCTCAGACCAGAACTCAAGGAATTGTGGCCACGTCCGCCAGTCCCCAGCGGCAGTGGCACCAAGCCCAAGTGTTGCCAGCAGGTGGCGCCACCCTCCCAGGCTACCACTGCCACCTGGTGGGACCAGTTAGTATGCCAAGAGCATATCCTTTTAGTCTGAGGCCAAAACACCCTGCTCGCCGCACCAATTGTTTTAAAATGTAGGTTTTATTATTATTCAGGTATGGTGAGGCCAAGAGATCAGGAGGCCACTGCCCTGGACAAGACAGTTTGTCCTGCATGGTTCCCAAGAGCGGAGGCAGTGCCACCAGGGTCACACGGGGAAGCACCAGGGTCGGGAGCCCAGGGTGTGAGGGGGAAGCAGGGCAGGAGCCCTTATTGTGGTTTCCACGAAGGATGAGGCAGGGTCAGCAGGCTTAGCATTGGTTAGTTTGAATAACTTTGTTCAGCTTGTCTGTCGAGTTGTCCGGTACCTGGCCCTGGGGTGATTTGGGCAGGGGAATACTGGCCCTGAGTACAGAGCAGGTAGGTCAGGTGGTGGGCTGGAGATAGGTGAGTTTGCTTATGGAAGGCACACTCCCCGGCCAAGCATTTACATCTCTAGAAACTGGCCAGCCCTGGAGGGCAGTCTCTTCAGGGTCAGCAATGCCTCAAGATGTCAAAGCATTAGAAATACAGTAAATTTAAAAAGCTCAGATAATACACCACGCTGGTGTAGGTTTTGGTGCCACGGTTTGATTGCGGCGCACCTTTAAGCAGGTGGATTTGCCATGAGACGTCTGTCCATTCTCCTGTGGTTGGAGGTTGGTGTTGTCTCCAGGACAGGGCTCCTACCAGTAAAGCTGCTATGAACATCCCTGCACATGTCTTTGGCGAATGTCTATTTTCATTTCTTTGCAAGACGCACCCTGCTGTGAAAGTCCTGCATCACGAGGTGGATGGATGTGGAGCTTTAGCAGATTTTGCTGCAGAGTTTTCCAAACTGGCTGAACCAAGTTTTCATCTTGACGACACACTTTTCAGTCTGAAGACTCATGTCTTTCCTTTGTTCTGGGGAAATCCTCAGTTATTACTTGTTTGATGTGACTCATTCATTCTTTTTTTTTTATTATTATTTATTTATTTTAGGTTGCACTGGGTCTTTGTTGCTGCGTGTGGGCTTCTCATTGCGGTGGCTTCTCTTGTTGTGGAGCACAGGCTCTAGGTGCGCGGGCTTCAGTAGTTGTGGCTCGCAGGCTCTACAGCGCAGGCCCAGTAGTTGTGGTGCATGGGCTTAGTTGCTCCACGGCATGTGGGATCTTCCCAGACCAGGACTTGAACCCATGTTCCCTGCATTGGCAGGTGGATTCTTAACCACCACGCCACCAGGGAAGTCCCTCCTTTTTTTTTTTTTTTTTTTTTGTAGGCTTTTAAACATTTTAAATTAATTAATTTGGTTGCACTGGGTCTTAGTTGCAGCAGGCAGGCTCCTTAGTTGCAGCATGCAAACTCTTAGTTGTGGCATGCATGTGGGATCTAGTTCCCTGACCAGAGATCGAACCCGGGTCCCCTGCATTGGGAGTGTGTAGTCTTAACCACTGTGCCACTAGGGAAGTCCCCATTCATTCTTTCATTTAGCAAATTGTTATTAAGGTCATCTCCTGTGCCAGGAACTCTTCTAGGCATTAGCGATGCAAGGGGTGAACCCAAGGGAAAAAGACACTGGAGAGGAGGGAGCAGACAGTAAGCAAATAAATAAGTACATGATGTAACAATTTATTTAAGGTTGGCAGAATCATATGTGCATATAATCAAATTATAATTCCAGTGGGAGATGGCTTCTTTGAAGAAAACAAGGCAGGGGAGGGGTAAATGTCATCTCTCCTTCATTCTCTCTCCTAGAAATCTCATTAAAAGGATGTTGGGGTTCTGTTCCTGTCCCCCAGCTCTCATTTCTTTTTTTTTTTTTTAATAAATTTATTTATTTTTGGCTGTGTTGGGTCTTCGTTGCTGCGTGTGGGCTTTCTCTAGTTGCGGTTAGTGGGGGCTACTCTTTGTGGCGGTGCACAGGCTTCTCATTGCAGTGGCTTCTCTTGTGGAGCATGGGCTCTAGGCATGTGGGCTTCAGGAGTTGTGCATGCGGGCTCAGTAGTTGTGGCTCACGGGCTTTAGAGTGCAGGCTCAGTGGTTGTGGCGCACGGGCTTAGTTGCTCCGTGGCATGTGGGATTTTCCCGGACCAGGGCTCAAACCCATGTCCCCTGCATTGGCAGGCGGATTCTTAACCACTGCAAAACCAGGGAAGTCCCTCTCATTTCAATAGAGGTTTTTTTTTTTCTCCTCTGGCTGCCCCATGTGGCAAGTGGGATCTTAGTTCCCCAACCAGGGATTGAACCTGTGCCCCCTGTGGTGGAAGTGAGGATTCTTAACCATTGGACCACCAGGGAAGTTCTGAGGGTTTTTTTTTTTTTTTTTTAAAGAACAATACAGAAGAAAGAGAAAAAAAAAAAAAAAGAACAATACATACCTGCCCATCTCTGGTGTGTTTGTTTATTTTAATAGTTTGGAATAGCCCTTTATGTCTCATGGGAGACGTTACTCTCATTCCTCAGTCCAGTTCTGTTTTCTCCAGTGGCTCTGTTTTCCCAGGTGTGAAGTTTCTCCCATTCTTGGGGTGGTTGCCCTTTTTCGTGGAGTGATTTCTCTCTGTCGTTGGCTGGCTCTGGGTCACGGGCTGTTAGACTCAGCTGGCTTTGGGGAGGGCTGGGAGGTGCTGTGTGGAATGCATTCTGGCCTGTTTTCTGCAAACACGGGGCAGGAGAGGACTTTCTGCTGAGACAGCAAACACTATAGTCAAAACTTCTGGGCATAGGTGCTTTCTGCTTCTCACAGGCAGCTGAAGACACCAGAGCACCCTGACCAAGAGCCTCCTATCAGGGTCCTTCCTGGGGTTCAGTGAACCCTGCCTACTCGGGCTGGTACCCAGCTTAGGGGAAGTGGAGGAGTGGAGGGTGTGCAGGAGTCATGGAAGAGTGGCTGGCCTTGTTGGGTTCCTCTCAGTTTCCATCCACAAAAGTCCCTGTTTTCCAATATTGTTAGGGATTTAACAACAACTACTACATATATATACACACACACACACACACACATATATATGTATCT
This sequence comes from Phocoena phocoena, assembly GCF_963924675.1. Classification (NCBI taxonomy): domain Eukaryota; kingdom Metazoa; phylum Chordata; class Mammalia; order Artiodactyla; family Phocoenidae; genus Phocoena; species Phocoena phocoena. The sequence continues at coordinate 4,578,080 of NC_089220.1, forward strand.
ATATATATATATGTATGTATCTATGAATGTATGTATCTGTACATATGTACATTTTATACACTTCATTTTATTTTTTGGCTACACCCTCTGACATACAGGATCTTAGTTCCCCGACCAGGGATCGAACCTGTGCCCCCTGCAGTGGAAGTGCAGAGTCTTAACCAGTGGACCGCCAGGGAAGTCCATACACTTCACTTTTATTTATTTATTTAAATTTAAAAGAAATATTTATTTATTTATGGCTGCGTTGGGTCTTTGTTGCTGCGCGCGGGCTTTCTCTAGTTGCAGTGAGCAGGGGCTACTCTTCGTTGTGGTGCACGGGCTTCTCATTGCAGTGGCTTCTCTTGTTGTGGAGCACGGGCTCTTCAGTAGTTGTGGCACGTGGGCTCAGTAGTTGTGGCTCGCGGGCTCTAGAGCACAGGCTCAGTAGTGTGGCGTATGGGCTTAGTTGCTCCGCGGCATGTGAGATCTTCCTGGACCAGGGCTCGAACACCGTATCCCCTGCATTGGCAGGCAGATTCCTAACCACTGAGCCACCAGGGAAGCCCCGCTTCATTTTTAAAATAAACTTTAACATCTGGTTTATATTTACAGAAAAACTGTGAAGATAGTATTGATGGTTCCATAGCTTCCACACCCAATTCTCTTTATTTTACTCTCTTACAATATAGGGACATATTATAATCTAATATACAAGGAATTAACCAAATATTCATACATTATTATTAACTAAAGCCCATACTTTATTCAGATTCCCTTAGTTTTTACCTGCTGCCCATTTTCTGGTCCAGGATCCCACCCAGGACACCACATTACAAATGAATATGCAGTTTCTTTCATTTCTAGGACCAGGGACCTGGTGGGGAGGCTAGCCCATGTGCTCTGAGTGGGTTCATCATCGTGAAGCCGAGTTTCTGTGGTCCAAGCCGACCTCAGGGAATTGGGGATTACTTGGCCATGGCAGCTGATTGGAAGTCATGAACTTTTATTCCACTCTCAGGTCTCTCTCCAGTCTGTCCTTTGACTTGTCCCCTCTTTGGCCTCAATTTTCTCATCTGTAAAATGAAGCCATTGGGCTAGTTTCACCTGGACAGACTGAGTCCTGGGGTCGATCTCTGAGTGGTTTGCTGATCTCCATCCTGGGCAGAGGGAGCTGGCAGGCATGGTGGTGCCCCAGAGGGCAGAGCTGGGACCCAGATCTCACTGGTTGTAACACGGGGCTGACACTCTGACTTTGGGCTTTTAAAGTCAAAGATCAGGGGCCTGTCCCATCTCTTCTGCTTATTCTGAGGCCCCCTTCATCTCTGAGCCTCAGTTTACCCATCTGTAAAGTGGCAGCCGCTGGGGCGGCTGGGACTTCTGAGGGTCCCTCTGGCTGTGAATAGAGCAGGTTGCCCTGGGGAGTGCTGAGTTCTCCACTCCTGGAGGTGTGCAAGCCAGGTAGGTGACACTGTTGGGTGGTGCAAGGGGTGGTGGTAACCCTAGGCTGTAAGTGTCTCTCTGTTGGACAGGGAATCCAGCCTCTCTGTTGGCCCATTTTCCTATCCTTGACTCGGGCAGGTGGCTGGCTGCCACCAGATGCCCACACCCGGTTGCCTTCCTTCCTATCTCACGCCAGGACTGCCTTTGGCCCTGGCCCACAGACTTGCGGGAGACTGGAGGGAGGCTCACCATTTTTACCTGCCCACCTTGTGGTACCTCTGGCTGTCAGGCCAGTCTGCTACCTAGGCAGCTCCTACAGGCTGGGCTCCAGTTACACGAGGTACACCATACAAAGCTCCAAAGAAGCAAGAGGAGACCGGGAGGAATCCCTGAGAAGTGAAGTGAGGGGCCCTACTCCCCACAAACCAGACTCTCCATTCTGACAATTTTTGGATTCTTCAAGTCCCAGCCTTTGCAGCTTCTGTTCCCTCTACCACCAATGCCCTTGCCCTTCTTTAGCTGTTGAACTCCTACTCATCCTTTGAAGCCTAATACAAAAGACCCCTCTACCGAACCTTAGCTGTCCCAGGACCTACCGGTGTCGTAGCACGTATCATCCTGTGTCATTAATAGGCCTCTTCCATGCCTGTGTCCCTGTCGCTCGATTTCCCTGAAGGCAGGGGTGGGGCTGACTCACTCCCTCCAACCTGCAGACACCTCATTTTCCTCTGCCTTATTGCATGAAAGGAGTGGGTAGGGGAAGGGAGAATCGCTGTGGCGAACCTTTCCCGAGCCCCTTCTGTTTACCACCACTGTCGCATCCATTTAATCTCTACCCTCCAACCCCTGCCCCGTGCCAGGTGGGCGCTTTCACCGGTGGGTCTGTAGGGCCAGGGGTGGCAGGAGCGCGAGTGGCCCTGGGCCGCGGAGAGAACTGGTGCTCAGCCATCGGGGCGGGGGGGGGGGGGGGGGGGGCGGGCCTCAGTGAAACTGAGGGAACGGGGCGTCGCCACACAACGTGGGGTCCGGGGACTCTGCACGGGTTGCGTCCTAACAGTCTCATTTTCCAACCGAGGTAACTGAGGCTCCGAGAGCCCCGGGGACCCGCCTCTGCTCCGACACAAGACCGCGCCCAGGTCTGGTGGCAGAGGCGCTCCCGGCCCCGCCCCCGGAGGCCCCGCCCCTGGAGGCCCCGCCCCGAGCCCGAACTGGTCCTCGCGCAGAGCAGGGAGACAGGTGGAGGGGAGCCCAGCCCTGAGCTCCCGGCGCCACCATGGGCAACAGTGCGGGCCGCAGCGACTTCGAGTGGGTCTACACGGACCAGCCGCACACGCAGCGGCGCAAGGAGATGCTCGGTGAGCTCGGGCCCCAGGTGGGGACAGCCCTGGGGCCGTCTGGTGTCCCGGGACAGCCCGAGCCCAGGGGTCGCTCCTGAGGCCCGGATGCCCAGCAGGCCCTCCCCTACCTCTGCTCCAGAGAGGGTAGCAGCGCCACTCCTCCTCCCTCAGCGTCCCCGGCTCGGGGTTCCTGAGGGTCCCCAGCTCCGGCCTGGAACTCCCCTCGCGTCTCTGCCTCTGTCCTGGGATCTAAGACACGCGCTCTGCGCCTCAGGGGAGCGCGTTTCAGCTGCTCCATCCTGGCTGTGGAACGCGAGCCACTCCCAGGGCCGGGACCAGGGCTCGAGCTCCGGGGAGAGGTCGCAGCGCAGAGGTCGGCCCCGGGGACTGTCTTTGTACGGGATGCACCGCCCCCGCCTTCGAAGGCAGCTCCGCAGCCACCTGTCCTCCGCCGTATCCCGGGCTCCTATGTGCGCTGAGTGCCGGGGTCCCGGCGGCCCAGCCGGAGGAGTCGCTAAGCCCACCCCCAATCCCGGAGTTTAGGGCAGAATGAGCGCCTCGAAGGAAGCAAACGCTGAACCAGAGAGACAAGTTTTTAAAAAACAGACTGTACCAAAGAGTCTGTCCTTTTATTTTATAGCCTAATACACGGTGGCCCCCCTCTCTGTCGTTCAGTGTCCCGGGAGGTCATTTTTACCTACGTGGTCACCCATCCTTTGGATTCACCCATCCTGATGGGCTCCATCCGTCTCTCAGGAAGACCCAGGATGTACAGTCCTTTACCTGCGATTAGGGGTTAAAGGGCTCGCACCTCCAGAACAGCTTTTACTAGGTGCCGCCAAATCGCCTTTGCAGTGCCGGGCCAGCTTCCAGCAGGGTGGACACGTTCCCCTGCCCCAGAGTCCGTCGCCATTTCACCACACCCTCGCCTACACCTGGGGTTGGCAAACGTTTTTAATCTTTACCAAGCAGATTGACAGAACAATACTATTTCATTGTGGGTTAAATTTTTAATTTGATGATTGATTTCAATGTTTAATTGGTCATTTAAATTTTTTTTTCTCTTGGCTTGGTCTTTTGCTTGTTGGTGTTAGAGCTCTTTGTATAGAGGCTTTTAACCCTTTGTCTTATACATTGCAAATCTTTTTCCCTTTATAGTCACAAAAGGTTTTTTTTTTTTAAATGCATTTGAATAGGTTGACTTTTTTTTCTTTAGAATTTTCCCTTTGGTGTCTTCCTGCCCCACCCCAAGACTAGGGAAATATCTGTCCTATTACCTTTCAGACACCGGATGCACTGAGTGGTTAGTGTATGACCGTGCCCTGCTGTTGCTGGGGGTTCAGGGCCTAGAGACCCCTGGGTGGGTCTGTAACGTCTGTGGTTTTCTCCTGTGAGGTGAGCAGTAATCCAGCACTATTTACGCCTGCGAACTTCCTGCAGGTGGCTCAGAGGGCACTTGGTGATCATCTGGTCCTCCCTCCCCCACGGAGCACAGGCATCATGACTGCTGTCTCTCAGCAGTTTCAAGGCAGGGCTGTGTTTCCTTCCCCTCCCCTGGCTGTCCCCCACCTCCCCCTTACAGGACTCCCTGGGCACCTGGCCTCAGGCGGAGAAGGCTGCGGGAGGGATGTATCCTGGCCCATAGAGCTGCTTGGAGGGATCCAGACACTCTGGGTTGCAGACTTACTTTCCCAATCTGCATAATGGGCACCACCATCCTTTCTGGAGGAGTGGGTATGAGGATAAAAGGAGAGCTTGGGTGAGAAAGTGCTCACTGTGGTACCCAGCACGCCAGAACATGGAGAATGATCTGTCTCACAAGATGGAAGGCACGGACCCTGGAACCAATCCAGGAAGCATCCTGGACAGGGTGGCTGGGAAGCCTGGAAGACTTGGAGGAGAGGGAGGTGACTTGGGCCAGGGTGGGGACAGCACAAGTTCTCAAGGGCTGACTCTCCAGGGAGCTTTGCAAATCCCCTCTGTGCACTGGGTGCTGTGGATTCCAGTTTTGAGCTAACGAACTTGGAATGTGCCATTCCCCCGCCCTCTCAGGCATTTGCGCACGCTGTTCCTCCGCCTGGGGGACCTTCCTCGCTACTCTGCCCCACTCGTTCAGTTCTCCCTCCAGTGGGAATTACCCCCCCCCCCCCCCACCGAGCCCGGGCCAGAGGAGGGTGCTTCAGGGGGATTCCCCTCCACTGCTCCAGCCCATCGGGTCCTTATCTCTCTGGGGCACGTTACGTGGCTCTAGACCTTGGCTGTGAGCTGATCTCCTGGCAAGGACAACACCCACTCATTTGTCATGTGAACCTGGGCAAGTCAATAAGCAGATGAGGAAACTGAGGTTTGATTGAGTTAAAAGGGGTGAATTGTAGCACTTTCTTTATGGAGTTGTGCAGACATTTTTTTAACTATCATTTTTATTAAAAAAATGTATTTATTTATTTGGTTGCGACAGGTCTTAGTTGTGGCTGGTTGGCTCCTTAGCTGTGGCATGCAAACTCTTAGTTGCAGCATGCATGTGGGATCTAGTTCCCCAACCAGGGATGGAACCTGGGCCCCCTGCGCTGGGAGCGCAGAGTCTTAAACACTGTGCCACCAAGGAAGTCCCTGTTGTGCAGATTAAATGAGCTGGTGTTCGTGCTTAGCCCAGCACTCAACAAAATGTTAGCTGCGATGATAATTATTACCTCTTGCAGAAAGGCCCAGGTTTTCCCCAAGGACAGGGGAAAATCTTTCCATCTCTGTTTTCCTGAAGCTTGCGCTGTTCCCAGCCTGAGGGAAATCCTATGTGTAACTGTCAGCCTCTCTTTACAGAGGAGGCCCCAGAGTGGGGCTCAGAGAGCGGAAGTGACTTGCCTAGGGCCACACAGCTCAGTGGCCACAGAGGCCAAGTCGGTGTTCAGGCAGGGATGTGCTCCAGTCCCAGCCAGCTGGCCACTGTGGCCCACACCAAGCTCCTTGGGGGCCACTGGATGCTCAAGGATCCTAATCTTGAAGTCAGAACCCAGGAAGGCCTCGCATAGAGCTGGTTGCCGTGCTCTTCGCGCAGGACCAAAGTCCGTCTCCAGATCCCGCCTGGATGGGGACGTGCTTTGCAGGCCAGGGTTGAGGCTCCCTGTGCTGCGAGGGCAGGAACGGAGCCGGCGAGACTCTGGTAACATTGGAGACCAGAGTCCAAGCCAGGTGTGCCCAGCGGAATAAGAAGCAGGGTTTGAATTTGTCTTTTCAAAAACAAATAGCTTTGTGATTTTTTTTTGTGTTTTACCATGTATGTGCCCTTTCATAAGTAAAAAAAAAAAAAAAAAAAAAAATCAGGCGATCAAAGGAAAGCAGGGAAGTGAGACTCTGCAGTTGTTGGATTATTTGCTCACGAAAGGCCCTGGGGTGGGCGTAGGGGTCTCTGAGTGGCGAGTGGTAAAATCCAGAACTGAACTGGCCGACACTCTCAGGCGCATTCGTGGAGGATCTTCACCCAACCACAGAGATGCTGGAGCCAGGGGTGGAGGGCCGGCCAGCCACACGGCCATTCTCTCCCGCCCCTGTCCTTGCTGCAGTCAGCCTTCTCCTCGTCCTCCAGGCGGGCTGCAGCCTGTGTCCACCCAGCTCTGAGATTCCCACAGAAGAGAGGTGCCTCTCTCCCCTTCTGCCCTGAGTAGCCCGTCCTCCCCTTGAGCCAGCTCATCTCTGGCCAGAGCTGTGAGTCCTCTGATTGGCCAGTGGGCGGGGGGCTGTGATGGGCAAACCGCACAGTATCACATTGTGACGTCAGAGAGTTGCAGCTCTCCGAGAAAGGGGTGCTCTGATCCTAAGTTGGGTGGGGAGGGAGGGGTGCTGGGTGCATGGGCACACAGCAGCACAGACAATAGGTGATCCCTGGGACCCTATTTTTTAAAAAAATATTTATTTATCTGGGTCTTAGTTGCGGCATGTGGGATCTAGCACCCTGACCAGGGATTGAACCCAGGCCCCTGAATTGGGAGCATGGCGTCTTACCCACTGGACCACCAGGGAGTCCCTCTAGGACCCTATTTGAGCTGACTGTGTCCTCCCTGGCTTGAGTCCTCCAAGGGCTTCCCTTCCTAGAATCTCATCTCTGCTCTGCGTATTGGCACCCCCGTGCTCTGGCCCCTGCCTTTTCTCCTTACTGTCTGCTCTCTAGCCACTTGGTGGGATATACCTGCCACCTGCCCATTTCCTACTTCATGGCTTTCGCAAATGCTGTTTCCTCTGCTTGAATTCTTTTTCCCTACTCTTCGTCTACAGAACTCCTATGCATCCTTCAGGTCTCAGCCTAAATGTCCCTTTCTCAGAAACACTGTCTAACAGCGCGTGCCCTCACACACGGTATGCTGGGAAATGTTAAATAATCAACTGAATCTCTGGAGGGAACAAAAGACCCCGATTCGCAAATTGGCATTTGCCAATTTTTGTAGCTATTTCCATCATGGCCAATTTCAAACTACCGACGTGCATCGCTGCCCACTGAGTTGGGGAGAGGGCGGTATATTTGGGCACTTGACAGCGGCAGGCATAGGCTGGTTGCCCACACCACAGTCTATCCCCGTCTCTGCCGCCCAGCTATTCCTTCCCTATCCTTCCGTAGGGTGCTGTGCACTGTTACCTTGTGACCTTTGCTCCCATCTGTAATTCTACATTGATTTGTGGGGTGATAGCTTTGTCTGACTCTCCCACTCAACTCTGAGCTTCCCAAGGGCAGGGCCGGGCCCACCTCCACCAGTGCTCTTCCCAGCGAGGCTGAGTGAGGCAGTAGGCACCTACCAAAGCTTGAGCATCTCTAGTCCAACCTGCCACGACCGTCGCAGGGTTTCCCTCCCTCCAGAGGTGCCAGGGACCTGTCAGCCACAGCTCAGAGCATGCAGTTTAATCCTTGCCAGCTGGAGAGCAGGGAGACATCCCGTTTTTTTTTCCCCCTCTAATATCTCTCTCTCTATTTATTTATTTGGTTTGCTGGGTCTTAGTTGGCACACAGGATCTTTAGTTGCCGCACACTGGATCTTTTTAGTTGCGGACAAGTTGGATCTTTAGTTGTGGCATGTGAACTCTTAGTTGCGGCCTCTGGGGTCTAGTTCCCTGACCGGGGATTGAACGTCGGCCCCCTGCATTGGGAGCGCACAGTCCCAGGCACTGGACCACCAGGAAGGTCCTGAGACATCCCGTTTTAATTGGCATTTCTGAGCTGATTAGTGAGGCTGTTTCTTCCATGATTTCACTGTCTTTCTCCTTATGTGAATTTTCGACTCATGTCCTTTTTCTGAGGAGCCCTTTTCCTGGATCCGTAGGAGTCTTTTACGCATGACTTGTGGTGGCCCTGCTTTTGCCACATGTAACAAGAATCTTCCCATGTCTGTCCCTTGTCTTTTCACTTGGAACTTTTTTTTTATTTTTTGAGGCAGGGTGCACACTGCACATTAGTTCCCTGACCAGGGATCGAACCCGCACCCCTGCATTGGAAGCGTGGAGTCTTAACCACTGGACCGCCAGGGAAGTCCTAACATTTTTTTCAATCGTTTTTGTTTCTCTCCCCCACTCCTTTTTTTTTTTTTTTTTGGCCTTACAGACATTTGCATTTTTTTTTAAGGCAGGGCAGGACCCTGGGAAGTTAGGCCCCTTGCCCAAAGGTCACCCAGCCTGGTCAGGGTTAGGACAGGGCTGTAACTTGGTGACTCCGGCCTGCGCCTCTGTTCCACCCTCTTCTCCACGCGGGACCTGAAGAGAGCCTGTCCCCCCTCCTGTCCTCCCCGGCACGTGACCCACGGGCAGTCACCAGCTCCCGCGGCCCCTTCCTCTCCTCCCTTCCGCCTCCGTACTGATGTGTGTGCTGTGCCTTCACCTAGCCTGCTTCTAATCCACGTTCTTTCATTCGCACCAGCTTTTATGAAGTGATTTACATGCCATAAAATTCACTCATTTTAAAGGAACAGTCCAGTGATTTTTTAGTAAAGTTACACAGTCTAGTTTTAGAGCCTTCCCCTCACCCCAGAGGTCCCTAGGACCACTTGCCGTCACTCGGCAGCCCACCCTGTAACCTTAGAGCCACTCCTCGTCCCTCGAGTTTCGGCTCGAGTGTCACGGGGCTCAGTGTGTGTGTCCGAAGCACGTCCTAGTCGGGACACACCCCTGTGCCCCGCACGTGTGCCTCCCACCCCCGCGGAGCCTGCGAGCCCCTCCCGCCTCTGGGGCCTGGGGCCGGCTCAGCCCAGACCTTCGGCAAATATTTGTCCGGAATCAAGAGCAGGTTTGGCGGGAGGTGGGTCAGTGATTCCCAAAGGCACTTTGGGCCGCTTCCCCGGTTCCCCCAGAGCACCGCCCACACTGACCAGCCAGGCTTAGGCTTGCCTTTGGGCTCCCAAACCGGAAAGGAGGGGGCGAGACGGGGCGGGGCAGGGCAAGGCGGCTTAGGAAGCACTGGGGCCAGAGCTGCGGGGGAGCCGTTTAGGAAGGAGGGGATGAAGAGGGCTTGGTGCCTTTGCTGGAGATGCTGTCAGAGGACAGGTGCTCAGCCCCTGGGGGGAGAGGGAAGGTGCTCCGCACGGGGTGGCTTGTGGCGGGACAGGGTCAGACAGGTGCTGGACGCAGGTGGGCACAGTGAGCTGACCGACACGATGGAATGTTCAGGCTGGAGAGCGCTTGGTGGTGAAAGGCGGTGACAAGGCCCCCCTGGAGCCAGCGGGACTGTCTTGCGATGTCACTTGACCTCCCTGGGGAAGCGGTCAGGGTATCCAGCCCTAGATGGTGCCCGGCCGGGTGCGTGGAGGATCCAGAATGGGGAGAAGCCCCGTGTGCTCCTGGGAGCCCTGGAGGAGGCCGGTGAGAAGGGACCTCATCGCGGCCGGTCAGCAGGGGCTGCGCGGGAACCCTCGCTCCCTGCGGAGGGCGAGGGCCCGGCAACGCCCCCTGCCGGGCTGCCTGTTTCTGCCGTTTCCTCCCCACCACGCCTGGCCCAGCAGGATTTGTCAGGAATCTTCTGGGAATAACCAGGTGTCCACGGGGAGGCTGTTCTGTGGGGTCAGCGTAGGGCAGTGGGGTCAGGCTGCTTCCCTTCAGGCAGGCTCCTCTGCTGAGCCCTCTGGGCCCTCATGAACAAGTCCGCCACGTATGTAAATATATGTAATGCACGGCAATGTTCCCATCTGCTGGAGCCAAGCTCCCCAACACCTCGGGGCCTGCGGCCTCCTCTCCATTGTCCACCCGAGGCCCATGTGCCCCGGGGAAGGCCCCACCTCCAGGCCCTCACAGCCCAGAGTTGTCAGAGTGGGTGCCTTAGGGACGGAGAGTGAGGAAGCTGGCCCAGAGAGGGACAGGGGCTGGCCCAAGGGCACGCAGCAGTTGGACTGAGCCAGGCTGCAGTGAGGCTCTCTTGAACTGGGACCCAGGATTTTCTCTGGGCGCTCTGCCCTGACGATGTAGCCCAGCTCCAGGAAACAGCTCCTCTCGGGGCTGAGGAATCCCTGTGGACTCTGGAGGAGCCAGTGGAAAATTAGGTCGTTTCTCCACGTGGTGGAAGCTCTGTATGCTCATCTCTAAGATGGGGGGACAGTCCCCTCCTGGGCAGGGTGGTGAGGGCTGCACGAGGAAGTGTGTGTCAGACGCCGGGCACGTTTCACCACACCCGGGCTCCGGCCACATCCACGGGCCTGAAGGCGGGGGGTCCTGAGGTCAAGTCTTGGCTCTGTCGGCCTCGCCCTGCCTTGTCAGACCCTTCCCTGGGCCTCCGCCCCTCCTTTCTGTGTCATGCCTGGACAGTGTGGCTTCTAGCAATGGTTGTTTTCGTGGGCAGCTTGCCTTGGGCCCCGCCCAGGCTGCTGCTGGAAGGCCATTTGCATGGGTCTGTTTGTCTCTGGTTCCGTGTGGCTGTCCATGCGGGCTCCAGGCTGCCCCACAGGAGCAGAGAGCCCTTGAGGCGTGAGTGTCCTAACCCAGCTTCTCTGGTGCTCTGTGCTGGAGGCCTGAGCGAGCAGGGTTCCCCCCGACATCAGCTGAGATCCCCCAGGGGGGCAGAGCCTGGTCAGGCTGGGCCAGGTTTGGGTGTCCAGCCAGGCCCAGAGGACTCCTCGTGGGGCTGCCAGGGCACTCTCGCCCTCCTCCTGGGCATCCCGCCTCTCCTGGGGCCCAGAGAACATGGAGCCAGCAGCTTTCCCCTACCCAGCCTCATCCCTGAGCCCCAGAAGAGGCGCCCCCTCTGTCAGGCCAGCACCCCCTGGCCTTCTCCGTGACCCCCGCCCCGCATCTCTGTCCTCTCCTTCTGCCATCCGCTGGCCCCAATCTCTCCCATCTCAACCCCCGAGCCAGGCCTCCCTCCCCAGGCCTGCGCTTGGCCTCACCTTCTCACCTCGCCTCCTGCTGAAACGGTTCTTGCTGGGGCCCACAGGGCCTTGCTAAGTCCAGCAGGTGCCTGTCCGGCCTTCCTTGCCGTGACCCTCCTTGACCCCCCGGCAGCTGGGCACCCCCAAGCCCACGGCTCCGTTTATCCCAAAGTCGACTGCACCCAGTGACCTCCTTAGGCCCGCCTGGCTGGAGGGTCCCAGAGCATCTTCTCAGGGAGGCCTCTAGGCCTCCCACCTCCTAGGGACCTAGAAGCCCTGGAATTGAAAAGGTTCGATGTTTGCTGTTTCGTTTGAGCGAAGATGGATCTTCGTCCAGCAGGCGGTAGATGAGCTAGTGAACCAGCCTGACCCTGCTCACCAGCGCGGCTCGGGTGGGTCCGGAGGGGCCCCACTCCTTAGACGGTGCCTTCCTGGGGTCTCCGCTGAAGGCCAGGGGTGTTCAGTGAGGTCTCCGAGCCGTGCCACCCCTGGAATCCGCTGGGCTCCTAGCTCCCTGGCCACCGTCTCTGAGCCCCCACTTTTAAAAAAAAATTTTATTTATTTATTTTTTTTTGCGGTACGCGGGCCTCTCACTGTTGTGGCCTCTCCCGTTGCGGAGCACAGGCTCCGGACGCGCAGGCTCAGCGGCCATGGCTCACGGGCCCAGCCGCTCCGCGGCATGTGGGATCTTCCCGGACCGGGGCACGAACCCGCGTCCCCTGCATCGGCAGGCGGACTCTCAACCATTGCGCCACCAGGGAAGCCCCTGAGCCCCCACTTTTGACTCGCCTGGCTTGCTGGGGCTCCTCCTGCCTGCACTGTGGTCTGGACAGGGCCTCCGGGCAGGGTGGAGGTGGTCTGGAGCTCACGTGTTTGGCCCCTTCTCGATCGCCCCTGAGCTGCCAAGCATCCGGCTTGTGCGTGCGCCGCCTTTTTCCGTTGCTTCCAGCAGGATGGCTGGGCCTAGTGACTATAGTGGCCGGGGAGCATGGGGCCTTTGCTCATAGGTTAAAGCAAGCCTGGGGCCAGATCACCTCCAAGAGCAGCCCACAGCCCCAAAGGTCAGAAATGGGATGTTTTTTACTCTCAGATCAGAAAACTGTATTTAATAACAACAGTAGTAACAGCTCCCAGGGCTCAGAGCTGTCATCCCAGCCTCACCAGAGCCTGGATGGGCAGGTCGGGGTGTCACCCCCATTTCCCAGATGTGGAGCCCTAGGCTGGGGCAGTGCTGTGGCCTGCCCAGTCGGCCAGGGTGAGGGGCTGGGGACCAGGCGCCCCAGGCTGTGTTGAGGCCGCACCCGAGCTGAGGGCAGCTGAGTCCCTGGGAAACTGTCAGGAAGGGAGGAAGGGGCGCCAGGCCAGGCAGGGAAGGGACACCCAAGGATGTTCTCCTTTGCTTCCACTCATGCACGACTTACTGGCCTTGTATGACAGACGGGGCACCAGAGGCCCACCGTCCAAGGTCACAGCTGCTGGGCTCTGTCACTGCCCTTGCCTCTGAGGGGTACGGAAGTGGCCTGTTTGCTGGCCTGGATCCCTGAGCTGGGGTGCTTGTCCCTGCTGGCTTGCCAGTCTGTGCTCACCTGGTGCAGGTGTGGCCTGCCCCAGGCCTGGCCTCCTTCCAAAGGGAAGATGGAGAGACCTGCCCTGTGGAGGCTGGTGGCCTCTGGCTGCCTGGCTGAGCTCCCAGGTGTGCCTGGGCAGGCGAGGGCCCGGACCCTTGGAGGCTGGCGTCCAGAGGCCACCTCTGGTGGGCGGGAGGCTGATGGAGCCTGCGGCCTGTGGTCCCAACCTGACATTCAGGTATGCAAATGTTCGGGAACTTTGCACGTGATTTCCTGGGCACTGGGCGAGAACATTCCTGAAGGCTGGGTTGCAGGCACATCCTTCTTCCCCTGGCCTTCGTGAAGACGCTTCTATCCTCCCCTGCTCCACCTCACTGTGGCTGCTGGATTCCCACCCCCTCAGGCCTCTCAGCCCCACAGGGGAAGCACGCATCTTCCTGGGCACCACTGAGGCCCGCCTTCTGAAATGTGCCCGCTCACTCTGACCCCCTTTGGTGGCAGGAACAAGCTGGGATGAGGCTTGCCCCCTGCCCCCCTCCCGAGTGGGGCCAACCCCCCAGGTTGGGGTCCTTTTGTCTCCTTTGCCCCGTCTGGCGGGGTGATGCTGGGCGAACGTCATGCTGGCTGGTCCACCTCGGCCGAGGCTGGCGGGCAGTGGCACCCTTGAGGGGCAGGGTCGAACGTGAGTTGCCGCGCCTAGCGCCAGGCCAGTGCAGGGATGGGGTAGTGAGGTCAGCTGGGCTGTCAGAGCCCGGGGTTTCCTCATCCCCCGTCCAGTTGCTGTGTGTTTCCTAGAGCTGCAGAGACAAATGACCACAGACAACGCGCTTGTTATCTTACGGTTCTGGAGGTCAGAACTCTGACCCGGGTCCCACTGGGTGAAGTTTCTTCTGGAGGCTCCAGAGGGGAATCTGTTTCCTGACCTTTCCAGCTTCTGGAGCCGCCCGTGCCCCTCGATCTTTACAGCTAGTGAGGCCGGTGGAGACCTTGCACATCCCCAGACCTCCTCTCCTGCTCGCTTTCCCACTGTCCTGAGCCTGGGATGACCGGGATACTCCAGGCTCTCCTTGCTGTTGTGAGGTCAGCAGACCAGCACCCTGGGTGCAGCCTGACTTCCAGGGTCCCTCAGAAGCTGACCGATTCACAGTGAGGGGAGTAGGACCTGGACATGTTTGGGGGGCCCCTGTTCCGCCCACCCCAGTTGCCAGTCTCTCCCTCCACCTTGTGAGCTGGTTCCAGGCGGCGGGGCCTTGGCACCCCCTTCCCTGCATCTTCCTCCACCTGCCCGGGGCAGCGAGTACCCTTCGGGGCCTCTGGCGTTTCTGGGATAGCCAAGTCGCCTCCCACACGCAAAGCAGGGACAGCCCACTTGGCCGCCGTTGGGCCATGTGGGCAGGCCCGGGAGGAGAGCGCCATGCAGCCTAATCCCACCACCGCTGTCCCCAGCATACCCGTCTTCGGGCAGCATCCTGGCCGCCGGCCTTCACGGTGCACTTTGTTGGGTGGTCGTCATAAAGCACAGATTCATCTGGGTGTCTGCTCCCGGCCAGTCAGCCTGAGCTTTCCGTGCCTTATCTATTCATCCTCCCAGTGACCTGTTTATGGTTCAGAAACGAGCCTTGGAGCTGACGTAACCTGCTCGGAGCTGGGATTTTTTTGTTTGTTTGTTTTTTTCTGCAGTACGCGGGCCTCTCACCACCTCTCCTGTTGCGGAGCACAGGCTCCGGACGTGCAGGCTCAGCAGCCATGGCTCACGGGCCCAGCCGCTCCGCGGCATGTGGGATCTTCCCGGACCGGGGCACGAACCCGTGTCCCCTGCACTGGCAGGCGGACTCTCAACCACTGCGCCACCAGGGAAGCCCCGGATTTTTTGTTTTTAAACTTAAAAAACAAAATTGTGGTAAAGGATAACATAAAATTTGCCATTTTAACCGTGTGTGAAACGTGATTTGGGGGCATTCATGACTTTCACGGTGTGGTGTAGCCATCACTACTATTTCCAAAACTTTTTCATGACTCCAAACAGAAATTCTACACCCATTACCAGTCACTGCCCATCGCACCCCCGCCCCCCCAGCCCTGGAAACCTCTACTTTCTGGTTCTGTGAACTTGCCTGTTCTAGATATTTCACATAAGCGGAATCGTACGGTATGTGGCCTTTCCTGACTGGCTTCTTTCACACGGCATCATGTCTTCAAGGTTCATCCGTGTTGTACGCAGCCCGCGGTAGTCCTTCATGCCTGTGTTTTGGGCGGTGGAGGTGCTGCTAGTTTATTTGGGAGTCAGTTCCCGGGGGCAGGATTGAGGGAGCCGGCACTGTGACAGAGAAGCAGCGAATTCAATATAAGGGCTTTTTAAAACTGAGGCATAATTGACCTATAGCATTATATTAGCTTCAGGTGATTTTTAAAAAAAAATTTTATTGAAATATAGTTGATTTACAAGGTTGTGTTAGTTTCAGGTGTACAGCAAAGTGATTCAGTTATACATACATATATATATGTAAATACATATATATATATAATTTTTCTGCATTCTCTTTCATTGTATTGAGCAGAGTTCCCTGTGCTCTACAGTAGGTCCTTGTTGCTTATCTATTTTATATATAGTAGTATGCACATATATATATATATATTTTAAAGAAGATGTTGGGGGTAGGAGTTTATTTATTTATTTTTGCTGTGTTGGGTCTTCGTTTCTGTGCGAAGGCTTTCTCTAGTTGTGGCAAGCAGTGGCCACTCTTCATCACGGTGTGCGGGCCGGTCACTATCGCGGCTTCTCTTGTTGAGGAGCACAGGCTCCAGACGCGCAGGCTCAGTAGTTGTGGCACACGGGCCTAGTTGCTCCGCGGCATGTGGGATCTTCCCAGACCAGGGCTCGAACCCGTGTCCCCTGCATCAGCAGGCAGATTCTCAACCACTGCGCCACCAGGGAAGCCCTGTGTACATATATTTTTAAAAATATTTACTTATTTGGCTGTGCCAGGTCTTTTTTTTTTTTTTTTTTTTTTTTTTGCAGTACGCGGGCCTCTCACTGTTGTGGCCTCTCCCGTTGCGGAGCACAGGCTCCGGACACGCAGGCTCAGCGGCCATGACTCACGGGCCCAGCCGCTCCACGGCATGTGGGATCTTCCCGGACCGGGGCACGAACCCGTGTCCCCTGCAGCGGCAGGCGGACTCTCAACCACTGCACCACCAGGGAAGCCCATGTGCCAGGTCTTAATTGCGGCACGCAGGATCTTTAGTTGCGGGATGCGGGCTCTCAGTTGCAGCGTGCGGGATCTAGTTCCCTGACCAGGGATCAAACCCAGGCCCCCTGCATTGGGAGCATGGAGTCTTAACCACTGGACCACCAGGGAAGTCCCAGTAGTGCGTATATTTTAATCCCAAACTCCTAATTTATCCCTCCCCCACCAACATAGTGATTTGATATGGTATACTGTGAAATGATCCCAACAAGTCACTATACATAGTTATAAATTTTTTTTTTCTCGATGAGTTCTTGGATGACAAGTTCTTTTATTTTTTTAACAGATCTTTATTGGCGTATAATTGCTTCACAGTACTGTGTTAGTTTTTCTTGCACAACTGAATCAGCCATATGCACACACATGTCCCCATATCCCCTCCCTCTTGAGCCTCCCTCCCACCCTCCCTATCCCACCCCTCTAGGTCATCGCAAAGCACCGAGCCGATCTCCCTGTGCTATGCGGCTGCTTCCCACCAGCCGCCTATTTTACATTCGGTAGTGTATATATGTCGATGCTACTCTCACTTCGCCCCAGCTTCCCGCTCCCACCCCAAGTCCTCAAGTCCATTCTCTATGTCTCCCTCTTTATTTGGATGAGAAGTCCTTGATGAGAACTTTCAAGAGCTACTTTCCTATCAACTTTAAAATATGCAACACAGTATTAATAACTACAGTCACCATTCTAGACATCACATCCCCATGTCCTACGTATTTTGTAACTGGAAGTTTCATTCCTTCCTAAGGCTGAATAATATTGCATTGTGTAGAGAGACCATATTTTGTTTAACTACTCATCAGTTAACAGACACTTGGGTTGCTTCCACCTTCTGGCTATTGTGAATAGTTCTGTGAACATGGATATGCAAGTTTCTGTCTGTGTCCCTGATTTGAGTTGTGTGGGGTATACATTTGGCAGTGGAATTGCTGGGTCTTATGGTAATCCCATGGTTAACTTTTTGAGGAACCACCCAGTTGTTTGGCACAGTGGCTGCACCATTTTCCGTTCCTACTAGCAGCACACAAACAAGGGCCCCCATGTCTCTGCAGCCTCGTCAGCACTTGCGAGTTTCCGGTTTTTGAGTTTGGCCGTCCTAGCGGCTCTGCGGTGGGATCTCACCGTCGGGCTGGCTGCACCCCCTGGCTGCTGCTGAGCACCTCTTCGTGTGCTTAGAGAAACAGGTGCACATCTTTGGAGAAATATCTATTCAAGTCCTTTGCTCATTTTTTATTGGGTTGTTTTTGGGTAGTAGGATATCTTTATATATTCTTGTTGCTAAACCCTTATCCAGAGCCGGAATTTGAACCCTTTCTGAACGCGGCTCCCTTCCACCCCCCGTGGAGATGCTGTGGCCCCCTGGGCCCCTCTCAAGCAGGGCTGTGGCTTATCGCCAGGCCTGGGCTTGTTTGCTCTTTCCTAAGTTCTGCTTTGATGCTTGTGCTGTGACCACCATCCTTCGGGACCTGATTAGGTGGTGTCCTTGGCAGCTTCGGGGAAAGCTCCCGGGATCAAAGGGCCCAGGCAGTTTTGCCGAGCTTGGAAGCCTGGGGGTTAGCCCCAGCAGTAGGGGGAAGGAGGCTGGAATGGGAGCCGGGGGTAGGGGTGTGAGGTTCGGCCGACTCCCCTGGCAGGCTGTCTTGAGGGCTGTATAGCACCACTGCCCAGTTGGTCGGAGCCAAAACCACCGTAGCCGCCAGATGAGGTGGAGGCTCGCTGGGAGTGCTGGTGTGTAGATAGCAGGGGTGTCAGTGCTGCCTGGGGGATTCTGTGGGCTTCCTGGGCAGAGGTTCTAGGATGTGGGAACCCCGACTACCGCCCCCCGCCCCCGCCCCGACATCTCCAGCAGACGCAGGCTGTCCCACCATCAGGCTCCAGGACCAGTATGTGGAACACATACCCCGTGAGGCACATCCTGCCCACACTGTGTCACACTGGGACACAGAGGCCCAGAGAGGGTGGGAATGCACCATGGCCACACAGCAGGATCAAGACTGACCTCGAGATGGGCTTGTGGCACCACCACAGCTTGGGCAGGAAGACTCTGAGCCTGAGTCTCCCCTCTGGGGCAGCAGTCCTTGTTGTGTTTCTCCTTGCATACCCCCAGGGACAGGCAGCGCACCACCTATGAGGCAGCCTGTTCCATTGCTGGGGGGCTCTGACAGAAAGTTCTCTGGGCTGGGAGGAAGAAGGCAGCCCTGTCACACACTTCCATTCTGAGCACTAAAGGGCAGCGACTTCCTGGGTCACTAGGAGGGAAGCGTAGGCCAGGATTCAACCTTGGCCTGGCCAATTCCATTTGGGGCCCAGCCTCTGCTGCAGCCCTGGACACCCTCTTCACAGGCCAGCCTGAGGCCGCCCAGCTGCTGGATGGGTAGGAGGGGCGGGCACTGAAGGCACTGGAGACGGGTACTGACTGTCCTAAGGGTGCCTGGGACGAGCCCCGCCCTCGCCGGCCTGGATCCCAATCTGTGGGTCAGGACGCTGGCTCCACCTGAGGGCCTGTCTCCTCTGCCCGGGAACCAAGGGACACAGCAGACCTGTAGTGGGAGGGTTGACTGTCCCCTTGAGCATGTGATGCCCCCCAGCCCTGTCCCTCCGTGCCCCTGGATACAGCACCAGCCTTAAGCCTGCCAGCCCCCTCCCACCAAGCAGAGGTTTCTAGAAGGCACTGATCTCTTGTCCCAAGGCCCCCACCCAACCCTGTTCTCTTCCGGCTGCCTCCTCGGCTGGGAAGGCCCTCCCTGCTTGGGCAACTCCCACTGCCATTGTTTTTTCCTTTCCCGTAAAACAAAATACAGAAAAGTACAAAAGATACTATAACAAACACCCACCACCCAAAATAAGTATTCAACATTTTATCATATTTCCTTCAGATCTTGTTTGTTTTACGAACTGAAACACCGAGACAAAGCCAGAGCCCTCCACATTCCCCTCCCCCAGCCGCCCTGCCCCCTCCCAGGGTCCCCCCCCACCCCCCAAAGAGTCTGCTTGTGGCTCTCGGGCTCCCTGGAAGCCCGCAGCAACGAAGCAACCGTACACAGCACCGCGTGCGCTGAACCTGTGGCTGTCGGCAGCTGTTTTGATTTCGGGAATTATGTTTCTGTGGTCCATGCTGACGCCTGCTCTTTGTTTAGGCTGGTGACAAAGACCCCCACCCTGGGGAGTCTCCCCAGAGCCCCCTGGGTGGTGGGGGGAGACGGGTCTGCCTGTCTCCCTCGGCACGAGCACAGGCGAGGCTGCTTCTAGGCCCAAAGCCGCAGTGCCAGATCTCAGAGCGACTCTCCGTGTCACTGCCTGGGAGCTTAATGGATGGTGGAGGGAAAGACAGGGAAGATGGCAGGAAAAATTTAAGGAGGGAGGAGGGGAAGCATGCATCTGGGACCCACGCGGCCAGCGCCCCCTCACCTTCTCTCCCGGTCCTCCCTGCAGCCAAGTACCCGGCCATCAAGGCCCTGATGCGGCCGGACCCTCATCTCAAGTGGCTGGTGCTGGGGATGGTGCTGGCGCAGCTGCTGGCCTGCTGGCTGGTGCGGGGCCTGGCGTGGCGCTGGCTGCTCTTCTGGGCCTACGCCTTCGGGGGCTGCGTGAACCACTCGCTGACGCTGGCCATCCACGACATCTCGCACAACACGGCCTTCGGCACTGGCCACCCTGCCCAGAACCGCTGGTTCGCCGTCTTCGCCAACCTGCCCTTGGGTGTGCCCTACGCCTCCTCCTTCAAGAAGTACCACGTGGATCACCACCGCTACCTGGGCGGCGACGGGCTGGACGTGGACGTGCCCACGCGCCTTGAGGGCTGGCTCTTCTGCACGCCGGCCCGCAAGCTGCTCTGGCTGGCGTTGCAGCCCTTCTTCTACTCGCTGCGGCCGCTCTGCGTGCACCCCAAGGCCATGACCCGCATGGAGGTGTTCAACGCCCTGGCGCAGCTGGCGGCCAACGCCACCATCTTCACCCTCTGGGGGCTCAAGCCCATGGTCTACCTGCTGGCCAGCTCCCTACTGGGCCTGGGCCTGCACCCCATCTCGGGCCACTTTGTGGCCGAGCACTACATGTTCCTCAAGGGCCATGAGACCTACTCCTACTATGGGCCCCTCAACTGGATCACCTTCAACGTGGGCTACCACATGGAGCACCACGACTTCCCCAGCATCCCGGGCCGCAACCTGCCCCTGGTACGTGGCCACGGTCGCAGGGCTGCGATGGCACCTTAGTGGGAGGTGGGGGAACGCGGGGAGGGCTTTGGGCCACACTCCGGCCTTTCTCTCGTGCTGATCACGGGATGGCTACGTGCTCACTTGGGGCCCCCAGGGGAGAAGGAAAGGCCACCTGGCACACGGAGTGCCTGGCTGGAGAATAGGAAGGTGAATTTGGGGGGGTGGGGCAGGGGCTCAAGGGGCATTTTACAGTTCAGGCCTCTTGGTTTAATGAAAACCCATTTGAGCACAGCTATGATATTCACTGGCTGGCTGTGTGTCCTGGGGCAAGCCGCTTGCCCTCTCTGTGCCTCAGCTTTCTCTCCTGTAGATGGTGCAGCAGTAACGATACTGCAAGTGAAGCGCCTCCCCTTTCTGACCCTGTCCCTCCGCATTTCTTGTCACTGCCCTGTGACCCTCCAGGGGCCCCCTCACGGCACAGAGAGGACAGGGTGGGCCTTGCCCTTTGTGACCCAAGGGGCTTGGCCCGAGCTGCCTCAGAGTGGAAGCCTCTGGGCTGGCACCTCTGTCTTGGGAGATCTGGGTTGGAGAATTTCTAAAGAAGAAAGAGGGAGGAGGAGGGGGGAGGGGGGAGGAGTTGTTGTCGTTCTGGTCTGGCACTGGTCGGTTAGAGCAGAAGTGACTGCGCACGGGGGGTTGGAGATTGTGGTCGTGGGAAGGCTGTCTGAGTGTGCGAGACTGTGTGTACGTCTGTGTGCCCGCATTCCTACACGTGATTAGGTGTGCCTGTCCATACGTGCATGTCTGTTCACCCACTCGTGTGCTGGAGTACGCGTGAACGCTGGTCTGGGTGTGCAGGTGTTTGTGCCGTGGCCCACGTGACTCTGGAGTCTGACAGCCTGTGTGTCCACCCTGGCTGTGCAGGCCCCGCCCCCACCCCCGCCAATGGTACTGAGGTCCTGCTGTGTGCTGGGCACCATCTCACCGAAGCTTCACCTCAAGCCTACACAGCATTTCAAGCCCATCACGCCCATTTCATGGACGCGAAGGGAGAGGCTCAGGGAGCAGGGGTCTCTGACTCAGGAAGCAGCAGAGCCAGAATCTTGACCCAGAACACTCACAGAAGCAGCTGCTGTCAGCTGTGAGCCTTTCCTTCTCCCAAGCAAGGTCAAAGGCTCCCTGTTCCTGCCGTGCGTGTCACCTCATCCCCCTCAGGCCCCCCTTTTCAGTTATAAAGCAGGCCCTGTGCACCTGGTGTGTTCTCTGTGGGGGGAGGGGGAGGCCTCCCCTGCAGTTGGTGTGCATGTAGGTGCTGAGGCTGGAGCACTTCTTGGAGGAGGCGGGCTGAGGGTGTCAGGTGCAGAGAGGGGCAGGGAGCTGGAGGGGGAAATAAATCAGCCTCTCCTGAGGCTGGCAGGAGAGCGACGGGGTGGGAGTATGGTGGAAGCCAAGATCAGAGGGGTTTGCAGGTCCGAGAGGGCACCGAACACCAGGCTGAGGCGCGTGGACGTGACCTTGGTTCAGCAGGACTCGGCCACCCTGAGGCTCCTGGATCAGAAACTCGGGGTGTGGGCTGCGGGGAGGGGGGTGTGCATTTTAACTCCTCACCCCCATTTGGGACAGGGGCCTCAGCGCCTCTTGGTGCCCCCGGCCAATGGCCCCTCCGCCCTTGGGCAGCGCCGGGCGGGCCCGTACACGGGTACCCTGGGAGATGATAGGGCTGCGCATGTGCTCACGTGGTCTGTGTGCGCGCGCGTGGCCTGCGGCTGTGCGGCCTCTGACCCGTGTGCCCTCCCCACAGGTGCGGAAGATCGCGCCCGAGTACTACGACCACCTGCCCCAGCACCACTCGTGGGTGAAGGTGCTCTGGGACTTCGTGTCCGAGGACTCCCTGGGGCCCTACGCCAGGGTGAAGCGGGTGTGCAAGCTGGCGAAGGACGGCCTGTGAGCCCGACGGCCGGCGCCCCGAGAGCACGGACCCTGCTGCGCGCGCCTCAGTGCCCGCTGGGAGCAGGGCCTGTGCTCTCTGTTTGCTGCCCGGCCTCGCCCCGCCCACCTGCAGGGCTGGCCGTCACCTGTCCCCAGGGCGTGCAGTGCTCAGAACTGGTTTGGCTGCATTTGGTTCCCGCACCCTAGGCTGCTGTTCTTGTCCCCCTGGAGTCCCGAGACCACGCCTGGAGACAGCGGGCACAGGTGGCAGCCTGGAGAGGCTTGGTCTGCACGGGGACTGGTGACTGCAGGCCGGGCCCTCCCTTTCAGGACGTCACGCGCGAGGCCTGGCCCGGCGCTGGGTGCCCTGTGCCCAGGGAGCTGATTTCTCTGGCGTGCCCGTGCCCTAAATTAAAGCAGCATGTTTTCAAGTCCACAGAGGGTGCTTCCCAGGAGTGGGCTCGGCTCCTGGCCAGCAGGGCCTGAGGCCACGCTCCTCCCTCTGGGGCAGCCTTCCCCGGGGGCCCTGTCATTGAGTGGCCGGTTTTGGGGGTGTGGGCAGAGATGAGATCCACGTGGTCCTCGGGCCACGTCCCTGCTCCCCCCACAACCCTGCCCCCCACCCCCGCGCCTGCCGAGCTCCTGCTGCACCTTGGGGCCCTCACCCCCACCAGCTCAGACGTGGGGCTTGAGAAGAACAGGTACCACAGGCCGCTGGACCGATGGGTGACTGCCCAAGTGAGCTAGGGCTCTGGCGGAAGCTGGCTGGTGTCCTCGGTGTCTCTGCGAAGCAGGATGCGGCTCGTCCGGACTGTGCGGAGGGCTAATGGCCCAGCTGAGAGGTGGGGAGGCATCGCTGGCGCTAGCTCCTTGGCCCGGGGGCTGTGTCGGGGTGTGGGTCCTGGTCTTCCAGAGGCAGGCGGGCAGCAGGAGGGATGCCTGGGCGAGGCCCTCCCTGCCAGAGGAAGCGGCCGGGCCAAGATGGCCTCCCTTTGGAGCCGTGAGGCTGGGGAGGCCGAGGACCATGGCCCAGGGGCGGGCATGGCGGGGCTGCCTTAGCTGGTCCGGGAGAGAGAGGGCTGGTAGGAAGGCCCAGCTGGGAGGGGAGGAAGGTCTCAGGTGCCTGAGACAGGGCAGTTGCTACGCAAGGACTTCCTGCTCAGGGCTGGGAGTGGCCTCACGTGTGCCAGGCACCCCTGTCCCCGGGTGTTCTGACCACTGAGATGGCCCGGGGAAGAGGCCCTTGGACTGGCTGTGGGAGGGCAATGCGGCTCTGAGCCTGGACAGGCGGCCCCTCCTTGTGCGCACACGCTGGCCTGGGCCCAGGGGAGCCCCAGAGAGCCCAGCTAAGCCTCGCGAGCTCTCCATGTCCGCCAGCGAGCTTATCTGCCGACGGGACGGTCACAGCTGGGCCTCACCCAGAGCCGAAGGTGGGCCCAGGGCAGGGGTCTGGCACAACTCTCTCGAGAGGCAGCTGCCCGGGAAGAGGGGCGCACCCCCTCGCCACCTGACAGGACTCTCTCCCCGAGGCCCCGAGGCGACAGGGTTCCTGGACGGCGGGAGGCAGGAGGAGCCCGGGAGAGCCGCTCATGGAGCTGTGTGTGGGTTAAAGCCGCTCACCTCCCAACCAGCAGAACAGCCCTGTTCCTGTGTCCCAGGGTCGCTGGGAGCACTCGGTGAGACGGTGTGTCCAGAGCCTGGCCAGAAAACAGTCCCGCTGTCACGAGCCAGACTGGGGGCCCTCCTCCCGTGGCCCCCAGAGGACGGCTGGGCCAGCGCCTGGGCACACTGTGCCATGGCGCCTGCGTGATTGATAGTCAAAGGAGGCCAAAGCCTCTCCACTGGCTGGGGCCTCACTCCTGGCTCAGGGGCAGCAGTCGCCAATGCGGACAGCCAGACCCTCTCTGGCTCCAATGGGGGGCCTTGCGCGGTCTGAGAAGTGCTGGGAAGTGCCTCAGGTGGGCACCCGGGCTGCCCCTCCTGCCACGGAGGCGGGGACCTGTGCTCCTCCCTGGGGGCTGCAGGAGACTCGTGGGGCAGGGCCGAGGCCTTCCCTGCCCGCCTTGCTGGGCCCGAGTCACGGGGCGCCCCTCTGCGCGGCGGGGAGGTTAAGCTGGTGCCTCCTCCCGGCCCCGCTGACGTTCCAGGAGCCACTCAGAGCCCGTCTCCCTGGAGGAGGCCCCGGGGGGCAGCTCCTGGGCCCCCTGCCGGCAGTGCCTGAGCTGTGCCGCTCAGCAGCCCGTCCCCCCTCGCATCTGAGTCAGCCCAGCCTCGCACCCACCGCCGCCACTGCCGTGGGCCCTTCCCCCAAAAGAGGCCTCCCCGGCCGGGAGCTGCCAACAGCGAGCGAGTCGGAGCCGGGGTGTGGACGGTAAGCGTTTATTACCAAGTGCACACAGACCGCCTGGTGCGTGGATGGACCCCAACCACCAGGACGCTGGGAAGGAGCCACGTGGAAGCGGCCGCTGCTCCCGGTGGCACCTAGGAGAAAACCTGAAACCATCTAGCGAGGCGCGTGACTGACTCGGGGTGTCTTCTCTATAAACCGAAAGGAACGTACACTTAAATAGGCAAATATAAAATACAAAAAAAGGCGATAGGCCTGGTGTGCTGTGTCAGGTTGAATCTAAAAAAATCCAGGAGCTGAACTTTTTTCCTCATTTTAATATTTTATCACAGGTTAAGACTTTTAAACGAAGCACATCCTAGCTTCAGTGCGTGCTCGTGTGTGCTGGAGGCCTGGGGCGCTGGGCTCCTTGCTGTCCCCGCCTTCGGCTGGACCGGGTCTCAGGCGACGTCGGGGGCCGAGCGACCTACGATGTGCTGATCCCACTCAGCTCCTGCCTGATGGCTGAGGGGACAGGGCGGGACAGGAGGCTCAGACGCCACTCGCCGGCCTGCTCAGGTCCTGCCTGGGGTCTGCCCCGCTGTCTCCCGAGAGCCGCCCCGCTGCCCCCCAGGCCAGAGGGCAAGCAGCGCAGCGGGCTCCGGCCGACTCCGGGGCGACAGCAAAGCCCTCTGTGGGTCTCATCTGCCGCTTCTCGTGAGCTGGCAGTCCCTCGAGGATGGCACTGCCCCTTCCCCGTCAGAGGACGAACTGGTAAGGGGCAGGCAAGCAGCCCAGCTCTGGTCGGAGGACCGGCAAGCCCCCCACCCCGCCCCCAGGGGCAGCATCAGGTCGGTGACCTTGAGCAGGGCGGAGGGCTCCCACGCCCTGCTGCCCGGGCCTGGGCTCGCCCCATCCGGAGGGGGCCGGGGCTTCTCCCCACTCCTCTCCCCAGAGTCCTCCCCCAGATGTGAGCCTCTGCCCAGACAGACCCCAGGGGGCCTGCAGCCGAAGGCCAGGAGAGAGAGCTAAGGGCCGGGCCCGTCTCCAGCAGCAGGGGAACGAGGGGAGGGTTCCAGGAGACCCCCAGGGCCCACATCTCCCCCAGCCTCTCAGCCGCCCGCCCTAGAGGCTGCGTCCACCATGGCCGTGCTGTGGCAGGTGCAGAGACGGGGGCCCCCCCACACCCACTGGCTCCCTCCGTCGAGGCCTGTGCCCTCTGCTCGCTGGCTGGCTGGCAGCCCTGCTTCGGGCCCCACACCAGCCCTGGCCCTGGGGCCACACAAGCAGCCCTCCTGAGGTGGGAGTGCCCAGCATTAGAGCAGGGTTAATAGTTGGCCTCTGTCTCCTCTCTGGCTCTGCTTTCTCTTTTCACTCATTAACTCCGTATCTGCCCATCCCAGGCCTGTGGGGGGACTGGGCAAACAGGAACTGAGTGCTCTCCTCTGGGTCAAGGACGGGGTGTGGCCGTCACCCAGCCCTGGGCAGGGGTCCGGCTCTGCTGGCACCCCACGCAGGTTCCCAGCCGCCTCTCCTCTCTCCCGTGTCTGGCGGCCCTCTGCCACCAGCGCCCAGCAGGTGGGATGGGGAGGGGTGTGGGCACCAGGCTGTGCCTCACTGCTCTGTCGGGCGGAGCCAGCCCAGCCCGAACCTTTCCTTTTCCTCTGGCTCCAGATCTGAGCCAGCGGTATCAAAGGCTCCGGTGGGGACCGAAGGACGGATGTGATTCACTGTGACGAGGCCCTGCCTCTGGAGCCACGTGCCTGCTCCCTCAGGCCCGGCCAAGCAGGCTGTGAACTAGGTCAGGCCCATAGGCAATTCTGTGGCTTCCTGGACCCCTAAACCTCTGGGCAGGCAGCGGTTGCCCCTATAACCCCAAACCCAGTGACCAGAAGCGGCAGAAGAACAAGTAATTGAGTCCACAGATGCCGACCTAAGCAGCAGATAATTCAGGGCTGCTCCGGGCTTGGGAATGCCCTCTCGGATCTTTCTCCTCGACACAGCTAATCCTGGGAAGACTCGGACTGAGGCGGCAGACCGGCAGGGCGTCCCCGTCCTTAGACAAGGGGCTTAATCTGAGTCTCAGTTTGCTCAGAGACTCGGGAGGGTGGTGTTGGCCGCTGGGAGGAAGACTGACCCCCGCCCCCACGCTGGTACAAGGCCCAGGCCTCCTGGCCCAGGACGGCCTCCCTGGCTGGACCATCCTGGACCCCTGCTTGGCCGCCCTGGGCGCAGGCAGGCCTCCGTCTTCAAGGACGCTGGGTGCACCCCGGCTCAGGGCGATGCCGGGGGTGGGGGCCCTCTACTCACCGTCGATGATCTCCTCCTTCACTTTGTGGAGCTCGCGGACCACCTCCTCGAGGATCTCCTGGTGGGAGCAGAGCCTCCGAGTGAAGGGACGGACAGCAGAGGAGAAGTGGCCTTGATCGAGAGGCAGGGGCAGCGCCACAACCCTCACCCCTGCCCATGTCACCCCGTGTTCTCGGCTCCCTCCCCAAGCTGGGGAAGGGTGTGTGAGTGGGACATGGGACACCCTCCCACGCCTGAGAAGTACTCAGGAGCCGGAGTGCCAGGAAGGGGAAGCCCCAGAGGCGGGCCGGGAGCGCCCAGAGCCTTTTCCTGGTGAGGACAGGGGCAGGGGGACCAACGCTGCGCGTGTCCCCTCCCCCACCGCCGGCTCCCGACTGCTGGCAGCTGCATGTGGCCCTCTTGGGCAAGAGGGCGGGCCTGCCTGCCCACGCGGCCCCGACAAGTCCCCAGCCTCTGGCTCCTTCACAGCCTCTCCGGGAAGGACGGACACACCTGTTTCATCCGGTCTAAATCTAAGGCATCCAGGGCCACGTCGTTTACACTTCCCGCCGGCTTCATCCTGGGGAGAGGGCGGCAGGGTGCGGTCAGGTGGGCGTTGGGGCCCGGCAGGCGCCCCCGTGCTGGGAGACCGAGTGGTGCCCCGGCGCCTCCCCGCTGCGGGCCCAGCCCTGCCCTCTCCCATCGTCCTTCACACGCTTTCTGCTTCTACCTCCGGCCGCTCCTTAGCTACCTGAAAAGGACTCCAGTGCCCTGTCTCCACCTCGAGAGGGGCTCATGGATACCGCGACCATATTTCCCAACCCAAGAGTCAGGACTTGGGGTCTTCTGACTTGACAGCTCTCACACAGAAGCAGCCACGTAAGCGGACAGCGTCACATGCTGCCTCCCCTGGAAAGGGACCCCGAGAGGCTGGTCCTCAGTGAGGGTCTACGTTCCTGGCTAGACGGAGGCTTGGGGAGAACCAGTAACGATGGCATTAAATACGAGACAAAATTGCAAAAATCTTAAACACTCATCCTAAAGGCACCCACTTCCGACACAAACATGTGTCCCTGGTGTTGGTAACCGGCTCTGGTGTGTAATTACTTCAGGAAACGTCCTTGGATGTGGTTTTGCTCGTCTCAGGCAAAGGTTTCAGTTTTGGGGACTGTCCTCTGATGCTTCCGAACTAAGGTTAGCTGGTTTGAAACTTAATGTCTCTTGCACATGAATCCTTCCTGGAAAATCTTGGCAGGGAATTCCCTGGCGGTCCAGTGGTCAGGACTTGCTGCTTTCAGAGCCGGGGCCCAGGTTCACTCCCTGGTCGGAGAACTAAGATCTCACCAGTGGAAGAGAGGAGGGGAGGGAAAGACAGAAGGACGGAAGGAGGGAGGAAGGGAGGAAGGAAGGAAATCTTGGCAAACGCTCGTCTAACCACCTGGCCTTTCAAAGCAGGACCATGGTGCTGAGGGTACACTTTCTGGATCCACTTTCTGTCCCCACGTGGAGAAAGGCAGGTTCAGGGAAATGATGTGGCTAGAGCCAGCTGCAGGGATCGTGGATGTGACAGCTGGCGGACAGACACTGACCTGGCGGACTGGCATGGCTACCAGGGGTCACTGTACAGATTAGGTCCATCTGGGGAAATCGAGGGCTGGTGTTCTCCACAGTGAAGGAGAACAAGCATGAAAGCTAAAGTGCCGGTGCCGCCGCGATGGAGAACAGTGTGGAGGGGCCTCAAAGAATTAAGAACATAATGACCACACGAGCCAGCAATCCCACCTCTGGGTATACAGCCGAAGGGAATGAAATCACCGTCCCAGGAGACAGCTGCACCCCCATGTTCACTGCAGCGTAATTCACAACTGCCATGACACGGGAACAACCCAAGAGTCCACTGACAGATGAATGGAGACAGAAAATGTCATGTCTGTATCTGTGTGCGTGTGAGTGTATGTACACACACGTGTACATATGTACATCACACGGTTACATAATGGAGTATTCTGCCACAAGAAAGAAGGACACCCTGCCATTTGTGACAACATGGACATTATGCTAAGTGAAATAAGCCAGACAGAGAAAAACAAATGCTGCGTGATCTCACTTATATGTAAAATCTAGAAAAACCAAACTCAGAAACAGAGCGTAGACTCGCGGCTGCCAGGGGCTAGTGGGTGGCGGCAACTGGTGGAGGTGGTCCAAGGGCACACACTTCCGCCAATAAGATGGGTTCCCTCTTGGGGGTGTAATGTACAGCACGGTAACTATAGTTAACGACACTGTATCGTATGCTTGAAAGGAACAAAGAAAATAGATCTGAAAGTTCTCACCACACACGTACAAAAAAAGGTAACTGTGTGGTTATGGACGAGTTAACTTACCTGACTGTGGTAACCATCTTACAATACGTACGTATATCAAATCAGTGTGGTACATCTTGAACTTACACAACACTAGATGTCAATTGTATCTCAATAAAACTGGATTAAAAAAAACCACTGAATGCTATGTAAATAAAATTTTAGTGTCCAGTGCACAAAGCTGGGTTAAAAAAGAAAAGAAAAAGTGCTCCTGCACCCCTCCTGGATGAACTCAATAAAGAGACTCAATAAATGTGGTCCTGACTGAGTCTGTAAGTAACTTTGGGTCCTGATGTGGAAAGACGTCCGGCCTGAGATCCCTGGCTCCGTCACACCCATCCTGTAGTTTCAAGTCCCTGTTCCAAGAGCAATTTTCCAGTCACCTGGACAAACTGCTTCACCTCTCTGGGCCTCGGTCCCCCCATCTGCAGACCTGGAAAGTCCCCCCGATGGTGACCCCGACAGCTTTTGTGAGCCCTGCGGCACCCGCCCCGTCTGTGAGTCTGGAGAAGCGCTCTGGCTCGGAGCCGGAGAGCCCTCTTACGTGTGGGAATGCCCTAGATGACACTCCTGCCCTGTGAGGGACGCCTGGCCACTCAGAACTTGGCCGCCCGTCCTTACTCCACGACCAGGAAGCAGCTAGCTCTGCTGGGAGCTGCAGGTCAGCCCCGGCCGCCTCGCCTCCCCGGCTGCTCTGGCTCCCGCCCGGCTCCGGTCCACCTCTCGCTTCACAGCCAGAGCGAGCTGCCCAGAGAGCAACTCCATCGCGGCGCCCTTTGCTCAGAGCTCGGAGACTGGGGCCCGCACACAGAATAAAATCCACACTTCTCACCGTGCGGCTCCTTCCTGTCCCTCTAAACGTGCCTCCCTCTGCCCTCCCCACGTCCGATCACCTGCCAGCCACAGCGGCCTGCTTTCTGTTCTTTGAACTTGCCAGGCTGGTGGCAGGCTCAGGGCCTTAGCACTTACCACTCCTTCGGCCTGGAGGGCCGTACCCACAATCTCCACGGGGCAGGCTCCCTCTCAACCGGGTCAACTCAAATGCCACCTCTGAGAGGCCCACTCGCTAAAGCACCCCCGTCCCCAGCCCCGTCCACCACGCGGCCCTCTACGTCTTCCCCAGAGCACCTCTCAGAACTCACAGTTGTCTTATTTACGGGCCTTTCCAACAGGAAAATGAGCTCCTTGCAGGCAGGGACCTGCAGGGCCCAGCTCAGAGCCTGGCTGACAAAGGCCCTCCACAAATCCTGGCTGCCGCCGAGACCCCTCATCCCTGTTCACCCGCATCTGTCATCGCCACTCCTGCTGGGCCGCCTGGAACTCTCTCTGGTCACCTTGCTTGATCTGGCAAGACCAGGCTCAAACTCCACCTGCTCTGGGATTTGGGCTGTTCCCCTCCAATTTGTGATGGGCACTGAAGACACTTCTTAGTACGGATTCTAGAAGCCTGCAAATTCAGGCCACACTCGGCCCATAGTTACTGTGTGACTGTCTCTCGATTTTTTGGGCGACCTCAGTTTCAAACAACCCATCCTGTTATCACATCAGCTTTTGGTTTGGGAAATATGGTCAGCGTATCTCTGGGGAAAAGGCAGAGGAAGGAGAGGAGGTGGGGTGCTGGGCCAGCCCCTGGGATTTTGAGCTGCGGGATGCAGCCAGGGCTGCTGAAGATTTCCTGTGTCCAGCTGTTGTCCACACATGGTCACCCTGTGCGCGAGGGATGAAGAGACCTCCTCGTGGCGTGGGGGAGCAGTGGAGGCTCGGAGAGGTTCCCTGGCTTGCCCGGTGTCACAATTAGCGAGGCCAGAGCTGGGATTCGATCCCGGCTCCAGCTCGCTGCCTCTCTGGACAGTCACTCCCCTCCCCTGGCCTCGGGCCCTCTGTCTAGGAGAAGACAGGAAGCAGCTGGCCCGCCCTGTCCCTGACGAAGCACAGACCACCCTTTCCCAGAGCCGACTGTTAGATGACAGGACACGGGTGGGATCCGGGGTGTTAGTCATGGGCAAGGGACAAAGGAGGCCCCAGAGGCGGGGCTGTTCGGTACCTAGAGTGAGGCTGCGACTGAAGGGGGCTCTTAGCTTCGGGGCTCTTGGCCACAGACGGGGTTCTGCGCGGTGGAACGGAATGGAACAGAGAGGTGAGTTGGCGCCGTCGCCCACCTGGGCCCACTGACCCGGGCGCAGGGCCAGCCTTCCCGGGGCAGCTCACCTGGACAGCAAGGAGGACACGGGCTTCTCCGCCGAGCTGCTCCGCTCCCAGGGCTTCCGGCCGGCCTCTGTCGGTTCACGTCATGGATGAAGCACCTCAGAGCTGGGAGGGCGCTCAGCGGCCCCCATCCCACAGCGTCCCGGGCAGGAGGCCCACCCGTGCTCCCCCGTCACAGCTGAGACCCGGCTCCTTATTCCAGTCCCCTTTGGCCCAGGCGGCCCTGGCAGGGTGTAGATGGCCCTGCTGTCACCCGGCATCTCCCCCACCTCAGGATATGAGCCTCTGTTCCCTCGACTCGGTTGACCTTGTGGCCTGGCTTTGAGTCCTCTCACCATGACTGGGTCTGTCCTTGGAACGTGAGCCAGCTGGTCAGGGAACCTCTTAACTACGACTTCTAGAGGCGACCTGGGACTCCAGCAGTGGGCCGAGCAGGGCACAGGAGGCCCCCCACCAGGACACTCTCAGGGCAGCCCGGGGTCCACGTTCGCTTTCAGGGGCCAGGCCCACGACCCACGTGCACCCCCTGTCCCCTGACTTCTTGGTTTCCCCCCCGACACTGCAGCTGGTTCTTTCCCAGCCTGGGCTTCAAAGTTGATCTGTCTTTCCTTTTTCTTTTTTAACTGGTGTTAAACTACATCTCACTTTACTTCAAGAGATTTGTTGAGCTGGACAGAATTCACTGACTTTGCAGGAGCAGAGAGCAGAGAGGCAGAAGGAAAAAGCCCTGGGGCAGCAGGGGGCCAACCACTCTGAGCTGAGCCTGGAGACTGTGCAGGCCGACGGGCCCACGCTGGGTCTGCAGGGCAGGTACGAGGGCTGGGACCACGTCCAGAGTCCAGGCATGCAGCCTGGAGGAAGCCATTTAAACACACTGAGCCTCAACCTCCTAGACTGGGAACAACCCATCCACTGGGATGTGAGCTGTTCACGCAGTCACTCACCAAGAACTGTGGTGGCACTGCCTGAGAAGGAGAGGGCACAGACCACAGCCTCGCAAGGGAGGCAGACGCGCCAACAGAGCCAGGACGCTAGGCCCGTGTGGGGCAGAGCCGTGCCCCAGCGAGCAGCCAGCACCTGGCAAGAGCTTCCCTCCGCTGGCTGGGGCGGGGGCGCTATTTCCCCTCCGCCTCTCCCAAGCCTGCACCGCACCATGTGCTCAGGAGCACAGGCCTGGCTCAGAGCAGACACTGAAATGTTGGACGAGTGACTGACTGCGGTGGCTTCTTCCCACCGTAGAGCCTCAAGGCACTCTTCTAATCGCAACCCCCGCTCCAGAGCTCAGACTGGGGGATTTCTGCACGGGGTTCAGGACCGCCTTGTCTGGTTGACTTCCCAGTGAGCGAGACTCACTGCTAATCACTGTGACATGGGTCACAGCTGGCGCTTTGCAGGGTGCAGGAACGTGACATTTACGGGCCCCTCTTCGGAGCACGGGCCCAAGGCCGCGAACCTGAGCCCCAGGGCACGGTCTCCCACACCACTCGGTAGGTGCTGGCAGGCCGGCTGGGAGACGCGAGGCTTAGACTGGGCGGTCTTTCCTCCAGGGTGCCCCTGCTCAGGCTCGGCGTGGAGGCCGCGAAGATGGCGGGGAGCCCCCCACCAGCGCAGCCTCTCTGCTCACCGTAAAGTGAGGCAGGGGGATCAGATGGCCTTCCTGTAAGAGCCCCTCCTGTGCTAAGACCCCGTGCTGGCGCCGGCAGGGCGGTGCACCTTACCTGAGGAGTTGGGGGGCTGGCTGGCTGCTCGGGTCCCCGGAGATGGAGAGGTGCTCGGCTCTTCCTGAAATGAAAGAGAAAGGCTCTGCCGTCGGCCTGCTTAGGAAGGCCGGCTGGGTCAGGGACCTTTGGGCCACGTCATCTAGAAAACCTCAGTTTTCCAAATTAGCCAACGAACATATATTATTTTTAGAATCAGTGAAACAACAAATACTATTCACCAATGAAAACCCCAGGTCGTAGTGGGGAGGTGGTCCACCCCACGGAAGTCAGGGAGGAGAAGGCTGCAGGGGGACACAGTGGACGTGGCCTGGACCCCGGGCCCGGCGCTGCCCACAGACTCACTGTCCCTCACGAGGCGCTGCCACCCCTCGTCCACAGGGACCCTTCCACAGCCCTGGGAGGAGGCTGCTTCCAGTCAGCCCTGCTGGTCGAGGCTGGGCACGGACACAGCCTGAGTCCTAGAGACCCCGGCACTTCACTTCTCTTTCACAGGAGAGGAGGAAGTGTTAAGAATTTAGAATGTAGGGGCTTCCCTGGTGGTGCAGTGGTTAGGAATCCGCCTGCCAATGCAGGGCACACGGGTTCGAGCCCTGGTCCGGGAAGATCCCACATGCCGCGGAACAACTAAGCCCGTGCGCCACAACTACTGAGGCTGCGCTCTAGAGCCCGTGAGCCACAACTACTGAGGCTGAGCTCTAAGAGCCCGTGTGCCACAAGAGAAGCCACCACAGTGAGAAGCCTGTGCACCGCAATGCAGAGCAGCCGCTGCTCCCACAACTAGAGAAGAAAGCCCGCGCACAGCAAAAAAGGCCCAATGCGGCCAAAAATTAAAAAGAAAAAAGAATTCAGAATGCTCAAGGTTATCTTTAGCCCAACCAGGCTACGGGTTCATCAGTGTTGCTGACCAGTGGGCCAGGCGGAGCCCCGAGCCTCCGGCCGCTCGCCCGTGCGCCCCACCATCCCCCAGACACGGCCGCTGCGCGTCTCTGTCCTGCACGCCCGCTCCTCTCAGGGCTCGGGACAGATGCCGCCTGTCCTGGGAGCTCTCGCAGGGCTCAGGGCCCTGGTGCTCCGTCTCTGTCCTCAGCGCTTTTCTGTCAGCAGTCAGTTTATTGTGTCCTCCCTTGAGCACAGAGGCCATGGTCCTATCCACCCAGGACACCGTGCCTGGCTCCCAGCGGGGCCCCACGAAGGCGGCCCATGCGTGTCTGCTCTGCCCGTGGAATAAGTCTGTGGTGACACTTGTAATGGAGGTGAGTAATGCAGCAGTAATACAAGCTGACGTTTATTATCACACATGTTTTGGAAAGATTCTACACTCTTAGGAAAATGGCGTTTATTAAGTAATCATAATTCCTCCATTTTTCTCAAGCAAAACACATACAGCTGCTACCTGGAGTTTTTTTTTTTTTTTTTTTTACCGTTACGTGGGCCTCTCACTGCTGTGGCTCTCCCATTGTGGAGCACAGGCTCCAGACGCGCAGGCTTAGCAGCCATGGCTCACAGGCCCAGCCGCTCCGCGGCATGTGGGATCATCCCGGACCGGGGCACGAACCCGTGTCCCCTGCATCGGCAGGCGGACTCTCAACCGCTGCGCCACCAGGGACGCCCTACCCGGAGCTTTTGAGCGGAGACAGCCAGCCGACCTGACGAGAGGGAACTAGCATAATGCTAACCAAAGCCAAGAGTCGCCTCCTGCCACTGCCCACGTCAACCCTGCTTCCCATCTGGTCCATCCGAGCCTTGGGGTGAGGGCCCTCGGACGCTCACGGCCACCTCCAGAGCCAGGACTCCAGGCTCAGCGCTCCAATCAGGACCCACCACGCCCGCTCCACCTAATGCGAGCCTGTGAGAGCCAGGACCACGACTGCTCACGCCTGGTCCCCGCGCCGAGAGTAGACCTGGCACCTATCAGACCTATCAGGAACCCCCCCACCCTGTATCTGCGCGGTGACTGAATGAACCCGGGAGTTGCTGGTCCAGGGGCAAAAGAATGTGCTAGGCGTGGGTCTCAGGACAAGTCTCCTGAGCGCTCTGGTTTAAAGAGGAATAAATGAAATTATAGAAATCAACACGTATGCGCGGGGACCAGGGCCCAGAGGAAACAGGCAAGAATGAAAGCCATTATGGGTGAAGTTAGAGTAACTGAAAAAACTCAGTAAGTTGTTTTGTGTCATCCTATTATTATTTCAAAAACAGTTAACAAGAATCCTCGCTCCCAGCGCAGGGGGCTCTGCGCCCACACCCCTGCCCTGAGGCTGCCGGCCCAGCGCCTGGGGGCTGTGTTTTCATGCCATGGAACACGTCCTTAGAGCAGTGACATAACTGGCCTGTGGCGCCCGCCTGAGCCACATCTGACTCCACATTTGGGGTGTTTTCCTTCTTTAACTAATGCTTATTTGTTTCTCATTAATTATAAACCTAGTACATGTTCGATGAAGAGGATCTGGGAAACACTGAAAAGTATAAAAAAGAAAAGCCAGGGAATTCCTGGCGGTCCAGTGGTTAGGACTCGGTGCTCTCACTGCTGAGGGCCCGGGTTCAATCCCTGGGCGGGGAACTCAGATCCCGCCAACTGCACAGCGTGGCCAAAAAAACAAAAAAGAAAAGAGAAAAAAGAAAGAAGAAAAGCCAGTCTCCAGTGTCTCCGTCCACGCGGCACCTGCTCTGGTGTGTGGAACTGCCCTAGCCCTGCCCTGGAAGAGGCTGCTCTCGGGCGGGCAGGGCCCCCTGACTGCGGGGGACCAAGGCAAACAGAACTCCCAGTGACCAGGAGGCTTCTTAAAAAAGGAAAGGAAAGGAAAGGAAAGAAAAAGGGGAGTCAGAGGAAGAAAACTCTACCCTTGGGGTCAAAGATTCCTCCTGGGTCCCTGGGATTTGAAACACACTCTTCCTGGAGACCAGGGAGGAGGGAGGTTGGGTACCGGGGCTGGAGCTGTGATGGCGGGAACTGGCCGGCGCCTTTGGAGACCTGTAATTATTCCTGGGCTCCTGGCCAGACAGGCCTCTGCAGTTTGAGAAATTCGTGGGGAGTTAGCTGGATGAACTCCATACTCTGTGCAAGGCATGGGAACAGTGGAATATGTACGCCTGGTCCTCACAGGGCTCGCGATCCAGCAGGAACGAGCGAGTCTGAACAAGCAAAAATGTGTGTGCTAAGGGCAGAGGAGGAGCATGGTGGGGAGGGGGGCCCGGGGTCCAAGCAGGAGAGAGCCTTACTAGCCTGGAGGTCGGGAGCCTGTTTCTCAGGGAGTGCTGTTTACACAGAGAAGTGCGGCCGAGGAGGGGTTAGCTGCTGGGGCCGAGGGGACCGCATGTGCCAGGCGGGGGGGCCAGGGGAAGGGAGGGCCGCTGGCGAGGCTGGAGCCCGGGGGTCACAGCCGGTAAGCCTCGCCCTGCTGACGGGGGTGGCACGGTACCCTGGCGCCTGGTGGTTGTAATATTTCCTCTGTCTCCTGCCACCGAGATGCCATCTGTAGTTAAGGTCTAAGGTCAGCCGTTTCAGTAGGAGCCTGTTTTTACAGGGAAAGCTTAACACAGAGGGAAAGAGTGTTAGCCACCCCAGTGACGGCGGGAGCCCGGAACCTGTGTGGATAGACTAGGCTCCAGGACCCCCTCAGGACAAGAGCCAGAGCGCTGGGTTCCTCTGCCCAGCTCACCTGCGGCTCCTGCTGGAATCCACGGACTCAAGTGAAGCCTTTCAAAAACAGGAATAATTTGAAAATAATAACTGCCCTGGTCTTCAAGCAGACACTGCCTACTGCGATTGTACTCTCCAACCCCCCGAGTCCTTTGAGATCTGTCTGCTGCCCCTCTGAGCTCCCCAGCCTCCAGGCCTTTCCCTCAAGGCGCTCCCAGGCGGGTCCTGCTTCTCTGCCTCTTACCTGCCTTCCCTGTGAGGCTGCGAGCTCCAAAGCAGAGCAGTGTCTGCTAGATCCTCAGTGAGCACAGGCCTGCCACCGGTGCAGCGGGGACGGACATGAGCGCCCACAGGCCCTGTCCCCCTGCACTAGCCCCTCCTGTCCCTCTTGTCACCCCTGTCCCCCTGCCCTCCTACAAATCACCCAGCGAAGTATCTACCGCGTGTATGTCCAAACACGGTGTCCCGCAGGCCTGGTCCATTCATACCTCTGGGGGAGCCGGGGTGGGCTGGCCGTGGGGTGTGCTTACCGTTTGGCTTTCGTCTTCCTTTTTATCAGCCGGCTTGTCTGTCTGGGAGGCTGCTTTTCTCCTAACACAAGGAGGGAGAAGATACAATCAGCCCTAAAGGTTTCCACACAGAGCAGACGTCGCCTCTGTGCGGACACAGC
The DNA here is from genome assembly GCF_963924675.1 of Phocoena phocoena. Classification (NCBI taxonomy): domain Eukaryota; kingdom Metazoa; phylum Chordata; class Mammalia; order Artiodactyla; family Phocoenidae; genus Phocoena; species Phocoena phocoena. Next base: position 4,615,279 of record NC_089220.1, read on the forward strand.
TTGGTCCTCAGAGACTCCTTGCTGGGGTGTGACCCCTGTTCCGTGTGAAGGAGATGACTTGTCCAGGCACCCATCTGGCCCGTGGCGATGCCCGGGTGAGTGTCCAGGCCTTCTGTGCTGGCCCCAGGACCCTGGACACAAAACTGGTCTGGGTGGTGGGGTGGGGGGCACCCCATCTCTGTCTACAGCACCTGAAGGCCGAGGAGGTTGGTCTGCACCCTGTCCAGGTCCCGGGGGACCTGGGCTCGGCCAGGTGGCCGCTGTCCTCCCAGGACGCTCAAGGCCTGGCCACGAGGGGCAGGAGAGCTGCCGCCGCCACAGGTCAGCCTGGGGGCATCCTGTCTGCAGGCCGCCTGCGGGACGGAGGAGGAAGCCTTTCCCTATCACCCTAAAGCTCCCCCTACCTCAGAGCTCAGCAGCCATGTCCTCCCCGACCTGGACACCACGAAGAGCAGCACGTGCTCAGGAAGGAAAGAACCCAAGAGACGCCCTCTAGTCACGGCACGCACCTCCCCGCAGGGATGAGCCCCCTTCTCAGACACTCTGAGAACTCGCTGCTCTTTTCCGCCCTCAGCGGTGGCCTACCTCTGGCTAATTCCCAAATCTACACACATACCCCTTCCTGCTCTCCAAAGATCCGGCCCCGGGGGCTCTCAACTCGGTGAAGCCGCCAGGACACAAACAAAGCTGTCGGAGCTCACGAGGTAGCTGGCTGTCAGGAGGGAAGCTGGCCTGGTGGGGGTGAGGGCCACCGGCTGGCTGTCTCAGTCCAGGGACCGGCCACAGGGGGCTCCTTCCTCATCTTCTCATCCCACCCACCTATGGCCCTTCCCAGAAGCCCGGGACTCATCCCCGACTTCTTCCTCGTGACAGTGGGCCCGCTCACTTCTGGCTCTGCACTTTGTTTCTGGGCTGTCTGGCCCGTCTTCACTCCCAACGCTGCGTGCAAGCACCACCAGCTCCTGTCTGGCCTGCTACTGCCACCACGCCCGTGACATTCTGCTCCTACCCAGAGCCTGCGTTTAATCTTCTGAGGACACCCAGCAGACCAGGCCCCTCCAGGCCTGTGAAGATTCCCTGGGCTGAGTGTCTGTGGACACGCTCAGCATCGAGCAGCTCCCAGCGACACGGTTCCCCCGCCTGGTCCACTGCCGGGACAGGCCTCAGCAACTGAGGAGGCAGCGACTCCGCAAGGACCTTTGATCAGCTAAGCTCTGTTACTATGCCTGTTTGACAGATAAGGAAAAGAAGCCCTAATGAAAAGGAGCGAAATGGGGTCACTTGTAGAGACACGGATGGACCTAGAGACTGTCATACGGGGTGAGGTAAGTCAGAAAGAGAAAAACAAATATCGTATCTTCACACATATATGTGGAATCTAGAAAAATGGTACAGATGAACCTGTTTGCAAGGCAGAAATAGAGACAAAGACGTAGAGAACAAATGTATGGACACCAAGGGGAGAAGTGGGGGTGGGATGAATTGGGAGACTGGGATTGACACGTATACACTAATATGTATAAAATAGGTAACTAATGAGAACCTGCTGTATGGCACTGGGAACTCCACTTCGCTGTACAGTAGAAACTAACACAACACTGTAAACAACTATAGCCCAATTTAAAAAAAAAAAAAAAAGGGCTTTAACAAGACCCTAGCCAAAAAATAAATAAATAAATAAAAGAGACCCCAGAGAGCTGCCTGCTCCTTTCACCACGTGGGAACACAGCAAAGAGATGGCCACTTATGCACCAGGCAGCGGGCTCTCACCAGACACTGCATTTGTCAGTGCCGTAGTCTTGTACTTCTCTGGAACTGTGAGAAATAAAATTCTGTTTATAAGCCATGCATCCTGATTTTTTTTTTATAGCATCGCAAGCTGATTAAGATAGAGAATTAGCTGTCTGTACAAAGTGGAAGTAGAGATCTTCTTTAAAAAAACAAAAACAGTGCTCGCTTCGGCAGCACATATACTAAAATTGGAACGATACAGAGAAGATTAGCATGGCCCCTGCGCAAGGATGACACGCAAATTCGTGAAGTGTTCCATATTTTTTCTATTTACAATAGCCCGGAGATGGAAAGAACCTAAGCGCCCATCATCGGACGAATGGATAAAGAAGATGTGGCACATATACACAATGGAATATTACTCAGCCTTAAAAAGAAATGAAATTGAGTTATTTGTAATGAGATGGATAGACCTAGAGTCTGTCATACAGAGTGAAGTAAGTCAGAAAGAAAAAGACAAATACCGTATGCTAACACATATATATGGAATTTAAGGAAAAAAATGTCATGAAGAACCTAGGGATAAGACAGGAATAGAGGCGCAGACCTACTGGAGAACGGACTTGAGGATATGGGGAGGGGGAAGGGTGAGTTTTGACAGGGCGAGGGAGAGTCATGGACATATACACACTAACAAACGTAGTAAGGTAGATAGCTAGGGGGAAGCAGCCGCAGGGCACAGGGATATTAGCTCGGGGCTTTGGGACGGCCTGGAGGGGTGGGATGGGGAGAGTGGGAGGGAGGGAGACGCAGGAGGGAAGACACATGGGAACATATGTATATGTATAGCTGATTCACTTTGTTGTAAAGCAGAAACTAACACACTATTGTAAAGCAATTATACCCCAATAAAGATGTTAAAAAAAAAAAAAAAACAGCCCTCGCGCGCATCTCCTCGTAGGCTCCACCCAGCACCCTGCACGCCCAGGTGGGCTTCAGAGAGCAGCGGGGCCGCCCCTTGCCGGTCGTGCAGGGTGAGTGCTCTCGGTGGGCCCGGCTCTGCCACCAGCTTCTGGCGTCTCACTGGCTCCTGGCACACCGGCCTTCTCCTGTTCTCAGAAACTTCCTCTCCGTTTGGTCTAAACCATCTAGGCCAAGCAGTCACTGGGAACGCACTGGTGTTGGACTTGGGAAAGTGTGAACACTTCCTTTTTAAAAGAATCTTCTATTTTTAAGCGAGGCCCCTCGGGAATGGACTCTAACGCACGTGCACACGAGGCTCTCCCCTCTAGCCTGCATTCTGGTCCACCTCCTCCAGGCCCTGGGCGCTCTGGGGGGGAGGGGGCGTGTCTCAGCCTCTCCAGGTAGTGTAACTCCACCCACCACACCCACCTCTGCTCTTCCTCTGCACAGAACGCTCTCCTCTGCGGCTTCGGCCCAGAGGACGCGCAGAACCTCCCCCGTGAAGCGCCCCGGCTCCCTGGAGCTGCTCTGCGCTGTCCAGCCGCAGTCGCTGGCTCACCTCTGGTCACGGCACGTGGACCCACCTGGCTGCTCCCCTCCCCCTGTGCCCTCCCTTGCTGGGCACACAGGGCCCTGGGCCGGCCCCGCCGAGATGTGCCAGACCAGCTACCTGCACTCTGGGGGGCCTCTGTCTCCCCTGTGTCCTCGCAGTGCCGTGTGGGTTTACCGAAGACCTGGCACAGAAAGCGCTCGCCCCGGGTTAGCCGCCATGGGGGCAGCGGGAAGAGCCTGGAGACTGAGAGAAGGCAGGAGGGGTCACGGGGGAGCAAGGCCCCCGCCGTTGCTTTTCTTGGGCAACAAGGAGTGTGCTGACAGGTGAGGCCCACTCCTGGGTCCTCTGGTGCCCGGGTGAGCCATGGCCCTGGAAACCCCATCAGGGCATTCCCGCTGCCACACCACATTTACAAGTAAGACCCAAGCTTTTGCGACCCTTCTGAGAGGGAGCTGTCTGATCTCTCCATCTGCCTGGGATTCAGTTGGGGAACAACGAAGAGCCATAGTGACAGGCTGATGGCCTTGGGCAAGCTGGAGGCACATGTGCTGGTGAGGATGGAGGCGGAGGCCACAGAGCTGAGCACGACGGGGAGGGAACTGCTGCTCCGTCCCTGAGGGGTAACGTCCTCTGGGCTCCTGCCACCTCAGCACCCCTTCTCCCGAGTCCTCTGTAAGGGCCCCCACAAGACGGGCCCCTTCATCATACGTTCACCGCTGGGAATACTTCTATTTTCCCTCGGAATTTATCTCTGAAATGATCTCCAAATTTCTCTCTGCTCAGGACAAGGCTGATACATGGCAGATGTTTCAACGGATACTTGTTAAACTGAAATGAGGAAGGATTTAGAGTTTAGAGGACTCCTTTTGGCTTGATGTCTCAGACTGACCCCTGGAGAAGGGAAAGCTCGACGAACAGTCCCCCCTGCTTGGCTGAACCCAGGGGACAGTGGGTCCTGGGGCCAGGCGAGGCTTCCCCTTTCCACTGAGGAACAGCAGCTCCTGACAGTGGCTGGGTCTGGGGGAAGCCTGAGCACTCACCTCTTGGCCAGCAGCTTGTTCATTTCTTCCATGAGGCCTCCTCCTCCACCCCCACTGCTCGCCCGGTTGGCGTCAGACTTCGAGGTCCCGCTGGGACTGGAGCCTCCGGACGCATCTTCTGGCTAAGGGGAGAGGACGGCGCGCTTCGGTCTGGTGTCCGTGGCAGGACGCCACTCGAGGGGAGACGGGGCCACGTGTGATGGCAGTGCTGGAAGAGGTCGAGGCCATCTAGTCCCCCAACCCCACCTGCTGGCGGCAGAGCTGGAGTCCAGAGAGCGACTGGGACTGGAGGGTCACGGTTGGCAGGCACGCCCCAGGTTCGCTGGCTCATGGTCAGCACCCTTGCCAAGGCCAGCGTGGCTTGAGGGGGGAGGAGGCACAGTTCTGTGTCCCAGGTGCTCCTAATCCCACAGCCACACGTACGGCCTTCTAGAAGCCCCACCTCCCAGGACGCTGCGGAAGGCTGGGAGGGCCAGCTGAGCCTGAGGGAGCTGGTGGACTTAAATGCAGGAGACCCAGGGCCTGAGTCCAAGCCGCAACTGATGACCTGCGTGCTTTGAACAAGTTGTTCGTGCCTGCGCCTCGGTCTCCTCATCTACAAGGGCAGAGATCTCCTGCCTCGCTTGTAAAGGACTAGCAGCAGGTTACGTAACTGCAGGCACCTACGGCTCTCACGCAGCCCTGTCCCAGTGGTCTCAGTAACCGGGTAACTGTGACCGAGGAGGTGGGAGGTGCCGTCTGGCTGGGGAGGGCGGCGCTGCGCTCCCCGCCGGCGGGAAAGGGTCCGCCCGCCCCTCTGCCAGTTAGAAACCCGTCCCCCAGCCTGGTCCGTCCTGCCCACCCGCCCGCCCGTCGGCCAGGGCCCGGGACACTTACCCGCGGGACTCTTCTCAGCTTGGCCCCAGCCAGGGCGGCGGCCAGGCCGGACACGGAGCCCTCGTCGTGGCTGGCGCCCTGGGCTCCTCCGGCTGGCAGGGGGGGCGGGGGAGGGGGGGCGGCCCCTGTGGGTGGAGGTGGGACAGGGGGTGGGGGTGGGGGTGGAGGCCCGCTACACGAGAGGGGGGCGCCAGCTGCAATGGAGGGGTGCCCCGCTGGGAGGGTGGGTCCTGAAACAACAGTGGGCTCAGTGAGTGCCCAGCCCACAGCGGGCGCCTCCCCGGGAGCAGGGACAGAGGGCAGCCTACTCCCCTGAGGGATGAGGAACAGCTCAAGGTGGCCTCTTCCAGGAAGCCCCCGCGGGATACACCTGGCGTTGTTCCAGTCTCTCCCTACATTCGGGGGCCAGGCTGGACCGGCGTCACACACTTGCTTAGCAGCCCTTGAGCTACGCTCACTTTCTCTTGCTCAACTGTGGTCTTCCAGTGGGACAAGAAGCTCTTCGGCGGCACGAATTGTGTCTTATTTCCCTTCTCTGTTTCTCCTCAGCTCCTAGCACCCCCCAGGCTTCAGCAATTGTTAGGCCCCAAGATACAGCTGTGACTGCCCCTTGGCCTCTGGGGACAGCAGCAGGCAGCTGCGCGTCGCAGGGCAGACCGGGGCATCTGTCCAGGAGCACTGCTGCGTGCTAGGCAGTCCCCCGTCCCCCACCCACCATCCAACGCCCGAGCCTCTGCTGCAGGCCTGGCCCCGTGCAGGGCACTGGGGACCAACGGCCACGGGCTCCCTGCTCACGGTGCTCATGACCTGGTAGCAGCAAACCAATCACATGGATGAATGCAGAACTGTCCGCGCGGCACGGCGACAAGTGCCACCAAGAGCAGGCGCACAGCGCCACCCTATGGATGAATGCAGAACTGTCCCCGCGGCACGGTGACAAGTGCCACCAAGAGCAGGCGCACAGCGCCACCCTGGCCTGTGAGGAGGCGCTCCAACCTGACCGGAAGTCCGTGGAAGGCTTCCTTAGGGAAGCAATGACTGCTGGGACAGGACAGAAGAGCGGGAGTGACGTTTGGTGAAGGGTGAGTGAGCGCGAAGGGGGGAGGCCCTGCGGGAACTGAAGGAGCCGCCGGGAGGGAGTGTGCAGGGTCTGTGGGGACTGGGCCTGCGCACCGGGAGCCCGTGCCAAGGACCCAGGTTGTTCAGGAGTGATGGAGAAGGGTGACCCGGTGACAGGGTGAGACCCGCATTAGTAACGCAGGGGTGGGGCAGAGCGGGACAGGAGCCCGAGGGGTGCAGCGGCCCAGCGGAGAGGGGGCGGCACCAGACAGCATCCCCACCAGCGGGGGCTTCTGCACCCAGCTGGGGCCCGGGGTCCTCATCAGTAAGACAGGGAAACATTCACCTACTTCACAGGGCTCGAGAGAATTAAGTGAAACGCAGGACGTGAAAGTACTTTGTAAGTTATGAAGTCCCATGCTTACTAATCAACATCACCCTGTTCCAGAAAACCCCTCTGCTTCACTGTGCTGAGTTCCAGTCGCTGTTCAGGACTGAAGCCACCCCTCCCCTGGGGTCTTCTCGGACCCCCAGGGCAGCTGGGGCCCCCTCCATGTGCCTCCACCCCTGCACTGACTTGGTAACTGCATGTGCCCCGCGGTGACCCAGGGTCATTAGTCTGTGTCCTTGACTGGACAGTCAGCTCCCTGGGGCAGAGGGTGCATCCGCCTTGTCCACCGCTGTGTCCTCAGCCCTTAGTACAGGGCCTGAGACACGCTCTACTCAGGGGATGAGTCGGGGGAGGACCAGAGGCCGGTGGGCAGGGCTGGGCCAAGCTGAGTTAATCCCCACACCCGTGCTCTGTTCCCTCGTTTCCCCATGTTCACCAGGCGTGGCTGTCACGCTCTGAGGCCTGTGCGACCGGCAGCTGGTCACAGCGTTCCCGGTGTGTCCCTGGGCACCACCTAGTGAAGGGGCGCCAGCGGGCACAGGTAGGGGAAGCTCTCACCTGTGGCTGAGGCTCTTCTCTCTAGAGACTCCTGGCGCTGCTGCTCCATCACTTGTCTGAAAAGCAAACACAGCAGAGCGGGTCTCACCTCCTGGGGCGAGACCGCGCGGCTCCGCGTCAGAGCCCAGGCTGCAGAGCTGGGCTTCGCCGGCGCCCCCGGGGGCTCAGCAATGAGCTCGCCTCATCCCACCCTAGGCTCCGGCTGCTGGGCTTGCCGCCCCGCTTACAGAGGCAGAGTTGTAGGCCCTGGCTCCAGGGCTCACACAGGGGAGCGCCGGCAGCCGCTGAGTCTTAAGACACCTGGGCAGACCAAGCTCTCCCCTAGGCTGGACAAGCTCGCCTAGCTTTTGGGGGCCTATGGCCACAACAGACTCGACCTCAGGGGCACCCATTCTTACCGCACCTGGCTCAGTTTCCTGGAACAACTGTCCGGCATTGTTGGCTGTGAGAGAAGCGGACACTAAGGCTACCTGTCCTCTTCCTTTCCCACTGATCCAGCTGCGGCCTGGCCTCCATCTGGAGGGCCATTTGGGAAGCTGCGCTGCAGTGCGGGGTGCACCTCTGCGGGGACTAACCTCCTAGCTCCTCGCACGAGTGGCCCTGGGTTGCTCTTCAAAGTTGGATGAGTGAACACACTGTCCCACAAACACATCCAGAGAACCTGGGGCTGAGATGCTGGGGCAGGAGGGGCTCGAGGAGTCATGTGGGCCCGGGTGGCAGCAGGGCTTCAACTGCTGAGAGCCAACTCTGAAGGCCTGTAGTGGGGCACGGGGCTGAGCGGGAGGGCGCCCCCAGGGTGAGAGGCTGTGGGCCGCGCGTCTGCTCCGCTGGTGTACAGCGCGCTGACGGCTGGGGCTGGGGCCGGGTGTGCACGCAGCAGCTGCTCGGTACATGCTGTGTGTGGAATAGCTACGCGGGGCTGCCCAGCTGCCTTCACCTTGGAGGAAGGCCAAGTGGGACCCGGAGTTTACTGCAAGGTCATTTAGAGGTAGAGAGCTTTCTGGTTCCCGTTCTGGGATTCACTGGTTTGTGATTACAGGCGAGTCATTTCCCTTTCCTGGGCCTCAGATTCCGCTCCATAAATAAGCATAAGAACACCTGTTTCATGGGGTTCTTGTGAGGATTATGCCCGAGATCTAAAAAATAATGAAAAAGACCCTTTTGACACTAAAGAGTCCCTACCTCACTGCTGGGCAGCACGCAATTCCTCTCTTTCTGGGCCCCGCTCCGTGCTGACTGCCAGGGATGCAGGCGGAGTGGGATCCCTGCACTGCAGTGTGATGCCTGTGGTTCACAGACTGACCTCCCGGGGTCGCTCGGTCTGTGCACAGTCGACTGCAGACAAAACTGAATGGCCCTCTGCAGCCAGTGGCCTGGAACACTGGACTTGGGGGTGGCGTTAGAGAAAGTGCGCGGTGTTTCACCGGTTCTGAGAGCACAACTGCAGGGCGTGTTTAGGACGCAGGCCCTGCTCCGGGTGGAGGCAGCCCTGGGACCTGGCACAGGGCTGAGCTGGGGCCAGTTCTGGTTCTGCTTCTAAGTCTTGCTTACTTTGGGCAAGTCATTTCTGTTCTCTGACCTTCAGTTGGCTCGTGTGAGAAATAGTATGGGTAGTAACAACCCCTGACGGCTAACGTGAGGATTAAAATGAAACAAAGTGTGTAAAAGCCCCTTGTAAACTGCAATATGTTATACTCCTGAGAGCCTAGAAGACAGGCCAGTGGAATTAATAAAAAGGAACCTCTGGGCTTCCCTGGTGGCTCAGGGTTGAGAGTCCGCCTGCCGATGCAGGGGACACGGGTTCGTGCCCCGGTCCGGGAAGATCCCACATGCCGCGGAGCGGCTGGGCCTGTGAGCCATGGCCGCTGAGCCTGCGCGTCCGGAGCCTGTGCTCCGCAACAGGAGAGGCCACGGCAGTAAGAGGCCCGCGTACCGCAAAAAAAAAAAAAGAAGGAACCTCTGAGGTCAGGGGAACTGGTCTCGGCCACTCGCTGTAAGGCCGCCACCTTCATCCGCTGGACAATTGTGTTCATATCAGCATTATTTACAAGAGCCAAAATGTCAAAGCAAGAAAAATAATACAGGAAAAATGTGGTCTACACATACGATGGAATATTACGTACTTTAAAAAGGAAGAAAAAAAAATTTTTTTTTTAAAGTTAGAAAATTCTGACATATGATACAGCCTGGATGTACCCTGGACATTATGCTCAGTGAAATTAACCAGCCACAAAAACACTTATTGTATGATTCTGTTTATATTAGGTACACAGAGTAGTCAAGTTCATAAGGATGGAAAATAGGATGGTGGCTGCCAGGGGCTATGGGAGTGGGGAGGGGGGAGTTAATGTTCACTGGGCATAGAGTTTCAGTTTGTTTGCTTTTGGTTTTTTTTTTGCGGTACACAGGCCTCTCACTGTTGTGGGCTCTCCCGTCGCGGAGCACAGGCTCCGGACGCGCAGGCTCAGCGGCCATGGCTCCCGGGCCCAGCCACTCCGCGGCATGTGGGATCTTCCCGGACCGGGGCACGAACACGCGTCCCCTGCATCGGCAGGCGGACTCCCAACCACTGCACCACCAGGGAAGCCCGGGTGTTAGTGTTTAATGGGGACAGAGTTTCATTTTTGATGCAAACGTTCTGTGGATGGGTGATGATGCTGGTTGCACAATGACGTGGACGTCCTTAATACCACTGATCTATATGCTTAAAAATGGCTAATAGGGCTTCCCTGGTGGCGCAGCGGTTGAGTGTCCGCCTGCCGATGCAGGGGACGTGGGTTCGTGCCCCGGTCCGGGAGGATCCCACGTGCCATGGAGCGGCTGGGCCTGTGAGCCATGGCCGCTGGGCCTGCGCGTATGGAGCCTGTGCTCTGCAACGGGAGAGGCCACGGAGGTGAGAGGCCCGCGTACGGCAAAAAAAAAAAAAAAAAAAAAAATGGCTAATAAGGTAAATCTGATGATTTTTAAAATTTTAAATAAATTGTTAAAAAGCCAAAAAAAAAAAAAAGGAACCTCTCCAGCCTGAGTCTGGGAAGCATATTCCCACCTTTCCTTCATTAACACTGTTACCTTCAAACAGGAAGCCGAGGCCTAGAGCAGTAACTGGCCCAAGGTCACAAAGCACACCATGGCGGCCAGAAGGTGCTCAGAGCAGGCGAGAGGCTCGAGAAGAGAACCCCCTGAGAAAGTCTCACAGCCACGTGAGGGTGGGGATGTCGCCTGCCCAGCTCCCGGCCCAGGGGTCTACCTGTCTCGCCACAGGCCCCTGGAGGCACGCCCTCTCCCGCTGACCCGGGTGAGGATGCAAGCCCCAGGCCTGCCTCCGCAGCACGGCTCCCACAGAGCCGGGACTCCAAGCCCCTCAGAGACGCTGAGTCCCCACCCAGGAGGCACAGAGCAGGTTCAAGCCCTGGCGCTGCCTCACCTGGCAACGTGACCTGGGGAGGCTGCTCCCTCCTTGGCCACCACGACCTCTTTTGTAACTTCAGGACAATGGCACTGGCCCTTCCTCCCAGTTCTAACACTTAAGAAGCTCCTTGGAGGGGGCCGGGGGGGCAGGGCGTCACCCTATGGCCCAAATCCCACCGGCACAGCCCTGGCCCAGCTGTCCAAGAGCAGCTGCAGCGCACAAAGTGCTCTCACAGCCTCTGTCTGCTTTAAGCTCCACTGGGAGGTGAGCAGGCAGGGGGTTAAGATCCTCCAGAGAGGCCGTGGCACCCACCCAGGGCACCCAGCGAGAGTGTGCCAGGACCAGGGCTCACGAGGCCTTCGGACAGAGCACAGGACGGGGTCAAGGACGGGCCTCAGTCGCACAGGCCTGGCGGGTCACGTCCGCCCATCTCCAGCAGTACAGCCTTGGCCACGTTACTGAATCCCCAGATGACTACCTCCTAATATACCCGGGAGGGCTGTGCTCAATAAGTGAATGACACAGGACACTGCCAGGCTGATCACGAGGCTGCAGCGCCGGCGAGCTCTCCCCACCCACCGTGAAACCACACCCTCTCACGGTCACTGGCAAAGCAGCAGTGAGCTGGCTCCCCTTCCTTTCTGGTCAGGCCTGTTCCCCCGCCCCCGTGTCTCTCTGGGAGTCCTGGCTGCAGCCACAGGTGTGTCCTCCAGGGTGGCCCTTGCTGCTGGGGGGTTACCTTCTCTGGATGTCCATCTCATCAGGAGACGGGCCATTCTGCACCTGACGCTGGCTGGAGGAGCCTGTGGGGCAGAGAAGCACAAGAGCGCAGCAGTTAACAGAGAAGCAAGGACCCCCGGGACTCTCCCTGCCTCTGCCCTCTGGTCCCACCCGAGATGGTCTCAACCGCTGGTCCTCAGCCCTGCAACACCCTGTCCCACCTCACCCTCTCAGTCAAACCTCCTTCTCCCTTTCTTGCGGCTCTTGCCTTGGCGCCAGTAAAGGGGGTGCCATTTCACACGGCTCAGAATCACCCCTTCTCGCCTGACCCCTCTGGCTTCCCTCTCAAACTGCACTTGCTGTTGCCACTTCCTCACTTGCCACTGTGCCCTCGACCCTCAACATCTGGCTCCGGCCTCTCTCTGTCCCACAAAGCTGTTCTAACTAAAATTTGGAATCACTGAACCCAGTAGATCCATTTTATTCCGCCTTTTGAGCAGGCGAATGACCCTTACGGCAGGTATGTGTCGGAGCCGGGGTTTCAGCACCGGGTCTGGGCCGCAGCCCCGTGCCCCTCACCGCGATGTGACGCCCTCCTGCCTGCATCTAGGAGTCTGGAGCTGTGCGGTGGGCAGAAGAGGACAGAGCAACTGTGGAGCCTTCCAGGCTACATTCTTGCCCTTGACCCTGAAGGCAGGGCCCCAGAACAGGCGAGGTCTGTGGAGTGTACCTCCTGTTCAGACCGGGGCTGGTGCTGTGTTACATTCACAGGAAAATCAAGCTTTTGCTCCAATCTGAGAAGGAGCTGATTGTTCCTTCTCTTTGCCAGCTCAGGTGTCACTGGGGAACTGCGGAGTCACAGCAGTGGGGGAGGGACTCCGGGCAAGCTGGCCTCATGCCTCGCTGCCTAGGTGGGGAAGGGGCATTGTCTCCTCTCTAGGATGAGGGGCGTATGACAAAATCCACGATGGGCAGAAGGCTTCTCCCACAGGTGCTTCAAACAGCTGAGAGATTAGCAGGGCGTCCCCTGGGTCAGGGGCACAGCGGCACAGAGAGTAACAGAATCTCAAAGCCGAAACAGGTCATCTGATTCTGGGGCAAGCTTCTGCCCAGCGCAGGTGCCCTCCAGGCCGGCTCTCCGAGTATGATCCCCGCAACGCAAGCCTCACCTCCCAAGGGAGCAGGTCCCTTCCTACACCGAGGTCCCAAATCTACCCACCCAGGAAGGCCCGATTTCCACCCCCAGGTGTGACAACACCAGTCCTTTCCAAGCCGGGAGTTTGCTTCCATATTCAGCAGGGCCCAGTCCTAGGCCCCAGTATGGGCTTCAGTCACGTTTTCAGTGAGCCTTGCTTTGCCGCTTCCGGACCCCTGTGTGGATGCTTTAGTTGGGGAAAGAGGATCCAGGTGGTGGGCAGTGGGCCAGCTGCTTGACGGGAGGAGGGCCTCCCAGCACCTGAGGATAAATTTCTCCCCTGGGTGGCCCTGCCTGACCCTGCCTTGTTCAATGCCAACTGCTGAACTCAGGGGCCGGGCAGGAGAGAAGACGCCTGCGTACTCTTTACAGAGGTGACTACATAAATATCTGGTGGCCTGGCCCATTAGTAGGTGTGAAATAAATACTGGTTTGCTTTTCCTGTCTCTAAACATGCTTGCTCTGCTTTATTTAACATAAAATAACCCTGCTCTTTCTAAAAACTGGTTTTTCTGTAAATATGTCCAGTATAGACATTAGAAAAATTTTCAAGTTTAATAAAGAAAAAACATTCCTAATAAAAAAAAAAAAAATCCGCGGTGGAGGGGATCTCTTTTCTCTCCTACTCCGTGAGGCGCAGGCCTTAGGGCTCCTCTCCTCTTGTTCTCAGGAAACCAGAGAAAGAATACGAGAACACTGCTTTACAGCAGCGTCAGAGCACTTCTCTTAATTTAATTTAGTTCCTGTAATTCTCACAACCCTACTGGACAGCTCCCAGGAAGGCTTGTAACAGGCGAGGGAACAGCCCAGAAAGGGTAAGTGACACACCTGTAAACAGGAGAACCAAGCTCAGACGACCCGCAAAACGCCACTTTCTTTCTTAAATTCCATCGCACCGTGGTGTCGGCTGAGACCGGCCAGTAGGATGAAGAGTCCCGGGTGAGGGGCTGCAGCCCTCAGACAGCGCCCAGGCCCTGCCTGGTGTCCACGTGGCGGACAGTGCCACCCACTCAGCCCAGCATTTGGGGCTCAGGCCTGACAGCTGGACTCCTGCCTTATTCCAAGACCCGGCCTCGGCTGCTGGGCCCGTGCCCGCGTCCGGATCTGCCCCTCTTCCGGGGCCAAGCCCCTGCCCCGGAGCCCCCGCCTGGCCCCTGGTCTGAGGACGGAAGCCCACCCTCGCTCTGACCGGGCCCCTCCAGCTGTCAGGACCCCCGCTGGCAGCCAGCTGCCACGGCGTGAACTGCGGAGGTCCTGCGCTTGTGCCCCTTGTTCTGCCCGCCGGCCTGGACTGCCTCCTGACACCCTCAGCTGGCCGGCCTGGTCAGGGTGGGAGGACCGAGCATAGCCCTCGCTGCTCCCAGAGGGCTCCAGTCCCTGCGCGCAAGGCATCTCAAAGTGAGCCGGCTAGAACTTTAGACACTACAGGGCAGGAAGAGACAACACTGGTTGTGTAAGGCCTCCCATTCTTCTTAACCTCAGAAAACGTGGGTATGTTTTGAGCTGCGAGGGTCCTTAGCATTAGGAAGCACAGGCCCTCTGTCTCAGAGGGGAGGGGTCTGTCCAGGGTCGCGCGGGGCGTGCCTCCTTCCTCCTGGCCCATTCCACCCACTGGCCACGGTGCCCCACTGGCAGAGGCGGGAGGAGAACGGGGAGGAGGCTCCACCCTCCAGGACGGTCTAGGGCCTTTGGGAAGCCTGGGCACAGTCCATCTGTAGATGCCTCTTGTGTTGAGATCTCAGGGCGGGAGCATCGGGTGGCTGGTCATCACTCCCGTCTGTCCCGCGTCCCAAGTTACTTCCCATGATTCTCTGAGCGGTGTGATCAGAAGCCAAACACGCGGAGTGTCCTGCGCCCGAGTCACCACAGGCCAGCCGTGCCCCCACCTCCAGGATCCAGGATCCAGGATCCAGGTGAGGACCGCAGGCCACCCCACCCCCCAGTCTCCTTAGCTACCAAGTTCTCTGCTGCTGCGTCTGAGATCCCAGCAGAATCCACCTGCCTCTCCCTGTTCACGTGGCTGCCTCAGCATCTCTCCTGGACCCGTGCCTTAGTCAACCAAAGGGACCTCCGCCTCTACCCACACCCCTTTCTCCCCATCCAGCTTCCACACTGACACTGCAGACCACGTGATCTCTGGAAAACACAAGTCTGACCCTTATGGGGTCAAGTCCAAGCTCAATGGAGTTAAGAGTCCAGCCCATCCCCACAGCCGCTTCTCCTGGACTCACCCCCCGCCCCCCAGCAGGCCTTCTGCACCTGCTCACTAAGCCTGGATCACCTGCTGTGCTTCCCACCTCCCCGTCTCTGTGTGGCCCCCATCCACCCGGGACACCTTCCTCACCTACCACGTCTTCAAGGCCCAACTGCATAGCTGCCTCTGCCAGGAAGCCTGCCCTACATCCTCCTGCCTCCACTGCTTGGCCTCTCCCACACCATTTTCTGATATTACAGTGATTGGAGGGCAGAGACCACGCCTGTCACTCATCACTCCCTGCTCAAGACCGGCTCACATCAGGTACTTGGCGTATTTTATCAAACGGAGTTGGGAAGGTCTGAGGGAACCTTGGTGTGATCACCAAGCCCAGGGAAAAAAGCACAGGTGAAGGAATGGGACTGAACTCGCTCAGATGAAAATAAGACCTACCTAGAAGTGAGCCACAGAAACACAGGGCTCCCCAGGTCCGTGCCTGTTCAGAGAGGAGGCCGACTGAGGCACAGTTCCCAGGCTAACTACTCCCCGCCGGCACCAGGGGCCCACTGCCGCCCGGAGAAGGGGTGTTGGTGGCTTTGAGAGGTGGGGAGGGGGCTTGCCCAAGGCCATGGGGCTCGGTGTCACAAGCTTGCCAAGTCTGGGAGCTCCAACTAAGATAGATGCTGCCCTTCTCTCACTCACTTCAAACAAGGTTTGCAAAGTCACAATAAAGAGCCTAATTTGCACTACAGACACATGACAAAGGGGAAAATTTAACGTGGAACATGGACCCAACATCGGGAGAAGCGGGGTGCCTGTGAGCTTCTGGTGTCTTGTGGGTCCAGCCCACAGCGTCAGAGTGCACACCCTGGTGGCAGGCCAGGGCAGAGGGTGGCCCGTGCCCGATGGAGCCCCTGTCTGACCACAGAGAGGAGCCTGGAGATGGGACAGGCAGGCTCGTCCGCTCTGAGTCCATCTGACATGATTCTTCTTGGGGAAGGAGTGACTTCTTGTCCCCTGAGGCCCACATGCCAGCTTCAGGTCGGAGTCCCATCACACACCCACTCCTACAAACAGGCTGGTGACTCAGAGGAGGCCCTTTTACCCTTGGGGGTCATGAGGTGGGGGACGGGAAGGAGAGACAACACCAGAGGGGAGGGGCAGGCTGGCCAGACCCAGGCCACGAGCCCGCCCGGGAAGGGGGCTGGCAGCCGAGGGCCCTAGGGCAAGTCACTGAGTGACCGGAGGCCACACTGAAGGGGAGAGAGGGGCTGGGAGGACTGAGGTCAGACCTGGGGCCTCAGCAGCGAGCAGGGCATGAACGACCCTGCGCCCTCCACGGGGTACAGGGCTGTTCCCAGATGGGGTGAGAGCGCCTGGTCTGGGTACTGCGCCCCGAAGACTTCCACGGCCTCCACCTGTGACACAGATTCCAGCGTGAGATGCGATCGTCCTCGGGAACACTGCCCTCATTTAGCAGCAAGGGGCCGGGGAGAGCAGATGGAGGAAAAGCCGGCTGCACAGGGTCAGGCTTCCGGGAGAAGGGACCCAAAGGGGCTGACCCCCGGCCCCGCCCCAGCCTTGCTGAGAGGGGTGCAGGGGACAGGCGGGTCCCAGGCCATGCTCTGCTGTGCAGGGGGCACCTCCTCACAGGGACACTGCAAACCCAGGCTCCCTGTCCCCTAGGACGTATTACGTGCACCTGTATGTGCCAGGACCTGGGCGCACAGCCGTCCGACTTAACCCCCAGGCACGTAACTGTCCTGTTCTCCACGTGCCCGGCACTTCACGTACTTCTTGGCATCCGGTCAACACTCGACAAATATCTGATGAATGAATGAACGATCGGGCCCCAGGCAAACTGTCTGATGATCACCAACAACTGCCGAGGCTGTGCAGGAGCACACTCTAGAGCTTTCCCCTCACGCTGCAGACAGGCCGTGGCCGAGCTGGGGACGCGCCTCACGAGCGGGAGATTCGCGAGCAGGGAGACACCGCGGTCACCAGCGGGGGTGGCACTTGGCCAACTCGAGGCGACAGGATGTGGGATGAGAGAACGCAAGTTTATCGAGCAGCCACCAGGCTGCGGGCTAGGTCCTGCGCCAGAGACTCCCAAACGTCACTCACTTAACCCGCACCCTCACCCCAGAAGCGTTGGTACCATCCGTATTTTATCCTAAGGAAGCCAGAGAGCAGAGGATGTCAAGTGACTTCAGCTCCCTTAGACACATGCCCTTGAACTGCTCTACCTCCCGGGGAAGGAAGGGCTGGGGAGGCCGGATGGGAGGACAGGGGCAGAGGGTCCTAGAGAGCAGCGTGAAGGGCGGGAGGCAGGCAGCGGCTGCCGGGTCGGTGTGGGGGGAGTGGGGGGAGCCCTGGCGCCCTTTCCCGGCCGGAGTCCAGCCCCCACAGACTCTCAGCACCCACTGGCCTCTGGAGAGGGAGACTGTGGGTCGGCCTGCCTGCCGCCATCCTGCCTGACCCCACGTAGGTGCCCTGCCCACGTAGTGCTTGGGTGAAGTGAGCGCAAATGAACGCTCCTGACCCAGGAGAAGGATCTGTATCCCAGGCTCTCAGCTGTGCAGAGCCTGAAGGGCCGCAGCGAGGAGAGATCCCAGAGCCTACCCGGGGTCTACTTCCCAGTGGGCTGAAGCCCGTCTTGCTGGCACTGTTCCCACGGGAGCCGGTCAGGACCAGACAGGGGCCTGGACGGTGGAGAGCGGAGCTCGTGTTCCCCCTCCAGTTCTCCCAGCACCCCTCATTCCTGTTTCCCAGCTCCTCCCCGTTCCTGGTTAGCCTCCCTGGACTGTTTCAGTTTGTTCAAATCCCCTCTGGAGTGAACCTGGAGCCGGGGAGACCCAGGTTCTTGCTGGATTTCGGCCACGCGGTAGTTAAGCCCCTCCCCGCTCCTGGCCTCAGTTTCCTATAGAGTGAGAAGGATGGAAGCAAGGATCTCCTAGTTCTGAACCTCTGCAACTTAAAAGGACAAACAAAGAAATACACCTAAACGTTCACAGTGGCTACCTCTGGATTGTGGGTTCTTCCCCTCTTTTTGAACTTCCAAATTCTGCACAAGCAGGACGCATCAGCTTATAATAAAGAAACAAAAGACTAAGAGTCCCCACGGAGGGGATAAGCGCTCCACTGCGACTCCACCCTGAGTCTGGCTGTGCAGGGCAGGCAGAGGCCGTACCGCTCCTGCCCCAGGTACCGCACTTCAAGTTACACAGCTGAGGTAGGCAGATAAGCACTGCGGACACCTTCTCATGAGAAAGGCCGTCCTCCTGCTGGCCATTAACATTTATGAGGCCCTGGGACACCAGCCCCCAGCTCCTCTGGGACAGAAGGGACAGGCCAGGTTTCCAGGCAGTCTCTACAGGAAAGGCATCCCCTGGGCCTCCTGAAAGATGGAACCTGAGATCCCAGCAGCACCAGAAACCAAGGATCCAGCACCTGCTCAGTGATGCCTGATGGAATTTCTGGCCAGCAAGTGACAGCCACCTGGCCCAGGCTGGGCAGAGCCCCAAGCCCTTTCGAGCCCCCTTCCCCTCTGCCGTCTCTCCGGCTGACTCCTCTTCCTTTCTCCAGAGGTGCCTCCATTTCGGACCGCCTCAGAGCCACCCTTCGAGATGGGGTGCAGCCTTCCCTTCTCGTGTCTAGGTTCCTGCTGCCAAGCAAGCAGACACACACGTGGGAATGGAGCCTGTGATCCGGGCCTAAGCTCAGGCCTGGCCACGGTCTTCAGAGCCACCCTGCCAAGGCCACCCAGGAATCGGTGGCAGAGCTGGGACCGGCGCCCAGGACAAGTGTCTCCCAGCCCAGGGCTCTGTCCACACCAGCACGCTGACGCTCGGCTCTGGCTAGACAGACAGCTGCCTCACCACCTCTGAGACGCTTAGGAAGCCCAGGCAGGGGTGCTTAACCCACCTCCTGAGCTTGGCTCGGCAGGAGACAAATCCCGACGGCCACCGCCCTGCCAGTTCGATTGCTTGCTGAAAGTTACCCCGTGTCAATTTTTCTAGTGCCTTTTCTGCCAGTCCTTATGAGTGAATTTAGGCTCAGTGGCCGATACGTGAGGCAGCTTGTTTTGTTTTACTCAGATCACCAGGGCCAGCTGTTTTATCATCCACTGCAATCCTGTAATACACCCTCATCCATGGGCCCGCCAGTTATGGCTCAACCCCAGGGTGACCGGTGGTTAAAGCTGTGTCTAAGAGGCCAGTGTCGAAACGACCTGTAGACCCAGGTGAGCATGTGCAGGTGCAGAGGCTGTAATTCAGAGAGGGGCGAACTGCCCAAGGCCACACAGTAAGAAGCACCTACCGGCCTTGCAATGAAGCACCAGCATGGCACGCCGGAGAGGAAAGGCCCTGTCACTCTATCGACAGCAGGAGGCCTGTGTGCCACCCTGGGTGCTAGCAAGCAGGGTCCCCTCTCCTGGCATAGAGGGATCCTGAGGCCAGGGGAAAGGGAGGGACTTGCCCAAGAACACATCCAAACAGGGGCGAACGGGGCGAGAACCCAGGTCTCCTGGCTTCCAGGCCAGGATGCTGCCAACCAGCCTGCTTAGTCCCACTCAGGCTGTGGTCCTCAGGCCAATTATCATCCTAGTAAAATACTTTTTCTCCCTTTCTTAATAAGCTCCTTTCAGAACACATCACGCACCTTGAAGAGGATCTCAAATAGAACAGAGTGCAATAAAACCTGTCACACATTTATTGCCCGCGTGACAAACCACCTTTGCGTCATTTTTGTGATTAATCTGCTCAATTATCCAGGGCAGAGCCTGTCAGACCTATGTCATAGACGGGGAAACTGAGGCTTGGAAAGGGTGAGCGATTTCCCAAGGCCACAGGCACCCCAAGTGGACGGGGCTGCTGGGACCGGAGCCCACACTGGCCGCGGCCCAGCCCGCGTGCTGCCGCGTCTGCCCACCCTTCCTGCAAGGCCTCGGTCAGAACAGCATCTCAACCCTCCGACCATCAGTGACAGGGAGGTCGTCGCAAGACCCAGAGCTCCGGCCCCGCCTCCCCCAGCACCTGGGAGCGGAAGGGGAGGCCCGGGAGGAGCGGGGAGGAGGGGGAGGGGCTCCCGTCACCTACAGCTCACTCTGCAAAGGACGGTGCAGTCGCAGTGGCAGAAGCAGAAGCAGTGGAAGGTCCACTCCCTGCTGACCATTACGGGCAGGCCCCGGGGCGCAGTCCGGAGGCGCGCTGCTCACATCCTGCCCACTTACCTCTCCTTCCTCAGCCGCCTGGCTTGGGCACTGGGAAACTGATACGCCGGGCAGCCGTCAAATGGGCTTCGCCGCTTCAATGTTTAATGAGGCTTTCCAGCTAACCTATCAGAACCTGCCTGCCTACCCGACTCCAGAAAGCTCTGGGGGCCCAGGAGGAGGGTCCAGACCCCTCGTGGGGCCAGCCCACGGGCCCTGGTGACGCCAGGTGTCTTCCAGAAGGAGCCTCCCACCGTGGCTCACTCTCCTCTTGCCCCCGTGGGCTGTGGGAGGGGACGAGGTGGGTGCGGAGCCAGAGGGTACAGGTGACCAACCGAGGGAAGAGTCCCAGGCACCGCTGACCTTGGCCGCCGGCTCTTCCCGAGCTCCATCCGGCCGTTCCTTGGATTTCCTCTCCTCTCCTCGCGGCTTCTCTCAGCCAATCCCTGCCCCTCCTGCCTGCTTTCCAGCCCAACCAGCTTCAAGGCCCGCGGGAAGTTAATCCTTCACCCCCTTCCTCCACCCTGGATCCCCTTCTGCCATCATACCTGTGGGTGCAGTGGCTGCTCCTTCCGCTGTGAAGGTGTCTGTGCACTTCCCCAGCTGGCAAAGCCCCAGGGCCCATAAAGCCCAGTCAAGTGGGTCGCCGACCCCGTGGAGCCTTCCCCGACTCCTAGGTTGCCTCCTGCTGTCTCTCTGTCTCTGACTCTTCTCCTTGAGCCCTGCTCTCACACGAAACATCAGAAAGCATAACGCTTCTGTGCTGGTCCCCACGTGGGAAACATCATTCCCATGGGTCCCTTGGGAAACGCTTCCCGGCTCCCAGCCCCCTCCTGCAGCTCCTCTTTCCCTACCAGTGACCTACTGGGGTCAGGCCCCATCTCCCTTACCATCTTCCCTTGTGATGCTGACTGCTCCCTCTTTACTGCCCTGAGCTAAAATGCAAATATGTATGGATTTGTAAGGTACCACAGAGGACTTCAAAGGAACCTGGGATTCCCCCAGACTTGTTGCCTAGGAGGGGCATCTCAAGGTTGGCACCTCCTACCCCCCCGCCCCCGACCTTCCTCCCTGACGCGGGGCTCACACGGCCTTGCCTGTCCAAATCTTTCCCCGGATGATTAACACATCGGTTCTGCTGGGCTCTGGGGCCTTGGGTAGCTAGTCGCTTTCCCTCTTTGGGACTTAATTTCCCACCTGCGGGGCTGAGCCAGAGGAGGCAGCAGGTGCTGAGAGCGGCACTCCCCGTTTACACAGTGCACGGACTTGAAGCCACTTGGAGTTAAATTTGAGTCCTGGCTCTGTCACTCTTTGACCTTGGGCATATTGCTGAAGCTCTTTCACTCTGTTTTCTGGTCTGAAACACAACGAGAGCATCCCTTATCTTGGGGTGTGGATCTTCAACGCGTTAGTGTCAGCCTAGAGTCTGACATAGCACGACCCAGCCCTCTGCCAGTGCCCCTTCTTCTTAGGGAATTCTGAGTGACTAACATTTCATATCTCTATCTATTAAATTCTCATAACACATCCCAGGAGTGGAATTATCGTTACCTCAGCAGGCCAGGGACGCCCAGAGAGATTAAAAGCTTGTCTACATCAAGTAAGTGACAGAGTCAGAAGCAGAACGAGCTCCTGCAGCTTCCGAGCCCATGTTGTGTCCCCATCAGCTTCCTGTCTCTTCAGAGGTCAGCTCTGCAATGGGTCATGTTGAGAAAACTCCCCAAAGGGGAGGTCTTCAGGAGCAGTTTCTCTCCTTGGTATCCAGTGGTCAGAAATGCAACTCCGGGCCACCCCACCAGCCACGGACCACTTCTCCTTAGAAAAGCGCTATGTGTTAGGTGCAAGCAGCTGGAGAAACTGAAGGTGAGGCTGTAACCGAAGCTAGGATGCGGGTCAGCAGAGCTGAGTGTTAATTCTCTTTGGGCTTTAGTGTCTCCATTACCTCCAACTGCTGAAGGCGCAGTGGATGGGATCCGCAGAATTCACACCCTGCAGGTGGCAGGGCTCGGACCCCGACTAAGCTGCCTGCTCCACCTCCAGCTGCTAGATGCTCCAGAAGCGTGTGACGACATTTCAACAGGAGTGTTTGCAAAGGGAATCACGAGCTACCGAAACAGTCAGGCAAACAGCTGGGTTTGAGCCCTGCTGCTGCCGGTGCGGGACTTTCCCAGCTAGTTTCTCTGTGTATAACACGAGGGTCTTGGCTGATATGGCTTGTAAAGTCCTTTTCTACACTATGAGCCTATGAACTAGCTAATTAAATGCATTTGTTTCTTCAGCAAGGATTTATTCTAAGTTTTCTAGATGAGCTCACGTAAGAACGTCCTGCCCGTCATGTGTGGCTTGGCTAACCTCCAGCTGTGCCTGGGTCACTGAGGTCACACGGGAGGGCTGCTCCTGCAGTCTGCCGCTGAGGCCAGGCCACTCTCCGCCCTCCACGCCTCAACTGGAGAGGCCCCTGCGCCTTGGGCAGACCCTTCCACAGCGTGGACGCCTCAACTGGAGAGGCCCCTGTGCCTTGGGCAGACCCTTCCACAGCGTGGGGTGCTCTGCGCTACGTGCAGAAACAGGAGGGCACAGAGCACCCTTCTGGAGCATCAGTTTTTTGCGGTACGCGGGCCTCTCACTGCTGTGGCCTCTCCCGTTGCGGAGCACAGGCTCCAGACGCGCAGGCTCAGCGGCCATGGCTCCCGGGCCCAGCCGCTCCGCGGCATGTGGGATCTTCCCGGACCGGGGCACGAACCCGCGTCCCCTGCATCGGCAGGAGGACTCTCAACCACTGCGCCACCAGGGAAGCCCTGGAGCATCAGTTTTACTGAATGGGAAATAATTCCAAATAGGGAAGGAGGCACAGATACACCATGGAGAAGAACATAAAATCTGCGTGAGTTTTTACAACATGGCCCAGGACTTGCAAGGACTTTGGAGGCTAGGATGCGGGGTCTCTTGCAGCTCCACCGCACACCAGCCCCAGGACAGGCGGGATCCTGACCAGCATCCGGGGCCCTGCGAGTCACTCTCTGAGCCTCGCCCCGGTGTGCTCTCCTAACCTCTCTGTTCTTCAGTCGGTCGCCTGCGTCCTCCTGAAATGTTGCTCTCTTTCCCGCCTTTCTCTGGTGCTTCCTCTGCCTGTGATGTGGCACGTTCCCACCTCTGCCCCACAAGCCCATGGCCCCAGGCTTGCTCAGGGACTTGGTGAAGCCCCGCCCGCCAGGCCCCAGGCTGCCCTTTTATCAGAGTTGTGTAGGTGCCTGTGTGCACCCCTGCCGGACCGTGAGCGCCTTGAGAAGTGAAATACCCTACATTTATGCCCCCACACCACCGTGTCTACTTCTCAAAACCACCTGACAGGCTGTTAGTACAACCCCATGCAACAGATCAGAAATGGAGTTTCAGAGGCATGAATTACCCCCAATCGGTGGTAAAGTTGGGTGAAGCCAGGACTCTTTCAGTCCCACCCGTCTGCCACCGCAAACAGCATGCCGTGTCCCTCCAAAGCTGGGAGACAGCTGGGGTGCTATCCACGGACAGTGGCAACGGGCTGGCCGGCTGGGGCAAACCATCGCGGAGTCCACTTAGAAGCCACAGGCTGTGGCCAAGACCAGGAGCTACAGAGGCAGAGCACGAGGCTCTCAGGTCTCAGGAAGTCCCAGGCAGCTGGGAATCAGCAAGGACGCTCCCTCTAAGCCCTGGCAAGAGCCACGGCGCCAGGGCAGGGTATCAGCATGTAATTTTTCACCTCTGAAGATCTGTCTGGCAGGGAGAGGAGGCCATGAAGGCCTGGGGCTCGAGGGGAAGGTCTAGGCCCTTCAAGACCTGGCCCTGACTGTTCCGTAAGCCTCACCGATTCCCCCACACCCGTCCAGGGTGGGAAGTGCCCCCGTGAAAGGCTCAACACGTCTCTGTGCCTTTGCACGTGCAGCTTCCTCACCTGACTGTCCTCTCTCTTCTCTAACTGGCAAACTTCTATCCGACCTTGAAGCCCCAGATCCAGCATGCCCTCTGCAGAGGCTTTCCTGGAGCCCTGTCCCTGCATCTCAGGCTCCCGAGGCCCTGGACTTACTTCCCTCTGTCCCCGCACTGGCCACACTGTACTGTCAAGTCCCTGTTCTCTGCCTGACTGAGCTCTGCAGACGCGGGAACCGTGTCTTGGTCCTCTCTGTGTGCTGGTGCACGGCCCATAACAGAAGAGGCCCAGGATATGCCTGGTCCTTCATCCACCACACAAACGTCACTGTGCACGGCACTGGGGATACAGCCGTGGACACAAACCGCTCTCCTGGGCCCTTGGTTCTCGAGAGGAAAGACAGGCAACACGGTAGCACGTAACAGGAGGAACGCAGCAGGAAGAGCTGAAGGGGCAGGTGTGTGGGTCCTGCCTCCCTGACGAGGCGTCATGTGAGCCATGGGTTACTCGGAGGGAAGAGCATTCCAGACAGAAGGGACACTGGGGTGCAGGGGCACGTGTGGCACAATCGGGGGGCGACCAGGAGGCCGCTGTGATCGGATGTAAGTGGGTGAGGTAGAGAGTGGGGCGGAAGTGAATGAGCAAGGCAGCCAGGGCCAGGGAGGTCCACGCGGGCCTCGGTCAGGGTTTGGATTTGATTCTGGGTCAGACTGTAAGTCTCTGGAGAGTCCTGAGCAAGGCTCGACCTGGCTTGACCTAGACGTGGAAAGATCAATCTGCTTGTGTGTGGAGAACAGACTAAGCGCAGAAGCAGGCAAATCAAGTAGGTGTCCACTGTGAAAGCCCAGTCGTTTGTTGAATGAATAAATGATGAATGAAGGCAGGCAGCTGACAAGCGGGTGGGGGGCAGGGTCTCAAATCCTCACACCCTGTCCACTCTAGAAGCTGCAAGTTGCATCCAAGTCCAGCACCTGGGTTTCTGCGTCCCTGGGCTGGTCACTTACTAAAATATTTGAGCTGGCTCTTATCCTATATGAGCTAAAGTTGGCAGAAGGCTGACCTGGAAATTATCATTCTTTAGGAAAGATATTAGGTATGCTAACCGAGAAAAAAGAAAATAGATGCTAATTAATTTTTGACTTATTTCAGAAGAAGCAGGCATTTCGATATAAAGATGGGCCAGGTTAAATGCCCATAATAATCAACCCGTGATCAAGCTGGGTTATGATTTAGAAAGTGTGGAGGCCACCAGCTGACTGGGATCTCTTTGACAGGCCATCTGGCTCACTGGGCAAAGGCCTGGACTTTGAATCGGAGACTTGGGCTCCGTCACTCACTAGTGTAGCCTTTGGCGAATCACTGCTGTGAACCTTCGTTTCTTCAGCCTTAAAGTGGGGACAGGGATTCCTAACCTGTCCCCGACAGTCTCAGGAGGATGCCAGGGGACCCAATGAGACCAGGCGGGACAGGTACGACAAAAGACACGTTCCTTTCCTCGAGGAGCATGTGGGCCAGCCCCCGGGCACGTCACCGTTTCTCCCCACACCAGTGAGGACTCCGGTCGTTGCTGAGGGCTGAGATCTCAGACAGGGTCCTGGGATGGGGTGCTCCAGGGGCAAGCATGACAATTTGCATTCTTAGGGTGCTTTACAGCTTGCAAGTCACATTCCCACTTATGTTATCATTTGAGTCTCACAGCGACTTTGCAGGTGGTTGTTATAACCACCTTTAAAGATGAGGAAACAGGCTCGGGGTGATGAAACGGCTTGCTCAAGGTTTCACAGGCTCTTGTGTGACAGGGCCTGGAGCACGGGCCTGGCACTCTGTCCTCTGCCCCCAGAGTCTGTGTCATCTGTCAGTCGCTGTGCTGACCACAGGCTGCTCACCACGACCCAACCCGAGATGTACTTGGTGGGCTCTGGCGAGGCGGGCATCCATAATGGACCACTGAGGCGCTCCAGCCCCGACTTAGCATGTGGTGCCCAGGTCAGATCTAAGGGAAACGGAAAGCCCCAGAGAAATCCTCCCATTAGCGTTAGCGAGATGACCCTGGGGCCGGTGGGAGGAGGTCCTCCTTCTCCGGGATGGGAGCTACACACAAACCAGCAGTGCTTTAAAGGAAGACAATGATGGCAGCAGGCTGCTGCTGGGATGCTCAGAAATCAGGGGCCCCAAGAAGGCTTCAAAGTACTGCCAAGGTGCGGAGGGAGACCCCAAGGGTCAGGCACAGCCTCTCCTTGGACCCTTGACTTGAACTCACCACCCCAGCCCAAGCAGCCCGGCCTCCCTGTGTCTCCCAAGGCATCACCACAGGAGTTGATATGTTAGTTAGTTAACTTTTCAAATACTAAAAAAAAAAAAAAAGTAACTTCAAATTGTTATAGTAATTTACAGGTGACAAAAAACTTGCACAAACATCATCTCATGTTATCCTCACAACAACCCTGTGAGGTAGGTGTAGTAAACCCATTGTACAGATGGAGAAACTGAGTCTCAGAAATCTAAAGTGACTTGCCCGAGGGCATACCCTTGGCATGAGCAGTGCACGAACCCAGACTTGCCCGACTCCACGTCCGATACACGTGTACCCCAGGGCCACAAAGAGCTGGAGGTCGGTGAGAACACGGCTGCTGGCTGGGGAAGGCGTATTCCTCGGTTCAGGGTGCTGCTAGGCGGGCCAAGGTGACGGGTGCGATTTCTGTGTGAGACAATTCTATGTGCCATGTCCCTCAATCACAGATAGCACCCCTCGCCTTGCGCCCAGTTCCAAAAGTGGTGCTGGTCCAGGAACGTCGTCTTGGTCTGCAGAGGATGGCGTGACGGCAGGAAGCATCAGGCCACGTGAGGGACAGACAGACAGACAGATGTGTGACCGCACCAGCAAGCTCACCTACTGTCCAAACACCTGGGTCGTGTTGGCCCTTCTTTGGGGCTCCTGCCCTCGACGGGCTCACAGTCTAGATGAGCAAATGGCGCGCTCAAACCAAGTGGATGACCATGTGCTAAGAGGCAGGAGGAGGCCCCTGGAGGGGAGGGGAGGGGAGGGGAGGGGAGGGGAGGGGAGGGGAGGGGAGGGTGCCTTGCAGCTCGTAGCCCAAGCACGAAGCGCGAAGCACGAGGACAACACACATGAGGCTGGGGTCTGGGGTCGGGCCCAGTGCACGCCCGCGTCAGGATAGACCATCCAGTGCAATCGCAATATGGGGCTGGAGGTCTCAAGACCGGCAAGTCCCCGGGTCTTGGTTTGCCCCCCCTCACCTGTATGGATGCAGCCAGAGCTTGTCAGTAAGACAGTGTGCTGGTTTTTGAGGGTCCAGAGACAAACAGGACACTTTCTGACTTCCCAGCCTGACCGAACGCACATGCTGAGAACAATACGACATGCTAGGTGGCATTAACCCCCGCGATGGAGGCGTAAATGAAGCACCGTGGGAGTGCGGGGAAGGAGCGGGGTACCCTGCCACGGTGGCCGGAAACGGCTTTGTCTGCAGAGCCAGGGTCCCGCAAAAGGAGTGGGGCTCGGAAGAGTGGGGACAGGAGGGCACGCTGGGGGTGGGGGGGCTCTGGGGAAGGTGCCCTGGTGAGTCACCGTGGGTGCAGGTGGTAGGACGCCCCGGGGGCTGGTGCGCAGGAAGCGGCCACCAGGGGGCAGGCAGGAGATGACGCGGAGCCTCAGGGAACGGGTGTCCTCAGTGACCCTTTGTCGGGGATAGAAAGTGCCCACGGCCTCCGCAGGAGGGAGGTGAAAACAGCTTTTTTCCTTAGGAGAAAAAAGCAGGTAATTTTAAGAAGAAAAGAGGTTTATGAAAAGCAGAATCCAGCCCCGGCTCTACGAAGCCAGG
Source organism: Phocoena phocoena (assembly GCF_963924675.1). Classification (NCBI taxonomy): domain Eukaryota; kingdom Metazoa; phylum Chordata; class Mammalia; order Artiodactyla; family Phocoenidae; genus Phocoena; species Phocoena phocoena. The sequence continues at coordinate 4,642,932 of NC_089220.1, forward strand.
AGGTGGGGCAGTGAGAGGAAACGGCTCCGGGCCTCACTCTTCAGGAGAGGCCCCTGGCCTGGGCGCCCTCCTGTGGGAGCTGATGCTGCAGCGGTTAAGGACGTTGGAAAGACTGGGGGAACATTCATCACCAGCACCAGCTGGAAATGCACCAACGAATGATGTTATCACAAGCAAACCAGGTAACAAAGGGCCACACCGCTATGTTCTGAGAGACGTGCTTTAACTCATCCCGTGTGGATTTGCACCAAGCCACCAGGTGCTCCTTTTCCTTTTTTGCAGAGTCCCAAAAGATAAAGTGGAACTATTCTGGTTGTCATCAGGGTGAGGGTAGGCCATGCCTGGTGAACCCCTGGAACTCCACAACATAGACAGTTTGAGATTCACTGCATTCAACCCCCAAACTGCAAGCAAAGTTGCCTTTGACCAGGCAAGCCCCTGTTCCCCTCCCTGCCCAGCGCCAGCATCAGGCTTTAACATTCTGAGGCATTCCTGCATCTAATCCTGAGCCCAAGGCCTTTAAAGGAAAGCCACACTCCCACGCGGAGCCTGGACGCTCTGAGGTGTTGCCTCCTGCTTGTGACAAGCCAGCCAGTCTTCAAAACTCCTGCCACCAGCACCGTGCTTTGCTGTACACCCATGATCTCATCTGAGGTAGGCATGACCACCCCATTTTACAGATGAAGAAGCTGAGGCTGGGAGGAGTCCTGCCCAAGGTCTGACAGCCTACAGCAGCAGGGCTGCTCCTGGCCTCTCCCCTGTGAATGCAACTTCATGGTCCTGCCCTAGAAGCCCAGGCACTGGGACATAGGTCCTCGCAGCACCCCTCCGGGGGCTCCAGAAGCCCTAAGGTCCTGGGGAAACGGACTCCTGCCTCCAGTGCTGGCTTTAATGGTCTCCTGCTTGAAGCATTCTTGGGCTCCAGACCCTGGCAGTCTGTGCGGAAGGCCCAACATGCCGTGGGGGGCCCTCTGGGCCGTCTCTTCCACTCTGCCCGGCACTCAGGCTCGGTCACATGCACATGACATTGGCCCCCTCCCCTCATCACTGCTGGTGACCTACCGGGAGCGTCTATGACTCTGGGATGAGTTGAGGGTCGCCGCATCTTCGGATTTGAAGTTTCTTGAGGTCTTAGCAGGAATGGAGGAGGGGACCCTCAGTTTTGGTCTGGGGTCTTCCCACTCTGAGTGAGCTACAGGACAGCATGACTGCCCACTGGGAGGGTGGACTGGATGTCACTGGAGAGAACACGGACAAGCCAAGCTCTCAAGCCCTCCCGAGCCCCGCCTTCCAGGCTCCACAGCTCTCTTCCTAGCCCCACCCTGGGTCTGGGTCCCAGGGAAAATCCTTCTTTAGGAAGGAATGGGTGTGAGGTGGGACAGCGGGAGGAGGCTTGGGTGCAGGCGTCAGCTCCGCCCTGATGTGCTGTGCAACCCGCACAAGTCCCTCCCCTCACCGGGTCCCAGCTGCAAAAGGGAAGCCCAGCGCCCTGACGTCTAAGCCCTTCTCTGGTCCCACATCAGTGCTGGCCGGGCCTCCACCATCTGTCCTCCACACCTGTGGAGGCTTGGAGGGGGAAGATTATTCTCAAAAGCCCACTCCCGCCAGAGGGCTGGAGGCCATCAGCCTGGGGCCTCGCATCCGGTGCCACCAGGGCCCTACCCTTCAGGAACAACGAAAGACAACTAGACAGTGACTGCGGGAAGTTCTGAGAGAACCTAGTTTAATGAAAGAGCGCTCATCTGCTGACAAGGAACAGCAGTGCCTGTGAGGGGGGCAGAGCAGAGGCCTGGGGGAAACAAGCTTTATTTACCGGACACCTACAGGTACAGGTGTCACACAGGAATTGTGTGGGGTGATCCTCCAGCCATCAATGGTATTATTATATCCATTTTATAGACGAAGTGACTCGGCAGGGTCACACTGCTTGTGAGTAGCAGAAATTTGGACCCAAGGGTGAGACTGTGATTTATAATAAGAAATGTATATTGGTCTTCGTACACTGTTCCCGGCATATAGCTCCTAAAACCCTTGTAATTTCCTAAATAGGAGCCAAAGGGGCATCTTTCGTGATAACATTTAGTCTTCTTCTCAATTCCTGAAACAGCTTCAGAGCATGGAGGTGAAATGGGTGTATTCTAACAGGCCCTTTCAACCACCCTTGAGTTGATGTTAATGCAGGAACTTTTGATTAGAGGGCTGGAACTTTCAGTCCCCACGCCCTCAACCTCTACGGAGGGCAGACTGGCTAGAGATTGGGTTCAATCACCTGTGGCCTATGTAATGAAACCCCCATAAAAAACCGAAAAGGATGGGGCTCAGAGATCTTGGGTTGGTCAACATGTGGAGGCTGGGGAGGGTGCTGCCTAGAGAGGGCACAGAAGCTCTGGGCCTGTCCCACACGCCTTGCCCCGTGCATCTCGTCCATCTGGCTGTTCCAGAGTTCCATCCTTTTCTAATACACTGGTCGGTAATCCAGTAAGTCAGACATTTCTCTGAGTTCTGCAAGCCACTCTAGCAAATTAATTGAACCTGAGGAGGTCACAGGCCCCTCTGACTCATGGCCTGTTGGTCAGAAGCACAGGTGACTGGCTCCTGAAGGGGGTGGGGGCGGTCTTTTGGGGCTGAGCCCGTAGCCTGTGGGATGCTGCCTGCAGGCGTGTCTGGACCGCTCAGTGCGCTGTCGGAGGGACGCGGTGCCGGAGCACAGGCGTGCTCGGAGGAGAGGCGGGAGGAACGCGTGGCTCTCCTTCACACCGCGGTACTCTGGCTCCAAAATGTACATTCCCCGCCCACCCCCCGCCTCCCGGGGGCCCCGCTGCCTCTCCTGCTTGTCTCTGGAGGAGAAGAGGAATAGTGTTCAGATCCCAGCCTCCCTTATCCAGCCGGCACTGTTAGGTGACGATCCAAGGAGATACCAGACGGGACGGAGATGGAACTTGTTTTGTTTTTACAGAACTTCTAGCCCTTCCTTTCAGACTCAATGGCCCCTTTTTATTACAAACATTTTATAACACTCCCTGTATTATACTGAAGTGAAATTTAAAGATTATATAACCTACCTATATAAATTAGAAAAAAATAATAAAGGAGAGAAGAGAGAAAAGTAACCAATAATAAGACAACACTGCACCACGTAAAAGCTCAGACAACTACAGTAGGAGACATCACCAGTCAGATGCTGGCACCACCCCCAGACTCACAGTGACCACTACTGACACAAGCGGTTTCAATAATGCGGTGCTGTGTGTGTATCTCACCAGCAATAACGCTGGAGATAAGATTTTCCGAAAGAGAAAACAATTCTTGGTAAAGTTACAAACAAACAAACTAAACAAACAAACTAAAGCACAATTTTCTTTTGAAGCATGTGGTGTTTGCATTCCTAGAAAATTCAGCACATACTAAAACTGGTATTAAAAAAAAAAAGGAGGGGCTTCCCTGGTGGCGCAGTGGTTAAGAACCCGCCTGCCAATGCAGGGGACACGGGTTTGAGCCCTGGTCTGGGAAGATCCCACGTGCCATGGAGCAACTAAGCCCGTGGGCCACAACTACTGAGCCTGTGCTCTAGAGCCTGCGAGCCACAGCTACTGAGCCCACGTGCCACGACTACAGAAGTCTGCACACCTACAGCCTGTGCTCTGCAACAAGAGAAGCCACCGCGATGAGAAGCCCGTGCACTGCAACGAAGAGTAGCCCCCGCTCGCTGCAACTAGAGAAAGTGCAGCAATGAAGACCCGACGCAGCCACACATAAATAAATAACTTAATTTAAAAAAAAAAAAGGAGTGCTTTTTCTTGCAACACAGTGAAGCTCTGTCTCAGATAATTAAGTCCCTTGCTTCCACGTGCCTGGTGGGACACGCAGGACAGCACGGGATCACGCGCGGCTGCCCAGCGCACTGTGATGCGCCCAGTGCTCCTGGCTCTCTGTCCACCGGCCACCGAACGCCTCCTCTCCGCTCCCACACTGTCCCCATCAGAACCACCTGACTAGTCCAGCCTAAGCACCGATGCCCACACAGCAGAGGAGACACGCCTGAAGCCACAGGCACGGCGGCGGCCGAGCTGGCCAACAACCAGATGCCCGACCTCCAGGCCAGGCTCTACCCACCGAGGGCGGAGCTTCCCAGGGAACCCAGACGCTGTGCTGGGGGAGCCTCTGCCTTAATCGGACGGGGCTTGGCTGGTCACCATCACAGCCTTTCATGCGCCGTGCTGCGCTGAGCGCCTCAGAATCTGCCCATCTTACAGATGGAGAAACCGAGGCACAGAAAAGGGAGGTGATTTGCCCAGGCTGCATGCAGGCGAGCAGCACCCAGGTCCGCTAACCTCCGGGCCACCATGGCCTCTTCCTCCGCGGAGCCGACGGGGCACCACACACAAAGGGCTCTGAGGGCCTCTGGCCTGGGGGGACCTTGGAGGACAACCAGCACTGCATGTTTCAGATGAGGAAACTGAGGCCCATGGAGGTCACTGCACCGATCGAGGGCACACGTGAGGAGCAGAGCTGCGACCAGAGCCAGACCTCCTGAGTCCTAGCCCAGAAGAACAGAACTTGGGCTCCTGAGATTCAGGAGGTCAAAAAGGCTGCTGCTTCTCACACGCATTTCCTGAGCTCCCTGTGTGCCTCTCCGGCTCTGTTCCTGGAAAATGGCTGGTGACTAAGGCTACACCGGTCCTACCACCAGTAGAACCAGTAAGGTGGCGGGTGTTGTGAGTAAAACACGTAAGTATCCCGGTAGAGGGGATGTGCAGGGCCGAGGGTGCTGGCTGTAGCTGCCCGAGACGGGAGGCCGTGGGGTGCGGCAGCAGGCGCACGGGCCGGGTGCTGGCACGGCCCGCCGAGGTCTGTCCTCTCCGGAGCTGCCACAGAGCCCTCGGGGAGGCCAGCTCCCCTCTGTCCTCCCCCTTCAACCAGAGAAGTAGCTCCAAACAGCAAAACAGAAAAACAAAAAAACTCCAGTTTTTTTCTGTTCTGGCCTCTCCCGTTGCAGAGCACAGGCTCCGGACGCACAGGCTCGGTGGTCATGGCCCACGGGCCCAGCCGCTCCGTGGCATGTGGGATCTTCCCGGACCGGGGCACGAACTTGTGTCCCCTGCATCGGCAGGCGGACTCTCAACCACTGCGCCACCAGGGAAGCCCTCCAGTTATTTTGGAAAAAAAACTTGGCTAAGTATTTCTAAGATCCTTCCCATCTTTAAATTTATTTCTAAATATAGGTCAATGAGGGAATTATTTATCTACACATTTGCTTTTCCAACAAAAGAGCCATTCTTCTTTTTCACGTTACCGAGTGAATCATTCGGGGAAACGCTTTCTCAGACAGGCACCCAGACACCTGAGAGCTTGAAACAGCTAGGTCTTCTAACTCCTAGACCCCCTCCCTGCTTTAAGAAGCCAGATGAAGGAACAGCCAGGGAATCTCTCTGACCTACTGACATGATTCTAGATTCTAAACAGAAAGAAGTTCCTCCAGCAGAAGTAAAGTTCCAGGGAATGAAAGAGAATGAAAGTGAATGTTTTCTTCTACGCCTATGCAGCCGAGCATGGATAACAACGACTCCTAAGATACAGATGAAGTAACACGACTCCACAGCAGCCGGGTGAGGGAGGTGTATTTATTATCCGTCGTGAGCCTGAAACACACTACATGACAGCAGACTGCCTCCACTCATTTGCCAAAGGAAATAAAAGATCTCTTGGTCATTGGAGGGCGCACCTGCCTTGGGAGTGGGAAATTATGCAGACGTGACTAAAGGCGCAGGAGGTTTGCAGCCCTGCGCGTGGTACTGCACTTAATTAAAGCTACTCCTGAAAATAATGGGGAAAATGAAATCTCAAATTAGCATATGAAGAATGGTCATCACACTAGTAAACAAAAACGCAAATTAAAATGATACGTTTTCCCTTCTCTTGTGTTTGCTAAGATTATAGGAGTACTAAGGCCTGGTCCTGGTGCAGGCTCAGCAGTGGGTGACCATCGACTGGGCTGGACACAGTACAAACCAGTCCTCTCATTCCGGAAGGTGTATTCAGCAAGATACGTCAAAGCTTTAGAAATGTATGTATCGTTTGACTCAGAAATATCCCGAGATATAATCGGACAAGTGCGTAAAGATGAACACAAAGCATACATACAAATTAACATATAAACATACAAGAGAGCCTGAGAGCCTGTAACAGCCCTCTGTTACACGAATATAGTAGTGAAAAATGGGGACAACTTACTTACAAGCCGAAGGCTGGTTAAATTGTAGTAACATCTCTATATGGTACTCAGTACAACACTCTGGCCACTTAAATGGTGAGGAGATCCGACTTCCTTGGCACAGAAGGACATGCGTGCCATAGTGCCAAGTGAGAAAAGCTTACAAGACAGTACATACAGACTATTTCTGGGGAATAGCTCTTCAGTCATATGTGAACACAGAAAACTCTGGAAGGCTACATAAGTGTTAACAGCAGTCATCTCTGGGTTTTAGGATCAGAGATAATTTTTTGTTTGCTGGTCTGTATTTTCTATTTTTCAGTTATAAACAAGGACTACGGATGATGAGGGATGTTGCCTCCTGGACGTGCTAGGTCCTTCGGGAAGTAAAGAAGGACATTCTTCCGTCTCGTTTCTACACAGGGCTTTTCCTGCTTCTAGCATCGGCCACAGTGACCACATCTGTAAGCAGTGAACTAGCATTCACTCTGTCCAGACAATATACATAAAACCTAAACCGTTAGGGCTAGAAGGACCTGTAGAGAGCTTGATTAAGTCTGTATCCCTCCTTTCAGAGACGGGGAAACTGGGGCCCCCAGAGAAATGACCTGTTCAAGGTCAGAGGCAGGCTCACGTGGAAGCATATAGAAGCGGTTGCCTTTATAAGGCCACTAAACTGTGAACTGAAGTCTGCTAAGAGAATGAACTGCAGCAGGGAGGGAAGCTGAGCTGGGCCGGGTGGCCAAGTATAGCCTGTAAACACTGCTGCCCTGCCTGACAGCTGGCGGCTTTACCAGACGGTGGTGCGCGCCCACTGAGGACAGCAGCCGCAGGGAGTCCAGGTACGTGCATCAGTGGTGTGGGAGCTGAGACGGTGCAGACCTGCCGGCACCGAGGCCCGCGTCCTCGGTCCTCTTTCTGTAGCAGCTGTAACGTGCCATGAGCCATGCTCACTGCCCTGACCAAGCCCCTGTGATCCCCAGAGCAAGAAGCCCACCCGGAGCTGTGGGCTCAGGCTGGGCCCAAGGCTGGCTGACCCTCCCCTCTGACCTACTGAGGCACTGCAGAGTTGTAGAAAAAACACTGGATTTCAAAGCAGGAGCCCTAAAATTGAGTCTCAGTTCCACTGGAAGATTCTGGCAGACATGTCACCTCTTTTAACCCCAAGCCCCCATCTGAATAAATGTGTCTAACAGTAGCCGGCCTGACAACCTGTGGGAAATAAAAGCCGAATTATAGGCTCTTTAGAGTATAAGAAGTCCTTTCTTAGCCAGCTGAGGCCTACCTGTGGGGTTGCCTGGTTAGTGGGAGCCCCTTCCCTCAAGAAGGGCAGGGAAGGGGCACGTGGGAGAAGATCCTGGTAAGAAACAAAAATCCTGGGCTTTGCAGAGGAAGCCTAGATGTTATTATTACTACAGTCATTATCTCTGCCATCCAACTAGACCACAGAAGCCCCACTCTGAGTCCCCCTAAGCACACACACCACCCGCGGCCATCACACCTCGTCACGGAGCGGTACCCACAGGGAGGCCCCGTTTCCGCCAATGTCGGCACTCCTCCTTCACGCAGAAGACGGCTGCGCATTCGGAGACAGACGGCTCCTCCCCACACCCCAAACTACCTCCAGGTGCCCATTTCTACAGAAAAAGCCCCAAGAACCCAGGGGCTGACTGCCCCCCTATCCACCGAGATAACCCCTGAACCCAGAGCCTTGTGGGTCCCAAGAGAACCCTGAGCCAGCTCTGCACTCCTGTCCCTACCCAGGGAACCGAAAGCACCAGGCAACAGGACCATTATTTACTTTGCTGATTTGACTTGCTAAATTGGCTTTAGGTTCCCTAGGCTGGGCCTGAAGTTGAAGAATGAGTACCCAAAACTCACTGGCATAAAGACAGGTTTTGTGGGTACCACGGAACCAGGCCAGCAAAACAGATCTCCCGAGGGTCTGACTCTCTCCTCTCTTGCACGCAGAAGTCAGGCAGCGAGAACATCGCTCTGTTGCGCCCGTTCTTTCTCCAGAATATGGTCAAGAACTCTGGCTGAACAATGGGTTTCACCAGGGTGACGGGCAGGAAGGAACAAAGAAAGAACAGAGTCGTGACCTGTCCTCAGCACACAGAGGATGCAAACTGCGAGAGTGGGTCAAGTCCTGGGTGTACATCCAGGGAAGCCCCTTCCCCTCTTGAGCCCCGGCCTCCTAACCCAGCCATGTTGTGTGGGGACTCACTTCCCAGGGCTGAGGTGAGAATCAGGTTAAGAGAAAGGGGTGTGAAGACTGGGCGGCCACGATTTGCTCTCCTTTGCTTTCAGGTTTGTATCTAAGCATCTTGTGTCTGCCAGGTTTGTTGGACCCCAGGAGGCCACACTAGTGTCGCTCACGCATGAGGGGGAGGTGGGACATGCTGATGAGACCCTGAGTCTCAGGAAGTCCACGATCCGATGGCCCGAGCCCCAGATGCCTAGCACAGAACAGGACATGCCAGTGAGGAGAGGAGGGGCACTTAGGAGGTGCCAGGCCCCATGCCGGGCAACTGAATCCTCTCCACAACTCTGGAAGAGGGACTTATGACCCCATTTTACAAATAAGGATGCTGAAGCCTACAGAAGATAAGCAAATTCAACAGGACCAAAGGGGAAAGAACCAGTATTATTCACGCTCTTATTCCATACCAGGCACTATACACTACGTACTCTATAAACATTTTAAACTTAACCCTCATGACAACCCTAGGAAGTAGGGTTTATTACCCCAAGGCCACAGGTGGCAGAGCAAAGACTTAGTATAAGATCTCACTGCCGCTGAACACACGCTTTTCTCACTACACTTGGCCCCTGAACAACGTGGCGGTCGGGCTCTGAGTCTGCATGGGTGAAAACCTGCGTGTAACTGCACAGCTGGCCTCCACGTCCACGGCTCTGCACCTGCAGATGCGACCAACTGCACATCATGTAGGGCCGGAGACGCATTCATGGAAAAGAAACCACTGTCAGTGGACCACCTGGTTCAAAGCCGTGTTGGTTCAAGGGTCCACTGCACCGCAAACCGCCTCCCGCCGAGGAGGGTAGAACACAGTTTGCCAATACAGAGGGGATTTGATAGAAGCCTCACTGTCATCCTGCAGCAGGGGCCTCCTGTGGTAGCTGGTGGAGAGGCTGCCTGTGCCCTGCCCACGCTCTGAGGCTCGAACTACAGGTCAGGGTGGCATAGCCGTATCATGGAGGGGCACTCCACAGTGACAGAGCCGGCTGCAGAGACACATGGGTCCAGGGGCGAGTCTCTCAGACGTAATGTCGAGGGACAGAAATCAGGCCCCGACGTACACACTATATGATCCATTTACACGAAGTTCGAACACAGGTAAGAGTGCTCTGTTGTCACAGAACCTGACATCCTGGTTTTCCTGGGAGGGGGTGGAGGGATTTGGTCCCTGTCAGGGCCTGGCAGGGGTTCCGCATATGCATTTGTACAAGCTCATCGAGCTCACACTTCAGGTTTCTGTACGGTGCAGTGCGGTACACCCCAGGTGAAGAAAACGCTTCCTCCTCAGCGGCCCCACGGTCTCCCCTCCACCAAAGGCCGTGGAACCGGGATGGGCGACTACTATTCATGCTGAAAGTTTCAAGTCAGGCCACTGTCACCTTGTGAGCACACATCCACCCCCTACCCCAACAAAGACACCCATTCAACCCAGAGGAGACGCAGGAGGTCGGGGTTCTGAATCTGAGTTACTACCTGGCACCGGGAAGTTATTTCTTCATACTAGGTCACACGACTCCTATCTGAAAATGAGGGCTGGATTAGCTGATTTCCTTGTGATTCTATGGTGAAGTTAAAAAAATAACTAGTAGTTGCTTTGCGTCAGTCATCTGAATAAAATAAAACCTTCCCCCCCCCCCCCCTTAATGTATCTGTATGTACAGATAAAATAAAGCTTAACTCCCACATCCCGGGGCAAGTGAGGCAGCTCAGATCGGAAACCTTAAACTCGGCTCACTCCGCCACGAAGCTCAAGGCTTTTGGGTGGAAAAAAAGACAGCTGACTACGCGGTTATTTGGTGCCTACAATGTTGCAGGCAGGCCCTGCACTCATCACTCACACCACTGTGGTTCCTCGCTGCGCACCCCCAGTTCTCAGCAGAAAATCCACAAACCCTGGGGCCTTTTCACAGTGGGGACAGAACCCTACAAGTACCGGTTCTATGTACCACCTGCGGGAAGCATACTCAAAACGTGTTCTTTATTTTCTTAAAAAAATTCTCCCAGGGTTTAAATTGGGTCCCAAAGCTCCAACCTGTCAGGCACAACAGATACTGAAAAGCCATCTCCCTCCAGGTTCCAAGCACTATGTCTCTTCACTTCCCACCCCAGTTCTGGCAGCAGCAGCAGCAGTGACAGTAACGATACCCACAAATACTAATACTGGGTGATTAACATGTGTCAGGCAGCCTGCTAACATACATTCGACTTCATTTAAACGTAGAAACAACCACGTATCACCCATCTTATAGCTAAAGAAACTGAAGCCTAGAAAAATGACCAGGACTCAAGGCCAGCAGGGCACCCCGAGGCCCAGTTCCTCACTACCACGCTCTACCAAGGTAAGATCTCCAGCAAAGTGCAAGACTGTCTCTGTGGCCACCAAGATGCCAACATCCTGGAAGGCCTGCGACCTCCCTCTGAGGCTAACACTACAAATTTCCGAGAACAGCCACGTGTGTTTTTGCTCCTTTGCTTTACCTGCCCTGCATAGAAGCTTTTGCTAGTGCCACTTGCCGCCCCCAGCCCCCAAGTCTTCCAATTTGGAGCCTTTCACTGTGCAATCCGTGCCACCCTTCTAATTCCACATCCAATCTCTTTCCTATCGGCACCGCAGTCTGCAGAGACACTGCAGCGTTCTCTTTCCCAGCATGTGCGGGGCTTTCAGGCCCATGCGCCTCTGTATTTGCTGTTCCCTCTGCCTGGGATGCCCACTCCCACCTCTTTGCCCTTCAAAACTCCAGCTCAAATGTCACCACCCGCTCAAAGCCTCCCTTGGCAGCCCATATGGGCAGTCCCTTATTTCCCTTTCTGTGTTCCCCAAGCCCCTGCCCTGCTCATACCTTATGAGCACATTTATCACAATGCGTTACAGTTAGCAGTTCATGACTCCGTCTGCTCCAAGATACCAAGTGCCTTGAGGGAAAGGCCTCCATCTACCCATTTCTTACCTATTCTGTCTAGTCAGTTTCTAACACTCAGTAAATGTTTAGTAAAAGTGTGCTAAACATACGCATAACTGAATCCAAGAATACATTTTTGCTTGTTCCCTCCGATCTACGCCAAACATGTGTCTAGAATATCGAATTAGGATGACAAATGTAAAATGCATCTGGACACTTGGCTTTAGGAACACAGTACAAATCTGTATCTCACCAAGGGCAAAAAAGATGCAAATGCCATTCTCTCCTCCTTCAAATTGCTAACATAGCTTTAAATCTAGAGTCAGGCAGTGCGTTTCTCTGAGAACCCGCAAAGCATCAGCTCAGCGCAGCTGCAGGGCGAGGACACCCAGGCAGCCAGAACTGTAGGAGGGCAGAGGTAGAATGAGAGAGAGTCTAGGCACCAGGCCAAGACAGAGCCCCGCTTACCTCCTTCTTGGGAATTCATGATGTTCAGGGCAAACAGCATGGCATTGGAGAACGTGGTCGCCTCTTCCTTACTCGCAAAGTTTAAACCATAGACCTGGCGGGCATCTCGCCACTGGTGGAAGGTTGGCGTTGCCTGATTGTACTTCAGCCCTTTCACGATTGAATAATTGATCACAACCTGAAAGGGAAAAGAGAGAGAAATACGTGTAAATAAATAAAAGGTAAGTGAGCTGTGTGGGGCAAGGATATTGTGTCCCCTGGGGCTACAAGAGGACAGGGGGACGGGGATGGGGTCAGCAGAAGGGGAAAGCACGACCTGGCAGCTTTTCAACATGATCTATACAACACTGAGGGTTTGAAAACTAGTTATTTCATTTAACTAACAAAGAGTGTGGTCGTGACCTCCACATGAGAGCCCTAAGCTGGGAGTCAGGTTCCCTGGGTCCTGGTCCTGGCCCTGCCTCCCAGCCGTGTCACCCTAGGCGGCACCGCACTTCTCTGGGTCTCAGTTTCGCCAGTTATAAAATGGGGATAATGATCCTGGCTCTACTGACCTATTGGGGTTACTGCAAAGGTCACATAGTGACACATATCTTATGGAGGCTTCTAGATATAAAGATCCTTAAGGGTGAGAGCCTTTTCTAATTCATATTTATGCCTCCCATAGCCCTCTGCACAGCGTCTAATACTCAGAAAGCACTAAAAAATGGGTTATTAGTTAAAAGGACAACTATCCGTTCTTTTGCATGTGGCTATTCAGTTTTCTCAACACCATTTATTGAAGAGACTGTCCTTTCCCCACTATATGCTCCTGACTCCTTTGTCATAAATTAATAAAACCATATCTGATGGGTTTATTACTGGGTTCTCTATTCTGTTCCGTTGATTTTTGTGTCTGTTTTTATGCCAATATCATGCTTTTTATTTACTAAGGTTTTTAATTACTATACTAAAATAACAGTAATATAGTTTGAAATGAGGGAGTGTGATGTCTCCAGCTTTGTTCTTCTTTCTCAAGACTGCTTTCGCCATTCGGGGTCTTCTGTGGTTCCATACAAATTCTAGGATTACTGTTCTAGTTCTGTGGCATTTTGATAGGGGTTGCGTTGAATCTTGTTGATTGCTTTGGGTGGTGTGGACATTCTAACATGAGCACAGAGTCTGCTCTCTTTTCCTTGGTGAGTCTGGCTGAAGGCTTGTCAGTTTTGTTTACATTTTCAAAGAATCAGCTCTTAGTTTCCTTGACCTTCTCTGTTGTCTTTTTAGTCTCTATTTCACTGATTTCTTCTTCTTTTTTAAAATGATCACCTCCTTCCTTCCTTCCTTTCCTCCCTCCCCTCCCTCCCTCCTTCCTTTCTTTCTTGGCTGCGTTGGGTCTTCGCTGCTGCGTGTGGGCTTTCTCTAGTTGTGGTGAGCGGGGGCTACTCTTCATTGCAATGCGCAGGCTTCTCACTGCGGTGGCTTCTCCTGTGGTGGAGCGCGGGCTTCAGTAGTTGGGGCACGTGGGCTCAGCAGTTGCGGCTCGTGGGCTCTAGAGTTCAGGCTCAGTAGTTGTGGTGCACAGGCTTTGTTGTTCCGTGGCATGCGGGATCTTCCCGGATCAGGGCTCGAACCTGTGTTCCCTGCACTGGCAGGTGGATTCTTAACCACTGTGCCACCAGGGAAGTCCTATTTCATTGATTTCTGCTCTCATCTTTGTCATTTCCTTCCTTCTACTAACTTTGGGCTTCTTTTGTTAATCTTTTTCCAGTTCCCTGGGGCATAAAGTTAGGTTGTTTGTGACTTTTGTTTCTTGAGGTAGGCACTGACTGCTATGAACTTAGCGGTAGAATGCAGAACTGCTTTTGCTACATCCCACAAATTCTGTTATGTTATACTTCCATTTTCATTTGTCTCCAGGTACTTTTTTTTTTGCGGTATGCGGGCCTCTCACTGTTGTGGCCTCTCCCATTGCAGAGCACAGGCTCCGGACGCACAGGCTCAGCGGCCATGGCTTATGGGCCCAGTCGCTCTGCGGCACGTGGGATCTTCCCGGACCGGGGCACAAACCCATGTCCCCTGCATCGGCAGGCGGACTCTCAACCACTGCGCCACCAGGGAAGCCCTGTCTCCAGGTACTTTTTAAATTTCTCTTTTGATCTCTCCTTCAACCCACTTCCGTAGCATGTTGTTTAATCTCCACATACTTGTGACCTGAAACCATAAAGCCCCTAGAAGAAAATATAAGTAGTAAGCTCCTTGACATAGGCCTTGGTGATGATTTTTTGAATCTGATACCAAAAACAAAAGTGACAAAAGCAAAAATAAACAAGTGGGACTACATCAAACTAAAAAGCTTCTGTATAGCAAAGAAAGCCATCAACAGAATGAAAAGGCAATCTACTGAATGGGAGAAAGTGTTTGCAAAACATATATCTCATAAGGGACTAATATCTAAAATATATAAAGAACTTGTATTGCTCAATAGCAAAGAAACAATCCAATTAAGAAATGGGCAGAAGATCCGAATAGATATTTATCTAAAGCAGACATACAGATGGCTAACAGGTACAAGAAAAGATGCTCAACGTTACTAATGATCAGGGAAATGCAAGTCAAAACCACAAGGAGATATCATCTCACACATGTCCGAACGGCTGTTATCAAAAAGACAAGAAATAAAGTGCTGGCAAGGATATGGAGAAAAAGGAACCCTTGTGCACTGTCAGTGGGAATGCAAATTGGTGCAGCCACTACAGAAAACAGTATAGAGGTTCCTTAAAATTAAAAATAGAACTATCACATGATCCTGCAATTCCACTTTTGGGTATTTACCCGAAGAAAATATAAACACTCAATCAGAAACATATATGCACCCCCATGTTCACGGCAGCATTATTTACAACAGCCAAGATATGGAAATAACCTAAGTGTCCATTGATGTATGAACAGATTAAGAAACTGTGGTATATACACAATGGAATATTACTCAGCCATAAAAAGGAATGAAATCTAGCCATCTGTGACAACATGGATGGATCTCAAGGGCATTATGCTAAGGGAAAGAAGTCAGACAGAGAAAGACAAAAACCGTATGATCTATCTTGTATGTGGAATCTTAAAAAAAAAAAAAAAAGCTCATGGATACAGAGAACAGATTGATGGTTGCCAGAGGTGGTGGGGGTGGGGGTAGGGAAGGGCGGGGGAGAAATTATGCCTATGAAACCACTTAACACAGCTGCTAGCACACAGGTTGCCAGCAAGTGTTAACTGAGAAATATTAAGGTCCTCAGAGATGGAAATATGCAAGCAGAGTCTAGATAAGGCTGGATGGCCTGCTGTTAGTGATACAATGGAAAGATTCTGCTTTAGGAGAGGTACAAGATGATTTCTCGGATCTCCTCTGGCTTTGAGGCTCTAGGGTTTTGTGACCCGAATTGGAGATAACTCAGTCTATTGTCCCCCCCACCCCGGTCAGGAAGGAGAGCTCAGGAAAAGATTCGGAGACGCAAGGGGACATGGCCAAGACACCCTGTGTGCTGGCTGGGGCACTAAGATGAGAACTCTGATTTATTGCTCCATCCTGCTGTGCTGTTGGATAAAGGCCAGAGGATAGCAAATACGGGCAATATCCACAAGAGCTTTTCCCCCAAGTCTCAGCCAGGTGGAAGGTAGGTTTGGATTGTCCTATAGTGAAAAAAGAGTGAGCAAGTGAGAGAGACGGAGGGAGAGAAGCACGTGTACTAAATTAGCTAAAGAAACACAACAGTTTCTTAACTTAGTTGTTACATACTGACACTGCAGTTTTGGCCAACATCTATACCCAGGTTCCTCGGTGGTTCTCTCTCTCTGGGTTTAGCTCTAGATCATCAGAAAAAGGGCTGGAGGTTTTGCGGCTACATGCATGATAAGAAGCACAGTGACTTGCGGTTAACACAGCTCTTCAGAGGAGAGGGCACAATGATAGCGGTACGGTGACCAGAATGAGGGAGATAAGACCCTCTTCCTTTCTGCCCTGGTTAAGTCTATACCAGAAGGTCTGTGTTTGTGTGGTTTTGGTGCTGCACTTTTAGTGGACATTGACAAACTAGAGCAAGCCAGAGGGACGTGTTTCAAATGGACGGGGGTCTGGAAACCACATCACATCAAGAATGGTTGAGGGATACGGAAGCAAGATAAAAGAAGACTCTTCAATGTATCACATATCTTTCCAGGTACTTGAGAGGATGATCTGGGGAAGTGAGATTTAGAATCCTAAGATTTGAAATCTCTGGTTGGCTATGTTCTTGGAGGGGGACTTAGAGGGAGCGGGAACTGGGGGAGGTGGATGCCTAGCCAGAATCTAGAAACAGTGTGGCGTAAGGAACTCAGAGACCAGACAGAATGTCTAACTCAATCCTCCCTTTCTACAGTTGGGAAGACTGAGGCCCAGGGAGAATAAGTGATTTGCCCAAGGTTACAAGGTAAGTAATGGTAGAACTGCATTTAGAATCCAAGCCTGTAGCCTAGGACTCTGTGCTGCTTCTGACTGCCAGCATAACGAGCTGCAATCTTTCTTCCCATAATTCTTTCTCTGGTCCTAGCTCTAACCTCTAAAGAGCCTCAGAAACCGACTCTCTACTTTTAGAGACTTCCGGCTATTGGATTAGGAGAGTGTGATAAAGCTGTTCCAGAAGGTTCTCTGGGTTGTTTGCTGCACGTGGCTGGCCTGTCCTCCAACTGCAGCTCTTGGGTTACCACTTCTGATCCATCTGCACCTAGAGCATAGAGTTATAAAGGCTGCTCACCGAGTGCTGTGTCTGCTAGCCAGACATAGCCCACAAGGGTCTACGACTGCTCCGAACACAACTACCGTACTAGGTACAAGGACGGAGCAGAGGGTTTTGAGTCAAACGATTCAGCATTAAAATTCTGGCCTTATTACTTTGCAGCTGAATAAACTTGGAAAAGCTAGTGGCATTAGCTTCTTCATATGTAAAATGAAAATATTATAAATAATGCTGGACTGAACATCCTTGTGCATGCCTGTGTGAACATTTCTATGAGCAGAATTTCTGGATCAATGGACATGACCATTTAAACATTTATATTTTCTGTTTGAAAAGATCTACTCTGAAACTTCTAAACTGCCTTCTAAAAAAGGAGAGTCCATGCAATGTGTTTTGGACATATGTGCAGATGACACATGGCCTATTTGTCACTTGACCATCTCGGGAGGTGGTCAGTGTTCATTAACTGACAGACAGAACTTACGAGCTGATAGTTAAAAATCTCTGTACCTACTCAATGGTTCCATTCCCTTGTTTACTCTCCTTAGAGCATGTGCATTACTGCAAGTCCACTTAGGGGTGTGGATCAGCTTCATTTAATACACTCCTCCCCAGAGATGTCCACGTTTCTGAGTATCACCATCAGTTACTTTCGCCTGTTCTTGAACTACGCAGAAGTGGATTCATATGGTATGTTCACTTTTGTTTCTGTGTTCTTTCACTCAATACAATATCTATGAGATTCACCTGCGTCACTGCATTTATAAGTATATAGTTTTTTTCTGATTGCTACATAACATTCCATTTTTTGATATACCATAAATAACCTATCCATTCTCCTGTTGATGGACATTCTCATAGTTTCTAACTGTTGGGTATTAGGAATAAAACTGCTGTGAATATTTTCATATAGGTCTTTCAGTGGACACAGACACTCATTTCTCTTGGGTAGGTACCCAAGAGTAGGTGTATACTGAGTTTTACTAGGTTCTGGCAAACCATTTTTCAAACAGGC
The DNA here is from genome assembly GCF_963924675.1 of Phocoena phocoena. NCBI lineage: Eukaryota > Metazoa > Chordata > Mammalia > Artiodactyla > Phocoenidae > Phocoena > Phocoena phocoena. Next base: position 4,660,534 of record NC_089220.1, read on the forward strand.
TGTATTGATTGACACCTCCGCCAGCAGTAACAGGAACTCCAGCTGCTCTGCATCCTCACCAACATTTGGCATCCTTTTAATTCTAGCCTTTAGTCCTTTAAATTTTAGCCTTTCTGGTGTGCGTGCAGTACTCTGATTGCCGTTTTTGTTTGTATTTCCCTTATGAGTAATGATGTAGAGCAACCTTCACGTGCTCACTGGCCATGTCTTCTGTCCCACTGCTCTTTTCTCTTTTGTGAAACTCCTGTCCCAGTCATTTTGCTCATTTTTAAGAGGTTGTCTGTTTTTTTCTTTTTGATTTGTAGTTCTGTATATATTCTTCATATGAATCCTTTGTCATATTCATTTCTCTCCCTCTCTTTCTCCCTGCCCATATGTATGTATGTATGTGTGTGTGTACGTATGTATATTCTCCCTGTTTGTAGCTTGCCCTTTCACTCTCTTAATGGGGCCTTTTTTTTTTTTTTTTTTTTTTTTAATGGGGCCTTTTAACAAAGAAAACTCCTTAAATTTAAAGAAGTCCAACTTAATTTTTTTTCTTTTACAGTTAATGCTTTGTGTGTCCCGTTCAAGATCATAAAGATATTTTCCTGTATTTTCCCCTCAATATAATGAAGATATTTTCCTGAATTTGCTTCTAGACACTTTATTGATTTACTTTGCATATTTAGGTTGATTTTTAATTAATTTGGGGGTATAGTGTGAACTAGGGGTAACGTTTTTTTTTTTTTCATAATGATATCTGATTGTTCTGGAATCATTTGTTGAAAAGACCATCTTTAGCCCATTGAGTGCAACGGGGCTTTGTCATAAATCAAGTGACCATATATATGTGGGTCTATCTAGACTTTTTTTCAAAAAAACTACAACATTTTGCTCTTCTCTATTGTGTATCTACTTTCTATTTCATTAGATTTTTGGTTTTGCTTTTAATTTTTCCTCCTACTTTTGTTGGTTTGTTTTTTTCTAGCTTCTTGAGATAGAAGCTTAGGTCACTGACTTTCAATCATTCTTTTTCTAAACTATGCATTTCTAGCTATACATTTATCTATATGCCATGCTTTAGTTGCATCCCACAAGTTTTGCTACACTGCAGTTTCACTATTGTTCTGTTCAAAATATTTTCTAGTTTTACATTGTGACTCTTTTTTTTTTGGTCCTATGGGTTATTTAGTAGTATACTGCTTAATTTCTAAACATTTGAAGATTTTCTAGTTATCCTTCTATTACTGATTTCTGGCTTAATTCCTCTGTGGTCTAAGAAAAACTCTGTATGATTTTAATCCTTTTAAATTTGTTGAGATTGGCTTTGTGGCCTAGCATGTAGTCTGTTCTGTTAAACGCTCAATGTACACTTGAGAAGACTGTATGTTCTACTGTGGCTGCCTGTAGTTTCTATAAATGTAAATTACGTCAAGTTGGTTAATAATGCTCTTCAAATTTTCTACGTCTACTTATTCCAGTCTCTTGCAGGTATGATCAGAATCTCCGACCAGGCTTCTGGATTCCTTTATTTCTCCCTTTAGATCTGTCCATTTTTGCTTTATATATTTTGAAGATATATTAGATGCCTACAAATTTAGGCATCCTTTTCAGTTGACTCTTTTATCATTAAAAAGGTCCTTTATCTTCACTAATAATTCTTGCCTTAAAGTCTACTTTGTGTAATATTAATATAGTCACACCATTTTCTTTGGTTAGTGTCTGTTAAGGTTCATCTTTTTTCCACTCTATCACTTTCAACCTGTGTCCTTATCAGCTTTATATTAAAACGAATTCTCCAAGCTTTGGTAGGACTAATCTAGACAAGTGCTGAAGGATAAAACTTATTTTATTTTATTTTTTAACATCTTTATTGGAGTATAATTGCTTTACAATGTTATGCTAGTTGCTGCTGTATAACAAAGCAAATCAGCTATATGTATACATATATCCCCGTATCTCTTCCCTCTTGCGTCTCCCTCCCACCCTCCCTATCCCACCCCTCTAGGTGGATACAAAGCACCAAGCTGATCTCCCTGTGCTATGTGGCTACTTCCCACTAGCTATCTATTTTACATTTGGTAGTGTATATATGTCCATGCCACTCTCTCACTTCGTCCCAGCTTACCCTTCCCCCTCCCTATGTCAAGTCCATTCTCTACGTTTGCGTCTTTATTCCTGTCCTGCCCCTAGGTTCTTCAGAAACTTTTTTTTAGATTCCATATATATGTGTTAGCGTATGGTATTTGTTTTTCTCTGACTTATTTCATTCTGTATGACAGTCTCTAGGTCCATCCACCTCACTACAAATAACTCAATTTCGTTCTTTTCATGGCTGAGTAATATTCCATTGTATATATGTGCCACATCTTCTTTATCCATTCATCTGTCGATGGACACTTAGATTGCTTCCATGTCCTGGCTATTGTAAATAGTGCTGCAATGAACACTGTGGTACATGACTCTTTGTGAATTATGGTTTTCTCAGGGTATATGCCCAGTAGTGGGATTGCTGGGTCATATGGTAGTTCTATTTTTAGTTTTTTAAGGAACCTCTATACTGTTCTCCATAGTGGCTGTATAAATTTACATTCCCACCAACAGTGCAAGAGGGTTCCCTTTTCTCCACACCCTCTCCAGCATTTATTGTTTCTAGATTTTTTGATGATGGCCACTGTGACCAGTGTGAGGCGGTACCTCATTGTAGTACAACTTATTTTAAAAGGTCACACTTCTTGTGTAAGAGCCCACAATTAACAATGTTTGCACATGTTTTATTTTGGGAAGTGTAGGAATGAGTGGGAGTGTTTTCTGGTTCTCTTCAAGGAAGACCTTGTAACTCCAAATACTGTCTAACAGGTTTCTGAGGCTTCTGAGTAAGAATAGTCAAAAGCCCTTTACAGAAAAAGCTGATGGTGGGGAATGGTCTTCCTGACCCACATGTTCACCTGGGTCTAAAACTCCCAGGAACTACAGGTTGGCAAAGGCCTCTGTGGTCTCATCCAAATGTCCACCCAGTGATGGGATGTTCTTCCCAGGATGCTTACCAAATGGCCTGCTTGCTCGTGGGCTCACAAAGCAACAGAGTCCCTCTTCCGTAGTGTACTTCTAAGAAAGCTCTTCCTTTTATGGAGTTTCAGTCCTCTCCATCGTAGTATCCATGCAGTATTCCTAGTTCTGCTCTCAGGGCTTCACAGAAAAAGTAAGATTTCTCCTCCACGTGGAGAAGGAGCTCTTCAGAGATTTGAAAACTGTGGCCATGCCCCTTTCAGTTTTTCTCTCCTGCAAGTAAGTATCTCTTGCTACTTCTTCAACTGTTCCACATATTAATGCTGCTTTCAGACCTCTCACCAGTTTCGACGCCCTCCTCCTTACAGATTCCATTTACGGCACTCAGATTTGGTCCCAACATTCACGGGAAAGTACAACCAGTGCAGAGCAGAGCACGACTATAAAATCCCTCCTTCTGGGCCTCTACTTCTATTAATTCAGCCTGAGAGCCACTAACATTTTTAGTGGCCATAACTCCTTCTCAACTAAACATCTTTTGGTTTCTTCACCTTTGATGTGAGATTCAGGTTAGACCCTGGCTAATGATACTATAACTTACCAGTCCTTTTCCCCACAAATGATCACCTGATTTTATGTCCACCTATTAGCAAAACGGGGGAGACAATTCTTATACCATTATCCTCATGGGGTTACTGGGGGACTGAAATAATAAACATGAAGAGTGCTCTGTAAGCCACAGAGAGCACTGAACATGTAAGATATCCCCCTCTGGTTATAAGACCAGGAATCTCTGTCTCTCTTAAGATGTTTGACCTTGTAATCCATACTGACTGGAAATCAGACCTGTGAAAATCCATATTTTCTCCTGGGTCCATAAAAGTTATTATGGACCAGGTTTCCTGCCACTTTCTCTAATACCTTGGTTTACTGAGAATCTCTTTTGTGTTCCTGGCTAATGTGTCCCACCCACCTGGGCAGAGCTGCAACCATGTTCCAGGAGCCTGTCTGATGAACGTGTAATTCCAGCTGGAAGGCTATGTTGGTAACTTCTCCATCAGGTCCCAGAAGATCTCTAAGTTTGAGGCAACAGAGTCTCTCTGAGTTTCCCCAGGAGATCACTGAGGACGGCTGCCAGTCCCTCCCTGAACGCAGGAAAGGTCTCCTCCCAAACGAGCCCCAACACGTGCTTTCCTCTGAAGGAAGCTGAGGCTTCCGAGAACCAGGTTCACGTTGGTTCCCACACACCATGGTATCTTCCTAGTGTGCCCTGCAGGGCAACCAAGAGGCATGAAGAGAATGGAAAACCTGTCATAATAAAAGCAGCCACTTAGGGAACACCCACTATGATTCAGGAACTGCCTGAGATAATGGGCCTTATGTCAAAGGCGAGTACCAGGGTGGAAGTGCCCTGGCTGTCAGGGAAATGTGTGAGATGTTTTTGGTTGTCGCTATAGTTGGGGCTAAAGGTGTTATAAATCCTGCAGCATATGGTGGAATGTGCCTCTAAAAGGCAGAGCCAGAATCAGTGAACTAGAAGAACAGGGAAGCAGCTTCTAGAAGGTTTTTAGAATAACCTGCCTATCCGTAAGGCTCATCAACAAGGGACAGGGATGCCCCTGAAGGTACCCAGAGTTCCAGGTCAGAAGGACCACCTTTGATCAGGGGTTCTGAAGTGAGGAGGTCCCTTTTAGCCACAAGAATCTGAAATCTAATAGGACTATTTTGGCAAAAGCAGAAACCCATTCAATAGGCAACACACTAAAAACAGAGTCCTCAGTTTCTGTTCTCTTTCCTATTTGTGAACACGATGATTCTTGCAAAGACAGCAGCAAACCTGCTGCTCAACTCAGCCAAGGGCTGACTGACAAGGGCTGCCTATTTAGGGCAGAGGTGTTCATAAATGCTGAACTACAGATCTGTCGATTTCACTGCTGAAAAATGTCCTTGTCCATCTCTAAGAAGAGAGCTGGAGGGAGAGCCTGAAGCCCTAACAAAGTCACTGTGGTGAAGCCACACGAGCCCTTTCTCCACGTCTCTGTTTCAGTCCACGACACGTCAGATCACTCTGTCTGAGTTATTTGTACACAACTACCCCGGACATAGGTGGACTTACCTTGTATTTATTGGCACAGGTACTTACCAGGTACACTCACAAACTATCTCATCGGATTTTTCCAGGATGTACTATTATGGAGGAGAATGATCCCAGATTCTTTAAATCATCTTGATATTCCCCCCAAAGTAAGACTCAGGGGGTTGGTGGACCCAAAATCTTCACAGCTATATTACTTATGGGTATGCAGGCAGAGAATAATACTAACACATTTGTACAATATATTTTTCAAAGCTGTTTCACATCTATTATTTATATTCTAATATGACAATAACACAGTGAGGTAGGCAGGGTGTGGATTACTGCCTGTGTAAGACAGCTGTGAAAAATGAAGTTCAGAAAAGATAGTTTGCTCAAGGTCTTACACCTTGGAGTATGAGAATACAGAGCCAGGCACTGAACCCAGACCTCTGACTCTAAATCGTGACCTTGTTGTTCTCTGACCATTTTTCACCAGTGTGTGTGTGTGCGTGTGTGAAGTGCGGTGTCTGAGGTTTTGTGTGTGTGTGTGTGTGTGTGGTGTGAGTTGTGTGTGAGGTGTGTGTGTGTGAAGTGAGGTGTGTCTGAGGTTTTGTGTGTGTGTGGTATGAGTTGTGTGTGAGGTGTGTGTGTGAAGTGAGGTGTGTGTGAGATTTTGTGTATGTGTGGTGTGTGTGAGTCGTGTGTGTGTGTGTGTGAGGTGTGTGTGTGTGAAGTGAGGTGTGTCTGAGGTTTTGTGTGTGTGTGTGTGTGTGGTGTGAGTTGTGTGTGAGGTGTGTGTGTGTGTGTGAAGTGAGGTGTGTGTGAGATTTTGTGTATGTGTGGTGTGTGTGAGTCGTGTGTATGTGTGTGTGTGAGGTGTGTGTGTGTGAAGTGAGGTGTGTCTGAGGTTTTGTGTGTGTGTGTGTGGTGTGAGTTGTGTGCGAGGTGTGTGTGTGTGAAGTGAGGTGTGTGTGAGATTTTGTGTATGTGTGGTGTGTGTGAGTCGTGTGTGAGTATTGGGGACGGCCTGTCACCCCAGCACTCACCTGCTGATCCTGAAGCTTGACTCCAACGACTCTGAAGGTGTTGCTGGCAGTGTTGTGGTAGATGTTGATCCGGCTGAATCCCTGCTGGCCAGGTTTGATTGGTACCCACTTCTTACTGGTGTCATCGTAGACCATCACGGAAGCCCGGGCTTGGCAGATACTCTGTTCGCTGCAGACCAAGAGAAAACGTTAAGCGTCAGCCTCAGTTACAAGGGATGGATGCTGGCTTTGTCCTTTTCTGAAACAGAGGCCAACTGCCGCTTGACACAAAGGAACTTCCTAGTTGCCAGAGCTTCCAACTGTCTGTGGAAGGGCCGCTCTGTGCGGTGATAAGTTTTGACTCTCCAAAGACCAGGGGGAGTGGACAGGAGGTTCTATGCCAAAGTTTTTGATAGCATGGAAGAGACTCCCAGCTTCACTTTCAGGGGAAAAGGTGCTTGAATTAGAAAGGAATTACAGCTATAATTTGCCAACTGGCCACGATGTTCCAGGCACGGTGTTGAATAAGACAATGCACTAAAGCACGTAAGCTTCGCAACTTATGAAGCAGCCGTTTATTTCCCCCATTTTGTAGATGACAAGAGAGTGGCTCAGAGACTTGGAAAGATTTATACAAATTCACATAGGGACTCAGCGACTTTATCTGGGATTTCCAACCTGTTCTGTCTGACTCTAGAATACATGATATAGATAATATTCTCCACAACATCCAACAAAATGCTCCATTTATGATAGCACAGCAGGGCGGCTTCACACATGCTATGTAGACAATAACATGATTAGGTGATCTTCTAAAGAACACAGTGATGAAAATCAAAATGAACAGATGGCCCATCCTGCTTCAATGGAGACATTTCCAAGCAAACTCCCCTGTTCAGCATGTGACAGAAAACCAGGGAAGAAGCAAAAGAAGCAGCCGGAGAGAGAAGATAGTCATGACTGAAGTCAGCACACTGCAACTCCCGCCACAGCACGCAGGGCAAGTCTCCCAGAGCCCACCGGCCTCTTCATTTACATATAAGCCTAATAATCTTAAACATTTACTTTCTCAGTCTCTAGTGTATTAGAATCCCCCAATTAAAAAGGTAAGATGGGCTTCCCTGGTGGTGCAGTGGTTGGGAGTCCGCCTGCCGATGCAGGGGACGCGGGTTCGTGCCCCGGTCCGGGAGGATCCCACATGCCGCGGAGCGGCTGGGCCCGTGAGCCATGGCCGCTGAGCCTGCGCGTCCGGAGCCTGTGCTCCGCAACGGGAGAGGCCACAGCAGTGAGAGGCCCGCATACCGCAAAACAACAAAAAAAGGTAAGACGTGGTTTTCAAAGGTAGGCACACCAACAGCAGCGAGGAGTGGCTGTTAGTGGAAAGGGAGGCTGAAGAATTAGAAATGGAAAGTTAAAGCCCAGCAAGTCGGCGCCAAGTTATAAAGAAGTGAAAGTGTAATTGTGATAACCGTGATGATGAGACCAAGCAGTCAGGAGAAGTCACAGTCCGTTCCCTTCACCACATCTAAGAGGGCAGGGAAACCAAATACTCGGAGAAGTTCTCTCTCCAGTCCCAGCGGTCACCAGGTGACAAAACGATGGTTTTCAGAAGACTGGCCCTCAGGGACCTGGAAACCTCAGCTTGGCCTAGGCAGCCTGCCTGAGGGCTCTCGTGGGCTGAGCTTCCCCGGGACCCGGCTCCCCTACGACTCCAAGACGGCGGAGGAGACACATACCGATGGTCACCACCTTAGCAACAATTCTGGGTATGTGCACACACAAACCTGTCCGTACATATCCCCTCACCTCACGTTACACGAATCCCTACGTACATTTGATGGCTGTCTGGCTAACGACCTCACGTGCCAGCGCTCTCAGACCCGCTCCAGGCCTACGCTGCTCCATCTCAATCCTTCTGCTGGCCCCTCAGCTCTGCCCGAGGGTGCAGGAGTCTGGGGTACACTGGACGCCAGCCGTCCACGCCCTGTGCCGAGGCTCCTTCTGTGGACACGTGTACTGGGAGTGAATTATGTGGGTTTTGTTGTGCAATTGTGCTACATCTTTTTTCTCATAATTCATTATTCATTCAACAAATAATTAAGGGGAAACCAGTGATGAGCCGAGCAGGCATGGGCTTCCCCAGAAGACAGCCATATCATACTGGCGGGGAGAAAAAAGAAAAACAAAAGGAAAACCAAACACAGCACTATGCGATGCCTTCTCTGAGCTCTGGAGCCCGAAACCATGTATCTTCTATGAGAATATTAGGAGGAGTTGCCGCTCCCCTAGCTGAGTCTTTGGGGCCCTGTCCTCATGAAGTCGAAGGTAGGAATCAGAGTAAACTGTACACAGAATTAGACAGACCTTGGTTCAGATCAAGTCAGAGTCCCACACCAACGTAAACTAATTACTAATCAAGTTCTGGGCTAAGTTGTGTCACTTACTGCTGCTCACGCACTTAGGCGCTCATGGTGGCAGTGGGCAAGTAGGTGTGTGCTCTGAATGCCGGCTCAGGAGCTGGGAGAGATCCTGAGACACAGCACAGTGCTAGGTAACAAAGCACAGACTCGATCAGGTCAGAGGGATCTGAGCCAAAATCCCAGGCGTAGCGCTCACTGGCACGTGACACAGAAGCCCTTGAGATGCCTCTGGGGGAGCAAGCCAGGAAGGAACCGTGTGGTAGAGTCCCCGTGCGAAGGCCGTGGAGTGCCGCCCTTCTGATCACCTTCACACGAGCCTGTTCTGGAGCAGAGCTGACCAGTGGTCCCAGCTGCTGCCCTCTGGACGCCCACCACGTCTGCACAGAGGCCACGTTCTCTGGGCCACTGTCCGCCAACGACTCAGTGGTGGCAGGGATGGCTGGCCCACGCGGGGCTCCTCCCCAGGGGAAACTCATCAGCCAGGCCCAGATTCTCTCAGAACTGTGCTGTGGGCCGAGACGCTTCCTCCTCAGTCCTTCTCGCCCCTTCTCCTTCTGCAGACGTCAGACCAGCATCTTGGCCTGCGGCTCTCTGGGCCTCTCCACTCCCTCCATCCTTCACTGACCTTCCAATAAATCTCTGGAATCTAACCGTCCTGGGGGACTTGGTGTCTGCTTTTGGAAGACCCAAAGTAACACAGCCTGCACGGTGCAGGCTCCCCGAGGGCAGGGACACAGGGGTCTCATTCTCCACTATCTCCAGAACCCGGCAGACAGCAGGGGCCTGATGACTGCTCCCTGTGAAGAGAGCTCTGGAGAGGACCTAGCCCCTCTCCTGCTCAACACAGCACGCCTCCTAAAGCAGCCCAAAGAGCACGCAGAGCCTCTGAATGGAACTGCTGGCAACGGGGAACTCTGCTCTCCAAGGCAGCCTGTTTGTTGTGAAATGGTCTGAGTTGTCCTTGTCCTGAGGGTCAGCCCACTCCCCGCCCTCCAGAGGTACAAAGGGGCTCTGAACAGCTCTGCCAGTCTAGTGGACAACTGAAGGAGCACCTTGGCTCTGCCATCCACCATTCATACAACACAGCTACAGGCCCTTGTGCCACCCCAGTGAGTCACCACCTGTCACATGTTCTCTTAGGATCTGGGTATGATACTCTTGCCTTCGTCTGACAAGCACAGATGCCAGTGAGTCAAAAAACATTTAGTGATGCAGAGATGCATATGACAGTCTCTGCTCACAGCTACTCAGGAAATAAGACAAATAATTACACACCTTCCTCAGCCTGGAGGGACTGAGGGAACAGGGGAGACTTTCTGAAGAAACCACGGTGTGGGTTTAAAGCTGAAGAGCTCTCAACCCCAGGCGGGTTCAGGAAGGGGATGTGGGATTCTGGGCGGGGGCGGCCAGCAGCCAGCGAGGCAAGGACAGCGCACTGCGTGCAGAGCCTACCTGGGGCACCACATACACCTCTTGGGGCTGTTCAACGGACATGATACAGCAATGGACCCACCACTGTGCTTGCCCCTGCTAGGTGCTTCAACATCAACCACTTTTTTAAAATTGTAATCATAGCCACAGGTTCCCTTTTTGTGTTTTTTTTTGGGTTTTTTTAGCAGTTTAGGTTCAAATTGAACTTGTGGTTAATCAAAAATCCCTATTTTTGTTCCCATTTGACTAGTGCTTGTCTATCTCTGCTTATTTTATTACCACTAACAAACCCTAAGTGCAAGAAAATACGTGTTTACTTAAGATTCGTCTTATTATCCCTTCGGGATTTTTGTTTTGCTTTGCAGGAGTCAGCATTTTATTATTTTTTATTTTTACTGAGATATAATTGACGTGTAACATTATATTAGTTTCAGGTGTATAACACAATGATTCAATATTTATATATATATTGCAAAATGATCACCACAGTAAGTCTAGTTAACATCCATCACCACACCTAGTTATGAAAATTTTTTCTTGTGTTTTGTTTTAATAAACTCTTGATTCCTCTCCAGCCTAGACAGTGCCTCTGAGCGCCATATATTCACTGCCTTCTCGACACCTGCATTGGGATGAATATGCAAACTCTATACTACACGCGTTATTTCACAGGCACCAGACACTTCATTTGTCTAAATCAGTTTTTTGAGGAAAGTTAATTTGGTAGACAAATACTAGAACGACTGAACTATTTTTTAAACACATACATACAAAATTCCCTTTACTAAACTGAAAAGGACTATTGCTACCCCCCCCTCCCCCCAGCCCTGGCTCTATATAACTTGCGCCAAAGCTGGTCCTCCTGAGGGCTCATCTAGGACAGGCTGCCTTCACGTGAGCAAACCACCACTGACAAGTGGGAATCAGTCCAATATGCCGTTTGGTTTGTTCCACATGGTGCTGAACTGCCAGGCTGATGGACTTTTGCCCCTGGGACCTAACAGGCTGCTCTGAGCTGCAGGTACAAGCAGTTTCTCTCCCAGGAGAAGGCTCTTTCAGAGCTAGCAGTCCAATTCCAGTCTCATTTTGGGTTTTTGTATGGGTATTTGTGGGCCCAGCAAAATATTCAAGTCTGTAACTTCCCTCCCAGTGGCAGGTGAGACATACACTAACAAAGCTGGGACAGCTCTTTTGTCAGGACCTTAGAGGAGGAAGATGGCATCCTCTGGGCCTCAGTTTCCTCATCTGTACAAGGCTAGTCTGACCTCAGGGCCCCCCTCAGACAGACATGCGTTTGTGCTGAGCTCTGCCCATAAGCCCAGCCCCGGGTCAGCAGTCAGTGTCTTGTCACTGGTTCAGCAGTTAACTCCTCTAGGCTACACGTCAGAGACCACTACTGAATCCCTGTTGAAATCTCTCACGTAAAAAGAAAAACACCAAACACACCCCAAACTTTCTGCATGTAACTGTGAAGCATACTCACAGATATTCCTGGACTTGACATAAGAAACCACTGATGCACTTGTGGATAAAACTAATACACGGGAAAACACAGTGAAGGTAGCCTGAAGTCAGTCTCCACCTCTGCTTCTGTCTATTCCTTCTGGAAAAGCGCAGCTTCCACGTCCCACCAGCTGGTGGACTCCCGCCCCACCGCTCCCTACGTGACCGGGAATGAGGTCTCCGAACCTCTCTCGGGCTTGCGGTGACACCCCATCCTGGCCACGCTCTTCCCTGTGAGCAGTGAATGTGGACTCCTTTCCACTCTACAAATACCTTTCGGGGCTTTTCCAGGCATTTACTATAAAAATTTGAAGGACAGAGTGTAATTTCATAAAGTAAGAGCAAAAAGGTGCAAAGCCAAAAAGGGAACAGAGAACAACAGGGCCAACGAAGAGAGGCTCATTGGAAAACTAAGTCCAGGGTTGAGCTTGGAACCTGTACAGCACTTGGACCTGTAAGAAGAACTGGCCCCTGCAGCACTGTACTCGTCTCTGCCTCTCACCAAAGCTCTTACCTGTCTGTCCTGCTTCTCAACATCTGCATCAGCATCCATCTGCCCCATTAGAAGGTGAGCTCCTTGAAGGCAGGGGCTCTATTGCTTTCCCCTTCGTAAATCTGGTCCCTGTGTGCTGCCGACGCTACAAACTGTTGAATACATGACTCTCTAACTGTGAATAAGTGCATTCATGACCTCGTGCCCGTGGGAACATTCCATCTACAATCCGAGTCCGTTAATCCTCAGAGAGAGTAGCTGCCGAATAAAAGCCTCGGTTACAGAGCACCGTCAGATCACCGCGGCCTGGGATCTGAGAGTCAGGAGACCGCAGTGCTGAGGGTGGGCCTACGGAGAGTGAGGCTCCCAGGAGGCCAGCTGCAGACACAGACCCGCGACTCTAGGAAAGTGCAGGCTGCCCTCTCGGGGTCCTCTGGAGGGTCAGCCTAGGAGCGCACTCTGTCGCCTGGATCACACCTCACCCTCCCTGCCAGCACGGGCTCAACCCAATGCCCAGCTCGGTCACTCCCTTCAGACAGAACAAGTCATCACACTCTGTCCTGAAGGCTTATCTTGTCGCCCCAGCAGGACCAGGAATCCAGGTTTGCCTGGGACTGAGGCGTTTCCCAGGAGGTGGGGCAGGACTCAGCGCTAAGACAAAGCAGAGTGAGTGGTTACCCTACTGGGAGCTTCCTCTCCCTCTCCACAATAACTATCACGGGATTAAGCGCCTAATAAACACCCACTGAATGTGAGTTTGGCTGATGTAAGTTGATATGAGCTGGCACCACTCCCTGCTCCCAGCCGCTACCTCTCTAGCTCTCGTTTTCTCTTCCGTCAAGCTGAGACATATGATACCTGGCCAGACAGACCTGTAGAACAGTGGCAGGTACAGTAAGTGGCATGAAGGAAAGCTACCCAGCACCTTCTCCGTGGGGTGGGCCATCACCCTCCCAGGGCAGGCACTCAGGAGAGTGAGTGGGCAAAGCAGGGCTCGGAGACCCGGCGTGGGAGATGCCCCAGCAGCACAGCCTGTGCCCGCAGTGGGCAAGCCTCTGCCCCGGGGCTCCTGGCAAAGGCAGGACCCAACAGCCTGCGCGCTGCCACCTGAACGCCCAGGGTGGCTCTCCAGGTCACACTCAGGAGCCCCCGACCTTAGTTTTCTCCTTGGAGGTTAAAAGAATAAGGGGTAAGGGCAGCTCCAATGTGGATACAGAAGGCGCCTCACACTGGCTTCACCTCAAGTCTTACCTCATGCAGATGTGCTGTTTACTTGAGCCAGTATGTCCCTTGTTCAAGACAACTTCTCTTTCCTACATCCACAGTTTGCATCTCACCTTTCTCAGCTCAGTGCCACTGCCTTCAGGAAACACCTATCCATTCACTGCCACTGTCCTGAAGGTCTGCTGATTTTCTCTCTCCCCCACGAGGCAGGTTTTTTGTGGTTGCTTTAAAGATGTTCATCTCTGTAGCTCCAATAACTGGGACCTTCTGGATTGCTCAGTAATTATCTCTGAATACATGCTTGCTTCTGAGTGTGCCTAGTTCTGCCAGGCATCATTCTTCTCAGCCTTCGAGGATTCTTTGGGGTGGGGTGGGGTGGGGAGGGGGTCACGAACCACCTGAGATCGGGCCACCACTGCTTTCTCTTCCCGCATTAATTTAACAAATAAACCAAGAACACACCCCTTTCACTGAGTACTGACTACGAACCAAATATATCCCCACGCCTGGTACTTAGAAAGCAGACCGTGTGTTGAACAGAAGCCACGGTCTGCGCCATCAAGGGAAGGCACACGCGCACAGCCCACGGCACTCCAGGGGTGCAGAGCGCCCGCAGCAGAAGGGGAGCCTGGCACGTCTGGCCCTGGGTGGGGATGCGTGCGTCTCGGGCAGAGTGCCTGGTGTTCCTGGCCATCACCCTGGGCCTCCCGTTACTTCTCAACACGCACGCATTCCAGGGGAACCAGGAAGCCCGCACCAGGCATACCGGCACCGCATCCCAATCCAGGGACCAAGGAACAGGGATGGAAACACAGCCCTGTCAGAGCCGAGAAACATTCGTAAGGAACTCTTTAGATGGAGGAGTCAGGCCAAGTGAAGGGGGCAAGTTTACCAATGTCCCATAGCTAATATGCGGGAGGCCGGGACTAGACTGCAGACCCCTTTCTGCTACATGATAGGGCTTCTCTGCCTCCTGAATAAAGCATTTTTACCACATGCAAGTTTTCTCTTCTTTATGTCATTTTTTTTCTGAACCATTTTACAGTTCCAGATGTCATGATACATCAATCCTAAGGTTTTTACATTTCTTTAAAATAAGGACGTTCTGATATATAACTTAAACACCATTATCACATCTAAGAAAATTAGTAATTTACTAATAGATCATACAGAGCCCATATTAGAAGTTACCCGAGTTTTCCCAAAATGTTTTGATGTTTTATAGATCTAGGATCCTCTCATGCATTACATTTGGTTGTGTTGTCTGCTTACTCTCTTTTAAGCTAGAATGTTAGGCCGTATTTTTTTCCTGTTTTTCACTGATATTGATTTTTGTGTGTGTGAAGAGATCAGGCCAATTGTGTTGGAGGCCGTCCCCATCCTGGATTGTTTCCTCGTGACTAAATTCAGGGTAAATGGGAAGAACACAACACAGGTGGTAGTGGGCAGGTATTCTACCACATCACATGGGGCACCACACTCAGGTGCCTTCTCTTGGAGAGGCAAGCTTGTCTACGGGAGCAGGCGCCAGAGCTCTCCAATGGAAAGGTGCCTTTCTTCTTGGTAATGAGTAAATCCCCTCTAGGGTGACCTTTTTTCCTCTTAATGGAAACAGGCCTGAAACAGGTTTGGTGTTTTCATCTAAACTTAAAGTGTTTATTCTGAAACAGTTCATGCCTACAGCTTTGGTGTTTTGTTCTAAACTTAAAATGTTATTCTGAAACAGTTCACGCCTGTGAGAAGTAGGTTCCCATGATCCCACCACTCAGGCCAGGAAATGTGGTGTCATCTCAAAAAGCTGTTTAGCTGGAGAGGCCCCTGCATCGCAGTGCCCTCCTCTCGACCAGTGGGAGCCACCATCCTGAACCAGGTGCTTACCAATTCTGTGCGTGTCTTTCATAGTACAGTCACATAACGGACTACTTTACAGAAGTGGTTCTCAAACTTTCTTGGTCTCAGGACCCCTGTATGCCCATAAAAACTATTGAAGATGGCAGCTAATTATTAAAGAAATGCAAATCAAAACTACAATGAGGTACCACCTTACACCAGTCAGAATGGCCATCACTAAAAAGTCTACAAATAACAAATGCTGGGGAGGGTGTGGAGAAAAGGGAACCCTCCTACACTGCTGGCAGGAATGTAAATTGGTGCAGCCACTATGGAAAACAGTATGGAGGTTCCTCAAAAAACTAAAAATAGAATTACCATAGGATCCTGCAATCCCATTCCTGGGCATATATCTGGACAAAACTATAATTCAAAAAGATACACACACCCCTATGTTCACAGCAGCACTATTTACAATAGCCAAGACATGGAAGCAACCTAAATGTCCATCAACAGATGAATGGATAAAGAAGATGTGGTACCTATCTATATACAATGGAGTATTACTCAGCCATAAAAAAGAATGAAACAATGCCATTTGCAGCAACACAGATGGACCTAGAGATTATCCTACTAAGTGAAGTAAGTCAGAAAGAGAAAGACAAATACCATATGATATCACTTACACGTGGACTCTAAAATATGACACAAATGAACTTATCCACAAAACAGACTCACAGACACAGAGAACAGACTTGTGGTTGCCAAAGGAGGTGGGGGTGGGGGAAGGATGGAGTGGGAGTTTGGGATTAGCAGATGCAAACTAGTATGTATAGGATGGATAAACGACAAGGTCCTAGTGTATAGCACACGGAACTATATTCAATATCCTGTGATAAACCATAATTGAGAAGGATATGAAAAAGAATGTATATACATGTATAGCTGAATCCCTTTGCTGTAGAGCAGAAATTAACACAACACTGTAAATCAACTATACTTCAATAAAATCAATTTTAAAAAATTATTGAGGGTGCCAAAAAGCTTCTGTTTATGGAGATTAAGTCTATCTGTATTTACCATATTTGAAATTAAAACTAAGAATTTTTAAAAACACAAGTATACACTTCCTTGGCTGTCACCGTGACAATGTCAACACATGTCATGTAAGCCTCTGGAAAATTCCACTTTGCACCCATGAGAGTGAAAAAGGCAAATAATGTCTCAGTATTATTACAAATATAGTTTTGACTCACAGACCCCTAAAAGGGTAGGTCTTCTGATCACATTTTGAGAACTGCTGCATTACAGTGATGAAAACAATAAATTAGACCTGTACAGAATAACACGCATAATCTCAAATGGTGACTAAGCCCCACTTCTGTGAGTGTTAGAATTAAAGAAAGGCTTTGGGTAAGTGAAGAACAAATTTGGTTCAAACCCAAATATCTTTTCTTCTACCCAAGCTGGTTGGGAGAGCCAGACTGCCACGTCATGTGCGGTCAAGACTGTTTGCCAGGGCTTCCCTGGTGGCGCAGTGGTTGAGAGTCCGCCTGCCGATGCAGGGGACACGGGTTCGTGCCGCGGTCCGGGAAGATCCCACGTGCCGTGGAGCGGCTGGGCACGTGAGCCATGGCCGCTGGGCCTGTGCGTCCGGAGCCTGTGCTCCACAACGGGAGAGGCCACGGCAGTGAGAGGCCCGCGTACCGCAAAAAAAAAAAGACTGTTTGCCTTTTTTCTGCTCTGATGCCAGTGTCCCGGATGCTTGGACAGCTGGCTCCACTTCTCTGTGAAGTCTAGTGGAATCTGGAACAAACACTCCAACCAACTGTTGAGAGGGCCTGACATCCTTAGACTGAACCCGTCTCAACCCCTTCCCACACTTTCTCTCGAGGCCACCGACGCAGCCCTTCCCTTGGGGAGCCATCTGACAGGCCATGTGCACACGAGGACTGCTCCAACTTCAAACGTATTTAAACTCCACTCTATGCCTGTGTCCCCAGAGTCTGTGCCTCTGATCACCTGTGGGAGTGGAACAGGTTTCAACACGGCCTTGGGACAGCTGTAGAGATCTGGCTGGGCCAAGGACTGGGGCGGCACGCGCATCTCCGAGGGTAAATTAATCAATCGTCTGGGAATGAGACCTGGCTGAGCCTCGGCTGTCGCCCCTGATTATCGGCGGGGCGGTTCGGCTCAGGTTCGCATCAGAATGAGTGCGTGCCATCCCCTGGCCATGGGCGCGGACGCAGACCCTGCCCACGAACAGTTCTAGGCTGGGAGGGGAGGTGGTGAATGAACCGGGGACTGACGGAGAGACGCGTGGGCGCCACAGGAGGGCTGAGGAGGTCTCCCGTCTCCCGTGGTACTAACGGTGGAAAACCGGAGACTACAAAGAAAGACAGAGATTAGGAGCCTTGATTCTAACTCTGACGGTCATTCTGGGCAAGTTCCTTCGAGAGGCTACAGCTAAGCTTAGCTTTGGAAAACACAGGAGACCTGGCTTCAAAGCCCAACTCTGCCAAGCGATACCAGTGTGACCTGGAGCAAGCAAGCTACCTTTGCTGACCCCTGTTCTACCAGTGAGATGGCAACAGCAACGTAACACCTCCGAGGACGAGGGTTAAGCACAGCACGTGTCGAATCATATCAACAGTGCTTGGTATGTAACACTCAGAAAAGGGCACTGCTGCTACTTTTCTCTTTTAAGGGTTCAGGTGTCAAAGTCTAGACTAGCTCTCAACCATCCCCTGCCTCAGGAAGCCCAGGGCACACAACACACTCCCACGAGAAGAACTCAGAGTCATTATGGGAGTGTTTCTCCACTGCAGACACACTGGATTCTTTGAATAGGAGAAGACAGCGAAGTTTCAAGACGTCTTCAAATGACTGGGCTACACATCCTGGGACAGCAAACGCACAGTATCATCTCTGAGGGCTCGTTTGGTTGTGAGCTTCCGGGACTCACACTCGCCTGTGAGGACAAGACGTCAAAGGAAACACCAGCTGCCCTTAGAGACAGTCTTCCAAACCCTGTAGCAGAGGCCAGGGTGTGGGCTGGGGGGCACCGTGGGGTGGCCAGGCCGTGGGACTTCTTCCACGTTTGCTTATTCAAGCTCTGAAGGGCTGTGGAATAAATGGTGACTGCTGTGCCCAGGCAGCTGACTACCGACTGGTCGCACAGGGAGCCCTGGCTCCATCACAAGCTGAGAACACACGGAACATCTGCTCTCCTGGCCGCTGCTCCAACAGGCCACACTGCGGAGCTCCGCTGGCACGTCGGTGGCCCAGCCATCTCCAGCATCGTAACGCAAGTAGTTAATTAATTCCAGCAAGTTAATAAATGTGTATTGCTGGGCACTGTCTTAGGCACTGAGGATACACTAGTCAGCAAAACACAAAAAACCCTCCACTTTTGAACTTACATCTTTGTGGGGTGGAGACAGATGACAAACAACAAATTAAAAAGTCATGTAATATGTCAGAAGGTGACAAGTGCATTGGAAAACCAACCAAGCAAGCACGGTAAGGACAAGAGGGAGACGAGGGAAGGGGCTGGGATTACCCGGCTGCACCAGGAAGGGGCACACGCATCACTGACGCGTGCGGTCCTCCCGCTGCCGTGGCGCGCTGAGTTCCCGCTTCGTGCAGCCTCGTTCAGCCAACACTCCCTGGAACCGTCCTGCACCGGCTTAACCCCCACCGACCCAGCCAGTACGCAGGCTTGCACCCAGCCTTCCCCGAGTCCGCCCGAGTTGGGTTTGATTCACTTCCCTCCTTCACACCACCTGGATCCAGCGGGCAGTCCCAGAGGCTAGACCTCCACAGCACCTCCCGAATCCAGCCACTCTCCCGCTATGCCACTGGCTCCATCACTGGTCCCAACCGTGGCCTGTCACCTGCGTGACTGCAGCAGCCTCCCCGACGCCTTCCTGCCTCCATTCTTGTCGCGCTACAGACCCTTATCCACTCAGTGACCAGAGTAACTTTTCTTGAAGCCCTATCGGATGTCTTTCCCCTTGCGTAACCCCCTCCAAAGGCTTCTCGTGACACGACAAACAGCCTGGACTCCTTTCAGGCTCCCGGGCTCTGCGTGATGAGGCCTGGCTGCCCCTCCGCCCCACCTCCCTTCACTCTCCCCTTATGTCGCTTCAGCCTCCCTGTTCTTTTCCTGACCTTTGGACGCACCAAGCCGTTCCCGTCTCAGGGTCTTTCCCCTCGCTGTCCCTCCCCGTGTGGCCCCTCCTCATGTTTTCATGCTCAGGTCTGGCGTGGCTGCCTCGTGCCCTCGTGCAGGTCAGGGGGTGAAGGCTGCAGCGGGCGTGAGCAGGGCCCCGCCTCTGCCGTCTCTCTAGCTGGGCTTTCTACTTCTCCACGATTTTTTGACCGTGCGCCCGCTTCCTACTGCCCCTAGCGCAGTCTCAGGACGTCTGTCTTGTTCCCTCTGTCTCCCTGGCACCGAGAGCAGCCCCTCGGTCCCTTTTAAAACTCATCCCTGGGACTTCCCTGGTGGTCCAGTGGGTAAGACTCTGCACTCCCAATGCAGGGGGCCTGGGTTCAATCCCTGGTCAGGAACTGGATCCCGCATGCATGCCGCAACTAAGAGTTCGCATGCCGCAACTAAGAGCCGGCATGCTGCAACTAAAAAGATCCCACATGGCACAACGAAGATCCCTCATGCTGCAATTAAGACCCAGAGCAGCCAAAAAATAATAATAATAATAAAAATACAACTCACCCCTATCCTTCGGGTCGACCTGAGACCCCACTTTCTCCCTGAAGTACCTCCTGGCAGCCCCCGACTTCTCAACTCCTGTCTACACTCACCATGGTCTACACTGCACCGGACTAAGGACCTGTGATTCCTTCATTTCTGAGAACGCCGCCTTCCCACTCGACCAGCTCGGGGGCAGGAATGCAGAGCGTCTGCATCAGGAGACCCGCTCCAGCCTGGGTCTCTCACTTCCTGGGCAACTTACTCCCTGCCTCTCTACCGTGGTTTCTTCTGCTATAAAGTCGGAACAATAAAAGCAATACTTGCTACCTTCAGGATCGCCGCAGGCATTAAGCGAAATCACGCCAGAGAGAGCGTGCTGTACGCCAGCACGTGCTCAGGAGAACGCCCCGGTCCCAGCCCAGGGTTGAGCTTAGAAAATGTTTCTTGACTGACGGATGGCCGGAGCTGGGACTGACCCGTTTTCATGATGGGAAGGCCTTTTCCATCCCCACCACAGGAACCACGGTGACCTAGGAATCCAGCAATCACATCTCTCTTATGTCAGCATGTGGAAAGCAAACCATCTACGGCTCTCACAGTTGCTGTACGTGCGGTCCCGCTGGCACCGTGAGCGCAGGCAGCCTGGTACGGGGAGGGTGGGTGCAGAGAACCTGGGTTTTGGTTTGGCTGGACCACTAACTCACTCACCAGAGAACAAGTTCTGCACCAGCTCTGGGCCTCAATTTCCCCAACTGTGTATACTTCAGGGCTGGACTAAATAAGTAGTTTTCAGATTTCAAAATCATCACCAGCAACAATACAACTTCTTTTCCTCAAAGACATATCGAGGAGTACTTTAAAAAGATAAAGGAGAGTGGATCTGGTTGAAGTGGAGGGTAAGATGCCTGAAGCACCACTAACCCAGGTGATCTACTGTAGATGGTCTCAGCCTGCTTTCAAGATGGAAACTCCTAAGATTTCTACAGCTTTACAAGACTTTTAAGAACTGCTTTGCTTCCTCCTGGTTTACTTCTTTTTTTTTTTTTTTTTTGCGGTACGCGGGCCTCTCACTGCTGTGGCCTCTCCCGTTGCGGAGCACAGGCTCCGGACGCGCAGGCCCAGCGGCCATGGTTCACAGGCCCAACTGCTCCATGGCACGTGGGATCCTCCCAGACCGGGGCACGAACCCGCATCCCATGCATCGGCAGGCGGACTCCCAACCACTGCGCCACCAGGGAAGCCCCTGGTTTACTTCTGATACTATTTTCCGCAGTCAGCAGTTGACAGGATAGAGCAGACTCAGCTTTTCAGTGTACTTTTCGGCAGGTAATGACTTTGGCGCCTGCCCACTTCGGAAGCTAACGAGCCTTTGAAACGGAAAGTCTTGTTTGCTGCAGCTCCACCCACAAGTCCTCTAGAGCTCAAGGATGATAGAAAACTGGCTGCAAAGGAGCAGGGAAGGCCAACTGCGGCCCTGGCCTTGAGAGCTGCCAGCGCCTGGAGGAAGGGGCTCCGGCAGCCTGCCCCAGGCCGCGCCACGGCGCGAGAGCGCCGCCCTCTCCAAAGCTCCCCTGCCGGCCAGAAGCGTCGGACGGGCCCCACTTACTGTGTGTCAGCTGTCGTAACTCGCTGCAAAATGCTCCTAGAGAGCCCGTGTTGCATCCTGGGAGAAACGCTGGACGCAGCTGTTCTGGGTGGTTCTCCTTCCAGTCCCTCCTCAACCAGCCAGGCAACCCTGAGCGAGGGCCACAGCCGATCAGAGGCCAGGCCTCCTCGCCCACAGAACAGCAGTGATGCCCCCTTCCTGAGCTAACCACCCAACACGGTCGAAAGAATCAAGGAAACTGGTAAAACAGCAGTTTGGGAACTGTGAAGTAATTTTTAAGGGGAGGGATTCTAATTCATGCTGAGACGCAAAGCTGCAGTGAGTCGATCAAGTCAACGCCCCAAATCCCAGAGGATGAAGCTCTGTCCTACGAGCCACAGTATTTTACGGGGTCGCAGGGCAGGGGGAAATCACGTCTGAACTGTAATCTCACCTTTGGAAAGGGCGCTCACAGTGACCAGTTCAGGACACAGACTGGCCGGTGCCCACACGTGCTAAATCGCAGCAGCCTAAGTGATCCGTGGTCGAAAGTCAGTCCCAAGTCTCTCAAGCAGAAGGTCAGGGTTCTGCTGTGACAGCCCATGAGGTCTCAACTCGTACAGAAGGCACCCCAGCTCCTCCTTCTGTGCCCAGCATTCAGAGAAAACCCCCTGATGCTTTCAGGCCATTCTGAGAAAGAGCCAGGACCTGTCCACAGCACCTCTCAGCCAAGCCCCAGTCCCCTCAGATGGTTCAGAGTCCCCTCTACCATCGCAGGCAGGCATCTGACTTCTGAGGAAGTGATTCTGACACACACACAAAAAGCCATTAAAGATGACAGGCATCCAGAGACACAGGCCGGTGTAGTGGACAGGCCAGCAGACGGAGTGGACAGCCTCCGTCATAACCTGCTGTGTGACCGTGAGAGAGTCCTCTGCCCTCTGGGTCCTCGGTCTCCCCATCAGTACACCCAGGGGATCTGGGGAGATCTCTACAGTCCCCGTGATTCTCGGTCTCCTCTGACGTCCCTCTCTCCCCTCTGGTCCCCGTACTCACACTGTGGCCATGGCTGCACGTCTGTAGCACAGGGAACCCGAGGAGGTAAGTCCTGTATTCCCACCAGGCCAGCTGATCAGAGGGCACAGACCCTCGGAAGGCAGCAACTTGATTTTTAGACTCTACTTAAAACCAAACAGGAAAAGGAAGCTGAACCAGAGGCAACGGAGAAACAAACCCCAGTTGAGAACTGAAACCTCAGTAGAAAATAGAGAAACAGAGCTCGTGGTGCACAGACCCACCAGCGTGGGCTGCCTGAAAGCACCAGGCTGCAGTCTCCAGCTCCAGCGCTTTCTGCAGGGCCGGGATGAGGTCGCAGCCGGGCAGGGCATTTTGAAAGGTCAAGGGCCAGACTCCCTCACCGGTCAGGACGCCGAGGCCCAGCGCCGAGGGCTTCCTACAAGCCTTCACGGAAAGGTGCCCTGGCCCATCCTCCAGAGAATAAAAGATGACATGATGAGGTTATAGCTCGTGAAGGCTTTAGTTTTACCCCAGTATAAATTCTACACTTCTGTTGGGGAGACGCTTCTCACTAATGGTGATGTTTCTGTCAGCAACTTAGGACCCGAAAGGAAAATTTCTGAGGAATGATGGAAACCTGGCCTTGTCACTGGCTCATAAGGGAACCTGGGCTTCTGTTTTCTCAGCTGTAAAATGGGGCTAATAATTCTTAGTTTGCTTGTCTCCACAGGGTCCTCAGGAAGATAAGGTCCATTCCCAATCTTTCATTCAAAATTGACTGAGGACCCACCAAGTGTCATGCATGCACTGTGCTAGAAACTAGAGACAGAACATTGATGGGAACAGCAGTTACTTGTCCTTAAAGGGTTTTTGTGGGTTAGAAAGGAAGAGACTGACAGGTTAGCAAGTTGATGTGTTAAGATGTTATTATTGATATAGTGGAAAACAGCTACACCGAGAACAGTACAAAAGAAAGATCACTTCTAACTAGAGAGCTGAAAGCACAGCCAGTGAGAGCTGAAGGCTGAAAGTGCATTTTCAAAGGATTTCAAAGATATGCATCTCCCTTTAAGCACAGCTTCAGGTTGCAAACCACAAACTTTGACATATTGTGGTTTTCATTTTCTCTTAGTTCAAAATATTTTCTATTTTTCCCTGACTTCTTTTATCCATAGATTATTGACAAATATTTTGTTTAATTTCCAAATATTTGGTGTTATCTTACCTCTGTTATTATTATTTATTTCTAATTTAATTTTACTGTGGTCAAAGAACATACTTAGAATTTCTTCTTTGGTTCTTCCTGGTATGACTGCAGCCCTTTTAAATTTACTGAGCCTTGTTTGATGGTCCAGCAGGTAGTCCATCTTGGTGAATGTACTACATGCACAAGAAAAGAAGATGTGTTCTGAAACTGGGTGCATTTTTCTAAAAATGTCAATTAAGTCAAGGTGGTTAAAAGTGTGGTTCGGGGCTTCCCTGGTGGCACAGTGGTTAAGAATTCGCCTGCCAATGCAGAAGGCACGGGTTTGAGCCCTGGTCTGGGAAGATCCCACATGCCGCAGAGCAACTAAGTCCGTGTGCCACAACTACTGAACCTGTGCTCTAGAGCCCATGAGCCACAACTACTGAGCCCACGTGCCACAACTACTGAAGCCCGTGCACCTAGAGCCCGTGCTCCGCAACGAGAAGCCACCACAATGAGAAGCCCGCGCACAGCAACGAAGAGTAGCCCCCGCTCACTACAACTAGAGAAAGCCTGCATGCAGCAACGAAGACCCAACGCAGCCATAAATGAATTAAAAAAAAAAAAAAAGGGTGGTTCGGATCTTATGTCTTTATTGGTTTGCTGTCATTGTTGACTTATTTTTGTCTAATTGTTGTATCAATTGCTGAGACAAAGGTGTTAAAATCTCCAAACATGGGCTTCCCTGGTGGTGCAGTGGTTGAGAGTCCGCCTGCCGATGCAGCGGACACGGGTTCGTGCCCCAGTCCGGGAGGATCCCACATGCCGCGGAGCGGCAAGTCTCCAAACATGATTGTGGATTTGTATTTCTGCCCATTTTTATTTTATGTATTTTGAAGCTCTTGTTAGGTACATATATTTTCAAGACTATTCTATCTTCCGGATGAACTGACCCTTTGATCAGTATGAAATGCCCCTCTTTATTGTTGGTAACACTCTTGGTCTTTAAGGTTACTTTATCTGATATTAATGTAGCCATTGGAACTTTCTTATGCTTACTATTTACCTAGTATATCTTCTTCCATCTTTATTGGTTTTCTACTGCTGCTATAACAAATTACCACAAACTTATGGCTTATAACAACACAAATTTATTACCTTAGTTTTGTAAGATAATAGTAGGCCAGCCATCTGACATAGATCTCATGGCCTCACTGGGCTCAACTCAAGGTGTCGGAAGTGATACAGTCTCTACTGGAGGCTCTAAAGGAGAAGAACTTCCTGGCCTTGTTTTCAGATTCTAGAGGCTACCTGTACTCCTTGGCTCATGATATACATGTATGTTACGAAATAATCACCACAAGTAAGTTAATGAGCACATTCCTCCCTACCTTTTTTTTTTAAAGATAGATATTATTCATTTTATTTTATTTTATATATTTATTTATTTTTGGCTGTGTTGGGTCTTTGCTGCTGTGTATGGGCTTTCCCTAGTTGTGGCAAGCAGGGCTACTTTTCATTGTGGTGTGCGGGCTTCTTATTGCGGTGGCTTCTCTCGTTGCAGAGCACGGGCTCTAGGTGCGCGGGCTTCAGTAGTCGTGGCTCATGGGCTTCAGTAGTTGTGGCGCACGGGCTCAGTAGTTGTGGCTCACGGGCTCTACAGCGCAGGCTCAGCAGTTGTGGCGCACAGGCTTAGCTGCTCCCCGGCACGTGCGATCTTCTCGGACCAGGGCTCAAACCTGTGTCCCCTGCATTGGCAGGAGGATTCTTAACCACTGTGCCGCCAGGGAAGCCCTATCTCTACCTTTTAATTGGAATATTTAGTCCATTTACATTTAATTTATTGATATGATTGGGTAGAGATCTACCATTTTGCTACTTTTCTGTTTATCTCATTTGTTTTTGGTTCCCCTGTTGTGCCTTTCCTGCATTCTTTTGGGTAAACTAAATACCCTTTAGAATTCCATTTTAATTTTTCTATTGACTTTTTAGCTATTCCTCTTTACTTTTTAGACGTCTTTCTAGGGATTAAAATATACATTCTTAACTTCGTACAGTATACTTAGAATTAATATTGTACACTTCATGTAAAATGTAAGAATTTTATAACTGCATAAATCCACTCCCACCCTTAATGGTATAGTAGTCTTATGCATTATATAATCTCAATAGAACGCTGTATGTGTGTTTGTATTTTTTAATTATGGAAAAAAGTCTTTTATATTTACCCATATATATTTATCCTTCCCAGTATTCTTCATCCTTTCCTAAACATCTGAGTTGCCTGGCATCCTTTTTCTTCAGCCTGAGGAACTGCCAATAGCATTTCTTGTACATCAGGTATGCCGGCAATAAATCCTCTTACTCTTCTTTTATCTGAAAAATGTCTTCATTTTGCTTACATAATTAAAGGCACTTTTTTTTCTGAATAGAGAATTCTGAGATTTTTTTCTTTCCCTTTCAGCACCTTAAAAATGTTGTTCTACTGTCTTCTGGCATCCATGGTATCTGATGAGAAGTCAGCCGTCATTCATATAACCCTCTCTACATAATTTCCCTCCCGTTATGATACACTGCACAGTCTCAGCTATGCTGTCTTCCTTTAAAGGTACTGAGTTTGTCCTGGCAGTTAGGTAAATTATTGGCATGTCCTTTTATTGTTAACAAGCTGGGATTAATTCTTTCTTAAGTTCTACTTCCATTTTGATTTAGCCCTAGGGTATGTCCCTTACTCAAGGGCATAGTCCTTACTCCTAACGCGTAGCTGTTCTGGGGTCTCAACTGCATGCCTAGGTGCTGCTCAGTGAGGTCTCTTCATTCAGGTGGACAGGGATCTCCAGCATTTCCCAGCACTGCATGACCTCTGGCATCATCATTCAGCTTTTAGCCCTACAGAAGGGAATCTGTGCTAGGTCTCACGGAGAGTGCCATTCTACTCACGCACAGCCAGCCCTTAGCCAACAACCCAAAGTGAATTCCCTACACAAAACTCAACATGGCTTCCTCTTCCCTATTTCCTTGCCCTGCAACATCCAGCTATTTCAGTAGCTTGGAATTCCAACAACCGACTCGTCCGCTCACTAAGATCAACTTTTAGATTGGGTTCCACCATTCTGTGCCAAGACCAGAAAGAGACTCCAGGTAGAAAGCTAGAGCCACGTGGGGCTCATCACGTGCGCTTCTCCACTCGGAGTACTGTGTTGCCTGTTCAATGCCTGAAAACAGCCGGAATTTAATATTTTGTCTGAGTTTCAATATCCTTCATATAGTTAGGAATTTTGTAGATTTTGCTCAGTCTCACAGTCGTTTCTGTCAAGACGACAAGTCTATTACAAATACTCTGTCACGGCCAGAAGCAGAAGTCGATTATGATTATTAAAGTACCAAAGGGTATTCTTTTTCATTTCCTGAGCATTTCCTAAAGATATTAGTTTCAGTGTAAATATCCTCCCTGTGAGAAATGTGCCTTTCACTTTCATCCTTCATTTCCTCTGTCCTCCAAACATGTTACTACTGCTTCTTCTTGGTGTCAATAGGTAGGTCACAGGTAAGAGTGAATCTTTTGGGGGCATTTTAAACTCTACCATCTGGCTTAATACAGCACTTGAGTAGGATTATGAGATGGAGCAAGAAATGTGGCAAGATTTATGAACAGGGTGTTATGAGACATGGACTCCAGCCCATGCTTTATTATTGGCACGCTGTATGTCCCTGGGCATTCACTTCCTCACTTTCGACCCTGGCTTCCTCATCTGTTCAATGAAAGGACTGGTTATATTAATAACTATGGGCTGCAGGTACACCACCAATTCCTACATCAACTGTGTCAGGGAAATAGAAAGTACTGGAAAAACAGGAGAGGGGCTGTTGACACTTGAAGAGCAATTTAGTGAGAGAGTTAAGAAATGTCGTTTAAGGTAGCACCCTACGATGTGTTCCTACGAATTGAGCTCAGCACCTAGTATACTGTTTAGGATATAGTAGGTACAGGGAAGATGTTAACTGCACGAATGAATGTACGAATGAACAAATGAAAGAGAAGGGCACCAAATCTCACACAGGATATTCAATGCTAAAGCATTTGGCCCTTGACCATGCTCAATAAACAACAACTATATTGACTTGAAGGAGGTGTTTTCCATGGGGCTAGATCCCAAAAGGAAGCAGAATGGTTGACGACGAATCACAAAGCTATACTAAAAGACACCTTACTTAGGAGATCTAGTTGCTGTGTGGCTTGGGGAAGTCACCTTCTGTGGATTTTAGTTTCCTTTTCTTTAAAGAGACTAACCGCTCTTCTACTCTGCCTCAGTGGTGTATTTGAGCATAAAAGGGTCTGTGACTAAGAAGTACAGAAAAAAATTATGCTTGTGTAATACTGGCTTTCCATGAGAATTTGTGTTAAAAAGAGGCAAAGTGTTCTGAGCAGTAGGTCCTTGTGTTCTAGGAGTAGAGAAAAAGAGGATAGAGAAACGGCTACACAGAATTAGTTAACATCATTGACATGTTATGAAAACCTACTAGCAAGGTTCATGACCAACTGTAGTCAAACTTGGATTTGTCCTTCAAGACCCAACTTACATATCGCCTCTTCAGTGAGGTGTCTAATGCCCTCCAGGCCCCCAGAGAAAATTATTCCTGCTGCTGTGTTTCTTCAGCATTTTACAGCATTATCAATAGTTGTCACAGATCACGGTCCTTTAGGTAAGGGCTACCATGTTTTATTCAGCTTTTATAACCACCTGTACCCAGCACAATTCCTGGTACATAGTGGGTGTTCAGAATGTTTGTTAAGCTGTGCTGCTGTGGAGACTGGGACTCAAAAAGTACAGGAATTATTAGTGGTACAGAGAGGGGACAGATACGGCCTTGTTTTTCAGATCTCAGCATTTGGAAAGGGAATGGTTGAGCCTTGCCCATAATACCACGGTCCTCTGCCCCAAGGAACTTCCATCCCGACTAAGGTCCTGGCCAAACTCACCTGCAGCATAAGTCAGCAGGACCGGCCGAGGCAACTGAATGTTCCAAGGAAACAATGATGAACTCACAGGGGAAAATGATAATATCTCTGAGAAGTGTAAGACTATAAAAAAAAAAAAAGACTTAAAAGAAAGGCAACTAATGAAGAAACCTGTGATATATAATAAGAAATATGTATCTGGTCTTCGTCCCTGTTTCTGGCTCATAGCTCTCAAAACCCTTGCAATTTCCAAAGTGTAAGAGGAATGGAAGCATCCTTTGTTATAATACTTGGCCTCTGGTCTTCACTTCCTGAAAGAGTTTTGTGTGATAACAGTGAAACCGATGTCTTTTGTTACTGATAACAAGCCCCTTTCAACTACCCTTGAATTAATGTTAATGAGGTGACTTTTGGAAAGCCCCTAAGGATGAGTGAGGGCTGGTTGCCTGGAGAACCAACCGTGTGATTAGAGGGTTGTAACTTGCAACCCACAGCCTTGACCTCAACTTCCAAGGAGGGCAGAGAGGCTGATACAGTAAGTCCCCTACATACGAACCTTCAAGCTGTGAACTTTCAAAGATGCAAACGTGCATTCCATCGACGTCAGGCGTGAGTGAAATTGCAGCTGGCCCTCTGTCTCCTATTGCTGACGATCCTTCAGCTCTACCATCTCCCACCTCCTCTCCCTCCTCCAGTCAGTAACTCTTCTTGCCTGTTCACTCGATGCCAGCCCCCGTATGCCAGCTGTTGTACTGGACTAGTGTACTTTTCAAGGTACTATACTGTAAGGTTAAAACTGCTTTATTGTGCTTGTTTTTTTATGTATTACTTGTGTGAAAAGTATTATAAACCTATTACAGTACAGTACTATAGAGCCGATTACGTTAGTTGGGTGCCTAGACTAGCTCTGTTGGACTTAAGAACAAATTGGACTTACGAATGCGCTCTCGGAATGGAACTCGTTTGTATGTAGGGGACTTACTGTACTGAGTTCAGTCACCAATGGCTAATTATTTACTCAATCACACCTCTTTAATGAAGCCTCCATGAACTCCCAAAAGGACAGGGTTGGAGAGCTTCCAGGTGGGTGGAGAGAATGAATCCGCAAGCTGGGAGGGGGGCACAACCTAAACGTGAGAACAGAGGCCCCTGCGCCCAGCACCCTGCTGGACCCTGCCTTTGATATCTTTTCCTCTAGCTGTTCATTTGTATCCTTTAATATGCTTTGTAATAATCTGCTTTCCTGAGTTCTGTAAGCTCTCCTATCAAATTAACTGAACCCCAGGAAGGGGGCATGGGAGCCGCCAATGAATAGCCAGTTGGTCTGAAGCCCAGGTAATAACCTGAATTTGTGATTGGCATTTGAAGCAGGGGGAGGAACAGCCTTGTGGGACAGAGCCCTTAACCTGTGGGATCTGATGCTCTCTCCAGGTAAACAGCATCAGAATTGAGTTAAACTTAGAACACCCAGCTGGTACTGCAGAACTGCTTGATGTGTGAAAACCCCACACATCCGGTGTCAAAAGCGAAGCAGTGTTGGTCTACAAATAATAAATGCTGCAGAGAGTGTGGCGAAAAGAGACCCCTCCTACACTGTTGATGGGAATGCAAATTGGTGCAGCCACTATGGAGAACAGTATGGAGGTCCCTTAAAAGACTAAAAATAGACTTACCATATGATCCAGCAATCCCACTCCCGGGCATTTATCCGGAGAAAACCATAATTTGAAAAGATACCTGCACCCCTGTTCATAGTGGCAATATTTACAATAGCCAAGGCATGGAAGCAACCTAAGTGTCCATCGACAGATGAATGGATAAAGAAGATGTGGTAATATATACACAATGGAATATTACTCAGCCATAAAAAATGTAATAAAGCCATTTGCAGCAACAAGGATGGACCTGGAGATTAACATACTACGTGAAGTAAGTCAGACAAAGACAAATACCATATGATATCACTTATATGTGGAATCTAAAATATGACACAATGAACTTATTTACGACACAGAAACAGACTCACAGACATAGAAAATAAACTTATGGTTACCAAAGGGGAAAGGGAGTAAGGGATAAATTAGGAGTTTGGGATTAGCAGATATAAACTACTGTACATAAAATAGATAAACAACAAGGTCCTACTATATAGCACAGGGAACTACATTCAATATCTTGTAATAAATTACAATGGAAAAGAATCTGAAAAAGAAAAAAAACAAAACAAAACTGAATCACTTTGCTTTACACCAGAAACTAACACAACATTGTAAATCAACTATACTTCAATAAAACTAAAACATAAAAAAAAATAAAGTAGGAAGTGAAGCAGTATTATAGTAGAGCAGTGTAACAGTAAATGAAACACACAGGAGTTTCTCCTTTAGAAAACCTATACCATGGGAAACGGAATTTGAAAATTTAATAAGCATGATAAAAGTTATTGGAGATATAAGGAAAGATTTAATAATGACGTGGGAATAAGCAGTGAGAAAGAACCAAGCAATATTTTAGTATAAAAATATAATTGTTGAAATAACTCAATGCATAGCCTCAGCAGAAGAACTGAGAGAGATGAAAAACACAAAATCAGGTCAAAGAACTGACCTAGACACATCAGGAAGTGAAAAAGAGGAGGACAGCAGAAAAGTACCAGTTTCTGTGAAAAAGGCATCTGAGAAGGAAAGAAAAACAAAGAGATGAAATATTTGCAGAAATAATGGCAGAATTTTTCAGAATTCAAGAAAGATGTAAGACCTCAGACTGAAAAGGCTCACAGGGTGACAAACAGAATTGATAAGTAAGTGTGCATGTGTACACACAAGGATTATAACAATATTCAAAAACATCAGACAACGAGGACTTCCCTGCTGGCGCAGCGGTTAAGAATCCACCTGCCAATGCAGGGGACACAGGTTCAATCCCCGGTCTGGGGAGATCCCACAGGCTGCAGAGCAACTAAGCCCGTGCGCCACTACTACTGAGCCTGTGCTCTAGAGCCTGCGAGCCACAACTACTGAGCTGGCGTGCCACAACTACTGAAGCCCATGCACCTAGAACCCATGCTCTGCAACAAGAGAAGCCACCACAATGAGAAGCCCGCGCATCGCGACAAAGAGTAGCTCCGGCTTGCCACAACTAGAGAAGGCCCACGTGCAGGAACGAAGACCCAATGCAGCCAAAAGGAAATAAATCAAGCAAAATTAATTAATTTAAAAAAATCAGACGGAGAGAAAATTCTAAAAAGTTTTCCAAGTAAAATCAGATGACCAATTAAAGAACAAAAATCAGAACAGACTTCTATATCCTAGCTGCAGTAAGACAACAGGATATTAGCTTCAGAATATTGGACGAAAAACTTTGATACTCACATTTCATACCTCGCTAAACCATTATTTAAATGTGGGGCGGGGGAAATGTACTTTCAGGTATATAAGATCTTAGAGGGCTTCCCTGGTGGCGCAGTGGTTGGGAGTCCGACTGCCGATGCAGGGGACGCGGGTTTGTGCCCCGGTCCGGGAGGATCCCACATGCCGCGGAGCGGCTGGGCCCGTGAGCCATGGCCGCTGAGCCTGCGCGTCCGGAGTCTGTGCTCCGCGGCGGGAGAGGCCACGGCAGTGAGAGGCCCGCGTAACGCAAAAAAAAAAAAAAGAAAAGAAAAAAGAAAATTTACGATGGAAGAAATAAGATATAAAAAAATGGGAGCATATAATTGAATACTATTCAGCCATAAAAAGGAGGCAGGTACTGACACACACTACAGCACGGATTAACCTTGAAATCATAAAGCGAAGCGAAAGAAGCCAGACATGAAAGGCCACATACTGTATGATTCCATTTACATGTGATATCCAGAATTCACAGATTAGTGCCGTCACGGGGCGGGGTGGGGTGAGGAGGGTCATTTGTGTCTGGATCTTCATTTATAAAGGTGACTGAGTGACGACAATGCCGTTCTAAGAAAAGTTTAACGTTACCGACAGTTTCCCTTGAAACAAGATGTTTGGGATTGCGAAAGCACCAGTGTTGGTCAGGAGGCAGGAAGGAGCAAGGGGAAGGCAGAGGCGACAGCCCTTCTTGGAGTTTGCGTGGGAAGAGCAGAGCAGGGTAAACAGATTAGGATTGGCTGGTTTGAATAATTCCAGCAGGCTGTGGGGCCCAGAGGCTGTCCCTAGCTGTGTGGTACCTGTACCAGGCTTGATTTAGGGCAGGGGAAATACTGGCCTGGTGTGTGAGTTAGATAAAGGGGGTGGCTGAGGGTATGGACTCCAGACTGGTTGGTCTGTACATGAAAGGTGGACCCACCAACAAATTTACTGTCTAGAGGAATTAGCCAGCCCTGGGAGGGGCAGTCTCTCCCCAGCCAGCAAGGCCCCCCAAAGATGTCAAGACATCAAAAAAAAAACCCCCATTAAAAATATAATTAATATGGAGGGAGGGGAGGGGAGGGAGTTATGGGAAGAGATTACTTAACGAGTACGGAGTTTCCTTTTGATAAAAGTGATTAAAAGGCTTTGAAACTAAATAGTAGCGACGGTTGCACAGCACTGTGAATGTACTAAATCTCACTGAATTGCAGGCTGCAGAATGGTTTTTTAAAATAGTTAGAAAAATTACGGGGG
The DNA here is from genome assembly GCF_963924675.1 of Phocoena phocoena. Taxonomy (NCBI): domain Eukaryota; kingdom Metazoa; phylum Chordata; class Mammalia; order Artiodactyla; family Phocoenidae; genus Phocoena; species Phocoena phocoena. Next base: position 4,693,612 of record NC_089220.1, read on the forward strand.
CGGGGCAAAAATCGAGTGAAGCTTCTTATAGCCTGAGGTTTAATTTATGTTTGAATAAGCAATGATAATCAGTAACCATTTTTTAAGGAAGTGTATCTATAATTTTGAACAAAAATTCCAGATACACCAACTTGTGTGTGTGTGTGTGTGTGTGTGTGTGTGTGTGTGTGTGTGTGTGTGTGTGTTGGGGGGGTGGGGGAGTACTGCCAATGAGGAACAGAGGGAGGTCAGAGAACATTAAAGGCTGAGGGAAGCGCAGACACTGACAAGCCTTAGAACAATAATGATGATGAAAGAGGGGCAAGCATGGGTCACAGTAAGTCAGGAGCAGCACAGGAGAATAAAAATAGAATTTACAGCTTTCAATTCAATTTAGGAAAATTCAATATACATAATATACTAGAAGGCAGGGCGGGAGGAAAAAAACAAGGAGAAAAAAGCGTTAAAAACAGAAATATAGACTAAGAGCAGAAATCAGTGTATTACTCTGGTCACCCAATTTTTCTGCTTATGTACCTTCTAGAAATATTTAGAAAATTATATATCCTGCTGCATATTTTTAAGGCAACATGTATAATTTTTCACAGGAAGCGTAGATGGTTGCGAAGGATTTAATATTTAGAAACATCATGTATGTGCACTAAATACGTTAAATTTATAAATGCAATTTAAGATGTAAGCTTAAGTTCTTTCAATTTATGAAAAAGGTCTGCCATAAAACTTAACTGGTAGAACTTGCTTGCTCTATCAAACCATTCGGCCAAATCAGTTTTACTTTCTATCAGAAAAAGTTTGACTAACTTTTAAAAAAAAATTAATTAATTATTATTATTTCTTGGCTGAGTTGGGTCTTTGTTGCTGTGCGCGGGCTTCCTCTAATTGCAGTGAGCAGAGGCTACTCTTCGTTGCGGTGCGTGGGCTTCTATGCGGTGGCTTCTCTTGTTGCGGAGCACAGGCTCCAGGAATGCGGGCTTCAGTAGTTGTGGCGTGCGGGCTCAGTAGCTGTGGTGCGCATGCTGAGTAGTTGTGGCACACGGGCTTAGATGCTCTGTGGCATGTGGGATCTTCCCGGACAGGGGCTTGAACCCATGTCGCCTGCATTAGCAGGCAGATTCTCAACCACTGCACCACCAGGGAAGCCCTTGACTTTTTTTCTTTTTAATACATTTACTTATTTATTTATTGGTTGCGTCAGGTCTTTGTTGCTGCGCGCAGGCTTTCTCTAGTTGCGGCGAGCAGGGGCTACTCTTTGTTGCAGTGTGCGGGCTTCTCATTGCGGTGGCTTCTCTTGTTGCGGGGCATGAGCTCTATGTGTGCGGGCTTCAGTAGCTGTGGCACGCAGGCTCAGTAGTTGTGGCTCGCGGGCCCTAGAGTGTGCAGACTCAATAGTTGTGGCCCACAGGCTTAGTTGCTCCGTGGCATGTGGGATCTTTCTGGACCAGGGCTCGAATCCGTGTCTCCTGCATTGGCAGGCGGATTCTTAACCACTGCGCCACCAGGGAAGTCCCGTCCTTGACTAACTTTTGAACTCTAACATGCTTATACACAGCACAGTGAGAGAATTCTTAATTTTAGAACAGAGAGCTACACGTATAAGGCACGGCACTTTGCACAAGTTGGCAGCCTAGATGAAATAAGAGCTCCCCTCTTTGGTATTTTCTTTCTTTTTTTTTAAACTTATGTTTTTTTTGGCTGCATGGGGTCTTCATTGCTGCATGTGGGTTTCTCTAGTTGTGGCGAGCAGGGGCTACTCTACATTGCGGTGTGTGGGCTTCTCATTGCGGTGGCTTCTCTTGCTGTGGAGCACGGGCTCTAGGCACATGGGCTTCAGTAGCTGCAGCACGTGGGCTCAAATAGTTGCGGCACGCGGGTCCTAAAGCGTGTGGGCTCCAGTAGCTGTGGCTCGCAGGCTTCATAGCTGTGGCTCACAGGCTCTAGAGCACAGGCTCAGTAGCTGTGGCGCACGGGCTTAGCTGCTCCGCAGCATGTGGGCTCTCCCCAGACCAGGGCTCGAACCCGTGTCCCCTGCATTGGCAGGCAGATTCTTCACCACTGTGCCACCAGGGAAGCCCCTGGTATTTTCTATAGATGCTGTCTTTGGTCTGCTCTCAGGAGACTGTCCTTCAAGGCCAATGCATTCTCAAATTATTCCTCTGTTTGGTCTACTGAAGGTTATTATATCCTGAGGCAATGAATCTTCATAAGATTTGGAAAGGGCAGGCGATACGCCTCTCTTCCACACAGTGAGAAAAGAGGAATCATGAGAGGTGATGTGAGGAAGGGGAGCCAGCATAGCACAGGCACACAGAACTGGGAACTCAGGAAACTTACTCCCTTCAAGCTATCTTTGCCAGTGTAGCCCCAGGAAGTCTTAACACACCCCCAGGAATGAATGTGCCCCAGTCTGAAGATGGCTGTGCTAATGTAATAGTCATGACCTACCATAAGTGGGTTAAAGTCACTGGTTAACAGACGGGGATTTGTTGGATTTCAAAAAAAATAAGAACCAGAGTTATGGAGTCAACACAAGACAGTTAAAACAAAAGGATACTTCAAGATTGAAAATAAATAAATGGAAAAGTTATAAGGCATCTATAAAGAGAACATCATTAGCAATTTTAATATCACACAAATACAATTTAAGGAGAAAAACATGATTAAGGATCCAGAGGAATATTAAATACAAAAAAAAAAATCATGAGCACATATATATGTAATGTAGCTTCAACGATGTAAAGTAACCAAAAAATTATGAGGAGAAATAGTTAAATAAACCATCCCAGTGAAATTTTAGAAACATATGACTTATTAGATCTTTCTTAAAACAGAGAGATACAAAGTAAACAAAGTGGGAGGCATTAGCTCTCCACTCAGCTATTCCTTGCTTTAAAGTTATATTTGTTTAAAGTTAGAAAACTCTAACTATAGAAAGATATGGAAAGTAAATTAAGGCCCCTCTCCTCTCCTCTGGTCCTCTCTCCCCAAAGAGAACCATTGTTCATGCTGGGGAAAATGTCTGTATGGAATAAGGGGTCACAATTTTCATTTATCATGGTCCAGCGCTGCTTCCATTACACCCACGTCAGGTATAACGCGGGGATGGACTAAAATGAGCCCCGCTTTGTAGAGGGACTCGTGCAACTTAGCATCTCAGAAAGGGATGCCAGCGTAACAATCAGGCACACTGAAAACATCAGGCCAAGGGAGAGATGCCCACCATGAAGAACCACACATCATACAATTCCGTTTATATGAAATGCCCAGAACAGGCAAATCCACAGAGACTGAAGTAGATTGGTGGTTGCCGGGGGAAGAGACTGGGGGAAATGGGAAAGGACTGCTAATGGGTACAGAGTTTCCTTGTGGGGTGACGATAATGTTCCAAAATTCACTGTGGTAATAGTGGCAAAACTGAATATACTAAAACCCCTCAACAGTACACTTGAACTGGATGAATTTTATGGTATGTAAATTATGTCTGAATAAAGCTATGATTAAAAACTAACCCCAAGGGCTTCCCTGGTGGCGCAGTGGTTGAGAGTCCGCCTGCCGATGTGGGGGACGCGGGTTCGTGCCCCGGTCCGGGAAGATCCCACATGCCGCGGAGCGGCTGGGCCCGTGAGCCATGGCCGCTGAGCCTGCGCGTCCGGAGCCTGTGCTCCGCAACGGCAGAGGCCACAGCAGCGAGAGGCCCGCATACCACACACACACACAGAAAAACAAACCGAAAAAACCCCACAAAGACAAACAACAAAAAAAACTAACCCTAAATGTAGTGAATATAATGCTTCCAAATGGATTATGAATTAGTGGGACTTTGAGATTGTTGAAGAAAACCATTCTGGCTCACATCAGAAACAATACCCAGTAGAAAGGACCTCACGTAGGGTGTCAACCCTCAAGTTATTTCAGCCTTCTAGAATATAGAGAATATAAAATGAATCAAGGGGACTTCTGACTAAAAAGACCTCCCCAGAATCCAGCAGTTGCAGCACATGTGCTCTTTGGCTTCAAGGCAATGCCTATGAACTTGAACTATGCTCAGGCTTCAAGGGAAGCCTACGAACCTAACCCAAGAACAATTCATATCTCCAGCTATATGTTGAGTATTTTAATGTTTCCAAGCCTTCTGCCTCCTTTCAGTGATTTCCAATGGTTTTAATGATCATCTGAAGATAGAAGGTTAACTATAAATCAAATAAATCCAAAGGAACACAATAATGAGGAACCATTTTTTATCATCCGAACTGGAGCTTTTGGTTTGTTTGTTCCTCAGAACTTTTGGTTTGGCTTGGTTTTGGTTTTATTTCATTTCAGTGAATTTAACACCCATATGGATCTGAGTAACCACCACCGCAATCAGAGGATACAGTTCCATCACCCCCTAAACCTCCTCCATTGTCCCTTAGTGGTCACACGTTCCCTCCCCCCCCCCGCCTTGCTCTCACTGACCTGTTCTCTAGATCTACAGTTTTCTTTCATAGAATGCTACACTAATGGAACTCTACGGTATGGAACCTTTTAGGACGCTTCCTTTGCTCAGCATAACGCGTCTGAGGTTCACCCAAGTTAGTGTTTATTAAATAATTTGGTTCTTTCTTCTCGTTTTGCAGAGTAGTACTCCATTATACGGATATACCACGAATTGTTTATCCAGTAAGCTGAAGTGCATTTGAGTTGTTTACAGTTTTTGGCCGTTATAAATAGAGCCACTGTAAACAGTCTCTCTCTCTCTCTCACACACACACACACACACACACAGGTTTTTACGTGAATGTAAGTTTTCATTTCTATAAGGTAAACATCCAGGAGTGAGATTACTGGGTTATATGTTTAACTTTATAAGACACTGCCAAACTGTTTTCCAGAGTAGCTGTACCATTTCTGTTCCTACCAGCGATGCAGGAGAGCTGCATCCCCACCAGCATTTGGCATTGTCAATATTTTCTTCATTTCAGTCATTCTAGTAAGTGCGTTGTAGTATCTCATTGTAATTTTTTTTTTTTTTTCTCATTGTAATTTTAATTTGCATTTCTCTAATGACTAATGATGCTGTGTACCTTTTCATGTGCTTGTTTGCCATCTGTATATCGTCTTTGGTGAAATGTCTATTCAAGTCTTTTGCCCATTTTTTAAAAATCAGGCTGTTTTATTACTGTTAAGCTTTGAGAGTTCTCTATACATTCCGAAGACGAGTCCTTTGGGATGAGTAATTATTTTTTCCAAGTCTGTTTCCTGCCTTGTCAAAATTATTTCAATTTGATTAAGTCCAATTCATCTCTCTTTTTCTTCTTTTACGAATGGCTGCTTTTGCTGTCATGTCTCAAACCCTTTGCCTAACCCTAGCTCATGAAGGTTGTCTCAAGATTTCTTCCAGAATTCTTATAGTTTTGTATGTTACATTTAGATTTAGCATCCATCTTGAGGTAACTTTTGTATAATGTGTGGGGATTAGATCAAAGTTCATTTTTTGGCAGATTAATGTCTAATTGTTCCAACTCCATTTGTTGAAAAGACAATGCTTTCTCCATTGAATTGCCTTTGCACCTTTGTCAAACATCAACTGACAAATCTGTATGGACCTGTTTCCAGATTTTCCACCCAAGTGTCCAACATGTCTCTAAGTCATCTTGCAAAATCGCAAGGCAAGCTTGTTGGTATCTCACACATGTCTCAACATCAGAACTCAGAACCTGAATCAGAAACAGTGATTAGGTACTTGATTCATTTATCTTTGTGCTACAGGCTGCGGAGTATGTAACCCATGCCCTCTCCAGGCTGGACCACACATGGAATATTGAGATCAATTTTTTTTTTTTTTTGCGGTACGCGGGCCTCTCACTGTTGTGGCCTCTCCCGTTGTGGAGCACAGGCTCTGGACGCGCAGGCCCAGTGGCCATGGCTCACGGGCCCAGCCGCTCCGTGGCATGTGGGATCTTCCCAGACCGTGGCACAAACCCGCGTCCCCTGCATCGGCAGGCGGACTCTCAACCACTGCGTCACCAGGGAAGCCCCGAGATCAGTTTTTGATATTGCAATATGAAAGGTACTGGCCACCTGGAAACATTCTGAGAGGGTGACTAAGATAGTGGGGCAAAGAGAAATCATAACACGTGAGGACTGGCTGAGAAAATTGGGGCTGCCTAGCCTGGAGAGATGAAAGGAAAATGTGAACACTAGCTCTGGACCTACGAAGTGGAGCTCACCGGAAAGACGGAGTACTTCTTTTATGGGATCTTTAGGGAGATGATTAGGACCAGTGGCTAAAGCAGGCACTGTGCTATGTGCTGGGAGCCCAGACACGGACAAGATATGCTTCCTGCTTTCAGAGGGGGAAGCCACAGGAAAGACTGTTTTGTTTTGACGTGGGCCATCCAAGCAATTTTCAGTGTAACGGACATCTGCTTTATAGGAGACCGGATTGAATGACTTGTTTGCCGCTGATTTTGCATGGTTGCCAAAGGTGGCCCAACAACTCTATTTCTGAACAAATGACTTGTTTCTGTCTTTGGGTTTAATGGCCTCAGGAAGAGGCTCGGGCCACGTGAAAGAGATCTGCTCAGGGTCTCCAAACAGTGGCTGCAGAACTGAATTTGTAAACCAAGCCCTCCTGATGCTTAGTCCAGGACTGCTTTTTACTGCTTGTCAAAATTATGAGTCGACACTGTGTTTGCTGAAGACTCAGTAACCCGGTGCCTCCTCTTGTATATATAGTGTCTCCTGGGTTTTTCTGACCCTTTGGGCTTTCAGTCTCGCAGGCTCACTGTCTCAGAGGCCTTTCAAGAGAAAGGAATCCTACATTTGGAATTTCAACACTTTTTTTCAATGACAAGATGGGGGAAAAAAATCATATCAAATCAGACAGGGCTCTTCTGGAGATTTTAGTTCTGCTCTGAGCTGCTTCTGGGTGACCTACTACTCTAATTAGGCTGGAAGTAGACCTGGCTTTCATGAGATTCAGGCTATGGCTGGAGGAAAAAGTTGTCAAGACTACTTAACGTCATCAGTGCCCACAGTGGCATCAGGGCATTCCGGGAATTCACTGATTCATTCCATAATTCATTCCATCGAGTAACCATCAACACAGACAAACAAGGAGCACAAACAGCACTGAATGATTTAGTATTAACCAATATACCCAGGACAGGACAAAGCAGAAAAGTAGCTAACGCTTCAGTTTATTGCCAGCCCCTTCCTTCCCCAAGCTCCCCAAGCAAGGGTGCGGGACAGGAGGAAGTCGCCACAGGGCCGAGGCGGGCAGTCCCACCTCTTCCCTTCTGATGTGTGCTCAGTTACAGAAGGGAAGAAATAACCCCAGTCCTTTCTAGCAGACAGAGTTCTGGTGGGGATCAAAGGAGATGACCGATAGGAAAAGTGAAAAGCACTGTACTTAAGGGAGAGATTTACTCATTTAACAAGCACGTGCCGGGCACCCATTAAATGGCACGCGCCATGTGAAATTTCATGGATATAAAGTAAAATAAAATACATCCCTGCAGTCCAGACAGTCAGATATAACACACTGTTGCAAGCACAGTGATGGGAAAGTACAGGGTGATGCGAGAGCTCAGGAGGGGTCCATTCCCAGGCTGGGCAGTTAGAAACGACGATTGTGAAGATATGGCACGAACAGGGTATTAAGGCAGCAGAAGACCTTTCAGGGCCATAATCTCCTCATCTTTAAAATGAGGGACGGGATTAGGAGGCCCCCTGCACACAGCCGACACTGTCTCAAACTATTTTAAGTCTCAACTGGTCTCAGTCTGTTTCTTCATTACCACGCTGCTTGTGAAGATTAAATACAACAATGAGTGGGGAAGGTTCTTGAAAAGTAAAACATTTCACTTGTCAGAGGGGTGTGGAGCTTAGCACTCCGCTTAATTAATACGCGAAAGGCCGTGCATATGGATGCCAGTTTATACATGCACAGGGGTCTTCAGCAGCAGTTCTCAACTAAGGAAGTGCAGCCCACCTGGTGTGCCAGGAAAAGTTCTACAGAAAATTGCATTGCAAGTTATTACTATGAAGTATCAACGTTTGCAAGAATTACCTTTCCCCATCACCAAGATGAATCAAAGTTACCCCTATAACATCATTCTTGCCAATTTACATTACAATATGATCTTTTCAGCAGACAGGTGGAATCACATTCCATACAACCCTGGGTGGGCATCCTCTAAGCGACTACCACCCATCTGACAGTCACTTCCTGGTTTGGGGGACTGTCTTCAACTTCTGCTGAATTCCACTCCGGTTTCATCAGTCTAGATCTAGCTAATAGCAGAGTTCATGATTTAAAAATCTAAAAAGACCCTATCAGGCTGGCCTGGAATCTATGAACTAATGTATCTGTTTTTGACACATGCCACTAAAATCTTTGCAGGATGACAACAGGCACATAGTCCACGGAACTCTGCCTCTTCCGGATGCCCACTCACCCAGCACTTCAGTAGAAACTCCTCAAGGCCGTTGCCTTGAAGTCGTCTACTCGACAGTGACGAGATAGATCCAGCTGCTCCATCTGTCAGGCCCTAAAGGAGGTCACAATCTCCAGCTCTTCACAAAGCATCCTAGGTCTAAAATTTTAGTAATAGTCAACCTCTATTTTCCACCAACACCAGTCTCTTTTTCAACCTTGAGTTCACAGCCAGGAAATGGTTGCCTAAGGTCCTGCCCACACTGATTCAGAACAGACCTACCTGAGAACCCAGCAAGGGAATATGGAGGGCGGACACACTCTGCTCCATCCACCTGTATCTACTGCAGCACTGTGTCCTCTGGGAAACCACCACCAAACTGAGCCATCGGGCAGGGATAGTGTTTTGGTCATCTCTGCAGCCCCAGGCCCTGACACAGGACTGGATTCGGGCTGCTGTATAAATGGAGGATTACTGGATGGAGGAAGGCTGACCTGGGGAGTACAGTACATTATAGTGAAACGGCCTGACCTTGGCACCAGAAGGCCTAGACAAGCCCAAGCTCGGTCCTTTAGTAGCAGCGGGACTCCAGGCAAATCTCTTTACCTCTCTACCCTTGGCCTATTTCGTCACCTGTAACATGACGTGACTGGTCCTTATTCTGCCTAGGACTGATGAGGAGACAGCAGACCTGGAAGCCATGGGTATTCTACAAAGCAAGTGCAAAAGTGACCCGCTGGGGCTTCCCTGGTGGCGCAGTGGTTGAGAGTCCGCCTGCCGATGCGGGGGACGCGGGTTCGTGCCCCGGTCTGGGATGATCCCACATGCCGCGGAACGGCTGGGCCCGTGAGCCGTGGCCCCTGAGCCTGAGCTCCACAACAGGAGAGGTCACGACAGTGAGAGGCCTGCGTACCGAAAAAAAAAAAAAAGAGAGACCAGTTGTTTTTATTTTAAAAAACCTCTCCTAGCCTGGCATTTGGGATAGTGACCTCAATCAGAACTTTTCCTGGGTGCTCCTTGCTCTGCAAACATGATGGATGCCAGGCTCATCCCACGTGCCAGCATGTTCCCTAAAATCTTAAACTTAGGAGATGCTCATTTTGGGGCACAGAGGAAAGAGCCCTGGCCCAGGAGGCACGTGACTTGGGCAGCTGGTCCTGGGTTTCCCGTCAGGGCTCCTGTCAGTCCCCCGTCAGTCCCCCAGCAGCCTGGCCAAGTGAGTCCCCTCTCTGGGCCTTAGTGTCCCTACGAGAAGACAGACGCTCAGATCCTCTCAAAGCTTCCTCCTGCCGCCTCCTGCCTCTCAGGGGTCTCCTTCTTTTCACAGCCCTTCCCCCACCCAGAGTTCACAGCTCTAACTCCACCAACCCCAGGCAGGAGGCTCACCACCTTAGGACGGTATCAACACACCGGCTGTAATTAGCTACTCTTTCATAGTCTCTATGCCCAGCTTTTCCTCTAATAGTTTCTACTTTAATTAATGCTACCACAATTTATTTGGCAGGCAATCTGGAATTTCTTTCCTATTCCTCAACCAATAATTTGCCAAGAACTGGCAACCCAGATTAAACCTCAGCAGTTCTCACGTGGACTAACTCAGCTCCCTAACTGGCTGCCCTGCCTCTAGCTATAGCTCCTTCAAACCCAGCTTCCACATACTTAGTTCCAAGAGTAACTGGATAAAATGCAAATCTAACAATGTCAGGTCCTCACACAAAACCCCCCGAAGAAGACCCATCTCCTGTGGGAAGTGGTGTAAAGCCGGCCCAAGCTTCAATGCTGGGGAGCTTATCCCCAAGCACAGTCCAGGCCATCTCCCACCGGCGGCCACTCTGGTCAACCCCGCTGATGTGAAAGGGCTCACTTTAGGCTCTGTCTCTGGGGGAATTCAGGACTCACCCAGAGGGGCCTATGCATTTAATTACCCCCTCCTCCAGGTTTGCCTAGGACATGCTTGGACCCCACTACAAGGTCTGTTTCCGGGTCTGTCTGCCACTGGGCTCTGGGAGGGCAGGCACCAGGCTCTACTTTATCTTCGCCAGCACCTGGCAGCCTGAGAGCGCTCAGCCCATGTTTATTTTCCTATGGCTTTAGTTGACGCTTTCTGGACAGTTCTAACATGGGATTCTGGATGGAGGGGTGTTGTTGTATTTGTATGTATGTGTGTTGAAGCAAAATCTCTGTGTTTATGCCATGTTGCATGTCATAAAGAACTTTTTAAAATAAAAAGCTCCTTCCGGGGGTAACTGCTGGTACTAGTTCCACGTCTGTTCCTTCCCACCCACCCCCACGCACAGTCAAGTGTGTGGTGAGCCCCCAGCCGACACAGCCCGCTCTACACCGGAGGTGCGCACACTGGCTTCAGGGATCCATAACCCCCCAAAACTGCACATAATGCTGTGTTTTAAGCATGTTGGACTTTTCCAGGGATTGTGTTAATAACTTCCATTCATGTTTCAAAGGTGCTCCAAATCTCCAAAAAGAGACCTTCCCACCGCCGGAAGCTTATGAACTGCCCCCCAGCCTGGGGGCTGCCGCTGAAGCCCCATCATGGTACGTTCCCCTGCTCAGGGACCACTGCGCCCACAGATGAGGGGGTTAAAGCAGGCAGCATGCCCATGGCGCTCGTGTCAGGAGCAGAGAAATTAGGAGCAACGAGGAGTATCTGGAAGCCTCCAACATCACTGCAACCTAATACAGAGCAAGGAATACTGCACAAATCTGGAAATTCTATTTAGCTCAGCACTTTCAAGTCCGTTTGCTAAATGCAGCAACGTGAAACAGATCTCTGTCTGAGTTACTTTTCCTTCTCAGTTCATGGGGACACGGAGCTGCACTGTCCAGTGCCACGCCCCGAGCCACGTGACCAAGAGCACTAGAAGTGTCGCCAGTCCGAGGAGAGATGCGATGCTAGTGTAAAGGACATACCAGACTTCCAAGACTCAGTACCAAAAGTCATCTAATAGAGCTCATTAGTAATTTTTACCTTGATTACATGTTGAAATTATATTTTAGACACAGTATTTTAAATAAATATATTACTAAAATTAATTGCATCTGTTCTTCTTACTTAATAGGGCTATGAAATATTTAAAGTGCGGCATATGGCTCCCATCTGTGGCTTGTGCTCTATTCTGCTGGCCAGGGCTGCTCTACAAAACGTGGCACACTAGCCACTATTCTGTGCTTCTATTCACTCTATCACTGCTTGATTCCCAGCTTAGAATCGTTCTATTCTTTGCAAACCAAAAGCAAAACTTTCGGAGAGGATTTTCTACGTCAGATACTAGTATTTTCACACAAATAAAAAAGTTTGGCAAAAATACCTGGGAAAATACACGAAGACAGACACATTTATTTATGGGGTCCAAATCCACTTGGCAATATGCAGGTGAAAATGTCACATCCAGGATATACGTCTAATAATAATCTATTTCTATAGACATTTACTGAGCACCTACTGAATGTTGGGCTCTTCACATTTATTATCATTACTTTCATTTTAAATACGAGAGAACTGAAGCTCAGAGAGGGGTTCAAGGCCACTTTACTTGTACGTGGCAGGTCACCTTGAACCCCGGTCCTGGTACCACAGCACACTGCCCCATCCCTCCCTCTGCCAACATTCTGCCTTGGTAAACTGTAAAGGGTGAGGCAAACATAAAGTACTTTGAGATACATTATATCATCTAATTATCCAAGCTATTCTGTGAGATAGACATGGAGGTTATCAATCACCATATTAAAAGCAAGGCATGAAAAGCTTGTGTGAAGGACTTGCCCTACACCTAACAGCTTGGTGGAGCAGAGCCTTACACCTAGGAGATGTGAAAACAAGTTCAATATCCTTTCAAATGTACCCTCTCCATGCTACCAAACATAACCTCCTCCTTTAATTAATACTGACTGCGTTCCTGGTCTTGGAATTAAGGGAACAACAGAAGGCGGACCATTACTGTCAATAACAGTCATATTCATATTCAGTGACAAACACATATTACCGCATATGATATATTCTCATATTATGAGTGTAGTAACGGCACCATGAATTTTCAGTGTGATATTTTATGTATTCATCAGCTCTTCCACGCTTACAGTGTCAGACTCATCTGAAAGAGGAAGAAACTGAGACATGGGACAGTTGAGTGACTTTTACAAAAGCTCTCAGAGCTACTTATGGACCAAACAAATTAAACACACAGGCAGCAAAGGGTAAACAAAGAAGCGCCTGGGAGAAGCCCTTCTTCTTGGTCTCTAACAGCCCAGGGAAGGTCTGACTGATTGATGTATAAACTCCTTGGTGCAGGTGGGAAAATGTAAAAGCAAAAGCACAGAAAGATGCATAAAAAGGTTTAACTTCTTGAGAGGGAAGGGCGTCCACTGTGTAGGAGTCAGGGTTGGTTTTGTTCTGTCTTGTTCTGTCCTCAGGCGAGTTTCCAGAGGAGCAAGAGGGCAACCACACTCCATCCTTGCTCTGCCCTGACGCTTGAAGTCAAAATATGGGAAAAACAGTGAAACACAGAAGTAATCCAAGTACAGCGGAGAAGGTAAGCCTGCGTGTGGACCAGAGGGAGAGGATGCAGGTGCAGGAGTAACCCCACACAGCAGATTATGAACAAGGAGCAAGGAGAAGTTCACAAGAGAAAAACACAGCAACTGATGACAGCGGACAAGAACAGGGAGGAAAGAAAGCGGGGAAACAAGAGGGGCTTGTAAGAAACCGCAGAGGGAGCAAGGTGCTAGTGACACCATCACCATGTACTGAGCCGCTGGCCGAGTTGTCCACGTGCCAGAAGCCAGCACGCAGACGGACAGACACCACCCAGGACCGGCACGAAGCCGCCACCGGGACACACGAGCCAAGGGAAAAGAGTGGGTTAAGATGCTGACGAGTCCAGGAGAGGAAATTACTTAGGACCCCCTTAGCACGGAGGGATGGACCCACGTTGTCATTTATTTAGAACTTTCTTGCATGTGGTTTAAACCTAGTTCTTTTATCTATACTGTGCACCCGAGGTTATTCACTTTACTTAAAGTTCCACTCTAAGAAGCCTGACATGGGCTCCTCCAGCTGCCGCCATTGCTGCGCAGCACCAGCTTTACCCTGCCTAGTCTTCCTTCTTCAGGTTTCTACCACTGGCTGTCCATCTTCTGCGTTTTCTTGCATTTTTTCCCCCCTCAGAGTTCAGTCCACCACTCCTGCCCTTTAGTTTCGGAGTCACAGGGAATGGGTGCTGTACTTTAGGATGCAGTGGATGATGAAATTCACCTGAGACCACACAGCCAGAGAAGGCCAAACTGAGTTTTGAATCTGGCAATCTTGACCGCAGAGCCCTCCGGCCTAAAGCCATATGGCTGACAGGGTCTTCGTGCTCTGTCCGGGTGTCAGGCCTGTGCCTCTGAGGTGGGAGAGCCAAGTTCAGGACATTGATCCACCAGAGACCTCCCAGCCCCACGTAATATCAATCAGCGAGAGCTCTCCCAGAGATCCCCGTCTCAACGCTAAGACCCAGTTCCACCCAATGGCCAGCAAGCTCCAGTGCCGGACGCCCGATGCGAAACAACTAGCAAGACAGGAACACAACCTCACCCATTAGCAGAGAGGCAGCCTAAAATCATACTAACTTCACAGACACCCCAAAACACACCACCAGACACAGTCCTGCCCACCAGAAAGACAAGATCCAGCCTCATCTACCAGAACACAGGCACTACTCCCCTCCAGCAGGAAGCCTACACAACCCACTGAACCAACCTTAGCCACTGGGGGCAGACACCAAAACAACGGGAACTACAAACATGCAGCCTGCGAAAAGGAGACCCCAAACACGGTAAGTTAACCAAAATGGGAAGACAGAGAAACACACAGCAGATGAAGGAGCAAGATAAAAACCCACCAGACCTAATAAATGAAGAGGAAATAGGCGGTCTACCTGAAAAAGAATTCAGAGTAATGATAGTAAAGATATCCAAAATCTTGGAAATAGAATTAAGAAAATACAACAAACATTTAACAAGGACCTAGAAGAACTAAAGCACAAACAAACAATGATGAACAATACAATAAATGAAATTATAAATTCTCTAGAAGGAATCAATAGCAGAATAACTGAGGCAGAAGAACAGATAAGGGACCTAGAAGATAAAAGAGTGGAAATAACTACTGCAGAGAAGAATAAAGAAAAAAGAATGAAAAGAATTGAGGGCAGTCTCACAGACCTCTGGAACAGTATTAAACGTACCAACATTCGAATTATAGGGGTCCCAGAAGAAGAGGAAAAGAAAGGGACTGAGAAAATATTTGAAGAGATTATAGTCGAAAACTTCCCTAATATGGGAAAGGAAACAGTCAATCAAGTCCAGAAAGCGCAAAGAGTCCTATACAGAAAAAAATCCAAGGAGAAACACGCCAAGACACATACTAATCAAACTATCAAAAAATAAATACAAAGAAAAAAGACTAAAAGCAGCAAGGGAAAAGCAACAAATAACACACAAGGGAATCCCCATAGGGTTAAGAGCTGATCTTTCAGCAGAAACTCTGCAAGCCAGAAGTGAGTGGCAGGGCATTTTTTTTTTTTGCAGGGCATATTTAAAGTGATGAAAGGGAGAAACCTACAACCAAGATTACTCTACCCAGCAAGGATCTCATTCAGATTAGCTGGAGAAATTAAAACCTTTACAGACAAGCAAAAGCTAAGAGAATTCAGCACCACCAAACCAGCTTTAAAACAAATGATAAAGGAACTTCTCCAGGCAGGAAACACAAGAGAAGGAAAAGGGCTGCAAAAACAAACCCAAAACAATTAAGAAAATGGTAAGTGGAACATACATATTGACAATTACCTTAAATGTAAATGGACTAAATGCTCCAACCAAAAGACACAGACTGGCTGAATAAATACAAAAACAAGACCTGTATATATGCTGTCTACAAGAGACCCACTTCAGACAGGGACACATACAGACTGCAAGTGAGGGGATGGAAAAAGATATTCCATGCAAATGGAAATCAAAAGAAAGCTGGAGAAGCAATTCTCATATCAGACAAAATAGACTTTGAAATAAAGACTATTGTAAGAGACAAAGAAGGACACTACATAATGATCAAGGGATCGATCCAAGAAGAAGATACAACAATTGTAAATATTTATGCACCCAATATAGGAGCATCTCAATACATAAGGCAAATACTAACAGCCATAAAAGGAGGAATGGACAGTAACACAATCATAGTAGGGGACTTTAACACCCCACTTTCACCAATGGAAAGATCATCCAAAATGAAAATAAATAAGGAAACACAAGCTATAAATAATACATTAAACAAGACGGACTTAACTGATATTTATAGGACATTCCATCCAAAACCAACAGAATACACATTCTTCTCAAGTGCTCATGGAACATTCTCCAGGATAGACCATATCCTGGGTCACAAATCCAGCCTTGGTAAATTTAAGAAAACTGAAATCATATCAAGTATCTTTTTGGACCACAGGCTATGAGACTAGATATCACTTACAGGAAAAATCTGTAAAAAATACAAACACATGGAGGCTAAACAATACACTACTTAATAACCAAGAGATCACTGAAGAAATCAAAGAGGAAATCAAAAAATACCTAGAAACAAATGACAATGAAAACACGAAGACCCAAAACCTATGGGATGCAGCAAAAGCAGTTCTAAGAGGGAAGTTTATAGCAATACAATCCTACCTCAAGAAACAAGAAACACCTCAAATAAACAACCTAACATTAAACCTAAAGCAATTAGAGAAAGAAGAACAAAAAAACCCCAAAGTTAGCAGAAGGAAAGAAATCATAAAGATCAGATCAGAAATAAATGAAAAAGAAATGAAGGAAACAATAACAAAGATCAATAAACCTAAAAGCTGGTTCTTGAGAAGACAAACAAAATAGATAAACCATTAGCCAGACTCATTAAGAAAAAAAGGGAGAAGACTCAAATAAATAGAATTAGAAATGAAAAAGGAGAAGTAACAACTCACACTGCAGAAATAAAAAGGATCATGAGAGATTACTACAAGCAACTCTATGCCGATAAAATGGACAACCTGGAAGAAACAGACAATTTCTTAGAAAAGCAAAACCTTCCGAGACAGAACCAGGAAGAAATAGAAAATATAAACAGACCAGTCACAAGCACTGAAATTGAGACTGTGATTAAAAATCTTCCAACAAACCAAAGCCCAGGACCAGATGGCTTCACAGGCGAATTCTATCAAACATTTAGAGAAGAGCTAACACCTATCCTTCTCAAACTCTTCCAAAATATAGCAGAGGGAGGAACACTCCCAAACTCATTCTATGAGGCCACCATCACCCTGATACCAAAACCAGAGAGAGTTGTCACAAGGAAAGAAAACTACAGGCCAATATCACTGATGAACATAGATGCAAAAATCCTCAACAAAATACTAGCAAACAGAATCCAACAGCACATTAAAAGGATCATACACCATGACCAAGTGGGGTTTATCCCAGGAATGCAAGAATTCTTCAATATACGCAAATCATTCAATGTGATAAACCACATTAACAAATTGAAGGAGAAAAGCCATATGATCATCTCAATAGATGCAGAGAAAGCTTCTGACAAAATTCAATACACATTTATGATAAAAACCCTCCGGAAAGTAGGCATAGAGGGAACTTACCTCAACTAAGAAAGGCCATATATGACAAACCCAGAGCCAACATCGTTCTCAATGGTGGAAAAATGAAACCATTTCCACTAAGATAAAAGGAACCAGACAAGGTTGTCCACTCTCACCACTATTATTCAACATAGTTTTGGACATTTTAGCCACATCAATCATAGAAGAAAAAGGAATCCAAATCGGAAAAGAAGAAGTAAAGCTGTCACTGTTTGCAGATGACATGATACTACACATAGAGAATCCTAAAGATGCTACCAGAAAACTACTAGAGCTAGTCAATGAATTTAGTAAAGTAGCAGGATACAAAATTAATGCACAGAAATAGCTTGCATTCATATACACTAATGATGAAAAGTCTGAAAGAGAAATTAAGGACACACTCCCATTTACCACTGCAACAAAAAGAATAAAATACCTAGGAATAAACCTACCTAAGGAGACAAAAGACCTGTATGCAGAAAACTATGAGACACTGATGAGAGAAATGAAAGATGATACAAACATATGGAGAGATATACCATGTTCTTGGATTGGAGAATCAACATTGTGAAAATGACTATACTACCCAAAGCAATCTAGAGATTCAATGCAATCCCTATCAATCTACCAATGGCATTTTTCACAGAACTAGAGCAAAAAATTTCATAATTTGTATGGAAACACAAAAGACCCTGAACAGCCAAAGCAATCTTGAGAAAGAAAAATGGAGCTGGAGGAATAAGGCTCCTGGACTTCAGACTATACTACAAAGCTACAGTAATCAAGACAGTATGGTACAGGCACAAAAACAGAAATATAGATCAATGGAACAGACAGGATAGAAAGTCCAGAGATAAACCCACACACATATGGTCACCTTATTTTTGATAAAGGAGGCAAGAATATACAATGGCGAAAAGACAGCCTCTTCAATAAGTGGTGCTGGGAGACCTGGACAGCTATATATAAAAGAATGAAGTTAAAACACTACCTAATACCATACACAAAAATAAACTCAAAATGGATTAAAGACCTAAATGTAAGGCCAGACACTATAAAACACTTAGCGGAAAACATAGGCAGAACACTCTATGACAAAAATCACAGCAAGATCCTTTTTGACCCACCTCCTAAATGGGACCTAATGAAACGTAAAAGCTTTTGCACAGAAAAGGAAACCATAAACAAGATGAAAAGACAACCCTCCGAATGGGAGAAAAGATTTGCAAATGGAGCAACTAACAAATGATGCATCTCCAAAATTTACAAGTAGCTCATGCAGCTCAATAACAAAAAAACAAACAACCCAATCCAAAAATGGGCAGAAGATCTAAGCACACATTTCTCCAAAGAAGATATACAGATTGTCAACAAACACATGAAAGGATGCCCAACATCACTAACCATTAGAGAAATGCAAATCAAAACTACAATGAGGTATCACCTCACATCAGTCAGAATGGCCATCATCAAAAAATCTACAAACAATAAATGCTGGAGAGGGTGTGGAGAAAAGGGAACCCTCTTGCACTGTTGGTGGGAGTGTAAATTGATACAGCCACTATGGAGAACAGCATGGAGGTTCCTCAAAATACTAAAAACAGAAGTACCATACGACCCAGCAATTCCACTATGGGGCATATACCCTAAGAAAACAATAATTCAAAAAGAGTCATGTACCACAATGTTCACTGCAGCTCTATTTACAATAGCCAGGACATGGAAGCAACTTAAATGTCCATCGACAGATGAATGGATAAAGAAGATGTGGCACATATACACAATGGAATATTACTCAGCCATAAAAAGAAACAAAACTGAGTTATTTGTAGTGAGGTGGATGGCCCTGGAGACTGTCATACAGAGTGAAGTAAGTCAGAAAGAGAGAAATAAATACCGTATGCTAACTCATATATGTGGAAACTATATGAAGAACCTAGGGGCAGGACAGGAATAAAGATGCAGACGTAGAGAATGGACTTGAGGACCCGGGAAGGGTAAGCTGGGACGAAGTGAGAAAGTGGCATGGACATGTATACACTACCAAATGTAAAATAGCTAGCTAGTGGGAAGCAGCCGCACAGCACAGGGAGATCAGTTCAGTGCTTTGTTACCACCTAGAGGGGTGTGATAGGGAGGGCAGGAGGAACACGCAAGGAGGAGGAGATATCAGGATATATGTATATATGTATATGTATAGCAGTGAATGTATATGTATATGTATAGCAGTGAATCAGCTAACATACCACTGTAAAGCAATTATACTCCAATGAAGATGTTAAAAAAAAAAAACCTAAAAAAAAAAAAGATAGGGCTTCCCTGGTGGCACAGTGGTTGAGAGGCCGCCTGCCGATGCAGGAGACATGGGTTCATGCCCCGGTCTGGGAGGATCCCACATGCCGCGGAGCGGCTGGGCCCATGAGCCATGGCCACTGAGCCTGCGCGTCCGGAGCCTGTGCTCCGCAATGGGAGAGGCCACAACAGTGAGAGGCCCGCGTACCGTAAAAAAAAAAAAAAAAAAGTTAAATGAATGAGCCTGTATTAGTCAACTTGGGTGGCTGTAACGAAATACCCCAGAGTGGGAGCTTAGAAGCAGCAATTAACTTTCTCACAGTTCTGGAGGCTGCAAGTCCAAATCAAGGTGTCTGCAGGGTTGGTTTCTCTAGAGGTCTCTCACCTGACTTGTACAATAGACGTCGCCTTTCCTTGTGTCCTCACACAGCCTTCCTCTGTGCGCGAGCTCTCCTGGTGACTCTGCCTCTTCTTATATGGACACAAGTCTTATTGGATTAGGGCTCCACCCTTACGACCTAATTTAACCTTCAGTGCCTCCTTAAAGGTCCCATCTCCAAATACAGTCACACTTGGAGTATAGAGCTTCAACCTATGAATTCAGGGGGACACAATTCCATCCATATCAGTGTCCTAGACCACAGTCCTTTGTTAAACACCCAGATGGAATACAACACTGTAAATGTGGTTTGACAATTTTGAAGATTACTGGGACAGTCATCTCCTCCGGAGGTAAAAATGATACAGTTTTTAGTCTGTTTTTATTTATCTTGCATGGTTTTGTATTATTTGGGATTCTTTAGGTTGTATGTGACAGATATTAATGGGAAAAAAATGGAATTTATTAGTTCATACAGTACAAAAAAGTGGGCTCATGAATAAGCCTGGATTAAGCAGGGCGGAAAGCGGGACACACAAGCTCAGTGATGCCAGGAGAATTCGGTTTCTTTGGCCTTTGCTGAACCCTACTTCTCTCTCTGGCTTCACTAGCAGAACATCTTTCCCCACATAGTGGGAAAGAAGGTTACCAATGACTTGAGGCTTTCATGATCCTGACAGAGAAAACCGGCATCTTCCCTAATAGCTCTAGCCCATCAAGGGTCTCATGGAGGACTCTTAGAAGACATGCCTGCACCTAAGCCAATCACCACAGTCAGGGGACTGAGTTTTGGCCGGGCCAGGCCTGGGTTGTGTGCTACCCCAGAGTGGCGGTGAGTTGTCAGGCCCACACAAACTGCATGACCAGGTCAAGTTACCAGGGAACGGAAAGCTAGCTCCCCTCTACTTAACCCCTCCTCTCCAAAACGGCTGCTGGGCAAAACACAGTATCTTTCTAGCAATAAATGCTATTCCAGCAAACAACAGGTGTGCTAAAAAGTATTTTGACTGCCTCTCTGTTTTTAAAAATTTCTTGATCTTTGTGTAACATCTTACTTATTGAAATAACCTCAAGCCCATCTCTGTCTCTTTGGCCAGGTGCTAAAAAACCAATGACTTATTTCAAGTGGGTACAGAATGCCCTGACATCTTAGCACTTCCCATCAGTAAGATCTGTACTGGAAAGCAAAACCGCAGCAAGTTTCTCCTCCTTACAGTCCTTGAAAAGAGCTAGACTTTATCATGGAAACATCAAGAGTAATTCCATCAAGAGGGTGATACATTAGAAATTCCTTTAAAAAAAAACCCACCACAGATGGGCACATCGGAGAGAATGAGCATTGTAAAAAATAAAAGAGGGCTTCCATGGTAGCGCAGTGGTTAAGAATCTGCCTGCCAACGCAGGGGACCTGGGTTCTAGCCCTGGTCTGGGAAAATCCCACATGCCGCGGAGCAACTAAGCCTGTGTGCCACAACTACTGAGCCTGCGCTCTAGAGCCCACGAGACACAATTACTGAGCCCGCGCGCCACAACTACTGAAGCCCATGTGCCTAGAGCCCGTGCTCCGCAACAAGAGAAGCCACCGCAATAAGAAGCCCACGCACCGCAATGAAGAGTAGCTCCCACTCGCTGCAACTAGAGAAAGCTCGCACACAGCAACGAAAACCCAACACAGCCAAAAATAAATAAATAAATTTATTAAAGAAAAAAAAAAGCTAACACGTGCACACTGTTGAATGAAATTTACTATTTGGAACTGTCAAAAATTTCTTGCTGCCAGGGACATGTCAGAAACACACAAAATAAACTGCCTTGGCAGTCCAAATTGGGGTACAACAAAGTGAATGACAGAAACATGGTTCTTGATTTTCCAATTGAGTGACTTCATTAAACTCCAAAAACATAAAACCTAGCAAAAACACAATTGAGAAAGAAAATTCAAGGAACATTTAAAAAAACTTTTCAGGTGTAACATGCCAGCTACAGAACTCAGAGACACATAAGACAAAATTCATTCATTCATGGAATATTTTTTTTTTTTTTTTTTTTTTGCGGTACGCGGGCCTCTCACTGTTGTGCCCTCTCCCATGGCAGAGCACAGGCTCTGGACGCGCAGGCTCAGCGGCCACGGCTCACGGGCCCAGCCGCTCCGCGGCATGTGGGATCTTCCCAGACCGGGTCATGAACCCGTGTCCCCTGCATTGGCAGGCGGACTCTCAACCACTGTGCCACCAGGGAAGCCCCCATGGAACAACTTTTAATTGTCCTTCAAACAGCTAGTAGATGCCGTGTTAGGTACTAGGGCACTAAATGAACTTGGCAAATAACAACTGAAAAAAGAACTACGCATTTTTTAAAAAAGTGCTTGTTAAATATAATCACACTTTTCCTCACAACAATATTTTACAGATAAGGCAAGTGAGACCCAAAAAGAATAAATGATTTGCCCCAAATTACACAGCCAGTAAGAGCAGAAACCTGAACTCACACCTAAATGAGACTTCAAATCACAGGCTCTATTTATTATCTTCTTCCATTTATGTATTTTGCTCTGAATATTCTCCTCTCCCCCCTCTTCTAATTCCCAGGCTCAGATTCTCCTTCCGCTACAGCAGCATTTTCCAGAGTTAAAACTAAAAATTAAATGTTAGGCAATGAAAGTTCCTTCATCAAACACACATGGGAAACTCGGGGCAAAATTCACACATATACACACACCCGCCGCCACAGGACTTCCCAGAGCCTTCATGCTACTCTCCAGGGCACGGGGTGTGCAATTTTCCTCAAACAGCTGACCACAGAACTTTGTTCCCCATGAAGCCCCTTGTACGACTAAGACAGCAGTCAAAAGCACAAGGCTCAGAGTCAGACGGCCCTGGGTTCAAATGCCAGCTCTGTGTGATGCTGGACAAGTTGTGAAACAGATACGACAATAACAGCAGCTGTGTCGGGATTCCTATGAGGACGGCAGTACATGTGTTCATGCCTACAAAGTGCTTAGCGGGTTACAATGATCACAGTCAGGGCTCAATAAATGTGATATACTCACTTATCCAATGAAACATTATATAAAACAAATAGTGCCAGAATACCTCACAGACTCTGTTTTACAAAATTATAGTCCGAATGATAAAAACAAGCATTGACTTTTTAGTTAGAAGACCTAGATCCAATTTCCAGCTTTAACAATTAAGCAGATGTGTGACTCTGAGGAAGTGACCTAACCTCTCTGAACCTTAGGTGCCTCTTAGATAAGATGGCAATAATAATGCCTAGCTCATAGGATTGTTGGGAAAATTAGAGATGATAACAAAAGTGCCTGGAATACGGCGGGTACACGTGCACACGTGTTATCTCGTTTGCATCTGAATCTAGAAGAACCAGAAAAACTTTTCATTTAAATATGTAACGACTGTTTAAACTTCACATGCATTTTTACTAGCTCAAACCTTTTCTAAGTCCCTACAGCTTTGAAACCCTACCACCTGGCCCTTCCAGGCCTTCCTGCTGGTCTACTGCCCGGACAGACCCTGCCCGTGCACAGCAGGTCCTGCTCCCCAGACTCAGTACCTCTCTCAAAATCCCAATCATGCCTCCGTGCTCAGTAATGAACAGACGTCAGAGAGGCAGCAAATTGTCCTTTTTCCTGCCGTTTCCCCTTCTAGGGCCTAGAACAATGACTGGCATATGGCAGAGGGTTTTAAATAAGTCATAAAAATGAGCAAATAAAAAGTGCTGAGAAGCCAGGCTGCATCCAGCTCTGCTCAAGTGTGACAGATGGGATGAAGATGCATCAAACACTGCTTCTGCCTTCAAGTATCCCTCAGTCTAGTCAGGAAAATAAGATTGAGAAACATTAAACATTAGATTATGTGTTCTACAGCTTGAGTGCTCTATGGGAGTTCAGTGAAAGGAGAATGTACTTGGGCGACAGAGGTCAGAAAAGGCTCCTGAAGGTAGCGTGTGCAGTCCTGGGTTTTGAAGGGTTTCATGGGAAGAAAACAACGGTTTTGACAGGAAGAGAGTAAAGGGACGAAGCTGGTGATTAAACAGTTAATTGCACTAGGGAATCTTAAGTAAAGAAGAAGGTATGGGCGAATCCTGTGAGTTAATGATCAGTCAAGAAAGCAGGTTTGCTCAACCACAAAACCGAACGGGCTTGCTTAGCAACAAAACCATGCAACAGAAGCATGAGACACGCCCCCCCAAAACACTAAAACAATGGTGGAATGAGGCCCACGTCCTGCCCAGTGAGGCCAGTAAGTTAGTGAATCCTAGGACATGCTCCTCTACACACACGAAAAACAAAAATGTGAGGAAAAGGTGATATTACACTGAAACCCGAGACGGTTTACTGCATTTCAGTGTACGTTACCGCCGTTTTGCTCGTTTCCATGGCTCCGTGACAGTCCCAGTTCGCCAGTGTAGGGGCAAGAGAACTCCCCCGCCCGCCGTGGAGGAGGAGCTGATGGTGGAGGCCTGACGTCTGCTTAAGAGTGAGGACGAAGGTGGTCTTCTCCCCCGCCCCATTTTTCCTTCCATTATAAACCGTAGCCCACTAAGTTCTGGGGGCGGCACTCCCTTGCCTGCCCGCTTGTATCTCTCACAAGCATCCTATACTTACTAATAAACTCTTTGCTTACCTGTCACTCTGCCTCTCGCTGAATTCTTGAAACGCGTTCTGTGGTTTCAGTTTAGAGACGGGGAAGCAAAGTGGCACGTGCAGATCTGTGACTAAATCCGTTTTTTGGAGCAGAGGGAAGATTCCTGGGAGTTAAGCTTTAAGAGAGAGCATGCAGTCAGGCCACAGACGGCTTCATTCGCAGAAGACAAAGGGGAGCTGCGCTGGTGGTGGACAGAGTTCTACTGCAACTTGGTAAAGGGCCGTCCCCCCAGTACTAGGACTTGTTCCCCGCATTGCCCACCTTTCTTTGAGGCAGGCTGTATTTAAGTTTTCAGTCCGGGCGGGGTGAGTTGATTCACACTTCGAATCACCACAGGAACCTGATTATCGTAACGCCCCAACCAAGACCAGGAAAACAAACAGTTTTATCAACTGTAGCAAAACATATCTGCCTTCCTCTACCTCAGGAATCTCCAATGCCCTCAACTCTTCAGTAAGTTGGTGAATAAGGAAAATACAGTCTTCACTCTGGCTTTGGAAGTGCTCCAAGGTTCATTCGACTATGAAAGCATCCTCTCTCCAGGAAAAGGAATTTCATCACTGAGTACAAACACTTCTTTAAATCATACAGTTTGCTTGATGTCCTGTTCATAAACGTATATCCAACCACATAGTTTTACCCATCTCTCCTGAGAAGGCTCTATCTTGACTCAATACACAGCTTCTGATCCACGGCACACAGTGAAACAGGAAGGACAGAGCTTCTGAATACCCTGGAGGGAGCCCCAGAGGGACACCCACCTTCCTGCTCCGGGTTCGCTTTCCTATGACCCTGTGCTCCAGGGGCATAGGGGTGATCTCAGGGACGGAAGGGCTCCCCGTTTCCTCCAGTGCCTCCACAAATAAACGCAGGCTGCCTTTTCTCTCCTCCAGCCCTCGTGCTGAGGAAGACGGAGGCCAAGCTAGTCTCAAAGACGCACAGCGAGATCCGTCCTGGCGTCGGGCAGGCCCTGAAGTGGCTGACTGGAGTGAAAACAATCCCACTCACTTGTAACCGGGCTCAGGATGAACTCGAGAGCCACAGGACCAGTTACCAAACCCAACAGACCACAAACCAGCAGGCCGTCAGTTCTAGACCCAGTGTTGTGTCTGTACGAGCCCCACACACTCAACACACCTGGGTTCAATCTGCCGCAGGAGGCGCCAGCTGAACTTGAAAGCACGTGTGACAGCGCCTTTCATTATCCAGGGCTCCTGACTTTCCCACGCTCCCGCATGGCCGTCATCTTGTTCTCTCTGAACCACATCAATTATTATTTGTATTTTCCAGGTGGACCAACTACATCCCAGTGAAGTTAAGTGGCGTATCTAAGGTAACACAGTATCACTAGAACCTAGGGCTTTCAGGTTCCCAAGCTCAGGTTCTCCCCACACAACTCCAGCTAGGGAGGTGTGTCATCAGCGGAGCCTTGAAAAAAAAACATGGACACGCCTGGACTCCACCTCTGAATACCTGGACTCGGTAGGTTTGAGGTGCGACCTGGGCACCTGTGTCAGGTTTCAGTGCACCCTCCCAGTAGGGAACCATTACGGGGGATCCCCCAGTTGAGGTCTCCAGTGGCTTCTCCTGAGGCCCAGCAGAGCTGCCCCAGGATGTACTACGCCACATCCACAACAGCGCCCGCTGGGTGGAATGGTGCTCTCCACAGAGTTCCCCGCCCCGTAATTCACTCTGCTTCCCCCCAATGGAGGGCGCACACACCGAACCTGTCCAGCGCGGCCCACGTTCAACAGACATCTACTGCTCATGTCAGTCTCTGGAGATAGAGATATGGCCCGGAGGAATACAGAACAATGAGGAACGGGCCACGGACTAACCAGGGAGGCACTGGGACAATGCTGACACTTGATGGTGGGCTCTGGCTATGGCATCATGACTAGGCAGAAAGCGGCAGTGTCCCAGTTATGTCAACTTCGGGGAACTTAATTAATCTCTCAGCGCGGTGAATCCGGGTGCCCGCCAAGCCGAGATCCAGGCTCTCAGGTGATTAGCCACACCGGTCAGTTCACTGTGTCACAAACACTTCAGCAGCAAACGGATTACCTTCCACGGACTGACTGCTGGCATTCTGAGTCTGAATGCCAAGGAAACGGGGAGATCAGAGGTGCTCCCCACCCTTAAGAGGGTGTCAGGTCTCCTTCCTGGCTCCTGTGTAATTTCTAATCCAGGATGAGGGTCTGAATTAAATGCTCTGCTGCTTAAGGTAAATTAAAGGAATTAATTTATTGAGTATCTACTAAGTGCCAGGAACCCTGCCAGATGCTTTATATAAGTAATCTCATTTAATCAACACAGTAGCTCTGGGAGGTAAGTAATATCCCCATCTTACAGACAGGCAGGCTAAACCACGAAGAACTTGGGTAACTTGTGCGAAGTAACTAGCCAGCACTGCAAAACATGCGTTTCCCACGAATACTTACATGTTCCCTAAAGGTGAAAAATGTGTGCCTCTGCAAAATAGTGACCTTCGGGGCAGAGAGAAGTGACCACCATGAGGAAAAGACAACCAGGTTGGGTTACCCTGAGAACAGTGAGAAAAAGTCCCTTCTCCTCAGGTTTCACCAGCCAAAATATGGCTAAGAGCACACTGCCCCTGGCTCCCGGCTCCCCGGGCCTCAGCTCCTGCATTGCTGCCAACAGCCCTTCCCTTTATTTTCACCCACCCAAATCCTATGCTTCTCTAAGACTCGCTCCAAGAGACGGCCCGGCCCGGCCCAGCCCGGCCCGCAAGTCTCCCTAACTTCCACAACAGAAAAACCAGATCCTCCTCCCAGCCCAGGCACCTTATCCGGACCCCTGTGGAACTTCCCCTGGTTTTCCCTGGATTCCTTTTGTCTTTGGCCACCCCCTCGCCATGCTTTTGGTGTTGGTTCAGCACCTTCTCAGGGACAGTAATTCCCTGAGGGCAGGACCAACGGTGACACATATTTGCATTTTCTACTGATGTTCAGGAAGTGGTCTGTTGGATGAAGGGCTGTCCTAATAGCAAAAAGGCCCTCCCACCTCCGAAAGGACACACCTACACAGTTGGGAGACTCTTCTGCAACCATCCTAACTAGCTAGCAAGAGTTACACAGACCCAAGCTGGTGTCCTATTCTGGGGCTTATTCCTCTAGGTAATGAGTCCAGTTAAAATTCTTTCCTCTTAGTTCAGTTTTGCTTTGTTTTCTATATAAGAGACAAGAATGCTAAGCAAAGAGAAATGGGAGATGGAAACAAAAATTGTTTTATAAAGCAGCACCTGAACCGGTCAACTATGAACTGATTCCAAAATATAAAATGCAAACATTTATAGCAAGGTTTTATAATTTATACACTTCTTTCCTATATGTTATCCTCAAAACAGTCCTTCTCCTCTAAGAGAGGTAAAGAGAGGTAAAGTGACTTCTGCAAGGTCCCAGCTTTTAAATTTACATTGTATGAACTGCGGGGGAGTCTGGCTCCACAGCACTGCTTCGCGTTGAGTGTAACTCAACAACTGTAACACTTACTTAACAACGGAGAACAGACTGGTATTGTAAAATATATCTGCGTGGCCATCCTACAGCTAAATTATCTGTTTCGCAAAATAACTTTTGCTTGTGGCTAGACAAACACTCAGCGAAACTCTCAAGTCAATGAAACTTGTCTGTCCTTCCCTCTCTGCTGCTCTACTTTTCTCTCCCTCAACCCTCCACACTCTGCCCATGTACTCCAACCAGGTGCCCCTACTAAAGACCCACGTGGCTGTGCATACGAATAGCCCTGGGGGATCAGACAGCGTGACTGTGAGCTCCCCGCAGTTAGGGACTGTGACTTATTCAATTAAAGTTATTCTAATGCCTACAATATCAGTAGTGTAGACATTTAATAGTCAGACATTTACTAATCCCTCCTAGAGCTGATACTAGGCTAAGAATTGGTAGTGAGGTAAGATGACTAAGGTAATACCTCCTGGCCTCCAAGAGCTCATACTTCAGTCGGGCAGAAGGATGTGAAAGACACTGATTGTTACACAACTGCGCTACAGTAAGTCCTATTGATGCGTAGCTACATCACTAGGAGCCCTGGGAGCTAGGAGGAGGGGTCAGTCTGTTCTACCCTTGGGGGCAGAATATTCCTCTTCTATTCCCCGTCTTTTCCCACAGTCAGGGAGGTGAGCCAAGTGCCTGGAGCTACAACAGGCTCTGGGCCCAGAGGAGAGACTCAGAAAGGCTGTGCTGGCTGGAAGACACAAGGTCAATTCATAGGATGGCATTCTAGGCCCAGAGTATCAGAGAAAGAAGGACTGAACTGAAGTTGACCAGATCCCCATAACCGCTGGGTGACTTCAGGGAAATTACCTCACCCCTTTGAGCCTCTGTTCTCATTTCCTTCACTCAACATTATTTATGGATTGGAGGTTTGGGGACAGTCCCATGTCTCTGAGCCTCTGTTTTCATTTTTATGTGGGTTAAAGTTACCAGGGGCAAAGCAGCTAGCAGTGTCTGGTACATAGTATGTACTCAGTGATCAAGTTTCTGTACCTTTCCTTTCCCTGCCCAAGCCCAGTTTCCATCTCCTGTTGATCTGAGATTTATTTCCTCACAACCATGTGAAAGTCACTGTACCTAAGTATCTGTTTCTTCAAGGGATTACAGGACCCTGGGAAATGAGAGGGACTAAGCTCTGGCTTGGGCTCTGGACACTCGAATGGGGTGGTGGGGCTCTCCTCGTGTGTGAACTTCAGGTCTTCCCTGATGCCACTTCTTTTTTTTTTTTTTTGCGGTATGCGGGCCTCTCACTGTCGTGGCCTGTCCTGTTGCGGAGCACAGGCTCCGGACGCGCAGGCTCAGCGGCCATGGCTCACGGGCCCAGCCGCTGTGAGGCATGTGGGATCTTCCCGGACCGGGGCACGAACCCGCGTCCCCTGCATCGGCAGGCGGACTCTCAACCACTGTGCCACCAGGGAAACCCTCCAACTGTGGATTTTAAATACTGGACTTGGTATACCACATTCCTTCTGGAAATAAATCAGAATAAGTGGCAGGAATTCTGAGAAACAGCGGTTTCTGATTTGGGTTCCATTCTCACTTGAGGGATCATGAAGCCGAAAATCACATTTCAAACTCTTTATTCCAGGGTCGGTAAGGGGATGCAGTCATTATTCTGGGTCTAGAGGTGGAGGAAAAACTAGACACTATGCCACAAAGTTGTCTCCAGCAGGGCTCCGAGGACAGCCTCTGTGGCGTGCAGTTAACAGGTAAATGTTGACTTAAACTATCAGGTCAGCACACATCTCGCCTAAGAAGTTTTGTTTGTTTTTTTTAAAGCAAAAACACAAATGCAGTGTGTCTCCCAGCACAGCCAGCTAGAACAGCTGGCCTCGTGTTAGGACAACACAGTCTTGCAGTCAGTGGAAGGTAGAAACCCCCTAACCAGCTGGAAAATGCCGGCCCGGTCTCTCAAGCTCTCGGGACCCTGCAGCGCTCCAGGCTTGGGCCCTGGGCCCCGGCACGTCACGACAATCAGCAGCCCATTCTAGAGTGAGGGCATCGCGGAGATTCCTCGTGAAATGTGCTCGCAGTTCTCTGGCACTCCTGCCGTGGGGGTGTGCTGAGGACACTTCACATTTTTCTCAGGAGGTCAGATGTCAGCTTTTCGACATGCTCTTCTGAACCAGCACACGCGGCGGGCACCACGGTACCATCCCAGGCCTGCGCCGAGCTAGCCAGAGAGCTTGCTTGCTTTTTCTTCCTTATTAAGTCCTCGTGAAAATGAACTGCGTCCGCCACTTACTAAGGCTTTACTGTGTGTCAAGCAGTTTTAGGCACTAAGGAGACAAAGTTAAAAAGACAGGATTGACAGACCACATTGGAACTCAGAGTCCAATAGGGAGTAACGGCAGGTAAACGTGTCTGTCAATCAGACTTCCTTTTAAAATGAACGTGGCCCTTGCGCTCTTGGAGTTGGGCGTGTGTACGGAGGGCTGTGTCCAGATAACCTGATGGAGACCCCCAGGGTCCTCTCCTCCCTTTATACTCATGTGGAAAG
Organism: Phocoena phocoena; assembly: GCF_963924675.1. Classification (NCBI taxonomy): domain Eukaryota; kingdom Metazoa; phylum Chordata; class Mammalia; order Artiodactyla; family Phocoenidae; genus Phocoena; species Phocoena phocoena. The sequence continues at coordinate 4,724,063 of NC_089220.1, forward strand.
AGTGCTATAATTTATTAAGTAAGTTTATGTTATCTCATTTAATTCTAACAGTATTATAGACTTTCTTGGCAAGAACAACTATCCCCATTTTCAGTTGAGAAAATTGAGACTTCAGAACGATGAAGAGGCTGGCCAAGCCCGCAAAGGAGCACATGGCAGAACGAGGATTATAAAGCAAGTCCCCTGGTTCTCGTCCCAGTGTTCCCTTCCAGCGCCGCCCCGTGAGCGTGCCCCCCTCACGCCTGCACCCCCGCCTTGGCCCACCTGCCCGTACCTGAACTGCAGCTTCTGGCTCCTCCCTGTACCTCCCTCCTCGCCTCTGCCTCAGACTTCCCACCTCAACGACAACAACAACGTCTGCTTTCCCCAAGCCAATGGTTCTCAAAGTCTGGTCCCCAGAACTGCAGCATCAGAAAACCTGGGAACTTATCGGACACACAGATCCTGAAGCCCCATTGCAGACCTGCTAGATCTGAAACTCTGGGGGTGGGTTTTCATGAGCCCTCCGGGTGATTCTGCTGCGTGCTATAGCTTCGGGACCCACCTGACCTAAACTAAAAAGCTAAGCTAAGCTCCTCTCGAGCGCAGCGTTGCCCCACCACAATCACCTGGCCCCCGTGGGCACAGGCCCCATGACTAAAGAAGAAAGCCACCTGGTCTGGCCCCCGTGCAGCCGTCATAAAATGCAATCATACTCAGTGAAATTCTTCAGGGCCAGCTTAGGCAGGAACTTGAAGGGTAACAGACTTCCCCACTTTCTCAGCTCAGCAGAGCAACTGGCCTTTAACTCAACCCCCTTCCACCTCATCAGACCCAGCTCTCGGCTCCGGGACTAGGTGCCACCACGGTGGGAGTGGCTTTGTTGATATGCACCCCTCCCCACAGACTACAAAATGCAACGAAAGGCTCCAAGCTTGTTCGAGGCAGAAGTCAAGACGTACTCCATCTCAAACAAACGCTAGCAATAAAATCTGAGCCTCACCATTGAACTGCTTTCTACGATGTACAAAGCTCTTCCGTAACTCTCACAAGGATCAGGAAAGCCAATTTTGAAACTCGGATTAGAACCCAAGACTCACGATTCATTCCCTAAGGACCTATCTACTGTTACATCTACTGTTATTTAATGCCAGGCATTAAATAAATTCTTGTTAGTTATCTGATGGAGCTATCCTAAAACTGTAAGGTCTGGTCACGGTGTCACCCCATGTCATCCGAGCACGTTGCCACGTGGAAAGAATGTTCTTTTCACAAACCCAGTCCATTAGAAATAATGCAGAGGCACGCTCTTAAACAAAGGATAACTTCCTGGATCCAAAGCCCCAAGTTTATAGAAAGGGCGGGAACAACCTCCGTAGCCCTGCTTTTCCTTGTGGAAAGCTGATAATGCTCTCATCCTCTCCCTTGATTTTGATCAAAAGGTCTCTAGTTTCCTCTTACAAGTAATGAAAGGTGGTAATTCTATTATCATTTCCATGTCTACTGCAGCAACATTTGGAGGGAATGAAAAAGGCCTGTGGAGGTTCCCACACAATCACTTCTTCGCCCATCAATATGGTATTTTCGTTCAGTTCTAAAATACACAAAAATTCCATCTGAGAAATGAGAAGCTGTCAGAGGTTAGAAACAGACACACTGTCTTCCGTATGCTCCGAAGAGGTGGAGCCCTGCACAAGAATGATCCGGTAACCCTCCCATCCCAGCTCCTTTATTTTCATTTCTTAGAGACTATCTCTTCTGGAGTACCCCCCCGCCCCTACGTTCATACCCAGGGAGGAGAGATGGAGGAAAGAGAAGGCATGAGATTCACAAAAGACTCTAATCTGGAGCATTAATAATTACAGCAGCTGAAAAGCTGACGAAAGCAAAGAAGGACCCTGTTAACAAAACATCATGAGGGTACTTCCCAGAAAACCGCCCAGCCAGAGATCACTATTCACGACGAGCAAAATCAGAGCCCAGATCAGATCTTGACTAAGCAGACAGACTTGCAGGATTTTCACCTTCACCACTACAGTTAGCGTTTTTTTAAAAGAGCAGTCAGGCTCCATGAGTTTGACAAAGGAAGAAAAACAAAAGGCAGCAAGAGACTCCTTCTGGATGAGCAGTTCCTACTCTGCATTCATACCTCTACACCAGCAACAGCACAGCTCAGATGAGGCACAAGGTGGGGTCCTCGGCACATTCACACACGAGCAAACCAATTACCCACGCTGCATCTGTCCTGCAGTAAACAGCCTGGACCGGTACCACCTCCGCGCCTCCCGCCCCCGTGACCGGGAGAAACCCCGCCACAGAAAAGAACCCTTCTTTTGTGAGAACGAGCCAGAGCCTAGGCTGTCATTACACAGCAAAAACCTAGCGAGAACAAAAACCCAGCGGCAGACTGATGTAGAAAACCCAGAACATACCTGAATTCTTCAAATGCAAACATGACCTAGTCAGAGACAATTTCCTTATACTGCCTGGTAGCCTTTCTGGTTCGGAGGACAACCGTTTAGTCAGTCAGATGGTGCAAAGTGCAGAAGAAAGAGGCGGGTCTGCACCCCCCGACCCCCCATATTCTGAAGTAGAAGGCTTTCTGCAGACGGGCCTGCAGCCTCCAGCCAGCCAGCTGCTGACGAGCAGCAGCTGACAGGCAGGCAGCTAGAGGACCACGTGATCATTCCAGCAAGTCTGATTAACGCAGCGAACGCTGAGGCTCCACGCTGGGAGCTGGGTCAGTCCCGGGCAAGAAGTGGAACCCCAGGCACGCCTGGGATCCCGGGGAAATCACACAACACACGCCCCCCCCAGCAAGAACCGTACGGCGGATGGGGTGGGGGGCAAGAGTGTAAAGGCACCAGAGCGCGATCTGTTCCCCCGCGCGCTGCTGGGTCACCTCACCCTCCCGCGGCCACTGCTGTGCTCAGGGTCAGGTACGATGACCACCGTGGGCAGCGAACGCAGAGGAGACTGATACCTGGCTGCGTGCTACCGGAAATTCTTCAGAATTCTGTATTTTACCCTTCCACTATCAAACATTATTTTAGCACAAATGCACAAGCTGCTCTGGAATGACAGAATTCACATTTTATGCCCAGCACTTTACCACGAACATCACCCTGTAGGTCAACCAGGATGCGTGACCTCATTTACCTGATTATTCATTTATTGAGTACCTAATATGTACCAGGCTCCAATTCCTTGAAGTACAAAAACTGCTGTAATAATTTCAGAACAGAAGTTAAGAAAAAGGAAACGAGACGTCAGCCAAAAAAAGAGGAATGTTTCCCCGCTTGTAAAGCCCGAGCTGGCGAGATGTGGCAAGTGAGCCGAGGCTGTGCTCTGAAAGTTGCCATTAAGGAGAACCGTAGCATCTGGATTGCAAATCTTTATAAAATAAGGCAAGCAGATCTCAAATAAAAACCGGCGAGTCACTCTTGACTTTTCTCCTCTCCCTCACACCGGTCACTGACTCGGATTCTGCCTCAGGAAGGTTTCTTTGAATCTGACCCTGCCCCACTCCCAGACCCACTGCCTCGGCTCTCGCCTTCAGCATTTCCCTCGTAGTCTCCTGCATTAGTAACTGGCCTTCCTTGTTCCGTCCCTTCTCTAACAATCTACCAGAACAATTGTTCTCAGTCTGACTTTGATGTCCGCCTATTTCAACCCTTAGCTCCTCGGTGGTCACGGGATTGAGTAAAAATGTCTCAGCGCAACACACAAAGTCTTATTTCTCCAACTTTCTTCCATTAAAACTTTTCACAGCCCCCAAAATTCAGCTAGACACTCCCAGTTCCCAAAATAAGCCAGGCCCTCTGTCCTCTGGTCCCCAGGCCAACTAACCCAGATTATTTCTTGCTCCCCACATGGGCTGCACCCTTCCACGTGGCCCCCATTGTTCCCTGGGCTGCTCCGTCCCCGGGGGCCTGACCCATCCGCAGGATGGTCAGCTGCTCTCTCTGCTGTCAACTGCGCTGCATTACAGCACCCTGCCCACCCCACATCTATGAGGCCCTTGAGGGAGGTCTGTGTGAAGTTAATGTCTGTATTCCCAGGGCCCGGTAGAGAGCTTGACAGGGAGGAGTTAGTAAAGGTTTGCTGAGCGAACCTCCGCAGCTTTCTATCAGGGAGAAAAAGCAAGCCAGGGCATGTGTGTGTTCACATGCTCCTCTTTAAAGTAATGAAGTGATGAGGGCCAACTGAGGCGACTGACTGGTGAGCAGGATACTCTGGGGAGTTCTCTGTCCCTCAAACCACACAGCAATCGTCAGCTAAGCCGGCCCAGATGCCTTCCACAGTATTCCTGACAGCCTCTGCCGAGACCCTCTAGTGACGGCAGCTTCTTGGCCGCACTGTGATAGATCAGAAAACGCAGGAGAGGCAGAGTCACTAAATAACCCAAGTTTAAGTCCCAGATCTGCCACCTGCTAACTCTGTGATCACTGGCAGCCTGAGACTCCCTGTATGTAAAACGGGAAGGATGCGGATCCTGCCCAGGCCTCTGTCACAGGATGGGGGCAAGGACCCAACAAGGCAGGACTTGTGAAAGTTCTTTCCAAGCATGTAAAGTTACAGAGATGTTCTTCACTGTCTTCATTACTTCACAAGGTGGTCTCTTGCTGACAGCGCTGGGACGGCTCTTCTTTATGTGAGGCCACCCTGGCACTGAAGTTCTGTCTGTTCACAGGAGGTCATTTAATTTTTTTCCCAGGGGGAAGAGGGGCAAGGTATTTCTGTCCTGTGATTCTCAGGACAGGAATACAAGATAAATGGATATGCAGATAAAATCACTGTCCTAAGTCCTTTAAAAAAAAAAAAAAAAAAGCAGTAGAGTTTATCCAAGTCTTAGGAAGAACAATTTACCCATACCAAATAAAATGATATGATGTTTTAATTTATTAAACTACCTGGTTAGAGTCACAGATGGATAAGGGTAGGGGCAAGCTTCTCGAGGGAAAGGAGACACCAGACCGAGCACCCACTGCCCATCCTTCCCACCCTTGAGGGCGGGGGTAGTAAACAGCACACACCCCACAATGACTTGATGGATCTGTTGGTTGGTCTAAAGGTCAAAACCTACATTCCCGGTACTCTTTGCAAGGCATGGGGGGAGTAGCAGGGGCCTTAACCCCCAGAGACTGGGCACGGTGAGAACTGCCAGATGTGCTCTACCATGGCCGCCAGGAAGGTCCAGTGTGGTGATGAGGCCTGGTGGGTTAGAGAACCTTTGGACTTCATGCCTGGTTTCCACCAGTGACTCAAGAATCTCCTCTTGGAGAGCTGGTTATACCTTTCAGGGCAATTCTTTTAAGGTCCTAGTAGAGTTGATAGAAATGGTGAAAAATCGCCAAATCCTAGCACCAAGTGTATTTGAGACATAATTTTATGAGATTCCCCAATTTACTAATAAGAGAACAGAGGCCACAGTGGTTAAGTAACTTGCCCAAGATCATATCGCTATGAAGTGGCAGAGCGATGACTTGCACCCGGGTAGGTTTATTTGTTTATTTGGCTGTGCCGGGTCTTAGTTGTGGCATGAGGGATTTTTAGTTGTGGCATGCATGCAGGATCTAGTTCCCTGACCAGGGATCAAACCCAGGTCCCCTACATAGGGAGCGTGGAGTCTTAACCACGGGACCACCAGGGAAGTCCCGCCTGCACCTGGTTAGGTTTAATGCCAAAGTTTTTAACCCCTGTGCCTGCTTGGGGTTCCAACGCCACAGACCCAACTGCCTCAGGCTACCTCCCTAAGAGGACTTATTCCACAGACTGTCAGGCAGCCGTGGCCCTGAGACAGGGCTGGGGCATGGCAAACCTCTGAGGTTCCTTCATCCAGCTGGCCCTGCTAATCCCCAGATTTCACAGCCAGACAAGAGACTGCTAAGGGCTGAAAAAGTGGCTCAGCTGCCCCAGGAAGTAGGAAAACCTGAGCTGACGTGGCCTTCGGACCAGATTGGGAAGGAGCGTGCTTCAGAGGCTGGGCAATCGCACCTGACCACTTGATAACTAATAACACCAAAGTGTCAGGAATAGGGACTCCTGACCACTCCACTCCTCTCTAAGTGGCACTTCTGTGACCACACAATGCTTTAAAAAAGAGTTATCCCAGGCCATCCACCAGTGACTCAAGGCTCAGACAAAGCATGGTCCTACTCTGTGACTTATGTTCCCTTTGTAACACGAAGGAATAACCAGACACTAATTTTTTAGGCTTTTGTTTTTTTAAATGCCACTTACTTGGAACATGAAACTGATATGAACACAAAACTGATAAAAATGGAAGAGCCCCAGACTACCTGCTACCGGGCTTTCCCCTCCCTCCACCTGGGTCAGGACCAGAGTCAGCCTGGCAACACCAGGCCTAGATGACCTGGCAGCCCCATCAGCGCTGACCTTTTGAGGCCTCTCCGAGCTACACGTCATCACGCTCACCCTTGTCACTCTGGACTCACTTCCTCTTCCCGGTCTCATCCTATGAGCCTCCTGACTGGGCCCGGCTGTCCCATCAGGTCCCAGTACTGACCTGCTGCCTGTACTGGCCGTGCGGGCTGCCCGAGGCTTCCGCAGAAAAACAGGCATGGGGATAACGGAGCAGAAGCACGGTGGGTGACAGGAGGTGTTCCCAAACCTGGGACAATCTTGGAAAGCCACGAGAAGGATGTTTGAAACTGGTGTCCTTCCTTAGCCTAAGGTGCACACGCTCAGCTTGCCAGCAACATGGCTTTCCACGTGAAACGGTCAATTTCCCAAGAAAGTGAAGTTATGATTTAATTGTTGGCACTGAATCCTCACCATAGCTCCTTTAGAGACTGACAATCTATGAGTTTCAGGCCCTGAGGTCCCATGGGTTTGAGGCATCACAACCAATGTTTCCTCTGCCACTTTTTTTTTTTTTTTGCGGTACGCGGGCCTCTCACTGTTGTGGCCTCTCCCGTTGAGGAGCACAGGCTCCGGACACGCAGGCTCAGCGGCCATGGCTCACGGGCCCAGCCGCTCCGCGGCATGTGGGATCTTCCCGGACCGGGGCACGAACCCGTGTCCCCTGCATCGGCAGGCGGACTCTCAACCACTGCGCCACCAGGGAAGCCCCTCTGCCACTTTTTTAGGTTCGGTTTTTAGGTTTGCACAGCCATGATGTATGTGCAACAAAACAAGGACTGGGAATCTGAGCAGAGACTAGCACTCCCATCACATGAACAGGAACGCTCTGACATGCACGGGCCTGTACACTTGCGGCTGTGCTGCATACAGACCAAGCGGGAGGGAACATAAAGGGAAACCAGCTACAGACAAGACTGAAAATCCGACTCTGTCCTCACGGCCTGGCCGCAGATGTTCCACTGAGCAGGGGGAGAGCCTAATAAGAGACGCTCGAGAGTGTGCTCAGTGGCCTTCCTGGTCACACCCCATCTCCTGATCACCCTGCCATCTGACCCCTTCCGGCACAGTCACCCACCCCAGCACCTCCCAGGGAAAACTCACAACTCCTCCTCACTGCAGAATGGAGTCTCGGCACCCCAGCCGGGCCTTCCCGCCTCCACCCACTTCCCACCCTGCCAACCGGGGACCCGGACCCAGGGGTCTCCCCGCCTCCTCTCCACAGAGGTTATGGAGAGTGGGGTTCTGAACCCAGTGCTACTACTACCTGCCTGAGAAGCCTTGGGAAAACTCTCTCCCATCTAAGCCTCAGTCTCTAATCTCAGAACGGGGATGACAGCGTGTGTGTGGGATGCTGGGGAGAGGAAGTGCTGGCACACGTTAACCGCACGCCATGGTAGCTAATATTACCGCATGTTGCAAAATCCCATTGAGCGCCCTCCTGACCAAAGCCAGCCTACAATAAGCTCTAAAACTCAGCAATTCCTGTGATAATCAACAGCTATTATTTTAAAAATCTCACATACTGTACAAAAGTCTTGTACTGAGGAGTAATCTCTGTCCATCACGTGTCTTAGGCCTCTGACCAGGTGAGAGTCACTGGGGACAGTGTCTAAGGGGGCTGGTGACAGAAGACCTGAGGGGTTTAGCCCCTCACAACCTCCATCAGAAATGTATGGACAGGGCCTTCCCTGGCGGTCCAGTGCTTAAGACTCCGTGCTCCCAATGCAGGGGGCCCAGGTTCGATCCCTGGTTGGGGAACTAGATCCCGCATGCGTGCCGCAACTAAAGACCCCGCACGCCACAACTAAGACCTGGTGCGGCCAACATAAATATTAAAAAAAGAGAAATGTACAGACATTCCAGGTGAAACAACATGCTTGCTATGCAAATACAGCTTCAAGAGAAATCCGTCACAACACGGAGCCACCGGCTCTGAACTCTCCTATTTTGAATCGGTGGGGAGCCCACTAGCAGTGACCTTTGTTTCCAGTCCTTTCTAAGCCTTCACAAGGCAGAGCACAATCTTAGGCATAGATTTCTTTGTCAGAGACGTGCTGAATGCCCTGAACGTGCTTTTATTTCAGTTGAATTAACCTTTCAAAAATTTAAAACCACACAAAACCCTCACCTCGTTGAAAGCACAGGGAACATGTGAGTCCTGCTCCAATAACTCCTCCCCCCAAACTACATGCCACCTGAACTATTTAACTTCAAAACAAAAGTTTTAAAGACATCCCTTGCCTCCATTTTGAGAATTCTATTTAAAGTAAAAGCTATCTTTGGAGAAATGTCTATTTAGGTCTTCTGCCCATTTTTGGACTGGGTTGTTGGTTTTTTTGTTATTGAGCTGCATGAGCTGCTTGTAAATTTTGGAGATTAATCCTTTGTCGGTTGCTTCATTTGCAAATATTTTCTCCCATTCTGAGGGTTGTCTTTTGGTCTTGTTTATGGTTTCCTTTGCTGGGCAAAAGCTTTTAAGTCTCATTCGGTCCCATTTGTTAATTTTTGTTTTTATTTCCATTTCTCTAGGAGTAGGGTCAAAAAGGATCTAGACATTTCTCCAAAGAAGATATACAGACTGCCAACAAACACATGAAAGAATGCTCAACATCATTAATCATTAGAGAAATGCAAATCAAAACTACAATGAGATATCATCTCACACCGGTCACAATGGCCATCATCAAAAAATCTAGAAACAATAAATGCTGGAGAGGGTGTGGAGAAAAGGGAACACTCTTGCACTGCTGGTGGGAATGTGAATTGGTACAGCCACTATGGAAAACAGTATGGAGGTTCCTTAAAACTACAAATAGAACGACCATATGACCCAGCAATCCCACTACTGGGCATATACCATGAGAAAACCATAATTCAAAAAGAGTCATGTACCAAAATGTTCATTGCAGCTCTATTCACAATAGCCAGAAGATGGAAGCAACCTAAGTGTCCATCATTGGATGAATGGATAAAGAAGATGTGGCACATATATACAATGGAATATTACTCAGCCATAAAAGGAAATGAAATTGAGTTATTTGTAGCGAGGTGGATGGACCTAGAGTCTGTCATACAGAGTAAAGTAAGTCAGAAAGAGAAAAACAAATACTGTATGCTAACACATATATATGGAATCTAAGGGAAAAAAAAAAAGGTCATGAAGAACCTAGGGGTAAGGCAGGAATAAAGACACAGACCTACTAGAGAATGGACTTGAGGATATGGGGAGGGGGAAGGGTAAGCTGTGACAAAGCGAGAGAGTGGCATGGACATATATACACTACCAAATGTACAACAGATAGCTAGTGGGAAGCAGCCGCATGGCACAGGGAGATCAGCTCGGTGCTTTGTGACCACCTAGAGGGGTGGGATAGGGAGGGTGGGAGGGAGGGAGACGCAAGAGGGAAGAGATATGGGAACATATGTATATGTATAACTGATTTACTTTGTTATAAAGCAGAAACTAACACACCATTGTAAAGCAATTATACTCCAATAAACATGTTAAAAAAAATAAAAGCTATCCAAAAAAATCATTCCACGATTAAGCAAACACGATCACGATCCATTTTTCAGTCTCCCACTGTTCAAAAGTAGGAGTTTACTGGTAATTACTTCTTCATTCCTGTCTACATCAATCCCTCTCACCCAATAAGCACTCTCTAAGTATCTGTACCAGGTTATTGAAAACTATCCTTGCATTCCCTCAACAAATTTCTGTGTGAAAAGCTAAAGCCTTCAGTTTCATATTCTAATGAAGGAAGTAAGATAATAAATAAGAAAAAGATGGTAAAATAGGGCAAAGTACCAGAGTGATGGGGGAGGAGCTACTGAACTTAAAAGAGGTAACAGGAAAGGCCCCTCTCAGGTAGTGATATTTAAGCTGAGATGTGAATGACAAGTAGGGACAGTTGTGCAAATACCAGGGGAAGATCAGTGTGGGCAGACAACATAGCTGGTACAGAGGCCCGAGGGAGGAGGAAACTAGCTTGGCTTCTGCCCTTCCACACAGTGTGGCTGGAACGGAGAAGGAGCGAGTAGAGGGGGATGGAGACGGAGGGGAAGGCAGGGCTTTATCAGCAGGGAAGCTGCTGGCGAGCTTTAAGCAATGGAGTACCATGACCTGATTTTCATTTTTAGAAGGAAATGGAAGTGGGAGAAGCTGCTGCAGCTGTGCAGGTGAGAGATGGTGGGCTGTGGACTCCAGGGGCAGCAGCAGACGAGAGACAAGTTGATGGGTTGGGAGCAGGTTTCAGAGAGTCTTTTCCACAACTCAGTTGTTTCTCGTTGTGTTTCATGAAACAGGGCAAAGACTGAAAATATTTCAACAGAAATACTAAGACACTGGACTTCCCTGGCAGTCCAGTGGCTAGGACTTCCACTGCAGGGGATGCAGGTTCGATCACTGGTCGGGGAACTGAGATCCTGCATGCCAAGGAAAAAAGAAAAATACTAAGACACCACCAGGGCCATGAGCCAAAGGGAGTGGGAGCCCCACGAGAGGAGGTTCCTGCCTCGTCTTTCCCGTTCTACCCCAGGGCCTGGAACACAGAACTAGTCAATCAATATCTGCTGAATTAACGAATCAGCAGTTTGTAGATTTAGGGAAGATTTCATAAAAAGATGAAATTGGGTTAAGTCAGCAGTCCTCTTCCCAGTGCAAGCATCAAATAAAAGGGCAGATTATCCTTTTGAATGAACAAGTGCAGCTGCTCCGATGTCACCCAGAGAGGCAGAAATTTGCCGAGAGAGTCTTACCAGGAATAGAGGGAGAATCAAGATATAAAAGCACATAAAACAAATTCCTACATTCATTCGAGAACTGTTTCCTGGGCACCTGCTGTGTGTCCAGCAACGCTCTATCCCTGAGAGGGGAGGGAGGGTGAAGGAAGATTCAGGCACATCTCAGGTCTCTCCAACAGTCAGGAACAGAGCACACAGACGAACAAAACTACAGGATGAGAGTCAGGACTGGTAAATCAGTGTGCAAGGAGTCTGGAGCCGTGATGTAGGATTTTATAGTTGGTTTTTTTTGAAAAATTTTTTTTTATACAGCAGGTTCTTATTAGTTATCCACTTAATACATACATACACTTAATACATATTAGTGTATATGTGTCAATCCCAATTCATCCCCCCCCCCAACCCCCCGCCACCGCCGATTCCCCCCTTGGTGTCTATACGTTCGTTCTCTACGTCTGCGTCTCTATTTCTCCCCTGCAAATCAGTTCAACTATACCATTTTTCTAGGTTCCACATGTATGCGTTAATATACATTTGTTTTTCTCTTTCTGACTTACTTCACTCTGTATGACAGTCTCTAGGTCCATCCACGTCTCTACAAATGACCCAATTTCGTTCCTTTCTATGGCTGAGTAATATTCCATTGTACCTAGGTACCACATCTTCTTCATCCATTTGTCTGTCGATGGGCATTTAGGTTGCTTCGGTTTTTCCCTACTTCAGCTCACTGTTCTTATCAAGACCCTCTTGAACCCTGGTTCCCTCGAGCAGCTGCTGATGAGCTTGGAGTGTGAAGGGCTGCGCTGTGGTCCCAGCTCCACTCGTCAGCAGCCGAGTGCCCTGGGGCAAGGGCACTTTACCGGAGGCTCAGCTTAGTTACCTATAAAATGGGGACCACAATTCCTGTCCTGCTCCCTCACAAAGAAAGAGAGAGGGTCAGATACAACAGTAGGTGTGCCAGTGTTTTGTAACTGTGAGTGCTACATAAATAAATGTGTTATTCTTTTTTTTATTATAAATTTATTTAATGAATGAATGAATTTATTTTTGGCTGCGTTGGGTCTTCATTGCTGTGCGCGGACTTTCTCTAGTTGTGGCGAGCGGGGGCTGCTCTTCGTTGTGGTGCGCGGGCTTCTCATTGCGGTGGCTTCTCTTGTTGCGGAGCACGGGCTCTAGGCACGTGGGCTTCAGTAGTTGTGGCACGCAGGCTCAGTAGTTGTGGCTCGCGGGCTCTAGAGCGCAGGCTCAGTAGTTGTGGTGCACGGACTTAGCTGCTCCACGGCATGTGGGATCTTCCAGGACCAGGGCTCGAACCGCTGTCCCCTGCATTAGCAGGCAGATTCTTAACCACTGCGTCACCAGGGAAGCCCCAATAGTGCTAGTCTTAACAACAAAAGAAATGATCCTTTTCTACTTTGTGCTATCTGAGATCTTGATAAAGCAGGAATTTTAAGTATTCATTCAGGTCAGATAATTAGATGATCCATAAATGCAATTTACTACCCAGGTGACCAAGAGAATTCAGATAAACACCCAAAATTGTGGGAATTCAGGGCTGAAAGGACATGGAAGTCAAATTAGTCAAACCCCACTCCTGGGTAAGCTACCTAAGATGCTTATATCCTCCACAAGCACTCATTTCTGTCAAAGTATAAATTTCAAAAAGCTAAAAACATAACTCTCTCACAAATATATAGTATGCATGTATTAACTAAGTCCTTAATGAGGGAACCGGCAGGATGGCAAAGCTGGTTCAAAGGTGGTGGAAAATAAGAATGCTGTAATAATCTTGCCAAATTAGATACAAAACTGGTTAATATCCTACAGAGCAATTAAACTGTAACTTTTGAGGTTATCTCTTCTACTAAGCAGAAATCATTTAGATCTCTACTGGACAGAAAAAGATCACCTGTCACTTATCAATTTTTCACAAGTTAAAATCTAACTTTACAAAAGTAAGTCAACTCCAAGAATATCAGATACCCCTTAGACAGGCTTGCTAGACAACGCTCTTGAGTGACACTGGAAGGGCACATAATAATCAATTTGCCTTTTCTCCAAGTTTTAGGTAATTTTCCTAAAATATCTAAACCTAGCTTATTATCCATTCCAATGAACTGGTTGGAAAGGATGAGAAGTTCTTTCCTATCTGGTCCATTTTTTGCTTCTGCCTCATTTATATCCTCTTAATTTGTAAAAAGAAATCCTTCAAATAATTGAAGTCAATTCTAAATTACTGCTTTGTCTTCCTAGGTCAAATCATCTGAAATCTGGGGGGGCCCTGTTTTCCAGAATTTCCAGCCTTCAGTGCTTCTCTGAATTCTCTCCAGCTATCACACTTGTGAGTCTCTTAAAGACAAAAAGGGAACATCTGATTCACAGGCACTGATTCACAGAGCCCCCTCCCCCAGGCTCTGGCTATTCTGAGGCAGTTACCATAATTAACTCTCATTTCCTAACTTCACAAAACCACCCCTATCACTCCTTCCTTTCCAATATAACCGTGCTCGGAAGTCACAAACCAAACCCACTACAGAGAGGCACAGATAAGCCCACCCACACTAAATGCACAATTAATATGAAGTCAAAGAAGAATCTAATGAAGCGGAGAATGTCTCGTTCACATCTGTACCTTCCAGAGGCCAGGAAATCAGAATGAAAAAACAAACAGGTCAAGTAAGTAAACGCTCTAAAGAACTGAAAGAACGAATGGATTCCAAAGGCTTTGACATGTTACGTGTCTCTTCAGAGGCTAAGTAAGGAAGGGAATTTCCTGGGACTAGTCCAGAGGGAGCCTTCAGAAATGGAGACCGGCTTAGTCCGCTTGGGTTGTGGCGTAACGGACCCCGTGGCTTATAAACAACTTATTTCTTACAGTTCTGGGGGCTGGAGGTCTGAGATCAGAGTGCCAGCATGGTCAGGCGAGGACCCTCTTCCAGGTCACAGACCTCTCACTGGGTCCTCACACAGTGGAAAGAACCAGGGAGCCCTGCGGGGTCTCTCTCACAAGAGAACTAATCCCACTTCTGAGGGCTCCACCCTCGTAACACAATCACCCAAAGGCCCCACACCTCCTAACACCATCACATAGGGATTACAACATGTGAATTTTGGGGGGACACGAACATTCACATCATAGCAACGACCAAATGAATGAACACTGTGGGAACTTCTAGCACCTACTGGCAAGGCAGGGATGAAGATATTTGATTTTGAAGCCAGGGAATTAAAGGAGGGGTATAAATGCATACATGTAAAATCAACCCACACAGGTCTGAAGGCACCTATGCTGCCCTCAAAGCCAGCGGTCCTCCCTAAGGTCTGAAGTCTAGGCACCAATCCAGGCCATGCAAGCTCTTCCTAATCTGCAAGCACTAAAAAGGAAAACCTTCATTTCACACATGTTCTGAGAGCAGAGATAATGACAAAGAAATTACATGAATATATGCCTAAGAGAGGTGTAATGTGAAAAGTCCTGCTTTAAGATAAATGTATTTTTTTCCCTCTAAAAGCTAGTTTTTCTTTCTCATATTTTACTTTATTTATTTATTTGTTTGTTTGTTTATTTATTTATTTGGTGGTACGCGAGCCTCTCACCGTTGTGGCCTCTCCCGTTGCGGAGCACAGGCTCCGGACGCGCAGGCTCAGCGGCCACGGCTCACGGGCCCAGCCGCTCCGCGGCATGTGGGATCGTCCCGGACCGGGGCACGAACCCGCGTCCCCTGCATCGGCAGGCGGACTCTCAACCACTGCGCCACCAGGGAAGCCCCTCTTTCTCACATTTTATTTCTGATAATCAGGCTTTCTCTATTTCTGATCTCTTACTAAAATGTACAGGGTAGTGTTTTTCCTCATCCAAAATAGCACTGCTTCTTAGTTTCCAAAAAAGTTCCATTTGCATGAATCTTACAATGGTGTTTATATTCCTTCTTACAAAAAGCTCTGACACCCAGCATATAACCCTGGTGTTTAAATTAACAGGTATGAGGACAAACTGATTAAAGACCTTCCTGTGGATTGCTAGTGCTAAGCTGGGATTTGTTAGGTAGCTGACTAAATTTGGAACTGCGGTTCTTTTTTAAAAGATGTATTCTTGCTAACATGAAAAAAATAAGCATTTTCTAAGCCTCACTCTCAAACCATTCAACTCTCCTGTGATACTACCTTCCATGGGCTCACAGTAAATACTGAATAAAAGAAAGAAAAAGAGGGCAGAAGGGACACAGGCACTGAATGAAGCAAACCTTGAGAGCCACTGTACGACGTCAGAAGAACATGGATTTTGAAGGATTTCATAGTTTTCACTGATAATGAGAAGTGGCCTAAGAAAAATGTCACTCCGATCCTCCCACTTTGACCAAAGACAGAGAAAACCACAGCCCCCTGTTTAGGGTCACAGAACTACTGTCAGAGCTGGAATTAGAACTGAAGTCTTCTGATTTCCAATTTAAGTGCTTTTCCTGTACATCAGTGGCTCTCAAAAATGGGGTCCTTCGCTAGCTGTGTGAGCATTACTTGGGAGCTTGTCAAAGAGGAAAATCCTCAGCCCTGTCCCCAGACGAAGTGCATCAGAGACTCTGGGAGGACGGAACCCAGCAAGCTGTGTGTTTTAACAAGCTCTCCAGGGGAGTCTGATGCATGGTCAAGATGGAGAAATACTGACCGCTCTAACACCTGTGATTCTCAGCTTGGGGGGATTCTGTCCTCTTAATCACTACAGAACAAGTTAAAACCCAAAGGGCACGAAGACGTTAATTCTTGCATAACTTGAAACAGCGAAACACTGGAAATAAACTAAATGTCCTCAATGAGGGATTGCTCAAATAAAGTACATATACAAAGAGTCTTTATAAGTATAGACCTACGTTAACTGCCTAGACGTTACTACTGTTGAGTAAAAACATTAGAGGATTATTACAAACTGTGAATTATTGTATGATACACACTTCCAGAAATCAAACAATAAGACAAGTTATAGAAAGGCCTATAGTGTATTCTCACTTATGCCCCATCATATACAGGCACACCAGAGATACTGCGGGTTCAGCTCCAGATCACCACAATAATGCAATAGAATGAATCACACAAATGTTTTGATTTCCCAGTGAATATAAAAGTTCTATTTACACTACAGCTTATTAAGTGTGCAACAGCATTATGTCTAAAAAATGTACATACCTTGGTTAGAAAATACTTTATTACTAAAAAATGCTCACCATCACCTGAGCCTTCAGCGAGTCGTAGTAGGAACATCAAAGATCACTCACAGATTACAAAACAAATAAAATAATAATAAAGTTTGAAATATTGCGAGAATTACCAAAACGTGGCACAGAGACACGAAGTGACTGAGCAAATGCTGTTGGAAAAACGGTGCCCACAGACTTGCAGGACGCAGGGTTGCCACGAACCTTCCACCTGTAATAAAAAAACGCAGTACCTGCGAAGCGCAGTAAAGCCAGGTCGGCCTGTACATCACATACAACACAGCGCAGTAGTTACAGACTAAGTCTTCAGATCACAGAGCTCACCACTAAGGAGCAAATTACTGCACTGCTGTCAACATCAGTTTCCTTCTGAGTAAAATGGGGTAACACTGTCATCTCATAGGGTTTTGGTGAGAATCAAATGATGCGATGCACATGGAGCCACTATGAAACAGCTCTTAAGCTGAGCTGTTTCATTATTACTGTGCTTTTATCTGTGTACATATGTGCATAAGGAGATGTTCGGAAGCATGTTAGCCAAAATGCTAACAACTGTTTATCTCCAGGGGACTGAATATGCCCTGGTCATCTGTACTTTATTTTTTGTACTTTCCCGTACTGCTGAATTTTTACAATGAATAGGTATGGTTTTTATAAAAACAACAACACTGCTTTGTATATACCCTCCCAACATACAGATAAGTGTACTATATGAACGTGCTCTCTATTCCAATAGAATTCACGTGATAGGCAATATCTCAAATTAGAAACAGAGCAAGCTGGGGAGCCTGAGACCCTGGGCCTGGAACACTGTTGAATGAATGAAGGAACAGATGAATTGAGAGGCAATAGAGGGCAGCAGTGCTGAGTTTTGGAGCCAAACAGCTGGATTCAAATACCAGTTCTGTCAATTTCTAGCTGTTAAGCTTGAACACTTCATTTTTAACCCCTCTGATCCTGCGTTTCCTCACCTATAAAATGGGATTGTACCAATTTATAAGACTATTATTATGTGGATTAAATGAGACAGTAAACGTGAAAGCAGTTTGCATTTAGTAAAAGTTCAATAAAAGAGTTCTTTCCCTCTAGTCTCAAGTTTGCTAATGACAAACTGTGTGACACTGGACAAGTTCTCAGTTTTTCACCTATAAAATGAATATAATATTCACCTACCCCTTGGGATGCTGTGATAATTATGTAAAAGCTTTTTGTATAGTATCAGGTACTATACAAATGGAAAAACTTACTATGATTATTATGGGAGTTTTTTGGTTCAATTTATTTTATAGCCTCTTGGCTCCAATAAACTAAACTTGGACAGCCTTTAAAATCTGAGAAACATGCAGATTTTATTAATTAGTAATAATTTACTGACCTTCATGAATGTTCCCAGAATAGCCTAATCCCTGTCTACCTGAAAATAAAGTCTGCCTTGATCTGGCTGGAATCACTGCCTCCCAAGAAACCCTGGTCTATTTCAGCCCGTTGCTAAAGACTGCACAGCACGGAACGAGGGAGGTGGCGTAAGTGCTGGCTGCTTGTGGTTTTGTTCTCCTGATGAGAAAGATGGGAATTCTTGCTTCTTCCCACCGTTTAAGAGGAAGTACTAACCCATCTGAGATGCCTCCAGCTGAAACCCTTACCTAATGGACACACCCACGCTCTCGCTGTGGAGCACCTCAGTGACAGCTGACATCTACAGAACCCTTTCAAAGCAGTTCTCCACACCGTCTTCTCCGGCCAAAGAATCATCTGCCATGGCGGGCAAGGCAGGGATTATTATGCTGACTTTAGAGGGGGGAACTATGGATCTAAGCGGTTAAAGTGCCCCTGACCAAAGTCAAGCCTTACACTGCCAGCCATGCTTGGTAACAGACAGGGAACTGCACACAGCGTTGCATATTTTGAGTATGTCGGCTCTCTCCCACGTGGTATAACATTGATTGTTCTCAATTAATGTCTCAATTTGACATCAACTCTCGACTTCAACTGGTCTACCTGACCATGGAGCACTGTCCAGCAAGAATCTCCAGCACGAAACCTCGCAAACCACTTTTGACATGTTTGATCAGTTGTCGCACCTTCTCCGTACACTGCTCAAATCTTTTTAGCATTTCAGTTGTGTTTTTACCTTTCTTAAAATAATAAAGCATAATATGCCGAAAATGTTGCTTTTTTTTCTTCCATCTTCAATACTAAAATGGCTACACAAAACTTTACCGATTTTGATAAGTTTTTTTAAAATGCATGCTGATATGACAGCTGTCACAATACAATCTAACAAAATTGTTTCAAATGAAGTTAAAGACAGCTAAGCGCTACTAGAGCCAGCTTATGGAAAAAACCGAAAGAACGTTTTGACCAACCCTGTACTTCGCTTTGGGAAACATGAGAGGGGAGGGAAAATAAAGCTGTGCCTTTAGCCCTGCTTAATCAGGGGCGGGGCCAGAGGCTGACACCAGGTAGCAGAGTCTGGAGTTTACTTACGTCAGGATCACTTTTCCCTAATGCGAACAACCGAGAAAGATATTTATGTTTATGCCTCCGGTTGACTTATTCTGCCCTAATTTTGCATGTCAGCACACTGTCCTCCTGGGTCTGAAAGATCCACAGGACCACAGGCTAGCATACCAGAAGCGTCCTTGGACATCACTTAGTTCAGTCTCCTTTCAAAAACAGATCGATGGTGACGATGGGGTTCAGAGGAGGGAAATGACTCACCAAGGCCGCCAGGGAGCTTGGGCGGCGCAGGCCCAGAACCCAGCTCTCCTGGATCCAGGCCCAACGCCCTCTTTACCGCCTTCCTCAAGCGACTGACCTCAGACCTATCTCCAGTGACAACAGCCCTACGCCACCCTCGCTCCCTATGCCCTCCGTATCCTAACCCTTTCCTCTCTCGGAATCGAAGTCATGCATCTTGGTAAGTGGACGCTCAGAATATACCACGTGCTCAACGTGGCAGTAAAACACCCCCATCTCCAGACCCTTACTACATAAGGGATGAGCCTACACGCTGATGAACAGATACAGGATGGCCATCAACCTGCCCTTTAGGCACGAACGGCAACTGACGAAAGAAACTGAACTGTCCTTTCCTTCTGCTTCTCAACTTCCTCAAAGCTTGAAATTCTCAACGAGAAGCCAGATAGCTACGTTAGCCATACGAGAAATGCTGAAGGAGCTACGCTCGGGCAAACAATTACATTTACAAGTGATTTAAAAAATGAATGCAATAGCAAACATGGGGAATATCGAGTACTAACTGAAGGCTAGGATCACAGATAAACAGAGTATCTGGAACTCCACCACTGAATTTTTGAGCAGTACAGGGCTGTGACTCCCGAGCTTGGGACCTGCTGGGGCCCATGCTTTCCAGCCAAAACGACAAGTCGCTTGTCTCTTTGTGCCTCAGGCTTTTCACCATGAAAAGAGAGCAGTAACAGCACCTACCTTCTGGGAGTACTGTGAAGATAAAACGAGACAGTTTATGTTAAGTGGTTAGAACAGTGATGGCATGTGAAGGGTACTCATTGATACAAGCTACTGCAATCCTTATCACTGAGTACATTAATTGAGAAACAGAGTTCAGATCTTCTTACCAAGCTGCACTTTTACATTTAATCACATTTTCACAAACTATAAAACAATTAAATTACTGCCCAGAGAAAGATGACTTCGAGAGAGAGTACTGGAAGAAACTAACTTTTAGTCTTAAGAAAGTTTTCTGAGCTTTGCTGATATCCTAGTACATGCTAGATGGTATTTTTTTTTTTTTTTTACAGTTAAAGCATGTATTCAATCGTTGTTCTTATGAAATTTTCACCAATTAGGCCCTCAGTAGTTATCACTTACTTTCCCAGGCAAATAACCAGCCTTGGTGGAAGGGAAAAGGGGTAAGACACAGGGCCCGCCACCGTATTTTCCCAATTCTTCACAATGCCCTCAGATCTCTGCCACCCAGCATCAATAATCAGGATGAGAGGCACCATGGGAAGTACACTGTTTCCAAAATGCTTGGTGAGTGAAGCCATCAGGAACAGAGGTAAAAAAGAATAAAACAGAAATGAGAGATTTATTATATGCTGTAGCAAGTTAATAATGAATGAGGGGCTTCCCTGATGGCGCAGTGGTTGAGAGTCCGCCTGCCGACGCAGGGGACACGGGTTCGTGCCCCGGTCTGGGAAGATCCCACATGCCACGGAGCGGCTAGGCCCGTGAGCCATGGCCGCTGAGCCTGCGCGTCCGGAGCCTGTGCTCTGCAACGGGAGAAGCCACAACAGTGAGAGGCCCGCGTACCGCAAAAAAAACAAAAAAAGAATGAGTAGATAGTCAAGTGACTTTCAACAAAGGTGCTATGACAACTCAATGGGGAATGGACAGTCTTTCCAACAAATGGTGCCAAAACAACTGAAGATCCATACGAAAAATATGAACTGAGACCCTTACTTCATACCATATAAAATGGATCACAGACTAAGTATAAAACTATAAACCTCTAGAAGAAAACATAAGGGAAAATCTCTCTAATCTTGAGTTAGGCAAAGAACAATCCATAGAAGAAAGTATTGGCAAGCTGGACTTCATCAAAATTAAAGATATATGTGCTTTAAGAAAAGATATATGTGCTGCTAAGAAAATGAAAGGGCAAGCTACAGACTGGGAGAAATCACATACCTGATAAATGCTTATATCCACACTGAGTAACAAAATCTCAAAACTCAACAATGAGAGAACAACCATAATATAAACTGAAAATAACCCATATAAATATACAACAATGAGGATTGGTTAGATAATCTAGCTACTTCCAGTCAATGAAATACTGGTGAGTTGTTAAAAAGTTTAAACTCATCAAAAAAAATAACATGAATTGACAGAAGGACAGAAGGATGGGTATATGGATTGAGAAGTGACAAAGCATATATAGTGAAATGGTGGTGGGAGTATAGATATTTACTGGATAATATGATTTTTCTAAGTCTGAAAATTTTCATAAGATGTTGAAAAAGGTTAAGCTCTAGAATACTTCATAACACAAATATGTCATCAAACATGATGTACTGGTAAATAAAAAAGATTACAAAGCTGTATGCATAGTACAAATCCACAATATATACATTTTTTTTAACGTGCGCCCGGTGGAAAAGGATACACAGCAGAAAGTTAACAGTGACTGTCAATGGATGATGGGATGACAACTGCTTTTCCTCTTATTTTTGCAGATCCGTCGTCTTCAAATTTTTCTATAATGATCAAATATTCTTATGATTTACAAAAAGAAGAGCCCCGGTGGCGCAGTGGTTGGGAGTCTGCCTGCCAACGCAGGGGACACGGGTTCGAGCCCTGGTCTGGAAAGATCCCACATGCCACGGAGCAACTAAGCCTGTGCACCACAACTACTGAACCTGCGCTCTACAGCCCGCGAGCCACAACTCCTGAGCCTGCGCTCTACAACTACTGAAGCCCACACCACGCCTAGAGCCCGTGCTCTGAAACAAGAGAAGCCACTGCAATGAGAAGCACACGCAACGCAACGAAGAGTAGCCCCTGCTCGCCGCAACTAGAGAAAGCCCGCGCGCAGCAACAAAGACCCAACGCAGCCCCCCAAAAAACAATAAATTAAATAAATTTATTTTTATAAAAGAGGTGCCTTAATAGCAGTGAAGCAATAAATAATTTCAGACAAGACTGATTAGAATTTACTTGATCACAACCTCGGTGACAGAAAACACTCCCTCCAAAAACCTTTAAAAGTCTTAAGCTTATTCAACATGCATTCAATGACTAATTCTTTCAGCCAGCTACTGCCTACTCGCTGAACTTTGTGCCCAATGCTGAAACTTATTAACAATTAGGGCTGCGCAACTTGAAATGTACATATCAGAAAGAGAGCTGATAAAACCCTGAATTCTGCACCAGTCACACCATATCCACATCTTAACTGGAGTCAACAATTTGTAAGAACCACTGACAAACCAGAACCTGTTGTACAAACCTCAAGTGAGCAATGTGTTAACCTGGGGCAAAGTCGAGGAAATGACTGTCATAGTCTAATAACCTGGGTGCCGTTTTGGATAATGCAGTACTTGGATCAACTAGTAGACATTTTAGAGAAGCAAACACCAGCTGAATATAAGAAGAAGAAGGAAGAGATACCCAGGGCTGGGTTAGTAACGTAACAACCCAGGGAGCACCTTACCACCAAAAGTATAAAAGCAGAAGCTGGGTAAATGCCGAACATAGATGATGGCTATGATTACATTCAAGAAGTATTAACTGAGTGCTTATGATGCAATCACGCAAGTTCCGTAATCTGTGCTGTCCAGCATGGTAGCCACATGGGGCTGCTGACCACTTAAAATTGGCATTATAATCAGGAGGTATCATGTGAAAGAACATGTGAGGGTAGGCTCCTTGTAATATGGAGAACAGAGGAAATTACTCTGAAGAGGGAGAGAGAGGCCAGTTCATGCAATACTTTGTAAACTAAGCTAAGGAGTCATAACTTTATCCAGAAAGACACAGAAATATCCTGAAGCAACTCAGGAAGAGAATATTAACTCAGATTTGAGTATTGACAATTTAACAAAATACAGGGGGGGCAGTTTAAGAGGTAGAGAACAAAAGCGGAATATAATTATGGTATTTTAATAATGATGAAGACCTATGTATGTCAGTATCACAGCTCTGAAGGGGACAAGAGAGTTTAAGGAAGAAGACACGATAATGATAACGATGCATCCACCTGGATCTGACTCCATCAAGCCTCTAGGTTTCTAGTTTGGACCCCAGTGCACAGCTCACTGAGATTGAGGATTTTGGAAGAAGAAAAGTCTGGGAAGGAGAGCAGTGTGTTCAGTTTTTTTTGTTTTTTTTTTTTTAACAGATTTATTTAGAAAGAGATTTTTTATTCCATAAAAACCACCCATTTAAAGCACGCAATTCAATGATTTTTTAGTATGTTCACAAGGTGGCACAACAATCACTGCAATCTAATTTTAGAATGTTTTCATCATCCCCCAAAGAAACCTTATACCCCTCAGCAGCCCCTCCCCATTCTTAGCCCTTAACCTCAGCCCTACTAATCTATTTCCCGTCTCTACGGATTTGCCTTTTCTTGACATTTCACATAAATGGAATCAAACAATATGTGGTCTTTTGTGATTGGCTTCTTTCTCTTAGCATAACGTTTTCAAGGTTCATCCATGTTGTATCAGTATGGGTACCTCATTCCTTTGTATTGCTGAATAATATCCCACTGTATGAAGAGCCCACATTTTATTTATCCATTTATCAGACATTTGGGTTGTTTTCACTGTTTGGCTACTATAAATAATGCTCCTATGAACATTCACGTATAAGTTTTGTATGGACGTATGTTGGATTTCTCTCGGGTATATGCCTCACAGGGGAAATGCCAAGACATATGGAAACTCTGTTTAATGTTTTGAAGGACTACCGAACTGTTTTCCAAAGCAACTGTACCCTTTTACATTCACCCCAGCCAATGTCTGAGGGCTCCAATGAGATCTACCCACAGAGCCACTTACCCAATGTGTGCAGAGCATCCACACCCTCACCAACATTTGTTATTATCTGTCCTTTTTATTCCAGTGAATGTGAAGTGGTATCTCATTGTGGTTTGGCTTGTACTTCCTCATGTCTAATGATGCTGAGTACCTTTTCATGTGCTTATTGGCCATCTGTACATCTTCATTGGAGAGGCGTCCATTTAAATCATTCGCCCATTTTTAAAGTCAGTTTTCTTTTTATTATTGAGTTGTAAGAGCTCTTTGCATATTTTAGGTATAAGTCCCTTAGCAGACATATAACGTGCAGATACTTTCTCCCATTCTGTGAATTGTCTTCTCACTTTCTTGATAGTATAGTTTGCAGCACACACGTTTCTACTTTAGATGAAATCCAATTTATTTTTTTCTTTTATTGATACCATTTGTGTTTCGGTGTTATGTCTAAAAACTCACTGCCTAACCCAAGGCCATGAAGATTTACTCATATTTTCTCCTACAAGAGACTAAAGTTTTGGCTTCCACGTTTAAGTTCATTATCTGTTTTGAGTTCTTTTGTAGATGGAGGTAGGTAGGTAGGTTCAACTTCATTCTTCTGTATGTTGATATTCAGTTGTCCCAGCATTTGCTGAAAAGACTATTTTTCCCATTGAATTGTCTCGGCATCTTTGTCAAAAATCAATCGCTCATAAAATAGTGGTAGTGAGTCTAGTTTTAGACACGCTGAACTTGAGGTACCTGTGCTCTGTCTTCTTGGGAATAAGCTACATGTGTGGATAACCATGTCTTCTACTCACAGCCCAGGAATCAATGAACTCGGTGGAAGTCCGTGGACGATTACCCATCTGTGTGATTCACAGTCGCTGCCTCATTACCCACCGATGTGGACACTCTGAGGCACATCACTCCTTGCTCTCGTGAAGGGACCCGTTGGTTCTCTTTCTAGCACTGCTCTTCTATTTGGGACTCTTCTCTGATTCAGTGTATTGCTAACACTTCTATTTTGCACAGTGACACAAGACGAGGAGAGCGTTTTCCTTCTTCCTAGGAAGGGAAGTCCCTAAAGCTGATCAGTTAGAAATCTCAGCTGGTAGAAGAACGTAGCGTCAATGGGTATATTTGATTTTCATCTCTTCATAGGCACCGAGGCTCCAAGGTGTGGTGTTTCTATTTTGTATAAAGGGCTTCAAACGTGTGCCAGGCCCAACAGTTTTCTGTGTTCAGGCAAATGTTAGAGTTTAAATTTTTAAATTGCTAATGACTTCAGTGGGTCAGAGCTCAGTGAAAGGAAAGCCCTCTAAAGGGCCACTAATTAGAGATAAATCATGAATAACTTGAAGAACCGGAGACATTAAACTAAATTAATGAGAGACTTTCTGAAGACTATTGTTTTCAAGCAACTGAAAAGCCAACTGGACGAAAGAATAAACCAGTAAAAAGAAGTGTAAAAGAACGAAAACAGAAGATAAAAGAGCCTAGCCTAGCCCACTGCAAATGCAAAAACATAAATTAAAAAAATTGTGTTGTCCATACCTCTTTTCTGGCACTTTCAACTCAGATGCCTCACGCTCCCCTTCTTGGCTACATACTACTACCCAAGGTCCAACTTTCACTCGCCCTATCCCGAGTACCACTGTCTTGCATATGGTAGGTACTCAATATCTATCTTTCAAGTAAAAATTTAAGCAGGTATGACGTGAAAATAGATAAATAAGCAGTAGTCGTGTATTTATAATACAGAGAAGTCTATACTTCTTTTTTAAAAAATTCACATTTATTATAGTAAATTTAAAATTCTAAAGTATTTTTAAAGTATTCACATTTAGGGAATTCACTGGAGGTCCAGTGGTCAGAACTTGGCGCTTTCAGTGCTGGGGCCTGGGTTCAATCCCTGGTCGTGGAACTAAGATCCCACAAGCCATGTGGCTCAGACAAAAAAAAACAAAAAAAAAACAAAAAAAAAACTATTCACATTTACTGAAATTATGTTTACATTAAGTACTTAACACCACCTTTATTGTGTAAAATAACTTCCACATGTGTTTACATTGCCTAAACCAATCACCATGTACACGTCTCTCAAAGATAAAAATAATAAGGTCAATATATTGACTTCCAGGGGCTCTTCTAGTTCTGAGATCTAAAAGCCTGTGATCATCATTCCAATTTCTCTTCTGTCCCTACCTCAAAGCTACATAGCAGGGGATTAAGCAAAGATGATTAGAACCATGCAAATACGCCCAAGGACAACTGGCAGTCACACTTGTTCACACGTGCCCTCCACTGAAATACTATAAACACTCTTGTCTGGAGTCTGAGTCAGCCTCTAAGCTGAGATGGCCATGGTGAACAAGAAAAGGTAAAACACAACTTATTTCCTTAAATATGCTAATCATAGTTCTTTTAAAATCCAAGTCGATCATTTTATTATGTCTGTCCTTACTGTCTATGTTTTCCCTTGGTTTTCGGATAAGTCTTATCTTCTCATATATCTGATAATTTTTGATCGAGTGCCAGTCACTGTATATGAAAACTGTATAGGGCTTCCCTGGTGGCGCAGTGGTTAAGAATCCGCCTGCCAGTGCAGGGGACATGGGTCCGATCCCTGGCCTGGGAAGATCCCACGACCGAAGAGCAATGAAGCCCGTGCACCACAACTACTGAGCCTGAGCTCTAGAGCCCGTGCTCTGCAACAAGAGAAGCCACGACAATAAGAGGCCTGCGCACCACAACGAAGAGTAGCCCCTGCTTGCCTCAACTAGAGAAAGCCCATGCGCAGCAACGAAGACCCAACACAGCCAAAAGTAAAAACAAATAAATTTATTATTAAAAATAAAAACTGTATAGGTAATTTACGGCTCCTCTAGGATTTGCTTTTGTTTCTAACGCGCAGGTAGGTAGGTCAGGGTACAAACCACTCCGGGTCACCTTAATCTAGTTAGATATTGAGATGATTCAAAGCAGTACTCCAGTTCCTGAGAAGGCCAGTCTATGCCTAAGTTCACCCTTACTCCTACGCAGAGCCCTTATGAAAACTGGGGCGTTTACTAGGGCTCCTCGTCCCTGGCAAGGGTGCAAATACCAACTTTTTTTTTTTAATCTCCCCTGTCCCATGAATCTCCCGAAAGCTCTAACCAGCTTCTCAGTTGACAATTTCAGCAATGACAACTGCGTCAAAGGAAGAACTGGTGCCCAATGTCGGGCTTACCTGACAACCCTCTACCAAATCTTGGCTCTGCAAATCCTTTCTGCCTTGCACCTCTCCTATGCCTTCAAACTGATTCGTTCTTCCCCCCTTTGGTGTCTATTTGTATTTATTTATTTCAACACCTTTATTGGAGTATAATTGCTTTACAATGGTGTGCTAGTTTCTGCTTTGTAACAAAGTAAATCAGTTATACATATGCATATGTTCCCATATGTCTTCCCTCTTGCATCTCCCTCCCTCGCACCCTCCCTACCCCAACCCTCTAGGTGGTCACAAAGTACCGAGCTGATCTCCCTGGGCTATGCAGCTGCTTCCCATTAGCTATCTATTTTACTTTTGGTAGTGTATATATGTCCATGCCACTCTCTCACAGCTCTTACCCTTCCCCCTCCCCATATCCTCAAGTCCGTTCTCTAGTAGGTCTGTGCCTTTATTCCCGACTTGCCCCTAGGTTCTTCGTGACCATTTTTTTTTTTTTTTTTTAGATTCCATATATGTACTAGCATACAGTATTTGTTTTTCTCTTTCTGACTTACTTCACTCTGTATGATAGACTCTAGGTCCATACACCTCACTACAAATAACTCAATTTCATTTCTTTTTATGGCTGAGTAATATTCCATTGTATATATGTGCCACATCTTCTTTATCCATTCATCTGTCGATGGACACTTAGGTTGCATCCATGTCCTGGCTATTGTAAATAGAGCTGCAATGAACATTTTGGTACATGACTCTTTTTGAATTATGGTTTTCTCAGGGTATATGCCCCGTAGTGGAATTGCTGGGTTGTATGGTAGTTCTGTTTTTAGTATTTTGAGGAACCTCCATGCTGTTCTTCATAGTGGCTGTACCAATTTACATTTCCACCAACAGTGCAAGAGGGTTCCCTTTTTTCCACACCCTCTCCGGCATTTACTGTTTGTAGATTTTTTGATGATGGCCATTCTGACTGGTGTGAGGTGATACCTCATTGTAGTTTTGATTTGCATTTCCCTAATGATTAGTGATGTTGGTCATCCTTTCATGTTTGTTGACAATCTGTATATCTTCTTTGGAGAAATGTGTGCTTAGATCTTCTGCCCATTTTTGGATTGGGTTGTTTTTCTTTTTTGATATTGAACTAGATCAGCTCCTTGTAAATCGTGCAGATTAATCCTTTGTCAGTTGCTTCATTTGCAAATATTTTCTCCCATTCAGAGGGTTGTCTTTTCATCTTGTTTGTGGTTTCCTTTGCTGTGCAAAAGCTTTTAAGTTTCATTAGGTCCCATTTGCTTATTTTTGTTTTTATTTCCGTTTCTCTGGGAGGTGGGACAAAAAGGATCTTGCTGTGATTTATGTCACAGAGTGTTCTGCCTATGTTTTCCTCTAAGAGTTTTATAGTGTCTGGCCTTACATTTAGGTCTTTAATCCATTTTGAGTTTATTTTTGTGTTTGGTGTTAGGGAGTGTTCTAATTTCATACTTTTACATGTACCTGTCCAGTTTTCCCAGCACCACTTATTGAAGAGGATGTCTTTCCTCCACTGTATATTCTTGCCTCCTTTATCAAAGATAAGGTGACCATATGTGCACGGGTTTATCTCTGGGCTTTCTATCCTGTTCCACTGATCTATATTTCTGTTCTCGTGCCAGTACCATACTGTCTTGATTACTGTAGCTTTGTAGTATAGCCTGAAGTCAGGGAGCCTGATTCCTCCAGCACCGTTTTTCTTTCTCGAGATTGCTTTGGCTACTCAGGGTCTTTTGTGTTTCCACACAAATTGTGAAATTTTTTTTTTTTTTTTTTTGCAGTACGCAGGCCTCTCACTGTTGTGGGCTCTCCCGTTGCGGAGCACAGGCTCCAGACGCGCAGGCTCAGCGGCCATGGCTCACGGGCCCAGCCGCTCCGCGGCATGTGGGATCTTCCCGGACCGGGGCACGAACCTGCGTCCCCAGCATTGGCAGGCGGACTCTCAACCACTGCACCACCAGGGAAGCCCAAATTGTGAAATTTTTTGTTCTAGTTCTGTGAAAAATGCCAGTGGTAGTTTGATAGGGATTGCATTGAATCTGTAGATTGCTTTGGGTAGTAGAGTCATTTTCACAATGTTGATTCTTCCAATCCAAGAAAATGGTACATGTCTCCGTCTATTTGTATCATGTTTCATTTCTTTCAACAGTGTCTTATAATTTTCTGAATATAGGTCTTCTGTCTCCTTAGGTAGGTTTATTCCAAGTTATTTTATTCTTTTGGTTGCAATGGTAAATGGGAGTGTTTTCTTAATTTCACTTTCAGAGTTTTCATCATTAGTGTATAGGAATGCTAGAGATTTCTGTGCATTAATTTTGTATCCTGCTACTTTACCAAATTCCTTGATTAGCTCTAGTAGTTTTCTGGTAGCATCTTTAGGATTTTCTACATATAGTATCATGTCACCTGCAAACAGTGACAGCTTTACTTCTTCTTTTCCGATTTGGAGTCCTGTTTCTTTTTCTTCTCCGATTGCTGTGGCTAAAACTTCCAAAACTATGTTGAATAATAGTGGTGAGAGTTGGCAACCTTGTCTTGTTCCTGATCTTAGTGGAAATGCTTCCAGTTTTTCACCATTGAGGACGATGTTGGCTGTGGGTTTGTCATACATGGCCTTTCTTATGTTGAGGAAAGTTCCCTCTATGCCTACTTTCTGGAGGGTTTTTATCATAAATGGGTGTTGAATTTTGTCGAAAGCTTTCTTTGCATCTATTGAGATGATCATATGGTTTTTCTCCTTCAAATTTGTTAGTATGGTTTATCACATTGATTGATTTGCATATATTGAAGAATCCTTGCATTCCTGGGATAAACCCCACTTGATCATGGTGGATGATCCTTTTAATGTGCTGTTGGATTCTGTTTGCTAGTATTTTGTTGAGGATTTTTGTATCTATGTTCATCAGTGATATTGGCCTGTAGTTTTCTTTCTTTGTGACATCTTTGTCTGGTTTTGGTATCAGGGTGATGGTGGCCTTGTAGAATGAGTTTGGGAGTGTTCCTCCCTCTGCTATATTTTGAGTTTAGAGTTTGAGAAGGATAGGCGTTAGCTCTTCTCTAAATGTTTGATAGAATTTGCCTGTGAAGCCATCTGGTCCTGGGCTTTTGTTTGTTGGAAGATTTTTAATCACAGTGTCAATTTCAGTGCTTGTGACTGGTCTGTTCATATTTTCTATTTCTTCCTGGTTCAGTCTTGGAAGGTTGTGCACTTCTAGGAATTTGTCCATTTCTTCCAGGTTGTCCATTTTATTGGCATAGACTTGTAGTAATCTCTCATGATCCTTTGTATTTCTGCAGTGTCAGTTGTTACTTCTCCTGTTCCATTTCTAATTCTATTGATTTGAGTCTTCTCCCTTTTTTTCTTGATGAGTCTGGCTAATGGTTTACCAATTTTTTATCTTCTCAAAGAACCAGGTTTTAGTTTTATTGATCTTTGTTATACTTTCCTTCATTTCTTTTTCATTTATTTCTGATCTGATACTTATGATTTCTTTCCTTCTGCGAACTTTGGGGTTTTTTTGTTCCTCTTTCTCTAATTGCTTTAGGTGTAAGGTTAGGTTGTTTGAGATGTTTCTTGTTTCTTAAAGTAGGATTGTATTGCTATAAACTTCCCTCTTAGAACTGCTTTTGCTGCATCCCATAGGTTTTGGATCGTCGTGTTTTCACTGTCATTTCTTTCTAGGTATGGTTTGATTTCCTCTTTGATTTCCTCACTGATCTCTTGGTTATTAAGTTGCGTACTGTTTAGCCTCCATGTGTTTGTATTTTTTATAGATTTTTTCCTGTAATTGATATCTAGTCTCATAGCGTTGTGGTCAGAAAAGAGACGTGATACGA
The DNA here is from genome assembly GCF_963924675.1 of Phocoena phocoena. NCBI lineage: Eukaryota > Metazoa > Chordata > Mammalia > Artiodactyla > Phocoenidae > Phocoena > Phocoena phocoena. The sequence continues at coordinate 4,754,965 of NC_089220.1, forward strand.
TTTCAATTTTCTTAAATTTACAAAGGCTTGATTTGTGACCCAAGATATGATCTATCCTGGAGAATGTTCCATGAGCACTTGAGAACGTGTATTCTGTTGGTTTTGGATGGAATGTCCTATAAATATCAATTATGTCCATCTTGTTTAATGTATCATTTAAAGCTTGTGTTTCCTTATTTATTTTCATTTTGGATGATCTGTCCATTGGTGAAAGTGGGGTGTTAAAGTCCCCTACTATGATTGTGTTACTGTTGATTTCCCCTTTTATGGCTGTTAGCATTTGCCTTATGTATTGAGGTGCTCCTATGTTGGGTGCATAAATATTTACAATTGTTATATCTTCTTGGATCGATCCCTTGATCATTATGTAGTGTCCTTCTTTGTCTCTTGTAATAGTCTTTATTTTAAAGTCTATTTTGTCTGATAAGAGAATTGCTACTCCAGCTTTCTTTTGATTTCCACTTGCATGGAATATCTTTTTCCATCCCCTCGCTTTCAGTATGTATGTGTCCCTAGGTCTGAAGTGGGTCTCTTGTAGACAGCATATATATGGGTCTTGTTTTTGTGTCCATTCAGCCAATCTGTGTCTTTTGGTTGGGATGTTATTTTTCACCTTTTCACCTTTTCTTGCTCTTAATAGGACTAAAACACTGCCAGAAGCAGAACCCCCCAATCCAGTACAACTTAACGTGTTTCAAACGGAACCAAATGGCAACTTTCTAACATAAATCACTCATAATTTAATTCAAGTGTTCTCTAGTTGGTCTCTACAACTTCTGCTGTTCTGAAGTTTGAGTTTTTCCCAGGTGACTAAGCAGTTTAGGGGATGAAGCAACGTGGAGTGTGAGAAAACAGAGATTAGGCATTACTGCTGACTAACAGAAAACCATAAAGCCCGAATTCAAACACAGCATTAAGCAAAAGTAATGTCATCACGCACTGTCATCTAAAATCTCACACGCTTACGGCTGGAGGCATGGAGCTCCCTTCAAAGAATGAGACAGCTGAAAACTCCTAGGCACAGAGCCTGACACACCACGGATACACAAGGAATGGCAGGCCCTGGTGCCCCTGCTCCTCCTTTCCTGTCTCTCCCTGACCCCTACCTAGAGGTGGGCTGACACTGAAGGCAGGCTGAAATTTCAGCATAGTCCAGCTGCCTCACTACGAAGTCTCAGGCTCATTCCCAAGTTTTTGCTGTACTGAATAGGAGGAGCTAGGGTCGAGGTCATAAAAATGAACGCACGAATCAAGAGAGCAAATGCTCTTGCCTACTTCTGCCTATAACTAAAGAGGAAACCATGGGTGAAGAAGAGTGCAAAATAAGACCAGAACTGCGAGACAGGAAATCTGAGCTTCATGCCCCTAATACCTCACTGCCTGTGAGGCCTAGGCAAGTGGCCTCTGGAGTCTGTGCCCATTTTCTCATCTGAGAAATAGGGGGCTCATTCATTAGTCAACAAACACTTATTGAGCACTTACTACATTCCAAAAAACCAGCCCCAGTCTTGAAACTCAGGACTAGATCAGCAGTTCTTAACTGTGGCTGCACATTTAAATAACCTGGAGATTTCAAATGAAACAACAACAAAACACCTCATCGCAGATTAATGGACTCTCTAAGGTAGGGCCCGGGCATCAGGTGGAGGGTGGGGAAGAGGGCCTTTTCAACTGTTGCTGATGCCCAGTGAGGGTTAAAAACCACTGGACTTAGAGAATTTCTAAGCTTCTGAATCTAACTTTCTATGGTTTGACAAATGAGTATTTTTTACAGGTCAAAACCCTCCAAAATAAACCAGTTTCATCAATACTTTGGAGGGAGAGTGACAGAGGGGGTGCTTCGACTGTGATGACAATCCTAGCCCGAGGGGTCACATTGCCTGTAAGTGTCCTCCAGCCTCACAGATGCCTCCTTGGATTCATATTCAAAAGCCACACATGTCATGTTATAAGTGAGAATTCTCCCCGAGGGGCAGACAGATGCCTGACTCATGCCATTCTGGATTTGTTCCCTTGGATTAAAGCACTGTTTGGTCATTCATGATTTTTGTCATATCTGTTTAACGTGAGTGCTATCAATTAATCTTTTTCTTTAAAATCAACTCACTAGAGCAGTAAGAGAGTATTAGCCCTACTAAATATTAAAACACACTATAGAACCTCTTTAATCAAAAGTGAGGTATTGACACATGAATAAATGCAGACCAATGGAACATAATAGAAAATCCAGAAATAGGTTAAATTAATTAAATATGACAAAGGACAGAATCTCAAAACACTGGGAGAAAATGGAATTTTAAAATAATTAATTAATTAATTTGGTTGTGCTGGGTCTTAGCTGCAGCAGGGGGCTCCTCAGTTGTGGCTCGCTGGCTCCCTAGTTGTAGCACATGGGCTCCTTAATTCCGGCAGGCAGGCTCCTTAGTTGTGGCACGTGGGCTCCTTAGTTGTGGCATGTGCGAACTCTTATTTGCGGCATGCGTGTGGGATCTAGTTCCCTGACCAGGGATTGAACCTGGACACCCTGCATTGGGAGTGTGGAGTCTTACCCACTGCACCACCAGGGAAGTCCCAGAAAATGAAATTTTTAATAAGGGGTATTGGGATAACTGAAAAACCAGACAGAAAAGGTTAAAATTGGATCTAGCTCTCATACCATATATTTAATTCCAAATGGATCAAAGATTTAAAACATAGGTGAATTCAAGCTGGTATCACAGAAAACTTTCGAGCCATGACTGAAAATCAAGAAGCAGTGAGTAAAAAAAAATTTCAAAAAAGAGAAGTAATCCCCACAAAATCAGGTACATTACGCACCTAGTCTGCATCATTTCAGCCCCTCCTGCCTTGTCTGTTTCTTTTTCTGGCCACCCCTGGGGCAACCAGTTCTGCCCAGGCTCTGGCCTGTGTCCAGTCCCTGCTGCGGCCCCAGGGGGCTGCCACGTGAGCCCTCTCAGTACCCACTGAGAACATCACCATGTACGGGGGCAATTAATGCCCCATGGAGCAATCCTTTGCCAAATGGAGACAGTAGCTAATGGATATAGGCTTCTCCCTTCGGCCCCCACAAATATCAATCCTGTGCTCTCCTCCAAACACCCAGGAGCCTTCATCTCGGGTACAGTTTTCTGGGGAACCCAGTTACAATACCACTAATTTGATACACTGATTTTCTTCTAATACACAAAAATAAATACTTAATTATTAAAATTTAAAAAGCGCTCAGCAGAAGAAGCATGACTCCCTCCTCCTTAAGTGTGAGCTACGAATAGTGACCGTCTTGAAAAGAAGACAGTATGAAAAGGGGAACAGAAGAGTAACTTTACAATGATGAAACCTGACAAACACTGCTTCAGCCAGGTGGTCAAGGTCAACGTGCACAGTGATAAATCACACTGCAGTATGTACCCTCTGTAACATGGAATGGAATGTCACTTTATCTCTGTGATCTTCCTGCCTGAAACTTAACAACCCCAGGCTAACCATGAGAAAAACATGAAATAAATTCCAACAGAAGGGCATCCTACAATATACCTAACAAGTACTCCTCAAAATAGTCAAGAGCTTCAAAAATTAAAGACAGTCTGAAAAACCACAGCAGAGGGGTCTAAGGAGATTTAACAACTAAATGTAATGTGGTATCCTGGATCAGATCTTGGAACAGAAAAAGGACATTAGGTAAAAACAAGCAAACTTGAATATACTATGCACTTCAGCTAATAATATTGTATCAATATTAGTTTACTAAGTATAACAAAGGTACCACGTAAGATATTAATAACAGGGGAAACTATATATGTGGAGAGTGTATGGGAACTCTGTACTATCTGCTCAACTTTTCCATAACTCTAAAATTGTTTTAAAATATAAAGTCTATTAACAAAAACAGGAAAAAAAAAGATTTAGGAAAAGCATTCCTCCAGCCCTGGCAATGGGGCCTGGGATCTGCGTTTTGGAAGGACATACACACAGGGATTCCTGTGCACGTTAAAGTTCGAGAAACATCGGGGACATCGAGAGTTACAGCACAATGTCCTTACAAAGAAAATTCAGGAAAAAAAATCCATCCACACATCAATAAACAAATCCTGTCTCCCGGTAGTGGTACGGAAACACCAGATGAAAGCACTGTCACCCAGTAATTCATTAACTCATTAAGCACATAATGAAAGAGTTTTCATCTTGGATGCCAGCTTCACTCATTTGGGAGCTGCCCTGAATGTGGTACTGGAAGGACCCATGACAAGGCAGAATGAATGTCATGATTTACTACCCATTTTACGTACAAGTGGCAGCATCAATACTCATTAAGCATCTACCAATTGCCAGGCACAGCGCTAGGCTCTAGGGACCCAACAGAGATGGAAACTAACATAATCCTTTATGAAGTATAGGAGGAAAAAGATAAGTAATTATAAATATAAAAAGTAACAGAGGGACTTTCCTGGCGGTTCAGTGGTTAAGACTCCGTGCTTCCAATGCAGGGGACATGGGTTTGATCCCTGGTCAGGGAGCTAGGATCCCACATGCCACGCAGTGTGGCCAAAAATAAAATAAAATAAAACAAAATAACAGAATAGGAAATATGGAATGCCACAGAGGCAAATAATCGGGAAGGGCCATCAGCCAGGGCCGGAGTCAAGGACCGCCTCCCTGAGGAAGTGACATTTAAGCTAAGATTTGAAGGCTAAGAACTTAGCAAGGTGAAGAGGAAAAGGAAGTAGCTGAACTCTGGTCAAACTCATGAATTAGTCCATCAGACCTTTTCTTACTTAAGGATCCTTTGGAGAAGAATGAAGAAGACAAGATCAGAGCAATCGACACAGCTCCACAGAGAGAGCCCAGAGAGGAGGGCAGCACCCACAGAGTGTTTAAGGTGCTGGAAGCTTTACAGAGGGGCCCAGGGCAGATATACGACAAGGGGGAAGGACTGGAGAAGGTGAGTAAGAGGCTTCCAAAACCAAGCCCTTGTAAGGGACGTTGCCCATTTCCGCTAAGACACTCAGAAAACGTGTCACATTGGCTCCCACTGCCCTTTCTGCCACCACCTCCATGACTTTCACAACTAACTGCTCAACTGCAGTAACTATTTCTTAATCTAAATTTCCTGGTACAATGATCTCCTCTACCCCAAAATAACATGCCTCCTGTTTTGTCTTTATTTCAGTAGTTCTATTTTGTCTCTTTTACAGAGAATGGCCCTGAATCATTTTTAGAAGTTGAAGCATCAATAGCAACTGTGGTTTCTAAACCAAAAAATTATCACAGATGGTAGAGAACGTATATAGCAATCTGACAAAAGGGCAGAATATCTGAAATCAGAATTGTCCCAGATCTTCCCGGGTTCATCTCCTGCACAGACATAACAAATTGAGGTGGGGGAAGTAAACAGCTAACCTTTACTGAACACCGTAAGCCGAGAACTTTCTATGTATTCTCATTTGATCCTCACAAAACCCCGAGAAAGAAGTAGGGTTATCCTCATTTATATGTGAGAGAAGTGTCAGTTCATAAAGGTTAAGTAATTTGCTCAAAGTCAGTCAGCTGGTAAGGAGTGGCTCTGGGGCAGAATCCAGGTCTATTAGACTCTAAAACCCAGGCTGTTTAGAATACAAGGGACAAATGTGGCCTAACTCAATATTATAAAAAAGAAAAAGGTCATTCACATTCCTACGTTAAGTCCAAACCCAGAAGCAGAAGATGCCTTTCCCACAGCCTTAAAGACAAAGACAGACAATCCATCTTCACAGTAGCTATAGAGGACTTGAGAACAGGGCTCCCCCCACTGGCAAGCAGATGCAACCACACCATTTACTTCTGATTCCTCTCCTAGGCCTTTGCTTTTTGGGAGGGGAACCTCCAATTTAAGACCAGGAATAAAGTTCCTTTCATTAACTTTATCTTTCTCTCTTCTTTACTTAAAATTTATCAACAGCCTTTGGTTCCAGTAATAATACTATGTTGCTAACTTATCTTAAGGAAATAATCAGAGACATACCCTAAGATTTATGTACAGACATGATCATCGTATTATTTACAATGATGAAATCCTAAAAACAAAGCTAACTGCCCCAAACTTGGGGTACTGGTAAATAAATTATGGTATATCATCTGATAGACTATTATGCAGCTATTTTAAATGTTTTCAAAGAACATTTAACGAAGGGGAAATGCATATATGTTGAATGTAAAATGCCCAACACGAATACACAGTATAGTATCAATTTTGTGAAAATGTTACACTTACACGTGAAAAAGGTAAAGAGACTATACCCCATGTTTAATGGGTTATCCCTAAACAGCGGGATCAATGCTGATTTTTATTGTCTTCTTTATACTTTCTCTGTTTTCAAATTCTCCACATTCAATATATACTACATTTAAACCAGAAAAATAAAAACTGCCACTAGAAGTCATTTCTATGAGGTCTTCTCCTTGCAGGCTAAGAAAGAGAAAAAGCTGTTTGCTGAGGGGACCACTGTCCTTCCCACCCCACCCTGACGTCAGCTGGAGGTGCTCTTGTCTAAGTTATCGTCACACTATTAAGGCAGTTACGATATTCACTCAACTCAGACTCACCAAGCCTATAGTCTTCCACAAGGTTCAAACCTGGGTAGTATATAGATTACCTTTACAGGGAAAAAAATCTTCATGTGAAACAATGCCGATATATTTTCATGTAGCTTATTTATGTGCAATTATAAAACTAAGTTTAAATTTCTTATGTTTATGTAACTAGATACAAACAAAACTACCAACCCAGCAAAATTCAAAAGGACATTAATAAAAAGATGATGTTGCTCATATTAAAAATCACCACCCACAAGGTAAATATAGTAACAGTACAGGTCGAAAAACAGAACCGAAGAGAGTCGAAGGTACACACACAGAAGCGCCACAACCCCACAGCTGGTCTCCCGAACACAACTTCCAAAGATTCCTGGAGGAATGCTCCCCTGTCCCTATCCTGCAGCAATAAGCTCTGAGATGTACTTGTGTTAGCTAGTGCTGGCTAACTGTGGTGTGTGAAGACTGTGTCTGTGCTTGGGTATCTCATGCTGTACCCTGCAGAACTCCAAATTGATAAAGTGCCCTTGGCCCAGATGAGGTAGTGCCCTGGCACATAACCAGACCTGTGAGATGGTAGGCTGGCCATGCCTTACACACACAAGGCTGGCCCTGGCGGGGGCAGGCAAGCTCTCTGAAGATTGGAGGTGATCCTGCTTCAGATGTTACCACGCAGCCCTGGAGAGGATTTTGGAATCTGCAGGTTTGTTCTGCCATCCAACTTAGAAAACATTCCTGATACCTCCGCCATATATCTACTAAAATAATCAAGTGTCTGATCAGCAATTTTGAAGAAAAATGTAATTTTGATCTTTACCTCATATTCCAGACAATTTGAAGGATGAACTTTTGTGAAATTTTACATATAAAAAACAACTTAATACTTACCGAACTACTAGACAAATGCTAAAACATAAGAAATGATGGAAAAATCACAAAGAAAATGACTTGGTAACATAAAAATCTTAAACTTCTATATATCAAATCTTTAAAAGATAAAAGGCAGAGGGGGAAAACGTTCACAGAAGAGAACCTTCCCAACAGATAAATCACTAAAGTATATAAGCAGAAATATATTTTATACTGTGTATGTGGGCATCTTTGTTTTTAAGTAGAAAAATGATGCAGAAAGGGATTTAGTAAATTTCTGTAAATCTTTTAGGGACAGAGACTATTTGGGGGAGGGGAGGTTTGGCCCCTTCTACCTCCTTATCACCAAATCCAGTATCAGGCAACGGTAAGGCCTCGAAAAATGATTTCTGAATGAGATATGAGAATACATAACGTCTCTTAGGAAAAGGGAAATAAGAATTCAGGCAATAGTCTGGAAAATTAAGAAAAACTCAGACACATCCTTAATTATCCAAGTCAGCAAAACAGTGACTTGGATAATTCACCATGTCCACATAGTTTAGCAAAACTAAACCATGTGGACATGTGCCTCAAATGTTCAGTTTATTTGTTAGAATGCATCTCTAGCTCTATGCCTTTCTGAGACATTCCTGAAAAGCATCTGTTTAGAGGCTCCATTTCAGACCATTTTCAAAACGTCATATCTATGTACTCCCATGAGATTATCTAACAAGAAAAATGTGTCATTTTCGTTAAAAAAATTCAGAATGAACAAAAAAGAAAGTATTTTTCACAGATGAGCCGCATTGCTTATAAATATGCAAATCAAATGAATTGACAACAGAGGTGATGATGAACAGACCACCTCGACTCATTCAGGTCCATTTGCAAAAGCCATGTACCTCAAGAGGTACATGTAAATATACACGTATAGATGTTTAACTACAAACAGTCTGCAACACAGAACCATGTTAAACTGTTAGCAGCGTTTTAAAAAAAAATCTGTGTAAAGAAAAAGGGTAACTGAATGACTCATTTTGGAAAAAGTATTTAAAAACTTTCATTTCTATATCCATGCCTTGTCATTTGATCCCCCAAAATGGGATCTGAGAATACTATCATGTCATTATTGATCAAAAAATGAAATGTTCTATTCAAGTGGGCCAAGAGAGGGGTAATTTTTATCAAATAAACAATTAAGGAAATCAAGACAGGAGAAAGAAATGAATATTAAAAGAAGAGAGGAAAGCACCTGCTTCCAAAATCCTTTGCTTTACGTAATGATCTGCCATTTTTTCAATTAATTACATATTAAGAGGAAATAAAATAAAGATTTATTCTTAAAGTTATCTTGATTCTAAGTGCATTTCACAAACTGAAATGATCTAAAACAGTTATAACACAAAAAAATTGGTGGTGTTATTCCCCACAGCTTCTGTAACCAGGTAGCCTGAGTCTCCTCTGAAATTGAATATTGACTCAAACTGCTCCTAACATGCATACATCAGGGACTTTTACTTCCAGTAAACATGAACTTAGTACATCAGAACAATCCTCCAGTTGAAAAGCAGGGAAAAAAACAGAATAAATATCTGCTTGGAGGCCTGGAGGAAGAAGGGCTATCAGAGGCTCAGGGAGGTGAGCTCAGTATTTGGGGCTACTTTTCCCTGGAGATGTCTGCCAACTTTGAAGGGAATCCTAAAAGTTTGGCTTTAGGTTGGAGGGTAAAGGTGCTGGTGAAGAGCTGAACATAAGCACTAAAGGTGAACAGAACAGGCTGGCTCTCATAAAGGACTGGAGCTCAGCTTGGAAACAGCCCAATTCCTTGAGACTACACTGAAGTGACCCCAGATTATAAGTGCCCCATTTGTCTGACAAAAGCAAATGTGAATTATCTCTGGAAGAGAAAAACATCTTCTTAGGCCTCAAATTATTTCTACAAACAATTCTGCAAATATGATGTCCAGCATGGAATTAAAAAACAAAAACAACTAGGCACAAAAGGAGATAAGACAATATGAATGAAAACCAAGAGAAACAGATGTTGGAAATGACTCACAAATACTGCCATAATTGGACAAACATTAAGATAATCATACATACTATATTCAAGGAGCTAAAAGACAATATTGATAATTTTGGCAGACAGCTGGAAACCATAAAAAAAAGCAAATGGAAATTAAAGTATCAAAAAATATATAATAACTGAAATTAAAAAGTCAATTGATAGGAAAGATAAGTGAGGAGATAACCAGAATGAAGGGCAAAGAGACAACAGAAAACACAGAAGGAAGGTTAAGAAAACACAGAAGGAAGATACAGTGAAATAGCCTAACATGTATAATGGTAGCCCCAGAAGGAAAGGTGAGGGAGAATGGGACAGAAGCAATATTTGAAGTCCTAAGGGCTCATGACTTCCAAAACTAATGAGAGACATAAAGCCAAAGACTCAAGAAGCCCTAAGTTATAAGTTATAAAAAAAAAAAAAAATCCATACTAAGGACAGCACAGAAAAAACTGCTGAAAACCAAACACAGAGAACATTTTAAAAGCAGCCAGAGAAAAACACGACTTTCAAAGAACGACAGACAAGTTACTTCTCAACAGAAACAATCCAAGTCAGAGACAATGCGGTATCTTTAAAGTGCTAAAAGAAAGCAACGGTAAACCAAGAATTCTGTAACTACTGAAAAGACCCTTCTAAAATGGAGGAAAATGTTCTAAAATTAGATTGTGGTAAGGGTTTCATAACTCTGTGAAAATACTAAAAACCGCCAAACTGCATACTCTAAATGGGTAAATTTTATGGTATGTGAATTATATCTCAATCAATCTGTTTTTTTTTCAAATGAAGGATAAATAATGACATTTGCAAACAAACACTGTAAGAATCTGTCACCAGCAGACCTGCACGAGGAATTCTAAAGGGTATTCCTCAGATGGAAAGAAATGATCCCAAATGGAAGACTGGAAGATGACAAAGGTGGCACTGCAGAACTATGGGGAAAAGATGACCTTTCTGATAGACAGTACTGAATAAATGGTTCTGCTAAATATAAAATTTGACCGCTTTTCCACAAGTTACACAAAAGTCACAAGTGGACTGTAGATCTTAATTTGAAAGGCAGAACAGTAAGATTTTTAGAAGATGTCATAGGAAACTATCTTCTTGACTTTGGAATAGAACTCCTACAAATTAGGAAGAAAAAGGCATGTAAATCTCAAAAGAAAACGCTTTTGAACAGGCACTTCACAAAAGAGGATACCAAACAAATATGAAAAGATGTTCAACCTCATCAGTCAGCAAGAAACTGCAATCTGAACACACAATGGGATACCCCACCAGGATGGCTGTGCACTCACCAGGATGGCTAAAATGTAAGTGTTGACAAGGACATGGAGCACGAGGACTCTCATACATTTGCTGGTAGGAGTGTAAATTGGTACAAACACTTTGGAAACTTGGTGTTATCTCCTAAAGTTGAAGATATGGGTATCTTTTGACCTAGAAGTTCCACTGCTAGGTATATACCCAACAGAAATGCACGTACCAGATGTATAAGAATATTCAAAACAGCATTATTATTAATAGTCTAAAGCTAGAAACAGTTCAAATGTCTACCAATACCAGAATAGCTAAATTGTAGTATTTCATACAATGGAATACTATAGATTAATAAAAATGAACAACGGTTACGACATAATGGATGAATCTCAGAAGCACGTTGAGTGAAAAAGCCGGACACAAAAGAATATATATTTCATTAGTATTTCGTTTATATAAAGATCACAAAACAGTCAAAATGAAACGACAGACACTATAGTTCTTATGGGATATGTGTTTGGAAGGTAAAATCACACAGACAAAAGGCAAGGACGTGATTATCCCCAAAAAGTCAGGATTGGGTTACCTCTGGAGAGAGAATTCCGAGCTCCTGGGTGCTGGCAATGTTTTTTCTCGAACTGGTAACCACCAGTCCCCATGGCTGGGTGATAAACCAATAAGTGGTACATTGCGGGTCTTGCACTTGACCGGCGTGCAAGAAGAAAGGAGATGGGAACAAGAAAAAGGGAGCTGAAGCCGGCAAGGAGCTCCAGGTGGAAGGAAACGACCACTTAACGTGTAAGCCCCAGAGCGCTGGCACAGGGAGGCTTCGAGCAAGGGTACAGAACCCCGGGGAGGGAGGCCGGAGGGGCTCCGGGCCGGGAGCGGCCACACCTGCCGCGCGGTCGCCCTCCCCGCGCGGCCCCCAGCCCCCACGTGTGCCTCCCGCGAGCTGCAAAGGCCGGCACACCCCGCTGCTTCCAGAAGGCCGCCCACCCCGACTCCCCCAGACCCTCTCACGGTCCCCCACACCCCCACGGTGCTACCGAAGCCCGCCCAGCGCTCCGGACGCCGCCCGCCCGACCTCCCCACGCCCAGGCGCCCGCCGACTCACCTCATTGTCGCTGCCGGGGCGGGCGCGCGGGGCCGGGGGCGCGGCGCGGGGCGCGGGGCGTTAGCGGGGCAGCCGGCCCCGGGCGCGGCGGCTCCGCGTCTCGCTGGGCTGCGGGGGGCAGCGAGAGCTCATCTTCTCGGGGCTGCCGTCCGGGCCGCTAGCTGCGGGGACGGGCTGCGGCGGCGGCGCCTGACAGCTGGGCCCCGGCCCCTGCCATCTTGGCGGGCGCGTGCCCGGGCCGCCGTGTGCGCACGCCGCCGGGAGGAGGGGAGTGGAGGGGAGGGGGCGAGCGTCGCCCGGGTCCCTCCGGCCGGGGGAGCGTGCGCCCGCCCGAGACTGGGGACGCGGTCCCCGGGCGGGCGCGGGCGGCTGCGAGGCCGCCGACGGAGAGGCAAGAGGGCGCGCGGGCAAAGTCAGCCCGCGAGTCGAAACTGAGGGGAGAGCGCGCGCGGCGGCCCAAACCCGACACAAAAGGCGCGGAGCCCCGCCGCCCGCGCCTCCAGGAGAGCTGAGCCGGGGTCTGCGAAGGGCGGGGCGGAACCTTGGGGGGCGGGTCGTGAGGGCCCAGCCGGGCCGCAAGGGGCGGGGCTTCGAAGATAGGGTGCTCAGTAAGGGGCGGGGAGGAGCTCCGAGGGCTGGGTGGGACTGGCGGATGTGAGAGGGGCGGGGCTTAGGAGAAAGCGCGATCCGTGAGGGGCGGGGCCGAGGAGGGCAGGGCCCAAAGTGGGCGGGGCGCTGGCGCGGCACGTGGAGCGCTGTGTCCCCCCTCCCGCGCGGGGTGCCTCTCTCAACTACAAAGGCAGCTGAGCGCGCCGGCGTCCGTGCGACTTGGCGGGAGGAGTCCACCTTCCCCGGCCCTGCGGTGTGCCCAGCCTGCCCCGAGGCAGTGAGCAACCCCCTCTCTTTGTAAATAAAGAGCCAAGGCTGGGACGGGGAGTCGTATCTTTGAGGCAATATCAACAGTTGAAGGATCTCCCAGTCCAAAAAAGCCCCACCTGGCGCCTGCAAACCACACCTTGTGAAAAATCACATCGACTGCGCGAGGTCGTCCAGGTTTTCTCTGGTTGTTAAATCCCCACCCTTCCTAAAGGTTAGCCATCCTCATAGCTGGCTGGAAACCCTAAACCCTCTGAGTCTCACTTCTCACTTCTAATTAGACACAGTTCGTCATGCTTTCTCAGTATCGCTACTAATGCTCCCATTCCCCTCTATCAGAGCAACAATGGAATCGTATCTACCTTTTTAAAAATTGCCTATGAGCAAGAGCACATCAAGCGTTAAGTGGTTTCTGGCATATAGTAGGAGGGCAGCGAAGGGTCGCTATTCTACTCCTGGCCCAGAGTGAGAAGAGTGGTTTTGCCCAAGATACAGGAAGTGGTGGAGTCAGTTCTCAAGCCAAGGTTTTTCTGACTCAAAATCCCAGTGCCCATCCATTCTTTTTTTTTTTTTTTGCTGTACGTAGGCCTCTCACTGTTGTGGTCTCTCCCGTTGCGGAGCACAGGCTCTGGACGCGCAGGCTCAGCGGCCATGGCTCACGGGCCCAACCACTCCGCGGCATGCGGGATGCTCCCGGACCGGGGCACGAACCCGCGTCCCCTGCATCGTCAGGCGGACTCTCAACCACTGCGCCCCCAGGGAAGCCCCATTCTTATTTTAAAAAAATAAATTTATTTTCAGTTGCCTTGGGTCTTCATTGCTGCACGCAGGCTTTCTCTAGTTGTGGCGAGCAGGGGCTACTCTTTGTTGCGGTGCACGTGCTTCTCATTGCTTGCTGCGGAGCACAGGCTCCAGGGTGCGCAGGCTTCAGTAGTTGTGGCTCGTGGGCTGAGTTGCTCTGAGGAATGTAGGATCTTCCTGGACCAGAGCTCGAAACCATGTTCCCTGCATTGGCAGGCGGATTCTTAACCACTGCACCACCAGGGAAGTCCCCCATCCATTCTTGTTTGCTGCAGTTGTTCATCATTCTTACACGTTGCCGACTGATCTCCCTTCGTCACCATCCACTTGTCCTCAGAGTTCTTTAGCGATTGGCTGTCACATCTCCACTTTCCTTCCCCGATTTCTTTGAGCTAGAGTCTTCAAACTCAAAAGGGCACCTTGGTCCTCTAACAGTCCTGTTAGCAGCCCCAGAGGATTTCAGCCCCTCCTAACCTTATCTGTCCCTCTCTTTCCAGGGTCAAGATCGGTCTCTTTGCTACAGAAGAGACTTGTTAGACCCTAAAAATTACTGAAATGGACAAGCCCCAGGTTACTTGGAGATGTCCCAATGTGCTCTGCAGAGGCAGGGTCACCCCTGGTTCATGCATATCAAAGTTCTGTGAGAAGACCCTCCCAGGATGTTGGCCTGTTTGTTCCCAGCCTGATTTATTGAAGCATGTGGTGCACTCTAACCTCTAGATCAAGCACTTTCCCTGCTGTCTTGGACTCTGCAACTGGAAGAAGATTTGCTGGGAGATGTTGATGGCAGACTTCCTATAGAACATTAGCACCAAAGGTGAGGGGGACTTGCCCCCGTCAACCTTTCCTGCTAACTACTAATCTCCTGGAACAGTAAAGACATTCAAGTTCCTTTAAGGAGCATCAGAGAATATGGATGCTATTGGGGACCTGCAAATCCTACTCTTAGTAAGGGGTTTGGCGCACAGAACACTGAGAAAGGTTTAAGCGGCCCAACATCACTCAGTGAATTCATGAAATCAGCTGTGTCAGCCTCCTTGGTAGGTTTCTTCCATGTGATGTTTGTTCGTTAGAGGGCTTCCTGAGCTGCAGAAAGGGCCGGGTGGGCAGGTAGGGACCACTTGTGCCCTAAGCTGTGCCCCACTTCCCCATGAATGGGCATTGGTATTTGTCCAACCAGCCCGAGGATGCTTGGGGAGACAGAGCCCTGCGTTTTTACTCAGCAGCTCGGACCTCTCTGAGCCTCCATTTCTTACTGACAGATGGGACTCCTAACGCTGTCTTGCAGGCACTGCTGAGGATAAGCACAAAGTCAGCTCCCAGAAGATCCTTCCTGCCCTTCTGCAGTGCCTCACTCTCACAGCTCCTTCCCCTTTCCCTTGACTGTGCAGCACTTAAACCCATCGTCTATTTAGCATCTCTCCCGTTTGCTGAATGAAGGCTTTATTTCTTAAAAGTACATGAGTTCATGTTTTCCATTCTTCTGCTAAAAAGAAAATTAACATTTTTGGGGGACATGTGGCCCCTGAACAATGTGTATCTGGAAGTCACCAGTTCTTGGATTTGAAAAGATTGCTCACCAAAGTCATGACTTTGTACTGGGGTTCGGGACAAGTGGCCAGGCTATCTGTGGGTCAGCTCTGAGGCACTCCTGGACTGGATTTCTCATTCATGGGGGAGGCAGGAAAGATGGGGTTTCTGCTGTGTGTTAAGCCCAGGCTAGTCATAGAGCCACAGATACATAATAGAGCTAAAAAGTCCTTATCTTATGCAACGTCCTTGTCCAGAGGGTGGAGGTGAGGCCCTGAGAGGGTGCACGCGTGAGTGGATGAAGAGCCTAACAAACACATTTCTGCAAACAACAAGCCCCAGGACTGCCCACGTTATCCCATGCTCCCTCCCTGTTTCTAGAAGTTTTTCCAGCCTGGAGTCACTGGTGAGGAAGCAACTCCATGGATCATTTTCTCCATTACCTGGGGTTGCCAAAACAAAGTAATTGCCTCACTCATCACTAATAATAAAAAGAAACACAGTTGCTTTTGATGACTCACCAAGGAGACCATGTCTGGTTTATTTTAATGAGCCGGGGTAAATTACTAATTCGTGTCAGACACCTGAAGTGTCTTCTTCAAAGGGAAGACAACAGAGGTCTCAGGGAACTTGGGATCACCTGTGACCCTGCAGCCCGTTTTTGAAAATCCCCACTCAGATCGTTAATCTCCTTGACCAATTCAGTTATTACCAATGGTTGTTTCCCTTAAATACAGCACCATTTGTTTTCATGCATTCATTCATTGTTTATTGAGCACCCACACACGTCTGCCACCTCTCACGCCCAGCCCACTGACTCTCTACCTGGCCGATTATCTTCAACTCCACCCACATGTCACCTCCCCTCCCCGACCTCCAAACACTCGGCACCCCCTCCCACAGGGCTGTAGGCACCAATCTCCGAAAGGCTTCAGGGCTTTGGGCTCTACTCCATCACACCCTTGCCATCCCTTTCTGGAATGGTCTTTTCACTTGCTGGCCCCCGCACTGGACTGTGAACTTAATGAGAGCAGCAGGCATGTCTTCCGTGCTTATTCCTCTTTGTCCCCCCCGAGTTTCTTCCCCCACACCCCCCGCCCCCGAGCTTCCTACAGCACAGAGCTGACGTGTCATCCTCATCCAAACGGTGCTTGTGTGGGGGCAGGGACGAGCCTGCAGGCATTATATTTTGGAAACCAAAGCTCTCGCTTGTGTTCTGGTTGCATCTGGTGGGAAATATAAGTTGTTCCTGGCCCACCTTGCCTTCCACACACTGAGGTTGGTGTGGGGCGCACAGCTGGAGCTTCTCTTTGACTCCATCTCTCAGGCACCTCAGCTCAGAAAGCAACTCCCCTGAAGATTATGTTTCACCCACTTTGAAGGCTCAGGAGGGGCCAACTCTTGGGAGAGGAGCCGGCAGTGGTCCTACCGGGGATGACTCCTCGGTAACTCAAAGACCTGGACCAATCTAGGGGAAGCTTGGCCAGATGTGTGCAAGTTGGGGGCAGGGGGAGGACCCTGGGTACCCATCTGGCAGAGGGCAACTTCTTAGTACCTCTTTGCACTGGGAGAGGAGCATCGAGGACCCAGGCTGGAGCAGGCCTGCCTTTCTGGAGGAGCCTGGAGCCAAGTCCTGCCATCCTGGGCTGCCTGAGTGTTCCCACTTAACAGGATCTTAACGTCCCCGCTTCATTAAATTAAGAAAACTTTGCCAAATGCATCCCTCAGGCCAGTCTAGCCTGCAATCCTAGAGGGAGCTGCTGAACCCTGGGAAGCCTTTACCCAGGAGCCTCCAGACCTTTGGAAAAGGATGCCCCAGCCAGCTCCTACCTAGGAAGCCCAACCTCCTTGGCATTCCCAGCCCCAGCCATCAGGTCCCAGTGTGGGTGGCTGTTCACCAGTAGCCTGCGGAAGAAACGTCCTGGTTACTTCTCTCCCTGTCGGCTGTCTCACACCTGCCTTGGAGACTCTGACAGCCAGGCCTCTGTGGGGAACTCATTTCTGCAACAGAGCCGGGAAGCCTGGGGCCTCTGAAACCGTGAGCTTGGGAAGTTTAAAGACTGCCATCCCCCCACAAAATGCTCTACCACACTGAGCAGTCAGAAGGTGACATGTCTAGAGGAGGCAATGACAGAGGAGTTATCAGGACAGTCAGGAGATCTTGCAGAGGAACAATCTGAGAACAAAAGACGGTTCTTGAGAACAAAAACCATTACTTCATAATTGAAAAGATTAATTAGAGGCAGGGAAAAACAGAAAATACACTGATCTAGAACTAGGGTTGGCACACTTTTCTGCAAAGGGCCAGATAGTAAATATTTTTGGCTTTTTGCAGACCATTCGGTCTCTGTCACAACTACTCCTCTCGGCCATCACAGCGTGAAGGCAGCCACAGACAATCCCTAAACCAGTGGATGTGAGTGTGTTCCAATAAAACTTTATTGACAAAAACAGGTGGCAGGCAGGATTGGGCCTGCAGTCCAGGGACCTAAAAGATCAGATGAAAAAATTACTTTGTGAAGCAGAGTAAAAAAAGAAAGAAGTGGAAATTATCATTGACAAGATAAAGCACGTAAATGATGGATTCAAGAGATCTAACTTCTAAATAAGAGGAGTTCCAAATGGGGTGGAAGGAGGAAAAGCCATAATTGAGGACAAAATAAGAGTTTTTAAATCAAAAGAGCTCATCAGAAGACTGGAGGCTTTCCCCTAAGATCAAACAAGACAGGGTTATCGACTCTCACCACTGCTTTTCAAGATTGTACTGGAGATAATTAGGCAATGAAAAAAAGGCATTCGATTGGAAAGGAAGAAGTGAAACGATCTCTATCTGCAGATTACATGATCTTGCGTTTAGAAAATCCTAAGTAATCGACTGAAAAACTATTAAAACTAATACACGAGCTTACTAAGGTTGCAGGATGCAAGAGAGATATTCAAAAAATCAATTGTATTTCTATATACTTGCTATGGACAATCTGAAAATTAAATCAAGAAAACAGTTCTATTTACAATAACATCAAAAAGAATAAAATACTTAGGAATAAATTTAACCAAAGAAGTGTTAAGACATACACTGAAAACTACAAAATGTCATTGGAAGAAATTAAAGAAGACCTAAATAAAAGTAAAGACATCCATTCGTGGATCGGAAGACAATATTGTTACAAAGGCAACAGTCCGCAGATTGAATGCAAACTCAATGCAATCCCCGTCAAAGTCTCTTTTTCAGAAATGAGCAAGCTGATCCTAAAATTCATTTGGAAAAACGCAAAGGACCCAGAACAGCCAGAACAATCTCGAAAAAGAACAAAGTTGGAGGACTCATATTTCCTGATTTCAAAATGTATTGAAAAGCTTTAGTGATCAAGACAGCGTGGTACTGGCGTAGATAATATAGATCAATGGAATTGAATTGAGAGTCCAGAAATAAACCCTTATACTTATGTTCAGTTGATTTTTTTTGTTGTTGTTGTTCAGTTGATTTTTGACAGGGGCTCCAAGATAAGTCAATGCAGGAAAGAATAGTCTTCAATAAATGGTGCTGGAACAACTAGACATCCACATACAAACGAACGAAGTTTGGACCCTTTACATCATACACAGAAATCACCTTAAAATAAATCATAGTCCTAAGTGTAAGCGCTAAAACAATAAAACCCTTAGAAGGAAACATGTTTAAATCTTCATAACCTTGGGTTAGGCAAAGGCTTCCTAGATATGATTCCAAAGGCACAAGCAACGGAAGAAAAAAATAGATAAATTGGACGTCATCAGCATTAAAAAATTGTGTTGCAAGTAATACCATTAGAGTGAAAAGACAACCCACAGAATGGGGGAAAATATTTGCAAACATATATGTGAAAAGAGCCTTGTATCCAGACTATATAATGAACCCTTACAACTCAATAATAAAAATACAAATAAGCCAATTAAAAAGTGGGCAAAGGATCTGAATACATATTTCTCCAAAGAAGATATAGAAATGGCCAACAGGCAATGAAAAGATGCTCAACTTCATTAGCTATCAGGGAAATGCAAATCAAAACTGCAATGAGATACGACTTCACACCCACTGACATGGCTATACATTAAAAGTTTTTAATTAAAAAGGGAAATAAGTGATGTTGAAGATGCAGAGAAATTGGAGCCCTCATAATTCTGGTGGAATTGTAAAATGATGCAATCTCTTTGGAAAACAGATTGGCAGTTCTTCAAACTGTTCAAAAAAGTTATAATATAACCCAGTAATATAACTTCTAGGTATGTGCCCACGTGAAATAAAAACATATCCACGCAAAAACCTGTACACAAATGTTCACAGCAGAAGTATTCATAATAGCCCCAAAGTGGAAACAACCCAAATGTCCATCACCTGATGAGTGGGTAAACACAGTGGGGTCCCTCCATATACTGGAATGTTAGTTGGCAATAAAGAGCAATGAAGTACTGACACATGCTACAACATTGATGAACCTTGAAAATATTATGCTAAGTGAAAGAAACCAGTCACAAAGGCCACATATTGTATGATTCCCCTTATAGGAAATGTCCAGAAAAGGTAAATCCATAGAGACATAAAGTAGTTTAGTGGTTGTCAAGGGCTGGGGTGGGGGAGCAGGAAGGGAATAGGGAATAACTATCTGTTATGAACTGAATTGTGTTCACTCAAAATTCATTTGTTGAAGCGCTATTCCTGGTACCCCAGAATGTATTTGGAGATAGGACCTTTAAACAGTTAAGTTAAAATGGGGCCATTAGTATGAGCCCTAATCCAATCTGACTGGTGTCCTTATAAGCAGAGATTAGGACGCACAGAGAGACTCTTGGAACAGAGGAAAGGACGCCTTGAGAAGGTGGCCGTCTGCAAGAAGAGGGCTCAGAAGGAACCAAACCTGCTGCACCTGGATCTTGGACTTCCAGCCCCCAGAACAGTGAGGAAATAAACGTCTGTGGTTTAAGCTCCCCAGTCCGTGATATTTTGTTATGGCAGCCCTAGTAAACAAATACAATGCCAATGGGCATGGAGTTTCTTTTGGGGTGATGAAAATGTTATAAAATCATACTGTAGTGATGGTTGCACAACTGTGAATATATTAAAAACCATTGAGTGGTATTCCTTAAATGGGTGGATTTTAAGGAATGTGAGTGACATCTCAATAAAGCCGTTTGAGAAGACAGAGCTCACCAGGCATTTGGGAGGATTGGTGGAGAAAGACACTCACCTAGCCACAATCTGGGAGGAACAGCCTTGTTTACTCTCCCATGTGGATGATACCCTTGGACAGGACAGGAGTTTAGGCCTGCACTTCTCTTTTCTCAGAGATCTGAAAACTTCGAGTTTCCAATGCAGGTAAGAAGCCGAATAACACATCTGTTTCTCCCTTTTACCCAGTGTCTTAGTTTCCTGTTGCTGCCGTGCAAATTACCCCAAAGTTGCTGGCTTAAAACAACACATATGGGGACTTCCCTAGTGGTGCAGTGGTTAAGAATCTGCCTACCAATGCAGAGGACACGGGTTCGATCCCTGGTCCAGGAAGATCCCACATGCCACGGAGCAACTAAGCCCTCGTGCCACAACTACTGAAGCTCACGCACCTAGAGCTCGTGCTCCACAGCAAGAGAAGCCACTGCAATGAGAAGCCTGTGCACCACAACGAAGAGTGGCCCCTGCTCGCCGCAACTAGAGAAAGCCTGCGAGACCCAACGCAGCCAAAAACAAATTAATTAATTAAAAAAAAAAAGCAACACTCATGTATTCTCTTACAGTTCTGGAGGTCAGAAGTCTGACCTCACTGGGCTAAAATCACGGTGCTCCTTCTGGAGGCTCCAGGAGAGCGTCTGTTCCTTGCCTCTTCTAGCTTCTAGAGGTCACCTACATTCCTCAGCTCATGTCGCCTTAGGAAGGGGCCATCTTCAAAGCCAGCAACTAAGGTCAGGTCTTTCTCACGGGGCATCACTCTGACCTTGCTGTGTAGTCACATGTCCCTCACGTCTTTTCCCTCCTTCTCCCATAATTAGGGACCCTTGTGGTTACACTGGGCCCACCTGAATAATCCATGATAAGCTATTTCAAGGTCAGCTGATCAGCAACCGTAATTCTACCTGCAGCCTTCATTCCCCTTTGCCATGGAACCTACATACTCATGGTTCCTGGGGTTAGGACTGGATATTTTAGGGAGGGGTGGAGGGTGCATTCTGCACATAGGAAATCTGTTTTTTCTCCCAGGAGGCTGAAAGATTCCTGGAATTACCCTTGTTATCCTAGGAGTTCAGAAATTTCACCAGAGTGCAATGAAACCCTAAATAACCATAAAAAATATGGTAAAAATTTAGCTTGGAAATGTAAAAATACTCTTCTAGATAACTTTGAGCTGAAAGAGGAGATCAATATTAAAACTACAAATTAATAAGAAATTAATGAAAATGAGAAAACGTCAGGGTAACACGTATGGGATACACCAACAGCAAACCTTACACACGTTTTTATCATATAACAAAGAATATGTATAAAGGAATGAAGCATTCAACTTAAAACACAACAAAATAAATTAAAAAATTATGAGAAGGAAATTATTTAGGATAAAAAGCTGAAAAGAATGAACTAGAAAATAAAAAATACCAAAAAACAAAATTAAAATATGTTTCTTCCAGAAGAAATAAAATGGAAAACCCACAAAGCCCAAGAAATGAAAGACCAGAAAAGAAAAGTAAACTAGGAATGAAAAAGGACTTATAATTGCATGGGGTAAATGAGAACAAAATAATTACATGAGGATACTACTGCAGTTTGATTTCAATAAATTTGAGGATCTACATGAAATGGATGATTTTCTTAAAAGACAGATAGAAAGGCTGGTAATAAGAGAACTTAAATTGGACTGAACCCTAAAACCAAACTGATAGCGGGGCTGCCTAGATGGTAAGCACTGGGGGGAAGCCAGCCACCTCCAGGACCTCCTTGGGGACACGTCAGGCACTGTGCCTGTGAGTGGCCGAGTGGCTCCTGGCAAGACAGCAGGTGGAGAGTCAGCCCCAGACAGGGAGGCCACCACTCACTGTGGGGCCCTGGGCAGGCCTCTGCCCTTGCTGGGCCTGGGTGTCCTCCTGCGTTGGATCCTGGACAGGAGGCTTTGGAGCCCCAAGTGGAGGTGGAATGGAGGGTGGGGAGGTGGGAGAGGGAGCGAACACAGAATGAGAGCATTTCTGGGCACCTCCACCCCCTGAAGCCGCAGCAGCTGCGTTCTCAACCATATTATAGCCCGGATTTTCCTGTAAGATGTTTTTCTTTTTCTCTTTGATTCATTCTCATCTGTCCACTTTAATGAAATCATTTCTGATTTTATTCAGTTCAGAGCGATACAAGGTAGACTTCATTATGCAACAGCATATACTTGTTTCTCTACTGGCTTCTTTTATTGTTATTTATTTATTATTATTATTTTTTAACATCTTTATTGGAGTATAATTGCTTTACAATGGTGTGTTAGTTTCTGCTGTATAACAAAGCTATACATATACATATATCCCCGTTTCTCCGGCTCCCTCCCTTCCTGTAAGGTTTTATCTACAGAAAGCTGTTGCTAAAACGAACATTGGAAGTCAGATGATCCCCCCGCCCCCAAAGTGCTTTCAGCTTTGACCTCTTCATAGCATTCACCTGCCAAAGTTCATGCGTTATGCTTTGACAACTTGCTTGTCCCTTAGGATTTTAAAGATAAGTCCCCAAATGGAGATGGATGTGTGTGTGTATGTATCTGTGTCTGTGTGCGTTCCTTCTTTCACAGAGGTGCTGCTTAATTTGGAACATAATTGAAATTTGCTTTCCCCAAATGACCTAGAACTAGATAGCATGCAGGGACTGACGAGGCGGGCACACTGTCTATCCACACACACGCCCAACTTTCTCCCCTGAGAATGACGAGCTTTACAGCCTTTAGGTAAAAATAGCTTTGTGTGGCTTCCACCAGGAAGACACATAGAAAAGGAAAGAGGATTCATTTGCTACAAAAGAAAAAGCCTCCTAGATTGTTACCATAATTTTGGAATTCAGTTTTTGCAAAACCTATCAGGGGACATATAGATGTTCTTGCCCTCTAATTCAGTAATTCTACTTCTGGGCATTTGTCTTGAAGTAAATCTAAAAGAAAGACTCAGGGGACAAAGCTGTTCTCGGCAGTGTGGTTTGCAATAGTAAAACACTGGAAGCAGGAAAAGATATTCGGGGATCAGGGCAAAGGTTTAGGAATTGAATACAAGTCCGAATGCTCACCTTGCCTGTAGCTCCATTCATTCGTGTATCCCCCTAACTTACTGATAGGCTGTCCTCACCAGGCACTGTGCTAAGTGCTGGAGAAAGAAGAATGAACAAGATGAGGAGTGTTTATGCTTTAGGCAGCTTATGGACAGAAGGGCTACAGGCAGGTAGACTAAGGAAACCCATGCTTACAATTCACTGTGATAAGGGAAGTACAATGGAGGGGGAGGGGAACACATAAGAGGGACCAGAAATCAGACTAGGCACTCGGGGAAGGCTTCCTGGAGGAGGTGGCTTTTTTTTCTCTTTTGTTACGCCTTGTGGCTTGCAGGATCTTAGTTCCCCAACCAGGGATCAAACCCATGCTCCCTGCAGTAGAAGCGTGGAGTCCTAACCACGGGACCGCCAGGCAAGTCCCCAGGAGGTGGCTTTTTAGCTGAGTTATGAAAGTTATGATGGTTGGCCAGGAAAAACGGGAGGAAGAGTGTTGGGACAGAGAGCACGTGTAAAGACTGGTGAAGGCTGGGTGTTGACAAGGGGCGTGCTGAGGTGTGGGGACAGAGAGTGGTAGCAGAGAGAGGTGGTGTGGGAGAGGAGCCCAGAGTCCTCTGAGCAGGCCCCGTGCACAGCGTGAAGGAGCTTTTCCCTAAGAGCCGCTAAAGGGGTTTAAGCAAGAGAATGGGGTTGTTTGGAAAGCTCACTCGGCTGCCACATGGCGCAAGGCCAGTGGGGCTGCAGCTGGGCCAGGGCCGAGGCAGCACAGATGGGGAGATGACGTGGACGCAGGTGATGGCCCCTTCAGTGCTGGAGATGCAGGACTGCTGAGCGTGAACTCTGAAACCTGACTACATGGGTTCAAATCCCAGCTCACTCACTGTGCAGCCCTAGAAAGTCACCTGACCTCTCTGAGTTTTAGTTTCCTCATTGTCAATAAAAGGAGGGCCATCATAAAGAGAAGCACCCTCGAGCCTCAGAAGCAGCGGATTAAAGCTCCACAATCAACTTGATGTACCCTGCATCTGTGGAATACATGAATAGACAACGAATCATCCCAAATTGAGGAGCCGAGTGGATGAAAGGCTCTTGGTGCTGCAGCCAGGAGTCAGTGCTGTGCCTCTGAGGTGGGACAGCCAACTTCAGGACACTGGTCCACAAGAGACCTCCCAGCTCCACATAATATCAAAAGGCGAAAATCTCCCAGAGACCTCCATCTCAACAGCAGCACCCAGCTTCACTCAACGACCAGCAAGCTACAGTGCTGGGCACCCTATGCCAAACAACTAGCAAAACAGGAACACAACACCACCCATTAGCACAGAGGCTGCCTAAAATCATAAGGCCACAGACACCCCAAAACACACCACCAGACGTGGACCTGCCCACCAGAAAGACAAGATCCAGCCTCATCCACCAGAACACAGGCACCAGTCCCCTCCACCAGGAAGACTACACAACCCACTGAACCAACCTTAGCCACTGGGGACAGACACCAAAAACATCGGGAACTACGAACCTGCAGCCTGCGAAAAGGAGGAGCGCCCTCCTCGAGTGGTGAGAGTGTTGAAGGAGTCGCCCTGTGTGGGGCATGGCTAAGAGCTCTCTAAGGGATGCTGTGGAGTCGTGACTATTATTGGCGGCTTGTTGATACGGGCAGGGAGTCCAAAAGAGGGGTGGAGAGGGATGCCCACTGCTGGCTTGGGCAGTTGGGAGGATGGAGCACAGGGTTTGGGGAGAAAAGTGGATGAACTGATTTGAGACATGAAATTGAGGTCCCAGTGGGCAAGGAGATGGACATCCAGGTGTGGTGCTAAGGAAGATGAGTCAAAGATACTGATCTGGGGGGTTTATCAGAGCTGAAGAGGTGACTGAGACCCCAGGAGCTGAGGACACAGCCCCGGGAGGGGCGGAGAAGGAAGAGAAGTGGGCAGAGCACCGAGAGTTGAGGAAGAGACCAGGGAGGTTTTCTTCTAATGGGAAAGATTTGAGCCTCTTAAAATGTTGATGGAAGGAGACTTCAGAGAATGCATTGTGGACAAATGCCCTCTGTAAGTGTGGCCTTTATTACTTTTTCTTATCATCATCATCACCATCACCATAGGGGTGAGAGGACTGAGCTAAGAGAGTGACACTAGTCACAGCAGCCCGTTTACCTGCAGCTGATCGGAGTTCTTTATGATGAAGTTATAAATGACAGGGGAAAATGCTTACAAAGCTCCATGAAAAAAGCAATACAAAGCATTGTCTATGCAATATGTTAACTACAGAAACACATCCAAAAATGTACTCCCAGAAATAAAACGCAGGAAGGAAATGCACTAAGAAGTATCAGTGCTATTTCTGGGTGGTAGGGATATGGGAGGTCTCCCTTCTGAATTTGCTGTGATGGGTATGTATTAGTTTTATCATGAAAAACTACAGTAAACTTTATTTTATAAAAAAATAAACAAACTAAGGTGGCTGGGGGGCTGTCCCTGCCAAGGTCACAGTGACCTAGAGCAAATCCCTGTTTTCCCAGTACTCTGGTTTCTACATGTACAGAAAGACAGGGCTGAACAAAATCGCATCCCCCACACCATGTGCTCCAGAGACTCTGCCTTGCAGACACATCCCAGGAAGGAAAGGCGGTGAGTGTGGTCAGACAGCCCTGGAGACCCTGCATGCTTGGCACCCAGGAGGCCTCCCCCAGATGGCTGCATGCTTCGGCCCCTCACTCTGCCACTCCACTCTCTGCTCAAAGGCCACCTGCCTGAGTCCCCAGGCTTAAGGGGTCTCCATCTCTGCTGACCCCTCGCTGCCTGTCGCCAGCTGTCTGGCTTCACAAGAGCAAGAACTGTGGTATCCTTTGGTATCCCTGGTCCTAGTATGGTGTCTGGTGCAGAAAGGAGATGGTACTTATTGGATGGATGGATGGACACAATGGCTCTCTGGACAATGCACATCGATGTATTAAAACTCTGAGAAGATCCACCCTAAAAGCATACTCAAACCTGTTTAACTCATTGACTCACAAACCCAGGGTCTATTAACACCTTGTGGAATTGCTGTTCCACAGAACACACCTGGGGAAATACTCCCCCAAGATGACCTCCCCCCGCCCGAGCTCTCCTGCAGCCCCACCATTCTACAAATAAACAGCCCTACTGTGGGGGTCGGCCAGAGTACCTCGGGGGAGGTAAGGGTGCAGTAGCTGCGTGGCTGTCCTCCTGGACTCCAGATCTCCCCATCTGGCTGTCCTGAGCCTGCTGGGTCCTCTCCTTCCTCTGAACCCTGCTGACTTCTGAGCCCGAGAGCTGCCTCAGCCTGGGAAGGAGACACACAGGAGTGAACACGCCAGAACGAGGGAAAAGCCTTTCCCCACAGCATCTGAAAGTGCTTTCACAGCAGCCCGATGCCAAGGATGACTGAAGGTGAGGATGGGGCAACCTCAGGTGCTCCCGAAACAAGAAGCACAGGGGTGCTGTCTGGCTTCTACCACGGCTGGCTTCAAATCCAGATGATGAGCCGATGCTGTGGTTTCTAAACCTGTCACTTCTGCCACCTGCCACTTCTGTGTGAATCAGAGTAAAATAAACCAAAATAAACCACATGAGAACGGAACGCCGTGCAGTGCCATGGGTGTAAGTGAGGGGTGGGCAGCATGCTGGATTGTGACTATCACAGCTCACTCTCCTTTTTGGTAGTCATGGCTGTAAGGGTTCTGGGGGTAACCTAAAAGATACAGAAGCCCATTTGGGGGACTTCCCTGGTGGCGCAGTGGTTAAGAATCCGCCTGCCAATGCAGAGGACACGGGTTTGAGCCCTGGTCCGGGAAGATCCCACATGCCGTGGAGCAACTAAGCCCGTGCGCCACAACTACCGAGCCTGTGCTCTAGAGCCCGTGAGCCACAACTACTGAGCCCGGGCGCCTACAGCCCGTGCACTGCAATGAAGAGTAGCCCCTGCTCGCCGCAACTAGAGAAAGCCCACGTGCAGCAACGAAGACCCAACGCAGCCAAAAATAAATAAATAAATAAATATATTAATAATAAAAAAGAAGCCCATTTGGCCAAGGGAATCTCAGAAATGCCACAGACCGTGTCACACAGCAGGGAGTCAGGCGATTCCTTAGTTCAGGCCTGGTAAGGAGGGAGAGATTGCCCCCAAATGTTATAAGCTGAGATTTTCTAAGCAAATTCGTTCCCAGCGCCTGCCATCCTGGTTCCCCCCGCATCGCCATGGCAACGGACCTAATAAAAGGGGCGAGGGAGGCGAGGGTTGGTGTTCTCCGCTGTCTAGGGGCTTGTTGCATTGCACCCTAGGGTCTCCAGTTCCAGATTCTGTGCCTCAGTGAGGCTGGTTGCTCTAGAGGAGAGCAGGACATAGTCTAAAGGAGTTGGCTGGGAACACGGGAAAGCAGAAGAGCCCTCATGCTCCTTGTCCCTGCTGTTGAGAATACGGCCTTGAAGCCCTTAGTAGAAACTGGGGATGGAGGAGGGGAGGGAGAATCACGTGACCTCCGAGTCCCCTTTCTTTGCTATATTCAGCTCCTGGATGATGAACTTTCTCTCACAGCTTCTCCCAAGATGGAACGTTCATGGCTGATAATCAGTGCCTTGAGAGCACAGGTGCCCAACGCTCACGTTTGGGAAATGCTGGTGTAAACAGGTCTCTCTTTTTTTAAAAAATATTTATGTATTTATTTTTTTTGTCTGCGCCGGGTCTTAATTGCGGCACGTGGGATCTTCGTTGTGGCACGCAGGATCTTTAGTTGCAGCATGCGGACTCTTAGTTGCGGCATGTGGGATCCAGTTCCTGATCAGGGGTCGAACCCCGGCCCCCTGTATTGGGAGTGTGGAGTCTTAGCCACTGGACCACCAGGGAAGTCCCAACAGGTTTCTTTACGACAGAGCTTCCCAATGCCTTCCCTTGAGTCCCCATAGACCACACACTGTACGTAGCACGTGGCATTTCTCAAGCTATTTGGAAATCTTCTATTGCTGCTCCTTGAATGGCGCTCTGCGGAGCACGGGTCCGAGAACGTAGCTTGGGAGAACGGGGGGGGGGGTCTCCCTTGGCTCTGCAGCCAACTCACTGAGTGACATGGGCAAGCACCTCTGTCTTTCTGACCCCAGGTCTCTTCCTCGTAGAAGATGGGCAAGTGATCCTACCTCTCAGGCCGGTCGTGCAGAGAGGAAATGGAAGGTTGGGAACTGGAGAAAGGCTGGGCGAGATCCAGTGAAGCTGAGCCCGTGCAAGCCTGTGCATGAGTACTTGCGTGTGTGCATGCATGCCTGCCTGCCAGCCAAGTCCTGGGGGAGGAGCTGAGACCCAGTAGACCTGCGTTCCAAAGGTGCTGCTGGACCACGGGCAGAGTTTACAAAGGAGGTCCCCAAGAGACCTCTCAGCCTCTCACAACCACATTAAGGGTATAAAAGGGTCAGGAATTCAAATTCTTAAAAAGTATTTGTAAGGAGACTTTCTTTCAGGGAAAGTTGAGCTGTTGATTCCAACCACCTTTCCCCAAGAAGGAGGGGTGGGCGTTGCTTCCCTCTCACCCCAATTTCTTGAGAGCTCGAGCGTGTCTCCTGGAATTTGTGGACTTAGTGGCTGAAAAATCTACAGGCGACTGGGTGGCTCTCAGCAGATGCCCGAGGAGGCTGTGTGGGAGGGCATAACTGCCCACCCGTCGGTGTCGGGGGTGGGACAAGATGCGAGCCAGGGGAGGAATCATCTTAGATCCCGTCCACAGGGCCACCAGCAGGGGCTGTCGGACTTCCACAGAAAGAGGACAAGAGGTGGACTGCCCTGTGCTCAGGAGCTGCAGGAGAAAGCAGCTGCCTAATGGAAAGAATACCTTTCCCCAGGTCAAGGGGACTACACTATGGGTGAGAGAACACTGACAACGTAGGGGCTCCCCAAGAACCTCTGGAATCTCCCTGGGAAGGGTCGGCTGAAACAGCTGCCCAGAGAGTGAGAACAATCGTTGTCTGATAAGAATTTCCTTTCTCGTGGAAAGATATCCCATGCTCTTGGATTGGAAGAATCAATATTGTTAAAATCACCATACTATCCAAAGCAATCCACAGATTTAATGTGCTCCCTCTCAAATTACCCATGACATTTTTCATGAACTAGAACAAATAATCCTAAAATTTATATGGAACCACAAAAGACCCAGAATTGCCAAAGCAATCCTGAGGAAAAAGAACAAAGCTGGAGGCATAACCCTCCCAGACTTCAGACAATACTACAAAGCTACAGTAATCAAAATAGCATGGTATTAGTGCAAAAACAGACATATAAGTCAATGGAATGGAATAGAGAGCCTAGAAATAAACACACACCTATGGTCAATTAATCTTCGACAAAGGAAGCAAGAATATACAATGGAGAAAAAAGTCTTTTCAGCAAGTGGTGCTAGGAAAGATGGCCAGCTGCATGTAAATCAAAGAAGTTAGAATACTTCCTTACACTATACACAAAAATAAGCTCAAAATGGCTTAAAGACTTAAACATAAGACACGACACCATAAAACTCCTAGAAGAGAACATAGGCATAACATTCTCTGACATAAATCATAGCAATGTTTTCTTAGGTCAGTCTCCCAAGGCAAAAGAAATTAAAGCAAAACCAAACAAATGGGACCTAATCAAATTTACAAGCTTTTGAACAGCAAAGGAAACCATAAACAAAATGAAAAGACAACCTAAGGACTGGGAGAAAATATTTGCAAATGATGAGACCGACAAGGGCTTAATTTCCAAGATATACAAACAGTTCATATAACTCAATATTAAAAAAAACAAACAACCCTATAAAAAATGGGCAGAAGACCTAAATAGATATTTCTCCAAATAAGACATACAGATGGCCAACAGACACATGAAAAGATGCTCAACATTGCTAATTATTAGAGAAATGCAAATCAAAACTACAATGTAGTATCATCTCACACCGGTCAAAATGGCCATCATCAAAAAGTCTACAAATAGGGCTTCCCTGGTGGCACAGTGGTTGAGAGTCCGCCTGCTGATGTAGGGGATGCGGGTTCGTGCCCTGGTCTGGGAGGATCCCACATGCCGCGGAGCGGCTGGGCCCGTGAGCCATGGCCGCTGAGCCTGCACGTCTGGAGCCTGTGCTCCGCGACGGGAGAGGCCACACAGTGAGAGGCCCGCGTACCACAAAATAAAAAAAAGTCTACAAATAATAAATGCTGGAGAGGGTGTGGAGAAAAGGGAATGCTCCTACCCTGTTGGTGGGAATGTAAGTTGGTGCAGCCACTATGGAGAACAGTATGGAGGTTCCTTAAAAAACTAAAATTAGAGTTACTATATGATTCAGCAATCCCACTCCTGGGCATATATCTGGAAAAGATGAAAACTCTAATTGGAAAAGATACGTGCACCCCAATGTTCACTGCAGCACTGTTTACAGTAGCCAAGACATGGAAGCCACCTAAGTGTCCATTAACAGATGAATGGGTAAAGAAGATGTGAGATATATATATATATATATATATACACATATATATAATGGAATATTACTCGGCCATAAAAAAGAACATAATAATGTCACTTGCAACAACATGGATGGACCTAGAGATGATCATACTAAATGCAGTAAGTCAGACAGAGAAAGACAAATATCATATGATGTCACTTATCTGTGGAGTCTAAAAAAATGATACAAATGAACTTATTTACAAAACAGAAACAGACTCAGGGACATAGAAAACAATCCTATGGTTACCAAAGGGGAAGGGGGGAGGGGTAAATTAGGAGTTTGGGATTAGCAGATAGAAACTATTGTACTACATATAAAATAGTTAAACAAAAAGGTCCTACTGTATAGCACAGGGAACTATATTCAATATCTTGTAATAACTTGTAATGGAAGAGAATCTGAATATACATATCTGTGTATCTATATCTAACTGAATCACTTTGCTATATACCTGAAACTAACACAACATTGTAAATCAACTATAATTCAAAAAAAAGAAAAGAATTTCCTTTCTCTCTTCCCACACTCCTAGTCTAAGGAGGTCAGACAGGAATTGGCAAGCTGGGGAAGAGGTGAGCTCTGCTTTCTGCCACCAGGTGGCGCACCTGTAGCCAGAAGGGTAGAGGAGGGAAGGTTTACACGTAAATCTATTTCCAAGTTTTGATGATTACCTTTTCAGTTTTCATCTTATGGGTGCTACGCACCTACTTTGGTACTAAGCCGAAACAACCAAATTTGTTCTTAGCTCATCCACATTTTGAGCTCAGACAAAATCTGTGTCCACAAGCACATCCCTCCCTTAGGCGTCCCGAGTGCAGGGTCGCCTCCACTCCCTTCCCACGTCCCGGCCCCAGGGTGGTCTGAGCTTGCGTCCTGTTTTTGTTGAAACGTGTGGAGGAGCGTGGAGGAGGCAAGTTGGAACTGCTGGGACCCCCTGGGAGGGACTGAACCCCTGCCAGAAAGGCTCACCTTGAACAGGGCTCCACCTTCAAGAGGGAGCGGAGGTTTCTCAACAGGCACTTGGGTCTGGTCCCACCCGCCAGCCAAGGTGGGAAGGATCCAGCTGGGTGGCCTAGGGGGGCGTGTCCCTAGGGGGCCTGAGGCAGGGTGGGGGAAGGGGCCAGCTGAGCATACGGCCCAGGGGTGCAGGGAGTGGGAGGGGAAGGGTACAATGCGGCAGTGAGCCACAGGGTCAGAGAAGGGTCCGGAACTAAGGGCACATGCAGGCTTGAGCCCCTATCCGCACTTTCAGGGGAGGGGGCACACATGGCAGCTGTATGCCCAAGGCTTTATATGGCTGTATCGTACACCCAGGCAGTGCTAGGCATTGAGACGTAGGGCTGGTTTGACACCTGGAGAAATCTGCATATGGACTGGGCATTAGACAGTAGCGGGGAATCGTATTAAGTCTGTCCGCTGTGATGAGGTCATGGTGGTTATATAAAATAAACTGTCCTCATCAGAGCAGCAGACTGAAGTATTTCTAGGTGACATGACATGGTGGCTTGGACTTTTTATTTTAACATCTTTATTGGAGTATAATTGCTTTACAGTATTGTGTTAGTTTCTGCTGTAAAACAAAATGAATCACCTATATGCATACGTATATCCCCATATCCCCTCCCTCTTGCATCTCCCTCTCACTCTCCTTATCCCACCCCTCTAGGTGGTCACAAAGCACTGAGCTGATCTCCCTGTGCCATGCAGCTGCTTCCACTAGCTAGCTATTTGACATTTGGTAGTGTATATATATCAATGCTATTCTCTCACTTCGTCCCAGCTCACCCTTCCCCCTCCCCGTGTCCTCAAGTCCATTCTCTTCGTCTGCATCTTTATTCATGTCCTGCCCCTAGATTCATCAGAACCTTTTTTTTTTTTTAGATTCCATATATATGTGCTAGCACACAGTATTTGTTTTTCTCATTCTGAATTACTTCACTCTGTATGACAGTCTCTAGGTCCTACCACCTCACTACAAATAACTCAGTTTCGTTTCTTTTTATGGCTGAGTAATATTCCATTGTATATATGTGCCACATCTTCTTTATCCATTCATCTGTCAGTGGACACTTAGGTTGCTTCCATGTCCTGGCTATTGTAAATAGAGCTGCAATGAACATTGTGGTACATGACTCTTTTTGAACTATTGTTTTCTCAGGGTATATGCCCAGTAGTGGGATTGCTGGGTCATATGGTAGTTCTATTTTTAATTTTTAAGGAACCTCCATACTGTTTCCCATAGTGGCTGTACCAATTTACATTCCCACCAACAGTGCAAGAGGGTTCCCTTTTCTCCACACCCTCTCCAGCATTTACTGTTTGTAGATTTTTTGATGATGGCAATTCTGACCGGTGTGCGGTGATACCTCATTGTAGTTTTGATTTGCATTTCTCTAATGATTAGT
The DNA here is from genome assembly GCF_963924675.1 of Phocoena phocoena. NCBI lineage: Eukaryota > Metazoa > Chordata > Mammalia > Artiodactyla > Phocoenidae > Phocoena > Phocoena phocoena. The sequence goes on from NC_089220.1 coordinate 4,788,175, forward strand.
GATGTTGAGCATCTTTTCACGTGTTTGTTGACAATCTGTATATCTTCTTTGGAGAAATGTCTTTTTATGTCTTCTGCCCATTTTTGGATTGGGTTGTTTGTGTTTTTGATATTGAGCTGCATGAGCTGCTTGTAAATTTTGGAGATTAATCCTTTGTCAGTTGCTTCGTTTGCTAATATTTCCTCCCATTCAGAGGGTTGTCTTTTTGTCTTGTTTATGGTTTCGTTTGCTGTGCAAAAGATTTTTTAAGTTTCATTAGGCCCCATTTGTTTATTTTTGTTTTTATTTCCATTTCTCTAGGAGGTGGGTCAAAAAGGATCTTGCTGTGATTTATGTCACAGAGTGTTCTGCCTATGTTTTCCTCTAAGAGTTTTATAGTGTCTGGCCTTACATTTAGGTCTTTAATCCATTTTGAGTTTATTTTTGTGTATGGTGTTAGGGAGTGTTCTAATTTCATTCATTTACATGTAGCTGTCCAGTTTTCCCAGCACCACTTATTGAAGAGGCTGTCTTTTCTCCATTGTATATTTGTGCCTCCTTTATCAAAGATAAGGTGACCATAGGTGCGTGGGTTTTTCTCCAGGCTTTCTATCCTGTTCCATTATTCTACATTTGTTTATGTGCCAGTACCATACTGTCTTGATTACTGTAGCTTTGTAGTATAGTCTGAAGTCAGCAAGCCTGATTCCTCCAGCTCCGTTTTTCTTTTTAAAGACTGTTTTGGTTATTGGAGGTCTTTTGTGTTTCCATACAAATTGTGAAATTTTTTGTTCTAGTTCTGTGAAAAATACCATTGGTAGTTGGATAGGGATTGCACTGAATCTGTAGATTGCTTTGGGTAGTAGAGTCATTTTCACAATGCTGATTCTTCCTATGCAAGAACATAGTATATCTCTCCATATGTTTGTATCATTTTTCATTTATCAGTGATAGTTTCCTGCATACAGGTCTTTTGTCTCCTTAGATAGGTTTATTCCTAGGTATTTTATTCTTTTTGTTGCAATGGTAAATGGGAGTGTTTTCTTAATTTCTCTTTCAGATTTTTCATCATTAGTATATAGGAATGAAAGGGATTTCTCTGCATTAATTTTGTATCCTGCTACTCTATCAAATTCATTGATTAGCTCTAGTAGTTTTTCTGGTAACATCTTTAGGGTTCTCTATGTATAGTATCATGTCATCAGCAAACAGTGACAGTTTTACTTCTTCCTTTCTGATTTGGATTCCTTTTATTTCTATTTCTTCCCTGATTGCTGTAGCTAAAACTTCCAAACTATGTTGAATAATAGTGGTGAGAGTGGGCAACCTTTTCTTGTTCCTGAACTTAGAGGAAATGGTTTCAGTTTTTCACCACTGAGAACGATATTGGCTGTGGGTTTGTCATACATGGCCTTTATTATGTTGAGGTAAGTTCTCTATCTGCCTACTTTCTGGAGAGTTTTTATCATAAATGGGTGTTGAATTTTGTCAAAAGCTTTTTTGGCATCTATTGAGATGATCATATGGTTTTTCTCCTTTAATTTGTTAACATAGTGTATCAGATGGATTGATTTGCATATATTGAAGAATCCTTGCATTCCTGGGATAAACCCCACTTGATCATGGGGTATGATCCTTTTAATGTGCTGTTGGATTCTTTTTTTAATTAATTAATTAATTTTTGGCTGCATTGGGTCTTTGTTGCTGCGCACAGGCTTTCTCTAGTTGAGGCGAGCGGGGTCTACTGTCCATTGTGGTGTGCAGGCTTCTAATTATGGTGGCTTCTCTTGTTGCAGGCTCTAGGCGCATGGGCTTCAGTAGTTGTGGCACATGGACTCAGTAGTTGTGGCTCACGGGGTCTAGAGTGCAGGCTCAGTAGTTGTGGCACACACGCTTAGTTGTTCCACGGCATGTGGGATCTTCCCAGACCAGGGATCGAACCCGTGTCTCCTGCATTGGCAGGTGGGTTCTTAACCACTGCGCCACCAGGGAAGCCCCTGTGCTGTTGGATTCTGTTTGCTAGTATTTTGTTGAGCATTTTTGCATGCCTGTTCATCAGTGGTATTGGCCTGTAGTTTTCTTTCTTTGTGACATCCTTCTCTGGTTTTGGTATCAGGGTGATGGTGGCCTCATAGAATGAGTTTGGGAGTGTTCCTCCCTCTGCTATATTTTGGAAGAGTTTGAGAAGGATAGGTGTTAGCTCTTCTCTAAATGTTTGACAGAATTTGCCATCTGTGAAGCCATCTGGTCCTGGGCTTTTGTTTGTTGGAAGATTTTTAATTACAGTTTCAATTTCGGTGTTTGTGATTGGTCTGTTTATACTTTCTATTTCTTCCTGGTTCAGTCTTGTAAGGTTGTGCTTTTCTAAGAATTTGTCCATTTCTTCCAGGTTGTCCCTTTTATTGACATATAGTTTCTTGTACTAATCTCTCATGATCCTTTGTATTTCTGCAGTGTCAGTTGTTACTTCTTTTTCATTTCTCATTCTGTTGATTTGAGTCTTCTCCCTTTTTTTCCTGATGAGTCTGGCTAATGGTTTATCAATTTTCTTTATCTTCTCAAAGAATCAGGTTTTAGTTTTATTGATCTTTGCTATTGTTTCCTTCATTTCTTTCTCATTTTTTTCTGATCTGATCTTTATGATTTCTTTCCTTCTGCTAACATTGGGGTTTTCTTGTTCTTCTTTGTCTAATTGCTTTAGGTGTAAGGTTAGGTTGTTTATTTAAGGTGGTTCTTGTTTCTTGAGGTAGGATTGTATTGCTATAAATTTCCCTCTTAGAACTGCTTTTGCTGCATCCCATAGGTTTTGGGTCTTCGTGTTTTCATTGTCATTTGTTTCTAGGTATTTTTTGATTTCCTCTTTGATTTCTTCAGTGACCTCTTGGTTATTTAGTAGTGTATTGTTTAGCCTCCATGTGTTTGTATTTTTTATAGTTTTTTCCCCTGTAATTGATATCTAGTCTCATAGTGCTGTGGTCGGAAATGGTACTTGATACAATTTCAATTTTCTTAAATTTACTGAGGCTTGATTTGTGACCCAACATATGATCTATCCTGGAGAATATTCTGTGAGCACTTGAGAAGAAAGTGTATTCAGTTGTTTCTGGATGGAATGTCCTATAAATATCAGTTAAGTCCATCTTGTTTAATGTATAATTTAATGCTTGTGTTTCCTTATTTATTTACATTTTGGATGATCTTTCCATTGGTGAAAGTGGGGTGTTAAAGTCCCCTACTATGATTGTGTTACTGTCGACTTCCCCTTTTATGGTTGTTCGTATGTGCCTTATGTATTGAGGTGCTGCTATATTGGGTGCATAAATATTTACAATTGTTATATCTTCTTTTTGGATCGATCCCTTGATCATTATGTAGTGTCCTTCTTTGTCTCTTGTAATAGTCTTTATTTTAAAGTCTATTTTGTCTGATATGAGAATTGCTACTCCAGCTTTCGTTTGATTTCCTTTTGCATGGAATATCTTTTTCCATCCCCCCACTTTCAGTCTGTATGTGTCCCTAGGTCTGAAGTGGGTCTCTTGTAGACAGCATATATACGTGTCTTGTTTTTGTATCCATTTAGCCAGTCTATGTCTTTTGGTTGGAGAATTTAATCCATTTACATTTAAGGTAATTATTGATATGTATGTTCCTATTACCATTTTCTTAATTGTTTTGGGTTTGATATTGTAGGTCTTTTCCTTCTCTTGTGTTTCGTGCCTAGAGAAGTTTCTTTAGCATTTGCTGTAAAGCTGGGTTGGTGGTGATGAATTCTCTTAACCTTTGCTTATCTGTAAAGGTTTTAATTTCTCCATCGAATCTGAATGAGATCCTTGCTGGGTAATCTTGATTGTAGGTTTTTCCCTTCCATCACTTTAAATATGTCCTGCCAGTCCCTTCTGGCTTGCAGAGTTTCTGTTGAAAGATCAGCTGCTAACCTTATGGGGATTCCCTTTTATGTTATTTGTTGCTTTTCCCTTGCTGCTTTTACTATTTTTCCTTTGTATTTAATTTTTGATAGTTTGATTAGTATGTGTCTCGGCGTGTTTCTCCTTGGGTTTATCCTGTATGGTACTCTCTGTGCTTCCTGGACTTGATTGACTATTTCCTTTCCCATGTTAAGGAAGTTTTCGACTATAATCTCTTCAAATATTTTCTCAGACCCTTTCTTTATCTCTTCTTCTGGGACCCCTATAATTCCAGTGTTGGTGCATTTAATGTTGTCCCAGAGGTCTCCGAGACAGTCCTCAATTCTTTTCACTCTTTTTTCTTTATTCTGCTCCCTGGCAGTTATTTCCCCCATTTTATCTTCCAGGTCACTTATCCGTTCTTCTGCCTCAGTTATTCTGTTATTGATTCCTTCTAGACTATTTTTAATTTCAGTAATTGTGCTGTTCATCACTGTTTGTTTGCTCTTTAGTTCTTCTGGATCCTTGTTAAATGTGTCTTGTATTTTGTCCATTCTGCTTCTGAGATCTTGGATCATCTTTACTATCATTACTGTGAATTCTTTTTCAGGTAGGTTGCCTGTTTCATCTTCATTTATTTGGTCTTGTAGGTTTTTACCTTGCTCCTTCATCGGTAACGTATTTTTTTTGTTGTTTCATTTTATTTTCTTTAATGGGTGGCACTCTCTTCCTGTCTTACTGGTTGTTTTGTTTGGCCTGAGACGTCCAGCACTGGAATTTGCAGGCAGTTGGATAGAGCTGGGGCTTGGTGCTGAGATGAGGACCTCCGGGAGACCTCACTCTGATTGATATCCCCTGGGGGCTGAGGTTCTGTGTTAGTCCAGTGGTTTGGACTCGAAGCTCCCACCACAGGAGCTCAGGCCCTACCTCTGGCCTGGGAATCAAGATCCCGCAAGCTTCGTGGTGTGGTTAAAAAAGAAAAAAAAGGAAGAAAGAAAGAAAAAAAGGAGCTGTACAATTATCAAAGAATAAAAAATAAAATAAAATTAGAACGATAAAAAGTATATTAGGAAAAATAAAACTATAATTGAAACAACTGCAACAAGGTAAAACAAAACCGCAACAGAAAAAAGAAAAAAAAAGGGGGGTGGTAGGGAACAAGGAGAGATCACTAACAAAGTATAAAGAATAAAATAAAATTAGAAAAATAAAAGATTAGGAAAAATAAAAATATTAAAGAATCAACAACAATGAATCAAATGTAAAACAGAACCCCAATCTAAAAGAGAAAAAAGGAAAAAAAAAAAGCTTTGGCTATGGGGGCGGAGTTTAGGTGGGGGGTGGAACTTAGGCAGAGACGGCTTTTAGGGTGGGGCGGGACCTAGGCGGGAGGGGGGGTTGACGTTTGATCGTGGGGCAGGGCCTAGGCGGGGTGACATTCGAGCATGGGCGGGGCCTCTGCTTAGTACCTGGCAGAAGGGGAGAGGCTGCACGTTGGAAGTAGGGCCTCTGGATTGTGGAGTTCTGGAGTTTGGAGGTAGGGCCCTGCGTGCGGGTGTGTGGGTGGGGCTTAGGCCCAGCGCCTTGGAGGGGGTCTCAGAGGGGGTCTCCGAGTGTAGAGGTGGGGCCCTGGCTGGGGGTGCAGGGGCGGGGCTTGGGCTCTGCACGGCAGGAGGGAGGCTCCGAGGGCAGAGGATTAGGCCCGGGATCCCAGCAGGCTCCCCAGTGCCTGAGTGGACAGGGAGAGCACTGGCCCCGTTGCCTTCCGTTCCTTTGTGCCCTCCCCCATCATCTCCCCCAGGGTCTCCCCTCTCTCCGCTGGACCCCTGACCGTGGGTGGGTCCCGCTGGGTGTAGGAACTCCTCCCCTCCCCCAGCCACCCCTCAGGGGGGCCGGTCCCAGAGGTCCGGCCTTTACTTTTGCTCCCCCTTCCCTCCCTCCCGCTCCCTCAGGATCCGTCTGACTGGAGGGGGCCTTCGTGGGCAGAGGATCGGGCCGGGATCTCAGCAGGCTCCCGGGTGCTGAAGTGGTCAAGGGAAACCCAGCCACGCTCCCTTTTGATCCTCTGCCCTGCCAGTGGTTCCCCAATTTACCCCTTCGGGCATGGGCTCCCTTCCCCTCCCCCAGCCACGCCTCAGGGGCGCCAGTCCCGTCCCGCCTTCACTTGTCCTCCCCCCTCCCCCCAAGCCCCACGTCCTACCCAGTTGCTGGGAGTTCCGCCGGTCCCCTTAGGTGTCCGTGGTCCCCCACCGGGGCCTGGTAGGTGCCCTGGTTGTGAGGAGACGCGAATTCCGCGTCCTCCTGGTCTGCCACCTGCTGGACTGACTTTTGAAGTACTCCAGTCGCCCTCCCCACCCACAGTTAGGAGAGAGAGTAGAAACGAGGCTTTCAGGATGTCAATAATTTCTGAAGCTGGGTGAGAGGTTTTCTCTACTTCTGTGTATGTTTGAAAATTTCTATTAAAAAAATTGAGAACCAGTACGAAGAGTAGCCTGGAATCAGTTTCTACCTCGCAAGAAGTACAGACTTATCGGCTTGCTTTCCGGTTGTGTATTAGATTGACCCCCTTTGAGGAGGCCAGAGGGTCTCCAACGTTACTTCTTCTGTGCGCTCTTCTGCCTCAAAGATTAGATGATGGTAGCCTGTTCCCAAATCAAAGAAAAAACGACCAATGAGTGCTGTGTGCAACCTCTGGGCAGTGGAAGCAATCCCTCAAAAAAAACTGGAGGGGTTGGGAAGATGTCTGAGTGGGCTTTCCAGTGAACCACGGACAGCCCCTCCGACCCACTGCCAGGGTGCACCTCATGCAGTGGAAACCGCAGATGTAAGTCCACGGATGCCAGGATCCACTGAACTTTCCCCCCATGCAGCTCCAGCTGGCTCTGGAGGCCTCCCACCCCATGCCCTCACCCCTGACCTTGTGCCCTCTCTCCTCCACTTGCCGAGGCTCTCCCAGCACGCCTGGATCCCCTGCCCAGCATCACTTTGTACAAAGATGCTGGAAAACCATTTGCTAAACGAGTAAAGAGCCCACAGTGGCTCCACAGCGAGCACCAAGTCAAGCCACCCGGCTGCCGGGTCCTCCACAGCCCTCGTGTGGGTCTCTTTTCTGCCCCACCCAGCCCTCTGCTGGCTTTTCTCCTTCCTTGCTGACAGCTCATGCTCTACCTGTCCTTGAAGTCCATCGGAGTCCCCCTGGCTGGGTCGGAGGCCCTCTCCTCACCCTGCTTGCCCAGGACCCGCAGACTCAGCACACCCTGGCTTCAGTGTCGGCCTCCTGCGGAAAGCATCACTCACGGTGGTACCTCCGGCCCGACTTCTGTTCTGCCCCTGCTAGCCAAACGCCTGCTTCGCACTTAACACTTGGATGTCTCAGCGGCCCCACACCTCACTCCAGCCTGTACCAGGCCTGACTCGTTATCCTCTTTCAAACTTGCAGTGCCCCCCATCTTAGGCGACGGCACCAACATCTGCCCCGAGAACAGTCGGGGACCTGGGCCTCACCCACCGCCCCCATCCCATCCATCGCCAGGCCCTGCTGACGTCACCCCAGGAACCGCTCTCAGACACTCCATTCACCTCTCCCCTGTCCACCGCTCGCACCTTAGTCCACACCATCACTTCACCGAGATTAGGGTAATAGTCCGTCATCTGTCACTCTCCACAGTAGGGCTAAGAGCTGATGTGGCCATAGGCCACTGGGAGGAACAGGCCTGGCTCTGCTTCTGGGGTCTCTCATGCCAGCAGAATCCCGGGGTTCTGGGCCTAGTTCGCCTGAGAGGTGGTAAGTGGTGGTACGTGGCCACTGCTTGCTATGTTAATGAATACCTGCAAGGTTAATACTGAGAATTTCGTTTAAAATGTAGGCAAGTATGAAGGTAGCAATAATGATTTATATACATACCCCTTTTCCATTATCGAGCTTGGAAAATACTGAAAGTGTATAGAAATAAAAGTAGATCTTGTAACTTTTGAGTCAATAATGGGTTTCCTTCCCTTCTCTGATCTGGTTATTCCTTAATTATTAATTTTAAAATGATTATTTTTGCCAGTATTTACATAACCAAGTAAACTAACAACTGGGTATGGTAATTAAGCTAAATTCTCGGGAGTTCCCTGGTGGCCTAGTGGTTAGGATTCTGGCCTTTCGCTGCTGTGCCCTGGGTTCAGTCCCTGGTCAGGGAACTGAGACCCCACGAGCCACGTGGGGCGGCCAAAAACACAATAACAAAAAGCTGAATCCTTTATAGTTGTCTAATCTGATGAATGCTTACACACCATATGCAAACTGCTGTTTTATCTGCAAATGACCCAGGTGAGAAAAAAAAAATCTGGATATGAAACAGAATATAGTGTGAATCATATCTAATTTTAAATATTTTAATTTATATACTTTCGTGATTATAGGTCAATAAGAAATCCACTTTTCAGATTTTATTTCATTATAGAATATATTTGATAAGGATACATACAAACAGAATCATCTTTAATACATATTGTTTACTGGTGCCCGGCATTTCCGCAGCAGGCTGGAGATGTAATAAAAAATGCTTCCCAATGTTCAGCTTCATCGGCCACTCTAAACAACCAGTGCTGTAGAGTTGATGGTTCAGTTCATTTACTTGCCTAGAACAAGTAAAAATCTTAACATTCGTCTTTAAGTCTGTTTATTACTCTTCTATTTTAAAATCTGAGATACATTCCCCAATGTAAACAATAAATTTCAATCTGCCACACAATTGAAATGGATAAGGCCTTCTCCGTTTTACTCATCAGAGCGCAATCTTATTTCATAGCGTAATAAGCCGTCCATGCACAAAAGACAGGAAAAGAAGCTGCCCTTAGTACCTGGTGGAGCCTTCCAGACTTCTCCCCGCTGCAGGTGTATGGTACACTAGAGAGATATCTTTTTGACTTGGTCTACTTGGTCTTAAAATACAAATATACAATGTCCGTAAGCATTAAAATAGTAAAGCCTAGCCTTACGTATTCATTATGAATTGCTAAAATCCTATACAAGTACAATACCATATCATGCCAATTAATATACAGAGGAAGGTGGCTAGTTGTCTCCACCATTCACCGAGGGCCTGTGAACGGGGAACAGAGGGGACGTGATTCGTGTAGGCGTTAAGTGGCTGACTGCATGTGGTCAGGCAGACAGTCTAGCTGGAACTCTGAAATGCCTGGGTACCCCGCTGCAATAGTTAAGTTAATCTGGAGTAGAATCTACTTAACACAAGAAGAATCTGACCCCTTTCTCACCAGCCTCCCAGAGGGAGAACTGAATGAAACCTTAGAAAATGTTAACCAAATAAAGTCTTATTTGCATTTCCTGATTCAGTTGTGCAAATCAGTTATCCGTTCTCTTCCCCAGCGACTTATCCTTTTAGGACCAGTTAATCAACAGCGATCACGATTCAGTACCTCGTTATCATAAATATTTGACTCAGCAACCTCCATGGTGAAACCGTAAAGCCTATGTACAATCTTTGAAAAGGCATTCTGTGACCGTTTTTGAAGAGTTCATAGAAAAGTTATGAAGGCTACACCAGTCACTTCTCGATGTCACCGTAATGTAAACCTTGGCATCTTTTTTATATTAAGTGTTTTATATATTGTACAACAAAAGAGAGACCTGAATGGCTGACCTGCTGTGATGCTCACCGATCCACTAAGCTAAGGTAACCAGCAAAGGGCATAATTTTCCTGAGGTTTGTGAGAACTCTTCAAACAAAGCAGAAATCACAGTGACCGAGTGAGCGGAACTCGAGTCTGTACCTCCCGGCCCGTTGCGCTGAACTCGAGTCTGTACCTCCGCGCCCGTTGCGCTGCCCGCGTTCTTGCCGGGACTAAATGACCCGCCACTGCATGATGCTCGTGTCTTTGCCGCCAGTGGAGATAAGGTGGCTGTCGTCACAGAGGAAGTCGACGTTGGTGACGTGACTGCTGTGCCCGCTGTACACGTGGCTGGGAGCCTGGGGAAGAGTGACATGGAGCGAGCTGAAGGCAAAGCCATCGAGGCGGGGTTGGAAGTGCTGGACGTCTACGTTCGTGCCAAACCACGTGGAGCCCCTGTACCTTGAGAATCTGGTCTGGAGGGGACGAATGCGGGCAGGGGGAGGTTCAACCCCAGAGGCTGCACCAGGCGCAGGCCGGCCCAAAGGAGGGAGGACCGGATGCAGGGGTGGAGGGGAGGGTCTTCTAGGAGGAGGGTCAGGTCTGGGAAGAACGAAGAGGGGTGTTCCAGGAACTGGTGTGGGCTCGGCTCAGCAGGGCTGGAGCAGAGGGAGCCGTGGTGGACGGCAGAGGGGGGAGGCCCACGAAGCGCAGAGGAGGATAAGCCAGCACCACGTGGGGGGGCGGGGTTCTCCCCGGAGGGCAGTGGAGGGGGACCTGAAGTGCTCTAGGGCAGCCGAATGACGGTCACCCCTGCATGCGTGACTGGTGGCATCACTCAGCACCTTTCTATTCAATTACCAACAGGCCAGGCGGTAAGTGCGCCCCGTGGGGTAAGGCTAGAGGAGGAGAAGAGCCTTTACCCTGAACTGTGAGCAGGGGTAGGAGAAGAGGTGCACTTTGCCAAAGTCGTCACCGGTTGACAGGAGTTTTTTCTCGTGGGCCCGACAGGCGGCATTGATGTCGGTTCCGTCCGAGCCTTCTGGCCACACTCCTAAAACAAAGACCCCAGACAGAGCACTGGAAATACCAGGACACAGGGCCACACCGTGTGGGGACTGGCCATCGAACTCCCACGAAAATAGCAATGTCCCAGATTTAGAAACCACGCCCAAGGAACGCTTCGTCTCAGATGATCTCCCTGCAGGCTGTCCCGGGAAACCCTCACTGCGTATACTTTTCTGCTGCATGAGAGTCGCAGTGACAGGCCTTCAGGGCTTCCACCTTTTTCGGGCCCCTTCTTGACGCTACAGCAGAAAGCAGGCCAGAATCCTTGGTTCTGGACACGATGGCTTTCTTTATCCCCGAAGCATCTGATGGGAAGCTGACTAGTCCTAAGCCTGCAGTTTCCTAACTTTTCTTTTTTGGGGGTAACTCTTTACATATGAGAGGCCCTCCAAAGAGCTTTATAACTCTGGGACTGCCTGTGTGTTTCAGGCGTTCCTTGGTGTCAGTCCTTCATGGCTGCTGTCTGCCTGGTGGCACTGGGCAGGTGGGGTGTCTGCTCACTGTGGGCCGGGTGATGCAGCAGCTCTGACTCCACAGCCCTGTGCCCAGGTGGGCCTGGGGTGTGGTCTGGGGGATGGGATCTCCTGACCATTGCTTCAGGAAACCCTGTTGGTCCCAATAACTTTGGATATGAGAGAGCTGCATGCACATCAGTTTCTTAACAGGCAGATCTAGAGTAAACCCAGGGCGTCCTAGCATTCAACGCCAGAAGATGGCAAAACGCCAGCCCTAAGGAGAACTTGTGAACTTCTGACCAACTTACTGACTTACGGTCATACATAAAGAGATTATAAGTACTGCCTTTTCTTTTTTATTCTACTAAATTGTGGCAATTTATTTTAGACCATTTATAAACATATTCCTAATCTAAACTTTGAAGGAGGTGAAAAATTTAGTTTAAGGGCCAAAAAGATACAATCAGTCTAACAAATGGTAAATAAATTGATAGGGTGCCATCTGGTCCATTTATCGAGGACGTTTGGCACTACCTCATATAAGCGTTCTAGAGAATTATCTCAGGACCCATTTCGTATGAGAGAAAAGGGTTCTGGTTCCTCTTGCCTGGCCATAGCTGGGCAAGCTCTGGCCCTTCCCCAGGGCTGCGGGGAGTGTGTCCTGCGGGGTCCACGGGGTAGCAGAGCAGTTTGAAGCCAACCAAGAGACTTCACTACTATTAGAATGTCATTCTAAAAGTAGATACATCCTACGTTTGAACAGAATGAAAGGTGCAGAAACCTTACCAAAGACGTGGAATCCCAAAGTGCAGGTGTATGTGGCCCATTCGATGTCTCTCGTAGTTTCCACACTTACGACTTGCTTACAAGCAGAGGGAATCCCTGGAAAGGCAAATGCAGGTCTGGTGACATCAGTGCCAAAGCCCCCTCTCCTTCTTGGGCAAGGTTGGGCCCTCGGAGCCAGGTCCCATCGGCTACAGAGCACTCTGGGAGGGGGACACCATCCACCTCCCAGCTCTGCGGGGACCATGCTCACTGCCCAAGGCCTAGGGCCTCGGTGGGGACCCCACTTCTTCCGCTTCTTCTCATCTCCTCTGGGTCTGTTCCCCCAGTCTGGCTTCTTTTCTTTGACCACCTCTGGTTCTGAGGCCCCTGTCTGCTCACTGTTCCCCTGGATACAACTCCACCCCCTGCTGTCAGGCTCCCTAGCCCTCTCCTAACATATACTCGGGCATGCGCGTGCGTGCACACATACACACACACACACACACACACACACACACCCCATCCCTTCAGCTCTGAGTTAGGAATGGAAGCTTACGGAAACCAGTCATACCAAGTACCTGTGGCGCTGCAGGTGATTTGTTTGTTCCCCAGTTAAACCCTCACTAGTGGAGTATGAGACCATGTCTGAGAAGATTCTAGACCCATGGCCTGTCCCTGAAAACCATCCCCTACTCCTGCCCCACCTCAGGCAGGGCCTCCTGCCCCGCCCGAGGGAGGCCCCTTCCCTCCAGCACCAACAGCCCTGCCCAGGCCTGCTCCTCAACGAGGGGGCGCCCACCTCCCTACCCACTGGCTCCTGATGCCTGTGGCCTTGTATCTGAGATGATATTTCCTCTTCCTTAAAATGGGACAAGCCAGAAAGTGCTGTGGGTCACCTGAGAGCCTGTGGGTGAAGCACACTGCACCTGCTGGTACCTTCCGCCGGGGCAGAGACCGGGCCCTCCTCCGCCCTGGGACCCTGCACTTGGCACGCGGCAGGTGCCTGCCAGATGCTGGAGGAAGCAGTGCACGGCATGTAGCATGCGCTCGGCAAGGGCAGCCTCGTCATTCATGCCTCCACTGCGCGGCCCTGCCTGGGCTCAGACCTGGCCAGGAGGGGCTGAGGGAGGAGGAGGGGCCCAGGGGGCTGCTGGGTCTCTGCCCGTGAGGGTGATGCCTTCACGAGGGGCCATCCCTCTCGCCGGGACAGCTCTGACCCACTCTCTCTGCCTCTCCCTGCAGGGCCCCGCCTTCTCCTCCTGGGGGCCCGAACCCCAAGTGTCTCAGTGCCAAGGTGGGGGTGTCCAGCCCAACTCCTGTACTGTGCAGAGGAGGGGCCCAGGCCCAGAGATGCCATCATGTGCCCAAGTTGTATGGGGCGTGGGTTTTTGCAGGAGGCCCCATTTGGTCTCAGAGTGGAGGTTCTACGTGATCTGCACCCAGACCACACCTGGGGAACCACTCACAGTAAAGGATTTCATAGTCTCCGGAATTCGACATGAGGAATTGTGAGTTTACAGACCAGTCCAGGTGAGTGATGAAGCTGGAATGACCCTGGGAGAGAACACACGGGTGAGTTTCACTTGCCGTATAGATTCCCACCCACACTGTCGTAATGTGACAAACAACTGCACAGACCCACGAGGAGTGACCAGCACGCTCACCGAGCACTTGCCGACCCGTGCGTACTTCCTCCCATTGTCACTGACTCCGTATATGTAGATGCAGTTGTCATGGGAGCCTATTGCTAAGAAATTCCCATCTGCAAAAACACGCGGGATTACATTTCAGTTGTTAAGAATAAACATTTTATCAATTACAAGCGATAATGCTAGTGGCCATTACAGAGTTAGAAAAAATAGCCATGAATTATTTCAAAGAGACAAAATTTGCTTTTAAATCAATCCTATACCACTTCCAAAGCTATCTTTTGAAAATCCACATCTGATCAGATTCTGCCCCTTAAAAAAAACCTTCCCTGGCTGTCCCCACTGCTGAAGAATCAAGACTCAGTTCCTCAGTGGGGTCCCCAAGGCCCTCCAGGATGTGGCCGCATCCTTCCTCCCTGAACAGACCGGGCTCTTTCAGGCCTCTGGCACACTTCCTCCCCCCACAACCCCGCCACCTCCCGCCTGGAAGGCCCTCCCCCTCACCTCTGCACATGCTGCCCCCTCCCCCCTGCCTGGAAGGCCCTCTCCCTCACCTCTGTGCACACTGCCGCCTCCTCCCCACCTGGAAAGCCCTCCCCCTCACCTCAGTGCACACTGCCCCCTCCCCCCATGCCTGGAGGGCCCTCTCCCCTCACCTCTGTGCACACAGCGCCCCCCTTATTCCCCCGCCACCCCATCTGGAAGGCCCTTCCTGCCGCTCTTCCAATGGGCCATCAGTTAACATCTCCTTTACCCAGGTTCCTGGCATCAGGAGGGCTTAAGGAATCAGGCCGTGATGCTCGTGTAGAAACACAGGGGAAGGAGCTCACTGCAATGTAAAAGCAGAGCAGCCCCTGTCGCTGGCAGATGAACCTGCCAAGCGTGAAGCCAAAGTGGGGATGCCCAGGATGTACTGGGATGGAAGCGGGGCCTGAGAGACTAGTCTGGAGGAGGTCAGACCTTCCCGGGGCCAGGAACCGGAAGGAAGAAGAAAGGAACCACATGGGGGCCGGACAAACTGCACCCAGAATGGAGCCTAGAGAAGGGGGGTCTCTGCCCACGAGCTCGGGGACAGCAAATGCGTCCCTCCTCTCACTGAGCGCCAGTTCCTCCATCCACGAAGCACGGCACCTTCTCATCGAAATTCAGAGGATTCCCTTGGACAACGTCTGTAAAGGTCCTAGCGGTCACTGGCACATCATGAGGTCAATAAGGGTTCTCCCCCCACCTCTTCCCCCTGGTTTTCCTTCTCACAAGGTAGGAAGACCTACAGGAAATAGCATGGCCTGGCACCATCAGGAAATGGTATTTTCGGAAGTCTTGGCCAATGCCTGGTCAAAATCAAGGTGTTGGCAAGTCAGAGTTAGCCTGTCCAAAGCAGGCTCGTGAGGGGGTGGGGTAAATGGGCCGAGGACTGCCGAAGCTGGGGGATGGGCCACCTTCTGCTGCTGATGGTTCTAGAGAAGGCCAGAGAGCTGCCCGGCAGACCACCTGCACTTGGTCCTCCAACTGACCAAGCCCTGACAATAATGATGATGATGACAGTAAACAGTAAATGCTAACAAGAATTACTATCAAATAATTATGAGTCAACGTTTGTTGAGTAACTACTATGTACCAGTACTATTCTAAACTCTTCCTGTATTAACCTACTTAATCCTCATAGACCCCTGTGAGGTAGATATTATCTCCACTTTTCAGGAGAGGAAACTGAGGCATGGATGATAAAGTAACTTGCACAAGGTCACACAGGTTTAGAGAAGCTGGGATTCGAACCCAGCAGTCTGACCAGAGCCTGAGCATTTCTTTGCTCAATGCCATTGCCCCTGTGACAAAGAATAACGGTAAAGAACAGCTGAAAATCTGATAAATGATGTACGCACCCTGGCTTGTACACTCTTTTTATTAACATCTTTATTGGAGTATCATTGCTTTACAGTGGTGTTAGTTTCGGCTTTATAACAAAGTGAGTCAGCTATACATATACATATATCCCCATATCCCCTCCCTCTTGCGTCTCCCTCCCACCCTCCCTATCCCACACCTCTAGGTGGTCACAAAGCACCCAGCTGATCTCCCTGTGCTATGCGGCTGCTTCCCACTAGCTATCTACTGGCTTGCACACTCCACAGCACAACGACCTTTAGATAAGAACGACCTTATCATTTGTTAACTCTAAAATAATGAGCTCTCTTTCATCGTGGAACCATTTATTATGATTTTGCCTACTCCACCTTTTATGATTTTGACGACTCTAAGTTTCTCATAAGTGAAATCATACAATATTTGTCTTTTGGTGACTGGCTTATTTCACTTAGCATGATGTCAAGGTTCTTCCATGTTGTAGCATGTGTTAGAACTTCCTTCCTTTTTAAGGCTGAATAATATTCCACTGTATATCACATTTTACTTATCCTTTCATCTGTTGATGGACACCTGGATTGCCTCCATGGTTTAGTTATTGTCAATAATGATGCTATGAACATGGGTGTACACAGACCTCTTTGAGACTCTGCTTTCAATTCTTTTGGGTCTGTATACAGAAGTGGAACTGCTGGACCATTATGCTAATTCTACTTGTAATTTTCTTTAGGAACCGCTGTACTGTTTTCTGCAATGGCTGCACCACTTTACATTCCCACCAACAGTGCACATTTCTCCGCATCCTCACCAACACTTGTTGTTTTCTGTTTTTTTTCTTTCTTTCTTTCTTTCCTTTTTTTGTGGTACGCGGGCCTCTCACTGTTGGGGCCTCTCCCGTTGCGGAGCACAGGCTCCGGACGCGCAGGCTCCGCGGCCATGGCTCACGGGCCCAGCCGCTCCGCGGCATGTGGGATCTCCCCGGACCTGCGCACGAACCCGTGTCCCCTGCATCGGCAGGCGGACCCTCAATCACTGCGCCACCGGGGAAGCCCTGTTTTCTGTTTTATTTGATGGTAGCCATCTTAATGGGTGTGAGGTGGCGTCTCATTGTAGTTTTGATTTGCATTTCCCTAATGAGTAGTGATGTTGAGTACCTTCTCACATGCTTACCGGCCATTTGTATGTCTTCTCTGAAGAAATGCCCATTCGAGCCCTTTTGCCCATTTTTGAGTGGGTTGCTAGTTTTTTTGTTGTTGCTCCAGGAACACATGCACAGTTGCCTGTCAGGGGACTGGAGGTGAGGGGGTGGGTCGCTGCCACTGTGCTAAGAGCTGAAACTGACTGAAATTAACTGCAACTTCCCATCCAAGTCTTTCTCTGGAAGTTGCAAGGCTTCAATAGACTCTGGCTTTCCAAAACAGTTCTATCAGACAGATTCTGCCAGTTGCTGTCTAGGTGGAGAGACAGATTCCTGCTGGTTCCTACTCACCATCTTCCCAGAATCTTCTCTCAAACCCCCCACTTAAAAGTCAACTTTGAGGTATAATCTACACACAATAAAATGCACATATTCTAAGAGTTTTGACAAAAATACCTGTATAACTACCATCTCCATATCTGTTTTTTTTTTTTTTTTTTTGCAGTACACGGGCCTCTCACTGTAGTGGCCTCTCCCGTTGCGGAGCACGGGCTCCGGATGCACAGGCTCAGCGGCCATGGCTCACGGGCCCAGCCGCTCCGCGGCATGTGGGATCCTCCCGGACTGGGGCACAAACCCGTGTCCCCTGCATCGGCAGGCAGACTCTCAACCACTGCGCCACCAAGGAAGCCCCATATCTGTTTTTAAAGATGAATGAATAATAGGATTTCACAATCTCCCTTGGCAATTCACTTCTAACAGCCTAATGAGATTGTAATTTCTCCTTAAAATTCGAAATAGAAAGTTTTCATATAACGGTTTAAGCTCATTCATAAATATGTAATAAAACTGTCTGCCTAATACATCAAAACCAAGCAGGTTCAGTCTATATGCTAATCAGCGGCCAGATGAAACCCAAGTGCTGCCTATTTCTCGGACCTCCAGAGCACTTTCTCACCCTGTGAACCACGTCCTCTCACCCATAAACTCTCTATGCCTCACCCCCAGCTCTTCAGAGAGTACAAAATTCCTAAACTTACTTGACTAAAAGAAGTGGGCATTTGGTCCCAAATAAAAATCAGCTGGAGGACTGACTCATAAGAACAGAGAGTAGGGGTCTGGTCACCTGGAGGAGAAAGATAACACCATAGCCAGTTTCACTGATTGCCTCTTTACAAGGTTTGGGGATGGGTTTCCACACAGCTCTTAACTAAGTCCAACAGTATTTTAAGAGCAGGGAGAATCTGTCCAGCTGTGCAAATGACGAAACTGAGGTTCAGTAACCTGCCTAAGATGACACAGCTAAGCGCGTGGCACGGCTCGACCTGGGCTGGAAGGACGAGTGAACTGTGGGCATGGGAGACAGTGCGCCAGGTGGGAGCACAGCAGGGTCTCCAGGGTAGCTGTATGGCTGCCGTGCGTCCGCCCTGCTTGTCACACGGGGCAGGTGATTTGGGGCAGTCTCCGCACGAGCCTGCTGCACCTGTACGGGGAGCATGCCTGGTGGAGTGCAGGCTTGGGGACGTTGTGTGGGCAGGAGAGAGGTTGGCTGGGTGGCAGGGGCTGCATCCCAGCGGGCCTCTAGTCCCACCTGAGCAGCAGAGGTGGGATTCGATGCTGGGGTGATGCAAATGCACACGGATTCTGATTCATTCTTATTAAAGCAGAGAAACTCCACGTCTCAATGCTATGGATACGATTAAAGAAGAGATCAATACAATCACGTGAGCAATGCATTAGTTCATTGTGATTTTCCCCTTTTCATCTTCACATCTTTTCCCTTTTCATTTCATCTTCATCTTTAGGGTTTTAGATTTTTAATCCAAGTTTCAGCAGGTGGAAACTAGACCAGGCAGGCCAAGTATTTGCAGTTGGGCTTAACGAACATGAAATTATCTTCTTCCAATCTCCATTCTTCTTTTAAAAAATTTACAAATTTAATCCAATTAAAACTCCACTGGTCCACTGACAAAGTGCTCTGTAAGGTTCCTGATGTGCGTGTCAACTTTGAGAACTGTCCCTACTAGAGTTCTATGTTTAATGAACCTACGAGGGGCCTGGCAATCGTAGTTGACTATGGTTTCAGTAAAAATTCACATAACGTTAGCTTATCAGCATTAGGCCATCTTATGGAAGATATTTCATAAATGAAAACATGTAATAAAATGTGACTGAAATGGTTATCAGATGATCCACAGAGATGCTCTAGGTTTGTGGTTCTCAGGATGCCAAAGAACCCCTCCACAAGCCCACGCCCTCTGGGCGATTCTAATGCACGCCAAAGGCTCTGCTTCACTGGCTCCCAGCGTGCACCTGTGTCTGGGACTATCGCTCTGAACCTCCCACTTCAACCAAAGGCCAGATACAGGTTATTCGCCGCTGAAACCTGGACCTCTCACTAGTGCCTGCGGAATTGAGAAATTATCTGAAAGATTTAGTTCTCAGTCCACACGGTTAACTTCAGGAAGCAACTGCTCACCTCTCACCCCCGCTGCACAACATAACATCAACCTTAAAGGGGATTTACAAAGCAGTCTCACTTCCACCTGAGCTCATCCTACACAACCCACCTGCGGCAGTAGGTAGGTGTCTGCTAGCGAAGAAATGTAATCATGCTGAATTCTGGGAAGGCATTCTGGCTTATTCGTGATTTAACTTGAATTTTCGGCTAGCTAAAACAGCCTATTTGTGGCCTATCAAACACACCGTACACCTGCTTTACTCACTAAAGAAAAGGGTGCCTTGACCAGAAGTAAAGAATGTCCACGTTAAAAATAAAGATTAAATGCCTCTCTTCCTGGGACGCCGGTGCCGGTCTGCCCTCAATGGTAAGATTCCTTTTCCAGGCACCAGGTGCCGTCCTGACTTGCTGTGTATGTGCTGTTCTGTTCTTTTTTTTAAACCTTGAAGAAACGTATCCCTGACTTGTGTGAAGTTCTTTGTTCCGATGCAATATAAAACTGCTGAAACCATGCTTCTCTGGAGCAGTGCCACAGAATTATCTGAGAGCCTGTCTCCTGGGCTTTGGTCCTCACTTTGGCTCAGTTCTATGCCTATTAGAGATTGGCTTATTGATTATTTCCATCTACATTGCTTGCGTAGCTGGCAGGATATCAGAAAAACCCACGTGGGGTCACCTGGAGTCTACTTTTCTCCCCCCAGCCTCTGATATTTATTTATTTAGGGCTGCATTGGGTTTTAGTTGAGGCACGTGGGATCTTTCGTTGTGGCGCACGGGATTCTCTCTAGTTATGGCGTGTGAGCTCCAAGGCGCATGGGCTCTGTAGTTGCAGCACGTGGGCTCTGTAGATGAGGCTTGCAAGCTCAGTAGTTGTGGCGCACGGGCTTAGTTGCCCCGCGGCATGTGGGATGTTGGTTCCCTGACCAGCCCCAGCCCCCCAGCTTCACAGCACTCTTGAGGTTGGTTGGTTCGGTGAGTTTTTCCTGATGTCTGGATCTTCTTGTATGAAGTGGCAGTCCATGACTTTTATTTGAGCTGTTACCTTAAGACCTGGACTCTTAAGGGGGTACCAGTACATTTCCTAGGTGAAAGGAACCTAGCGGGAAGTTCCAGGCAAGGGATCTAGATGGAGTTTCCAGGTAAGAAACCTAGAAGACATTTCCAGGCAGGAAAGGCCTAGAAGGAACTTTGGGGTAAACTGGGTTGGCTGACTTTTTTTAAAATGTGGCTTAAAATTGGAAAGATTTGTACTGTATAATAAAATGAAACTAAAATAAATCAGGAAATTGCGCTTCTAACGCCTAACGGCTCCCAGACAGGCCAGCCACTCAGTGGAACTCCGGCTGGCTTCTACAATTGTAGAAATGATCTAGCTCTAAAATGGCCAGAATGGGACTCTTTTGACATTCTAAAACTGAGTTTTGCGTGTGCAGTTAAAGAAAGCTGGCTCAGGCTTCCCTGGTGGCGCAGTGGTTGGGAGTCCGCCTGCCAGTGCAGGGGACACGGGTTTGTGCCCCGGTCCGGGAAGATCCCACGTGCCGCGAAGCGGCTGGGCCCGTGAGCCACGGCCGCTGAGCCTGCGTGTCTGGAGCCTGTGCTCCGCAATGGGAGAGGCCACAACAGTGAGAGGCCTGTGTACCGCAGAAAAAAAAAAAAAACAAACCAAAGCTGGCTTGATAAAACATTTTTTTTCAAAATTCTGACCTGAGACAATAAAAGTACTCCTTTTTATGCTTGAATAAAAGTATTCAAGCAAACTTGAAGGTATAACTCTTATCATGTCCTTGAAATGCAAGCACCGCCCACACTGCCTGAGACCACAGCCTTGGCTCAACTAGTAGAACCTAAAACTGCAGAAAAGGGGAAATGAGACCTTTAAAAACTCAAGCAGGAAAACTATGAGATCTCTGTCTGTCTATCTGGATGTGTGTATGTCTGTATGTACATTATAAATATAGCACGTTTCTACCTCCAAATGATATTATCAAAATTAATTTGAAAAAGAGCTCTATTTAATTGACTTAGAAGTAAGTGCTTACCAATGAAATATTTCTAACTATAACAAGAAACTAACTCCTCACATTTTTAAAGTATCATATGATCCAGGATTAATCTTTAATAAATGAAAATAAGTTTAAGTTGTTGGTTTGGTTAATACAGACACGTCTTTCAGTCATCAACATTAAGTATAATACTTTTATTATACCTAGGTTTATTGAAAGTCAATTAAGGGACTTCCCTGGTGGTGCAGTGGTAAAGAATCCGCCTTCCAATGCAGGGGACGTGGGTTTGATCCCTGGTCAGGGAACTAAGACCCCACATGCCGCGGTGTAGCTAAGCCCGTGCGCCACAACTACTGAGCTTGCGTACCTCAACTGGAGCCCATATGCTGCAAACTACAGAGCCCATGACCCTTGGAGCCTGCGCGCCACTAGAGAAGAGAAGAAAAAACCCGCACACCACAACTAGAGAGAAGCCTGCACATCACAACGAACAGCTGGTGCGCCACAACAAAAGATCCCGAATGCCTCAACGAATATCCCACGTGCCGCAACTAAGACCCGACGCAGCCAAAAGAAATCCCCAAAAAATCTTAAAAAAGAAATCAATAAGCTCATGTTATCTCTGTTCCAAAACTTGTCAACAAGAAAATTAACTTGGTATGATGATGTTTTCATAAGTAGGGAAATAGAGATATTTGAGATAAAAGTTTTTAGGTAAACTCTTTAAGAATGATTACGTTTTGTATATAGTACGTTTACTTAAAAATAGTTCCTCCAGATTCTTGTAACTTGAAACTTGAGAGTTTTGCTAAGTTAATATAAATTATGGGAATTCATTAAATATACAGAAAATTTCCAAATAAGATAAAATACTAAAACATTAATTGCTAAGCAAATCTAAGTTTACCTCTTTGTCTTCTTATTAGAGAAAAACTAAAGATGTCTGGGTTTATTTGGACACACATCTTATACCACATTGAGAAAAGAAATTACGCTATAAGAAGATGTATGTTTCTAGACATTATAGAAAATTTTCATAAGCTTGCCAATCGGGAAATGTTAATATGAGAAACAGTTCACAATTTTTTGCTTCTTGGTTTTTGCTAGAGATTAATGTTTTTTAAGGGTTAAAAATTATATATGTAATTCATGCTACTAGAAATACTAAGGGAAATATTTCAGTATACAAGGAAAATAAGGTTTTCAGTAAAAGAAGATATGGAATGGAAATGCATTTTGTTAAGGGAAAAGAAAGCGATTTTGTCCTGAAGCATCTCAAAGAGAGATATTAAACTAATTAGGTTTATTTGGTATGTTAAATAACATGGGAAGCATGGTCAAATAAAAGATAACGTTAAGCCTTTTTTATGTTCTGTCCATATGAGTATATATTACAGGTGTTCCAGAAATTATATGAAATTCTTGGAAATCTTATATGTCCCGACATAAAATGCTATTTGTCATCAAAATTGAGGCTCACACTAAAGGGAATGAACCCAAGTATTAGGGAAATACTCCAGCTGACTTTCAGGCAAAGGCAACAACAAAATCTGTGAAGATTATGTAACGATGTAGATACAAAAATTTTCTGCTTCTACAAAAGTTAACCCCCCATTGTTAGACTTCTGCCATCCTGACGCTTGTGACATGGCAACAGTCTGCTCCTAAATCAGATAATTAAGATGGGTAGACAATAGCTGTGAGATTGAACAGCCAGGGCTATGGGAAACCCATGACGGTGGCTTGGCTCTCCCTGTTCCCTGGAAAACCCCGTTTTTGTTTGATGGGTGTAAAGCCTTCTCTTGCTGCAAGGCTAATGTCCTCACAATGACAAAGAAACTGTTAGAAATTGTGTTTTCCACTTGGGATATACTTTCCACAATGTCCAGTGATCAAAGGCACCCATGTCACTGGGCAAATCATAAAAGCCTTAACAAAAACCTTACAAATTTCTTGAAATTATCACTGTCACTATCACCCTCAATCGTCAGGCAAGGTCAACAGAACTGATGGAAAAACTGGACTCAAGTGGAACAAAAATTAATTACGTGGGATTGAATGAACTGATAAATATGGTTATAATTTGTGTGACTTTCATCTGAAATATTACTGGCTTTTAATCTTTGTTTTCCAGATAAGGGAACATTTCCCCTTAAGCTAATTATGACTTACAGCAATTTAGTAAATTATACCTTTGTAAACAGAATTGAAGCATTTATCTTTTCTTTCTACCTGACCTCTCCAGAATTTGGAAACTCTTAGGTTCCCAGCAGCCTTTCCAGGTGAATAAGGAAGGCCCCTTCCTGGCAGGTACAGTAACCTCAAGATATTTTGGACCTTGAGAAAAGAGGAATTCACCTAAGTCTGTAGGTATTGCAGGCAGAATCTAATGGCAAGTCTTTGGTGTGGCTTTCCTGGCTTTGAGAGGGCTTTTGAAAGTTCAATTTGAGATTCCCTATGAAAAGTTCCAGCAAAGCCAAATTTAAAAGAGCCTAGGGCTTCCCTGGTGGCGCAGTGGTTGAGAGTCCGCCTGCCGATGCAGGGGACACGGGTTCGTGCCCCGGTCTAGGAAGATTCCACATGCCGCGGAGCGGCTGGGCCCGTGAGCCATGGCCGCTGAGCCTGCGCGTCCGGAGCCTGTGCTTCGCAACGGGAGAGGCCACAACAGTGAGGCCCGCGTACCGCGAAAAAAAAAAAAAAAAAAAAAGAGCCTATATGATCAATTACATTTATGTAAGTAATCAGGCCAAGTTTACTGAAACCAGACGTATTTTGCAAACAATTTAGTCTTAATTTGACTATATTTGGTAAAAATGAGGATTATCTATTTATTTAATACAAAATTGTATATATTTATTTAAAAGCCTGCATTTTCTTCCCTGGACTTAAAACAAAGCACAGCATGTTGAATCCTGGCCATATGACTTAATATGAAATTTCTCTTTACTCACATGTGAATTTGGGGTGGGGATGGGCATCAGATTAGGTTCTTTTTTTTCATCTTTAAGATTATTTCAAGGTCAAGTTATTTGCTTTGTTAGTTTTTCAAATATTTATTGGCTAAAATGAGGATAATTTAGAAAGAAAAATTATGTTTCAATAATATACCTCTGTGCACACTGAGGTTTTATATATATTGAGGTTTCTGTATTTACTACCTACATCCAAGATGCTTCTCTGTTGCTGTTACATTAAAGCTTAACTGAATTATTAACAGGATCTTCTAAGCTTGTTTCCGAAGCTGATTACAGTTATTTATCTTTGGATGAAGATCAGAGGCACCATGACCTGCACCCCAGGAGATTATGAATACTGTAAAAGACATTTAAAAAAAACTCTCTCTCCAACCTAGATGGCAGGACCCTTATCAGGTACTCCGCACAGTGAAAGTAAAGGGAATTGACTCCTGAATTCATATTCCCCACTTAAAAAGGGCCTCCGCACCAGACTGCTCTATAGAGAGGACTGCTAACCTCAAACTCACCTTAAAACAACCATCAAGCCAGGTAGAGAAGATGACAACGGTAGACAGGTGGCCCGCAAATCCAGACAAGGTCTGGAAGACCCATCCTACTGGTTCAATTGAACTGTTTGCTAAATGTTTGTCTCCCTATCAAAATTGAAGGTTACTGTTTTGCTTTTAGCTATATTTTTGCCCCAATGTTCAGGATGGAAAATAATTCTTTAGTAAAGTTATCACAGAGTATAGCTACTGGGGGAAAATCTAACCAATTGGTGGATCTGTCGTCAAATTCCCTGGTCAATATAAGACCGATATAAGCCCCTATAATACGTATCACTGACTGTTCAGGTTTTCCTAATGGGACCACTCACCCAGGCTAACCTCTCTCTGGCCTAATCTTTCAGGTTCAAACTTTTCAACATATTAATATGTCCATCCCTTGCTGGATACTATCCTCAGTCCTTAGGGCCCAACTTACCCTAGGGCACAACTTACCCTAGGGCCCCTTGATCTGTCCCTTACTTAACTGAAAAATGTCTTTTAGAGAAAAATGGGAGTAAATTATGCCAGCAACTACTGTATATTAAATACCATGCAAATGACTTTTGGAAAGTCTACAAGAGAAGTGATCCATAGTTTAATCTTGTGTTGACAGGCTTCTCTGGTGGCGCAGTGGTTAAGAATCCATCTGCCAATGCAGGGGACACAGGTTCAAGCCCTGGTCCAGGAAGATCCCAACATGCTGCGGAGCAACTAAGCCCGTGCGCCACAACTGCTGAGCCTGCGCTCTAGAGCCTGTGAGCCACAACTACTGAGCCAGCATGCCACAACTACTGAAGCCCACGCACCTAGAGCCTGTGCTCCACAACAAGAGAAGCCACCGCAATGAGAAGCCCGCGCACCGCAACGAAGAGTAGGGCCCGCTCACCGCAACTAGAGAAAGCCCTTGCGCAGCAACAAAGACCCAACGCAGCCAAAAATAAATAAATAAAATAAATAAATTAAAAAAAAAATTGTGTTGACAGAACTCCCAATTCATGAGGCTATCAATGAGAGCACTCTGGGAGGGATCACCTGTGCTCCCCCAGGTTTTGCATTCATAGGTGGTATTGGAATTGACCCACCTTCCCAAGGATGGGCACATAAATTTCTTAAAAGCTGACAAACAGAAGGTTTACTCTTATTGGGACATTATGTTACTCCATTGTCTGTACATCAGGAAATAGATGAACCTCCTTTGTCTCTTCATTACAGAGTCAAGAGAACCATGTTAGCAAGATACTAAGATACCTGGTGGCAAAACCTTTGGGGAATATTAATTCCTAGTGCAGGAATGTACGGTTTACATATTGTTACAAAAAAATGATCAGAAATCTATCAGCCACCATTGGTTAAATAGCCAAAGAGACGGCAAAAAGCATTGCAGCACAACAGACATCCCTAAGTTCCCTAGCCCAAGTAACATTAGATAACAGGGCTGCCTTAGATTTTCTACTGGCTAAACAAGGGGGTGTTTGCGCTATCATTGCTCATACTGTTTGTTGCACTTATATCAGTACCTCTGGAGAAACTGAGATGCACCTAGAAAGAATGTCCCAAAAGGCAAAACGGTTGTAACATGTAAGAAAAACTGACCCTTTAAATGATCTGTTTCGTTGGCTCCCCTCAGAAATAGGCAATTTTTTTGCTCTGCTTTACAGATGATTATCATTTTCATAATGTGTATTATTATTCTTTTCCTAGCCATCAAGTTACTCATGACATATATCACTGCTTGCTTTAAGCCTACTGCTAAAAGCACATGTACAATGTTTGCATGACAATTTGATACAACTGAAAAAACATATCGCCTACAAAATATTTCCCAATTAGCATACCTCTGTACTTGTTCATTATGTCTGCTTAGTTTCCCCCTAATATGGATAACTAGGCAAATCTCCATACATATATAAACAACCAAAAAGAGGCCAAGCACCAAGGGACATGATGGACACAGGGCAGGCAGCAACCACCCTGACATCAAGGGACAAACATTTTGATCGTCAATGCTTTCTATTGAAAGATTTATGATCAAAAGAGGCAATTAACGCAAAATTTTTTCACATACTGAGACATGGAGAAGTCATTCTGGCTTATACATGATTTAACTTGAATTTTACACTAACTAAAACAGTCTGTTTGTGGCTTATCAAACATACATCAAACATACATCTGCTTTAGTCATTAAAGAAAAGGGTGTACTGACCAAAGTAAAGAATGCTCATGTTAATTTACATTCCCATCAACAGTGCAAGAGGGTTCCCTTTTCTCCACACACTCTCCAGCATTCATTGTTTCTAGATTTTTTGATGATGGCCATTCTGACTGGCGTGAGGTGATACCTCATTGTAGTACTGATTTGCATTTCTCTAATGATTAGTGATGTTGAGCATCCTTTCATGTGTTTGTTGGCAATCTGTATATCTTCGAACCTAGGGGCAGGACAGGAATAAAGATGCAGACGTAGAGAATGGACTTGAGGACACGGGGAGGGGGAAGGGTAAGCTGGGACAAAGTGAAAGTGGCATGGACATATGTATACTACCAAATGTAAAACAGATAGCTAGTGGAAAGCAGCTGCATAGCACAGGGAGATCAGCTCGGTGCTTTGTGACCACCTAGAGGGTTGGGACAGGGAGGGTGGGAGGGAGATGCAAGAGAGAGGAGAAATGGGGATATATGTGTATGTATAGCTGATGCACTTTGTTATACAGCAGAAACTAACACACCATTGTAAAGCAATTATACTCCAAGAAAGATGTTAAAAAAAAAAAAAGAATGTCCATGTTAGAAATAAGGATCAAATGCCTCCTTTCCTAGGATGCCAAAGCTGTTACTCCTTCAATGATAAGACTCCCTTCCTAGGCACCAGGCGCTATACTGACTCTGTGTACATGTTGGTCTGTTTATTTTTAACCTTGCAGAAATCTACCCTTGACTTGTTTGATGTTCTTTGTTCTGACAAGACATGAAACTGCTGAAAACCACACTTCTCTGGAGCAGTGCCTCAGAGTTATCTGAGAGGCCGTCTCCTGGGCAACAGTCCTCAGTTTGACTCCAGGAAAGCTCTTTTCTACCCCTATTATAGACTGGTTTATTGACTATTTCCCTCGACACTGCCTATGTCACTGACTGCAAAGGCGGCATTTATCACGGTCAAGCCTGGCAGCTGGAGTGAGTGTACTGGTCCTTCCCAGCATCCTGGGGGGCAGCTCCACCCATAAAGCTTAAGAATCGTTTGCTTTTCCTCTAGCTGCTAGCACAGCGTCCAGAACTTGCACAAGACCGAAGGAATGAGAAAAAAGCCCTCATAGTTTGATGCCTCCTCTTCTCAGCAAAGCACAGCCCAGGGAGCCACGGGGAGGTGGCTGCAGATGCAGGCTGGGATTTAGCAGCAGTTTCCTGTGTGGCAGCCCGTGTTTGGGCCTCTAATTGTGTGTGTGTGTGTGTGTGTGTGTGTGTGTCTAAAATCTGTAAATACCTGAATCCGAAAAGGAGCCAGCCGGTAATCTACAACAGTATAGCCCACGTGCCTGAAAAACCTCGTGCGCAAGCAGAAAACTCATAGTGATGATCGCCGTGTGCTTTGCATCTAGTCAGATGCGCTGTAGTTAGTCTGTCTGCATTTGTGCATCAACTAATATTCACTGAGCATCTGTCTATGTATACATTACCTCCTCTTCGTACTCCGTTGCATCTCCTCTCAGCTAGGTGCTGGGCATACGGTGCCAAACAAAACACTATGGGGCTGGGGGCCACGGCCCGAGGATCTGGGGCCACCACCACTGCCACTGCTGCTGATGACATCCCATCCCCCATGTCATCTGCGTAACGCTCTGCTCTTCAGAGAGCACGTTCACACCTCCTCCTTTGGTTGAGCCCCACAGTAACTCGTCTGATTTGACAAGGGACAGCTGGCTAATGAAGAGAGGGCACTGGATCCACATGCAGGTCGCCCTGATCTGGCCCAGGCTCATCACCTCTGCCCCGCACAGCCTCCAGTCAGTGACTCTAAAACCTGAGAGGCAGAGTTACTGGTAGTGGGAGCTCTCTGGTCTCCAGGGGACAGTCATTAGTATAACTGACAAGAAACAGAAATGGACTCCCGAAAGGACCCTGCTATGTTAGCAGGAGCTAATAGATAAAAAGCAGCTGTAGATGAGGCCCTCCTGCACTCAGCAGAGGTTCAAAATAACTAAGAAAATGACGAGAAGCACATAGGAGGATGCTAAATATTGCCCGGGATGAACAGAACGAAATATGACACTTAAAATGTCGAGTGAAGTAAGGTACTTCTCAACATGGAGAAGAGGTTTCCAAGGTGGCTGTGCAGTTGTCTGTTTAGGATGAGAAGTTATAAGTCTTTGGGTGCAAGGGTCTAAAAAGGGTATTCTTTCTATGAGGTTACCTCTAGAGAACAAGAACACAGCCCCACCATGAGACAGGTACGACCGTCTATCAGCTTATAAAATGGAAAACTCCTACAGAGTGACGGCAATTCAGTCTTGGCCAAGTATTTCCAAGGACTAAAACTGCTATTTCCAAGAGTGTTCACATAGCTGAAGTCTTACGTATCACAGAGAAAGAGTGCTTCCTAAACCGAAAGCATAAATGACGAGGCTTAGAAACAATGACCTACCCAGTAGCCACGAGCATCCCAGGAACCCAAGCTGTCAAAAGGACTCAGGAGCCAAACTGAAGTGGCCAATAATGGATAAATGGTTCCACGTACCATAACTATCCCAGACTGAAACATACCAAATACACTTAAATTCATAATGGCACCAAAGCCACCACCACCGGCAACTGGTCATTGTTAAAGGGAGCAGAGAACAAACTCACTATCTTGGAAACTGGTAAATAAAGGGAAAGAAACTAAGCATTTATCTCGGTTAACTCTACCATATGACTGGGTAACAAAACAGTATACTATTTGGGTAACAAAAAGTAGATGAAGGGAAGTTTCTCTTTATAGAAGTACTATATCTGATAAACGAAGAAAGGCTAAAATAGAAAAACCAGTCCCCGTACGGATCTAAGTGTTGGGCAGTGACGGCTCTAATGGCATAGACAGTGAGACAAGCAGACCTCATGTGTCTCTTGTAGGAAGAGGATCTAGATCCCAAATTACATTACAGGAAATATGGGGGACAGAGGGACATGTTAAGCAACACCACAGAGATGCACTCACAAAACCCAGAGTGTGGAAAATGCTCTGGAAGAAATGAAGCAGCGCGTTCAACAAACGAACTGCAAGCGAGGGTGGCGTGTGTTTGCCTGTGTGTGTGTGGAGGGAGGGAGGGAGAGAGGGAGAGGGAGAGAGAGAGAGAGAGAGAGAGAGAGAGAGAGAGAGAGAGAGAGAGAGAGAGCCTATGGAGTAAAAGAGACTTATGAGTACAAAATGTACATATGGGGACTTCCCTGGCAGTCCAGTGGTTAGAACTCCGAGCTTTCACTGCTGAGGGTGTCAGTTCGATTCCTGATCGGGGAACTAAGATCCTATAAGCCATGAGGCGCGGCCAAAAAAAAAAAAAAAGAAACCAACCAAAATGGACATATGATCAATGTTCCTAGCAGCATTATTCATAATAGCCAAAACACAGAAATGATCCCCTAACTGATGAATGGATGAACCAAACATGACATATCCGTACAATGGGATACTATCTAGCAGTTCAAAAGGAATAAACTACTGATACACATACAATAACATGAAGAACCTCACAAACATTATTTTAACTAAAAGAAGTCAGATGCAACAGGTGACGTGTTGAAAGACTCCATTGGCATGAGATGTTCAGAAAAGGCCATTTATGTTGCCTAGGGCTGGGGGTGGGAGTAGAGATTAATTACTAATAGGCAGGGAGGGAGCTTCTGGGGGTGATGGGAAGGTTCTAAAACGGGATGGTGGTGATGGTCGCACAGCTCTACAAATTTACTAAGAATCAATGAATTGTACATTTCATGAAGAGTACAATATTGTATGTAAATTATACCTCCATAAAGCTGTTAAAAAAAGGGTCCTCATATTCCTTAGATCTCTCTAGTTATTAATATTAACAGAGGAAAGGATAAGACGTCTGGGAGCGGCTTCAGAAACAACATGGGAGGCGGCAGTGGGTGGGGCTATGGGTGAACAAAACGGCTAAGAGTCGATAATTATTGAAGCTGGGTGACGGGTACGTTGGGGGTTCATTATGCTATTCTGTCCAATTTTGTCCCTGTTTGAAATTTTCCGTAATAAAAAGTTAAAAACACACAAGCAAACTGCTCCAAGGGCACCTGGCAAGAAAGCATGAGTGCATGAGAGGCTATGATAAATATAATAAAGGTGCTTTTTGACATGCTGAAACAAACAAACAAAAAAACCCACACAAGCATAGTGACCCAAAGAAGGGAGGTTGAGAACGCCCAAGTGCCACAATTACGTGCAGATATAGTTTAAATTTCGCTCTTGAGGGGGTTTGTGAATGTTTTTTCTTTACAGACATCTACAGAGAACTTCATCAATCTGTCAGAGTGAATGGACCGTATTCTAACCTGGTGAGTAACGCATTACAGACAGCTGTTCATTTCCATCCGTGTGGACGGTGACCAAGTCTTTCGTTTCTGTGTCAAACACGAACCACCTGTTGTAAACATGGGGAAAAGTACAAATCAATTGTTTAGCGAGAAAATGAAGTAAGACTACTACAGTCACAGCAAGGCTATTAAAAAAAATTAACCTAAGAGCTTAAAAATGCTCTGTATTTGCTTAATAAGAATTCTTATTCCCAGCTTTCATTTAAAGAAAATTTCCTACATATGAGCAGTTCCTAAATATAGGAGCAGCAAACTGGGTACTATGGGAAATGATTCAGTTACTGATGCTATGGCAGGGTTCCCTGGTGTTTGAGTTTTGTCACTTACACATTAAAGGAGAGAAAGCCCTGGGCAGGGAAGATGAACCAACACCTACCTCCAGCCTGTGGCCGGAGGAAGCAGCAAAGGGGCCACTGCACACGCTCACCCAGAGACCTGGCCCAGGGCAAGGCAGGATGGGTACAGGAGGATGGGGCCGGGACAACCTCCAGGGCTGCTGCAAGCAGAGCTGGGCCAGCACCTGACCTTCTGTGATGCGGGTGTGCAACGAGCTGGGTGAAAGAAATGACCCAGAGAATGGCAGAAGGGCGAGTAGAGGACTGGCCTTTGAATTTAGCCTCTCTGGGCTCGGTTTCCCCAACTGTAAAACGGGAATAAAGGCCCAGAATGACTTTGCAGGCCCAGCGTCCAATCGGTCAAATTATAATGGACACGGAAGTGCTCCGAATCATCTAATCAGGACACGGTACTAGGTCAATGTTTGTTAAATGGCGGGAAGATTGAACTCTCCTGCCCACGTGTTCTCAAGTAGTGGCAGTGAGTGGGACCCCAGTGTTTTCAGGGATGAAAAGGAATGTGGACTCCCTGCTGCTGCCGTTTCAAACCTTGATGACACACATCCATCAGCGTGTCCATCGAGCCAGAGTCACTATCCACTCAGGGCCCTAATCGGCACCACTCAAGGGGACTGGCTGACCCCTGACATCTGGATTTGGCATCTCAGCTTTGCTTCCTTGCATCTTTAACAACCATTTACCTTTAATGTGTGCTATTTAACTTTTTAAAAAATATATAAATTTAATTAATTTATTTTTGGCTGCCTGGGGTCTTCGTTGCTGCATGTGGGCTTTCTCTAGTTGCGGCGAGCGGGGGCTACTCTTCATTGCAGCGCGCAGGCTTCTCGTTGCGGTGGCTTCTCTTGTTGCAGAGCACGGGCTCTAGGCGTGCGGGCTTCAGTAGTTGTGGCTCACGGGCTCTAGAGTGCAGGCTCAGTAGTTGTGGCGCATGGGCTTAGTTGCTCCGCCGCACGTGGGATCTTCCCGGACCAGGGCTCGAACCTGTGTCCCCTGCATTGGCAGGCAGATTCTTAACCACTGCGCCACCAGGGAAGTCCCTGTGCTATTTAACTTTAACAGAGGTCAGAATAGAAGAAGCAGAGAGACCGGGTTGTCTGGGCTGTGCCTTTGAAACATCGTGTTACACTGCCCCATCGAGAGCTAAGCCCGGTACCAGGACCAGGGGTGGGGGAGGCATAAACAGAGGGGAAGGATTAGGTTGCATGTTCCATCTCTCTTCCTCCTACAGGGCACTGTCTGTGATTCTGAGCAGCTGGCACTGTCCCATACCCTGTCCTGCCACACGGACTCAGCACGTAGCTGACGGCAGTAACTGGTTGGCAGCCGTTCATCAGAGCCTGCCGAGTTGGAAGCTTCATTGTCTCTAGGAGAGGTCAAATGAGTGTGTGTGAGTGTGTGTGTGTGTGTGTGTGTGTGTGCAAACATTTCCCAGAAGGATTCTGTTGGATACAAGGTGCCCAACTCTTAAGATGTTGCCACCTATGACTTATAAATGGTTACTCTTTCTTTATACATACTCTAAGTTCCTAGCAACAGAATCTAAGTGGTATTCTTTTTTTTGAAGCATAGTTGCTGTACAATATTTTATAAGTTACAAGCGTACAATGTAGTGATTCACGATTTTTAAACCTTACACTCCATTTATAGTTATTATAAAATATTGGCTATATTCCCCATGGTGTACAATACATCCTTGTAGCTTACTGTATACCTAATAGTTTGCACCTCTTACTCCCCTACCCCCGTGCTGCCCCTCCCCACTTCCCTCTCCGTAAGTGGTACGCTCTTTAGAGAGGAGGAGATCACCAATGGTATATGAATTAAGCTATAATACGCGTAGATACTATGACGAACAATAGAAAAGTATAATCGAATCTTATGAAACAGTGATATAATAATAACCACCGAAATCGCCTGCCAGGTGACCCCAGGAGCTGCTTCATCCATTGTCTCCCTCAGTCATCAGCGTACGGCCAGGCAGATATATCGTCACAATTTACAGAGGAAGAAACAAACTCAGAGAGGTCATGTAACCGGCTCAGAGACACACTGCGGCTAAACGGTGAAGCTGGGATTCAAGCGCAGAGCTAGTGCCTCGCATATCAGAGACGCTTTGGCAAATAAGTATTGGCTGAATCCAACATGAGGCTCAGGATCTGGGCAGTTTCTCTAAGTCTGACAGGGCAGCAAGAAAAAGCATTTAAAATTCGCAGTGCTTTGAAATGCTTTGTTGCCCCATTCCAAAGCTGAGAAGCCCCACAATCCTGTGTGTGTGGAGCTGGGGCCTCTTCTGGGAGAGGGGTCCACAGCTTCCCTCGGCTTTTCCCGAAGTCCAAAACGTGAAGGGCCACTGCCTCAGGTTTCACTTTCGAGTTCGGACTTAATTCCCGGCAAGTCATTAGGAGCTCAGAGAGGCAGCCAAGAGCTACCCTGTGCCCGTCGCTGGGGAAACACAGACAACAAGCCTCTTTCCCAGGAACTTTGAAAGCACAAGCCATGCTGACATGCACTTACCTCCCAGTCAGTGTTCCGACTGCAACCACAGACCCTGAAGGATGAAAACCAGAAGACTGAGCTGGATCCTAAAACATTGTAAAGGAAGTGTAAATTGATGGCCAGACACAGTGCGATCACATAAAACACACACAAGCACAGCTGTAATCCCTTAGGGCTACGTGGCCCCAGTTAAAAAATCTCTGTTCTCTCCAGAGAGGAAAACATTTTCCTACTTTAATGAAGGTCATGTCTCAATAATACTAAATTTTTATCCTCTTATAATTTTTCTCTTTCTGTCTTATATCCTTTCACAGCTACAGTAATCGGATGACAGACCAACAAAGACACGCTCTTCCTCCGGGTCTTGGAAGTTCCTTCAGTTGACCCCCATGCTGAGTGGGAAGCCTGTGCTCCGTCTGTCTGGAATTACGACCCCTGCACCCAATGCCATCAGGTCGATACTGGGTAAACGCCCCCCACTGGGTGCAAGACACCACGGTAGCCCTAGACGGACCTCAAGATGAGCAGGGCACATTCCGGGTTTGGCTCTAGTGGGACACGTACGTGTTTGTTCCTAACAAGGTGGAAGGAGACTGATGAGAGAGCTAAAAGGAGCTGGAGAGGGAGCATTAGGTGAAGTGAGACGGGGAAGCTGGGCCGAGGCACGCCGGTGCCGGAAGCCTTTGACTAGGGCCTTCCGGTATAGGTGAAGGTGGACGTGGACACACCAATATTTTTTTTTGGATCGAGTGTTAAGGGGACAAAAATATGGTCAAGGAGGTAGAAGCAACACAGTTTGGGGCATGTTTGAGGAATGGCAGGTAGAGTCAGCGGGTTTACAGGGTGGGGAACGGGAAAGCATATGGAGGATGCTAGTAATGTGGGCTGCACTGCCACGTCAAGGGCTGTGATTACCAGGAAAAACACAGTGAGAATAACTGTTTCCTTTCACTAAAAAGAACGACGTGATCAAATCTATGTCTTAGATCACTTGGTAGGAGTGCTCAGGACGAACTGAAGTGAGAAGAGATTAATCACAGGAAGACCAAGAAAACAGGAGCCCTGGAAATGGAAAGAGGCACGGAGGTACCACTGGAGAACCCGAAAAAAAAGAGAGAGACCAGAGAGAAACTCTTCAGGGACTGATGACGTTATTGCGATGCTTTTCCGAAGCGGGAGCTGGGATTAAGCTCAGGGCCTCCACCGACACACAGAGGGAAATATGTGCACCTGAGGCTTTACTGCCTAGTTGATGTGAGGCTCATAACATCTTTGAGATGAAGACACTTGAGTGTTTCTGTCTAGTGGCCAGTGGGTAAAGAAGCTACGGAACTGCAGATCTTTCTGGGCTCCAGTTTGGCGCCCGTGCCCTGATGCCAGGCTGGTGATGGAGTAACCGGCATTGCTTTCGGCCAGACTGCCGTGTAGACCGAGGCCGCAGGGAAGGCTGCTCTCCTGGACCATCACTGTCCCTGCTGCATCAGTGGCTGTCAGCTCTGCACCAGCCCTTCATGTATTCGCCATTCCATCTGATCCTCCAAGCCCTCACCAGGGGACGGTCACGACATGGGACGCCACTTCCTGTAGCTATGCCCTGCCACCTGGGCCACTCCCGCTCTGCCCTCTGGTGGCGGTGTCACCCCCAGGCCT
Source organism: Phocoena phocoena (assembly GCF_963924675.1). NCBI lineage: Eukaryota > Metazoa > Chordata > Mammalia > Artiodactyla > Phocoenidae > Phocoena > Phocoena phocoena. The sequence continues at coordinate 4,823,666 of NC_089220.1, forward strand.
GTCATCTCAGTGATCAGCTCCCCCAGTGACCAGCCAGCTCCAGTCTCTTACAGACCTTCTCCAAAAGCAAAGGGCAGGGGCTTCCCTGGTGGTGCAGTGGTTAAGAATCCACCTGCCAATGTAGGGGACATGGGTTCGAGCCCTGGTCCGGGAAGATCCCACATGTCACAGAACAACTAAGCCCGTGTGCCACAACTACTGAGCCTGCGAGCCACAACTACTGAGCCCGTGTGCCACAACTACTGAAGCCCGTGCGCCTAGAGCCCGTGCTCTGCAACAAGAGAAGCCACCGCAATGAGAAACCCATGCACCGCAACGAAGAGGAGCCCCCGCTTGCCGCAACTGGAGAAAGCCAGCGTGCCGCAACGAAGACCCAACGCAGCCAAAATTAAATAAATAAATTTATTTATTAAAATAAGCGAAGGGCAGGAGGGCCAAAACACGGACCCAGCACATCAGGAAATGCTGGCAACTCTGCGGGGGCCGAAAGGAGGACGTGTGGGGTCTACAGAGGGGCAACCCCTTGCCTGGGGCTGGATGTGTCATTAAGGGCATAAGTAAGACGGGAGGTGTATTTCACTCACTACAGTAGGATGTGGCAGGAGACCCTGACTTTGGGAGTCAGATTGAGCTGGGGGTGAACACTGGCTCCATCATGGATTCAGGGACCTTGGTGAGCTATTGACTTACCTAAGCTTCAATTTCCTAATCAATAAAATCAGGGTAAAAAACTTCAACCTGTAAGGCTGCTGCAAGGATTAAGGATAATACATGTACAATGCTTGGTATGCAAACAGCGCTCGATAAGTGCAGACACTGCTGTGTGGTATGTAGGGAAAGGATACTTCAGCACTCTGATGTACAACTGGAGTTCCGTTTGCAAAGGTCACAGACATGCTGACTTTAAACTTTACCACCAGACTCAAAGCGCAGAGATAAATTAAACTGTACGCTGTTAGAATAGTTAATAAATCCTCATTCAAAAGGTACTCTGTAAATAGAATGCAGGCTCATAACGAGGGTTTTTCAGCCTTTAAGCCAGAAGAGATTGCACTTGGGAAACCCAGCAACCAACTCGGAAAGGCTCACTTGCTGTCCAAAAATGCAACAGCAAACTTCCGAATTACACAGATGAGACCACTTGAGGCAATGTTTAAAGCAGTGCAATTTGAAGGAGATAAAGTAAGTGACATTTGCTTTGGGACGAATTTATATCACTATTAATCTCATGCAAAAAAAAAATCAACATGTTCCAGATGAATTTTTATAAGAAAGATGGAATATAACATGCATGTCTACCTCTATTATTTTGTTCCAGACAGGCCGGTGACCAACAGCGTCCCACAGGGTGGCGTGCCTGTCATGTCCACAGGTCAAGAACTGAGGTTTTGAGGCATGGATGGCCAGTCCCCAGAGCTCATCAGTGTGACCCTGCAAAGAACCGAGACAAACAGAAGCTCTCTGAAATATTACAGCCAACACCCAGGAGCCCTGCGGGACCATGAACCATGGCTTACTGCACACTCTGGAATTTCTCCCATCTGTTTTTCTTCCTCGCTGACTGAAGCCGAGGAAGGTGATGTTAGTATAAAACCCAGGAAAAATCTCCTCTTTGTAACTCTGTCTTATGTTCTACTATTGCACAGAATGAACGTGTTTGGTGGGCTGGCTGAGCTGGCGCGTACCTGAGTGATGGGTGTGAAGTCTCCGGACAGTGTGCCCTGTAGAACAAAGTTTCTGGTGGTGCCTATCAAGATCACATCGCCTTTCCCCTCAGCCACTGTCCGTATGGGACCAAACTGTTCTGGAATCTGCATTGAAAAGATTTCAAATGTCATTAAATTCTTAGCTCCATCATTCAAAATACTTGTTTATTTATCATGATGACAGCTCCTATCACAATGACATACACACACGCATGTGCTATGGAGAGAGAGAAAGTATTTGAGTGAATGATCCCAAATCTTACATTTAAACTCCAAACATTTAATATACCTAAAAAAAAAATCAGCAATAGTAAGGTTTCTTTTTCTTTTTTATACATTTATTTATTTTTGGCTGTGTTGGGTCTTCGTTGCTGCGCGTGGGCTTTCTCTTGTGGCGGCGAGCGAGGGCTACTCTTTGTTGCAGTGCGTGGCCTTCTCATTGAAGTGGCTTCTCTTGCTGTGGAGCACGGGCTCTAGGTGCGCGGGCTTCACTAGTTGTGGCTCACGAGCTCAGCAGTTGTGGCTCATGGGCTCTAGAGCGCAGGCTCAGTAGTTGTGGCGCACGGGCTTAGTTGCTCTGCAGCATGTGGGATCTGCCCGGACCAGGGCTCGAACCCACGTCCCCTGCATTGGCAGGTGGATTCTTAACCACGGCGCCACCAGGGAAGCCCAGTAAGGTTGTTTAAAAAACAAAGAATAAAACATTTTTGTCTTGACAAAATATAAAAATAAGAAATACAACTGAGTAGTTTACTCTTGTTATGACTTCTGATAGCAGAACCAGGTAAAATTTGGAAAGTAAAGAATATGTAATCTGCTGTAATAAGAGTTCCTAAACATTTTTTATAACTTAAAAGGATAAATCCTTTGGCGACTTCATTTAGTTTTGAAATCCACTTCTCATGTTGGCAAACATATACGATTATCTAAGTGTTAATAAAAATAATTTCAAAATACACCAGCCAAGAACAATTTGCTATGATAAAATAAACAGAGGTTCTTGCACTTTATAAAAAGAACAGAAAATCGCAGTGAAAGCCTGGGGTGGACTCCAGGCACTACGGTTCTGGGACGGTGAGGTGCAGCCTGTTCTCATACAAACTGTCTACTTCCAGCGCGCTTTGTTAGCACAGACTGGAGAAAAGTGGATAACAATCCATGCTAATGAAGAGGACTTATAGGTACTTAAAAATGATGAGTATCTTCTATAAAACTAGGTGAGACTTTGGAGTATTTGTTATGATTATAATGTAACTTGGGTTCATCAAATGCTGGTCAAATCTTATTATAAAAAAATGCTACTGCAATCAAAGTCTCCATGAAAGGAAAGTGATTTCAAAAACTCAGAAATCAGTTCTGCGGTACGCGGGCCTCTCGCTGCTGTGGCCTCTCCCGTTGCGGAGCACAGGGTCCGGACGCGCAGGCTCAGTGGCCATGGCTCATGGGCCCAGCCGCTCTGCGGCATGTGGGATCTTCCCGGACCGGGGCACGAACCCGCGTCCCCTGAATTGGCAGGCGGACTCTCAACCACTGCGCCACCAGGGAAGCCCAGGCCTTCCTATATGAAGAGCAGGAATCAACAAAACCAAATTCTCATACTGTCAGAGCACCATGCCACGCTGCTCTCTGATGTAACTGTGCTGTGTTCATCTCACTTAGAAGTTGGAAAAGTTCTACAAGGTGTCCATGCTATGCTAGAGAGGAAGAAACTCAACCTTCGGATTGATGCCGACCTTGATATCTGTCTGCTCATAATTTCCCAGGGCCTGGGGGAGAGAAAATTCAGTGAGTGTGTACAAGGAATATTGAATTTCTTGCCTCCGGCTCCTGTTGGAGTCCAGGTCTGCTAACCAGGTAATAAGGAGGTGAAAGAGATGCCAAAAGGGGTCAGAGCTCTAGAGATGGTGTTGGCACTCAGCCACGCACAACGTAAATACTCAGCAAACACTAGTTCAAAGTGAAAATGTCTCCAAAGTAACACGATGGAAATTAAAGTGAAAAGAGAAGAAACGTTTTAACGATTAATCAAAACGTGGATAAATGTTCCCTTGGAAAAGTGAGATTGGGTCTTTGATAAAAATATTCTAGATGTGAAACGTGACCACCTCACAGTTTATAAACCTAATTCCCTTTTAGTACTTAAACTGCCTTCGTGAGTTTAGTAAAATACTACCCCGTTTAGGAAAATTTTATCTAAACAATTCTCAAAACGGTAAGCTGAAGATTTCAAACTAACAAGGAAACTGGTCAGTGTAACGGTTTAACGTTCAAAACGAATGTCAATAGCATGACTTGCTGTCTTACCTCGGTTTTATGAAGTTTCTGGTAGTTTCCATCCCAAGAAATGAGCTTCCGGTCTTTCCCTCCTCCTGACACCAGCGTGCCGTCCCTCAACATACAAAGTGCAAAAATACCGCCCTCGTGGGCCCCTTGAACTGCGTAGCTTATTCGATTCGTACCTAAACACAGCAAGACCAAGCTGAGGACATCGTCAAAGGCTCACCTCTGCCCATCTCATTTCATTTTTGTTTTAAAATGCGATACTGTCGGTTAGAACATCATTGCAGTGTGACTCTATCAAGGAACCACTTTCTAGAAGTTCCCAGAGCACCAGACAAGCATGAACTGAATTACTTTATAATTAAGGAAAACAGGGGGAGGGGGTTGGGGGGAGGGACAGACTGGGAGTTTGGGAATAGCAGATACAAACTATTATATACAGGATGGGTAAACAACAAGGTCCTACTGTATAGCACAGGGAACTATATTCAATATCCTGTGATAAACCATAATGGAAAAGAATATGAAAAAGGATATATATGTATAACTGAATCTCCTTGCTGAACTATATTCAATATCCTGTGATAAACCATAATGGAAAAGAATATGAAAAAGGATATATATGTATAACTGAATCTCCTTGCTGTACGGCAGAAATTAACACGTTGTAAATCAACTATACTTCAATAAAATAAACTAAGAAAAATATAATTAAGGACAACATGCTAACACGAAGCATAGTGTGTGAAGAGTACAGCCAGACTACATGTGGCTGAGAAATGAGCTGTGTGTCTCTGGACAAGTGACTTAACTGCTCTGTCTCAGTTTCCCCCTTGGTGTAATGGGGCTACTGCTTATCCTACGGGATTGTTCTAAGGGTGGAATGAACTGATGTATACATAGAGTCCATGGCACCCAGAGTAGCAGGGATACTACAAAGGTCACCATATTACTCTGAAATTACACTGACGGGTCTGTTTTCACCTTCATCCCCAACTCAAATACTAAGATCCTTGAGGACAGGGATAGTGCATTTTCCCTTTTTTCCTGGCACATGGTAAGCACTCATAAGTGCTCACTGAAGAACTTCCCTGGTGGTCCAGTGGGTTAAGACGCCGAGCTCCCAATGCAGGGGGCCCGGGTTTGATCTCTGGTCGGGCAACTAGATCCTGCATGCCGCAACTAAGAAGTCCGCATGCCGCATCTAAGACCCAGTGCAGCCAAAATAAATAATAAGTAAATAAATAAAGAAATAATTTAAAGTAAATAAATAAATGCTCATTGAACTTGACCAAATAAATGTTTCTGAGTAAGGAGACCTCCTTACCATGCTGTTTGCCCACTGACAGCGGGGATGCCCATCTGACTCGTATGTATGCTCAGCATCCAGCATGCTGCCTCAGACAGTACTCAGTCAATGTCTGCCAGGCACTATGTGGACCAGAGAAGTTAAATACTGTAGAGCTAAATAAACAGTCTTTGATGATTTCATCATTATAACTTGTTATCAGATCTCCTAAATAAGCTATTAGCTCCATTATAATGTCTTGGGCTTAAAGAGCCTTTTAGAGCGACAGAAGTCCACAGCTTACTAGTCTCATTTTCCTCAGTCCCAGTGTTTTGGTTCCAAGTTACACCCGCACACATGCACGTATGTACCTATGAACCTTGGAATCGAATAGTAAACCTGGAAATGATATTAACAGACAATTCTTACAGGAGCCACGTTTGGCTTCATACTTATAACATCACCCAGAAATGTCTGCTTTGGGAGGAATCATGTGTTACCTTTTCCCCATACCAGGATGTTGCCACTTGAATCTCCGGTGATGGTGTCACCATTTTCAGAAAATGTCACACAGAGGACAAACTTTGGCTTTTCTTGCTTCTGCAGAATATTTTAAAAGAATACGTATATACAATCAAGACATCCTTTTGTTTGTATTAATACCATCTAGAAGCACAGTCACCCCAAGCTGGATAGTGTCAGCTTCTGTTACCACACTGTGTACCTTTCATTCTTATCCACCATTATGTAACTTATGCCCTGAGATTATCTGCTCTAAAATAAAGAGATTTCTGCTACTTATCAGGTTGAAGGCAGTTCGAGCAGAGGAGGGTGTTGGAGAGGCTAAGGGGCCGTGTTGCCGTGACTACGGCCTGAAGGATGGGCCTGGCATCCTCTAGCTCAGCCTCTGGGCCCACAGGGCAGCAGGTGCCCTCCTGGTGCTCTCACAAGGCCCGCAGATGCTGGACTAAATGGCACAGAGACTGCCCATCGCTCTCTGCAGAGTCCCACTGGGGTCTCCTGGGCGCCTTCTTCCTTGCTCTTTGCAGCCAGCAGGCCTCAGCGAGGGCCCAGCCCCTGGGCATCCTTTCCTGGTGCTTCTGCCTGTGTTGACCCTTCCTTCTCAGCATCACCAGTGTTATCTATGAGACACAAGGGGCTCCCCAACTCTGCCAGGGATCTCCAGGAACAGTCTTTATCACGACACCTCAGCATTTGCCAATTAAAACAAATTCTAGCACTGGGATGCCTCGAAGCTTCCTTAAAAGCTAGGTGACCGCAAGTACCCTCAGTGAAAAATAAAACGACAGATGCAATTTCACTTTACCTCGAATAATCCTTGCTTCTTAATAAGGGAGCTTCCTTCTAGTGTCCAAAAGTAGAGATGGGACTTTCCACAGGTAACAATTATATTCGTGTCCGTGGGGTGGAAATCCGCAGCAAATACAGCTTCATTAGAACACTTGGTGCAAAACAGGAGAATCAAATGTCTCAAGTCTCTTAAGACACTTAAGAAAATAAATACAATCTGAACCACAAATAAATAATTCATCAAGGTAAGCACTAGGCCTCTTGGTATTTTCTCCCACTGAATTCGTCTTTTGGAATCACTGAACTTGTGTCTGTGCGTGCTGACTCCTCTCCTCCTCGTCTGTCTCCCCCACTGCACTGAGCCCTGAGGATGGGGCCACGAGGTCATCCTTCCGTATGGGGACTCACAGGAACTGGGACACAGCAGGCACACAGTGAGCTCTGGCTGAAGGGGCGGCCGGGGAATTAAGAATTGCAGGTTCTTCGCCATTGAGTGATTGGAAGGGCCCCGGCGTCTGGATCGTATTCGGCTCCATCGCTCCTGGCCCACTTCGGCTGCCCTGCTTGTCTGGGGAGTCCCTCCTGATACGGATCCCCAGGACTCTGCCGGTGGTTTGCCGACCAAGCCTGGAATCCAGTAGAGGATCTGGCTCTTTGGGTACCACTTCACCACCCTCACCCTGCTATCTTGATTTCCACGACTTGCACCCTGGTCCCATGAATCGGACCCTGATGGCTCTTTGTGCTTGATAATTCAGTTATACATTCTTAAACCCGGACAATAACTTGCTCTGACTGCTTCCAACCCGGCGACATGGCAAGAACTTAAATACTTGAGCAGACTATTAGAAGGCATAGCTACAGCATAAAAATAGTTATTTAATGCCTTATTAGAACACAGGGTCTGCATCCCACACACAAACAAGAGAGAAAGTTATGTAAGTGGGGTGATCCAATGGTGCTCCTAATGTTAGGTAGGTAAAGTGATCCAGTGGTGATGCTAATCTTAGGTAAGTCAGGTGATCTATGGTTAATGGATGCCAGGGTGAGAAATCTGAAGTCAGTTCTATAAAAATAGGTCCAACCATGGTTTTAACAGGAGGAAAGCATAAGAAAGCTCAAGGAAGGTACACTGACATAAGGAAAGTCCAGTGGGTCCCACAGCAGAAAGAGCCCCGCTGGGAGGACCCCATTCCGGAGTCCACTCAGCTCGGGACAAGCCCCGTGCTGGCTGTGCCGCCCTCCTCGTGCCCCTGCTCCCTGCCTGGCCCTCCCGCTGGGCAGCAGGCACATCTCACTTGTCACCATCGCGCCAGTGTCTCCTCGGCACGTGTGTGCAAAGGGGACACTCGGCATTTGTGGATGATGGAGAGAACGCGAGCAAATGAGCGACGGAGCGAATTAAAAGGGTGGTGACTGTAAAACGAGGAAGGAAAACCCTTACAGACACTGTGATGAGAAGAAGAAACCCTACCAGGCCTTGGGAATGGGGGGAGGGGTGGGGGCCCAAGGGCTTCTCGGTGAAGGGGTCCTGCCTAGGGGCCGCGGCGGGGACGGAGCCCACAGCCCACCGAGACACAGAAAGCTGGCCAGGGGCCAGCAGGGGAAGGCTCCACATGGGAAAAGGACAGCATAGCCCAACATGAGGCTTGGAGAGAGACCTTGACATCCGCCAGCCTCTCTTCCTTCTGCCAGTCCCACACAGACAGCACGTGGTCATTGGAGTCATCCACGGCACAGAGGTTGCTTCCTCCATTCTGGAAAAAAAAAAAAGGTGTTCACAGGAAGACTACATTTGAGAATAAACTAGGTTGAGAGTGATTAAAAAGGAACATAATTTTATTTTTAATAAAGAGTCCGCTACATCTTCATTAAAGAATATTTACCCACCACCGTCGAGACCTACTTATGACTCGGGCACACAGACAGTGGGAGCAGGGGGATGTGGGGTGACAAGGGACAGGAGCGGGAGGGAGGGGTCGGGGGGTGCGCTTCACCACTGGTTCTGTTAGAACCAGCCTCCTAGGGGCCTCAGAGCCCCCGCCCTGGAGGAGAAGGCATCTGCGGCTCCAGGGCACAGGTCTGCGCTGAGCGATGACCAGGTTACCGCAAGGCCGTACAAGGGGAGGGGGCACTGGGGGTGAGGCGCGCGGTGTATTGATGTGAACGCATGCATGTTTCTGAACTGGCTGAACAAGCGCTTTAAAGGGTGGCTCTGTTGAACGAGCATATCCTGAGGAAGCTGGGAGACCACGAGGTCCATCCTGCCCCTGCTTATGGCCAGGCAGCGAGCCAGGCCGGCTGGGGACCGCACAGACAGGCAGGGGAAATTCAAGGCCAGAGCAGGCAAGACTGCTCCAGGAGCCTGAAGACACTGTGGCTGCAGGGCCTCTTCTCGCCACCGTGGAAACGTCTGATTGGGAGCGTGTGTCGCCGAGGCAGCGCGTGCGACCTCTGAATGAGGGGACCTGGGATGCGGGAGGTTTCAGAGTCCAGATCTGTACATACACCTGGGCAGTTACGGGCGTGTTAACTCTCTCCCTCTTCAGCCTTGAGCTGATTCTCTCCTCCCTGTGGACAGAGGCTGCAATACCCACAGGGCTCGTACTTACGGATTTTGAGAATGCGATACAGGTGACGGCTCGGTCAAAAAACCCGATTCCGATGACATGCAGCGTATTCAGCGTCACGGAATCCCAGATGCGCACGTTTGGGGGCAACTGCTGCTTGGAAAACAACGCAGAGTCACCCACCGTGCCGCGTCTACACGTTTATCTTTACCTTGAAATTATGAGGATACTTTAACGTTGTCAAAAAAAATTTTTTTTAAATGCATTTGAGGACTCTGCCTTTTAAAATAAATAAAACATTCCCAATCTCTCCCAGAGGTCGTGGCTCTTGGGGCCAATTTAACTTTAGGAGAGCCCGTTATTGATAACTATACCACAGGAAGTGATATTCTCATTTGCATATCGAATGCGTCTGAGTTTTAAAAATGAAAAATGATGAAGAAAATGGAGTCTCATTTAAGGGTTTTCCTTGCAAAGTCTGTATTGTTACTAAGGATCAAACGTGGTTCAATTCATCATGATGGTTGCCACCAACGGTATTAAGAGCTTAACATCCTTGGGCCCCACAGGAAATTGATTGTATGCAAACGAAAATTTAGAATTGTTATGATTAGTTCAAAACCCTCTCAACTATGTTAATTTTTCTCTTCCTTAATAGAAGAAAGCATCACAGGATAACCAGCAGGTTTATCAAGAAAAGGACTAGCATTGTACCCCGTAGATGGGTGAAGTAGGTTCTAGGTTGGACTTGTCTCTAAGTAGCTGGGCGTCCTCAGACAGTCCCTCGGCCTCTCCAGACTCCTCCACTTGTAAATGCAAAGGGATGGTTCAGATAGCTATGACATTTTCTCTGGCTCTAAGGTTCTGATTCAATTTCAAGGCCAGAAACTGAAATACACAGTTAATCCACTAGAGGGGAGGAACAAATGATTTACTACTAATTTCAAATAACTTTTAAAGATCATTTAACAGTTAAAAAAAAGAAAAAGAAGATGAAGACCCTGTTCCCTCTGTGTTTACAGAATAGTAGTCTGATTTCCACTGTTCCTGTTACCTCCTTTCAAGTATAGGATTTTAATGGAAAATAGCATAAATATTTAAAATTTGATGTTATTAAAATATTTTCTGAAAAATGGTAGCACTCATGATAAAAATGGAAGAACTTAATGTAATTAGTTTCAGATCATACATTGTGCATGGATACACAATGCTATACAAAAATGGACATCAGAAAAGTTACAAGAAGTTTTGGATAAGACATGACAATGACCACAGATTGTGGTAAATAAGTACGTGGAAGCCAGTTTTGAGTTGTCCTATTTGTCAAATTCTACTAGCTCCTTCTCTGATTCCTTAAAATACAAACTGAAGTCTTGCTGAAGTGCTTACAAAATTTGTGCTAAAATCCTCCCAGCAGCCCTTATAGATTACACCCAGACACAAATTCCATGGGTTGAAGTCATGATTACAGGGAATTCATGGCAGAGGGTGTCGGGAATTCACTGAAGAGGCAACGTGCCCCAAATTCAAATGATTATTTATTATGATTTTAACTTTGCTTATTAAATGTGTACTTAACGTTTTAATGTTTATCATGTGTGTAAATAAGTATCTTCAGAGTTAATGGATTCTTAGGCAAGAACGATGCTATTTAAAAATTAGCTGAAACTAAGGTGAGCTCAAGGGGTTTGTAAAGTCAGCGTAAGAACTTTAATTTGCAATAAAAAATTCAAATGAGGGATTAAGAAGTACTCAGACATTTTATATCTAGGCAGGCTCATGCGTCAGCAAAATTTTCAGAAAATTATTTTGTGTTACCAGTTCATTACAAAAATATTAAAATATAACTCACTTTTCCATCCTTAGATGTGCCTGCAACTTGTCCTGTGGCTATCGTGATCCTATCAGGATGAACTGCAAGGCTAAAAAGAGATATTTAAAAAACATCTACCCTTTAAAGGTAAGCTTCACTCTTCCCTTGATCAAATATAATCTGGTTAAAAATGTAAAAGTAACATATACACAGTGCCTGACTTCTTACAGTCATGATAAATTCTCTAAGCACCTCATTTCATTTCATCTTAATTCCTTTATCTATAGAGAATTTTCAAATTCAAAGAAAAAGCACCCTCTGCTTGGGAAATACCATTTCAATCTCAGAACCACTTCATTACTATACAATCTTTATTAAGAAGTCATTTGAGTATTATCAAATAGCAAAAGCATCATCTTTTTCCAACAGCATTTTAATAACTGACCAGGGAGTCAGGATAAATAGAAATACATAAATCCATCTATTCATCCATCATCTTTTCCACATACATAAAATCGCTACCAAAGGTATAAATGAATTATAGGAATAGCAGACCCAGACATACACATGAGGCAAAACATTTTTATTAAAAAATAAAGACCCAAGGGGCTTCCCTGGTGGCGCAGTGGTTGAGAGACCGCCTGCCGATGCAGGGGACACGGGTTCGTGCCCCGGTCCGGGAAGATCCCACATGCTGCGGAGCGGCTGGGCCTGTGAGCCGTGGCCACTGGGCCTGTGCGTCCGAGCCTGTGCTCCGCAACGGGAGAGGCCACAACAGTGAGAGGCCCACGTACCGCAAAAAAAAAAAAAAAATAAAGACCCAAATTAGAAGCCGTTAGCACGAGAAGGCCTCCAGATAGGGGTCTGTTAGAGCTATTTGTTTAGGTAACATGGTTGGTTAAGATGATGTGTTATAAGGATAGAAAACTAAAAAGGTGTCTTAGAGAGTAGGCTACCCAGAACACAAAGAAGAGTTTTCCCCAAAGATCCTCTTTTCTCAGATCCCTTTCTTTCTCTTTAGTTACATCCCATCACTGAACCCTTTCTGCCAATGCTCTTCCCACAGGTGTCAGAGGAATCCCAGTTTTGAGGACTCACCACTTCACGTCATCATTATGGCCCGTGTAATGCCTCTGAAGCTGCTCCTCCACATTGTACAGCACGACCACGGATGCGATGAAATACACAGTCTCGCCCGTTGGAAGCAAGTACAGGTTGTTACGACAGTCTCGACCCCTGTACCCATAGCTTCGTGTACGTCAAGACAAAATAAAAAATATGTTTTTTAAAAGTAAAAAATAAAGTAAAATAAAATAAAAACCCAACTCTTTCACGTGCTCTATTTTCTTGTCTTTCATTTTTTTCTTCTTGGAAGCTCGTTCACGTTCCCAAATCTCATACCGTGAAGGCTCCAGCAGCTTTATTTCAAGAACGCTAGTCATACGGCTGACTCAGATTTTTGTGGCTTAGATTTTGTGGGAGCTTTTTCGTTTTCTTTTTTGTAAAGGGTATTATACCTGTGCTACATGTCCATTTAATATAAGCCATATACTGTATTTCCTTCATTTAGTACTGGGTTCATCCTCATGTTCCTTCTTTAATTAGTCGGTGTTAACTTGAAGTTAGGCCCCAAGGTTGGCCAAGTCCCTACTTGGCTGAGGGGGCAATGCTAGTCTTTCCTTCCAGGGTACCCCTCTTTCTTTCTTTGGGTTTAAAAACTTTGTGCCAGCACGGTTTAGTTACATGATTTTCTACAGCTGAATTTCGATAAAAGCATTCATCGACTGATTACTTCGTGTTAAGGCTTAATCAATGAATAAAGGATACACCCATTCCAGCTTAAGTCTCTTCGTTGGTAGTTCTACTTTTGCTTCCAAACTGTAAGAATCCACTTGATCTTTGGGCATGTGCATGGTAACAGGGCGTCCACGAAGAAACATTTTTACATATCCTTCTTCTATGAAAAGAACAAAGAGGTCAGTAGGATACCTCAGTGCCCAGCGTACCTGAGAAAAGGTTATATTTTCTCTAGCCTTTCAATGGGAAAGCGGAAACTTTGCCCTTTATGTCATTTCTGGTTAAAGTCCTAGGGAAAACTACCTAAAACACAAACGGTTTGAAACGAAATTTGTCATCTTGTTTGCCTTTGACATTCTGCTTACTTAAGTAATGTAAGAAATTGTAAAAGGCAGGAAAGAACTGGATTCCAACAATTATTTTCCATGAGAGATTTTAGTGCTTACGTTTCATCATCAGGAGGGGGAAAAATGCCACCCCCCCAAAAAAATTACAACTAACACAAGAAATCCACTTAAATTCTTTATTGAGTTCAACGTATATACAATTTCAGTATCAAAATTCATAAAATATCTTTCAATATTTAAATTGGTGTGTTATAGCGTAATGTAAAAATGTGTCTTTAGGTATCTTTTACACTGGACACTTCTTTCAAGTGTAAAGAACACAAAATCAGCAGAAGTACATGCTAGGATGCATGCAAGAGGAAAATGCTCAAAGAAAAGCTAGAAATAGAAAACCAGAGAACAAAAGACCCATTAGAGAGAGAAACTGGGAAATGAACCTTTCTTAAACAAACACTTTTAATAACAAAATAACTTATGGTGTTTTGATAAATTATAGGGATGAAAGTAAAACCCAATAACATATTGACAAGGGACCACTCCTGGACTTCTAAAAAGTAAACGACTTCGGGTTTTCTGGCTACAGTTTTCAGGATATAATGAGACCAAAGAAAACGTCTTGTGAGCTCTTGATGAATTCTGTTCTAATTCAGAACTCACTGCATTCTGATGCTTCACTGCAGATCAAAGGACTGGGTCTTAATGGCATTTAAATTGGGCAGTTGGTACCACGGATATCTGTACATCACTCGACAGAAAAATCCTCCGCAGAGAGGAAATTGCTGAGGAAGTCATAAAGTAATTATAGTGTCGTAAGTACCACATTACAAACTAATTTACAAATTAGTTTTGTAAGTCTTATTCCTAAGGATTTGCAAACAATGCCACATGCAACATTGCCTGGAAGTTGAGAGGCCGTCCCACTTTCATGTTATGGTGTGCGTAAAATTCAGGTCATAAATGCATGCATGTGATACACTCTTCACTCCTGCATACAGCGTGCTAGTTGCTCTGTTCTGTGATCCGCCTCCCCAGCTCCGCCGGGACTAGCCCATCTGAGGCCCACGGCACTGCAGGCTTTCTTATCGACCCCCCTCACCGCCCCCCCAGGTCATCTTAGATACTGCTGCCAAACCTGTCAAGGCCCACAATGGATTCAGAATCCTTCTCCCACTCTCTTACCTGCTGGACCCAAAGCTCTAACTGCCCTGCCCCGCTATTCCCGTACATGACCTCACTGGCCACAGCTACCCCCCACCCCGTGGAACCTTCTCTCTCTCTGCCACCTGCACACCACTCCGTGCCTCTACCCATACTCGCCTCAGCTGACCTCTTCCCTTCCTTAATCCCTCACCCAAGTCTCAGCTCATCAGACAGTGTGGCTACCTCAACTGCAGACCCTAAAAGCACCCAGCAGACCGACAGAACAGGGACAAGGAGGGGTGGGTGTGACAGCTTAAGTGACAAGCAATTCCGTTAATTCTCTTTGTAAGGGGAATCACGGAATGCAGATTCAGAATAAAGGGAATATAATGCCATCCCACAGCACACACAAGAAGCCTAGTATGGCTGTATATGATCAACGTAAGTGAAACATCTACTTGAGTATATGGTTGTTATGTGCTGGTAAAGTCCTTACGATGGAGGTTTGCTCACTGGGCAGTTCTACATCACTGGACGGGGCGAAAAAGCGCTGGAGTTAGCCTTGGCACTGTTTTGTACTGGTAAGTCAGACATTCTACAACTAAAATAAAAAACGCAGCAAGGGAAAGCAATGTTGTTTTTTGGGGTTTTTTTGGGTTTTTGGGGTTTTTTTTCAGGCATATTAGGATAACAGCACACACCCACCAAACCCAAAGGTGCTAGAGGGAGCGGCCAGCAGCAGTGCAGGTTTCAAACAGTGGGGCATCCAGGGGTTGCCCTATAGCTCTCTTAAGGTGCATACAGATTTTCAAAGGAGTTCCTATAATCAGCCAATAATCAATCAAGATCCAATTTATAGCTACTCATTAAAACCCACCCAAGTAAATGCTCAGGAATGCTTTTAACTTCCAACGAAATCAAAGTAAGTGGTTTGCATCACAAAAACATTTTCATACAAGGAGACTATCTGTTGGCCTGTATGAAAAGAGTTTCTGCAGCCTGGGTCACAGCTTTGCTCAGAGAGCTATGAGGTTTCAGAAATGCCGCCTACCTTTGCAGTGTGTCACCCGGCGTTTCCCTTGTGATTTCGGAGACAGAGACAGAAGTGCTGGGTAAAGAGACGATGGGGCACTGCAAGAGTGACTGGCCTGCCCGGGAGCACTCCCGAGCCCTCAGGCCGAGAGGCTCCCGGCCCCCTGCTAGAAAAACCTGGACACATTTCGGGGATTCTGACAAGTGCACTCCAGACCTAGCTCTGCAGGCTTAGGGCGATTACATTTTCAGTGAGTAATTTCATGCTTCTTGGAAACAACATGAATACTGAAGCACATGCGGATAAATAGGAAAGTCCGACTTTCATGTTTCAATTGTGCACTTAAGGGGAACAAAAACCTTGGAAAATTAAATGAATGTATTTAACCCGTTGCACACTTGTCAATGATTTTGCGTTTTTAAACACACTTTCAAATAAGGTTACTATTCTCAAAATAGCAGCTCCCTTATTATAAAATGTGTTAGAAAAGACATATAGAAAGATATATATGAACTATTAGTTTGCAGTTTAGGAAATCAAAGGCAGAAAAAGAAAAAAAAAAGTTGCTTTTAGACAAAGTTATAACTGGATGCATCAGAAACTTTCCCCTCCAGAGAAATGTAAATGTTGATAATGGGGGGGGGGGAGCTCCATTAGTAAGGAAGAGATAACAAAGGCAACAGGAGTCTTCTAACCTAGAACTTTTGTTTCAGTATAATGGCATCTCACTCTTCCTCCTTATTGATGTATCTTGAATCGGTTTAAAGGGGGTGAGTAAAGGGTTTAGTCTTTATGACCGTTTTCTGGGTGGTCTCTGCATGACGTGAGCCATCAGACCCCCAGGTACAGGCTGACAGTGAGCGCTCAGCCCCCAGTCCTTCCACACGGACCCCCATGTTCTGCCCGTCCCAGCTGCCCCTGAATAACTACTTCTTATCGCCCCTCAAGTCCTGAGGTGACTGAGGGGCGCCCGCACCAACATTCAATCAGCCTTACCTGCGCTGAAGACCGGCTCCTTGGGTTTGCTGTGGAGATAAAACCAAACCAGTTTGTAAAGGGAGGCTGGGGGTGGTGGTTAGTCTCATTCACAGAAGACCCCACACCCCACTAGCTGCCGCAGTTTGTCACACGGATGCTGTTAAAAAGAAAAACAAAACCATGTAACTGCAAAGAGGAGGAACGTAAGCAAAGGTGTCCAAAACCAGGTGCCAGAGACGACAATCTCGACTTTGTCACCAAAGATGTGCTTTTTATGAGAGCAGATAAAGGTTTGGAGACGGAAAACATGTGGTTCATCACGACGGGAACAGCCCTGCCTAAATGTGTAGAAAGGTTTGTTTTCCTTCTCCACGCTCTTCTGGCAGATTATCTGAAGAACTTACTTAAAACTAGCAAACTCCTGTCACAGGGGCTTTGGGGAGAGAGCTTTTAGCGCCCAGCTCCCAGCAGGGATGGGTACGGGGTGGGCGGGGGGAAGATGAAGGGGTGGGAGAAAGGAGGGAAGAATAAGGAATGTCAGGGTGTGGCCACATCCTGGGACATGTGGGGATCCCCACTGTGGGCCTTGGCCAGGCCGAGACCCCCCATGACTGCACCTGGGAAACCAGAACCCCACCGTGTTCAAGTTCACACCACCAGGGACTGAGGTCATCCCTAGGGGCAATCCTCCCACAGGAAGAGCCTGCATGGGGAGTCCCCCCAAGTGCAGGAGGGCACAGCCCTCCCCGTGACAACCTGACAGCCGCCTGTGGGAAGACTGTCACCTCGTGCCAGACAAGGGAAGGGACTCCCAAGCACGGCAGGAAGTGCGTCCCGTTCAAACACAGAGCCAGTGCTTGAAGCCAAGCCTGTGAGACTCCGACGTCCATGCCGTCTTCCAAGGTACCCCCACCCCACCAGAGTACCAACCACTTTAAGATGTGGAAAAGACACAGTAAATAAACGAAACCCGCCCCAACGAGGGCTGGGAGAACTGTCAGCCTGCAGAGGCGCCTACATTTTTTGTGCATACATGCTGAAAAACACATACTGGAGCAGATACGGTCCTAATGTTACTTTTCTCCTTCATTTTAAACTTGAAATACATTGAGAAACACCACCAGTAAAAACTACCTCTAATCCCATGATGTAATAAATGATATTATTTATTAACGGCCTTGATTTTCAGATAATTTTATGAGTAGATGGCGGGAAACTCTTTACTGATGCTTTAAGAGTGGTTTACTCTGTTTCAAGTAGGTGGATCTGCTATGGGCTGAGATTTCTGCATGCGAACCGCTGGTCACTGAAAATAGTACTCTGCAGGCCCCGCACACCTTTTAACACAAAAGCCTAACTTCCATCAGCCCTGAAGGCCCACAGCAACCTCTGTGGACCCCGACATTTTTCCGATCTCATCCTCCTGTCTCTCCCCTCAGTCACAGACTTCCAGACACTCTGTCCCTGCTGTCCCGAGACTGGGCCAGCAGCTCCCAAGCCCGGTGTGGACCCCAGCTTCCCACCGCCCTGGAGAGCGCACGGCCGGGCGTGTACTCAGAGGCACCCAGAGAGGCCTTCTTCGATGCTCCACTCTGCGGCCTCCTCGGTCCTGCTCACCACGCCCCGCCTGGCTTTATCTGTATTAATCTCTCTCCCCAGAAGCGCAGGAGGGCAGAGATCTTTGTTCACGACCGCGTCCCGGGGCCTGTAACAGTCTTCAGCTGCTGCCTGGAAGCTGGTAAGGTCTGGAGCCCTCCCTGCCTCTGATCCCAGCTGGCCCCGTGGGTGTGCGTCTGGCCAGGGGGCTGGGGGCTGTCCCAGCGGCCCTGCTGCCCCCCACCTACCCCAAGGTAGCCGGTACTTCCTGGCGCCTGGCACCTCTCGCTGTCCTCCCGGTCAGTCCTCAGCCTTTACTGCGCCATTACGGCATGTAGCCCCTCCAGGGCCCCCTCTCAGCATCTTCGTCCCTCCTTCGGGGTGGGACCCACACAAGGCCCGGTGTGGAGCATCCCTCCCGGTCCGTAGGCTGGGCCCTTGGCAGGTGCCATGCCTGGGCTCAGAAAGGGTGTCTTCAGAACTCCTGTCCTGCTCCCAGGCTCTGTCACAAGCTCACCGAAGGTCTGTGGAAAAGGGGTGCGTGTGTGTGAAGGTTCCCCTTGTGCCTGGGGCTCCCGAGAGTTCTACACCACTCGGCCTCTCAGGATTCTACAAGCTGTCAGCTCCTTTCTTCTTACAACCATTCCTCCTCTTCCTGCAGCTCTGCCAAAGATCACGGTGGCCAGGGCAGTCCCTCCTAAGAGGAGCTTGTCACTTTTGGGGCTGGA
Source organism: Phocoena phocoena (assembly GCF_963924675.1). Taxonomy (NCBI): domain Eukaryota; kingdom Metazoa; phylum Chordata; class Mammalia; order Artiodactyla; family Phocoenidae; genus Phocoena; species Phocoena phocoena. The sequence continues at coordinate 4,842,253 of NC_089220.1, forward strand.
GTTCGTCATATCACTCGGTGACCTCGGCTCCACGGTGGGCTCACCTGGCTTGTTCTCGTCGTTGGCGGGAGTGACACTCTTGTGATTTTCTAAGCAGAAGCGTAAGTCTTAACTGCAACTTTTATATCTTATTAGATTCACAGGCAGGGCAAGGACACAAGAGGAGAAGCTAAAACAGAAGACTACAAAGCAAACCTACTGGTTAGGTAAGCCAGGCGGGGAATCAGAAGACAGGAATGTTATTTTTCCATCATGACTTTGATCACAAAAGCAGAAAGATGCCAAGTCCATGAAACAGACATAAGCAATCTGGAACCCTCCCTAGAGATAGAAGAGAGCAATTACAGATTATGTTCCTCTTAGAAAGAGAACATCCATAGGGGAATCTGAACTTCAAATATAGGGAAGCCAGTGGAATTCTGATGTTGAAGCACCATAAGAAGATGGATGAAAGATCCGTTAAAAGACCAGAAAAAGGTAGCTGAGTGTTAACAGCTAAAGGTCACTGAGAGGTACCAGGTACTGAAGTTCTCATAGTTCTTTACACCTTGCTCTAAACTATGTATTACCTTTCGGGTATACAGGTATTGTATTTAGAAAACATACTATCGCTAGGCTTCGTTATTTTAGAAAGTTCAATTTTTATAGAAAAATATACTCTACTTACTTTAGAACCCACGATTCCTGCCCACATACCACCCTCCTGAAAGGCAAAAAGCCTGGGAAAAGGTACTATTCCAACTCACACATGCACGTCTTATAAATACAAACCTATAAAATGACAATAAATCTTCCCAACTATTGATAGAAGGGCAAACCCACAGAACATGTGATGACGATGATCCAAAGTTAAAGATGCTGTGGCCCCAGGTCAAAATCAGTTAATGGCAGCCGTGCGCCAATCACCTGTCCGATCTTGAACTCGCCATCGATAGAGCTGAGAGTGGGCCCTTCAGACCCAGCACGCTGGAAACACGCTCGGGCTGTGAGCTCACTTGGAACGGGAGATGACTGCCTCTCAAGGTGTGGTGTAATTTGTCCCTGGGCACCCATTCCTTAAATGGGCTAAATGGAAAACTGAAGTGGGGGACTTGGCACTGCCTCTGCCACCAGGGTGTGGTTCCTGGGGGCGGGGGGGGGGGGTGAGAGTGAATAAACTCTGGGACCAGAATGAGGCTCCATCCATCCCTATCCGAGTCTGGAATCAGTGCAGATGTTCCCCACCCTGAAGCCCAGGACTGAAGTAAGTCCAGAGGAGAGAAAGGATTTCCCTTCTGGCAAGCAAACGCTCATCTCTTGGCTATTCCGGCCTCAGGCTGCTGGGCCCAATATCTCCAAAATGAACCATGGTGCAATCCAGTGCGGGTCTTTTTACTGCTCTGTTTTTGGCAGGAGGGAGATTTGCTGAAAGAGCTTGGCTGTACACTCCCTAAAGCTGGAAGGTTCGGGAGACTCTCCTAAGGACTCTTCTAACAAGAAGCAGTACCTGGGGGTCATGGAGGACGCGAGGAAGCCTGGAGCCTTCACCAGACCAGTAGCTGGATCTAGAGGCAGCAGGAGGAAACCAGACAGTTGGCCCAAAGAAAAACTCCCACCCGGAGCTGTGAGCTCACACCACAAAGCAGCTATAATCACCTAAGTCACATGTTATCCCCGAAAACGTTCACTGTGGACTCTGGTTGCCGGGACTGTCAGAAGCGGCTATTTCCCCTTCATCTGATATCATTCAGATGACTCACTGTGGGCTGGGTGTTTGTAAGGGGGAGAGTCCAGCCAAGAACTTGTTCAGACTCAGATGCAACGAGTATTCCCTGCACTGCTCCTCTGCAGTGGGATCCGCGCTTAGCACGTTCGTATCTGTTACTAATTTACCCCAAGGTCCTGAAAGCTGGTCTCCGACACATGGGTGACGCATGTAACAGGGAGCTCTGGAGACGGGAATTAGGGCAGACTGACAGTGGCCAAATGCTTCCGAGCAGAGATACTTGCTTTACAAAATGATTAATAAGGTCTGATCGAGGAGGAGACCGTTCCAAAGTCAAACATGTTTTTTCCCTGCAACTTATTCATCTACAAAAACGGTACCTCTCGGCATACATACCGTGACTCCTGAAAATGACTTCACTTGATGAAATGTGATCCCTGCTGGGAGTCAGGATACTCTGCTATGTAAATAATGATTCTTTTTATAAATTGCCCTTAAGTAAGCAGCTGTTAACTACAAGTAGGGTCATTCAGGAACCATCTATTTAAAATATTTAGAAGTTGCTACTGGGGACAAAAACTACTGCTTCATAGACATTTCCAACCAATGCTTCCAGTTTAACGTGGCAGAAGGAGCACAGGGTTTTTTGTTTTTTGGTTGCACTGGGTCTTAGTTGAGGCTCGCGGGCTCCTTAATTGCAGCACGTGGGCTCCTTAGTTGCAGCAGGCGGGCTCCTTAGTTGCGGCTCCAGGCCTCCTTAGTTGCGGCTCCAGGCCTCCTTAGTTGCAGCAGGCGGGCTCCTTAGTTGTGGCATGTGAACTCTTAGTTGCAGCATGTGGGATCTAGTTCCCTGACCAGGGATCAAACCCAGGCCCCCTGCGCTGGAAGCGCGGAGCCTTACCCACTGCACCACCAGGGAAGTCCCAGGAGCACAGATTTTGAAGGCAGTTGGATTCATGTTTTATTTGAGCAAATCATTTTACCTCCATAAACTTTAGATTCTTTCATCTACAAAAATGGGACTAAAACCACTGTGAGGCACAGGGTACCGGCAGGATCGTATATAACATGTGACAAAGTATCTAACACACGGTTATTAATTAATATTACTTCCCTCTTCCTCCTAATTTCACTGACAATAACCTATCAATACATGTATGTACTTTTGAGCTCTTCACCTAACAGCCTCAAAACTAAAACAAAATAAAGAATACCATACCAGCACTTATTATTTTAACATTTGTTAAAAACTAAATGACCCCTTGGCTTGAAGAGTGAAACGATCTTTTCATTTGAAAAAAAAAAAAAAGATTCATTTAAATCACCTAATTTCCAACGTTTCGGAATCCAAAATGTAGTGTTAAAATCATCTACCAATAGGTGGTGCTGTTTGCATAGTTCTTAAATGACTATGGTTTTAAAATCTAAGTACAGTATATAGGTAACATCCTTTTATTCATTCAGGGAATGTTTATTGAGCACTTACTGTGTGCCAGAACTGTGCAAAGTGCTAGGAATATAAAGAAGAAAAAATGACACAGCTCTGCCCTCCCAAAGCTTAAGGGGGCGGGGGTGGGGGGGCAGAATGTGTGGGAAGCCCCTGGGGGGTGGGGAGGGAGGAGTTACGGTTACAGATAAAGTTAATGGGCAGGAACAAAGCAATCTGGAAGGCAGCTAACTCAGACCAGGGCGCTCAGGCAGGCTTCCCAGAGAAAGGGGCATCCTGAAGGATTAGCTGGAGTTCTCCTCCTGCCAAGTTTCCAGACACATACATATGCTACTTAGGACAAGAGACAAACCTCCACTTACTAAGTGTTAAAAAGTGTAATTCATCAAGCTCTGCATTTGTTTGGTTTTGGTATCTGTTTGATTTTCTAATACTACAATAAAAAGATTTTTCTAGGGGCTTCCCTGGTGGCGCAGTGGTTGAGAGTCCGCTTGCCGATGCAGGGCACATGGGTTCGTGCCCTGGTCCGGGAAGATCCCACATGCCGCGGAGCGGCTAGGCCCGTAAGCCATGGCCGCTGAGCCTGTGTGTCCGGAGTCTGTGTTCCGCAATAGGAGAGGCCACGGCAGTGAGAGGCCCACATACCGCAAAAAAAAAAAAAAAGATTTTTCTACATATGCTATCTTCTTACTTTCATTTGGGTTTCTCTAATGAAGACTGAGTTTGAATATCTTTTCCTTATTTAATTGGCTACTCGTATTTCTTTCTCAGCAAACTGTCTCTGTTCAAACCTTTTACCCACTTTCCGATTGACTTAACTGTCCTTTCCTTCGTTGGTGTGTATTGTGACCTTTGGAAATGAAAGACATTGGCCCTTTTCAGTTCTGGGTGTCATTCGTATTTGTTGAGAGGATGAGTCTTCGTGGGTTTTTCCTTCCCACTTCCCGCCAAGCCTTACGCTCTGTCCTGCACATGGTAGGTGCTCAGTGAGTCAAGCAGTGCTGGGAAAGGGTATGAGTAAGGTGAGAGAAATGTTCAGAATTTCTGATTCCTCCCTTTTCAGGTTGGGGTGAGATCAGAAACGGGAGTTGGAGAATTCTGGAATGTCCCAAAAAAGAGAGGCACTCAAGGGCTTCCCTGGTGGCACAGCGGTTGAGAGTCCACCTGCCGATGCAGGGGATGAGGGTTCGTGCCCCGGTCCGGGAAGATCCCACATGCCGCGGAGCGGCTGGGCCCGTGAGCCATGGCCGCTGAGCCTGCGCGTCCGGAGCCTGTGCTCCGCAACGGGAGAGGCCACAAGAGTGAGAGGCCCGCGTACCACAAAAAAAAAAAAGAGAGGCACTCAATATTGGGGAGTGGGGTGAGCAAAGGTGTACAAACATCAGCTCCAACTCTGGGATGGAGAAGGCAAATAACAGTAGTCATACCATCTATGGAGCACCAACGTCGGCCAGCCCCACGCTACGCACACCATCTTGTTTAATCCGCACAACAGCCCTGAGAGGTAGGTATTAGTTTGTACTGGTGCTGAGGGAAACCCCAAAGAGGCTAAGTAACTAGTTCACAGTCACATAACGAAAGTGGCAGAGCTGGGATTAAAATTTGGTTATGGCTATAATGCCCCATCCGTCTACGCTCTTTTTGTTATATTGATTGGGGTAAAACGATTCGTTCAACAAATGTTTATTGGGTACCCACAGCATGCTGGGCACTGTTCTAGGTGCTGGGCTGGTCTGACAGGACTAGAAAAGGCTTGTTGGTACCCAAACGTCCAACAAACGTGCATTTGCCTAGATAAATAATGATCCACATCTGAAATAACGTTGTAAGAGTGTATTTCCTGACACAAAGACATGCTCACACAGCAAGTGAAAAAGAGGGTTACAAAATGTAGGCAGAAGAATATGCTTTATGTAAAAATTATACCCGACACACATGCAACGCCCTAGAGATACAGTCTGGATGGAAACACAATAAAATGGTAGCTGTGAGTTCTCTGAGGGCTGAGATAATAGGGGATTTTCCTTTCCTCTGTTTTGTACATTTGGATATCCTAAAACACATGTTTACTTGTGTAATAAATAGATTACTTCAAAAAGGAAAATAAATCCTGCTGGCGGAGAGTGAGAGCCAGTGTTGGAAGCTGTGGCTATCAGGGTACAAGACAGGGTGAGGAGCCGGTAGATGAAGGACCTTGAACCCAGGCTGAAGATTAAGATTTACATTCCACCATCAGTGATGCTAAAGGAAAAGAAAAAGCAATGCTGAGCCTTGAGGACCCTGAGGTGTCAATCAAAAGACTGCCTCATTGGTGTGCAGAAAAGGGAACCCTCCTGCATTGCTGGTGGGAATGTAAATTGGTACAGCCACTATGGAGAACAGTACGGAGGTTCCTCAAAAAACTAAAAATAGAGTTGCCATATGATTCAGCCATTCCACTCCTGGGCATATATCTGGACAAAACGATAATTCGAAAAGATACATGCACCCCCTATGTTCATAGCAGCACTGTTTACAATAGCCAAGATGTGGAAGCAACCTGAATGTCCATCGACAGATGAATGGATAAAGATGTGTGTGTGTGTGTATGTGTGTGTGTGTGTGTGTGTGTGTGTGTGTGATGGAATATTACTCAGCATAAAAAAGAATGAAATAATGCCATTTGCAGCAATACGGATGGACCTAGAGATATCATACTGAGTGAAGTCAGACAGAGAAAGACAAATACCATATGACATCACTTATATGTGGAATCTAAACTATGACATAAATGAACTTATTCATGAAACAGAAACAGACTCACAGACATAGAGAACAGACTTGTGGTTGCCGGGGGCGGCGGGCGCGGGGGGCGGGGGCGGGCGGGTAGGGATGGACTGGGAGTTTGGGATTAGCAGATACAAACTATTGTATATAGAATGGATAACCAACAAGGACCTACTGTATAGCACAGGGAACTATATTCAATACCCTGTAATAAACCATAATAGAAAAGAATATACATATTATATTATTATAATTATATATATTATATATATAACTGAACCACTTTGCTGTACAGCAGAAACTAACACAACATTGTAAATCAACTCTACTTAAATAAAATAAATTAAAAAAAACAAGACTGCCTCACTGAACGCTAGAGCTTAAAGAAGGATGGAGCTGAGAGCTCCTCTTAGGGTTCTGAACTTCACAGCCTGGATAAAGCAGCCAGTTGCACAACACAGAAGGGGATCTAAGGGAACACTTTTATGTGGTAGACGTCTTCATAATTTTGAAGCTGTCTTCATATTTGTTTACTCCAAAGATGGGCAGTTTATTTGTGTGTTACAAGGTTTCCAGCAGATGGCTGAAACATTTCTTGTTCTAACAAAATCAGCTCATACTGCAACAACTTTTTGATGGAAACAAAGTGTCTTGCTTACAAAGTTGATATATCCTATTCCAGCCAGAACTACAAAGGAGGAACCAGTTGGATAATTGAAACATTTTATCAGTCTAGCAACATCTAACATAAACTATGCCTTACAAACAGTAGTTGTCTTTCTGTCTGATATAAAACATTTAAAAAAAAAATTTTTAAAAACCTCTCTTGGATTAGTCTCCTGGCGACATCAGATAGTACAGGCTGTTTATCAGAATGTTATTGGTGAGTCCCTATTTAAATTTAATAAATACTTCATTATGACACAAATCACTGTATAACTGTTAATATTCACTTACAATCAATAATATATAGGGGCTTCCCTGGTGGTGCAGTGGTTGAGAGTCTGCCTGCCGATGCAGGGGAAACAGGTTCGTGCCCCAGTCCGGGAAGATCCCACATGCCGCGGAGCGGCTGGGCCCGTGAGCCATGGCCGCTGAGCCTGCACGTCCGGAGCCTGTGCTCCGCAACGGGAGAGGCCACAATGGTGAGAGGCCCCCGTAGCGCAAAAAAAAAAAAAAAAAAAAAAAAATAATAATATATAAAGTGAATATTACATTGCCATATATTGCTTCTGTTCTTATGAAAGTTCTGTCAGTACAAAGATTAATAAGGGCTGTTAAAATTCTGTGGCTCATTACAAGCAAAATATTTTAAAACGTTAACTATTCTAAGATAAAAGCCTACAATGTCACAAGAGAAACTGTTGACTCTCATGACCATTTCCAAAGAAAACGAGATACAGGAGCACGAAAAGTGAAACTCTCAGGAATAATAGTTTCTATGAACACAGAACGCATAATTATTATTAAACAAATTAATGTATCTTGGAAAACGGGGATGTTTAGGACATCAAAAACACTATCATTTTATGTTGGACAGTAAGATCTGTACAGTTTATAGGGAGTGTAATTATTATTATTGAGAAATATAAATGTTGAAAGGAGCCTCCTTCTAATTTTCACAGAAGTGCCAGGTGCGCTGAAGACAGCGCTGTATATGGTGTGTGGTCATCGTGAGCTTTACAGCAAACAGTCTGTGATTGACACAAGTTAAAGCACTGCCCTGTGTGAAGGACTTGCTTCTGCAAATCAGGACAGACCCAAAGTTACACCTCACTCACTCACATCCTGATAAGCTTTCCTGTGAATCTCGGGGCCTGCACACCAGCTCTTTCTGATGTGACAGTAACAACCACGAGAACATATGGTCGGTCCTCTGTCTCCGCAGGTTCTGCATCTGTGGAATTAAACACCCACAATCGTAAAGATCCACGGTTGGTTGAATCTGTGGATGCAGGACCCACTGACTAAAGGACTTGAGCGTCTGTCCTTGGTATGGGGGTGGGATCCTGGAACCAATCCCCCTCGGACAACCTGGGATGACTGTATAATACTTTATTTCTCCCCAACCAATTTTACATTTTGCCAAAATCCAGGTTGCACTCATAGGACTGTGTCCTGTGAATGTAAGTTAATATGTGTTAGACCAAAAATAGACTAATAACTTCAGATGTCATCCACCACCTTCATCTTACCAATGAGGAAATGAAGTTCAGAATTTTGGAAAGCCTCGTGAATTATTTTCTTCTACTCTGCCCAGGTCTCAATTTATAACAGCTGCCGTTACTGAGTGCCAAGTGCTATGATAGGTGTTTTCCTACCCAGTTAGCTCTTTGACAAGATTCAAGGGAATTAGGTATAAAATCCCTAATTCACAGAGGGCAAAAACTGAGGCTCAGAGAAGTTAACTGGCCAAATTCACTTACAAACCCAGATCTCCCTTTTACTCCAGAGCCTGTGTCCTTTCCATTACATCTTGCTGTTTATAGTAACCAAATATGGACAATGTGTTAAAATGCAAGACAGCATTCTGGAACCGAGAACAACGTAAGACAGCATCCTGGCACCATGGACAAATACTTGGGTGTGATGCAGAAGAGGTCACGCTGTCTTAGACCACCGAGGATCATGTTTAAAAGGGGAATTGCACCGAGCCCACCTCTCTATCCCTTTCTTTGCCTGCTTTAAGCCGTGGGGACTGGGCATTGGTCCATTAGACTCCAGCTCTGATTCGGTACAAGGTCAAGGTAGTCCAAGAGCGGGGCTCTTCATATGGGAATGGAAAGGAAAGATGAAGGGAAATGGGCAGGCAGCAACAGAAGCACCAGCTTGACCTTCACCTCTGTTGCTTCTCAGCTACTTCTTCCTTCTGTCGGAGTTCCTGCTGCCATCATTCCCATGGGCCCCTAAAGGTGTCTGTCGGTACCAGCAATGACCTGAGAGAAGGCAGGAACTTTCTCTCTGAAGCTCCTTAGGTGCAACTCAACCAGTTCAGTGCTACGTGCGCCTCAACTACTATTCCCGGGCTCTAATGAGACAAAGAATTTATGTTTAAATGGACGTGTTTCGTTGCCTGAATTATTTTTATAAAATGATCAGTAAATTTTCCCAGTCCCTCATTTCCAAATCAAAATTTCCTACGGTAGCATTAAAAAACAAAAAAACCCTTTGTAAATATCTTTCATGGAAATATTTACCCAGCACACTTAGCAAAGCCATAGGATTTAAAAGATACAACAGATCTGGAGTTTGCACAATGCAGATTCTTTTTGGAAATTCTTAATACAAATCAGATGTGCAGAGAAGGAGCCAGGTTTTTAAGAACTGCCAAGATCTAGACATCTCAGGTCAATTTCCAAGCTTACGCTGAATTCAGAGAAGCCTAAAGGCCACCCTGCATCTCTCACTCACGCTCTGCTACCATTTTAACCACTTGGCCTTATTTCCAAGGTATTATCACCCAATTAGCATAATCTTCTGATAAGAAGTCCTATTAATAGTCTAAATTAGAATACAACCCCATGTTAGTGGTTTTGAGATTGTTAATGGACTGTGGACTTGACCTGCTAGAGATATGAGAGGCCCCTGTATCTCTTTCTACAAAACGTATCTTTTAGGAATAAAACTGAAAAAGGGTTTAAGCTTCCTTTACAGGACTGAATCAGAATGGACTTACAAGCTTGGAAATTTTTCAGCCTGTGGGTTGGAGTCCACTGCTTTATGACTAAGCCTTCTCCTTACACGAACATTTGGAAAAAAACAAAACAAAACATGGTTAGCCTGTGAAGCTGAAATTCCTTCCTAAGCCTTGCTCAATAGAGAGAATAGAATTAAAGCACAATGTTTAAAAAGAGAGAATAAAGTACATTGAGTAGATATATACAGAGACAGAGAAACTGATCTCAAATACACAATACATTCTTAAACATAAAACAAGCTCTTAGGGCTTCCCTGGTGGCGCAGTGGTTGAGAGTCCGCCTGCCGATGCAGGGGACACGGGTTTGTGCCCCAGTCCGGGAAGATCCCACATGCCGCGGAGCGGCTGGGCCCGTGAGCCATGGCCGCTGAGCCTGTGCGTCCAGAGCCTGTGCTCCGCAACGGGAGAGGCCACAACAGTGAGACGCCCACGTACCGCAAAAACAAAAACCAAAAACCAAAAAAAACCAAGCTCTTAAAATGCCCCAAATTAGCTTTCACTAATAAAATGTTACTATTAACAGGGAGCTATCATAATCCATTATAAACCAACCTCAAAGAAAAAACTCAAAGCATGTTTCATGAAACCAGAAAGAAAATAGTTCCTAGTTCTGGTGTTAGCTCAATATTAAAAATAGTTTCTGACAAATCATAAAATTACAACTTTTCACCCAGTCTGTCGCAGAAAATACTGTTCACAAACAAGCCACTGAAATTAATTTTAAAATAGCAGCAGAGAGCATTAGAAATGTAAAGTGCTCCGTATGGAAATTCAGAACAGGTTCTCAGATTCCATGGAGTTGGTAGTAAGCAAATTCTCAGAAACGACTTCTGTCTGAATGGGAGCCCTGAGAGTTCAAGTTGTAATTTTCTACTTGGATGATAACTGGTGTGAGCTGTGACCCGCAGCTGTTTGATTAGCGCCCACGGTGACGTCAGGAGAAGGAGTATGGGGCATGGAGGGCTCACAGCTTGTGTGCGTATTAGGGGGTCTTCGGATTCACCTCTGGGAAAAGAGGCCACACAATATCTGAACCGCAGGAACCAGAAGTAAGACGCCCCTTACCTTTCACTGTTCTTTTTGCCACTAGAAGAACTGCTGGTGGATCCCGTGCGATTCCGGTTTCCTTTGGAATCCCCATAGCTTTCCCTTCGACCACCAGGAGATACCCGTTCGGAAGAGCTGGTCCTCTTGATGGTACTAAAAGTACAAAGTAAATGACAATGAAATCCTTCACGGAGTGATTTTATTTTATTGCTGACTGTGAAAATATATACATAGAACATTCTATTTCCGTGTGGCTATTTAAAAGATAGAGTGGTTTGAAATTCCTAACTATAGAGATCAAAAAACTTTTCAGAATGTCACTTGAGATCAATGCCCCTACTCATTGCCTTTGTAACTGTGGCAATCAGTGCAGTTCAAGGTCATAGAGGAATCTGAAAGGTAAGATTCCCAACAATACCGTGAGAACTCTCCAGGGGCCTAGTGGGAGGTGACCCCGCCCTTGTGCAAGTTTCAGTCTAGACCAGTGGTGCTCGACCAGGGGTGACTCTGCCCCCCAGGGGCATCTGACAATGTCTGGAGACACTTTTGCTTGTCACAACTGGGGCAGGGGCAGGGCTGCTACATCTAATGCATAGAGGCCAGGGATGCTGCTAAACACCCTGTAATGCCCAGGACAGCCCCGCGACAAAGAATGATCCAGCCCCAAATGTCAATAGTGCTGATATGGAAGAACTCTGGTCTAAAGGCATACGTGGGACAAAGACATTCCACTCTCTATAGGATGCCTCTGTTTAGAGGTGGTGCCCATGCAAGTGCTTACTTCCTTCTGAATAAACAGAGGGACTAGAGTGGTTGGAAGCCTGGTGAGGGATGTCTGGGGAAGACTTCCTGAAGACTGTGAATTTCTGGGAGACAGAAAATGAACGGCTTGAACGTGTTATAATGACACAGTAGGGAAGAGCCTGTCCTAGGAAAAGGGATACCCCACGCACAGGTAATTCACAGGCGTGAGGGGTCAGTTAGCCAGGGCAGGTTGATGGTTTGCTCTTGGAGCCCGGAAGTGTATTACAGGCAGCCCTGTAAAGTTTCTTTGTTTGTTTTTTTTAATCTTCATCATTAGGCCATATGTTTCCTGAGATCCCATCTCATTTATCATTCTTATATTCTTTGCAGAGCCTAGTATAGAAGCTTGATAAATATTAATTAAATGACAGGGTGAAATAAATGAAACGATCAATGGTAGTGTCACCCTGACCCTGTCACAGGCAGAGGCATGTGATGCTATAATTTAGCACCTGCTCCGTGAGGAAGAAAGAAGGACAAGAGTGGATGGTGGTGCCGCTCCCGGGTGGGGCTGCGGGGGGAGGTCTGGTCTGGATGCACAGAGTCAAGGTGCAGGTGGGCGATAACGCAAGTCTGCAACCCAGGAGGTGGCTCGGGATTGGCACTGTCAACTGGGGGGGGGGGGGTCACTGAGCCACGGACGCGGAGGAAATCTACACGCCGGGAAGGAGAGAAGATGAGAACGGAGAGAACCTCCCCGGGAAAGAGTGACTTTGTAAGACGTGAGTTGAGGAACTGCCACAGGAATCTCAGGTAGCAGATAAACCCCGAGGGACTGGGAAGGAAGAACCCCCAGAGGACAGTCAAGGTGCTGGGGTCGTGGATGCAGGAGGGGGACCTCGATGATGATGATGAAGCCTCAGGGGCTCCAGTCAGGGGAGGGTGGAGACGGACCTGAATTTCAATCCAGAGGACACAGGCAGGAGCTGAGAAGCTTGGACAGTGAGACTACTGCCCCTGGGCTGGATTCCAAAGCCTTCCTTTCTCACAATTAAATAACACAGAATGTGCAAGAGCCTTGCACACGGGATGCTCTGCTGTCTTCCCTTCATTCTCTTTTTCCTCCTCATCTCTGCCTTCCTTTGGGCCAACTTTAAGTCCTTTTTCCTCTGTAACTTCCAATCGGTCAGTAAATAATCTCTCAGCACGTTTTCAAAAACTGCACGGTGTATCGGCTTTTGAAAAGCCATCTCGCTCCCTGAGTGAATGGACATAAATAAAATGACCATAATCATGGTGATGTGAAGACACTTTCTGCGTAGTCTTTCTGGTCACTGAGGAAACTCTGAATTGACAGCCCCAGGACCTCACAGCTGGGATCTGCACGGGTGTGCCTTAAGGTCAAAATGTGAATTTTTAGAACTCTCAATTTGAGGACAAGGAAATTATAGATCTTAGGAGAGCCTTACTTACATTTCTGAAATTTAGGATTGAAGTCTAAAAATTACAGAAACCTTTATGTTTAAAGTTCAAGATCTTCCAGTGACGAAAAACACCAAGCTAATTCCACGTTGTGGGAGCTCTCTCTGCTAAGCATCTGGCCTGCCGAGGCTCTCAGGCACACTGCCCCGGCAGCTGGCAGCCCTGAGCGGCACCTCCATAGTGTCCTTGTGGGAGTTCAGGGTAAGTTCATGGCATTTTAAAGGCTTGTATAAAACACCCTTAAAGAGCTGAAAAGCCATGACTATTAATCAATGATAGCAACCGTTAATCGATTTTCTAATAATCAACACTCAACCTGGTGGCTGGAAGAGTTAAGAGGGGAGATCAGTGATGGAACCACGGGCAGCAACGGTTCGCATGTGTTAAGAGCTTCGCGTTTTATATGAATCATTTAATTGAAACCTCACATCCCCTGCAGAAGTATCATCGTCCCTATTCTCCAGATGAGGGGACAGCTTCAGGGATACAAAGCAACACGTCTGAGGTTACTTGACCCCTTGCTCTCTACTGGGCCTCCTAGTTAAGGCCACCTAGGGAATTCCCTGGTGGGCCAGTGGTTAGGACTCCTCGCTTTCACTGCAGAGGGCCCGCGTTTGATCCCTGCTCAGGGAACTAAGATCCCACAAGCTGTGCGGCATGGCCAAAAAATAAATAGATAAAATAAAGACCGCCCGCAATTTATGAAACACCGAAGTACGTTAGTTTTGAGGACCTGTTGAACAGAGGTGTTGGACGTCTAAAAATCCAATAAAGGTCAATAATTAATACAGTTATATGATTTAAGCCTTGATCAATGGCAGGCATCGGAGAAGGCCCTCTAAGCTACTGCACTAAAAGGGTGGTAGAACTACCAAAGCATTAGTGAGGGTTACAAAGTAAATCTAAGTACTCCTCACCTGGGTGTGGAACTGTTCAGTCTGCCTGCATTGAGAAGACTCACAGACCTGTTTAATCTACGTGTGAGAGGCACGGAAACAAAGGAGAATAAACACGACTGCAATAATAAAAGCGTGGAAAAATATTTTGGTAAACTTCAATAAATTACAGAATACACCGCACATTAAAATGGGAAAACATTTTGGTTTGCATATACAGACTTGGATATAATCCATCGCGGCTCCTTCAAGATATTTGTCATTCACGCATTTGCATTAAAATGTTAAGCTTTTAAAAAAATCTACTATTGTTGTATACGTAGAAAAAACAAGAAATTTCCTTTTGAGAGCCAAGAGCTCTCATGAATTAAAGAGGATTTACTAGGACTCAGAGTGAAGGACAGAAAATAGAGCTTGAAGACAAGACATCTGCAGGAACAAGGGCGGCCGGAAGAAGTGATACTGTATACTCACTGAGAGAAGCCTCCTTCAACAACCAGCAGGGAATATCAAAGAAGTTATGCTCCCTCTGGACAGCAAGTGAGAAATCATGTGCTTTATTTTGAAAGTGGTAGAAGTCCTAGCTTGTGAGAGACTGTATAATAACACAGCACAATGTTTTACTGCTTAAGGCAAGCATTTTTGGTGTAGAAACGCAGATACCATCATTTCTCTTCCCTTCTGCTCTCAACCTCCACTCTCAAACCCACAGTTCTGAAAATACAATGGCTCTTTGCCTTACACTACGGTTGCATTCAATGGTTTTTGCCAATTTAAACTAAATTTTAGACATAATAAAATCTCTGCAAAGGGAGAACAGAGGAAAAATGGCCATCTTTCTTCTTATGGTTAGATAATAACGCTAAACGTAATAAGTTACCACAGCATCTTTCTTTCATTATGTGATTTAAAACCAAGAATTGGTTTTCCAAAATTTTGCAGAAAAGATCTCAAACTTTTACAACTGAAAAAAAATACTGGGACTTCCCTGGTGGTCCGGTGGAAGCCTCTGCGCTCCCAACGCAGGGGGCCCGGGTTCGATCTCTGGTCAGGAAACTAGATCCCGCATGCCGCAACTAAAAGATCCCGCATGCTGCAACGAAGACCCGGCACAGCCGGGTCCTATTTATAAATAAATAAATGAATGAGTAAATAAAAAGGAAAGAAAGAAAGAAAATACTAATCTGAGGGGAAGCTTGTACTCGTGACCCGAGATTTTCTGATGAGGTCATTTGCCATGACAGCCGGAGGGATTAACGCTAGATTAAAACGATTATCTACTCAACAAATACTCATTTGGAATCAATTTATACTGGGCTGTACGCTGAGCACTGGCAAATCAACGTGGGACCAGGACTAACCTGGTTTTCGTCCTGCAAGGGGTGAGGTAATTGTGACAGATTGAGGTCACGCAACTTCAGTAATTAGGAAATGCTCTTATCTTTGTCTAAAGACATCTTTGTAGCAAGAACCAAGGCATTTCCTAAGAAGGCTGGTGGCCTTAGAGAATTTGACAGACCAAAATAAGTTTTTTTTCTATCATATGAAGCCAACTACCCGAGCCCAGAGGGGGGGGAATTGCAACACTTCTGATAAGAGAATAAGTACCAATTCATCTTCCTCTGTTCAACAGCATGAACTCCCATTTCTAGCTTGTTACAGAGATCACACTCAAAACCTGAATTAACACATACATTTCAATGGATCTCAATGATAAAGAGTATATTAGAAAAAAAAAAAAAACCAAAGCAGATTTAAATCATGTAAGTACCTGGCACTGACTTTGGTATTTTTACAAATGCTGTTATTTCTAATGAGTGCAACTATTTTTCTAAAGGACTATCAGCTGTTTGTTTGAAAGCCATAGATATTTACCATCCTACCTTCCAACTGGAGCAGAGCATTTTAAAAATAATGCTCTCTTTTTGTACCAGTTTTGTTCTTTTGATCTCTCTTCTCACAGCTTTGCCCTATTGTATAGCTCTACTTAGGAGTGGAAAGAATGAGTGATTGTTTTGAGCCAGTGGAAATGTTATTCTATTGTCAGCTCCAGCATCCCCACTGAGGAAGGTATGACCCTACAATGTCTTCCCCGGATTTTCTGCCTTTTCTCCTTTCACTAATGGAAACAAAGCTTTTCCCAAGGATTCCAAATCACGCCCCCAATCGAAGTCTTAATTGGCAACACAAAGCACAACCCCTGGGTGCTGGACAATTTCCAAAGGGGATTTTGTTCTTTAGTACTAGGCTGAAAAAACCCCGGAGAAAAGAAAACAAACATATACCCATCCACACACCAGAGATGCCCCAGCTTGGTTAATTTGGAACTCTGATTACAGAAAAATTCCTACATGATTATAAATGTATTTGAAATGGCTCGGAGGTTGTTTTAATCCTAACAGGCGGAATGCCCAGCTTGCTTCTGTTTTCAAAATTCTCCAAGGAGAGATCTATAGGAACTTCGTCACAGAGTAATTATTATCTGCCACTGTTCGGGTTTCCAACTTCCAGACAGATGGGAATTCACATCCACGGAAGCCCACAAAAGGCAGAGGAACAAAATAAATGAATCACTATGCTTTACACCGAAACACCAAGAGTCTCAGACACTCAATCTAGAAAACCGTGTATTTCTAGTTGGCTGCTGGACGTTAGCTTATCAAATGAATAAAACTGATTATTTTGTAAATTAAAAAGAAAAGTCTACAAAGGCCTAAGAACGTTTCTAGAAGGAAGGTTGTTGTTTAAATGCTAATACACACACACACGCACGCACATACACACATATATAAAATATCATGGCTACTGATTATCTTCCCCCGCCACCATCCTTTCCTTCTAAGACAATATTGCTGAGGGCAAGCACTGTCCATGAGCTCCTTCATACATGGCTGAAACAGGGGGCAGAGGACCCAGGCTTCTGCTCACAGCAAGGGGCCTGGTCCTGTAATGGGTGTTCAGGCCCTGCAGCCCCATATGAATGGGCAATTCTGTCTCTCAGAGTCGCAACTTGCTGCCAATCTCTGCTCAGTCACCCTCGCCCCTGCCTGCTACTCCTGTCAGCACCCTCAGGGGCATCTCAGAACATCACTGTTTCTAAAGAGCATCACCCAGACAGGATGGGGAACACGAAAGGGATGGTTTCCAAAGAGCAATTATATCAAGCTTTTTTTTATGAGTAGATGTAAGCGCTGACCTGGAAATCTTTGCAAGTAGCAGCCTATCACAGTGAAAGGAGTGTGAGCTCTGGATCCAGAAAGACCTGCGTTCGAGCCCAGGTTCTCTACTCACTTGATCCCGGGCAAGTTACTTCACTTCTTTGAGCGTCAGCTTACCCACTGGCAAAACAGGGATAATAATATCTACCTTGGAAGGTTGTTTTGAGGATCAGTGATAATGGTATTAAAAGCTTGATGCTTAGTATGCTTTTATTATTGAAAGAGAATTTCTATCATCGTCACGGATTTAAAGAGGGCCCGAAGCACCATTAGGGCTCTTTGTCTTTTTCACATCCTGTGGGAAAGTATCAATTCGATTCTTCAGCAGAGCCTCACTCCTGTAGTCATCTGCATAAATCTCATTCCCCAGCCTTATCCTACCCTGAATCGATGTTTCAAATACTAGAACTCAAAAACACAATTTGCCAGGGATTCTAACAGTTGCGCCAATTAATCCTGCAAGGTCTAAGAAAACCATAAACAGTCTATTGAGTGAAGGATCTTATTGTACTACATCAAAGTTACTTTGGATCAAACACAGAGCCTTCCACAAAATCAAAGTGCAAGAATGCTTGACATACGCTCTCATGAAAGGAACTGTAAGCTAGAAATTGTATCTACATTTCGAATTTTACTTTTATGATTTTTTGCTCTGAAAGAAAATTTTCCTTTTACTTAAATGCCAAATATATAGAGATATAAATTTTAAAAGTTTATTTTCTTTAAGAATAAAGAAAAAGAATCTCATTTTTTCATTAACTACTTGCTACTTTAAAAAGTCAATCTTGAAATTCAACAACTCACTCTTAAACAGCCAATGAGTTAAAGAAGAAATCGCAAGAGAATTTTGAAAATATCTAGAGACAAATGAAAACAAAACATTCTAAAACTTGTGGGATGCAGAGAAAGCAGTGCTAAGAGGGAAGTTTATAGCTGTGAAAACACTTGCATTAAAAAGAAGATCTGAAATCAGCAACTTAACTTTATACCTCAAGGAAACAGAAAAAAACAAGAACAAATAAGGCTAAAAGTCAGCAGAGGGAAGGTAATAATAAAGATTACAGTAGAGATAAACAAAATGGAGAAAAGAAAAACAGTAGAAAAAAGTCCGTGAAACCAAGAGTTGATTTTTGAAAAGATCAATAAAATTGCCCACTCCTCCATTAAACTGAGAAAAAGAGAGAAGACTCAAATCACTAAAATTAGAAACTAAAGAGGGACTATTACAACTGATGTCACAGAAATGAAAAGGATTATAAGAGACTACAATGAATAAACGCATGCCAACAAATTGAATAAACTAGAAGAAATGAATAAATTCCTAGAAACATACAACCTATCAAGACTGAATCACGAAGTACTGAAAACTCTGAATAGACCTATAACTAGTAAGGAGATTGAAGCGGCAATCAAAACTCTCCCAACAAAGCAAAGCCCAGGACCAGATGGCATGACTCCAGAATTCTACCAAACATTTAAAGAACGAATACCAATCCTCCTCAAACTCTTCTAAAGACTAAAGGGGCAGTGGGGGCACATCCAATCTCATTCTAGGAGGCCAGCATTATTCAGATACCAAAAAAAAAAAAAAAAGACAAAACAAGAAAAAATACATGCCAATAACTCTGATAAATAATGATGCAAAAATCAACAAAATACCACCAAACTGAATTGAACAGCACATTAAAAGGATTATACACCATGACCAAGTGGGATTTACACCTGTAATGCAAGGATGGTTCAACATAAGAGAATTGATATAATATTGTACATCACATTAAAAGAATGAAAGACAAAAACCACAGGATCACCTAAATTGATGCAGAAAAAGCACTTGACAAAACTCAACACCCCTCATGATAAAAACACTCAAACTAGGAATAGAAGAAAACTACCTCAACATAGTAAAAACCGTATATGAAAAGCCCACAGTGAACTCATACTCAATGGTGAAACACTCAATGGTGAAAGCTTTTCTCCTAAGGTCAGGAAGAAGGCAAGGATACTCACTCTCATCCCTATTGAACACAGTACTGGAAGTCCTAGCCAGAGCAATAAGACATGTAAAAAAATAAAAGGCATCCATGTTGGAAAGGAAGAAGTAAAACTATCTCTGTTTGCAGATGACATGATCTTAGGGAAAACCCTAAAGATTCCACACAAAAAAATGTTAAAACTAATAATTTCACCAAAGTTGCAGGATACAAAAACCAAAACACAGAAATCAGTTGTATTTCTATTCACTAACAATGACCGATCTGAAAAGGAAATTCAGAAAATAACCTCATTTATTATAGCATCAAAAAGTACAAACTACTTAGGAATAAACTTAACCGAAGAGGTGAAAGACTTGTAGACAGAAAACTACAAAACACTGCTGAAAGAAATCAAAGAAGATACAAATAAATGGAAAGTCATCCTATTTTTGTGGGATTGGAAGACTTAATATGTTAAAATGTCTACACTACCCAAAGTGATTTACAGATTCAATGCAATTCCTATCAAAATACCAATGGCATTTTTTGTAGAAATAGAAAAAAAAAAATCCTAAAATTCATATGGAATCTAAAGGGACCCCAAATAGCCAAAACAATCTTGAAAAAGAACAAAATTGGAGGACTCACATTTCCTGATTTCAAAACATACTACAAAGTAACAGTAATCAAGACAGTGTGGTACTGGAATAAAGACAGATAATATAGACCAATGGAACAGGATAGAGAGCCCAGAAGTAATCCCTTGCATGTAAGGGCAAATGATTTTCAGCAAGGGTGCCAATACTACACAACGGGGAAAGTCCGTTTCATCAACAAATGGTGTAGGGAAAACTGGACATCCACATGCAAAAGAATGAAGTTGGACCCTTACCTTATGCTACATACAAAAATTAACTTGAAATGTGTTAAAGACCCAGAACTATGAAACTCCTAGAAGAAAACATAGGGGGAAAGCTTTAGGACATTGGATTCAGCAATTATCTCTTGGATATGACACCAAATGTTAAAAATAAACAAATGGGACTGCATCAAACTTACAAACTTCTGTGCAAAGGAAACTATCAATAGAGTGAGAAAGCAATGTATGGAATAGGAGAAAATATTTGTGAATCATGTATCTGGTAAGGGATTAATATCCAGAATATATAAGGAACTCCTACAATTCAATAACAAAAAAATGAATAACCCAATTAAAAATGGGAAAAGGACTTGAATAGAAAATTTTCCAAAAGATATATACAAATTGCCAACAAGCATATGAAAAAGATGCTCAACATCACTAATAATAAGAGAAATGCAAATGAAAACCATAATGAGATATCACCTCACACCCATGAGAACGGCCACTATCAAGAACAGAAAATAACAAATGTGGGCAAGGATGAGGAGAAATTGGAACCCTTGTGCACTGTTAGTGGGAATGTAAAATGGTCCAGTCATTATGGAAAACATTATGGAGGTTCCTCAAAAAATTAAAAATAGAATTACCATATGACTCAGCAATCCCACTTCTGAGTATATATCCAAAAGAATTCAAAGCAGGATCTCAAAGAGATATCTGCACACCTATGTTGATTGCAGCATTATTCACAATAGCCAAGAGGTAGAAGAAACCCTAACATCCATTGACATGAATTGATAAAGAAAAGGTGGTATACTGGGCTTCCCTGGTGGCGCAGTGGTTGAGAGTCTGCCTGCCGATGCAGGGGACACAGGTTCGTGCCCCAGTCCGGGAAGATCCCACATGCCGTGGAGCGGCTGGGCCTGTGAGCCATGGCCGCTGAGCCTGTGCGTCTGGAGCCTGTGCTCTGCAATGGGAGAGGCCACAACAGTGAGAGGTCCATGTACCGCAAAAAAAAAACCAACCAAAAAAACCAAAAAAAAAACAAAAAAAAGAATACACAACGGAATGTTATATAGACTTAAAAAAGAAGAAAATCCTGGGACTTCCCTGGTGGTCCAGTGGGTAAGACTCCACGTTCCCTGTGCAGGGGCCCCGGTTTGGTTCCCTGGTGGGGGAACTAGATCCTGCATGCATGCTGAAACTAAGAGTCGGCATGCTGCAGCTAAAGATCCCGCATGCTGCAACGAAAACATCACGCATGCCGCAATGAAGATCCCGCGAGCTGCAACTAAGACCTAGCGCAGCCTAAATAAATAAATAAAATACAAAGCCACTTTAAAAAAAAAAAAAGGAAATACTGTCACATGCTACAGTATGAATGAACCTTGATGATATTATGTTAAGTGAAATAAGTCAGCCACGAAAGGACAAATACTGCGTGATTCCACCCATATGAAGTGTCTAATGTAGTCAAATCATAGAAACAGAAAGGAAAAAGGTGGTCACCAAGGGCTCTGAGGAGGATTTACTGTTGAAGAGATATATTGGGTTGGCCAAAAAGTTCGTTCTGGTTTCTCCTTCCCATCTTAGGGAAAAAATCCGAACGAACTTTTTGGCCAATAAATAGTTTCAGTTCTGCAAGACGAAAAAGTTCTGGAGATCTGCTGTACAAGAATGAGAATATACTTGACACTACTGAACTGTACACTTAAAAATGGTTAAGACGGTAAATTTAATGTGATGTGGTTTTTACCACTATTAAAAAAAAAAAAGAAGAACGAACTGGTAACAGATGGCAACCTGAAACTTAGAAAGTCAGTGTCAGTCTTATAACATCTAGATGAATAAAAGACAG
The DNA here is from genome assembly GCF_963924675.1 of Phocoena phocoena. Taxonomy (NCBI): domain Eukaryota; kingdom Metazoa; phylum Chordata; class Mammalia; order Artiodactyla; family Phocoenidae; genus Phocoena; species Phocoena phocoena. The sequence continues at coordinate 4,863,951 of NC_089220.1, forward strand.
TCCATATCTACTGCTGCCAATTAGAATCCAGAAGGTCATTTCACGTTGATTATAAATGAATGATTCAAAGAAGTATTAAAAAGGGATGAAATGAGGCTGAGAATTTCATTTTAAAGTTCTAAAAAGCCCTGCAAAACCAATTTTCTTAAAATTCACAAACAATAAGTACATGAAACTCTATCTGATGAAACACAATGCAGGTTTGCTTGGCGAAGGATAAAGCTTTATGTATAAACACTATATACTTAAAAGATAAGACGGGATTGTTACATTTTCATTCCGAGTCACGATGCAGCATCAAACGTACCCTCACCCGCCCAACGGGTATCCCAGCACACCGCAGAGCATACTCACACCCAGAATCCCCAGTGCGCATAAAGCAAGTTAGCATTTTCATGAACTTTACGAGTTCTTCTAACAAGCCCATGAGGTAGCACTGCAGAAAGAATTTCTTTAAGGTTTTCTATGCTATATTACTACCAGATAGTTCGTTTTTTTAGGGCATAAAAATTTAGAAAACTGGCCTGGCATTTAAAATATACAATTTTAATATGATAACTATGAAATTATAGAAAATTAAGAGCAACCTATGCTCTATCTGACAAACATGAACATCTGAAGCTCCACTCTTAGGCATCATTTAAAAGTACGAGCTTATCCAAATTTTACTGATAAAAATTTAAGCTCAGTACAGCAATCTGAATTTTGCTATATTCCAAGCATATTCATTTTTTATATAGGTTATATACTCCCACTTGTTTTTTCAAAAGAGAAGTTTAAGTAAAAACACAAAATGCTGCACTGCGGCTTTAGTGAATGAGATTTCAAAGACTATATGATTACAACTAAAAAAACGCAGACTAATAAATCGACATGGTTCCTGTTTTGGCAACACACCAAATATTGTGCTTTTGTAAGCTTTAACTCAAAGGAGAAATTTTATTAAAGTGTCATATAAAAGAGTAATACTTATTTTAGCATCTGAGCCAGAACTGCTTTCAGAGTTCACGTAAGGCGCTTCTTGCCTACCTTTTGGCTGTGGCAGGTACAGCGGTTTCTTTCCTGGCCCCTGAAGGGGCTGGCAGGGAGCCACTGGCTTTCTTTGGTACCACAGTGCCGTTGTTGACGGTGGTTCTTAAAGGCAAGGTCTGCACCAGTGGTCTTGCTGTAAGACAAGCAGAAAAGGCAATCAGAACTTTCGCCTTTTCAAGGGAACTCCTTACAGGACTTAAGATAATGTAGAAAGAAAAAGGATGTCCATTTCAAATGCTAGCAGAATCCACAAAGGTGCAAAGACAACGGAGCTTTTCAACAATGGTGCCGAAACAATGAACCGAGACACCAACCTCAGGCCTTACACAAAAATTAACTCAGAAGGGACCACGGGCCTATGTGTGAAATGCAAAACTAAAACTTCTAGATGAAAATATAGGAGAAAAATCTGTGTGACCTTGGGTTTGGTGATGGGTTTTTAGATACAATACCAAAAGCACATCCATGAAAGGAAAAATTGATAGCTTGGACCTCATTAAAATTAAAACAACAACAAAACTTTTGCTCTGTAAAAGACATCATTAGGAGGATGAAAAGAATTTATAGACTGGGGGAAATATTTGCAAATCACGTATCTGATAAAGGACTTGTATACAGAATATAAAAAGAACTCTTAAAATTCAACAATAAGAAAATGAATAGCCCAATTTAAAAAATGTGCAAAAGATCTGAACAGAAACCTCACCAAAGAATATATACAGATGGCAAATAAGCATATGAAAAGATGCTCAACATCTTTTATCATTAGGGAAATGCAAATTAAAACAATAATGAGATATCTCTATTACACCTATTAGGATGGCTAAAATCCAAAACACAGACAACATACCAACTGCTGGCCAGGATGCAGAGCAATAGGAACTCTCCTTCATTACTGGTGGGAATGCAACATGGTACAGCCACTTTGGAAGACAGTTTGGCAGTGTCTTACAAAGTTGAGGCTTATAAATTTTACCACAGGATCCAGTAACTGTGCCTACACTAAGTATGAACCCAAATGAGTTGAAAACTTATGTCTACACAAAACTTTCATTTAATATTTATAGCAGCTTTATTTATAACTGTGAAAACTGGAAGCCACCAAGATGTCCTCCAATTGGTGACGGATAAACAAACTGTGGTCCATCCAGACAATGGAATAGGATTCAGTGATGACAGGAATGAACCAATCCACACAACCATGGTTGAGTCTTAAATTCATATTGCCCAGTGAAAGAAGCCAGTCTGAGAGGCTATATACTGCAAGATTCCATTTAAAGTGACATTCTACAAAAGGTTAAACTATAGAGACAGAAAGTGGATCAGTGGTTGCCAGAGACTGGGGGCGGTGTCACGAGGAGAAGCACAGAGATTCTTCAGGGTGGTAAGTCGTAGTGGTGGATGTGTGATGCTGTGCGTTTGTCAAAACCCACAGACCCTTACAGCACAAAGAGTGAACCTTAATACACGCAAATACAATAATAGTCAATAAGGAGATAGGGGAACCCCATGACGGAATGCAGACTGTGACAAAAGAATCTAACTGCATTACAAACATGCCACGTAACCTCACGGAAGGGGGTGGAGAGGAAAGGTGCAGACAAAGGAATTCTGGTAATGAGCAGAGACTGGAAGACTACAAAAGGAACTGCACATAAGACACTGTATTCTAGTTGGTCAAGTTGTTTCCCACAGGGCCATGTGGTAGGAGCCAGGCTTCTCACTGTTGGAGAGGGAGGTTACAGACCAGCGAGGGGGGAAGGCTAGAATGAACCAGGTGGAATGGAGAAGAGGAGACATCAGTGTGAACTCACGTCTAGCTTAACAGAGACAGAGACACACAGAGACGTAATTATAGGTAAGTCCGCGTACACGGGTTGTATAAACACATCTATTTCCCAGCTCTGTCTGCTGAGAGACCCAGGGCCCAAACCTGGGTTCCTAATACCATTCTACAGCAAAAGGAACCAGGGCTCCTTGGGGAAGCACCTGAATCCAGGCCTGAGACAGGGAATATCCAACATGAGCCTGGAGCATCTTAGGGTGCCAGAAAGTAAGGAAGTGCCCACAGAACCCACACTGACGGGGGGTGTGGCAAAGGGACCCAGGAGCCAATGGGAAGAGCCAAAGCCGCAACAATGTGGTCAACAGAATAAATAAAGTAGTGCTGGGCTATACCCCCAACGATCACATAAATATCCACAGGTCCACACTGATATAAATGCACGATGGAATAAATACACGAGGAGGACAAATCCCCAGGCAGAAGAATTCTGAATGATTTATGTAGATACTTTGTCCTTGAGATGGTGGGGCATATTCTCCACTCCTTCCCTGTGGGCTGTGTGTAGCGACTTCCTTCTAAACCACGCAGTGCGGAGGTGTGGCGAGAAGGAGAAACCTGACAGACGCATCTCAGGTGATCACGGTCAACGTCAACAGCGGTAAGTCATGTTCACAGTACACGTCCTTGGTAGATGTGATGAGAATGGCACCTGACCTCTGTGGTCTTCCTCCCTAAACCCACCCCTAGTCTGATCATGAGAAAAACATCACACAAACCCAAACTGAAGGACAGTCGATGGATGACCTAAGCGGTACTCCTCAGAACTGTCAAGGTCTTCAACAGCAAGGAAAATCTGAGAAACTGTCAGTTCAGAGGAGCCTCAGGAGGCACCATGACTAAATGTAATCCCAAATGGGATCCTGGGACCAAAAAAGGACATAAGGGATAAACTAAGGAAATCTGAATAAAGTATGCCCCTCGACTGATAATAATGTATCAATATCGTCCCATTAGTTGTGACAAACGCGCCATGCTAATATAAGATGTTAACAGTAGGGGAAACCGGGTGCAGGAGATACGGGAACCGTCTGTATTCTGCCTGCAACGTTTCTGTAAATCTAAAACTACTCTAAAATTAAAAGTTTATTTTAAGATGCTAGCAGAATTTATTTTGTTCATCCCAGAATTAAATCTACCTCAGTGCAGGCTCTTAAAAACACGACCAGTGACAAAAGTGCCTAGAATGTCGAAATTTTAATATACTGAAACTTTTCAGTCCCTAAAGCTGAGGGCCAGACTACCTTTTTTTTTTTAACTGTGAAAGAGAGTTTCAAAAGCCACAGTCAGGCCCCTCCAGCCAGAGCAGAACACCCTTCTCCACTCTCTCCAAGCTCTCTCTTTCTTCATCCCCTGAACACCTGCTCCAGCCAAGGGCCCAGACCAGTGCTCAGAGCTAATCTTCCACAGTGAAAATACCACAGTTCCAAAAGAGAGATCCTGAATCTTTCCTAACACACACAATCTGCTCCCCGTGCTGAGGTCCGCTCTCTGCCGGGACAGAACCCTTCCCAAGTAGGAAGAAATGCCATCCTCACCTCATCTCTATCTCCTCTTTCTACTTCACCTACCATTTCAGTCTCCATTCTGTCTTTTTTCTTTAAATACATGTACTGTGTTAGTGTCCTCCCCGAAATTCACGTCCACCCAGAACCTCAGAATGTGACCTTATTAGGAAACAGTGTCTTTGCAGATGTAATTGGTTAAGATGAGGTCATACTGGACTTGGGTGGGCCCTGAATCCAATGACTCGTGTCCTTTTAAGAAGCCCATGTGTATATATGTACATATAATGGAATACTACTCAGCCATAAAAAAGAATGAAATAATGCCATTTGCAGCAACATTGATGGAACTAGAGATGATCATGCTAACTGAAGTACGTCAGACAGAGAAAGACAAGTAGCACATGACATCACTCATGTGGAATCTAAAATATGACACAAATAAACTTATCTACGAAACAGAAACAGACTCACAGACACAGAGAAGAGACTTGTGTTTGCCAAGGGAAGGAGGGGCGGGGGAGGGATGGATTGGGAGTTTGGGATTAGCAGGTGCAAACTATTATATATAGAATGGATAAACAAGGTCCTACTGTATAGCACAGGGAACTATATTCAATATCCTGTGATAAACCATACAGAAAAGAATATGAAAAAGAATGGCATTGACATATATACACTACCAAATGTAAAACAGATAGCTAGTGGGAAGCAGCAGCATAGCACAGGGAGATCAGCTCGGTGCTTTGTGACCACCTAGAGGGGTGGGATAGGGAGGGTGGGAGGGAGGGAGACGCAAGAGGGAAGAGATATGGGGACATATGTATACGTATAAGTGATTCACTTCGTTATAAAGCAGAAACTAACACACCATTGTAAAGCAATTATACTCCAATAAAGATGTTAAAAAAAAAAAGACTAGTAATACAAAAAAAGAAAGAATGTATGTATACGAATAACTGAATCACTTTGCTGTACAGCAGAAATTAACACAACATTGTAAATCAACTATACTTCAAAAAGATAAATTAAGGGGAAAAAAAGAGGCCCAGGTGAAGATGCATAAGGAGGAGCTCGCCACGTAAGGACAGAGGCAAGAGACTGGAGTGGCACATCCTCTAGCCGAGGACAGACAGCAGCCACGAAGCCCGGCCACAGACATGGACCTCCCTCAGAGCCTCCAGGAGGGACAATGCTGCCAGCACCCTGATTTCAGCCCAGTGGCACTGACTTCAGGCATCTGGTCTCCAGAGCGGTGAGGGAATCAATTTCTGTTTGTACTAACTCACAACAGAGGCCCTAGGCAGTGACTACAGTATGCGTATCAGCTTGCTGGGCGTCTTTCAATCCACTGTTACCATCTCTGCAGTGGCTCCCCCAGCACAGCTCCTAGGACCGAGGGCTGGTCTCCCAGCGCACTTGGCCGGTTCTGTTCAGGCGACTCTCCTTAAAAACATCCCTCTCATCCATGGTCGCCAAGAGCTCCTGACAACCTGCTACACCACGTGACAGGTCGGCGGAACCCACCAAAACGCAGAAGCTGAAACAATGATGGAAGCTCCGAGTGCCCGGCGCCAGGTAGAGTGGTAACAACTTGAAACGTGTTATCTTGTCCAGCTGGGGCAACACGACTGGTCCAGCTCCATTTCACACCCGGGCCTAGAGGAGGGAGGGAAGAGAACAAAGTCCCCCGACTCCCAGGCCACTCGCTATCATTGTGCTCTTTTGCAACCTTAGTGATCAGAGCTCATTCTCTCCACCGATTTTCTTGTTCCCACTACGCACCCAGGCGCTCCAATATCCACTCCCCCACCCCCAACAAGCAAATCCTGCCTCATTCCCACCTCCTTAGCTTGTTTCTGTGGAGAAGAATCCCCTGGAGTTAAAATACAGATCGCTGGGCCCCATCCCCAGATTCAGGAGGTCTGGGGCGGAGCCTGAGACTCTGCATTTCTAACCAGTTTCCGGGTTGCTGCCGCGGCTGCTCTAGGGACCACACTTTGAGAACCACTGGTCTGTACCATCCTCCAGCTTCGAAGGGCCTCTCCTCGTTAGCCCAGGCCTCCCTGGCTGTCCCGCTCTGATCTTCTGTCACGTGTCAGTCTGTAGCTCACAACTGAGTGCCTGATTACGGACTGTTGTTTCAGGCGGGCTAGTCTTACTTCCCCAGTTAGAGTGGGTGCACACATCGTGCTGGGGGAGGGCATCACCTAGATCCTTCTCCGTGTGCTTGGGGAGTGGACTGGACTCCACACCGAGCCCCAGGCTTACTGCCCCGTCTCCTAGGCTGACAGCAGCACAGCTATAGCTAATCCCATGCCTGCAGGGCCAAGGGGAGGGAGGTCACCAGACCCTATGAGGAGAGACGCTGCTGGGGGAGCAGCAGCTACATCCAGGGGGTGGGGACACAGCCAAGCCAAGGGGCCCCATGTGGAAGGAGTTGGGGGTGGATCCTCTGACCTCACTCTCCCTCCTTCCAGTCCCCAGCTTGGGATCCCCTGCTCAAACCTCACTGGAGCAGAGAGCGGTGTGGTCCATACAGCTCAGCTGCCGGGGCAGAGAGCTGGCTGGAGGAGGGTAAGGAAAGGGCCTGGAGGGGCCGATGGAAGATGCCTGGCCCCCAGCTTCTCTCCGGCACCTGGGCCAGGACCTGCCTCACCCACTTACATGCCCACCAAACCAGGCCGGGCGAGCCGCCTGGGCTCCCCTGGTCCCTGCTTTGCCGCTGTCCTCACATTGTTTATTCCTGTCCACTCCATTGCCCGGGGGCTCCACGACAGCAGCAGCCCCTGTGATGCTGACACAGAAGGTGTTCAACATGCATTTGTTGACCAGACTGCACTAAATTTCGAGAACAAAGAGCCCACTTTCAAGAAAAGGCATTGTGTTGCCATTTCTGAGTCACTGTTTTTTTTTTTTTTGCGGTACGCGGGCCTCTCACTGTTGTGGCCTCTCCCGTTGCAGAGCACAGTCTCCGGACGCGCAGACTCAGCGGCCATGGCTCACGGGCCCTGCCGCTCCGCGGCATGTGGGATCCTCCCGGACCGGGGCACGAACCCGTGTCCCCTGCATCGGCAGGCGGACTCCCAACCACTGCGCCATCAGGGAAGCCCCACTGTTTTGTTTTGTTTTGTTTTAATTTTATTTTTTGGCCATGCCACACGGCATGCGGGATCCTAGTTCCCCGACTAGGGATCAAACCCTCACCCCCTGCAGTGGAAGCACGGGGTCTCAACCACTGGACCCCCAGGGAAGTCCGTCTGAGTCACTGTTTTTTATCTTTCCTTGAGTCATAATTTCAAACTTCAGTCTCATGATAATCTAGTATTGTCCTTCTCCCCAAAAAGGAAATGGGACTTTTTTAAAGCCCATAAAAAGAACATCAATTGCATGCAACGGGCCTTCTCAGAGGGCATAATAAACCTTACACATTAAACTACAACAGAGTAGCATCAAAAGCAAACAGAATTGTTAAAGTTGTAATGAGAAATCATAAAAGAAAAATAGTGGATATGGAGAGGAAGCGGGGAGAAGGGGGGGGTGGCGGCCACACTTGGAGTGACAAGAAGTTGGAAAGGTTCTCATTTTGGCAAGATCCAATCACCACTACACCCTTATCTTGATAATATCTTTGGCTTTTCGTCACCACTGACTTTTTAAATAGCATCACGACTACACCAATATGCTTACTAAATACCTATTTTGCACACGACATCTCGTCAGGTCTCTTTCATGTTTCCGTATCTAAACATGATTAGCCACTCAAGGAAAAAATGTTGCCACCATAAAGAAAAGTTTTGGAAGAAAACAGTATCTCCTCATGTCCAATCTGAACAGGTACTAGCTTGGATCATGAGGACAGCAGGACACAAGAACAGCCATAATGAGTCATTTTTCCGACAAGCGATCTCAGAAACTGCAGAAGAGAAACAGCACCAGGGAAGGTTCAAACACAATTTCCTGCTCATCAGGTGCTAAGATAACTGGATCCCTGGCTTTGAGACGACACCAAGATATGAGACATTCTTCCAGTTCATAAAAGTTTTTTTCTTTTATGCGGTACGCGGGCCTCTCACTGTTGTGGCCTCTCCCGTTGCGGAGCACAGGCTCCGGACGCGCAGGCTCAGCGGCCATGGCTCACGGGCCCAGCCGCTCCGCGGCACGTGGGATCCTCCCAGACCGGGGCACGAACCCGTGTTCCCTGCATCGGCAGGCGGACTCCCAACCACTGTGCCACCAGGGAAGCCCCATTAAAGGTTTTTTAAAAACTAATTATTTTAATTGTTCTTAGGGGCAAAACAGATACATAGCACTGAAAGGAGAATTTCTCAAAATAAAAGGAGAATGAGTGATACATGATATATGTTTAGAATGCATTCATTGGAAGGGATATCGGGATGGTTGGAGGAGCACAGAGGAACAAAGGGCAAAGAGTCTTGAGTTAGGACCTACTCATTCTCAACTCGGCTTTATTACGTAGTCTTGGGCAAGTCACCTTTCCAAGCCTCGGCTTCTTTGTAAAATAGGGTAACAGTGCCCACCTTGCAGCGCTGCTGTGAGGTTTTGGAACGGGGAGTGGCAAGCTGCATAGTGCCCTTCATGTAGCAGCACGTAAAAGGTGGTAGCTATTATCCCACGGCCACGCCCAGATGATGAAATGCTCTGTTTTGGACACCGGGATGCAATCTCGTATCTTGAATACAATGTGAGAAAAATTAAATGCAGGATTTCAGTTATGAGCAAAGGTGCCTGAGGCAGAATCAGGTCCAGTGAGTGTCCCCACTGCATCATCCGGCACACACACGGAGGGGTTGAGGAAGACCCCAGACAGTTCTCATCCCCCAAACGGTTGCTTTCCTCCTCGTGCCCAGGCAAAGTGAGAGGGGGGAGGAGAGCGCAGAAGGAGCTCAGGTCTGGGAGTCGGGGGCCAGGGTGTGAATTCCAGTGTGTCCTCGACTGGCAGTGCGACTGCAGACAAGGCCCTCTGGGCCCCATTTCCCTAACGCATAAAGGAAAGACTTCAGTCTATAAATGCTCTAAGGCTGGCTCTTCATGCTCTGAAATCTATGATCCTAATTCATGCGAGAAGAGTGTTCAGGAGAGAAACACCCGAGTTTCTGTGGGACTTTTCACACTGCGTAAGTTCCTTTAGACCCACCAATCCACCAGAAGTGAAGGAGAGGAGCCACTGAAGTGGACAGGCCTCGTCAGAGGGACAGATGCAGTCACACGCGCAGTGTTCATGGCCCCCAGTTTCTGGTTACCGTGCGTATTATTTAGTATAAGGTCCCCATAAAGTACCTCAAGTTAACATCCCTGAAAAATGACTCCAGGGCTTCCCTGGTGGCACAGTGGTTGGGGGTCCGCCTGCCGATGCAGGGGACACGGGTTCGTGCCCCGGTCCGGGAAGATCCCACATGCCGCGGAGCGGCTGGGCCCGTGAGCCGTGGCCACTGAGCCTGCGCGTCCGGAGCCTGTGCTCCGCAACGGGAGAGGCCACGACAGTGAGAGGCCCGCGTACGGCAAAAAAAAAAAAAAAAAAAGACTCCAGAGTGTGGGAACATGGGACGTCCCCAGCGGTCCAGTGGTTAAGACTTCGCCTTCCAGTGCAGGGGGTGTGGATTCGATCCCTGGTCAGGGAGCTGAGATCCCACCTGCCTCGTGGCCAAAGAAAACCCAAAAACATAAAACAGAAGCAATATTGTAACAAATTCAATAAAGACTTTTAAAATGGTCCACATCAAAAAAATCTTTAAAAATCTCTAACAAAGGTATTCAGAATCTCAGGTCTAAAGCATTCACAAGTATGCCTGAAATAAAAAGGTTTCATCTTTCTAGACGGGAGGATTGGAATGCTCAGACTTCCATGACATACCATCTGTGGCAATATATTTCCAAAACTACAGCAGATGTAAATATAGAAATTCCAGTACAAGTGGTCAAATGTACTAATGCTTACTATTACGATACTGTCATAACCTAAAGATGAAGAAATCCCTTTAACTTACATCACATTAATAACTCAGTGTGCAATATTTGATAAGTAAAGCTTTCCATTAGGTTTCACAATAAATTTTTTTTTTTTTTTTTTGCGGTACGCGGGCCTCTCACCGATGCAGCCCCTCCCGCTGCGGAGCACAGGCTCCGGACGCGCAGGCCCAGCGGCCATGGCCCACGGGCCCATCCGCTCCGCGGCATGTGGGATCCTCCCGGACCGGGGCACGAACCCGCGTCGCCTGCATCGGCAGGCGGACTCTCAACCACTGCGCCACCAGGGAAGCCCCACAATAAATTTAATTATGCAAAGCATGACCACGTATGTGATTATGTGTAGAAATTCAAAGTTCAACTTTAACACACCTGACCATTATGAACCCAGAATTCCTAATTATCTACTTCGAAATTGAAAAGATGTCTATATTTGGAATTGGAGAAGGCAACTTGCTTCTGCTAAATTGTCAGACAAAGTAGATAATTACTTATGTGCTGGGGAAGGTTCCCGTCACTAATACCTAGCAATATTACAGATACATTTATCCTTGGATCCAGCAATCCCACTTCCAGGAACCTATCCTAAAGATATACTGGCAAATAAAAAAGAAACAAAATTGAGATATTTGTAGTGAGGTGGACGGACCTAGAGTCTGTCATACATAATGAAGTAAGTCAGAAAGAGAAAAACAAATACCGTATGCTAACACATATATACAGAATCTAAGAAAAAAAAAAAAGGTCATGAAGAACCTAGGGAATAAAGACACAAACCTACTAGAGAATGGACTTGAGGATATGGGGAGGGGGAAGGGTAAGCTGTGACAAAGTGAGAGAGTGGCATGGACATGTAAACACTACCAAACGCAAAATAGATAGCTAGTGGGAAGCAGCCGCATGGCACAGGGAGATCAGCCCAGTGGTTTGTGATCACCTAGAGGGGTGGGATAGGGAGGGTGGGAGGGAGGGAGACGCAAGAGGGAAGAGATAAGGGAACATATGTATATGTATAACTGATTCACTTTGTTATAAAGCAGAAACTAACACACCATTGTAAAGCAATTATACTCCAATAAAGATGTTAAAAAAACAAAGGAAAGAAACCCATTTTAAATATACAAAAGTCAATTGTTTGTCCACATACTAGCAAAGAACAGTTAAAAACAATCTTTCTCAGTCTCTGAAAAACTGAATATATCTACCAAGCCTTTTCTATAAATCACTAACGAACACCTATTTAAACTGGGGAAGGTAATTAAAGAGGAAAATGGAAGAAACTATAGCATGTTCTGTCTAAAAGAAAGCACAAGTTATTTTCTGTAATTAGCCAATTTGTAAGGAGAAAGATAAGGAGAAAGCACAGTAGACGAGAGAGAGGGAAAAATTGCTAGTTTGGTTAACCAGGATAAAGAACTAAGTTAAATATTCATTAATTTCATTCACTGCAAAGAACTTAAAATTTTTTCATTTGTTAGTTGCAACTAGCTAATAAAATTTGTGAAAGGACTATGATACAATATTTTATACAATTATATGCTGAATATGATTTGTTGTATTTGGAACACTTTGCAAATCAAATTAAACCTTGGAAAAAAACTCATTTCAAGTCATATATTTATTCATTCCTTAAATATTTGGTTTGATTTGAATAATGGTAATTTAAATAATACTGCTAAGAGGCATACGCACGGCCAAGCAACACAGATGGCAGAAAGAAAGTATGTTGAGCCAGGCCCTAGGGTCCAGTCCCAGATTTTCCATGACCAGCTGTGTAACCTGGGGCAAATTATTCCATCTCCTAGAGGCTGCTTTCTCATCTGCAAAATGGGCACAATAATACCTACCTCAAAGGGTTGTGGAGAGGCAAAATGAGCTAATACATACGAAATATCTATTGCAAAGGCCTGTACCCACCCAATTAATAAATGGTAGCTACAAGAATTATTATGACTATCAGGGTTAAGTGTTAATGTAGCAGAGGCTACTTAAAGACAACCTGCAGGGCTTCCCTGGTGGCACAGTGGTTGAGAGTCCGCCTGCCGATGCAGGGGACACAGGTTCGTGCCCCGGCCCGGGAAGATGCCACATGCTGCGGAGCGGCTGGGCCCGTGAGCCATGGCCGCTGAGCCTGCGCGTCTGCAGCCTGTGCTCCGCAATGGGAGAGGCCACAACAGTGAGAGGCCCGCGCACGGCAAAAAAAAAAAAACCCAGAAAAACAAAACAAACAAACAAAAAAAGAAAACCTGCAGTCAGCTTTCAACACCAGCTTCAGAGACTAAATTCTGAGAACAGATTTTGATGTCCTGGAACAACAGGACTGTCTTGCTTGTCAGCATCTCCAGCTGAAGGTTTCTGCTTATATTTATTCACTCTCCGATCTGTTAATTAATGGGGTTATTAATATAAAGAACAGAAAGGTTTGCAAAAGGTGCGTTCAAGTTTTTTAAAAGGCAAGCTGCCAAAGACAGTCTGAACTCCCAAGCAAAATCTAAAATGAGAAACAGGAACTCTTGCTGGTTAATGCATAGCGAAGCAGACCATCCCCACATACATGGGACAATGAGTATATTTTAACCTACACTGTACACTGCAATCCTGTAACAGTCCCCTAGCACTGAAATGGAAATTAGCCGTGCATGTCTACAATGGATCTATTATGATTTAACCCCACACCATGATTCCTTCTCTTCTTTTTTTGAAAAAATTTATTTATTTTTGTCTGCACTGGGTCTTCATTGCTGCTGCACGCAGGCTTCCTCTAGCTGTGGCGAGCAGGGGCTTCTCTTTGCTGCGGTGCGCGGGCTTCTCATTGCAGGAGCTTCTCTTGTTGTGGAGCACGGGCTCTTCAGTAGTTGTGGCACGTGGGCTCAGTAGTTGTGGCTTGTGGGCTCTAGAGCGCAGGCTCAGCAGTTGTGGTGCATGGGCTTCGTTGCTCCGCGGCCTGTGGGATCTTCCCAGACCAGGGATCAAACCCGTGTCCCCTGCATTGGCAGGCGCGTTCTTAACCCCTGCGCCACCAGGGAAGCCCCTCCTTGTCTTCTCGAGAACACACATGAGCACGCTCCAGCCTCCAGACATTTGCTCTGAGCTCTGCTATTGACCTTGGTGCAGTGAAGATCAGCTTCAGTGCTAAGAAAGGAGTCATTTTTAAAACACAAATTCCTTCTGCTTATTAAAGAATGCATACCAAAGAACATTTAGAAATGAAGGAAAAGAAAAAAAAATCCTCATCCTCCCACTCAGGAAAAAAGAAAGAGAACTCTTGGTATACTTCTCTCCATTCTTCTTTGCATAGATTTTGTCTATTTAGTTGAAAAATACAACATATCCGGTTTTATATCCTGATTCTGCCTTTTAATATAATACACAAGCATCTTTCCTGTTGTTACCAGGAACACAAACTTTTTTTTTTTTTTTTTTTTGGCGGTACGCGGGCCTCTCACTGTTGTGGCCTCTCCCTTTGCAGAGCACAGGCTCCGGACACCCAGGCTCAGTGGCCATGGCCCACAGGCCCAGCCACTCTGTAGCATGTGGGATCCTCCCGGACCGGGGCACGAACCCATGTCCCCTGCATCGGCAGGCGGACTCCCAACCACTGTGCCACCAGGGAAGCCCAAACACAAACATTTTTAAAGATTACATGGCTTTCCATCCTACGAGGATCCACAGTTTTCTGGCCACGCCCCTACTGCTTGCCTTTGCTCAACTGTTTCCCACACAATTTTTCTCCAATATACGTAATTCTGCAAGGAACTCCCTTGTTCATCACACGTTTTTCTGTATTTACACTCAGAATAGCAAAAAAAAAACGGTGTCTGTTCACTGCATTCTGTGCCCCCAGTCCAACCACAATACTGAAAAAACTTTAATATCGGCAAGAATTTTAAGAATACAGGCCTCCAGAAACGATTTGATTCTCTTCTCTCCACTGTATGGTAGCCCAAGCTCAGTATAAGTAGAACACCCCGAATCTTCCTATCTGAAAGTAAATCCCACCCGAACAAAGCAAACTTTGCAGGCTGAGGTTCTCTACAGTCGAGATGCGTGACAAGGCAACAAGTCCTTCGTATGTCTTTCTTTTTTAAATAACAGAAGCAAAGGAAAAGGAGAATAGCAATCCTCAAACCCAAGGCAGTATCACTGGGTTAAAAAGAGACGGAAAATTAGCACAAAGAGCCAATCCCGGGCACAGAAAAGGGTCACCAAGAAAAGGTAGCATCTGAGACATAACTCTGTCTCTATAAACTGTGTGTCCACAGGCCTCGCATTTTACAGGGTTGGCCACAGTCTCTCCTCTGTTTCAGGAGGCCTCGAGCTTGATCTGTTAGTGAATTATCTTCATGACACTGCATATCCCACTGGTGTACTAGTTAAGTCATATGAAGAATGATGATAAAGTAAGTGAAAGTTTAGATGTCAGAACACCTTTCTTCAAATAAGTGAAGTACCGTCGTGGAAAGGATAAGAGTTATTATCCGTGGTCTCCCAGGCAATTACTAAGGCCAGTGAGCGGACACTGCAGTCTAACGGTTCAGGATGGCTGCAGAGGGGATGTTGTGCTCACCATGCATCCCACAGGGATGCTCACTGCCTTCCGAGGCAGCCTGTTTCTCTGTGGCACAGCCGTCCCTGTCACTGGGCAAACGGCACAAAGATGTGCACCAGAAGCTCGAAACACTGAGCCCTAAGCTTCTGACAATTAACCTTGGGGGAAAAAAATCATTTGATATTTAAAAATTAGAATGCCACGTGTCCGGGCTACTTCAAGCCTGTATTAGGATGGCAATCCCAAAGGATGGCAAATGATAATAATAATGCGGCCTTCTAAGAACCAAAGGAGGTTTGTCTCACAGCTGTCTTGTCTAAATATCCCCTAACTAAGCCACGGCTATGGAGTGCCAGCTGTCCAGATAGGGGTGTACATACCATGCCAACGTGGCACTCTCTGAAACAGAAGCAGCGACCCAGGGCTTCTTACGGAATCACTCCCCCTTCTCCCCTCTGCTCCCACCACCCTCTAACTGCATATGAAGTAGGGGGGCCCACAGCCCACTGAATTCAGGGCACGCCGCTCACCAGCTCTCTTACAATCTTTTTTCTGTTTCTTGGTGTGACTTTGGCTCTCGTGCTTTGGTTTATTTTCACTTTTGAAAATAATGTTATAAAGAAACATCAGATCTAACTATGAAAAAAAGTTAAAAGTTTCCAAAATTCAAATTTTACCCTCAATCAAGAAAATAAAACTCCTGGGCAGTCCCCTTGTATTATTTTTCCCCCTCCTTTTTCTAAAAATAGAAGTTTTAGAAGCCTGGAGTTGTATATAAAGCAGCGACTTCAAATGTACCCTTTAGGATAGGTAGTCATCAGATTTATTTTTGGAAAGCCGAGTAGGTCAAGAATACCTAGAATAACCTGGTTTCTATTTAAAACACCCTAATTGCTTTGTAACTTAGGAGAAAAAGATTATTTAAAAAGATTATTCGAAATGTAGACATCGCCCAGTGTGTATATCTCACATGGAGCTAGTGATAGTTATCCTGAAGGACAAGGAAATAGATTTCTTTCCATAAACGTATGAAAATGGATCCAAGACCAGAGAAAAAACTAACATATGCAACATCAAGACAGTACCCTCTCCTGACTCCAAGGAAAAGATGGTAACTGTGAAATAATTTGTTAAATCCAAACAAAATAAGAAAGTTAATTTTAAGGGGACATTTACATGCCGCAGACTCAAAATGTTTTAACTAAAGGAATTTTACAGCCAAGATGAATTCTGTTTCCTAGAGTTAGCCATGAGGAAAAGCCGTTCTGGCAAAAGATGAGCAATGCATATTGGTTGAAAGCAGACGTCAGGGCACTAACTAGGAGAGAAGCTTTTACGAGGCGTTTTATTTCCAAAATTGTAAGAAGAGGGTCACTACAACGTTATTTAAAGCACAAATATTGCTTTTTGTTTTGTTTCCAGGCACCACTGGGAACTGAAATGGTGATCTAAATGTGCCAGAAATCCACTATTTATAGGTACAGAATTCTGTTGTAGGCTATGATCTTCTGGACAAAAGAAAAAGGGCTTTAAAATAAACAGGAGGCTTTGCCCCAAATGAGCTTACTCGCTACAAGGCGGAGGGAAAGTTGGCGATGAGCTTCAGGGTTCTGAGCAAATGAGGGACGGGCCTGCCCGCCTCTGGGTCCCAGTCCTCAACTCAGAGCTTCACATGTGGCATGTGATCAAGTAAGTGTTTGCTGTGTTGAACTGGACAACAGTGTAAACTGAGGACAGGCTTCCCTGGTGGTACAGTGGTTAAGAATCCGCCTGCCAATGCAGGGGACACAGGTTCGAGCCCTGGTCTGGGAAGATCTCACATGCCGCGGAGCGACTAAGCCTGTGCGCCACAACTACTCAGCCTGTGCTCTAGAACCTGCGAGCCACAACTACTGAGCCCGTGCCACAACTACTGAAGCCCACACGCCTACAGCCCACGCTCCACAACAAGAGAAGCCACCGCAATGAGAAGCCCGCGTACCGCAATGAAGACCCAACGCAGCCAAGGGACTAAATAAATAAAATAAAAATCTTTAAACTGAGGACAGAGAAAGAGATGAGAGTTGCCAAAAGTTTCTAGGTGAAACAGCCTCCACAGGGGCCGAAAGAATTGTGTTTGCTTTGGCTTTCGGTTTTGTTTTGCAAGCTCTCTCTATCCCAGAGAGTCTGGATAAATGACAGTTCTCTGGTCCACTGTGGACATTCCTTCCTTGACTCAACCAGCATTTATGGGTCACCTACAACTGTGCACCGCTGGGCTACAATTCACCAATGTCCGGCCAAAAAATACTGTCACACTTTGTGTGATGATTTCAACAATCCTAAGGCTGCTTCACTGTTTTTCTAAGCTTGGGTTCTCTGTCAATATTAAGAGAGCAACATATTTGCTGGAGCAAGCATCTGCAATGAGCTACCATATGATCCATCAATTCCACTCCTGGGCATATATCCAGAGAAAACCTTAATTCGAAAAGATACGTGCACCCCTATGTTCACTGCCGCACTATTTACAATAGCCAAGACGTGCAAGCAACCTCAGTGTCCATGGACAGAGGAGTGGATAAAGAAGATGTGGTATATATATAAATGGAATACTACTCAGTCATAAAAAAGGAATGAAATAATGCTATTTTCAGCAATATGGATGGACCTAGAGATTATCATACCAAGTGAAGTAAGCCAAACAAGGATGAATATCATATGATATCACTGCTATGTGTAATCTAAAAAAAAAATGATACAAACGAACTTATTCACAAAATAGAAATAGACCCACAGATATAGAAAACAAACTTATGGTTACCTAAGGGGAAAGGAGGGGGAGGGATAAATTAGGAGGTTGGAATTAACATAGACTCACTACTGTATATAAAATAGATAACCAACAAAGACCTACTGTACAGCACAGGGAACTATATTCAATATTTTATAACAACCTATAAGGGGAAAGAATCTGAAAGAAATAGATATATAGGTATGTACAACTGAATCACTTTGCTGTACACCTGAAACTAACACAACACTAAATCAACTATACTTCAATCAAATTAACAAATAAGGATACTCAGAATGAAAGAAAAAAAACCCCATGTGCCACCAGCGCCATTCCCGTGAGTCTCGAATGCCCACCTTTGGTAGGTCCTTTCCTGTTGAGCACGGCCTGCTGCTCCTCGGTGATGTTCAGCCGCCGGACCACATCGGCCAGAGCCGACTTGAGCAGCTGGATGTCGTCTTCCTGCATCTGGACTTTCTGCTCCAGGGAGGCGATGCGGTCCGTCACCTCCATGCTACTGGCGGCAGAAGCGCTGTCATCTAGACCGAGGGAAAGGGGCAAGTGAGTCTCAGCTGCTCCCCAGAGAAACCAGACTAAGAAACACACACCAACACGTTGCTATTACGTAACACAACAACATTTAAAAGCTGGAGACCACTGCTTGTAGGCAGATCTCACGTGACATCTTTTTTTTTAAAAAATTATTTATTTATTTATATTTTGGCCGCATTGGGTCTTCATTGCCGTGCGCAGGCTCTCTCTAGTTGCGGTGAGAGGGCTGCTCTTCATTGCTGTGTGCAGGCTTCTCATTGTGGTGGCTTCTCTTGTTTTGTAACATGGGCTCTAGGCGCGCAGGCTTCAGTGGTCGTGGCACGCGGGCTCGGTAGTTGTGGCTCGCGGGCTCTAGAGTGCAGGCTCAGTAGTTGTGGCGCACGGGCTTAGTTGCTCCAGGGCATGTGGGATCTTCCTGGATCAGGGCTCGAACCTGTGTCCCCTGCATTGGCGGGTGGATTCTTAACCACTGTGCCACTAGGGAAGTCCCCGTGTGAAATCTTTTAAAATTACAAAGAACTGCACTGCTTCATTCTGCTACCATCTTTTCATTCTCTAGGTTTGTGCTTTTCATGTTTTTTTTAAACTGTGGTTTTAATCGTCATGATATGTTTGTAGATTCGGGCCATTTTCTTTTCCGTGATATCAGAGAACCTCAGAACTAGAGTGGATATTAGAACACAGGTACTACAACTTCCCACATGGCAGAAACTGACTGCATGGTCTTCTAGCTTTTGTTCCAGCGATGCTGACAGGTTGTGCAGATAATCACAGGGCCATACTATCTTCCAGTCAAGACGCTTAAGGGCAAAGCAATAGGAGTGGTCAAATCTGTTTGGTAAGTACACCCTTACAGCTAGAGTGATCATAGTTTCTTATCTAGAGGCACTAACTCCCAGGTCCTTACCAAGGTCTACCAGGGCCCGTCATGATCTTCCTTACCTCTCCAACCTCATTTTACATCCTTCTGCCCCTCTCTTCCCATGCTCCAGCCACACTGCCCTTTCTCTCCTACTTTAGGGATTTGCTATCTGCTGTTGCCTTTGCCGGAAGCATTTCTCAACCAGATTCTTTTCATGATCAAGTTCTGTTCTTTCGGTCTCAACTCAAATGGAAGTTTTTCAGAGAACCTTGCTAATAACCTTCCTTTAAGTTGTTCCTTTCAGTTGTTGTTCCTTTAAGTTGTTCCTTTCAGTCATGTCTACCTTCTTTCTTTCTTTCATAGCATCACTATGACCTAGAATCATCTTGCTTGTTTGCTTCCTGTCTATGTCTCCCAATTAACATGTATTGGGAGTCTCTTCTGCTTCCGGGTATGAGAAACCCCTATTGGGCAGCACCCGCTGCAGAAGGTTAACTGTTAAGCCTGGAAATTATACAAATAACAGCAGAAGTACTGGAGCGTGGACACAAGCATATAGACTCTGGTGGGAGTTTGCACTCACTTGGTAGAAGGGAGATGGGGAACTATACAAGTAAACTCCCTTTTTCACGGCTTTGAGCCCAGGGCTAAATGTTGTATACAATGGGGGTGAGGACACACTCAGAAAACCCTGTTGCCTTTTTGTCCTTAAAAAATAAAAAAGTGAAGTCTGAAAACCATGAACACTAAAAAGAGTGGGGAAATCCCAGAAGGAAAAAAAAAAACTAGAGAGGGGATCCCCAAACTCTACCTCTTTATATCTCTGACTGACCTGTGAATCACACATGCATGGAATAGACTCAAAGCAGAGCTTGCAGTTCAAGCCCAATTAAAGTACCCACTGAAACAAACAATACTTGTCAGAGAAAAAATACTAGAATACAGAATCTCCATAACTTAACATTCATAATGTCCAGGATATAATCCAAAATTAGTAACATACTAAGAATCAAGAAATGGAACACATTCTCAAGAGAAAAGAAAATAAATCGAGTCCAACTCCAAAAGGAACAAAACATTGGAACTAACAGATAAGGAATTTAAAATGGCTATCAAGACTATCCTCTATATGTAAAAATCAGTATTTTTTTCAATGAATGAAAATTTCAGAGAGAAGTGGGAAGTATCGGCAGAAAGATAGAAATGAAAAATGAACTTAATGGAAATTCAAGAACTGAAAAATATAATTTATGACAAAAAATTCACTAAATGGAATTAACAGACATGACAGATGAAAAACCAAGGATATCTGAAGACAGATCAATCAGAAGTATCCAAGGTGAAGAACACAGAGGGAAAAAATTAACAGAGCCCTGGGGACTTGTTAAGACAATCTCAAACAGTCCAACATACATTTAATTGGAATATAAAAAGAGAAAGAGCAGGACAGAAAAAAATATCTGAAAAATAATGGCCCCAAACATCCCAAGTTCAATAAAGGAAAGAAATGTAAAATTACAAAATGCTAAGCAAAAAGCAAGCAAAATAAACACAAAAAAGACCACCTCAAGGTCTATCATAATCATACTGTTGAAAACCAAAGATAAAGTAGGTATCTTGAAAGCAGCAAGAGAAAAGCAACATATATAACTATACAGGGGACAATAATCTGATTAATAGCTGGTTGTCATAAACCATGGAGACTAGAAGAGAGTGAAGCCACATCTTTAAAGTACTGGATGAAAAAAAATTCAATCCAGAGTTCTATATCCTGCAAAAATATCCTCCAAGAATGAAGGCAAATTAAGGCATTTTCAGATAAATGAAAACTGAAAGAATTTATTGCCAGTAGATCTGCATTACAAGAAGTTAAAGGAAGTTCTTCAGAGTAAAGGGAAATCACATAAAATGGAAACTCAGACCCTCAGAAAAGAATGAAGAACACTGGAAATGATAAATATTTGAAGGAGCTCAAGACTTTTTTTCTTTTTGCATTTTCCTTTTTCTTCTTCCTTTGAGAATTTCAGGGGGGGAAAAAAAGCAAGACTCAACTATATGCTGACCACAAGACACACACTTTATATTTTTTATTTATTTATTTTTTTGCAGTACACGGGCCTCTCACTGTTGTGGCCTCTCCCATTGCGGAGTACAGGCTCCGGATGCGCAGGCTCAGCGGCCATGGCTCATGGGCCCAGCCACTCTGCGGCATGTGGGATCTTCCCGGACCGGGGCACGAACCCGTGTCCCCTGCATCGGCAGGCGGACTCCCAACCACTGCACCACCAGGGAAGCCCAAGACACACACTTTAAATGCAAAGACACAGATAGACTGAAAGTAAATGAATGGAGAAAAAGATATAGCATGCAAATAGTAAGCATAAGAAGGCTGGAGTAGCAATATTAATATCAGATAAAATAGATGTCAAATAAAATGTATTACCAGCTATAAAGAAGGACATTTCATAATGAAAAAAGTATTAACTTATCAGAAAGGCAATGAAAAATATGCCCAATAACAGAGCTTTAAAATACATGAAACTCCATTTGCAGCAACAAAGATGGACCTAGAGTTTATCATACTAAGTGAAGTAAGTCAGATAAATATCATATATCACTTACATGTGGAATCTAAAAATAGTGATACAAATGAACTTATTTACAAAACAAACAGACTCACAGACTTCAAAAATAAACTTATGGTTACCAAAGGGGAAGTGGGGGGGGGGATAAATCAGGAGATGGGGATTAACATATACACACTACTATGCATAATGAATAAAACAGATAAGCAGCAAGGACCTACTGTATAGCACAGGGAACTCTACTCAATATTCTATAATAACTGACTATTAAAAAGAAACTGGGGGCTCCCCTGGTGGCGCAGTGGTTGAGAGTCCGCCTGCCGATGCAGGGGACACAGGCTCGTGCCCCAGTCCGGGAAGATCCCACATGCCGCGGAGCGGCTGGGCCCGTGAGCCATGGCCGCTGAGCCTGCGCATCTGGAGCCTGTGCTCCGCAACGGGAGAGGCCACAACAGTGAGAGGCCCGCGTACCGCAAAAAAAAAAAAAAAGAAACTGAAAAAAGAATGGATATATGTGTATGTATAAATGAATCACTTTGCTGTATACCTGAAACTAACACAACATTGTAAATCAACTGTACTCCAATATAAAATTTAAAAATTGAATTAAAAAAATTAGTAAGTAAAATACATGAAACAAAAATTGACAGAATTAAAGTGAGAAACAGACAATTCCACAGTTATTCCTCAAGATTTTAACACCCCTTTCTCAGCAACTGACGGAACAACTAATTTAAAAAATCAGTAAAGACAGACGATCTGAATAACATTATAAACCACTTTGACTAAATTGATATGTATAAGAAACTACAGCCAATGTTAGCACTGTACATGGTACATTTACCAAGACACGTCATATTCTGGGCCATGAAACAGACCTGAATAAACCTAAAGATTGAAAGAGTATGTTCTCTGACCACAGTGACAATAAATTAGAAATCAAAAACAATAAGAGAACAAGGAAACACCCCCAAATTTTGGAAATTAAACAACACACTTCTATATAATCATTAGGTAAAAGAAGACATCACAGGAGAAAATAGAAAAAATTTTAAGTTGAATGATAATGAAAATATAACATATCAAAATGTATGGGTTGCAGGTAAAGCAGGTCTTTGAGGAAAATTAATAGCTTTAAATCTCTATTAGAAAAGGAGAGCATTCTCAAATCAATGATTCTCAGCTATCACATTAAGTAACTAGAAAAAGAAGAGCAAATTAAACCCAAATCAAGCAAATGAAAGGGAAAGAGTAAAGAGCAGAAATCAATGGAATAAAACATGAACAAGCAATGAAGAAAATCAATGAACTCAAAGGCTGGTCCTCTAAAACATCAATAAAGTGTAAGCTCCATGAAAGCAGGGATCTTTTTTGCTGGTTCACTGCTCTCTGTTTCCAATATGTAACACAGAGTAAGAACTCAATAAATATTTGGTAAATGAATGAATAAATGTGTAAATGGGTATCTTTTATGAAGCATACATCAAATTAGTTTCTGGGCATGTAAAGATGACTGATTCACAGCCCTTCAGAAGCTCTCTCTGTGGTGGAAAAGACAAATGTCCCCAAATTCCTAAAACAATGTGATAAGTTATATAATTGAGAAATACACAGAGTGATAACTGAACACAGAGAAGAAATATTAATGGTATTTGGAAAAACAGAAGTAGGGGGTTGGCCATGAAAGATAAAAACATTTACAAGGGGGAAAAGCAAGAAGAATCCTTTGTCCTTTTGGACCCACCTCCTAGAGAAATGGAAATAAAAACAAAAATAAACAAATGGGACCTAATGAAATGCTTTTGCACAGCAAAGGAAACCATAAACAAGACGAAAAGACAACCCTCAGAATGGGAGGAAATATTTGCAAACGCAGCAACTGACAAAGGATTAATCTCCAAAATATTCAAGCAGCTCATGCAGCTCAATATCAAAAATACAAACAACCCAAACCAAAAATGGGTAGAAGACCTAAATAGACATTTCTCCAAAGAAGATACACAGATTGCCCACAAACACATGAAAGGATGCTCAACATCACTAATCATTAGAGAAATGCAAATCAAAACTACAAAGAGGTATCACCTCACACTAGTCAGAATGGTCATCATCAAAAAATCTACAAACAATAAATGCTGGAGAGGGTGTGGAGAAAAGGGAACCCTCTTGCACTGTTGGTGGGAATGTAAACTGATACAGCTACTATGCAGAACAGTATGGAGGTTCCTTCAAAAACTAAAAAGAGAACTACCATACGACCCAGCAATCCCACTACTGGGCATATACCCTGAGAAAACCATAATTCAAAAAGAGTCAGGTACCACAATGTTCACTGCAGCACTATTTACAACAGCCAGGACATGGAAGCAACCTAAGTGTCCACAGACAGATGAATGGATAAAGAAGACGTGGCACATATATACAATGGAATATTACTCAGCCATTAAAAGAAATGAAATTGAGTTATTTGTAGTGAGGTGGATGGACCTAGAGTCTGTCATACAGAGTGAAGTAAGTCAGAAAGAGAAAAACAAATACCGTATGCTAACACATGTATGTGGATTCTAAAAAAAAAAAAAAAAATTGGTTCTGATGAACCTAGGGGCAGGACAGGAATAAAGATGCAGACGTAGCATAGAGAATGGACTTGAGGACACGGGGAGGGGGAAGGGTAAGCTGGGACGAAGTGAGAGAGCGGCATGGACATATATACACTACCAAATGTAAAACAGATAGCTAGTGGGAAGCAGCTGCATAGCACAGGGAGATCAGCTCGGGGCTTTGTGACCACCTAGAGGGGTGGGATAGGGAGGGTGGGAGGGAGACACAAGAGGGAGGGGATATGGGGATATATGTATACATAGAGCTGATTCACTTCATTATACAGCAGAAACTAAGACAACACTGTAAAGCAACTATACTCCAATAAAGATGTTAAAATAAATTAATTAATTAATTAAAGAGCAAGATGGAAGCACATGTACTAACATGGATAAATTTCTAAGACATCTTGTTGAGAAAAAGAATCATGTTTCAAAAAGACAAAATAATATATGTATTCTACAATATTCATTTATATGTATGTAAATGTATAGAAAACGTTCTAGAAGGATGTGCACAAATTGTCATCTCTGAAGAATGCAGCAAGTATGGGATTATAGGTGGTGGTCAAAGAGAAATTTAGACTTGCCTGTAATATTACAATGTTTTAGGAAGATTTTATATATGTGTGTGTGTGTACTACTCGTGCAGTTTGAAATGAATTTTAAACGAAGTGTAAGACAGATCCACAAATAGCAATATGGACAATATCGTAAATAAATTGCCAAGTGAAAACAAAAAAGCAAAACAAAACAAAACAAACAACCAAAAAAAGAAGAATCCTTTGCATTCCAGGCAAAGGAAACAATTTAAACAAAACATGGGAACATGAAAGCATAAGGAATATTCAGATAATCATGGCCTTTGAAATTGAAATCTACCATCTTGTAACTTCTACTTACTGGATATAATTCTGTCTTGCCCTGAAATTCGAGCTCTGCCAAGTTTCTAAGTAATATAATTGTTTCATACATAGAAATGTTTTTTAAGTCAATGTCGAGTCAAGTGTCAATGGCACTTCTGAGGGAGAATAACGTATTAAATATCTGATAACCCAGAGAACTTATTAAGCAGTCACACATATCTAAAATTGTTACCCTTTTATGAAGAGACATTATATAGCTCTTTAAAAAAATGTATCGGGCTTCCCTGGTGGCGCAGTGGTTGAGAGTCCGCCTGCCGATGCAGGGGACGCGGGTTCGTGCCCCAGTCTGGGAAGATCCCACATGCCGCGGAGCGGCTGGGCCCGTGAGCCATGGCTGCTGAGGCCACGCATACAGAGGCTGTGCTCCGCAACGGGAGAGGCCACAACAGTGAGAGGCCTGCGTATCACACACACACACAAAAAGTATCAAGACATATTTCTTTAAAGAAATCAAACTGTGAGGTAAGAACTTACAAACAATCCTCTTCTCGCACTCCACCCCTTCCTAAAACTGCGTACTCCATCCTTTACACTAATAATACAGAATTCACACTTTTTCAGCTAGGAACCCGGGGGTAACCTTTTTCTCTGTCTCTTCCTGTGGATTGAGACGCATAAAGAACTTTAAAAACCCAACAATGAGAAAAGAAATAACCTGATTAAAAAAGAGAGAAAAGAAAAAAATAGGTAAAAGTCTCAAGCAGACACTTCGCCAAAGAGGATATACAGAAGACAGACACGTGAAAAGATGTCACTGTCACTAGCCATTAGGGAAATGCAAATTAAAACCACAATGAGATATTGCTGCATACCTATCAGAACGGTTAAAACACAAAATATTAACAAAACAAAATGCAATGAGGATATGGAGCAAATGAAACTCTCCTACGTTGCTGGTGGGCACATAAAATGGTATGGTCACTCTGGAAAATACTTTTGCAGTTTCTTATAAACACACAATTGCCATGCGATCTAGCAATCCTAAGCACTTACTCTTAGTCTAGAGAAATGCACATTCGCATTCATAAAAAGCCTGTACATCAGTGTTTACGGTGGCTCAGTTCATACTTGGTAAAAACTGGAAGCTACTCAAATGTGTACACACTGTGGTATATGCAACATAGTGGAATACCACTCAGCAATAAAAAGGAACAAACTACTGGTACATGCCAACGATTTGGACGATGTCAAGGGCATTATGCTGAATGAAGACAGCCAGTCTCAGAAGGTTACACATTGCATGATTCCATTTATCTGATATTCTCTAGAAGACAAAACCATAGTGAAGGAGTACAGATCGGTGGTTGCCAAGGGTTAGGGTAGGGAGAGAGCACAGGGGAGTTTTGCGGGGGTGATGGAAATGTTGTCCTGATGGTGGTGGTAGTTACATCCATCTATACTGTGTTAAAATACATAGAATTCTCTCCAAAAAAAGAAGTTTTGTTGAATGATAACATAAATAAAACAGCTTTCTGAGAGTTCAAGTGAGATAAAGTCTTAAACTCTTCTTGAAGTGAGATAAAGGCTTTGTCAATGAGAGGTTATTATATTTGCTTGTTGAAGTTGGTTGCTTTTTTTTTTTTTTTTTTTTCTTTGTGGTACGCGGGCCTCTCACTGCTGTGGCCTCTCCCGTTGTGGAACACAGGCTCCGGACGCGCAGGCTCAGCGGCCATGGCTCACGGGCCCAGCCGCTCCGCGGCACGTGGGATCTTCCCAGACCGGGGCACGAACCCGTGTCCCCTGCAACGGCAGGCAGACTCTCAACCACTGCGCCACCAGGGAAGCCCTGAAGTTGGTTGCTTTTATGCCATGAGATCTCAGCAAAGAAATATTTCAATGAAAACTGAATACTGGTTGCTCATTAGAAAGAGACCATCCTTTAAGTTCTAGATAACTTCTTGTGAATGGACAGTAGTTCTGTTAAATTTCTCCATTTGTCCTTTGACCTGGATGGGAAAGCGGGAAAGTCCCACTTCATAATGTCAAGCTGATTGGAAAGGAGAAGTGGGGAGGATAAGATAGTATTTTATATCTGTCCTCCCTCTGGGAGCAACTACAGAGCTGACGAAAACCTTCAGTCACTGCAAACCTGGGCCGTTGCAGACCTAACTGGGAAGGTCTCCGGCCTCAGGAAGCAGGCGGTGGGGGGATGGGGGACGGTTCTAGAGCTAAGTTAGTGTGGGAGAGTACTTGCAGGACCAGCATGTACTTCAGTCATTAAAAGCATGAACTCTGACGTCAAGCTTCCTGCGTTCAAACTGCAGCCCTACTACCTACTAGCTACGCGACATAGGGCAAATTATTGAATCACGACGTGCCTCAGTTTCTCCATTTGGGGAGCAACAGCAGTTATCTACCTCAGAGGGTTGTCGTAATAGTAAATGAGTTAATATAGAGAGAGCACTTGGGATCTGTTTTTGCATATAGTAAATGTTCTCAAAATGTAAGCTGTAAGCTATCGTCATTATTATTACTGATACAGATGACCAAAGCAAATTCAAGTTTAACATTTTTCCGTCAAGACTTCTATGTGCTGTCTGAACATTGTGACGCAAAAGAGCACTGAAAAATTAATTAGAAATTAGCGTTTTGTTAATGAAATGTTTTCTAGGTCATAAAAGGATCTGGCATATAGAGTCGTGTATTCCTCTGATCTTTTTGGGTTGTCTGCCTAGACAGCTGCTTTGAAGAGGGTGCTACACCCATCGATGGGACCTGAGCACACGGACAGTGGTGGCCAGCAGTCCTGGAGGTCAATAAGTTGGCCTCTGTCATCCAACGTTGCATTTTCTAATCACTATCATATAAACTACCAAGTAAGACAAGGCAGGCCTGCTCCACGTTATCAAAATTTATGATGTGAAACAGCATCCCTGTGGCCTCAGTCTGCACTATAGATGGCTTTAATAAACTGCATAAATCAGACTCTATTTTAATTAGATTGCCAAGTTTGCCTAGGAAAAAGTCTAATTTTAATATTTTACCCAAAATAACCCTTCAAAACCCCCAAACCAAAACCCTAACCACCTGAATATCTGCCTTCAAATACAAGCGATTAAAAACCGAAATGTCTGATCTGCTTAAGAGACCCTCCATTTGTGAGACGGCTGAAGTTCCCCCCAGGCCATAGACCCAGTGCTCATCAAATCCTGCCAGCACCGCCGCTATAACCTGTCGGGAACTGACTTCTGCTCCTGCAGGTAACTGACTCTGGAGAACAGACTGGAGGCTTCTTGGCAGCAGTGGGAGCTGCCTGAGGCTCTCAGCCTTCTCGTGCACAGAAAAGGCCAGTGTTGTTCAAATGACTTTACATTCCGATTCAGCTGGGGCCAAACTGATTAGCATAATGAACAACAAAACCCAAAGCTTGGTTTAACCAATGCGAACCGTTTCCGAGCTCTGTACGTTGCACAGAAGTCTGGAGCACAGAATGGGAGAGTTTATCTGAATTCCATCAAAGAAAACCTCACTAGATTGGGAATCCAGCCCAAGCAAAACCTTCACAGGTTATTTATTTTAAAGTAATTTTCAGTTCAGTGCCTCTAAAATTTATCTATGGCAGTCATTAAAACTGTTAAGATGAGAGCGGCTTTAACCTTTTTCAAAGTTTTCTCATTCTTTCAAGCACCACTGCACTTTGTGATGTTAGGGAAGGTCTGAAAAAGGATATTAGTCTATATTTTCACTTGTTGAGTTTTGAGCTAGAACCACTGGCTGGGGCTGGGGTACCTTCTCATTTACTCAGGAAGGCACGGGGATCTATTTACACACGGCAGGTAGGGTGTCCCTTTATCTCGGTATTGGGTAACCACCTCTCAGATGGTGATCATGCTATGGGCAAGGGGGTAGA
Organism: Phocoena phocoena; assembly: GCF_963924675.1. Classification (NCBI taxonomy): domain Eukaryota; kingdom Metazoa; phylum Chordata; class Mammalia; order Artiodactyla; family Phocoenidae; genus Phocoena; species Phocoena phocoena. The sequence continues at coordinate 4,893,016 of NC_089220.1, forward strand.
CAGGATTTAATCTGAGATAGAACCAGACCCACAGTGGTGCGAGGACCTTAATGTAGATGTCTCAGCTGGCCAACTTCTCTAGAAGATGCTCTACCAGCAGCAGACCTTCCTGGGGCTACAATTTCCAACCTCCCAGCATTTTGTCAACGTCCAAATGTGGTTCAGTAAACTGGCTCTTGGAAAGGCTAGTAATCAGTGTTACCTGCACTGGATGGTCTGGGTCCTGGGGCTTTAGACAGGACACTGACCTGGGATTCAAACCGGGCAGCGTTCAATTCCTGAGTCTGGCACTTATGAGCTATGTAACCTTGGCAAACGACTCGACCACTCCAGGAATAATACCATAGCCTGTCTTCTGAAGTTCTTGTGAGGATAAACGTTAATGTATATGAAACATCTAATAGGTTTCATATAGGTGGCAAATAGGTGCTCAACACAAATGGTAGTTTAGTATTTCCATAGCTGACTGTTGTTAATATTGTTTATCATAGACCATCAGTAAAATCAACATTAACAATAGTTACTGAACAAATTCTGCGAGTATGTGCAGTGCTTGCCCCACGAGACAGGTCAAGGCTAGACTAAAAGGTACCATTCCTGGTCTGCAGCACCTCAGGTCAAGTTGAGGAAACGTGACATCAAGCTTAAGGCGAAGAATAGTTTCATAAAAGCCCTCTCCCGTGACAGCGCCTGATTAGTGGCCAAAGGATGGACCGAGCATTACACCAGCGGCTCCATCCTGACTTGCCTCTTGTGAGAACCTAGCCAAATGCCGGCTTCTTTCTGAGTTTCAAGTGATGTCATGGACCCAGGTAGGTCCTACATCACCCCTCGTTCCACAGGTAAAAAGATGACCTTGAGCTCTGCCTTTTCCCTAGATCTTCGTGTAGCTATTTGTGGTGATGACTTTCAAGTTTAATTACCGTTTTACAGTAAAAAGCGGCACAAAAAGATCTTCAGGTAACTTGTCTGTTTTACTCTATTTAAAAGGCAAGGAAAGAATACTTTTCCCTCCATTCATATGATCATCTCATTACCTGGAGATAAAAACGGGCTCTTGCCTCTAAATCTTCTGGTGATATGAAGGTACTGCTATTATCTGAGTAATAATCTTCCAGGAGCTCAAAGGGGGCCTATTCATTTTAAAAGGTTAACTTAGAATCTGTCCCCTTTATGTTGAGATGGTCTCTCTTTTCCCTAACTATTTAAAACAATAAGGATAGCGCCAAAACAATAATAGCTACCCTTATTCCCCAACCACTATGCGTCAGACCCTATGTCTTGCAGTGTATTATCTCCAACCCATACAGCTTCCTCCATCTGGGTGCTGTCCCCATTTCAGAGATGAGGTTGAAGAACTTAGGCTTCTCATCCACCTAATCTGAAGTCATGCAGTGAAAGTGGCAAGCCAAGGGCTAGCCTTTACACTGTTTCCCGTGGTCCATCCAAATGACAAGCTTTAATTCCAGTGGGACTGTGTAAGTAAAATATACATACAACTTTTACATCATTTTACCTTTCCAAAATATTAGACAAATGCTATTTAGAAATCTTATTATAAGGTTCTAGTATTTTAGGAACCAATCACATAAGCAATAAGGACTAACAACCTTTCACTCAATAACCTGTAGGTAGACATCTATGTAAAAGCTGGCTTTCCATATTATACACTGTTTGCAGAAAAGTTATATTTTGTTGTCATAGTCTGAACCACTATAGTATCCACTAGCAAAAGAAAAATGGAAACAGGTAGCGTAGAGAAACAACATATCCTCTGTCATTTTAAGGTCTGGATCTCAGCCCTACTGTCAGATCTGCAGCCCTGTACACCACGCCTGGCTGAAGGGCTCCAGCTTTATTTCACTTCTGAGACTGGCTTCTTCTTTGATCATCTGGGTCGGTCAGGAACTCTGAGTCTTGCACAGCCCTGGGCTGGACCCGTCACTTGAGCTCTCGCTTTGAGACTCACCACTTCATAGATAATTACAAGAACTGACCCGATCCATCAGTAAACCCGTCTCAAATGACGCTGAGCAATGTTCGTACACTCGACTGTGAGAGAATTCTACAACAGCCCTTAACTGCTATAGAAGTGCTGGCATTGCACACTGATTAAAGGAACTTCAGCAGAGCCTCTTCAGTCTGGAAGGAAATGTATCAAGATATTTTATGAGTCTTGGGTTGTAAAACAGTGGTGCTGGAGACCAGAAAAAAACGCATGAGAATCACCCTAAGAAGCAATACGTGACTCCGCCGCGTTTAGGTGACACAGAGTTTAAAGCTAACAACTTTCCATTCAGTTTAATGCAACGTTACCACGCGTCTTCTGGACCAGACCGGCAATCAACACTGCGACCTTCCGTCTGGCAGAGGAGAGACTGGCCAACAAGTAACTCTCCAGGAAATACAGGGACACAGACAAGAGGGCAATTAAACTGTCTCCACCCCGCCCCCATCACAAGCTGGGCAAAAAGCTGGCTGGAAATGTAATATGAGGACTAGTCAAACCTAGAACAAAACACAGGTGAAGGAGGAAGAACAGGATTTCAGGTGAGCTACTGGGTTTCAATGAATGCATAACGGATGAGGCAAAAGAGGAAGAGTACGAACAATCATAGAAAGAACAGCCTTGAAATTCTCTAGTTGCCTATTTAGGAGATGCGCTAATTACTTTATCTTGAAACATGCTCTAATTTCATTTTGCCTAAACCATAGTTACCAAGCCCGCAAAGACTTCCCATGGAGCCCTGAGATTCTCTGAAATCCTTATAATGCTTATTTAACAACTAACACTTTAATATGTAATACTTGAATTATTATTATTTTTTTTGCGGTACGCGGGCCTCTCACTGTTGCGGCCTCTCCCGTTGAGGAGCTCAAGCTCCGGACGCGCAGGCTCAGCGGCCATGGCTCACGGGCCCAGCCGCTCCGCGGCACGTGGGATCTTCCGGGACCGGGGCACGAACCCGTGTGCCCTGCATCGGCAGGTGGATTCTCAGCCACTGCGCCACCAGGGAAGCCCTGAATATTTACTTTTAACACTATACACACATACACACACACACACACACACACACACGCAGACACACACGTGCATGCACAAACACCCCCTACCTTTGCAGATGTAATTCTGTTTCTTGTTTCTGTTAGATACTAAAAGACCTAGGAACTGTAAAGTCATTAATACCTTTCCCCCACCCACTTTACAGTTTTAAAGCAAACAAGAGATGCTGCAATTGAGCAGAAGAGAAACTCCCAACAGTGTGTCAAGTGATCTGCCCTAAAACTTGGCCTTTGCTCTGAAGCTCAGAAGCCCAGGAGCGCTGAGGCAGCAGTGGCACATCCAGTCTCTGGGACAGCTGGGATGAGAGGGAGGGGGAAGGGGTAGAGGGGAAGGGAGAGGGGAGGAGGGGAGGAGAGGGAGAAGAAAAAAAACTGAAGCTTTGTAATAAAGCTCCTAGCAAGTCATGCAGGATCACCAAATCCTTACCATAAAAGGAAAGATTAAAGTTACGGAGGTGGGGAAGGGGAGTGCAGACAGAATGCCAAGCCTCAGGGTGGAACTTGATAAAGATCTAAAACCATAGTCCAAATTTTTATTTTACGTGGAGACTATGCAACATTCGCTCGTTACATTTGTTGTACACTTCTCCATAAGACGGCCTCGGTTCTTAAACTGACCTAATAAAAAGGATCTAAAAAGGTAGCTTTAACAAGTTTTTATTTGATACAATGGTTTTAAAACCTTTCAGCAAAAGGAATAAAAGAAAAGCTATTCTTATCTTCATTTTCTTTTATTAATTTCCATGAGTACAAAAATATTTCTATTTAAAGTACTGTACGAGGGAGTTCCCTGGTGGCCTAGTGGTTAGGATTCAGGACTTTCACTGCTGTGGCCCGGGTTCAATCCCTGGTCAGGGAACTAAGATCCCACACACTGCACGGCATGGCCAAAAAAATAAAAAATAAACAAAAAGTTAAAAAATAGAGTACTCTATACAGTTACATTACCCTTAACACTGACTGTCTTCTAGACCGAATCGTTTTGATTAGTTTTAGATAATATTCCCTCATGTGAGAGCCTGTGCTTTAATAGTTGAGATGAAGGTCAGAAAAGCACAGTTGAAATGGTCTGAAATCCACCACTGGGGCTAAAGCCAGACCATTGGTCTTCAAGTTCTAAAACATACTGAAACTAGTGGTCCATCTTCAGGATAATACGGTAGATATGACTGGTTCATAGAAGACGTTACAAGTGAAAATACCTAGGTCCTCGTTGTAGCACTTATCTTCTAGGTTCCTTTCAAAAAAGTGGAGCTATAACATTCTAAGGTTAGAATCTAAAGGGAGGTTTGAAATCTAACCTCTTCCACCCACATTCTTTTTTGTGATTATTGTTCTCGCTGTAAAGCTTTTTCTTTGCCCTTTCTTATTGACACTGTGGAACTACTTTTTTTTTCAAGTGCCATTAACTTCTGCTTCCAGCCAAGATGGAGCAACAGGGACTGGATTTGCCATCCTACCTAGAACAGCTAAAAAGAACAGACAGAATATATTACACAATGGTTTTTAAGACATTGGACATCGGACAATGAGGGGCAGTGATTGCTCAGTGATGACAAGCAAAAGAGCTGAACCCTATGACTGCCCCAGGATACAGCCTGAAGACTTTCCAGGAAGTGACGCCAGGAGGGGAACCAGGTGGAACCTGGAGGTCTCCCTTGGTGGAGGAGACCGTGCTGGAAGTCCAGAAAAGCCAAGGTGACTAGAGTTCAGGAGGCAGAGTACCAAAGAGGAGAGACTTGCAAAGGGAGGAAACTTCAGAAATCTGCAGAGAATACCCCCCATATCTTCAGCTGAGTATTGATCAGCATTTACGTATGAAGAAATTACCCAGGTCTGGGGAAGCAACCATCCAACACGAACAGAGAGAGCAATCACCAGAGCTCACACAGGGCTGGGAGTAGTTCCTGTCACCCTTCGCTAGAGTGGAAACCACAAAATCCACGGGGCACTGGGTAGAGAACGCAGAAAATTTTACCCTAGACTAAACGCTACTCTGGTTTCCCCTAATAAAGCTTAAGAGCAAGAAATGAAAGGACCAAACTGTTTCCAAGTAACTTAACCACATCCCAGAACAAAGCTCAAAAATTTGTATGGGAATATGAAAATATCCATCTCCCAACAAGGTAAAATTCATACCGTCTGGCATCCAACAAAAAACCGCCAGGCATTCAAAGAAGCAGGAGAATATATGACCCATAATAAGGAAAAGAACCAACGGAGCAAAACTAACCTGGAAATGACAGAATTACTCGGCAAAGAAAATTAAAGTTATTGTAACTGTACTGCCTATGTTCAAGAAGCTAAAAGAAAAAACCGAACGTGTTAGGTAGAGGCATGGAAGGTATATATTTACGAAATAAGGCAAACTTCTAGAGAGGAAAACTACAATATACTAGATGAGAGTAAATGAAAATATTAGTGAACATGAAGAAACAACAATAGAAACCACCCAAAATGAAATTTAGAGGAAAAAAAAAAGACTCAAGGGAAGGAGGGAGGGAGGGAGGGAGGGAGAGAGAGAGAAAATGAATAAGAATGAAGCATCAGGGGGGTTGTAAGACAACTTCAAGTGTACTAATAATATCTGTGTAGCTCAAGTCTCTAAAGGAGGGGGGGAAACAAAAACTAATTAGAGAAATAATGGCTGAAAAATTTCCAAATTTGATGAAAATTATAAAGTCACAGATCAAGGAGCTCAATGAATCTCAGGTACAGAAAACATGAAGAAAATTACACCAAGGCAGATCAAAATCCAATTGCTTAGGACCAGAGATAAAGAGAAAATCAGGCAAACTAGGAATCCAGGTGAACTTCCTCAACTTGATAAAGAACATCTACAAAGAGCCTAGAGCTGACGCCACCCTTAATGGTGAGAAACAGGACGCTTCCCCCTAAGACTGGGAACAAAGCAAAGACGTCCCCTCTCACCACTCCTAGTCGACATCATACTGGAAGTCCGGGCTAGTGCAAGAAGACCACAAACGGAAGTGAACGGTTTACAAATTGGGAAGGAAGAAATAAAACTGTCTGTCTGCAGATGACATGATTGTTTATGCAGAAACTCCAAAGAATTGATCAGAAAAACCTCCTAAAACGTGACTAGAACGCTGTTGCATGAAGCAAGATTAATATACAAAAGTCAACCACTTTCCCACGTACCACTGATGAACAACTGCAATTTGAAATTAAAAACATAATACCATTTACAATAGCACCAAAAAAAGAAATAGTTATAAATCTAACAAAATATGTTCAGAATCTATATGCAGAAAACTATAAAATTATGATCAAAGAAATAATAAGAGAACTAAAGAAACGGAAAGATATTCCGTGTTCCTGTATTAGAAATCCCGATACTTTATGATGTTGATTCTTCCCAACTTGATCTATAGATTCCACACAGTCCCAGTCATAATCCCAGCAGGCTATTTTGTGAATACTGACAGACTGATTTATATGGAAAGGCAAAGGGCCCAGAAGAGCCAACACAATACTGCAGAAGGGCAACAAAGTTGGAGAACTGATATTACCTTGAAGACATCATGCTATTGGTGAAACAAGGGACGTATAGGTCAATGGAACAGAACAGAGCGCCCAGAAACAGACTTACTCAAACGCAGTCAATCCTTGACAAAGGAGCAAAGGCAATTCAATGGAGAAAGGACACGATTTTCACCATAAATAAAGAAATACATATGAATAAATACAATCTAGACGCAGACCTTACAACCTGCAGAAAAATTAACTCAAACTTTATAGAAAGGAAAATTAGATAATATTTTGAACTGAATGAACATGAAAACACAGCATATCAAAATCTGTGGGATGCTGCTAAAATAGTTCTTAAAGAGAGTTTTAGAGCTCTAAACACCTACACTAGAAAAGAAGAAGAAGGAAGAGGAGGACGTGAAGGAAAATGACCTCAGCATCTGACTTAAGAAACCTAAAGTAAGCAGAAGAAAGTAAGTAATACACAGCAGAGCAGAAACCAACTAAATAGGGAAAATCAATGAAACCAAAAGCTAGTTCTTTGAGGAAATAAATTTGACAAACCTAGAGTCAAATTATTCAGAAAAAAAAGAGAAAGGACACAAAATATCACTATGAGGAACCAGAGGTGACATCACTACAGATCTACAGATTAGAAGGATAATAGGAAATATTAAGAATAACTTTATACCAATAAATTCAATAACTTAGAGGAAATACAAAAATTCTTTGAGAGACAAAACTACCGAAGCTCCTGCAAGAATAAATAGGCAATCTAAATAGTACTACTAAAGAAATGAAATTTTTAGTTAAGAACTTTTCCAGACAAACAAACCAACCCAGACTCAGACAACTTCACCAGCAGATTCTACCAAACATTTCAGGAAGAAATAACACCAATTCTACACACACTCTTCCAGATAACTGAAGAGGAGGGAATATTTCTCATCTCATCTATTAGACCAGCGTTACTCGAATGTTCAAATCAGACCAGTATAAGACAAAAAAAGTGCTGGCTAGCACATGGAGCAACTGAGTCTCTGACACGCTGCTGTGGGTGTGTAAAACGGTGCAGCCACTCTGGGAAACGGTTACACCCACACCCACTGCCTGATCCCATCATTCCACTCATAGGTGTTTACCCAAGAGAAATAAAAACATATGCACATACAAAGACTGGAAACAGCCCAAACGTCCATCAAGTGAATGCATAAACAAACTGTGGTACGTCCGCACGGCGGACACGCTAGTCAGGAATAAAAATATACTAACACTGAACAAGCAACAACATGGAGGAATCTCAAAGTCATTATGCTGAGTGAAAGAAGCCAGAAAATAGAGTACGTGCTGTATGATTCCATTTAAATAAAATTACACAAGATGCAAACTGACCTATAGTGACTGAAGATCAGTGGTTGGAAGGGTGGGCGAGGCAGAGGGAAGATGAAGGGGCACAAAGAAACTTTAGGGGAGGACGATTATCTTCATTATCTTGATTGTGGTTATGGTCTCATGGATACATGCAAAACTTATCAAATTGTTCCTTTAAATATGTTCAGGTTATTGTGTGTCAATGATACTTCCAGAAAGCTTTTTTTTCTTTTTAAAGGGGAGGAAAGAAGCAGCAAAAAGAAAAAAAAAGGGGGGGAAGAAAAGAAAAAAAAGTATATATATATTTTAATGATTCCAAAAAATCAAAGTGTTACACGATACCAAAAATCCTTTGTAGAATGAGGCGAGATACAAAAATTAAAGAAAATATTTGGCTTGGATAAAGAAAGGAAAAGGATAAATTGACCTGTTTCTGGACCTACAGTTATAGCAGATGTTTTTCTTAATCGACTTAAAAAAAAAAAGAAAAAATATTTTTGATTAAGGCCAGTGCTATATATGCCAGCAGTCATAGCAAAACTATATTTCCCCCATCTCCTACACGACCCCCCCAGTTTTACTCTCTTAGAATAGCTTTTAAAATCCCACTGGAGGCGCAGTGGTTAAGAATCCTCCTGCCAATGCAGGGGACAAGGATTCAAGCCCTGGTCCGGGAAGATCCCACATGCCGCAGAGCAACTAAGCCCATGCACCACAACTACTGAGCCTGCGCTCTAGAGCCCACGAGCCACAACTACTGAGCCCGCATGCCGCAACTACTGAAGCCCACGCGCCTAGAGCCTGTGCTCCGCAACAAGAGAAGCCACCGCAGTGAGAAGCCCATGCACCGCAACAAAGAGTAGCCCCCGCTTGCCGCAACTAGAGAAAGCCCGTGCACAGCAACGAAGACCCAACATAGCCAAAAATAAATAAATTTATTTTTAAAAAAATCGCACTGGAAATTCCTCATTCCAAATTCTATAAAAGATACAAATTCCCTGGCTCACAGCTGCTAATCGTCCAATGGGAGCAGTGCCACAGAGCCAAGGGCTCAGGTCCAAGGCCCTGCCAGATGCACTTCCATGGTACCTGTCCTAAGGGCTGCTGTCCTCCCCACCTGGTTCTCTTTCCACTGAGAGTTTAGAGAGTGAGACTGAGATTAAAACAACCAATGGAACCATTCATATGAACATTCAGACCTGTCCACAAAGACATTTGCCTCTCCACATTCGAAACCCTGCTTCCAACCCCCATACCCAAACACATTGGCAAATACTGCTCAGAGTACACTTCTATAATGTTATCACCTTCAAACGGCATTCAAATAACACAAATTGACAATCTAGTTCTCTAATTTCTTTAATGCACTTGAAAAGGGTATTGGCGCATTTGAGCATTTTCCAAAGCAAAATTTTGCAGTTTGATTTTTCTTTTTATATATTTTATTATTTTTTTTTTTTTTAATTTTTATTTATTTTTGGCTGCATTGGGTCTTCGCTGCTGTGCGGGGACCTTCTCTAGTTGTGGTGAGTGGGGGCTACTCTTTGTTGCGATGTGTGGGCTTCTCACTGCAGTGGCTTCTCTTGTTGCGGAGCGTGGGCTCTAGGCGGTCAGGCTTCAGTAGTTGCAGCACACGGGCTCAGTAGTTGCAGTGCGCAGGCTTCAGTAGTTGTGGCACACAGGCTCAGTAGTTGCGGCATGTGGGCTCTAGGGCGCAGGCTCAGTAGTTGTGGCACACGGGCTTAGTTGCTCCACGGCATGTGGGATCCTCCCGGACCAGGGATCGAACCCGTGTCCCCTGCCTTGGCAGGCGAATTCTCAACCACTGCGCCACCAGGGAAGTCCCAGTTTGATTCTTTATTTGAGTATCATTTTAAGTTTAATCTGAAAGATGAATACTAGAAAAAATGGTGGGGGTGAGAGCCAAGAGAGTGGGAGGGGGAGGGACAGGAGATGATTAAAATAACCTTGTCAATCTAGAACCCTCGGAGAATAAGCTTTCTAGAAAGCCAAGTATTAGGAGGGGTCATCCTTTCAAGGAGCACATTTCTTTAAACTTTCAAACATTTTGTTCAATAACAGAAAGATAAATCGTCCAATTAAAAAATGGTCAAAGGACTTGAACAGACATTTCTCCAAAGAAAATGCACAAATGTCCACTAAGCACGTGAAAAAACGTTCAACATCATTAGGGAATTGTAAATCAAAACCACAACGAGACACCCCTTCACATATACTAAAATGGGTATAATCAACAAAATTGAAAATGACAAGTGTTGGAGAGGGCGTGGAGAAACTGAACCTTGTACATTGCTGGTGGGAATGTAAAGTGGTGCAGCCTCTGTGGAAAACAATCCAGTGGTTCCTCAAAAAGGTAAACAGAATTACCACAGAATTACCACTCTACCTCTAGGGTATACACAGAAAAAGAACTGAAAACAGGGACTCCAAAGGGTATCTGTACACTCATGTGATAGCAGCGTTAGTCACAACAGCCAAAAGGTAGAAATAACCCAGGTGTCCGTTAGCTGATGAGTGAATAAACAAAATGCGGTCTTTCCACAAACTTGACTCTTACTCAGGCATAAAAAGAAATGAAGTTCTGATGCATGCTACAACACGGATGGCGCTTGAACACATGAGGCCGAGGGAAATAAGCCAGTCATAAAAAGCCAAATACTGTACGATTCTACTTATGGGAAACGCCCAGAATGGGCAAATTCATAGAGGCAGAAAGTAGATTAGCGGTTACCTGGGCCTGGGGGATTGGCGGAGAAAGAATGGGGAGTTACTGCCTAATGGGTACAGTTTTTGCTTGGGGTGATGAAAAATTCTTGGAAACAGATGGTGGTGATGGCTGCACAATGCTGGGAACGCAATTAATGTCACTGAATTTGTACACGTAACAACGGGTAAAATCCCAAATTTCAGTATATGTCTTTTGTACCACAATAAAAAAGTACCCAGAAAACTTCAACCATTTTGAATGACTGGCTCTCAAGGGAATGATATGTCCATTCTTCCATTCATCTGCTCACTCTGTAGCAGAGGCTGTCGGCACAGATGACGGTACAGAACAGTGCAGTGGCAGAAAACCAGCGTGGACGGGGGCCCTCAGACCAGGCTGGAGGGTCTGGAAGGCTTCTTGGTCCCGGTAACAGTGGCGGCTGAGTTTTTAAGGACTAAAGGAACAAGTCAAACAAACAAACAAAAAAAGGCAACCCAAGAAGTGCCGGTCTGTATAAGAACAGCTAACAGAGTGTTCCAAACAGGAGCTAATGCATCCGATATTTTAAAGTAAAGAAAATGAAGGATGTGAAGAAAGAGGAACATTTGTACACTGTTGGTGGGAATGTAAATTGGCGCAGCCACTGTGGAAAACAGTATGGAGATTTCCCCGAAAACGAAAAAGAGAACTACCATATGACCCAGCAATTCCACTGCTGGATATATATCTGAAAAAAACCAAAAACACTAATTTGAAAAGATACATGCACCCCAGTGTTCACAGCAGCATTATTCACGAGAGCCAAGATATGGAAGCAACCTAAATGTCCATCAACAGATGAATGGACAAGGAAGACTGGTGTATGCATACAATGGAATAGTACTCAGCCATAAAAAGAATGAAATTTTGCCATCTGCAGCAACATGGATGGACTTGGAGGGTATTAGGCTAAGTGAAATAAGCCAGGCAGAAAAAGACATATACTCTATGGTATCACTTACATGTGGAATCTAAAAGATACGACAAACTAGTGAATATAACAAAAAAGAAGCAGACTCACAGATACAGAGAACAAATTAGTGTTTACCAGTGGGGAGAGGGAAGGGGGGGAGGGGGAGGGGATTAAGAGGTACAAACTATTAGGTATAAAATAAGCTACAGGGATATATTGTACAACATGGGGAATACAGCCAATATTTTATAATAATTATAAATGGAGGATAACCTTTAAAAATTGTGAATCACTATATTATATCCCTGTAACTTATATAACATTGTACACCAATTATACTTCAACTTTTAAATTTTAATTAAAAAAAAGAAAATGAAATGCCAGCGGCTAATACACATAAATGATTTGGAACCAACAAGAGAAAGAGCTGTAACTATCAAACATCTCTGAAATGAACCTAGAGATCAATACACAGGCTGCAGGCACACCGGCAGCTTCAACTCCTTCACGGGTGAAGACTGCAGAGCAAAAGCATCTACCTGTCTTCCTGCACCGCATGTGCACTGCAAGCCTCCTGGGTCCAGATGCTCTGCTGGGGTATTTCCAGCACTCATGTCAACTGAGTCCAAAAACTCTACGAGAGATGCTGGGGCTGCCGTAACCAAGAAGCACAGACCAGGGGCCTCAAGCAACCAAATTCACTTCCTCGCAGTTCAGGAGGCTGGAAGTCCGAGATCAAGGTCTTGGCAGGGTTGGGTTCTCCTGAGACCTCCCTCTCTAGCTTGTAGACGGCCGTCTCCTCCGTGTGTCCTCACGTGGGCTTCCCCATGTACGTGTCTGTGTCCTCATCTCCTCTTCTCATAAGGACACCAGGCAGATTGGATTAGGGTCCACCCTAATGACTTCATTTTAACCTCATTACCTGTCAAGACCCTATCTCCAAATAAGGTCACATTCTGAGGTTCTGGGGGGGTTAGAGCTTCAACATATGAATTTCGGAGTGGACACGATTCAGCCCATAACAGACCGTATTTGCAACACCCATGCCTTCCAGGTCCGCAGGCGCTATGCGGATATTGACACAGTGCTAGGACAGACCAGGTCCGGCTGCTCTGCCAGGGTGTTTGCCGGCTGCTAAATGGCTCTCTGTGGGGCAGGACTCTGACTGCCGTCATCACCGTGGTCTTTATTTTGCACCTAGCGTGTGCACAATGCCTGGCTCTGAATGAATGAAAAAATAAATGGATGAATTTCCTGACACTCTAACTCGCTGAAATCAGTATCTGGAGTCACCTTGAACAGTCTCCTTCACTGTTCTGAACCACACTCGTGTTCTGTCCCCAGTCAGTCCAGAAGTCTTTGTTTTGTACAACATTCCTGGTCACAACAAAGTTCTAAACGCCCTCTGTTCCTGACTCATTTCTTCTCCTTGGCATCGACGTGACTTCAGCTTTCTTGCCTTTAAAATGGAATCACATTTGTTAACGCTCAGAATTCTCGAATAGTCCAAACAGTCATGCTTTGCCCTAAGATGTTTTTCAAGAAGCAGGGCGATACTAAAACTGGACACTACCACTGTCTTACAGGGTGGTGCTGCCAGTGAACAGAGCAAAGCGTCCATCCACGATGGCACATGAGCCACAGTTCATTTTCACAAGACTCAAGGGAGCTGTGGAGGGCTGTGGCATGTGCCTCAAAGTAACGATGCTCTGAGCGGCTGGACTGCAGTCCCCTGGAGAAGGGAGCGGTCAGGACTGGAACGCTAGCCCTCCTTGACAGTTGCTCAGTGCATCCACAGAACTTGATTGTGTCCTTTTCCTGCTCCAAAGCAATGCACGGAAGCACACTTTAAACACTACAGACTTTCCAGATGTCAAACGTCACCCCTCCCAAGAACGACCACTCATGATAAGCCAATTGCCTTTTATGTGCAACGGTGCACCAAGGCTTTTCCGCTGTTATAGGTACAGATCTCTACTTGCTGAAGGTAAAGTTCATTGGCAAGACTTTCAAACAAGTCATCGCTCCTGTGAACGGAGATGCTTAATGTCTAAAACAATTTTCTAACATGAAAGAGCCTTCCTTTTCCCTTATCTTCTCTCCAAACATATCCAGCTTGACCATTCCCTGCAGTCTACAGAGCAGAATTCTGGGAACCCGTAAGTGGAAATCCACGGCGTCCGTACACATGGCCAGGGCCTGTTGTGGCTGGAGCTGGTTATGGATTTAATGAACTTGGGATAAGCTCCCGGGAACCATCAGGCACTGCTCCAGCTGCTATGGGTAACAGTTCCCATCCTTCGGGAACTCGGAGGCTCACGGGGGAAAAACACAGGAAAACATCAATGTCCATAGGCTATGGTGAGTGTTGGATGAACATAAGGTCCTGAGGAAACAGCGAGGATAGGAGGTGTGGTAGAAAGGGTAGAGACTGCAGTCAGACATTCACTTCTGCTGCTTTCTAGCTCTGAGATATCGGGCAAGTGCTGATCTCGCTGAGCCTGGGTCTCCTTATTAAAAACTGTTATATATACTATAAGCACTAGAGAGGAGAGTGAAGATTAGAAATAACGCATAGGAAAGTCCTTGGCTCCTAAAAGTTACTCAAAAAACCACAGATATTCTTGTTTCATCTGGACAATCAGGGAGAGCTTCCTGGAGGAAATGGTACTTAACCCCGCGTGATACTAAGTGATACCCAGACAACTCAATCCACGTCATTTCAGTCACTGGTTCATTTTCTTCAGAGGAAATGACTTTGTTACTTACCTGCTTACTTACTGTCCCTCTCCCACTAGGATGTAATGCCCTTTTGGGGTTTATTTTCTTCACTGCTCTTTCCCCAGAGCCTAGAAGTGGGCTTGGCAAGCTGGAGGCACGCAAGAAACACATGTTGGAAGATTAAGCAGGCCAACCCTCCTCTAGTGCTTGTACAGTCCACAGTCTCTGCACACACGCTGTTTCATCTGTCTCTACAATGAACAAGCCATTGGGATAGATCTTATTTGGTAACTTAATCCAATTTCATAGATGACAGAAATTCAGCCTCCGAGAGGAGGTATCACACGTGGACCCTAGGTCTCCTGTGGCTCTCGTGATGCCAGGCCACGTGACCCTCTGCCACACCACACTCCACCACAAGGGGCTCCGGCTCTGATGCCTAGGCTGGGACACAGCTCTGCCAGTCCAGGCCAGCAGGACAAGAGCAACACCCACTTGTAGCCAACAAGGCCCACATACGGTCACATGCTGCTGGGGCTGGGAGCCAGCGCCAGCCTAAGAAAAGAAGCTATTCTGCTTGCAGTGGGATCTCCTAAGTGACAAATTTTATACAAAGAAATGGAGTCAGGGCTTCCCTGGTGGCGCAGTGGTTGAGAGTCTGCCTGCCAATGCAGGGGACACGGGTTCAAGCCCTGGTCTGGGAAGATCCCACGTGCCACGGAGCAGCTGGGCCCGTGAGCTACAAATACTGAGCTCTGCGCGTCTGGAGCCTGTGCTCCGCAGCAAGAGAGGCCGCGACAGTGAGAGGCCCGCGCACCGCGATGAAGAGTGGCCCCCGCTTGCCACAACTAGAGAAAGCCCTCGCACAGAAACGAAGACCCAACACAGCCAAAAATAAATAAATGAATAAATAAATTTATAAAAAAAAAAAAAAAAAAAAAAGAAATGGAGTCAGTATAAAAAGATGCTGGTTACACATCCTAAGGCAGCCTCCCCACCATCCCCTGGAACTGATGGGCATGGCAGGATGGTGAGTTCTCAGAGACAGGGGGATGTGTGGGGCAGGGGGACTTGGTCCTCTTCCTGGAGGAGGTGGCTGCTGGAGGGCCTGGGCCTTCGATGCACAGGGACCCAGCTTTTCAAGGCTTTGGCACTCGTGTGAATCCAGAAAACACAGATGGATTGGACTGGTGACAAGCAGCATGTCTGGTGGGGCGAAGTAGGCCAGAAAGAGGGTGTGTTAAAATACGAAAAGGCTCGAGAGAGGTTCCAGCAGCCTGAAACGGGGACCAAAAGAATGGAAATGAAGAAACAATTGGAGAAAGGAGCCGGTGAGGTGCTGGCCAGCAGATCCGCTCCAAGGGGGTGTCCTCGACTGCTAACCTGTGCGGGCAAATTCAAGTCCAAGGGCCCTTCACTTGCGACACACCGTGACAACAAAAGGAAAATTAACGGCATTTTAAAACAAATCCAACAAAGGTGCTCACCACAGTCACTGGTTCTGGGAGACCCGGCCCAAGAGGTGTTTTATAATAGAGGCTGAGAAGGGAACCGGGGAGGAGGTTGGGGGTGGAAAAATGATATCAATGTGAATAAAGGAGATCAAAGCCAGAGAGGGAAGGGATGGGGGGGCATATCTCTGCTTCCCCACCCTCACCCCCCAGCTGGGGGCTCAACCTCCTCAGAGCACTGGTGGGAACAGTAAAGATCTGTAACTCTAACTGAATTATCATTCAAATGATATCTGGGCAAGCACTTTGGAAATGTTAATGTACCTTATAAATATAAGGGATTATTACTAGTGTTATTCAAACAAATGAATGTTGTTAAAAGATTATTCATCAGCCACCAGGGTCCCCTCCACACACACACACACACACACACACACACACACACACACACATCCCCTCCCCCTCTCTCTCTCACACAGATTCTCATACATAGCTTCTGTATTTGATATTCAAAAACACCATTCATGACAGTGTTATGGTTTAAAAAGGTGGACTTTTTTTTTTAAAAAAAGAACCTTAGAATGACAAGCAGTCCTAGCCATACTGAGAATATATATGGTCTGCCCTCCGGTTAGATGCCAGAGCCTCTATTCACAATCATTTCCCACCACCCCACAGGCTGCAAAATGCCTTTGTTCAAAAAAGAGCAACCCAGTCTCTCATTTCTGCACACCAGGCTGTCTGTCTGCTCCTATTACTCAGTGTTCCACAGCGACGTGCCATCCCTGAAGCTGCGCTTCAACCTGCTTTCCTGCCCTCCTGATAGGGAGTGAATATTCTGGTTTTCTAACCACAGATACGCTTACTGTTAATGGTCTGTGGTTAGCCACAGAGGTACATGAGAGAGACGAAACACAACTGTAGATCCTCATCTAACTGCTTTTTAGATCTGCTCCTATTCTGTTTCATTTGCTGTCTCACGGTGTAGAACCTCTAGGATTGAAGAGATGAATGTCCCCTTCCTCCTGGTGCAGAAGGCACCAGTGCAATAACCAGAGCCCTGAAAAGACCCAGGTTAGGGGTATGTTACCCCTAACACGTCCTTTGACCCTCGATTCAATTTCCTCATCTGTACAACAGGGATAATGACCCTATTTCACAAGGGCATATTACTGAGATGCTCAAATTTAAAGAGCTCTATATAAAAGCAGGAAAAATCGTAAAGTTAGTTCAAGAATCCCTTCTGTAATAACCATGTTAGTTATCAGCCTCTGTTTCCATCTGCAAATGATGTCAGAAGGGGCTACTCTCTAAGGCACAGCTGGGAAGTGTGTAGGGTTTTTTAAAAAAATCTCAGCCGGAATCTGCTACTGGGCCTCTGTGGGCTTCCTCCCTCAGCTGCTTCCTCCTGCACTTTCCCCCGTCTCCTCGTAATCAATGCACTTCAGTTCACTTTACAGCAACTACTTAGATATTACACTTTAACACAGCTGTTAACGGAGGAGTTGAACTAAAGCAAACGCAGCTTCGGTTGTGAACCTACTCCTGGATCCTTACATGATGTCAGGACACGGTAGGAATTGGTTTGCTCAGAGAAAGTGCAACAGGTTAATGGAAAAATAATGATTCTGCGTCTTTGGTCTGATGTTTTTGCCTATTACCAGAACTAGGCATAGGACTTTCCTTGCTTCACACCGAACAGTAAAACTCTGATGCAGAAACCAGACTGGGAAGGTGCTGGGATATCAAGATTCTCCCTCTTCATCCTCGAAAACCTGCCACGTGCTGAGCCTCAAAGGTGTGAAGTTTCCTTCTGAAGGCTTCCTCCACACCAGGCAATGTGGTTGAGTCTGGGTTTCTCGGGACACATCAACACTCACTACGAGTAAGAGCAAAACAGACCATATGATTCATTTCCAGTAAACACAGAACTAAGATACTGAAAAAAATACCCCCCACCCCCAAAAAGACACAGGTATACGCAGGGCTAAAAAGCTTCAAATACAAATATTTAAAGATAGATCAACTTTCACAACCACCTATTAGGTTGATAAAGCCTCGAAAACCCTGGCTGGCAAGCTGCCTGCTGATGAGATGGTACCATCCTCTGCGTGCACACACAGTCCTTCCATCATAACTAACCCTCCTGGATCCTGAGTTATGGGGGAGTCCCTTTAATAGATAGTCTGGGTTATAAGCAAATCGTCTGAGTATCCCAAGTGTAGGATTAGAAGACATTTTAACTGGTTATTCTTTTTTTCATTTTGATTTTTAAAGTACAGAAACATATTAGAAAAGATTTTAAAATGTAAAGAGAAATGGAAAGTAATCATCAGCCCTTCCCCCTCCCAAGTGAGGCTGCCGGTGCCAAGCCATGGCTCAGGCCCAACCTAGGCATGATCAGGGATGCCGGCCGGGGGCGGGGGGGGCGGGGAGGGGGAAAGGCTGAACTGCCGGTCCAGACTCTCCCGTCTTCCCACCCACGTCTGCTTCACACCTGCCACCATGGGGGAAACCACTAGAAAATGCCCCTGATACTACTTAGTTCTAAGATGCTACTTTAGTTCTAAGATGGGAACAAATCCCGCTACTTCCCTCTTCCTGCCCCTGCAATGCCAAAGCACAGCGCTCATCCAAACCTCACGTGACAGATGGCACTTCTGATGTTATTGTTCCCATCTTTGGCCATCCAACAGAATGAAAACCATAACTTCTAAAATTACCAGTATATCTTATTAGTATAAAGGAAGAAGGGTAAAATTTCTGTGAATTGGAAAACCATAGATGGGGGGAAAGCCACCCTATTTTTAAAAGAAAAAAAAATATTCAAAGGGGTGGGTAAGGAAATATAAGTCATAATTGGTATTTTCACCATCCTTTACAGGTTTAAAGTCTGTGTTAGTTCGGGAACAAAAATATGTGTTATAGGGGCCGTACTGCTCGTAAAGCATCGTGTTTAGTGTGAAACATTTAAAAGCATGCTCGGACCGTAACTAAACGTTTAGTTGAAGAGTTGCGACTTACAATCTTTTCTCTACTCTTTCTGCATGTGACAGGGACTAGAAGACCCAGGTCTGGGTTTCCTTCCTCCCAGACCTACTGAGCTGCTGTGACTTCCCTCCTGACGTGAGCCCCCCTCCTCTTGGGTGACCTCACCAACCCTCCCGGTTGCAGCCATGACCTCTGCTGCTGACTCCTCAACTGACATCTCTGACCAGAGTCGTCTCGAGCTCCAGATCTGACCCCATCAGCCCACTGACATCTTCACCTGGAGACACGGGCGTGTATAGACATGTATACACACGTGCGTGCGTAGGAACAGGATACATGAAGTTAAACTGGCCATCTTGCCTGTAACCACCTCCTCTGCTCCCTCACCTCTATGCATGAAGCACCATGCAGCCTACTGTGGATCTACAAATCTCGGAGTATCCTTGGCTGCTTCCGTATTTCTTACCCTCAGCATCAAATCAATCCTCAAATCCTGCTGACTCTAAGTACCTAAGTATTCAGAATATTAAATACCGTCTCAGTATCTACAGATCTCATCTCCACTATCACACCCTGGTCTGGCCCTGGTCACATGCTCTCTGGACTCCATCCAGCCTCCTCTGGCTCACCTGTCAACAGTCTTACCCGTTCCCTCCCCACTCATTTTCATACGGCAGCGTGATCTTTCTAAAATACAAATTGGATCACATCTCTGCTTAAATCCACTGTCTTTGGGGTAAAATACTCAGCGCTTGGGATCAATCTGCCCTGTAAATGTCTTCAGTCCATGTGACACCCCAGCTCCCGTGCTCCAGCTCTAGCTGGACTCTTGTAGCTTCTCAAATACAGTAAGTCCCCTACATACGAACGAGTTCCGTTCCGAGACCGCGTTCCTAAGTCCTATTTGTTCGTAAGTCCAACAAAGCAGCCTAGGCACCCAAATAACACAACCAGCTATACAGTACTGTACTGTAATAGGTTTATAATACTTTTTGCACAAATAATACCTAAAAAACGAACACAAAAAATAAAGAAACCCTTCTTAATCTACAGTACAGTACCCTGAAAAGTACAGCAGTACAGCACAACAGCTGGCATACGGGGTCGGGCAGCGAGTGAACAGGCAAGAAGAGTTACTGACTGGAGGAGGGAGAGGAGGTGGGAGATGGCAGAGCTGAAGGATCTTCAGCAACAGGAGACGGAGGGCCAGCTGCGATGTCACTCACGCCTGACGTCGATGGCACAGGTTCTGGCTCCTTGCCGGGGTCAGATGCACATTCACATCTTGAAGGTGCATACGTAGGGCTCTTACTGTATTTCAAGCTCTCTCCTGCTTCCAAGCCTTCTCCCAAGCCACTCAATCTTCCTGGGACTCTCCCCCTCTTCTTCACCTGGATTACTTCTCCTCTCGAAGCTCTTCAGCTCAGGGCTATTCCCTCCAAGACACACCCCTCACCACCCACTGCTAGAAGAGCAAGCTGGGCTGAGGGGTCCTCCCGCGTATTTCCAGGGCATCCCGTCGGCTGACCGTTATCACTGCACTTACTAGGATGTTTTGAAGGCATCCACTTACTTGAGCCCTTCTCCACCAGCCTGCGAGCTCCTTGAAAACAGGGACAGGCATCCTAGCACACTACCTGGCACAAAGCCGCCCCACTCCACCCCCGTGAAGGTGCTGAATGAAGAGCTGTTTCTAACACTGACAGCAGCAGTTCCAGAAGTACAGGGCAAAGACCCCTGGGAGTCCCTGAGACCCCTTCAGGACATCCATGAGGTCAAAACGATCCTCACAATAACGCCCAGATAGTACTGCCCCTGTCACTGTGCTGACATGCGTGCTGACAGCGCAGAAGCCGCTGTACCTTAGCCCAGACCCTTGCTGCCACCGAGGGCGAAAAGCTAAGTTCACGCAAGGTGTCTTTAGTGAAGCTGCACGATATCCTAACGTTATTCAAACAAACCCTCGAGAGTGTGCCTCTTTCCTCTGTGAGAGGAACGGAAAGCACGGGAGGCCCTTGGCTGCCCGAGGCCCTCAGGCCGTCTCAGCCGCCGTGGGCTCTGATTCGGGGAGCATCATTTTCACCTGAAAGAACGACAGCGCGGCAAACTGCGGTTATTCAGACGGGAGTGCTGTGCAGTCATTTTCTCAACAGGGAATGAAGGGAGCCTGTCCCGTCAAGAAAAACAAGTGACAGTGTTTGCTGCCAGTGATAAAGTCTGAGCTTTCAAGAAAAAACCAGAACATTGGAAAGTGTGTATCAGCCCCCGTGCGCGGGACAGCATCCCATACTTTAAGACTTTTCTGATGACTTGGTGGTGATATTAACCCAGATGAGTCTTCTAAATTGTGTAATGAAATGTGTCAACATTTGGAAGACCTGCATAACCAGCGAATCAATACTTTTCACGTGACTGAAGTGTGACGTCAGAAAATCATGCATGATCCAAAGAGATGTTCAGAGGAAACACGGACCAAAAGGTTTGAGAACCTCCAACCGCCAGGGTCAAACTGAAGGACTCAGAGTAGAAAGACAGGCCGACAAATTTCCAGCAGAGTGGACTCCTCCCCTCCCTCAGGAACTGGCCGTGTGCTCTAGCAGTTAGAGGTATGACTTGTACTTGCATCTGACAATGGTACCATTTCAACGTAAGCTTTCCTCGTTTCAAAGGAAACATGCACCTTTCGAAGTTGGGGAAAACTGAGAGGTGATGTGATCCAGGAGGAGGATGCCTGTGGACCAGGGGCCACAAGAACTGCCCTCCAACTGTCAGCAGGGGCCCCAGGTGCCGCCGGGTAAGCTAAGCAAAGCATCCAGCTTGCAAGACGGCAGTGCCTTCACCTGCAGCGGGAGGAGCCCCTGTGTGCCTGCAGAGCACCTGTCTGAGGGGAAGACCTGCAGCTGAGCTCCTTGACCACAGGGGTCCCCAGGCCACATGTCAGGTGTCACCTGACAGCATTTGGTATCAGTACTAATCCTCCAAGAGGAAGGGGTGTCAAAAGTCAATGGTTACAGGGACTTTCCAGGTGGTCTAGTGGTTAAGACTCTGTGCTTCCACTGGAGGGGGCACGGGTTTGATCACTGGTCCGGGAACTAAGATCGCACATGCCGCATGGTGTGGCACAGCCAAAAGGAAAAAAAAAAAGTCAATGGTTACAGTCAGGAGAGGGAAGGGGGAAGGGGCAGTATAGAGATAGGGAATTAAGAGGTACGAGCTATTAGGTATAAAATAAGCTACAAGGATATATTGTACAGGGAACATAGCCAATATTTTACAGTAACTATCAATGGAGTATAACCTTTAAAAATTGTGACTCCCTATATTGTACACCTGTACATTGTATAACATTGTACAGCAAATATACTTCAATTACAAAATAATTTTTAAGTCAATGGGACAAATATGGTATGGAGAAATAAAGTGGAAAAGGCTAGAACGAAGGAAGAGTACAACAGTATTTAAACATCTGTGCTCTGAAGTCAGCAGACACCTCCGGAAGTACCTGCTTCACAGGAATCCCCACATTCTTAATCCTGCCAGATTCCTATCTCATAGGAGCCACCTTTTCCCTGGAAGCAAACGCAAAATGCTGATAAGCATCTCCACCACAGAAGTAATGCCAGTGTCACCAACGTGGTTTATCTTTCAAGTCACAAAGAAGATAAAGCAGAGATCACCAACACCCTAAAGGTCCTGTCAGTTTACGCAACCCAGCAAAAAGCAACTCTGAGCTATGCTACCAGCTCCAGTTCTGCTGCCCCTTCAAAATCGTTCTCCCCGAAGGCAGAAAGTATTACACAGAGCTGCTGCGTTTGGCTACTGAAAATAAATATTGATTCCTCCCCATTTTAAGAAAGACAAACAAGAAGAAACCATTGTTCGTAGAAAAAAGAAAAACAGATCATTTTAGATTTTGCCTCAAATAAATCAATGTTAATTGTGACGCAACAAGGGGGTGTATCATTACTTTATTAGAAGGTGTACAGTTTGTTTTTCAAATGAAGCCTCACAGATCTCAGTTGAAGCACCAGGGAAAATGCGAGCTCACAGATATCAAAGTGACAGGCAATGCTTGAACCATGAAATGTGGGTCGTACAATAATCAAACAGACCCGAGTCTGAGTACTGGTTCTGTCCCTCCCTAGCTGTGTGACCTCAAGCAAGTTACTCTGCCTCTCTGAGGCTCAGTTACACCATCTCTAAACCTGGGGTAACCTGCCTACCACCGATGGCTGTGAAGAGTAAAGAGCATATAGGCCTAGCACAGTGTCTGGCACAAAGTCATGCACTCCGGGGCTGTCTTTGCTAGAATAACGACCACCAAGACACATCTGCATGACAGCTGCCCTGCACTAGCTGTGCAGTTGTGGCCTGGGAAAGTGGGAAAGGGTAGGGCATCTCTTGGCTCTGAGATAACTAACTGGTCCTCGGGTTGGGATTCACCAAGGGGGGAGGGGAGAGGGCAGTGGGATGAGAGCCTCTGCGTTCTGTAAAACAGAACCCATTTATATAACCCATTCTTTCCTTTATAGTTTTATGACCTATTAATTTAAAAGATGTTTTATAATGAAATTGGTTCAGGGACTTCCCTGGCAGTCCAGTGGTTAAGACTCCGCGCTTCCACTGCAGGGGGCCTGGGTTCAATCCCTGGTTGGGGAACTAACGATCCTGCTTGCTGCGCATCGTGGCCAAAAGAAGAAAGAAAGAAGAAAGAAAGGAAGAAAATTGGTTCATTTGACCTTCTTTTTGGACTCTTTTTTTTAAAAGATGAACTTTCACCCTGAATCCTTTTAGGTCCTTTCCATCTCCAGGTTTCCATGACAACAACAGCTCTACGTGATCAATGTTTGGAGGAAAGCGCAGTGTCAACTCTTAGAAGTGGCAGTAACACAAAACACGGTTGAAGGCTACGGTGTGTCAAGCACACGGACCTTCACCGTCTGGTGTTGATCTTGGACTCGCAGTCTGCAGGGCCTCGAAGCCTTGGTCAGCTGAGAAAGATCTCGACTCAGGCATCAGCAACCTTCTGGTAGGGAGGAAAGGGATTCTGGGGTCAGAGCTTCCAGAGCATAAGCAGAAGTACTCAATTCACTTACATTTTCATTAATTTTAGTTGATAACTAGTTTTTAATTTGAATTAGCATGATTACGTGCAAAGTTTACAGTCTTCATACATCTCTGTATTTTTTAACAGGTAAAGACAGTTATTTCTGTTGGCCTTGATAATCTACCAGATTATTTTTTCTGCAAACGACGACAACAACATCATGTAAATGTATAGGCTAGGGCATCTGAATTTTTGCCTTGAAGACTGGAAAGAAAGAAAAAAAAAAGTAAGCAAGATTTGTTTCCCCTTAAATCAAAAGCCAGTATTTCTCTTGCATGAGACTGACATTTGCTGTCCCTGCTTGAGAGACACACAAAATTGACAAGGTTGGAATTTCAAAGCATACAAAACGGGTTTGCTCAGCATAGTGAGATTAACCATCTTTCCTCCAGAAAGGTAGCTAATGAAGATTCCTTGGCCAAACGTGGCGCTTTTTTTCTAAGGGCGGCAACTAATTTATGCAGCCTTAAGGGGCAAGACGCGGAGCCGACAGAGCAAGGAACGGAGTTTTTAGCAGAGCAAATTAGAGATCCTTTGGGTTATGGCCCCTCCGCCTACTCCCGGCTTGTTAGCCATGGATCAGAAGAGAGAATTATTACACTTAGAAACACTTTACCCGTTCACTTGCTTTAAAAACCGTGTAAGAACGTGTAGCTAAAGAGAAGCAAATTGTAACAAAGCAGTCGGTAACTGAGATGCTAGTCACTGGGAACTCCAAACAAACTATTCAGGGGCCTCTATTCAAAGGTCTGTATTATTTCCTTGACCCCTGAAACATTCCGCAAGCCTGCAGAGAGGCCTGCATCCCCCTCCCACCCCCTCCCACCTCAAACCAGCCCTAAATCTTGACTCTGGGAGTCTCTTTGGTATGGAGGAAACCCCTGAGCCAGACAGATTGTAGCAGCCATTGTATACGGAGGGAGAGCAGAATGCAGGGAGAAAGGGTCGCCCAGAGGTTCCTGGCAGGGGAGACATTCCCACAAACACCTGAATGCTGGATGGCTCCTCCAAAGGCCTAATGGATTGTAGACCAATCTGTCAGCCTCCCAGTTCCTGTTTCAGTTACAGTGTATTAAAGAATTGTCATCTGGACATTGCCTGCCTGCAATCCACACTATTAGATTTAGGTTAGAAAAGACTCCTTGGCTGACTTCCTTCTCAGTCTATACCCAGCTGTTTTGGTGTCATAAGGACAGAGCTTTGTTAACGACCCCAGGCACACCTGACTGAGGGGGCCGGGCTGCCACACCTGCCAAGGTGATGTTGACAATGTCACCGAGCCCAAGCCACCCTAATGACAAGCGGACATTCCTCTGGTATATAAACTCCAGCAACCATTTACGGTTCAGTAGCGAGCAGGGCAACACACGTTCTCAAAGACAATAGCGGCTTTGCCCTTGAGGACGTCAGGAAAGAGAGCGTGTAAAGAAGGGGAGCAGGTGAACCCCAAAAGACCTGGAGGAAGCACCATGGGGAGACCCCAGACAGACAGATCTGGATGTCGGGGTGGAGAAGAATTGGGAAATATTGTGCCATGTGGTCAGGGGCTCTGCAGCTCCCAAGGCACAGTCTCATAGATTGCTTCGCCTGTAAGGATTATGAAGCCCACTTTAGGGCATGGAAAACGGAGGTTAAATGATTCATCCCGGGAATCTGAAAAAGAGCCACCACTCCACTTGGATTGGGTTTTGAGTCCTAGAAGGGAGAAACTTGGCTTGGATCAACAAATAATTTCAGGGCCTCTGAAGGCATCAGAAAAGGAAAAGCCTGAGGCCAGGCTCTGCAGATTGAGAGCTGTGTGTTCTGGGGAGGTGACATAACCCTCAGTTCCTCAGCTGTGAAGACAGAAGCCAAGCCCAGTCTTGCCAGGAACTGCTGGCGGACGGGATGAGAAAAGACAACAAATTATAAGCTGTAGATACTAAGCAGATGCGAAGTATCACTGCTCCGCTTCACAAGCCAAGAGCCAGGCCTTGTTGCTAGTAGACGCAGATTCCTGTGGAAGGAAGGGAAGGAGGGAGGGAGGGAGGGGGGATGAGCTTCGTAGAGTCAGTAGACTCTCCCTGAACTTTGCTTTCCCGGGACAAACCTTGGCACATCTGGCTGCCTGGCTCTGTAGGCAGCTGGCTGGCCCTAGTGGCACTGTGACAGACGATTGTGCTACAAGGGCCTCACGGCTCCCCCCAGGGCACCACCCACCTACAAACCAGGCTCTCCCCTGAATGTCAGTCAAGTGTCGGGCCAGGGTCCACGGATACGTTCTCAGCAGGAACTGCTCTGGGCACGGGCCAGCCTCGCCATCGGGTCCCACTGGTCCACAAACCCTTTCCTAATCCCCTGGGGCCTGACAGGCTTCTGAATCCAGGTTCTGACCTCAGAACAAAAGCAGGGGGCATATAGCATATAATAACCAACACCCCCAGAAGGGTCTGGGGCAACACCCCTAATCGCACTCAAAAATAGCTCTAGATGGCAGAGGAGTAGGACGTGGAGGTTACCTTCCTCCCCACAAATACATCAGAAATACATCTACATGTGGAACAACTCCTACAGAACACCTACTGAACACTGGCAGAAGACCTCAGACTTCCCAAAAGATATATCTATATTTTTCCTTTTTCTCTTTTTGTGAGTGTGTATGTGTATGCTTCTTTGTTTCTTTGTGTGATTCTGTCTGTATACCTTTGTTTTTACCATTTGTCCTAGGGTTCTGTCTGTCCGTTTTTTGTTTTGTTTTGTTAGTATAGTTTTTAGCGCTGGCTATCATTAGTGGATTTGTTTTTTTGGTTTGGCTGCTCTCTTCTTTTTTATTACTTTTTAACTTTTAATAATTTTTAACTTTAATAACTTTTATTTCCTTCCTCCCTCCCTCCCTCGCTTCCTTCCTTCATTTCCTTTTTTCTCCCTTTTCTTCTGAGCCACGTGGCTGATAGGGTCTTGGTGCTCCAGCCGAGTGTCAGGCCTGTGCCTCAGAGGTGGGAGAGCCGAGTTCAGGATGTTGGTCCACCAGAGACCTCCTGGCTCCACGTAATATCAAACGGCAAAAGCTCTCCCAGAGATCTCCATCTCAATGCTAAGATCCAGCTCCACTCAACGACTAGCAAGCTACAGTGCTGGACACCCCATGCCAAACAACTAGCAAGACAGGAACACAACCCCACCCATTAGCAGAGAGGCTGCCTAAAATCATAATAAGTCCACAGCCACCCCAAAACACACCACCAGATGTAGACCTGCCCACCAGAGAGACAAGATCCAGCCTCATCCACCAGAACACAGGCACCAGTTCCCTCCACCAGGAAGCCAACACAACCCACTGAGCCAACCTTACCCACTGGTGGCAGACACCAAAAACAACAGGAACTACGAACCTGCAGCCTGTGAAAAGGAGAGCCAAACAGAGTAACTTAAGCAAAATGAGAAGACAGAGGAACACACAGCAGAGGAAGGAGCATGATAAAAACCCACCAGACCAAAAAATGAAGAGGAAATAGGCAGTCTACCTGAAAAAGAATTCAGAGTAGTGATAGTAAAGATGATCCAAAATCTTGGAAATAGAATGGAGAAAATACAAGAAAGGATCTAGAAGAACTAAAGAGCAAACAAACAATGATGAACAGCACAATAAAGGAAATTAAAAATTCTTTAGAAGGAATCAATAGCAGAATAACTGAGGCAGAAGAACAGATAAGGAACCTGGAAGATGAAAGAGTGGAAATAACTACCGCAGAGCAGAATAAAGAAAAAAGAATGAAAAAAATTGAGGACAGTCTCAGAGACCTCTGGGACAACATTAAATGCACCAACACACCACTTATAGGGGTCCCATAAGAAGAAGAGAAAAAGAAATGGACTAAGAAAATATTTCAAGAGATTATAGTTGAAAACTTCCCTAATACGGGAAAGGAAAAAGTCAATCAAGTCCAGGAAGCGCAGAGAGTCCCATACAGGATAAATCCAAGGAGAAACACACCAAGACACATATTAATCAAACTATCAAAAATTAAATACAAAGAAAAAATATTAAAAGCAGCAAGGGAAAAGCAACAAATAACATACAAGGGAATCCCCATAAGGTTAGCAGCTGACCTTTCAGCAGAAACTCTGCAAGCCAGAAGGGAGTGGCAGGACATATTTAAAGTGATGAAAGGGAAAAACCTATAACCAAGATTACTCTACCCAGCAAGGATCTCATTCAGATTCAATGGAGAAATTAAAACCTTTACACACAAGCAAAAGCTAAGAGAATTCAGCACCACCAAATCAGCTTTACAACAAATGCTAAAGGAACGTCTCTAGGCAGGAAACACAAGAGAAGGAAAAGACCTACAATAACAAACCCAAAACAATTAAGAAAATGATAATAGGAACATACATATCGATAACTATCTTAAATGTAAATGGATTAAATGTTCCAACAAAAAGACACAGACTAGCTGAATGGATACAAAAACAAGACCCATATATATGCTGCCTACAAGAGACCCACTTCAGACCTAGGGACACATACAGACTGAAAGTGAGGGGATGGAAAAAGATATTCCATGCAAAAGGAAATCAAAAGAAAGCTGGAGTAGCAATTCTCATATCAGACAAAATGGACTCTAAAATAAAGACTATTACAAGAGACAAAGAAGGACACTACGTAATGATCAAGGGATCAATCCAAGAAGAAGATATAACAATTGTAAATATTTATGCACCCAACATAGGAGCACCTCAATACATAAGGCAAATGCTAACAGCCATAAAAGGGGAAATCAACAGTAACACAATCAAAGCAGGGGACTTTAACACCCCACTTTCACCAATGGACAGATCACCCAAAATGAAATTAATAAGAAAACACAAGCTATAAATGACACATTAAACAAGATGGACTTAATTGATATTTATAGGACATTCCATCCAAAAACAATAGAATACACTTTCTTCTCAAGTATTCATGGAACATTCTCCAGGGTAGACCATACCTTGAGTCACAAATCAAGCCTTGGTAAATTTAAGAAAATTGAAATTGTATCAAGTATCTTTTCTGACCACAATGCTATGAGACTAGACATCAATCACAGGGAAAAAAATGTAAAAAATACAAACACATGAAGGCTAAACAATACACTACTTAATAACCAATAGATCACTGAAGAAATCAAAGAGGAAATCAAAAAATACCTAGAAACAAATGACAATGAAAACACGAAGACCCAAAACCTATGGGATGCAGCAAAAGCAGTTCTAAGAGGGAAGTTTATAGCAGTACAATCCTACCTCAAGAAACAAGAAACATCTCAAATAAACAACCTAACTTTACACCTAAAGCAATTAGAGAAAGAAGAACAAAAAAACCCTAAAGTTAGCAGAAGGAAAGAAACCATAAAGATCCGATCAGAAATAAATGAAAAAGAAATGAAGGAAACAATAGCAAAGATCAATAAAACTAAAAGCTGGTTCTTGAGAAGACAAACAAAACTGATAAACCATTAGCCAGACTCATCAAGAAAAAAAGGGAGAAGACTCAGATCAACAGAATTAGAAATGAAAAAGGAGAAGTAACAACTGACACTGCAGAAATACAAGGGATCATGAGAGATGACTACAAGCAACTCTATGCCAATAAAAGGGACAACCTGGAAGAAATGGACAATTTCTTAGAAAAGCAAAACCTTCCAAGACTGAACCAGGAAGAAATAGAAAGTATAAACACACCAATCACAAGCACTGAAATTGAGACTGCGATTAAAAATCTTCCAACAAACAAAAGCCCAGGACCAGATGGCTTTACAGGCGACTTCTATCACACATTTACAGAAGAGCTAACACCTATCCATCTCAAACTCTTCCAAATTATAGCAGAGGGAGAACACTCCCAAACTCATTCTACGAAGCCACCATCACCCTGATACCAAAACCAGACAAAGATGCCACAAAGAAAGAAAACTACAGACCAATATCACTGATGAACATAGATGCAAAAATTCTCAACAAAATACTAGCAAACAGAATCCAACAGCACATTAAAAGGATCATCCACCATGATCAAGTGGGGTTTATCCCAGGAATGCAAGGATTCTTCAATATACGCAAGTCAATCAATGCAATAAACCATACTAACATATTGAAGGAGAAAAACCATATCATCATCTCAATAGATGCAGAAAAATCTACTGACAAAAATCAACACCCATTTATGATAAAAACTCTCCAGAAAGTAGGCATAGAGGACACTTACCTCAACATAATAAAGGCTATATATGACAAACCCACAGCCAACATCATTCTCAATGGTGAAAAACTGAAACCATTTCCTCTAAGATCAGGAACAAGACAAGGTTGTCCACTCTCACCACTATTATTCAACATAGTTTTAGTAAGTTTTAGCCACGTCCAAAGGAATCCAAATCGGAAAAGAAGCAGCAAAGCTGTCACTGTTTGTAGATGGCATGATACTATACATAGAGAATCCTAAAGGTGCTATCAGAAAACTAAGAGAGCTAATCAATGAATGTGGTAAAGTAGCAGGATACAAAATTAATGCACAGAAATCTCCTGCATTCCTATACACTAAGGATGAAAAATATGAAGGAGAAATTAAGGAAACACTCCCATCTACCATTTCAAAAAAAGGAATAAAATACCTCGGAATAAACCTACCTAAGGAGACAACAAACCTGTATGCAGAAAACTATAAGACACTGATGAAAGAAATTAAAGATGATACAAACAGATGGAGCGATATACCATGTGCTTGGATTGGAAGAATCAAAATTGTGAAAATGACTATACTACCCAAAGCAAGCTACAGATTCAATGCAATCCCTATCAATCTACCAATGGCATTTTTCACAGAACTAGAGCAAAAAATTTCATAATTTGTATGGAAACACAAAAGACCCTGAACAGCCAAAGCAATCTTGAGAAAGAAAAACAGAGCTGGAGGAATAAGGCTCCTGGACTTCAGACTATACTACAAAGCTACAGTAATCAAGACAGTACGGGGCTTCCCTGGTGGCGCAGTCGTTGAGAGTCCGCCTGCTGATGCAGGGGACATGGGTTTGTGCCCCGGTCCAGGAAGATCCCACATGCCGCGGAGCGGCTGGGTCCGTAAGCCATGGTCACTGAGCCTGCGTGTCCGGAGCCTGTGCTCCACAACGGGAGAGGCCACAACAGTGAGAGGCCCGCGTACTTCCAAAAAAAAAAAAGACAGTACAGTACTGGTACAAAAGCAGAAATACAGAGTGATGGAGCAGGATAGAAAGCCCAGAGATAAACCCATGCACATATGGTCACCTTATTTTTGAGAAAGGAGGTAAGAATATACAATGGAGAAATAAGTGGTGCTGGGAAAACTGGACAGCTACATGTAAAAGAATGAAATTAGAACACTCCCTAACACCATAAACAAAAATAAACTCAAAACAGGTTAAAGACCTAAATATAAGGCCAGACACTATAAAACTCTTAGAGGAAAACACAGGCAGAACACTCTATGACATAAATCACAGCAAGATCCTTTTTGACCCACCTCCTAGAGAAATGGAAATAAAAACAAAACTAAACAAATGGGACCTAATGAAACTTAAAAAATCTTTTGCACAGCAAAGGAAACCATAAACAAGACGAAAAGACAACCCTCAGAATGGGAGAAAATATTAGCAAACGAAGAAATTGACAAAGGATTAATCTCCAAAATTTACAAGCAGCTCATGCAGCTCAATAACAAAAAAACAAACAACCCAATCCAAAAATGGGTAGAAGACCTAAATAGACATTTCTCCAAAGGAGATATACAGATTGCCCACAAACACATGAAAGGATGCTCAACATCACTAATCATTAGAGAAATGCAAATCAAACTACAATGAGGTATCACCTCACACCACTCAGAATGGCCATCATCAAAAACTCTACAAACAGTAAATGCTGGAGAGGGTGTAGAGAAAAAGGAACCCTCTTGCACTGTTGGTGGGAATGTAAATTGATACAGCCACTATGGAGAACAGTATGGAGGTTCCTTAAAAAACTAAAAAAAAAACTACCATACGACCCAGCAATCCCACTACTTGTCATATACCCTGAGAAAACCATAATTCAAAAAGAGTCATGTACCACAATGTTCACTGCAGTTCTGTTTACAATAGTCAGGACATGGAAGCAACCTAAGTGTTCATCGACAGATGAGTGGATAAAGAAGATGTGGTACCTATATACAACGGAATATTACTCAGCCATAAAAAGGAACGAAATTGGGTCACTTGTAGAGGTGTGGATGCATCTAGAGACTGTCATACAGAGTGAAGGAAGTCAGAGAGAGAAAAGCAAATATCGTATATTAATGCATACATGTGGAATCTAGAAAAATGGTACAGATGAACTGCTTTGCAGGGCAGAAATAGAGATACAGATGTAGAGAACAAATGTATGGACACCAAGGGGAGAAAACGGTGGTGGTGGGATGAATTGGGAGATTGGGATCGACATGTATACACTAATATGTATAAAAGAGATAACTAATAAGAATCTGCTGTATTAAAAAAAAGTTTTTTTTAAAAGAATCATGTACCACAATGTTCATTGCAGCTCTGTTTACAATAACCAGGACATGGAAGCAACCTAAGTGTCCATCGACAGATGAATGGATAAAGAAGATGTGGCACATATATATACAATGGAATATTACTCAGCCATAAAAAGAAATGAAACTGAGTTATTTGTAGTGAGGTGGATGGACCTAGAGTTTGTCATATAGAGTGAAGTAAGTCAGAAAGAGAAAAACAAATACCGTATGCTAGCTCATATATATGGAATCTAAAAAAAAAAAAAAGTGGTTCTGAAAAACCTAGGGGCAGGACAGGAATAAAGATGCAGACGTAGAGAATGGACTTGAGGACACAGGGAGGGGGAAGTGTAAGCTGGGACGAAGTGAGAGAGTGGCATGGACATATATACACTACCAAATGTAAAACAGATAGCTAGTGG
The DNA here is from genome assembly GCF_963924675.1 of Phocoena phocoena. Taxonomy (NCBI): domain Eukaryota; kingdom Metazoa; phylum Chordata; class Mammalia; order Artiodactyla; family Phocoenidae; genus Phocoena; species Phocoena phocoena. The sequence continues at coordinate 4,925,868 of NC_089220.1, forward strand.
AGGCTTTGCTACATGTGATTGTGAGTTATTTCACTACTGTAAACAATGAAGAAGTGTTTCTGGTAATACTGGAAAGCTTTTCAGAATCAGGAAGTTCTCCCTTTGCCTTTCATGATGATTTAAAGATAGCATGGCCCTTTGTCTAATTTTAGTATTTGATTTTTCTTTTTTTTTTTTAAGCAAGATAGCACAGGGAGATCAGCTCCGTGCTTTGTGACCACCTAGAGGGGTGGGATAGGGGGGTGGGAGGGAGACGCAAGAGGGAGGAGATATGGGGATATACGTATGCATATAGCTGATTCACTTTCTTATACAGCAGAAACTAACACACCATTGTAAAGCAATTATACTCCAATAAAGATGTTAAAAGAAAAAAAGTTCTCCAGAAGAGCAGAAGAACTTTCACATGAAAAGGGAGAAATAGAAACCATTAAAAGCCACATGTTTCAGTTCAGGGGAGGTTTTTCCACCCTTCCATCCCCCTGATCCTCACGAAATGATGTCCAACCAGGATGAGTCTAAATAATAATTGAGTCACCAAGAAACATTTGGTGTTCAGAGCCTTCCGGATTTTGAAATCACAGATAAGGGATTATGGGCTGATTTAGAAGCTAGTTCTCCCTCAGGCCACTGGATCTTAAGGCATCTGAGAAAAATATGTGAGAGAGAAACCAAGCAAACAGGCAGAGCCCAGCCTAGGTTACAGGGCACCTGTTGGAACACTGGATACGACTTCTGGGCATGTTTCCACTCACAGTTCAGCCACAGTGGAAAACTGCACAAGTAAGAGGTACTGCTGCAAAGCCAGCAGTTTCCCCCACTCTTTAGGATGATTTGAGAGAGAACAGGAATTAAAAAAAAAAAAAGCACGGCACTTTACCCAGGATGTGGCCCTGAAGCACAAGATCGGCATTTGTCAAATATGATGTTTAAGTAGATAAGGAAATTTACGGTTTTAAGAAGATGCTATGGAACCCTGTAAATAATCTTGTAACAGCTTATGCTGCATCCAGATTTTTGAATGTCAGGTTTTTCCAAAAGCAAAGCGTTATCTATAAATCATTCTTTTCAAGGTCCAGGAAAACAACCACCACCACCACAAAATTTGCAGCATAGAAGGTGCAGTTATCGATATCATATTTTCTTGTTTAATCAAGTGCTCTTTTCAAGGTCGATTACCCAATCAGTGTAGATACTAACGTATAGAAGGCAACATGGCACCATTCAAAGGACGCTGGGTTTTGTCAGGAGACCTGTGTCTGGGGGTCTGTCACTTCCTGAACTGGCTGGCCTTGGTGAAGTTACTTAACGTCCATCAGTCACCTGATGGATCTCATCGTCCGTAACATGAACATGATAAAAGAGTATTTATCTAACTTACGTTAGAGTTTGGTTGTGAGAATTAAGTGAGAAACAGATCCGAAGGTGCTTTGGAAACTATAAAATACTAGAGTGGAGATAGCATCTCTCAACAAATCCCTCCAATGTTGGAGCAAATTACAGTGGTTGGCCTGTGTTTGGAGGCCATGTCAACAACAACAAAAGGTAAATAAACAGAATAAAATTGTGTGTGTGTCTGTATATATATATATTGTTTTTTTACCAAGTATGTACACAAATATGTATAATCCATGAATGCTGGAATCTCCTACACTGACTCCACTCTACAATAACTAAGAGGCTTTGCTACATGCGATTGTGAGTTATTTCACTACTGTAAACAATGAAGAAGTGTTTCTGGTAATACTGGAAAGCTTTTCAGGATCAGGAAGTTCTCCCTTTGCCTTTCATGATGATTTAAAGATAGCATGGCCCTTTGTCTAATTTTAGTATTTGATTTTTCTTTTTTTTTTAAGCAAGTTAATTACAGCATCACCAGGTATCTTTCTGTAATGCAACTCTCTAATCCTGAATAGTATTTGATTTTTCATTCAACAAGCATTTATTAGACACACACCATAACCAAGGCCCTGTGCAGAGCAACGGAAGGAAGCAAAATAAAGACAATACAGGGTCCCCACCCTGAAGGAGTGTGCTAGCTGGTGGTGGAAACAAAGGTTGAACAGATAACCATAAAGCAGGATGGAATGAACCAAGTGCCAATTAGAGGGGTACGTACCAAAATTTGGAAATGCAGAGGAAAGACCAAGTGACCCTGGATAGATCAGGGAAGATTTCACCCAGGAGACAATGTGTAGGCTGGGTCCCTAGGATAAACTGTGTTTCAATATGGAAACAGGAGGGGATAAGGATTGATAAAGCATGACTACAGAACCACAGAAATTCTTGGCGTACTGGAAAAGCAACGCACAGTTGACAAGAGGGATGAATCCAACATTTATGGGATGCCTATGTGACATCAGGAACTAGGCTAGATCAATGTAGTTGCAACCATCAAATATTTATTAACGTGTTACAAAGGTAACACGTTAATAAATATTTACATCTTGATTCAAGACAACACCACTGGACCTCTTGCGATTGCCCTCAGACCCTTCCCTGTCCTCTGTGCTGGGAGGCTAACTCTGGCAGGGGTAGGGGATTGCAACACAGCCCCTTATTCCCTGGCTCCCCTCTCTGTTTGCCCAATGGGACACAGAGCAGCAGATGGGCGGGAGGGAGGAGAGTGGGGTCAGGGTGCTTCTTCTTCATAATTGGCAGAATCATGATTCGAACCCAGACCTATCTGTCTCCAAAGCCCATGCTTTGAACCTCGGGAATGTAATCTAGTGATAGATTATAGAAGGTCTAAATGCACACAATCTTTTGTGCTAATTCTCAAGAGTTAATGACTCATTCCGGGCATGTGTAGGCTTCGCCTGCTCATCTTTCTAAGCAGTCCTGTGAGTGTGATGCTCCAATCAGACACTCATGTCAGTAGATCGTGCCAAATGTGCAATGGCCATCTTTTTAAAAAAAAGAACAAAAACTCAGAGATATTCCAAGACTCCAGTCCAGATCCTTCCTAGAGCATGGGCCTCACATCTGTTGTTTCCTTTCTTAGATTCTTAGCTAGTTGAGAGAGAATGTACGCTATTGGCGATCAAAAGGCATATGTCCTGGAATTTCTTTAGCAAACATATGCCCCTCATCATCTTTCTAAACTGCCCTAAAATTCCCCCCACCCCCCATTCCTAAGAGAGCTTAGACACTTGTTACCATCCTCTGCTTGTCAAAGCGGCCTCTGTTGCTGTTTGATGGTGTACAGGGCAGTGTGGAGTCTGAGCCCTGTTTCCAGGACTCTGCACCACCCTTCTTGAGTATGGCTTTGCCCTGACGTTAGCTCTGGGGGGAGAGCACACTTTTTACCGCAGGGATTCCAGAGATAAGATGCTTAGACTTTACACAGGCTGAGCAGAGCTGCTGGTAACGCACGTGGGTGTGATCTGGTGACACCCCAGCAGGGACTCTGACAGCCTCGCACTTTGAGGTAATTACCCCCCTCCCCTGGCACCCAGCTTTGAACCCTTAGTCAGACATTGTTCGGTTTGGGATTCTGTAACTCATGAAACTAGAGTTTTACAAAAGGTTGTGCAAGGGAAATAAGCCAGTTACAAAAGGACAAATACTGTAGGATTCCACTTATATGAGGTCCCTAGAGTAATCAAATTCTTAGAGACAGAAAGTGAATGGAGGGTGCCAGGGCCAGAGGAGGGAAGAACGGGATTTACTGTTTAATGGGGGCAAAGTTTCAGTTTTGCAAAACGAAAAGAGTTCTGTGGACAGACGCTCGTGATGGTTGCACAACCACGTGAACGCACTTCATGCCGCTGAGTTGCACACTTGAAAATGGTTAACAGGGCCAATGCCAGGTTGTGCATTTTACCACAATTAAAAGCTAAAAAAGTGTTCTCAGAAGCGCAAGAGAGTAATAAATGGGATGAGGCCGCTGGAGAAAAATGGAAAGAACCAGAACTACCGACAGAAAGACTGAACAGTTTCCTTAATGCCTGGTCACCACAGGGGAGGGGGCTATGTACAGAGCGTGTTAAAACTTTCTAAGTGGGCAATTACCAGACCAAATGACCGCTTCATATTTCCACTCTGAAATGACTCACTCTTTGGTTCAGCACACAGGGGCTGAGGGTCCACGATGCGTTCCTCTGGGAACTGCTGGTCTGGAGGGAAACCAAGGTTTGCAGCGCACCGAGACACAGCACCGGGCTCGGGGCACCAAGAGAACCTCGCCTAAATTCAGTACGCACCAGGGCATGGAGCCAGGCTCTAAAGGTAAAGGAGGATTGGGGAAGGGTCCCTGCAGGGAGGGCAGGGTCACAGCATGTGAGGACGCACGTCAACCAGCCCTGCGCCTCCAGACACTACCCGGAGCCCAGGGCGCAGCCTCCAAGGCGCCTGGGAGGAGAGGCCGCCCTGGGTCAGGGAAGCTGGCGGGAGGTTGTTCACGGACTCAGGCCCGCATCCTCAGAGCCATGGGTAGCTTCCACGGGACTTTGGGTAACTCAGAGATAAACGAGACTCCTGCTTTAGAAAGTGCCTTAGTGGTGTGATTTGAAGGGAAACGTGGGTGAAGACAAGGAACTTGTTCGGAGACCCTCTCAGCACCCCAGTGGAAGGAACTCAGATCTGGACTAGTAATTAGTGTGTGGCCTCTCCCAGAAGCAAGCAGCCTATGAAAAACACCTCCCACACCCCTTCGTGTCTGGGACCGGTTCCATCTTTTGATCCACTGCTCATTCATCAAACACAACTGAGCACTTTGTAGCCTGTGGACCGTGGAGCCAGATGCCTGGGTTCAAATCCCAGCTCTGAAAAGGACCAGCCAGGCGACCTTAAGCAAGTTACTTAAACTTTTAGGGCTCCGTTTCCTCACCAGTCACAACGCAGATGATCACAGCAGCCACCTCAAAGGCGTGGAATGACGGTTAAACAGGGACACCTGTAGGTGCTCAGACTCTGTGACACCTGAGGCTGCCTGGTGGGACCTCCAGCACCACCTGCGTCTCCCGCTCCTCCCCTGCCGTGCCACGCACACACACACACACGCGCACGCGCACATGCGTGGTGCCCGGCGGGTGGCAGAGAAAGATGAATGGGACGTGGCTCTCACTTTGAAGAAGCACAAGCTCTGGCTGGGAAATAACAACTCTGGAGTGTCAGAGCTATAATTAAGTACAAGATGCAGTGTGAACACATATTTTTATATAATTAAATTATATCAACTCAATACGAGGCCGTTTCCTAGGGAGGCAAAGAAATGACACACAGCCGATTTTAGTCTTTGAGAGCAGCGGAGTGTAGGCAAGGCTGCGCAATTACTTTCTAAAGGACTAATTTGGTGAAGCCACGCTCACAGATCATTATCTTTATTATAGTGCCCATACGTTCCCAGGGGAGCAGTCTCCACGATTCATACACGGGATAGGTAAGCATTACAAGAAATTTGATATTACACGAAGTATCGTCGCTAAGTTCCATTCCTAAGGATTTCAACTGTCGCTCACACCGTAATTGGGCTAATACGTACAGAGATGCTACGGCACAAGACGGTCCTAACTCTACCCAGCTGCTTCTCGTCTGGAGCATATTTCTCTAGAAATGGTAAAATTCTTTTTACACAAAATAACTCTGGGGGGTTAATTTAACAGTCCAAACTTTTTTTTTTTTTTTTTTTTTTTTGCGGCACGCGGGCCTCTCACTGTTGTGGCCTCTCCCGTTGTGGAGCACAGGCTCCGGACGCACAGGCTCAGCGGCCGTGGCTCACGGGCCCAGCCGCTCCGCGGCATGTGGGATCTTCCAGGACCGGGGCACGAACCCACGTCCCCTGCATCGGCAGGCGGACTCTCAACCACTGCGCCACCAGGGAAGCCCAGTCCAAACTTTTTTTCCTGCTAAAAATGCCGGTTTTGCCAACAACTGCTTCCTTGTGTCAGTTCCTTTGGCTGAATATAATTTGTGTTGTCTGTTAAACCACCCCAGGCTTTTTGCAAATGTTTCTACTTATTGATTCAAGTGGACCCGTGTCCAGCTGGGGCTTTCTGTACTGTTTGTGCAGGGGAGTCTGACTCCATCTGGCCAGTCTCTGCACTGTCCCACATCCGTATGTTTCTGGGTTTTACCCGTAATGTTTCCTTGCCTGCCATGCCTAAGTCTACTGGTTCTTTGATGAGGAAGAGAGTTAAATGTGTCACACGTGTGTGCGTGTGTATCTACATTCCTGTGACATGGGTACCAATATGTATGCGCGTGTACTTATATACATATGAGATATATAATATAAAATATGTATACACATTATTTCAAGCACACAGAAAAGTGGCCTGAGCGCTTTCCCTGTTTAACCTCAATTTAGTGCACGTTACATGGGAAGCGTTTCGACTGGTGTGTGTGTATTTCACACACACACAGTATCCATCAGGAAACCCACCAGGCGCAGGCTCAGCTTAGGTAAAGCAAAAAAAGCACAAACGTGACCACCGGGAGCCTCTGCCCGGAAAGTGGTGCCAGTCTAACGGGAGATCTGAAAAAAAACCGCCATGACAGGCCTCTGGGATCACCATGAGGACGGGTTTATGTGGCCACCCACAAAGGACACCTCACAGCACGTGGGAGCCGGGGTGGTGGCAGGCGAAGGAGCTCGGAGTCGGCTGAGACAGGCAGCTGCACCCCTGGGGGCTTTGGGCGCCAAAGGGGAAGGAGGGGGCCCTGAAGACTCTGCAACAGGAGGTGGTTTTCCAGATCAGATCTGTCTTCTAGGAGGAGCATTCCCAGCAGCTAATTTCACCTTAGGTGAGCTCATCTTCAACGTGGATTCTGTTACCATCTGTATACTAATGGCTCTCAAACTTTTTATCTCCAGTCTGGACGTCTCCCAGGCTCTGGTCCCCACATCCTACAGCCTACTCAGCCCGTCGGCTTCTATACGTCCCACAAGCCCCAACTGAACCATCGTCCGTCCACATGCCGGTCCTTCTAGGTCCTTCTATCTCTGCCCATGGCACTCACTTGGGTGGATGAGTCAGGAGCCCGGGCGGCATCCTTGATTCCTCCCCCTCCCGCTTGTAATGACTTAAGTCCAGGTGAGGTCAGCCCCTAAGTACCCCCTCTGGTGGAAATCACCATCGCCTCTCCCTGCGTTCACACCACAGCCTCCCTCCTCCACCCTCCCCTGCTCTTCCGGCCACCCCTCCGTGCTCCAGGGAGAGCCGTCCTCCAAAAATCCCTGCGTGTCTGACCACGTCACTCTCTTGCCTCAAAATTCTCCAGCACATTCTCTCTGCTCCTTGGAAATAAGACCAAACTCCTCAATGTGGCCGAAAGGCCCCACAGGACACACAGAGCCTCATTTCAAGCTCTGCTCCTTTTTCTTTCACCACGGGAGACTTTCCTTCAGTTTCCAAAAGGTCCTTCCCCGCCGCACCCCTCCGGGCTGCCCGCCCTCTCCCCAACCCCTGTCAGTGAGTGGCTTCCACGCATCCCAGAAAGAGCTCACACAGGCCTTCCTCAGCCCGAAGCCTGGCCACACGCCTTACGCTTCTTCTCAGCACCATCTATTCCCGGGATCATTAAACAACCTGTGAACACGATGATGGGCGGCCAGTTCCCCGAGAGCAACTCCGGCTTCCTGAAAGCAAGGATCGCGTGGACCTGGCGTGTTGCTGGAACCCTCAGATCCATGTAACGATGAGCACGGTGGATACTCGACCACTTGTTCAATAAGAAAAGGAGCTGAGACTGGAGGCAGAAAGGCTAGCGTGGGGCTGCAGTCCTTACAACAAACCCCAGATGAGAACTGACCAAGGTCTAAGCTAACGCGCAGGGAGAAATGGTGAGATACTTGGGGAGCAGAACCTCCCAGGCCCATGGAGATGGGAGGCTGGGAGAAAGAGTGTAGGACAATGACTAGGGAAATCTAATGTTTCTAGGGAAAACCACGTTTTAAACATTTTTCATTGTCCTGTGCACATTGTAGGGATTCACTCGAAATCGGCTCCACTTGCCAAGTGAACTTAAAGGCCTCTCTCTCCATGAATGCGTGCCTAACCGTCTCTATCCTCATTATCTTTAATGTGAGCCGCCCATTGTCCTGGAAAGGTTTTCTGTGGGAATAATTTGCAGTCCAGGACAATAATGCCTTCCCCTCCAGAGGGCACAGCATGAAGGACACAGCCAGTCCTGGACCACACTGCAACGATGCACAATCATCTGGCCCCCACGCCTCGGAGGGCTGGCACCGCCCGTTCTCTCCCCCTCTGCAGGTAGCCACGGTCTCCTGTGGAACTCCCCACTGTGGGCAGGCTCTGGGTTTGGCGTCCCTACCCTGTTGCATCATCCAAGGGTAACGGTCAAATGTGCCCTTTCACAGAGGGGGTAGTTTATTAAAGTCAGAGAGTTTAAATCTTTTCCAGAAAACTGGCAGAAAAAAATGTGCTATTGCATTTTAAGACACGACTACATAAGTACTCTGTAAAAATGTGGTTTTCCACACAAATAGTATTTTCCAGTAAAGATACAGCTTGAGAGGAAACACAATAGGAAGGATGTCTACCTAACTCTTAATGGAAAAATAAATACTTTAAAGACAGATAAACTTCTAAAGAGCTATTTCTTTAAAGTAAACCAAGGAGGATGTGTGCTGGCTCCTGCTGGCACATAAGGACAGACCCAGAACTACATGATATTAAAACAAGCATGCTGCTTTCAGCAGAATATTAAATGTACGTGTCCAATATCTAGTGAGAAAAACATGAAGCTCTGGGGGGAGGGTGTATTGATAACAATTATATAGCATTTAAGGTTTACAGCATACTTCTTTATTGTCCATGTTTCTGGTGGCATTTAGAACACTTTACAAATCCTAGAAATCCTCTATTAATAAGGTAGGATTTTTAAGATGAATAACCACAGTTTTCCTGAAAGAATTTTTGTAAGTAGTACAAATTACCATTGATTTTAAGTCCTTGGAGAAGCTGCTTTGCTAATAAAAGCAATGCTTTAATGTTCGACTTTCAATGCTATCCATGATTAAGTTTTTACGCTTCTAGTTTTATAGCTCGAACAGACTGTAACAGTAGAAACAAAGACGTTATTTTTCTTTTATCCATCCTCCACTCAACTGTTTATTTTTTTAAAAGACTATATGAAAAGGCTTACACCATCTCAAAAATTAATAACCGACTAATGGTTACTTTTAAGCATAGTTCCGTGAATTCTCCACCAAAATGCTTGGGTCTGTTCATAATGTCATAAATGCACGTGGTTTGGCTATAAAATAAATTCCCTGCCGGAATACCAAGTGCACCAATTAGAGCTTCTTGCTTAGCACGGGTGCTTGCTATGCACTCTCCCATGAAAGCATTTGCTATAGATTTTGCTATCAGAGAAAGCCTAAATCAGTCCTCTGCCACCACATAAGAATACGTACGAGGTCTGAAAATACTTCACGTTGTTGAGTTCAGAGCGGTTTCCTCACACGAGGTCCCTGATGCTGTTTCAAACCCAACTATTTGCCAACTTGAAAATCCCATCCTAATCATAGTAAAGAGAAAGTGGTCAGAATTACAGATGCCAAACTATTTCTAAGATTTTAAATAAAGTCTTCTTAACTCCCCCAATATAAATGTTTAGAAATGAAAACAAGTTTTCATTTCACAACTAGAAAAAAATAAATGGCAGTAGCTCAAAAGATTGTTATACTGACTTCAGAATGTCATTGGGAGCAGCAGGTTGTGAGTGTGGACTTGACCAGCCATGGTTATTAACAGGTAGCACCTGCAGGGGAGGAAGCCCAGCTACACCAGGAAGCGGTAGATACGCCATGCATAGGATTTAGACGGAAGCTGATAAGGTCTCTCACAACACCTTTCCAGGCAAGATGGAAGAAAAGCTATCAGCCAGAATCATAACCTTTAAGGCAATGACTAACTTCCACATTATTATAACACTGAAATATTTTACGTAAGTGTTGGGATTATTTACAGCATTACGATACAGATTACAATCATCTTGAGCTGGAGGAGATTTCTCCTCAAAAAGAAAATGTAAAAGTAAGCAAAAAAGGGCTTAGCCTCAACATAAGAAAGGCCATATATGACAAACCCCCAGCCAACATTATTCTCAATGGTGAAAAAATGAAACCATTTCCACTAAGATCAGGAACAAGACAAGGTTGTCCCCTCTCACCACTATTATTCAACATAGTTTTGGAAGTTTTAGCCACAGCAATCAGAGAAGAAAAAGAAATAAAAGGAATCCAAATTGGAAAAGAAGAAGTAAAGCTGTCACTGTTTGCAGATGACATGATACTACACATAGAGAATCCTAAAGATGCTACCAGAAAACTACTAGAGCTAATCAATGAATTCGGTAAAGTAGCAGGATACAAAATTAATACATAGAAATCTCTTGCATTCCTATACAATAATGATGAAAATTCTGAAGGAGATATTAAGGAAACACTCCCATTTACCACTGCAACAAAAAGAATAAAATACCTAGCCAAACATAAACACCCAGGAATAAACCTACCTAAGGAGACAAAAGACCTGTCTGCAGAAAACTATAAAACACTGATGAAAGAAATTAAAGGTGATACAGACTGAGAGATATACCATGTGCTTGGATTGGAAGAATCAACATTGCGAAAATGACTATACTACCCAAAGCAATCTACAGATTCAATACAATCCCTATCAAACTACCATTGGCATTTTTCACAGAGCTAGAACAAAGAATTTCACAATTTGTATGGAAACACAAATGACCCCAAATAGCCAAAGCAATCTTGAAAAAGAAAAATGGAGCTGGAGGAATCAGGCTCGCTGACTTCGGACTATACTACAAAGCTACAGTAATCAAGACAGTACGGTACTGGCACAAAAACAGAAATATAGAGTGATGGAACAGGATAGAAAACTAAGAGACAAACCCACGCACATATGGTCACCTTATTTTTGATAAAAGAGGCAAAAATATACAATGCAGAAAAGACAGCCTCTTCAATAAGTGGTGCTGGGAAAACTGGACAGCTACATGCAAACGAATGAAATTAGAACACTCCCTAACACCATATACAAAAATAAACTCAAAACGGATTAAGGACCTAAACGTAAGGCCAGACACTATAAAACTCTTAGAGGAAAACACAGGCAGAACACCCTATGACACAAATCACAGCAAGATCCTTTTTGACCCACCTCCTAGAGAAATGGAAATAAAAACAAAACTAAACAAATGGGACCTAATGAAACTTAAAAAATCTTTTGCACAGCAAAGGAAACCATAAACAAGACGAGAAGACAACCCTCAGAATGGGAGAAAATATTAGCAAACGAAGCAACCGACAAAGGATTAATCTCCAAAATTTACAAGCAGCTCATGCAGCTCAATAGCAAAAAAACAAACAACCCAATCCAAAAATGGGTGGAAGACCTAAATAGACATTTCTCCAAAGAAGATATACAGACTGCCAACAAACACATGACAGGATGCTCAACATCACTAATCATTAGAGAAATGCAAATCAAAACTACAATGAGGTATCACCTCACACCAGTCAGAATGGCCATCATCACAAACTCTACAAACAGTAAATGCTGGAGAGGGTGTGGAGAAACGGGAACTCTCTTGCACTGTTGGTGGGAATGTAAACTGATACAGCCACTATGCAGAACAGTATGGAGGTTCCTTCAAAAACTAAAAAGAGAACTACCATACGACCCAGCAATTCCACTACTGGGCATATACCCTGAGAAAACCATAATTCAAAAAGAGTCATGGGACTTCCCTGGTGGCGCAGTGGTTAAGAATCCACCTGCCAATGCAGGGGACCCGGGTTCGATCCCTGGTCTGGGAAGATCCTACAGGCTGCAGAGCAACTAAGCCCATGCACCACAACTACTGAGCCCACGTGCCACAACTACTGAAGCCCACGCTCCTAGAGCCCATGCTCCACAACAAGAGAAGCCACCACAATGAGAAGCCCGCGCACCGCAATGAAGACCCAATGCAGCCAAACATTAACTAATTAATTAATTAATTAATTTTTAAAACGTCATGTACCACAATTTCATTGCAGTTCTATTTACAATAGCCAGGACATGGAAGCAACCTAAGTGTCCATAGACAGATGAATGGATAAAGAAGACGTGGCACATATACACAATGGAACATTACTCAGCCATAAAAAGAAATGAAATTGAGTTATCTGTAGTGAGGTCGATGGACCTAGAGTCTGTCCTACAGAGTGAAGTAAGTCAGAAAGAGAAAAACAAATACTGTATGCTAGCACATACATATGGAATCTAAAAAAAAAAAAAGTTCTGAAGAACCTAGGGGCAGGACAGGAATAAAGATGCAGACGTAGAGAATGGACTTGAGGACACGGGGAGGGGGAAGGGTAAGCTGGGACAAAGTGAGAGAGTGGCATGGACATATATACACTACTAAATGTAAAACAGATAGCTAGTGGGAAGCAGCCACATAGCACAGGGAGATCAGCTCGGTGCTTTGCGACCACACAGAGGGGTGGGATAGGGAGGGTGGGAGGGAGGCACAAGAGGGAGGAGATATGGGGATATATGTATACGTATAGCTGGTTCACTGTTATACAGCAGAAACTGACACACCATTGTAAAGCAACTATACTCCAATAAAGATGTTCACAAAAAAGAAAAAGGGCTTAGCCACAGTACATGTAAAACAGACAAGAATTTTAGGTGAAAACCAGTAAGAGGTAACAATGTGAAGTGACAAGCAAAAGAGTTAATACGATCTTGGGCTGCATTATTAGAAGTATAGACTGTAGAACATGGGAGGTGAAGTGTCCGGCTCTACTTTGCTCTATTTAAAAACCAAGCTTGGAATACAACATCCAGTTGTGTCAAATTTAAAAAGGCGTATAGAATAAAGAAAACAAACGTAGACCAGGAAAACCAGGATGATTAAGGGTCTAAAACTGTGTCTTGTGAGGAATTTTTTTCCTTTTTAATGGTAATGTTTAGCTGGAAGAAGACTTGAGAAAGAGCTATCATGACTGTCTTCAAACATGGGACAACCTAGCACATGGAAAACAGATTAAACCTATTTTCTCTGGACCCAAGGGACAGAACTGGGGCCAAACTTTGACTGCATTTAGGAACTGACAGTCTGAATTATACAAAGAAGGAATGGATTGCATGGAGCGACAGTGAGTTTCCAGTCCCTTGGAACTGCTCGAACGTGGGCTGAATAACCTTTGGAGCATCCCGCCATAGAACAGAGATTTCAAGCCGTGGAGGGATGGGTGGATTGAATCAGTGGAGGACAAGACAGGCGAGGAGGACCAGAGAGCGCTGCCCTCTCCCCACTTCAGCTGGAGCTGCTCCCTGTTTATCTGCTTAACTTTTGGATTCCTGGGTGAGCTGTACTTTGAAGAAACATTCAAAGGCTTAAGAAAGTAAACCATGAGATGAGATCACCTTTTTGGTCCCTTCGAATGCTGAGACTCTTATAACCTATGGCAACTAAGCAAGAGTGCGCATTGACTTGTTTTGATGATCTGTGACTGATGAGAGAATCAAAAGTGACTCACAGAAATGAAACAGCAACACTGTGTCCTTCCCACCCACTTCCTTCCCTCTTTCATCCAGCTCCTTGACTCCCTATTCTTATATCAGCAAGGTATAATAAAAAGAGCTTGACATTTAGATTTCAAAAAATCCAGGTTGGTTCCTCAAAAATGTTAAACCCAGAGTTACCGTATTATGCCCCAGCAATTCCACTCCTAGGTATTGACCAATGAGGAATGAAAACACATGTTCACACAAAAACTTGGACATGAATGTTCCAAGTAGTATTATCCATGATTGTCAAAAAGTAGGAACAACCTAAATGCCTATCAACTGGTGAATGGATAAATAAAATGTGATCTAACCATACAGTGGAATGTTACTTGTCCATATAAAGGAATAAAGTACTGACACATGCTACAGCATGGATGAACCCTGAAACATTATGCTAAGTGAACGAAGCCAGACACATAAGGCCAAATAGTATATGATTCCATTTATATTAAACATGCAGAATCTATAGAAACAGAAAGTAGGTTAGTAGTTACCAGGGGCTAGGGCAACGGGGAATACGTCCTTGTGGGTCCTGGGGTTTCTTTGGGGAGGCGATGAAAATGTTCTAAAATTAGATAATGTTGAAGCTTGCTCAATTCTGTGAATATACTAAAAGCCACTTAATTGTACACTTTAAAAGGGTGAATTTTTATAGAATGTGAATTCTATGTCTCTATAGCTGTTATTAAAACAAAGAAATCCTACTGGTATCCAAGCTTTACTAGCTGTGTGGCCTTATAAAGTCAGAAAAATCTCTTTGAGCGTCAGTTTCTTCCTACATAAAAGAGGATGGTAATTCTACCTACGTCAAGGGAAGGCTCTGAAGAAAAAAATGGAATAAAGGATGGTCAGTATTTCCCAAACGACAAACTGTCTTATAAATGCCAGCTTTAGTCCACTTTCCAACTACTGTAGTTTTTCTTAGGGCAATAAAAGAAGTTTGTGATTTCTAGCTCACTTTACAGAGTTCTAAACAGTTTGAAGAAAAAACATGGCACACATTTTCTACTTAAATGAGAAGGCCAGTATCTAAAAGATGAGAATGGATAGTCTTTTCAGGAGGCTAGATACTGCCTACATTCACATTTAATATCCATTACAAATTAAGTAGGAGAGATAGTAAGGAAAAAAGTATAAGGATAAAAGAGATTTCACTCATTACAACGTTTATTCTTCCTTCCTTCTCATTTTTGTTACTAACTTCTACCTTTATCTCACCGGGAGTACGTTAACTGTGACAGTCATACAAGTAAGAAGTATGGGTTGTACTTTCTGAAGCTAATATACGACTATGACTTTTTAGTTTCTGTCACTAGCAAAAGCATGGAGTGTACCCAACATATGAAAATTTATGAGTTCATCTATTACACTGCTGTAGTCCTGCCAATGTCATGTAAATCTCTAATTTAAAAAGAAAAAATTTTTTTTCAATGTAGCTAATAAAACATCCAAATGTTTAATTTAGTTCTTGGTGAAATGGTGTTTCTGTGATCCACTGCTTTAATTGAATCATCATAGTCATTAACTGGATTGTATTCATTTATATTTTCACTTAATGGAAGCCTCTTAAAAATGAATAATTTCACATCAAAACATCTGCTGCCTAAGACATCACCATGAGTTAACACTCATTTCTGCCTGATAGGCTACTCTTGCTTTAAACTTTATTCATAAGGTAACCAAAAAATAAACACGGAGCTGAGCTTTTTAAGAAAAGCAATTCAACAGCTGTGATTTGATTGTATTTTGAACTGATCTTATTGCTTGATTCTAGCTATTTTAAAGTCCTTTTTTTTTCAAGGCTGGTTGGGGGAAGGATGGATTAGGACTTCGGGATTAGCAGATGCAAACTATTACATATAGAAGGGATAAATAACAAGGTCCTACTGTATAGCACACGGAACTATATTCAGTATCCTGAAATAACCCATAATGGAAAAGAATATGAAAAATAATGTATATACTGTATAACTGAGTCACTGCTCTACAGCAGAATTTAACACAACATTGTATTGATAAATCAACTATGCTTCAATAAATAAATAATAAAGTCATTTTCCTTTAAACTGTTTGCCATACAATATAAGAGCTGGTTTTTACTTTCTTCTAGACACCGTTACCAGTAAAATTCCTTACCGATATCGCTAACCTAGCAATTAACAAGAAAAGGCAGAAGACCAAAACATTCATGAATAGATGTGTAGGTCAACTTCATGACTGAGCGGCTGTTTAGAAACAATATGACCAGCCCCAAACAACTGCTCCAATATGTGGAGAGTAAAACCGTTCCCATGACTCTAAACTATGTATTGTATAAAGGATTCCAGTGGCCAGTAGAGTACCAAATACATTCTCTCTGCTTTCAACTCTGAAATGTTAAATGTGGAGAGAGGGCCAAAACTTTCTTCCTTTCCACTGAAGAGGGCATTACAAGTTAATGAAGGCTCACATGTGATTAATAGGACAATTATAAACTGACAAAACTATCAGAATATATACTCTTCCATGAAAAAGATGATAAATTTCACCAGAGATTAAAATATCACTACAGAGGATGAATCAACCCAGTGATCTTTATCGCCAAGGCTAATACCTCCAATTTGCAAACAGGTGTTGAATAACTAGAAAAATTCCCCTAAATCACAATTACAATTGCAAAATAAATTGCTCGAGCTGTCAAAGCATCGAGAATTCCAAATTATTCCGACTGCACCATAAGCAAATGCCATAAAACACACATTTTTTTTTTCTTTAACAAACTTTTGGGATCCTCTAATAAAGCAGTAAATCCGACATATAAAAAACTGTATGGTTAACTTTTGTGCATGAATTATCACACATCATGTTCTGATAAACTATGCAGTCTGCTGTGAAAATCTTTTTCAACCCTGCTAGGGAGATTAAAATCTTTCAAGCATGTAGGATTTTATATATTTTTAAAGATGCCATATTGGTAGCTATTAATATTTCCTTCCTGTAAAAATAAATAAATAAATAAATCTATCACCTCGTAAACAAAACAGTCGAAACACTTTTAAGCCTGGTTCACTTTGCTCGTCCATTTAAAAAGCTCTAGATTGCATGAAACTGTGATGATTTCATCAAAGTAGAACTGAATGGATCCTGAGGGTCCACCCGCGACAAACACTGCGCACATCCTCGAAGGAGTGTTTCGTTATTAAGTGATTTGTTTTCCGAGTTCTTCATCCAGACATTTCCAAACAGATGTGAGTTTGGAAGCAGAAAGCAACACGTCCCCGGAGCCCCGGGGCGGCCGGGCCTCCCCGCGCGCTGCCCGGCCGGTGCGCTCGCGCGGGTCTCCCCGGGATCGGCCGCCCCGCGCGCACTGGCCGAAGCCGGAACGGGAGCCGGGCGGGGCGGGGCGGGGGCGCAGCGAGGCGCGGCCCGGGGCCCGCGGCCCAGCACAATGCGCCCGCGGCGGCGGGAACCGCGCGCCCCTCCGCAGCAACTTTGCACGGCCTCCCCGGCCGCCCGGCCTCGCCCCTCGGCCCGCTCCCGGCCGCGGCCCCCGCCCAGCCGGCCGCCGCCCCTCACCGTTGCAGAACTGGAGCAGCGAGGATGTGTCGTACAGACTGCTGTAGCTCGAGAAGCCGTCCTCCATGCTGAGGCAGCCGGGCAGCGCCCGCTTCCCCGGCCCGGCCGCGCCGCCGCCGCTCACCCCCACACTGAGCCGCGCCGAGCCGCGGCCGGCGCTGGCGCTGGGGCCGGCCCTGCTGTGGCGGCGGCCGCTGCCGGTTACCATGGCAACCCCGGGCCCGCCGCAGCCGCCGCGCGAGCCCGGCGCCCGCTCTGCCCGCCAGGGGGCGGCCTCCGCGGGGGACGTGGCCGGGCGGGGACGGGACGGGACGGGGCGGGGACGCGGGCGGGCGGGGCTGCCGGGTCCCGGGAGCCCAGGGCGGCGCGCGGCCGGGGCCAGGATGCTGCGGGAGCTCCGCGGCCAGGCCCCGCCTCCCCGCGCGGTCGCTAGCGCCCCCCAGGCGGGCGGGACGCGTGGGGCGCGGGGACAAAGGAGAGGCGGAGACGTGGGAGCGGGCGCGCGGGGAGCGAGGTTGTCGACCCGGCCAGGGCAGCCCCTCCTGCGGACGCCGGAGACCACGCTCCCCGGGGGCGCTGTCACCGCGCCCGCGGGCGGCTCCGGGACCAAACATGGACAGCTCGCGAGCTCATTTCGGCTGTCTTT
Source organism: Phocoena phocoena (assembly GCF_963924675.1). Taxonomy (NCBI): domain Eukaryota; kingdom Metazoa; phylum Chordata; class Mammalia; order Artiodactyla; family Phocoenidae; genus Phocoena; species Phocoena phocoena. The sequence goes on from NC_089220.1 coordinate 4,943,628, forward strand.
TCACGTCGCAGCAAGTCCGCTTTTGGCCACGTCCTGCGAGGCTCGCCCCTCTTTCCGCACGTCTTCCGCCGCAGCATGGCCCTGCCTCGAGTGAGAATTAGCGCAGGGCTTGTAACTCCGCTCTTGGGCCGATAAAAGATGCGGTTCCCACTTCAAAAAGAGGCCCTGGTAATGTCAGGCTGGAAAGGCTGCGGCCTTTAAAGGAGCTAAAACATCTGCTCTGTTCTCTCCCCCTCTGATCAGCCCCTGGGGTACAGATTTGTCACATTACACACTTGTTAGCTTGTTACAGGACCCACGGAAATCTGTATTTACTCCACCTCAGAGAGACGAAGAGTTGGGACAAAATATCATAGTAGGAGATAAATGCACAAATCCACGGGTTTGTAACTTTTCCATTCCCTGAGGACACATGCCAGGTTAATGGTTTGAGTTTCAGTGCCCATGGCCTGAAGTAAAGATGCTGGCAAATAACAAATCAGGATGCAAGAGAGAAGAATATGAGTTTGGTGATCCTCTGGCTTTGTCCAGAACAGACCGCATAACATTTATGCTCCCGGTTACACAATAGTTATAATTCACTTACATGTAAAATTCTGAGTGGGTCCGAGTTGTAGGTGTTAATTCCTGTAGGTTGAACACAAGTAGGTGAAATGAGAACCGAGTAAAAAGTTACTATTAGGAAAACCTGGGGGCCTCACTGGGGTTCAGAGGCGGATAGAGGCCTGTCTTTGCAAAAGCAGAAGATGCTGTCAGGGATGGGGCTCTGGTGGTGTGCCTGGTGTGTTTGGCACATGGGATAGCATGACTGGCATTAGATGCTGTGGGCAGAAGGGCGAGGTTGAAGCCCTTATCCAGGTCCGGGTCAGGGAGACCAAGCAGAGAAAACAAGAGGGATTGTTAATGGGAAAAGTACATGGGGAGGTGGGGGGCTCGCTCAAGGGCTGCAGGTGCTGTGGGTTTGACTGTGACCTGGTGTTTGAAGGGCAGCGTTAGTGATTGTGGAGGAGAGAAGGAGCAGGGCCTGCTGACAGGCCAAGGGCTGGCCGGACAAGAGCAGACAGCCTGTATATAGATAGTGGGAAATGAGTGCGCAGAGAGAGAGGGGGGCACGGTAAGAGAGGTCCCGAGAGCCAGCAGAGGAGCCTGAGCCAGACCTGGCAGCAGGCGGAGGGAGGCTGGCACAAGCAGTGTTAGAGATGAGTCTGAGTGTGACTCGGACCACGGGGGCCGTGCCCTGAAGCTGGAGCAGCCCAGGGTGTCTGCAGCGCTCCAGAAACCAGACACTCAGGGCCCAGACAGTCAGAGGGAAGAATGGCTGAGGGACCGGCCAGAGGGAAACTGCTCCAGGACGATACAGCTGGAGAGACAGAGAGGCCAAGCAAGCGAGGACAGCAAACCTCCTGTTAGAAATGACCCATAGCAACGGGGGATGCAGACCAGCTGGCCAGTGAAAGAATGGGGATGTGGGAATTGTCAGCAGAGAGGCTGTACATGAACTGTAAAGGAAAGAATGGAAGGTCAGAAAGGAGCTGGGAAGATCCTTGGAAAGGGAGAAGGACATTCCGAAGGAGCTGTCAAAGAGGCGGACGATCAGCCTAGCGGGTTGTCTCATTAAGCGAAGAGCACAGAAATTTGCAAGGAGGTGGGTCTTTTCACAGGTTTCTCTAGAGGACAGGTCAAAGAGGATGAGCCTGGGGAAAGGGCTTCGGTCTGGTGGCAGAGGGCTCCCAGGTCACTTGGAGCATCTTGGTGAAGCAGTGGGGACCGGAGCCAGGCTGCTGGACGTCCAAAGGAGAGCACATGGGGACTTCCCTGGTGGTCCAGTGTTTAACACTCCGCATTTCCACTGCAGGTGGCATGGGTTCGATCCCTGATCAGGGAACTAAGGTCCTGAATGCCACGTGGCGTGGCCAAAAAAAAAAAAAAAAGAGAGCACATGTAGGTGCACATTTCAGAACTTTGACAGGGAGAGGAAATGGGTGCCAAATATAGAGGGCAGAGGCGGCACACGAAGCCTCTACCCCCGCCCAGTACGGGTTGGCCCTCTGCATCCCGAAAGCAAGAGGCGGGTACTGGGCAGGAGGGGTTTTGAGCACACATTTGAGTACACACTGAGTGTACACAATTGAGTACACAATTGAGTACACATTTGAACTTGGCCCTTCTCTCTTTTCTCGTTTCCCATCTTTCCTCCCTTCTAGTCCGATCTTTCTGCTATCGCTGCTCTACTTTGTGGTTTTATACGTCAGGATATTTTGGATAATTGGTATTACAAAATTGATGTGTGGCATTCTCAAACTTGGAAATGAAGTGATAATCACGAATAAATGATCAAAAGATGATTCTCTTTAAGAATGTTAGCATTCCTGATCTATAGTGTTAAAGGTATGATATTTGGTGGCCCCAACAAAGGAAGGTTGGGGAATAAAGAAAATTCAGAAGTGGGACGAAGAAGAATTGAGCTGGAGATTTTCTTAGAGGATTTTACTTCCACCAGAGCAAAGTTACAAATAACAATTAAGAACACAGTCCACTGCTTTTGAGATGATAAAGATCATTATTACAATCTTAACCTAGGGTATTAAACAGCTCTGTTTTTCCCCACAGTGATCCTTACTCTAAAAGGGGCAAAGCCTTACTCTAAAAGGGGCAAATTTTAGTGTAATTACAAGGATATGCATGTTAAGGCAATTAGGTATAACCTACACAGCGTTTTTAAAAGACTTACGGAGAAAGTTCAAGAAAAATCTCTGAAAACCTAATTAATAATGTGAGATTTTGTGCCCAAACATTTTAACAGACTGTTATTCCACGTCATTTTGAGATAATTTATGGCCTGAGTCCAAAACATGTTGTTGTCATAAATGATGTATGCTCTCTAGGACAACATAACCATAGCTTTCAGTGACATTAAGAGCAGCATTTGTACAACATGTGAAAAAGAAAGGAAAATGGGAGCTCTGTGGCCATTATTCATGGAGAAGTAATAAAAAAATACCCAGAAATGTAAAGCCTTGTGCATCTATAGTTTAATTCAACATTCCTCCAAAAATAGTTCTACGGGACTAGGAACCATGCAGAGGCTGGGGATACATCACACAAAACACAGTGTCTTCCAAACTGCAGGTGTCATGAAGTTGAAGAGTCACATCAGGGACTTCCCTGGTGGCACAGTGGTTAAGAATCCGCCTGCCAATGGAGTGGACACAGGTTCAAGCCCCGACCCAGGAAGATAACCACATGCCACAGAGCAACTAAGCCTTGTGCCACAACTACTGAGCCCGTGAGCCACAACTACTGAAGCCCACGCGCCTAGAGCCCGTGCTCCGCAACAAGAGAAGCCACTGCTCACCACAACTAGAGAAAGCTCGTGCTCAACAACGAAGACCCGACGCAGCCAAAAATAAAAATAATAAAATAAATTTAAAATAAGTCATTCAGCACTTTAAAAAATGAAGCAGAATCAACTATACTTTAATTTTTGTAAAAAAGAAACAGAAAAGCCCATTCTGGGTATATACCCAAAGAAATTGAAAGCAGGGTCTCGAAGAGATGTTTGTACACCCACGTTTATAGAAGCATTACTCACAATAGCCAAAATGTGGAAACAACCCATTTTCCACCGATGGATGAATGGAGAGACAAGATGTGATCTATCCGTACAACGGAATACTATTCAGCCTTAAAAGAAAGGAAATTCTGACACTTGCTACCACATGGATGAACCTTGAGGATATTATGCTGAGTGAAATATGCGGTATGATTCCACTTATATGAGGTCCCTAGAGGAGTCACATTCATACAGACAGACAGACATTCATTCATACAGACAGACAGTGACAGACAGGAGTCACATTCATACAGACAGACAGTAGAATGGTGGCTGCCAGGGGCTGAGGCGGGGGGGGGGGGGTAGTTAGTGTTTAATGGAGACTGCGTTTCCAGTTAGGATGACGAAAAAGTTCAGGAGATGGATGGTGGTGATGGCTGCCCAACAGTGAATGTACTTAATGCCACTGGACGGTATACACTGCAAAGTGGTAAAAACGGCAAATTTTATGTTGTATGTATTTTACTACAAGAAAAAATAGATGAAATAGGAAATATCAAGGTGCATTGAACATAGTAAGAACAAGCATTTTTACCTGAAGTGTTGATCTTTCCTTGAAATGTCTGTATGTGTGCTGAGTTGGGATGGAAAATGTATTTCTCCCTGTAGCTGACATATAACAATCGTACAAATAAATACGTCATTGCAAATTGTGGTAAGTGTTATGAAACAAAACCAGAGGAAGGGTTTCAGATTATTGTGGAGGGTCTGAACTGGACTGAGGCGTGAAAGGAGGGCACAAAGCAGCAGTGGGCAAAGAACAAGTGGACGTTGCTTCAGGCAAATAAGGCTCATCTGGGGAGCTGAGATTACCGCGGTGGGAGACGGGGTGACCTGTTCACAGGGGGGTTGCCTCTCAGTGTTTTGGGTTAAGTTGTGCCCCCTGCCGCCAACTTCATATGTTGAAGTACTAACTCCTGGTACTTCAGAATGTGACCTTATTTGGAGATGGGGTCTTTACAGAGGTAATCAAGTTAAAATGAGGTCATTAGGGTGGGCCCTAATCCAATATGACTGGTGTCTTTATAAGAAGAGGAAATTAGGACATAGACACACACAAAGGAAAGACCATGTGAAGACACAGGGAGCAGATGGCTGGCTGTCTCCAAGCTAAGGAGAGAGGCTTGAAATCCATCCTTCCCTCCCAGCCCTTGCCCACACCTTGATTTGGGGCTTCTAGCCTCCAGAACCATGAAACAATAAATTTCTGTTGTTTAAGCCTCCTGGTGTGTGGTACTTCATTACAGCAGCCCTGATGAACTAATACAGTTAGTATAGAATCGCAAAGTCAAGAATTGGATATTCCTGAGATTCAGGACACCATTCATCACTGATACTAAATTATAAAATATAAAATACACTTTCTCATGATAAGACTGTTACTCCATAAAATGAGAGCTAATCACAGATTCTTGACATCAATAAAGAATATTAAACTCCTTTGTCCCCAGCTTGCCTGCTGACGCAGCAGTATTTTTCTGCAACATCCCTGACAAACGGTCACTCGGCTCATTTCAAAGTTGAAGAGCTTGAATTATTAAAAAGATTGTTGGTTATTTTTATCCCAAACCGCCCTTCCCAAAGCATCCTTCATTGATCCCACTTTTGTCTGGTCAGTTTAATCTCCCTCTGTCCTGATGCAGGCTGCTGTCTGTTCTGAAAGGGTGCTCTAACAGCCTGTGTCCCGGTTTCCCCACCTCTGCTTTGTTACTCCAGGGTTAACTTGCCCAAAGAGGGGTTAACGACATTATTTCATTCTCTGATGCCTGCCACATTAAGTGCACACACCTTGGTGTGGACTTCCAGTCTGTCTGTGTTCCTGCCACAAATGCTGTCTTTGGCATCCGACACACTCCTGCCACACCACATACACGGCAACCCCTATCCACGACTCTCATACGTGCCATGCACGTGAGTGCTCTGGACCTCTGCCCACACCGTTTCCCAGTGCTGAGTGCCCACCTCCCTGCCTGCCAGCAGAGAAGCTGCCTCATCTGGGAGGGCTTGGTGAGCCCCCTACACCCCCCTCACATCTACTGGTACCCGATTGCATCCCTTACATCAATCAGCCTTGTCTCCTAGGAACGTGTGTGTGTGTGTGTGTGTGTGTGTGTGTGTGACCTGAGTGGCAGTTCCCTTAAATAACTTGGAGATTATGATTCTATTGATACAATGGAAGTTTGTATTGATTTTTTTTTTTTTTTTGAGCATCCAGGCTATATGCTGTTGGTTCATATTGAACTTCTGGTCAATTATAAACCTATCAGTCTTTTTCAAATGCATTACTGTTGGGTCGTCTCCAACCTGTACTGAGCTAATTGATTTTTAAAAAAATTTTTAATCTAAAGATAAGATTTATCTTTACCCCTGTAAAACGTCATTTGATTTGTTTCAATCCATCCTTTTCACGAACCAAAATCTTTTAAACTCTTGAGTCTGGTATATAACACATCAGCATTGTGACAGCAGCGAATGTGCTGTAATAAACCCATTAATGTCTTATTCAGCCTTGTAGTTGATAAACACATTAGAAGCACAGGGTGGGGCTGGCGGAGGCGTGGAGCTCTCACATCGGCCACACCTCACCAGCTGCATCTCCACTGATCTTTTTATAAATACTCTGGATGTGTCTGTCCAACTAAATATCAAGTCACCCAATTGTCTGTTGGCCCAGACTATTTTTCTCTGTACTTTCCACAGGGTTTTGGGAAGGCTCTTTACCAACGCTTTGTACATCCAGCCTGGTAACCCCGCGAAAAGAGGGAATAAGTTTGGTTTGCCTCTTCGTAACAACATTTCCTTCCAAGTGAGTTTACACCAGCTCTTCAAAAATCTGTTAAAATTTTTGCTCAGAACCAATATTAATATCAAATTTATTATCTGTATTTTCCAGAACCCAACTTATTCTGCTTTTTGGAAAATTATGACATTTTTCCCTTCCCAGTTTTCTGCGACTCCCATCTGGCCAAATCCGAGAAAGTTTGTGGAGGCCTAGAGACTGGATTCACAGTCACCAAGCACCACCCGCCTGCCCCCATCTCTCACCTATCTTGGGCTCTTGACAATTTCTCCTAAGGGACATTTCTTCAACTCTTCCCAGTTTAAAGATTATTCTCCTTACTGGAGGAAAAGAAACCCGCAAAGTCCGAGATACGCAGATGGCTTTCAGAGTCCTTCGAGGCCCCCATTCTCTGCCTCAGTCAATCCATTCTGCTTTTTTCTTTTCTTTTTTTTTTATTTGGCTACACCGCATGGCTTGTGGGATCTTAATTCCCTGACCAGGGATGGAACCTGGGCCGTCTGCAGTGAAAGCGCAGAGTCCTAACCACTAGGCTGTCCGGGAAGTCCCTCATTCTGCTTTTCAGTCCCCAAACACCCTGCAGTTATCTGTCCCTGGGGCTTCACTTGCATGATTTCCTGGAAATATCCTTCCGCTCCTCTGTGGGCTCCGCTCTTACGCTACTCCCGCTCTGTGCAGCCAGAGTCCCTGCCCCCTCCACCGCGGACGGCTGTCGGTACCGTTCCTCTGTGCTAAACCAACCTGCTTTTTGAAGCTCTGTAGAAGCTGGGGGCTCCGTGGGGGCAGGGCTGTGGCTCTTCACTCTGTATTCATTCCCCCTCCCGCAGCAGCCAACACGTGTCCTCCTAGCGCTCTCCCGGGCCTCGCACCGGGCTGGGAGCCTCATCCCCGCGTATGGAGGTGGATCTTGCAGCTCGTCTCACGAAGGTGAACCCAGCTCTCTGACTACCTGTGCAGTGCTGGTCCCGGATGGGCGGGGGTGGGCAAGAGGCACCGGACCAGAAACAGCACTCTGTGTAATAAACACAGCCTTATCAACTTCATTATCCTATCACAAAAATGTCGACACTTCCGAACCATGAACTTCTGAGCCTCCCACAGATAATCTGCTAATAGTCCAAATGGATATGAAAACTCCTTGTTATCTAAGAAACCCATGGGGTTTTTTCCCTCAGTAAGTTAGCCAATCAAAAGCATTCTTGGGCTTCCCTGGTGGCGCAGTGGTTGAGAGTCCGCCTACCGATGCAGGGGACGCGGGTTTGTGCCCCGGTCCGGGAAGATCCCACGTGTCGCGGAGCGGCTGGGCCCGTGAGCCATGGCCGCTGAGCCTGCACGTCCGGAGCCTGTGCTCCGCAACGGGAGAGGCCACAACAGTGAGAGGCCCGCGTACCGCAAAAAAAAAAAAAAAAAGCATTCTTAACGATTTGCGTTGATCAAAAAAATTTACATATTTTGCAGTGTCTGAAGTGAAGTGGAAAATTAAAAGCAATATTGGGTGAAGTGGAAAATTAAAAGCAATATTGGTTGGTTTTCTCTCTCTTTTTAATCCTTTTATTTATTTATTATGTTTTTGACCGTGCCGCACAGCTTGCGGGATCTTAGTTCCCCGACCAGGGACTGAACCCAGGCCGCAGGCAATGAGAGCTCAGAATCCTAACCACTGGACCACCAGGGAATTCCTGGTTTTCTCTTTTCAGAATGGCATTCCATTGAGGAAACTCAGTGTTAAAAGCGTCCCTTATCCATACAGTAATGCCAGTACTGCAGTGGATGGCAAACGAAATTTCCGTTGTGGCGTCTCCACCGAAATATGTCATTTTCAGGAATTTTTGTTCATTTGCTCCATTGTGTCACCTGTGAGGTTTTATGGCAGTTCTTGGCATACCACCGACTAATCACAGAGTAAATATTCTAATATTAGGTCAACTACTCATCCCAGTGTGCTGGGGCAGCCGTGTTTACGCTTGTGTCCTGGCATAATAATCCCCCTTTGACCCTGAAGTATTCTAGTTTGGATGACAGATTATATAGTCATCCTAGCTAATATGGAAAGATGTAGACTATACCCATATCATGATTGGAAAAAAGTTATTGAGGTTCATACAGTTATATTTACAATGCCACCCTCAGCTTCCTCACAGCGGCAAAACTGCAAGAAACAAAAACAAGTTGCTGGAAATCTGAATTATCTATCAGGAAAGTCAAGTAAAAGGCCCGCTTCTGAGGTTTGCCTGGTCCCTTCCTACCACCCCCATCAGAGCCCTTTTCATCCCAGTGGCTGAGATACATAATGCTTACTTGTAATTAACAAAACGTCCTGGAACCCTTGCTAATATATTTGCCTATGGTCTGCAGACTCTAGTTATCGCATTGATTAAGGCAAAGGTTTAAAGGGTGCTCTGAGCAGAGATCACTGGTAAGATGCTTTTCCATCTCCTCCCGTCATGGGCTTGTTCACTGTATTTTTTTTTTTAATTGAAGTATAGTTGATTTACAGTGTTGTGTTAGTTTCTGGTGTACAGCAAAGTGATTCTGTTTCATATATATATATATATATATATATATACATATATATATATTCTTTTTCAGATTCTTTTCCATTATAGTTTATTACAAGATATTGAATATAGCTCCCTGTGTGTTCTTCATCACAGATGGTTGCTGGGTGCTGACTATTGACTCACTTCTTTGCACGCACTCAGTGCCCACTCTGTGCTGGGAGCAAGGGACACAAACGGGACTAGAGCAACACCTGTCCCCTGAGGGTCTCATCGTCCGGGAGGGAAGTAAACACCATAGGAACACACCGAACACACAGGAGGGGACCAAGGCACCCAGGAGCTCACTGGGGGAGAGTGTCAGTGCTGTCCATGCATCAGTCAACATCCGTGCCACAGGCCTGTGGGGTAGGTAGTACTGCCTCAATTTTATGTGTAGGGCAACTCCCTTGTGAGCAGAGGGGCAGGTGCCTGGCCTAAGGTCACCTTGCTGCTGAGAGGTAGAGCCAGGATTTAAATCTGATCCTGTCAGGTCCCAAACCTTGCTTTTCTGCCCTGAACTACCACCTCAGCTGCTGAGGATGGGATAAGAGAGCCTGGGGGAAGGATGGAAGATTTACCCAAGAATAAAAACTGACAGCCTGGTTGGGGACAAGAAAGAAGAACACCCCAAGATAGGATATGGCCATGGACCTCATCCTGTGGGGTGCAGACCCCAGGTCCAACTTACCAACAGTACGTGTGAAGAAAGTATTTGCTCCTTGGGCTTGAGACAAATGAAGGCATGAGGATTACTGAACCCCCAGGGGCTACGGCAGACAGGGAAGGAATCCAGGTTGGGGGTGTTGGATGGGACCAGAGTTCTGGCTTTGATGGATCTGAGAGATGAAGTAAGTGGAGAGGAGGAGATAAAGTCATCCAAGTAAGAGGCTAGAAATGCACACCCAGTGTGTCTGGGAAATGAGGAGCCATCCAGCTCTGTTCAAGTCAAGGACGGGACAAGGAGGTCAGACAAGAGGTATCAGGCTGCATTGCAGAGGGCCTAGGACCCCTCACTAAGGGGTTGGACTTGGCCCATGGGCAATGAGGAGCCCCTTGGAAGCTTCACAATTAGGCTGTGCTTCAGGAAGTTTGATGGGGAACTGCAGGTAAACGGGACCAGGAATCACAGGACAAACTAGTGGGCCACAGGCCTAGTTCCAGGTGAGGCAGTGAGAGCCTGGGTGTGGCCAGCAGCCATCCTCCCAGGTGGGTGGGGAATTGGCCAGTCGGACCAGGTTATTGATACAGAAGACGCCAGAGGAGGGTCTCACTCTGAGAGGGACGGAGTGGGATGTCGGGAAGAGAGGTGAGTGCAGGGAGAAGGCCGAGGCCTTGGCAGTGAGGATACATTTGGGGACACAGAGGCCGGACAGATGAGCTGTAGCAAGGCCTGAGGGCCAGTGGTGGCCAGGAAAGAGGCAGTCAGGCTGGGAAAGGAGAAAAGAGCTGGAAAACCCACCTCGTGGGGCAGCATGGTCAGAAGGGGCTTTGTCAGGAGGAAAGGGTCAGAGGAAGGAGAACTTGTTACAATTCAAGGAGAAGGGAGGTGGTGGCTGGAACAGACTTCCAGAGAACACTGTGTGTGTCGGGGGGGGGGGGTCACTTGGGAAAGAAGGAGGAATGGCACATCTTCTGGGAGGAGGGTCAGAAGGATGAGATGGGTGAGATGCTGCAGAAAACGTGAGGTTTCATTCATTTGTTCAACAAATCTTTGTTGGCAACACGATCATCCTTGTAAGGAAGTTCTAACGGTGACTTTCTAGGGAAAGACAGCACACAGATCATGCGTATTTGTCTCCACATTCTGGGGACACTCATCAGACCCATGGGACAATGAGGATGTAAGAGGGGACAACTTCAGTACAGCTTCACAGTGGTAAACAGGTAAAGGAGAGGTGTGGTCTCATCTTCCCCAAACAAGCTGAAACTGAAGCCAGCAAGCTGGGGGCAACCAAGGAGCACCCCACTTCCCACCAGAGAACCAGCAAAGATTCAGGAACTGACAGCACGACTATGGAAGTGGGGACACAGAGAGGCTGAAAACCGGAGGATTGGACTTCCCTGGTGGTACAGTGGTTAGGAATCCGCCTGCCAATGCAGGGGACACAGGTTTGATCCCTGGTCTGGGAAGATCCCACATGCCACGGAGCAACTAAGCCTGCGTGCCACAACTACTGAGCCCGCATGCCACAACTACTGAAGCCTGTACACCTAGAACCCATGCTCTGCAACAAGAGAAACCACTGCAATGAGAAGCTCATGCACCACCACGAAGAGTAGCCCCAGCTCGCCACAACTAGAGAAAGCCCTTGCGCAGCAGTAAAGGCCCAATGCAGCCAAAAACAACAACAAGAACAAAAACCAGGAGGATCGGCCAACAGTCTGCTTAAGAAGCTGCTATGGACTGAATTGTGTACTCCCAAAATTCCTATGTTAAAGCTCAAACCTGCAAGACAACTGTATTTGGAGTTAGGGCTTTTAGTAGTTAATTAAGATTAAATGAAGTCATAAGGGTGGGGCCCTAATCTGATAGGATTGGTGACTTTATAAGAAGAGGAAGAGATCTCTCTCCCTCACCCTGAGAGGACAACTGCCTCCAGAACTTCAAGGAATAAATGTCTGATGTTTAAGACCCCCAGTTAGTGATATTTTGTTATGGCAGCCTGAGGTGACTAATACAGAAGCAGTTAAAGCTCTTCCCAATCTCCTTCCTCTCCCTGCAGAAGATTGGAGGTTTAATCTCTGAAACAGGTGTACTAAGGTGTTCTCAGCACAAATGGATACCAGGGGGGATAATCAGCGGGGAAGACTCTGAAGATGAGAAAGAAGTGATGGCCTAATGCTGAATGGTGAAACCTCGCCCCAGCCCCTTCCCATCCTCAGTTCCTGCATCCTGGCAGCCCAGTGTCTGCCGTCCAGGGCAGAGTGTGGAAGACCCTTCTTTAGGGACCATGACAAACTCTTGGGAAAAGACCTGGAGGTCAGGAAGGTCAGGAATCACAGTTGTTGACAAGTCCTTCTGTGGAAAGATCTCATCTGTGGACTCAGAGCTTCATGCAGCTTTTGAGTGTTCGTCTCTAAAATTTGAATGGAGAGCCAAGGATCTCTAAACAGTTGAAAAAATATAAAAGGAAAAAACGGCAGGGAAATATGAGGAAACAGAGAACAGAAGGATACAAAAAGATCATCAACATCCTCAGAGGCTGACGTTATTGTAGCCACAAAACAAGGACAAGATACTAAAGTTAGATGATAAAAATGAGTATTTGACAAATGTAGAAAACAAACTTATGGTTACCAGGGGGGAAAAAGTTGGGGGGGATAAATTGGGAGATTGGGATTGACATATACACCCTAAAGCAGATAAAACAGATAACTAATAAGAACCGACTGTATAGCACAGGGAACTCTACTCAGTACTCTGTAATGACCTATATGGGAATAGAAGCTAAAAACGAGTGGATATATGCATATGTATAACTGAGTCACTTTGCTGTACAGCAGAAACTAACACATTGTAAATCAACTATACTCCAATAAAAATTAATTAAATAAAAAATGAGTATTTGGAAATTAAAAGTATGATGGTAGAAATAAAATCTCCACAGAAGAGTATAAAATAGAGTTAAGATAGACACATTACTGTATATAAAGTAGATAATCAACAAGGACCTACTGTATAGCACAAGGAACTATACTCAATATTTTGTAATAACCTATAAGGGAAAAGAATCTGAAAAAGAATATATATATATACATATATATACACATATATATACACATATATATACACATATATATACACATATATGTACACATATATATACACATATATATACACATATATATACACATATATATACACATATATATACACATATATATACACATATATATATAACTTAATCACTGTGCTGTACACCTGAAACTAACATGACATTGTAAATCACCTATACGTCAATTTAAAAAATGGAAAAATAAAATAAAATAGAGTTAAGGAAATCTCCCTGAAAAATAGAATAAAAAGACAAAGCAATATGGGATATAGGAGAAAAAATTCAATAATCATATTGGTAAGTTCAATGTCTGAATAAAAGGAGTTTCAGAAAGAGAAAGTGAAGAAAATGGAGGGAAATCAGCAAATAAATAATTCAAGAAAAACTTCCAGGACAAAGGGACATGAATTCCTGCATTGAAAGAGCCTGCTAAGTGCTCAGTACAATGGCGAGACAACCAAACACGAAAATTTATATCCCTGTGACATATTACAACACTGGAGACAAGGGAAATGTTCAAAAAGCTTGCAGAGAGAAAACAACAGGTCTCAGACAAAAGATTAAGAATTACAATGAAACTGGATTTCTCAACGGTGATGAAAGGAGCTAGAAAACAATAAGGAAATGCAAAAAAGTAAATTTTGGTGGGGAACTTAATTTCAACCTATAATTACAGACAAACCATCCAATCAAGTGTGTGAGTAGAATAAAGATATTTTCGGTCACACAAGTTCTCAAAAACTTAGCTCCCATGGGCTCCGTTTCTCAAGAAGCTACTGCAGGTTGTGCTCTACCAAAATGAGGGAGTCACCAAGGAAGAAGACGTGAGATCCAAGAAACAAGGAACCCAGGACAGAGGAGAAAGGAATCCCCATGAAAATGGGTTGAGAGCTCCCGAGACATCAGTTGTGCAATGGACAGTAATAACTGTGTTAGTGGGCAGCCAGTCAGGTTGCAGCCAGAGGACAGTCTCTGGAGAAAGGGTGCCAAGAAGATGGAACTGGAAACTATTGCAAGATTTACACATGAGCCAGAGTATTTGGGGATGACTTAGTAATAGGTACAAAGAAAACAGAAGACAGTTACCCACTCCAGGAAAACAAAAAAATTGTACAAGAAAGGAAATGCAATCAATTACTATATGGCTTAACCATGAATAGCATTCAATAGTCCTAATAATACAAGCATATAATGATCAAATTAAAAAATTATGACATAACTATATTGGAAAGACAGGGAGAAGTGTGCGTGCATGTGTGGTGTACAGTGAGTGATGGGAAAGAGAACTAGGTCTTCATCTTCCATGGTGGGAATTTAACAGATTCCTGAACCTGGAAAAATCAGAAAGCATCACTATACCCCTGTTATTTCAAGAAAGATAAATGCATTCCAAAAGGAATAGATAAAATATTTGGAAGGAAGTTGCTTCTGGGAAGTGGAAATGTGGGGATGGCATAGGGAATGAGGGAAGGTAACTGCTCTGTCTTTCTCTTTTTTTTTTTTTTGTATTAAGCCTTGTAGAACTGCTTGATTTTTAAAAATATGTGCCATATGACTTTAATAAATTTAAGTTAAGTTTAAAATAATATGCACATTTTGGGCTTCCCTGGTGGTGCAGTGGTTGAGCGTCCGCCTGCCGATGCAGGGGACACGGGTTCGTGCCCCGGTTCGGGAAGATCCCACATGCCGCGGAGTGGCTAGGCCCGTGAGCCATGGCCGCTGAGCCTGCGCGTCCGGAGCCTGTGCTCCGCAACGGGAGAGGCCACAACAGTCAGAGGCCTGCGTACCGCAAAAAAAAAAAAAAAAAAAAAAAAAAAAAAAATAATATGCACATTTTAATCTAACTTCTCGAACTTCAATTTGTTTATTTGCTCCTTTTTCACGCAAAATCGTCTTTTTATTTTAATTTATTTTTTATCAAGGCCTTCATTTATTCATTCAATCAAAGAAATGTGTTTTGGGATTTTGTTTTTTGTTTCTTTGCTATTCAAATATACAATTTATTCCTTGGCTTTGGAACATTTTGGCATTAACCCAATAGGGTAAAAGTGTCTTATGTTTATTTGCTCTTTAGTTCATTTGTTTGTTGGTTTATTCATTCTACAGACGTTTGCTGTGAGCCTTCTCTTTTTTTTTTGGTTTTTTTAATGTGAGGCTTCTTCTGAAGGTCAGGTGCCATGCCAGATAAAGACTCAATTCTTGCTGCTAAAGGACCTTCCCTTTTTATAAGAAAAACTTAGAGGAGGTTAAAGATTTATGTGCCTTTTCACTTTGTTTTGCATATAAGTTGGGTTTCTGAAGAACTCTAAATTCTACATTTGTAAATCAGTTGAAGTCTTGGGAAGATGTATGGCTGGAGCTTGCTATTTAAATCTTTTGGGAAAAAAAAAACCCTGCATAATATATGTGTAAACTGATATTTTCGTATATTGGCCACTCTGGTGAGAAATAGATGTGGCAGCAGGAAAGGTAATTTGAGAACAAATTTATGGGTGACATTATTGCCATTTGGCAAGAGGGGAATTCATTTATGACCAATATTACTAATGACAGCAAATGAGAATTCATCTATATTCCATTCACTGAGCTGTGGTCCTTAATTGCATTATTATGTGCATTCTTAATGATGTCATTTAGTGATTAAAAACAAACCATATCCAATAAATGGGATGGTAATGTGTTCAGCTGTACATCACTGAGATTCTGCATGAATTAAGTTCACAGGTTCTTTTTTTTTTTTTTTTTCGGTACGCGGGCCTCTCACTGCTGTGGCCTCTCCCGTTGCGGAGCACAGGCTCCGGACGCGCAGGCTCAGCGGCCATGGCTCACGGGCGCAGCCACTCCGCGGCATGTGGGATCCTCCCGGACCGGGGCACGAACCCGTGTCCCCTGCATCGGCAGGCGGACTCTCAACCACTGCGCCACCAGGGAAGCCCAGTTCACAGGTTCTTAATTCCCTCCTTGATAACAGATATACTTGCTTCCTTTCAGCTTCATTGATAAGGGTACAGAGGAGAGCCTCTTCTATATATTTAATATACGAACGGATACGTTACCTGCTAAGATTTCATTTTTGCCTGTAGGACATTTTACTGCACCAAATTAGAGAAGAAAATATTCTTAAAAGATAGCCATCATTTGGAAAAACCATCTGTTTTAGTTGGAAAACTATACACATGAACTGTGTCATGAAAATTTGCTGTGAAAGTGCTCTTTCTTCCAAATGTTACTTTTGTGCTATGACTATTTATAATGTCCTGGATGAGTCTACAGAATGTTTTATTCAAAGTCCTTGCTGCTCTCCCAAGACTGCCATTATGAGGAAACAGTAGAGGGTAATAAGTTACACTCGTGTATTAGGCATGCCTTTCCAGTTGGTACAAAAATCATATCAGGCAAAATACATCCCGGAGTAGCGAAAACATCTTTTCCACCTGGTGGCCAGATTGGCCTGCTAAAGTGCACCTCTAATCCTATCACTGCTCAGCTCAAAGGTCCCCCGTGGCTCCCCACTGCCTGCTAAATGAAGAGCCAGGGGCCAGGCCATCCTTCCCAGTGTGGGATCTATCACACGTGTTCAGGCCTTGGCTTACTAGCCTGTGAAATGGACCGTATGCTGTTCTCTGGATACACCCCTACTCTACCCCATCTCAGACTCTGTGCTGTCCCTTCCTGTTGCTCCGTGTTATAGACTGAACTGTGTCCCCCTGACATTTCTGTGTTGCAGCCCTAACCCCCAATGTGACTGTATTTGGAGACAGAGCCTATGAAGAGGTAATGAAGGTTAAAGAGGGTCATGAGGCCCTACTCTGATAGGATTGGTGTCCTCCTAGGAAGAGGAGCCTCAAGGTTTTCCCTACCCTCCACGTGAGGACACATCCTCGAGCCAGGAGAGAGTCCTCCCCGGAAACCTAGCTTGCAGGCACCTTGATCTTGGACTTCCAGCCTCCAGAACTGTGAGAAAAGAAATGTCTGACGTTTAAGCCACCCAGTCTGCAGTATGTTGTTATGGCAGCCCGAGCTAATTAATATACTCCCTGTTCTCCAATTCATCATCTCTCAAGGTTCATCAAATGCCGTCTACTCACATGGCACCTGCTTTGGGGACCCCTCCTCCCTCCTCTGAACCTGGTACTGTCCAGGGAGAGCCTGGCCGCTCGAGACCTTGCCTGGTCCACCCCGTGGGCTCTGCACGCCCCGAGAACAGATTCCCTCCCTCCCGAGGCTCTGCATGTAGAAAATAGATTTGACGTGGAAACATGGGTTCCTGTAACTTTTCAAGGAGGCTGTGGCGCCCTGCCTCTGTGTCTCGGGCAGTGTGCCAGGAAGCTGCATTCCTAATTAACAGTATTAAATGTAAAGTGTGTGTCAGTACGAAGAGAGGAACAACCTTTTTTATTTTTTGGTATTTTGTAAGCAGCAAAGCTCTTTATGATCATTGGACGAGTTTCCATTTTCAGCTAGTTAGTAAACTGCATTTTTGGCTTCTTTAACTGGCTAGGTTAAATTTAGCTCATCTTTTCCCTTCAAGTCAAGCTGTCAGTGAGATCTGTAATTAAAATTTCCACTCTCAACTTTCTTTCCCATCAGGGGAGAGGTTGGCAATGTACCCCCTCTTCCCAGCCCTCCTCCCTTCAGCTTTCTCCCCAACCCAGGGCTTCTCATGGCTGCATCCAGACAGCTCCCTACCCCTCTGCTTGCTGGCCAGCCGTGTGCAAGACTGACAGCCCTGGGTCACACCCACAAGCAGGCAAGGCATGTGCCCATGGCTGCAAATCCGCCTCGGGCATGCAGCTGAACACCTATCGTGCCTCAGACCCCAAAGGAGTTATTTAAAATATGCAACAAACTATATGACCAGGAACAGGAGCCTGGAGGTGCCCCGACGTGCAAGGCAGGAGCCCTTCCACTGCTGGACACAGGAGGTCTGAGGGGGTCCCAGAAGAGGAGGCTGGGTGGCAGGAGGAAAGGGCACATTCGGCGGCGGAGGAGGGGTGGGAAAACACTGCAGAAATACGGAGCTCTACAGAAATATTTGAATCTTCCAACAGCTGCCATGGCCAGGCCCAGGTGTGCCTGCTGACGCTGCGCCCTGCCTGGCCCCAAAGATGCCTGAGAAGGTCACGGCGAGGAGCGTGGATAAGTTCATGCAGATATCACAAGGCCACCCCTGCACGGCTATCTCGGAGAGCCAGGAAAAGCCCCCCACCCCTAGAATCCCACCCTCTCACCTCCAAGCCCTCTGCTCTTTGCCTGGAACTCTGCTTCCCTCCCTCCCCCCCCCAATCTCCCCTTGAACCCTGCAGAGGACTCTTCCATGGCCCACCCCCAAGTGCACTTCAGAGGCCCAGTTCCCCAGCCCCTCAGTAGGACAGCCTGAGAATGGGAGTGGGGGAGATGCTCACGCAGCCTCCGTCGTCGTGCGGAAGAGACACCAGGCCAGTTCCCCCTGTGTGAGCAGCTTGCTGCCCCTCCTCCAAGGGAGACGGGGAGTCACAGACCAGCCTTATGAGCAGAGGTTCGCAGCTGACTTCTCTCGTGGTTGTTAAGCAAGACGGGCTGGTGATTTCCAAGAAGACAGGAGGAGGCCTCCATTACGTGGGCACCAATGCATCTCCGGGTCTCTGTGCTGCTCCGGGAAGAAGGGCGGAGTGTGTGACAGGGAGCAGTGCCCACCTCGGTCCGGCTGGTTCCTCTTCCCATCCACCTCTGTTTTCTGCATATCTGGGTGATGGCAAGTAGGGCGGAGGAGGCCACCCCAGGGAACCAGCTGCGGTTAATGAAATGAGCTCTGTGGCCTGGGGAGTCTATGGAGCAGAGAGGGAATCCGGGAACAAGTGCCTGCGTCTTCGCAGTCAGAGTGACTTGGAATTTCAGTGGAGAATTACCTGTGCAAAGACTGGAAAACATTTGTTCTGTCCCAGGTGTGGGACCCTGGGCGAATGCCCACCCCTCTCTGGCCGACACAGGAAGGAGGTGGGTTCCAAGACCTTCTGGTGTCCTCCCAACCCAGGTCTCCCATGGTCCCGGCTGTATCGAAGACTCTCAAACACCTATCCGTGGAATGGTGACAAAGGTTGGGAGTGAGGTTTCCATGGCAGGAAGTGAATTTAATTTCAGGACTTGGCCTTATTCTGCGATTGTCCATCTGGCATTTTTGTAACCTTTGGTTTATGAAATGATGGCCAGAATAGATGGCCTTTATTTATTTATTTTGGCCATGCCACGCGGCTTGCTGGATCTCAGTTTCCCAACCAGGGATTGAATCCAGGCCACGGCAGTGAAAGCCCAGAATCCTAACCACCAGCCCACCAGGGAACCCCCAGATGGTCATAATTTTTAAATATCCTTATTTAACAAAATAAAAAGTGGGCAGCCTTATGTTTCTGTCCTGGATGGCCAGAGATGTATGAAGTCTGTGAATCCCATTTAGCAGGGAGTCCTGGGTCCTGAAGGACTCTTACTGCGGGCTTTGGTCACAGTAACCCCAGAGGGGTGGGAGGGGGAGGGGACGCAGATGTGCACCCCATCTGTGGGGACAACATCATGACCACCAAGCTCACAGTATGTTCAGGATGCAAAGCTTCTAAATCTTGTGCAGGGGATTGAGGTGCTCTTGTGTTTTATTCATCCAATGAGCTTGTACGGTAAGAGCACCTGCTCCTTGTACGGTAAGAGCACCTGCTCCTTGTACGGTAAGAGCACCTGCTCCTTGTCTGGCAGGCGTTAGAGCACAGTGGGTCAAATCAATTTAACAGAGGACTGAGACCAGCCTTTTTTTTTAGCGTTTTTTTAAATCTTTCTTTCTTTCTTTCTTAACATCTTTAAGTATAATTGCTTTACAATGGTGTGTTAGTTTCTGCTTTATAACAAAGTGAATCAGCTATACATATACGTATATCCCCATATCCCATCCCTCTTGCGTCTCCCTCCCACACTCCCTAACCAACCCCTCTAGGTGGTCACAAAGCACCGAGTTGATCTCCCTGTGCTATGCGGCTGTTTCCCACTAGCTATCTAGTTTACATTTAGACCAGCCTTTTTTAACTGAAAGACTGTGGAATAGAACAGAAATGATCGGAGTATATCATATGCAGACATGTAGTAGGTAAGTATTGATTCATGAGCCTTTTGTTTCAAGTATATATAAATTCAAATATTCAAATATTTAAAAATACGTGTATATATGTATATATTCTGCTTCTGTATGGAGGAGTAAATTGCTCACAAACCAACCTTCCTGCAGACAACATATACAAATCTACAAACTATGGACAATATAACCAAAAACAACAGGGCCCTAGAGGGTAATCATAAGTAGACGTGTTTTGGAGCAGCATCAAAGCCTAGAAGGATTGACCCACATGGGGCAAGTTTCCTATTTTTGTGGGTTTGCCCTGAGGGCAGCCACATTTGTGATGGGGGCATGAGGTAGCTAAATTCTAGTAGGAGGCCTGTTGTCCCTGTGGACAGAGGGACCAAGAGAAGGAGACTTAGACAACCAGGGTCACCGGAGAGGGGGAAGGAACCCCACGACGCAGAAAGCCGGAGAAGAAAAATCCAGATTTTGTGTGTAAGCCCTGCCCAAGTCGCTGGCTGAGCCCCAAACACGTGCCTGGCCGATCAAAGCAGTCTGAGCTCCCACCTACCACAAGCGTCATAGAGTATAAAGTTCGAGTCTAGCCAAGTTAATTGCCTAATGAAACAAAAACATCAACGTTCTACAAAACAATATCACTGAATCAGTTTCCGCAACACAGCATTCACAATGTCCAGGATACAATCCAAAATTACTCTACACATGAAGAGCCATTTTCAATAAAGTCAATCAATAGATACCAATCCTAAGGCAACCCAGATATTGGAATTATTAGGCAAGAAATTTAAGCAGCTATTATAATACTCAGTGAGGTAAAGAAAAATACATCCTAATAAAAATATATGACATCTCAGTCAAGAGGTATAATACATAAGAATGAACCACTTGGCAGCATTATTCATAACAGCCAAAAAGTGGAAAATAGCCGAATGTCTATCAACTAATGAATGAGTAAACAAACTGTGGTTCAACCACACAATGGACTATTTTTCAGCCGTAAAAAGGAATGAGTTACTCATACATGCTGCAACATGGATGAACCTTGAAAACAATAAGTGAAAGACGTCAGTCATATAGACCACATATTGTATGATTCCATTAACAGAAAACTTCCAGAGGAGGAAAATCTATAAAGACAGAAATTAGACTAGATATCGCCAGCAGCTGAGAAGAAGGGAATATGGGGATTGATTGCTAATGGGTACTAGATTTCTTTTGGGTGTAATGCAGTGTTTTGGAATGTATAGTGGTGATGATTGCACAACTTTGTGAACGTACAAAAAAAAAAACCCCACTGAATTATATACTTTAAAATGAATCAAATGAAAATTTCAGAACTGAGAACTACAGAATTTAAAATGAAAAAAAGTCACGGGATGGACTCAGAATGAGAATGGAATGACAGACTGAAAAAATCAGTAAACTTGAAGGGAGATGAATAAAAAATTTCCAATCTGAAAAAGAGAGAGAGAAAAAACATAATAGAATAAAATTAACAGAGCCTCAAGGACATATAAAACCATATCAAAGTCTAAAAGTCCCAGAGGACAGGAAAGAGAGAATGGGGCAGGAAAAGTATTTGAAGAAATGATAGCCAAAAACTTCCCACCGTTGGACAAAAACATACGTTATAGTTTTAAGAAGTTCAGCAAAATCTGAATAGAGTAAATGAAGAAAACTATGCCTTAGGCATGTCGGAATCAAACGGCTGAAAACCAAACATAAAGTCAAAACTTTGAAATCAGAGAGAGAAAAGCCATGCATTTCATACAGGGGATCAATGGTTTGAATGGCTGCAGACATCTCATCGGAAACCACGGAGTCAGAGTATAGTGGAATAACATCTTTAAAGTGCTGAAAGGAAAAAGTACCATCAACCCAGAATTCTATATTCAGCAAAAATACCTTTCAAGAACGGATGAAATAAAGACATTTTAAAATAAAGGAAACTTTGGTAATTCATCACCACCAGACCTGCATTATAAAAAATGCTAAAGGAAGTTCTTCAGTTGAAGAGAAATGATGCAGGTGGGAAATTCGGATATTCATGAATGAATAAATAGTAAATAGAAATAGTAAATATTTGGGTAAATATAGAAAACGATTTTTCTTCTTAATTAAAAAAATTACATGTAACTTTCTGAAGCAAAAATTATAACACTGTCTTGTGGGATTTATAATAGATACAGATATAATACATTTTGCAACTGTAGTGTAAAGCAGGGGTCCTGCACCCCTGGGCCGTGGACCGGTATCAGTCTGCAGCCTTTTAGGAACTGGGCCGCACAGCAGGAGGTGAGCGACAGGCAAGCGAGCGAAGCTTCATCTGCCGCTCCCCATCGCTCTCATTACCTCTGAACTATCGCCCCCCCAGTCTGTGGGAAAATATCCAACTAAGCCAATAATTACATTAGATCTTATTGGGCTAAACATTCTAGTTAGAAGGCAGAGATTACCAGAACGGAGAAACGAGTAAGACACAACTATATGCTGTCTACAAGAGACTCACTTTAAAGATAAAGACATGTGTAGACTGAAAGTAAATGGATAGAAAAAGATGTAACATGTAAGCAGTCAGTATGAAAAGGTTGGAGCGGTTCTATTAATATCACAGAAAACAGACTTCAGGACAAAGAATATTACTAAAGCTAAAGAGAAACGCTTCGTAATGATTTAAAGTTCAGCACGTCTTCATCAGGAAGACGTAACAATAATAAATGTTTATGTGCCAAATGGTAGAGCCTCAAAAAATAAACCTGACAGCTTTAAAGGGGAGAAATAGACAATTCCACAATCATGCTAAGAGACTGTATCACCCTCCTCTCAGCGACTGATAGAACAGTTGGAACAACAGCAACAGCAAAATCAGTAATGACAAAGAGGATTCCGACACACCCTGACCTGATATTTATATGTACAGGTTACGCTGTAAAATGTATTACTTACTATGAATCATTTCTTGAAAAATAAATTTGAAAATCACTCTGCCAAGGCAAACACAGAGGACTGAACCACAGACCCTTAAAATTCAATATCTAGTGGGGGAGGCAGGCACAGATCATGATAATATAATTGGAAATTGCTATAAGGAAGGCTAGGAAAGGGAAGGGATTAGTGTTTCCTGAGTATCCACCGTGAGCCAGGCCCTGTACTCAGCACCTTACATAGTTATATAATTCTTGTCACTTGTCCAGGTGTATTATCATCCCCATTGTACAGATGGGGAAACTGAGGTCCAGGGAGGTAAAATTACTGGGTTCGTGTCAGAACTGGGATTTGAATCAGCTCTGACTCTTACAAAATGACCATAGGAGGACAGAGAAGGTAGTTCCCTTACTTTTGAGGAAAGTGGAGAATAATGGTACAGCCATCAGAACAGGGTGGACAAGAGAGAAATGGAAGAGGATGAGCAAAGGTGAGGAGCGGGGAAAGTTTGTGTGTGGTGTTTATGGATGTCAGGTGGCTGGAACTTGGAGGGAATAGGAGGGGCTGGTGGCAAATGTGGCTGGAGGGGTCTACAGGCACTAGATCAAGCTGAGCCCCATTTCCATTCCCAGGCAAAGGGAGAAAGAGAGGCAGCAACAAAATAAAGTGCACATCTCCCCCTCCTTGGCTGGCTGCATGTGGGAGACGCAGCCTGGGAGGAATTTTCCCTACACTTAAATTGAGGGTCCCCAGTGTAATGTCCTGAGAAAACCTGAGCATCAACGGCAGGAACGTCTAGAGGACATCGTGACACTTGTCCAAGTGCTGACACACATATTCCCTGTCCCCGGTCCAGACTGACGGCTTAAAGGATGGGGATGGGTTGTGTGGAGACATGTAAACAATTAGCATCCCCTTTACTATCCGGGAGGCCCCAAAAGGAGTGAAATAAGATGGACCACATAAACTAAGGAACCTCGGACTGTCTGCATTAGATGTATGTCTAGGGGAAGAAAGGGATGCCCACAAATGAGAAGACACTTGTTTCCCTGCCCACTGCCAGGGAGGCCAAGGTTACTGCCTGCTGAAGACGACCCTGTGGAACTTCTGGCTCTGACTTCCACAGGGGTTGCCTCCTGCACGCGCTCCAGAGGGCCTTCTCCTGCTGGTGTCCACCACGGGGACCCTGGAGCCAGGGCCATGCCCTTTTTGTCGGTACTTTTCTTGGCATCTCAGGGATGAGTTCTGCCCACAGGAAGACCTCAACCTGGGTCACGTGTCCCCACAGGGGACCAGGATGCCATCTGCAGAGCAGGCCTTGCTGCCTGCACGCTAACACCCTCCGGCTCCCCAAGTGTCCAGCAATGCTGCAAAACCCCTGCCAGCCTGACTTGCCAAAAGAGATGATTAATGCTGTTCCCTTTTCTGCTTCTCAGGCAAGTAGCTGGCAAATGGAGACTCTGGGGGCTGGCTGAGAAAGGAGGACCAGAAAGGGAGCCTCCGGTGGCTTCCCCTTGTGGCTGGAGGGGTCTGTGCTTCCTGGCTACCTTGAGTCCACGTCAAAACGACCAACCAATGCCAGTTTGGGTCACCCTGGAGCCCCAAACTCATGACAAAAAGACACACCTACTCTGGGGGCTCTGGCCAGTGAAGTTCTAAGTCTTTGCCTTTGGCCAGCTGTTCTGGCGCGTCCGGGCAGGGATTCTCCTTGTGCCCGTGAATCAAATGCTACAGTGCACGTGGCGGTTCTCCACGTGGCGCCCCGTCTGCCTTCTCTCCACCTCCTCCCTTTTCTGTGCTCCAGCCCCGTGGAATTACTGATGGTTCCTTGAGTTGCATCAGGCTTTTCTGTGCCTTTGCCCACGTTCTTCCAGATTTCTTCCAAAATCTCTTTCTCTGTGGCAGCTCAGGGAGCTCCACAGCCTTCACCCTCCCAGCTCAGACTTAACCCTCCGGCTCACACAGCTGCCCTGGGAGACTCTCTTAGCCCTCACCTCGCCAGGCAGAACAGATCTTTCCCCACTCTGGGTCACTTCTGCCGACAGGACATCCTCCTGAGAAGTCCCCTTAACACGTGCCATCGTAATGACCCTGTTTTCTCAACTCTAAGACCAACCTTTTTGCTTTTGAAGCTTTCCGAAATAAGGCTGGCTCTTAATGTTCAGTGCATACCTTTTGTGTAGGAGAGCTTCTCCCCTGTTCCCCACCCCCAGGAGAAGCTGCTGTGAAATCACAGACAGATCTTAGAATCAGGGGGACTCAGCCCCCTCCCCCGAATTATCTCTATGCCCCACAGCCTGGTGCAGATGGAACTTGGCAAGCATTTGCTAGATGCAAAGTGGAATTCAGTTCAAGCATTTCTTGAGGCCCCCACTAAGTCAAATCACCTGCTCTGCAAAGTGGAGGGTTCTGGGTAAAGGCAAAGCAAAGTTCCTGCCTCTAGGGGGTCCCAGATTGTGTGTGTGTTTGTGTGTGTGTGTGTGTGTGTGTGTGTGTGTGTGTGTGTGTGAATGGGGGGCTGGAGACACCATAAGGAATGCCATGGACTGTAACGCAAGATAAAACCACCTGCAACAGCACCTTGGCCTGCACTAAGTAGAGGTTTTGTATTTTGTTCGTGATTTTTTTTTTTGTAATAAGTTATTACAATTTCTCAGTGTCTTGAATTTTTTCAATCAATCCTATAGAGAATCCTAAGTTCCCATTTGCCATTCTCATTTTGCAGAGAGAGGAACCAAGTAAAGAGCATTGCCCAAGGTCAACAGCTAGAAAGCGGCAGAACCAGGGCCAGTGGCCCAGCTGGTCTCATTCCCTGACCCCTGCGCTCTCTTGGCTAGAGTAAACTCTGCTTCGTGGGACCTAACTCTCCTCTTTAAAATATAAAACATGTAGCCCACTCTTCAGCAGAAGTCTAATCTCAGTTCTGTGAAATAAGAAGTAAATCCTGAAGTTTCTCCCTATGCCTTGTTCTCACACAGTCACCATGGTGATGGGGAAATATTATGGGAATATGAATCAGCAGAACCAGCGAAAGGACCTTTGGAAAACCATGACTCCCAGTGGACATGCCGTATTTTCAAAGCAAACACTCCAGAATGATGGATTGCACTTCGCTTCCTACAGAAACTTGAAGGCCAGCCTCACTCCATTAGCGACAGAACGACTTCTCCGGGTGAACACTGGTCTTCTCTCCTTTTTGTAAGAAAAGCACCGGCCGTTTATTAGTATGGCTGCTGCTCGGCACCATGGGATTGTGGTCATGTGCTGGCTTCATTAAACGTTAAACATTTTTCCTTGCCAAGTGGAACAAATTATTGATGTTGATTTGGGTGGGTATTTAACATTGTCCAATAGAATTTCAATGGTGAAGAGGCCAAGCCTGGTTTTTAAGTCCAGAAGGATGACCAAACATTAAATATTGTCTGAACGTAATGACTGGCTTATCCTGTTCTTGGTAAGCCTCCCTAAAATTCACAGTAAATCTATGTGTGATAAAAAATACCAACTGAGTTCCTCAAAAAAGTCAAAATAGGGCCTTTCCTGGTGGCACAGTGGGTGGGAATCTGCCTGCCAATGCAGGGGACACGGGTTCGATCCCTGGCCCGGGAAGATTCCCACATGCCTTGGAGCAACGAAGCCCGTGTGCCATGACTACTGAGCCTGCGCTCTAGAGCCCGTGCTCTGCAACAAGAGAAGCCACGACAACGAGAAGCCCGCGCACAGAACAAAGACCCAACACAGCCAAAAATATAAAACAAATAAATAAATAAATTTATTTTTAAAAAAAAGTCAAAATAGAATTACCATATGATCCAGCAATTCCACTTCTGGCTATACATTCAAAACAAATGAAAGCAAGGGCTTGAACAGGTATTTGTACACCCATGTTTATAGCAGCATTTTTCATGATAGCCAAAGGAGAGAAACAACCCAAGTGTCCGTTGACAGATAAATGGATAAAAAATATATATATGGTACACCATGAAATGGAATATTATTCAGCCTTAAAAAGGAAGGAAATTCTGACATGTTCTACACCATGGATGAATCTTGAGGACATTATGCTAAGAGACAGTCACAAAAAGACAAACACTATATAGATTCCACCTATATGAGGTTCCTAGAGGAATCAAATTCATAGAGGCAAAAAGTAGAACGGTGGTTGCCAGGGGCTGCCGAGGGGTGTGGAATTCAGAGTTAATGTTTCAAGGGTATAGAGTTGGTGTTTTGCACAAGGGAGAGTTCTGGGGATGGATGGTGGTGATGGCTGTACAACAATGTGAGTGTGCCACTGAAATGCACACTTAAAAATGGTTAAGATGGTAAATTTTCTGTTACATGTGTTTTATCACAATTAAAAATAAAAACCAATCGAGGAATGGGCAAGGCAGTGGTTGGTGTCCCTGAACTCCGACTTGGATCTATACTGCTGGCACTTTAGTCCATGTTTCACCAAGCATGGATGGTGCTGCGGACATGTGCGGCCCACCCTGCTTCCTCTGTTCTATTCCTGAACTGAGAGGCTGGTGGCTGCCTCTCTCACTCCTGACTTGGTCGGCCACCTCCTTCCTTCCTTCCCACTGCGCCTCAGGTGTCTCTTGCAGAAAGCCTGCCTTGCCCTTCCAGGGCCTTCATTATCCCCCCATCTGTGTACAGGCCCCTGTGCCCCCCTAGTCTGCAGCCCTTGAAAGCAGGATGCAATGCCTTGGGACTCAAGGCATGAACTTCCGACCAGCGGCATCAACAGCACCTGGGAGCTGGCTAGAAATGCAAACTATCCACCCAGCAAATCAGAATCTTGGGGGGTGGGCTCAGGAATCTGGATTTCACCAAGTCCTTCCAGGTGAAGAGGGGTTTGTCACCCATCTTCCACCCTGCCCCCCACCATGGCTCTTAGCCAACAACTGCCCGGTGAGCCAGTGGGATAGGCCAGCCCCTGACCTCAGGTAGGGGCAGACTCTGAGGGGCCGTGCAGCCTGCAGAGCCCTGCAGGATGCAGTCCCACCTAGTATGGCCGTTTCCCCTTCCCTGCCCTGCTTCTCCCTCTCCTATCCCGGTTTCTCCTAGGAGCACGGCTCTGGGGAACCCACCTTACATCCACAGCAATGGCTCATTGATTTTTATACCGTGTGGCTGGACACGTAGTAGGTGTCAGTCATTGTCTGCGTTAAACTCTATCGCCTAACATCTGTCAGTGCGTCTTTTAATAAGTGTTTTTTAATTTTTGCCAAAGATGTCATTTCTTTCAACCAAGGGAGTGACACACTAAGGGGACCATTTACAGCGTCACTCTTTAGCCTCATTCCTCCACACCTTCGTGGGTGTGATGGTTCAATTTCTGTGTCAGCGTGACAAGGATAAGTGTGCCCAGATCGCTGGTGAAACGTCATCTCTGAGTGTATCCGTGAGGGTGTTTCTGGAGGAGTATTTGAGTAAAGAAGTTGGACTTGGGACTTCCCTGGTGGCACAGTGGTTAAGAATCCGCCTGCCGACGCAGGGGACACGGATTCGAGCCCTGGTCCGGGAAGATCCCACGTGCTGTGGAGCAACTAAGCCCTCGTGCCACAACTACTGAAGCCACCGCAATGAGAAGCCCGTGCCCCTCAATGAAGAGTAGCCCCGGCTCACCACCACTAGAGAAAGCCCGCATGCAGCAACGAAGACACAACGCAGCCAGAAATAAATAAAAAAGATGTTGGCCTTGGGAGGGATAAGTTAGGAGTTCAGGATTTACGTATACACACACACTACTATATATAAAACAGATAAACAACAAGGACCTACTGTATAGCACAGGCAACTAAATTCAATATCTTTTAATAGCCTGTAATGGAAAAGAATCTGAAAAAGAATATATATGTATAACTGAATCACTTTGCTGTACACCCGAAACTAACCCAACATTGTAAATCAACTCTACTTGAATAAAAAACAAAAGGAGTTGGCCTTCCCCGTGCACATGGATACCACCCAATCCACAGAGGGCCTGAACAGGACAAAAAGTGGAGGAAGGGGCTGCTCATTTTCTCCTCTTGAGCTGGGACAGCCATCTTCTCTGCCGGTGGACCTCAGAGTTCCTGATTCAGCCTGGGACTGACACCTAACGGGACTTCCTGGCCACCCGTTCTCAGGCCTCTGGGCTGGGACTGAATGACACCCCCAGCTCTCCTGGTTCTGAAGCTTGCAGGGGGCAGATCACAAGATTTCTCGGCCTCCCGTGATCTGCCATCTGCAAGATTTATGATAGGAATCGGCTCAGCCAATCTCCTCTTACTTCTCTCTCTCTCTGTCCTATTGGTTCTGTTTCTCCAGAGAACCCTGACTAATGCCCTGGGCTCTCCTCGCCCTGCCGTAGGCCGTCCCCACCTGGAGGAGGCACCTGAGGCCTTCAGCTGACCTGTGATGTTAGCACCGCGTGAAGGGCAGCCCCAACACCCAAACCCTGCCTTCCAGGAGGGTCTCCATGGTTAGCAACCTCCTGGAGCCAAAGCCTCCTTCGGCCCGGCCCCTCCCACTTGGCAGATTTGTGTGAAGGGCAGGCAGTGACGTCTCGGGCCCTCTGGTGTCCCCCACTGCCCTGAGAGGCCCCCCCATGTCACTAGCCATGCTCGTGTGTGTTGTGCAGCCGTGCCGAGGCTCCAAGAGGCTAAGGAATGTGAATGGTAAATGCTAAAATCAATGGAAACATCTGTACAGCTTAGTGGAGGATCCAGAGAGAAATCCCAGGCACGAGAGTCATGTCCAGGACACCAGCTCCGTGCCCCAGGCACGCGGTGGCTGCCAGGCGCTGCTCTAAGCGCTTCCCGGGGTGGCCTTGGGGCTTCCTCAGAATGACCCAGGGCACCTCGCTGTGGGTGCGCCTGGGGGTCTGCCTCTGAGGTCCTTCCTGTTGTCCATCCTTCTTTCCTTCTCATTGCTGAGTAGCAGTGTGTGATCGATTTTATTGTGGACGAACATCTGGGCAGTTGAAGCTGTCACAAAATCGCTGCTGTGAACATTCTTGTCTTGTAGTGAATGCATGTATTTATGTCTGTCTTCACACACACACACACACACACACACACTTATATACATGTACGTACATCATGCATACATACCTAGGAATGTCATTCAGCTTTAGCAGATAATCTCAGTCTTCCAAAATGCTTCTTACAAGTTACACTCTACCAGCACCAAGCGTGAGTTCTAGTGGCTCCAAATCTTCACCAGCATTTGCGTTTCCGTTTGCATAATGTCTAAAACAAGCAAAGCTAATCGAGAGTGAGAAGTCCAGTAGTGTTCACCTTGGAAGGGGTGCAAGGGGAATTCGGGTGCTGTAATGCTCTGTCTCTTGATCAGGGTGCTAGTGACATGTGTGTGTGTTCACTTTGTGAAAACTCAAGCTGTGTTCTCACAATCTGTGCACTTTTCTGTATGCAATGGTCAACTTCAATTAAAAAGTTTATGAAAAGAAGTAAACCTAGAAACAATCCAGGGGCACAGGGGCCATTATTGTCCTTCTGGTTCATATGAACGTGCTGAAGGTCAAGGTCACGACCTGGTGCTGGGTTCACCGTCAGAGTCAATTTACGTGAAGTCCCTTTCCTGACCCATCCCCACATCTGTTTGGTCACTGAGTCATTTCTACCTCCACGGTGTTTCTCTAACTGGTCCCCCATTTCCATTCGTGTTACTCCTCAGGCTGGATTTTGTCACTCTCAAATTTCATGTTAACTTTGCCCTCAATTCTAGCCCAGGTATGGTCATTTTGAATACTCATTCTGTGATCTCCCAGGCCACCTCTTGGCCCCAGGCTCGGTATCATCCACGAATTTGATAAGCGTACCTTCCATGTGTCCATCCAGACGCCAATACAAACGCTGAGCAACTTTCCTCTACCTGGGAAGGGGCAGCCAGGTCTCACGACACCCAACGAGAGCCCTGGCTAGATTGCCGTGGGCTCAGTGATCCATTCTGGTCTGTGTTTGACATCCCCACCCCCCCCGCCACGGCTCTGCCAGCCTGCTTCCTCCCAACTTATCCACAAGCGTGCTGTCTGGCAAACAGTCCTCCACTGGGCAAACACTGATTCAGCACCTCCTTTGGGAAGGCCCTGTGCAGGCGATGGTACGGGTACAGAGCTGGATTGAACTTGGCTCCTACAGAGCTGAGAGGAGAAAGGTGACTCTGGAGCCAGACAGCCACAGCTCAAATCCTGACTCTGTCACTTGAAAGCTGTGTGACTCTGCCCAAGTTACTCAGCTTCTCTGAGTCTCAGTTTCCTCATCTGTTAATACTAGTGCCCCTAGGGGTGTGGTGAGGATTAAGTGAGTTAACAATTATAAAGCTCTTCCAAAAGAGAAAGCACTTTACAAGCTTTGGATGGCATTACTTGTGGATCCATCTGTGATTCCTCCGTTTCTCTTTTTCCCTGCTTGCCTGGGCTTCCCCCAGGGTCAAACCTCGGTCGTCTCTGTGGCCCTCGGACAGCAGAGAGCGAAACATGCACCAGAGGCACTTGGGTGAGATGCACCCGTGTTTGAAACCCAACTCTATACTTACTGGCTGAGCAAGACACTGTTTGCACAGCCTAAGATGAAAGCAGGGTTGCCGCACGCGGGGACCGTCAGCCCAGGGTAGGTGCTGGCTTGCTGAGGCCAAGATTAATACCAGCGGCTGGGGAGAGAAATGTGTTTCAGGCTGCAGGAGACTAGAGGCGTGAAGGAGGGACGGTCGATAGATGGTCCTCCTTTGGCAACGCGACACAGGGATTAAATCAACAAAAGGCTGAAAGTCATTTCCCGTGACCAGTGACTTTTTTTTTTTTTTTTTTGTGGTACGTGGGCCTCTCACTGCTGTGGCCTCTCCCGTTGCGGAGCACAGGCTCCGGACGCGCAGGCTCGGCGGCCATGGCTCACGGGCCCAGCCGCTCCGCGGCATGCGGGATCCTCCCAGACCGGGGCACGAACCCGCGTCCCCCGCATCGGCAGGCGGACTCTCAACCACTGCGCCACCAGGGAAGCCCACCAGTGACTTTTAAAACCCTGCACGGTAATGCCCAACATCAAGGACTGATCCCGTGCGTAATGCTCTGCCGTCGTTAAAAGCGGTGACTGTGGACATGACGCACCGGTGTGGGAAACTTACCACAGCGCTGAGAGGAAGGAACAGGAGATACCATTTGATGGGTGGCTTGAGTGGCAACCCTGCTCAGGACAGGTGGGGAGAGAAAGGAGGCCCACGTGGCTGGCAATGCTGGGTTTCCAAATGAAGACACTGCAGTGGATTTTGTTTTCTTTTTCTCTGTTTAATGCAGAGGTTTTGTTTCTTATACACATTTGGAAGTTGACTTTTTTAAAAAAATACATTTATTTCTGTATTTATTTTATATTTGGCTGCGTTGGGTCTTCGTTGCCGCGTGCGGGCTTCTCTAGCTGCGCTGAGCGGGGGCTACTCTTCGTTGCAGTGCGCGACCTTCTCATTGCGGTGGCTTCTCTTGTTGCGGAGCATGGGCTCTAGGTGCGCGGGCTTTGGTAGTTGTGGCTCGTGGGCTCTAGAGCGCAGGCTCAGTAGTTGTGGCGCACGGGCTTAGTTGCTCCGCAGTATGTGGGATCTTCCTGGACCAGGGCTCAAACCCGTGTCTCCTGCATTGGCAGGTGGATTCTTAACCACTGTGCCACCAGGGAAGTCCTGGAAGTTGACTTTTTAAAAAAATGGAATGGTTTAAGCCTAGCCCTTTAGCTCGTGATCCGTGAACAATCATGGTGGTTTTGAGGGCATAGCCCGGGCCCTGTTGCCCGTGAAGACGGTTGAGGCTGGGCTGGGCTGGAAGCAGTGCTTGAGTGTAGACGGGCGTCCTCCAGACCTGCAGTGCCACATCCCAGCTGCTGACCGGGACAAGCCCTTCCCTCTCTGGCCGAGGCCTGGTCCATACGATATGCACCGGATTCCTGCCCAGGCTGCTGGGAGGCTGAAATGAAGGAAGGGTGAAGTGGCCACACGTGGTGGCCATGGATGCAGGGAAGGTGCTGGCAGTCACAGGACATTCGCTAGGAAGAGAAACCTCCCTGCCCAGGAATTCACACAAGGCCGGCAGAGGCGTAGCTGGCAAGGAACAGCCGAACTGTCGGAAAGCCGTGAGGTCAGTGCGATCAGGAAGTAGACACCTATGGCAGCAGCTGGGGAGGAGGACGGAGGGACCCCAGGGAGGAGCAACCTTCAGCCAAGAAGGCTGTGCAGAGCTCACCTCGAACCCCAACCCTGACTGCCCGTGTGCCCACTGCGTGCACCCCATCACCAGCGGGAGGACAAGGCTGGCTCCCGCGAGGCAGGGGGCCCTGCGCTGGGGGAAGCAGAGCCGCTCCCTCCCCTCCCTGCTAGAACCTGGGCCCTACCCTGACTCCTGGCCCAGCGTTTGTTATGTGATGCTGGGGCCACCTGTGCCTGAGCGCGCTCTGATCCAGAGGTGCATAAGCTCTTTAAACGACAGGTAAATTACACATCTGGGCGTCAGCTTCTCAGCTGGGGGGGGGGCCTCGGTAAAGTCAAACTTCTTTCAAGATGTGCGGACCTGAAGCAAGTCTCCCAGATGAGCGCAGGCCTGCTCTGACCCCGACGGCCCCTCCAGACCCGCCAGCACTGTCATCGGAGAAGCAACAGCTAAGTAAACTCCAGATTCTGTGAAAACCAAGGTGCCGTGTTTAATAGAGCTAGAGAGGCGTCCTGCAAGTTCACTGCGATGGGGAGGGAGGGAGGCAGGCAGGAATACGTGCTTTATAAGAAGCCCTTGGGAGGAAGACTTCCGACACAGGACTGAACCATTCCCAGCCCTCTTCGGCCTCCCCAGGAAGCCCCGGTAAAGAAAATGCATCATTTATGAGGATGAGCCTATGCATATTCATGACCTTGCTGCCTTCCAAGGCCAGTCGCTGTCTGTGAAAAATCCTCCCGCAATGAATTATTGCGTGAAGGAGCTATGGGGGCCGAGGGCAGG
Source organism: Phocoena phocoena (assembly GCF_963924675.1). Classification (NCBI taxonomy): domain Eukaryota; kingdom Metazoa; phylum Chordata; class Mammalia; order Artiodactyla; family Phocoenidae; genus Phocoena; species Phocoena phocoena. Next base: position 4,977,353 of record NC_089220.1, read on the forward strand.
CCTCCAGTCCTCAAAATGACTATAATCTCTAAAGCTTGCTTTGAAGAAAATGCTCCCAATGTGCCTGGCTTTGGTCAAATGAGGGGGGTTGCAGAGAATGAAGTCTCCACCGTGGGGAACCCCTGAGCCCCCAGGCTGCATAGATCAGGGTAGACCAGCAGCGTTTCAGGGAACCGGAGGCAGGTCTCCATCCCCAGAGCAACCCTGCATACCCAGCAGGTGTGCCTCAAGACTGAGCCCTCCTCAGCCTCTGATCACAGACCAGCGAGAGGCTAAAAGGCCCTCTGGCCAGTTACCCTCCTTTCTGGGCCTCAGTCTTTCCATCTGTTGACTGGGGAGGCTAATCCCTCCTTCCATCCACTCTGAAACATGCTTTTCACGTTTAAGCACCTTCAAGACAGAAGTGTGCCCTGCCATCCATGCCTTGACTGGGTCAGGGTTTGAAGGGCAGTGTTTCCTCTTTCTAAGCGGTCCAGAAGACAAAGCGTGTGTTACAATCAGTGCATCCGAGGCTCTGATGAAATAACAGCAGTAAGCTACCATTTACTAAGCACCTACTGTATGCCAGGCACCACGCACACCACGAAGCACAGGGGCTGGCGCATAGTAGGTGCTCAATAAAGCTGAGTTTCCTCCCCTTCTCAATCCTAGGAAGAAAGGGCAGTCCTGCTCATGGCAACTTGCCTGGGAGAGAAGTCTGCTCACGAAACTCCTTATGTCCGCGTTTTATTCAGGGAGCTTCACGGTGTTTGAAGCATTAATTAAGTGGTGCAGGTTTAATTTGGATTTGCGCTGAGGTGGGAGGACTGAAAAGTTTTCCCAGACTAGTCAACCCCATTAGGACGTTACTCATGAGCCCCAAGACGGTGATTCATTTACTATTCCGGCTGGCATTTCTTGCTGACAAGCATCTCACGTGTGACTCAACTTTGATTTTGCTTGTTGAGCGTTAACCAGCACACTTCCTCATCCCCAAAAAAGTCATTTTGGAAGCCTTGCTGCACCTGAGCTGTGCGCCCATGAGTGTATATTTGTGTGTGTGTGTGTGTGCACGCACGGGCACGTGCACCTGCACCCTGGGGTGCGTTCATCCAGGAGTGTCCCGGGATGTATGATGTGAGGGTCTGCAGTGCTGGCTTTGTTGACACGTGACCTGTGCTGTCACAACAGGGCCCTGCGCTCGGCTTAATGTCCCGCTTGAAATTCTTTTCATTGTGTAGCCAGCCTGGGTGTACCTGTGCACGTCTGCACGTCTGTGTGGGCGTGAGTCCATACAGATGGGGTGCAGGAGTGTTTGAGGACACGTGTGGGTGGGGACTGAGAAAGTGGACGTGAGGGGACATTGAGTGCCAGAGGGTGCCTGAGAGCGGGACCCACAGCCCACAAGGGGAGCCCCCAGATGCAGATTCCACGGGCCTGGATGCAGCTCAGGAACGCAGGATTTTCGCGAGCCCCCCCCCCCCAAAGTGACTACAGTTTGAGAACCACTGGCCATAGGTCTTAGGGACTGAAAATCAAGGCCATGACACAGCGGCATTCTTTACGGGTGTGTTAGAAACTCATGCCGCTCAAAACCATTTCACCGCCCACGCTATTATCCGGGTTCATGTTCTCAGAGGACCAGCAGCCCCCCAGGAACGCGAAGGAATCAGTGAACCCTGAGGCTGCTAAGCAGGGGAAGCCCAGCCGGAGGGCCTCCCTCGGCTTCCCGGGCCCTGAGCCAGGTGGTGACTCACGGCAGAGCAGGACAGAGTGGCCTTGACGGCCAGCGCTCCCAGCCTACGTCCCTGCATCGGGGGGGCAGGGCCAGGGCTGCCACCGCCGTGACTTCTTCGATTTATCAGCATGGGTCGTGCGGCGGGCCCTGCTCCCATGTTCCCGCCCTTGTCCGTGTCCCTGGCCTGTCCCTCACCCACACTGAGACCCCCCCTAAATCAGAAGTGATTGGCACTGGCCGGCACCCCCGCTGCCATCAGGGGATGCCACCTCCAGAAGCCCAGGGGAGGTCCTAATTGTACCCTCCTGGGGCCTAGCTGGCACTGGCCCTCAGATTGCTGGTCCTGACCCCACTCAGAATAACTGTTCCCAGGCTCCATCTCACTGAAAAGCCATCCCAGGGTCAAGGTGGTGCCCCCTCGCTGAGCACATCACGGCTGGGTGAGGCGTTGCAGGGCAGCAGGCTGCCGCTGCCACTGGGCAATCCCTTGAGCTCTCTGAGCCTCAGTTTTCTCATCTGTGAAACGGCCCGTTCCTGTGCCAGCCCTTGGCCTGGGGCCTGGCTCCTGCCTCCGGCCTCCCTCTGGCCACCCCTATTCCCAGCAGCCCCTCTTGGCCACCAGAAGCTCATCTCGGTTCCCCATCCCTGCCCTGTGGGGGGGTTGGGAATGGAGCCACTCATCAGCACCAGTGTAAATTAGACTCAGAGCTCTGAAACTCACGGTTACCAAGGAAGGGAAGGGGGAGTGGGATGAATTGGGAGACTGGGACTGACATATATACACTGCTATGTACAAAATAGATAACAAATGAGAACCTACTCTATAGCACAGGGAACTCTCCTCAGTGCTCTGTGGTGACCTAAATGGGAAGGAAAGCTAAAAAGGAGGGGATATATGGATACGTAGGACTGATTCACTTTGCTGTACAGCAAGAAACTAACACAACATTGTAAAGCAACTATATTCCGATCAAAAATTTAAAAAAAAAGTAGATCAATATACTCCAATAAAATTTTTTTTAAATGTATTATAAAAAACTAATGTATGGGGCTTCCCTGGTGGCGCAGTGGTTGAGAGTCCGCCTGCCGATGCAGGGGACACGGGTTTGTGCCCCGGTCCGGGAGGATCCCACATGCCGCGGAGCGGCTGGGCCCGTGAGCCATGGCCGCTGAGCCTGCGCGTCCGGAGCCTGTGCTCCGCAACGGGAGAGGCCACAGCGGTGAGAGGCCCGCGTACTGCAAACAAACAAAAAAAACCCTAATGTACGTTTGAAATATAGTCACAATCTGAAAACAAAACCAAAAAGAAAGACTTAGAGTTCTGCAAGCTTTGGGTGGACCAGAAGGAGCTCCCAGTTTCCCAGGAGGGAAGCGGCTCCAGGACGGGAAACAGGCTGGCCCAGCACCACACTGCCAGCCCGAAGCTGTAATGGGACAGACGTTTTCTGCTACTCCCTCCCTGCCATTGAATGCTTTCTTCCATAGCTGCCACTGCCAACCACCTACTGTGTACCAGGCACTCTGCAGGCTGGATTCTGGAGCCCCTGAAATGATCATAAGTGGTAGGCAGGGATGTCATAGATGAGGAGATGAGGGCTCAGAGAGGTTAGGCATCTTGCCCAAGGACACACAGCTTATGAGACCTGAGACGGAAGCTGGGACCTTCACAGTGACACCTCGCCTCTCTGAGCAGCGTCCGCCTAGCCCCAAGCTCCTCTGGGCCCCTAGGGTCCCCATGCCATCTGAGGCTGTGTAGCTCCCATGGATCCCCCCTCAGCTCCCTGACACAGCCCAGGTGGCTGGGAGCACAAGGCCAGCCCTCCTATTATTCACGCCTCTCTTTGTCAATGGGGACCTGGCCCAGAGGCGCCAGCTTTGCCAGGAAAGATAACACGCCAACCCCTGACTCATCCTCCTCTGCGCTCCATCTCAATTTCCGCAAAGAACACGAAGGCCTGTTGCTCCTGGCCCAGTGCAGGGGGCCGGACCTCCCTCTCCTGAAAGGAAGACAAGCCATCAGCAGGATTACAGGATTAGAGTTACAGCTTTTCCTTGTGGCCACCTGTTCCCTCCTGTAACACTGCATGGGCACGAGGGGCGGGTGCCTGCCCACTGCGGGGTCTCGGGCAGGGGCGGCATCGGCTCCCACAAGCCCGGCTTCAGCTGCATCGTGGAGCCCATGCAACTCTTTTCAAGGTCGGTACTACTAGTCCCATGTTAGAGGTGAGGAAATTGAGGCTCACTCAGACCACACAGCTGGTGGATGACTTTGCCAGGGATCCCTGCCCCATGCCGGGTGGCAAGCTGACTCATTTGTCCTCAAAACAAGACTCGGAAGAAGTGAACTCATGTATGAGCAAACCCTGCCCGCCAGCACCTCTACGTCTAACTTGATACTTGCCTCGAGCAGAAATCGTAAAGAGAGAACAAAAATGCGAGGCCACGACAGAGAGCCGTGGAAGGTCGGCCTGCGGCCCCCTCACCCCTTCCTCCTCTACCTTCAGCACAGGGAGCTGGGCAGCTGATCTGGGAGCGAGTCACGACTCCAGTCAGAGGTTCGACGGAGTCCCTGGATCAAAGGATGCCTTTGGTCTCCAGGTGTCATGGGTGCCACCATGGGGGAAGCAGGGCAGGGAGGCAGCCTTCCAGGCTAGGAGATGGGTCCCTCCCTGCCCTGGCAGACCCCACCACACTGACGATGCCACTGCCCACACAGGGTTAAGATGATGTAACAGGAAGCAGCCTAGTGCTGGGACAAATTAACGTCTTCAGAATGTTGGCAGGCACGCCAATGACACCTGGGCATGAGCAAAACGTGGCAATGTCTTGTGTGTCCCCACCCCCAGTGATGAGACACTTTAATATCACCCACTGCGCCTCCACCCATTTTACACATCAGGGAACTGAGGACCAGAGAGGGGAGGGGATTTATCCATGAACCCCCAGGGCCAAGGTGCGTTTCAAATGGGGTGGATGGGGCATTGGTTGGAAAGCTCTCTGGCTTTGCGTCCCAGCAGCCCTGCAGTTGAACTCTCATGCCTCCATGGATCCACACCCTCTGACCCTCGGTTTTCTTGTCCATAAAGTGAGAGTGTTAATAACACCCAGCTAACAGGGTTGCAGGGAAAAGATAACAGACACTACGACTTAAAGGCTTTGCAGACAGCTCTCAGCCCTAAGTCTTTGTAAGGGCTGTTGGAGGGACAATGACTAGCAGCAACAGAGAAATAACAAGACCGTTTGTTGAACACCTGCTATGTGCCAGGTTCTGGGCATGAAGATGACTCAGACATAACTGCTGCCCTCAAGATGGTCAGCATCTGATAAGAAGATGCACAGAGTGGAGCGATGGAGGCACACAGAGGAGGCCCTTCCCTGCCGGGGAAGGAGGTGGGGGAGGGCAGGAAGGCATCCCTGGGAAAGATAAGGCATTCCAGGAAGAGGGACCAGCACCGGTCAGGACCAAAGGGCGAGAAACAGCGTGAAATATGTGGAATTCCATCTGTTTGGCTGCACTCGGGATGTGAGGGGGTGGGGTGATGGCAGTGCTGGGCAGGGAGCCCGGGGTGGCCAGCGGTGTCAGGCCACCCAGAGAGGGCCAGTGGGCGCCAGGCCAAAGGGCTCAGACTCAACTCTAACGGGGAATTCTCCCTGAAGGGTCTCACTAGCTGAAGTGTCAGGGACCCCAGGCCGCTGGTCTGAGACAAGAGGTTGCCCCGCGGAAAGGGCAGGTGGGGGGCTGGGGTGCTTCCGTGGGGGACAAGTCATCAATAGGCAGGACGCCCCCAGCACGGGCTGTGCCCACTGTGCTACCTCCCCTGCCTCCTTCTCACGGCCATCTCGAGGTGGGCCCCGAGTTACAGATGGGGAAACCAAGGCTCAGCCAGGGGCAGGCGCTCAGCAGGGCGTCGAAGCCCTTGCTCCTTCCTTTGACTATGCTACCTTTCAGCTTCCCGGAGTATTTCTTCCATTAGCCACACATTTCAGGGTTTGTTTCCTAATTCAGCCTTCACTATTTAAAAAAACTTCTATTTCAAAATGTGCATTTTTAATGCATCTTTTTAAAAAGTAGCAGCTGATTCTTCTGGAGTCGGTCCCCCATGCATCCTCTCCCTCCAGCCCCATTTTCTCAGGGCCATAAATCACTTTCTTAAAGGGGGCCGGGAGACAAGCTGCGGTTCACCAGCCAAAGAGGTTTGGGCTCCTGAGGCCCAGAGGGGCAGCCAGGAGTCACCAGGCCCTGAGGCAGGCACTGGTCCCCCGGGAAAACACCCCAGCCCCTCGTGTCTGCTCCTCAGACCAGCGGGACCAGAATGCTTTCTGCCGCTGCAGGCCTGAGCTCTGAGATCCAGATCCTCACCCTCTGGCTCCACACACAGGGCTCAGGGATGTGCTGGGGGTGAAGGTCCAGACCAGCCAGGTCCTCAGTCCTGTGAGCCTGGAAGGTGCAGAACCGTCATCACGGGAGATATTCTTGGAGGGATGCTCTAGTTGCCAATAAGGAGCAATTTGGGGGTTTTACTTGCACTTAAAAAATTACCTGTTGTTGATCTGAAATTGACCCTGGAGCAGACACGTGCATTCTATCTGGCAGCCCCGGTGTCGCTCACGGGAGTTACAGTGAGTGCCTACCCACGTGTGTGTGTCGTGGCGGAGTGCAGGGACAAGGACTTGGAATAAAAAACGCCTCTCCTGGGGGCTGTGCTGGCTGCACTGTCTCCAGGCAGAGGGCTTGGAGCTCCCAGCACGTTTGCACTGAGAGCCGGCTGCATTTTATTTTATATTTATTTTAACATCTTTATTGCAGTATAATTGCTTTACAATGGTGTGTTAGTTTCTGCTTTACAACAAAATGAATCAGTTATATATATACATATGTTCCCATATCTCCTCCCTCTTGCGTCTCCCTCCCTCCCACCCTCCCTATCCCACCCCTCTGGGTGGTCACAAAGCACCGAGCTGATCTCCCTGTGCTATGCGGCTGCTTCCCACTAGCTATCTACCTTACGTTTGGTAGTGTATATATGTCCATGCCTCTCTCTCGCTTTGTCACATCTTACCCTTCCCCCTCCCCATATCCTCAAGTCCATTCTCTAGTAGGTTTGTGTTTTTATTCCTGTTTTACCCCTAGGTTCTTCATGACATTTTTTTCCTTAAATTCCATATATATGTGTTAGCATTTGGTATTTGTCTCTCTCTTTCTGACTTACTTCACGCTGTATGACAGACTCTAGGTCTATCCACCTCATTACAAATAGCTCAATTTCGTTTCTTTTGATGGCTGAGTAATATTCCATTGTACATATGGGCCACATCTTCTTTATCCATTCATCCGATGATGGACACTTTGGTTGCTTCCATGTCCTGGCTATTGTAAATAGAGCTGCAATGAACATTTTGGTACCTGACTCTTTTTTTTTTTTTTTTTTTTTTTATGCGTTACGCGGGCCTCTCACTGTTGTGGCCTCTCCCGTTGCGGAGGACAGGCTCTGGACGCGCAGGCTCAGCGGCCATGGCTCACGGGCCCAGCCGCTCAGCGGCATGTGGGATCTTCCCAGACCGGGGCACGAACCCGTGTCCCCTGCATCGGCAGGCGGACTCTCAACCACTGCGCCACCAGGGAAGCCCCTGACTCTTTTTGAATTATGGTTTTCTCAGGGTATATGCCCGGTAGTGGGATTGCTGCACCAGTCGTTTGCCGGGTCCATCAAGAGGGCCTCTGGAGCAGCTCCATCTGGGATGTAGTGATTAACAGCTCCAGCCTGGGCTGGCAAAAGGCCTTGGCTTTGACACCTCTTATCTTCTGGTGCTCAGAATCACTGGAAATTAGCATCTCCCTTTCCTTCCTGCTGCTTGCTTGTAACACCCAAGTGAGACCTCTCCACTCCTCTGCTCTAAACCCTTCCACAGCTCCCACCTCACAGAGGGTCAAAGCCAAGGGCCCCTCTTGGACTGCAGAAAGGCCCTTCACAACCTTCCTGCCCCCTCCTCTCTGGGCTCATCTCTCCCCACACCCCTATTCACTCTGCCCAAACTGACCTCACTGGTGTTCTTTGAAAAGATCGGGCACCTCCACCTCAGGGCCTTTGCCCCTGCTGTTTCTTCTGCTGGGAACTCCCTTCCCTCAGCTATTCCCAGGGCTCACTGTTCAACTGTCACCCTCTTAGAAAGACCTTCCCAGGCTCTCTCCAAAGCACTGCTCTCTCTCTTCCCTGATTCACTGCCCTCCATCCTTTTCACCCTCATCACCATTGTACAACCTTTGGCTATTTATTGTGTTCATTGTCTGTACACTGAAGTGTCAACCCTGTGAGGGCAGGGACCACATACTCTTTACAGCTGATCAACAAATGTTTGTTGATTGACTGATTGACCAAATGCTGCTGCTGCCTCTGCTTCTGTGCCAGGTCACCCAGGACCTTCCATGCAGCAGGCCTCGCTTCAAGGACTCGCTTTGTAATAGGAAGACCTGTATGTGAGGCTGTCTCCAGCACCCTGGAGGCTCAGCTCTTCCTGGGCCCTGGACGGCTGTGCTTTCGCGTGCCTCTGAGCCAATCGTGCTGCCCTCTGATCTGGAACACTCTCCTCTCCCTCGTCACCTCCCAATTGTCCCTCAAGACCCAACTCAGGGTCACCTCCTCTCGGAAGCCTTCCCTGTCTATCCGTCATAATTTGAGTCACAGCACATGGGTTACTGGGCTCTCATTGTCCTTCTTCTCAGTTGTCTCCCTTCCCAGCTGTGACAGAGAGCCCTCTGTGTCCCCAGGACCCTGCGGTGGCCCGACCGACAACAGGTGCTCAGGGCATGATTGGCAGCTAAGTGAACAATGGCTTGCATAGTTTCTTTTTATTTTCTTTTAAGCTTCTCCTTCATAGATCCTGGTGCTTCACTGGAGGCACTGGCTCCAGACTGGTTCATTTCACAGGCAGGGAAACTGAGACCCGGAAGATGAAAGGCGTGGGAACTAATTCCTTTCCAGCACGTTCTCTGAGCCCAGCACCAGTGTCTGAGCAGGGAGACTCCTCCCCTGGCCACCCCCAGCTGCTGTGGGACTCTCCGCGGCCATTCCGTGGGGGACGGAGGTCACAGCCTGCACAGAGGCCATGGCTTACTGGGATGTTCAGCCCAGACTGAGTCCTTCCAGAGAAAATAGACTTGGATCTTTCATAGAAAGATTAAAAGGGTTTCTAAGCCTCCAAACTTCCCTTTCCACAGCAAGAGAAAAGCCTAAAGAGCATGGAGAGGGTAGGGCAGGGAGAGGAGGGGCCACAGGTAAGGCGGGTGCTTGCTGCCTCTCCCTTGGGGGCAAAGCCACCTGGGGACATCTGAGACCCTTGGGCCATTTCCTTTGGTCCCCAGCAAGAGCCCCGGGAAACTAAGCTTCTCTGAAGAATCCTGTATCCCTGGACCCTTTGAATGTTACCATATGTGGAGAAAGGGTCCTTGCAGGTGTGATTAAATTAAGGATGTCAAGATGGGGAGATTATCCTGGATTATCCAGGTGGGCCTAAATGCCACCACAAGCGTACTTATAAGAGGGAAGCAGACAGAGATTTGATGCACAGAGGAGAGGGCAGTGTGGCCTTGGAGCCAGAGATGGGAGTGATGTGGCCACGAGTCCAGGATGCCCAGAACCACCAGAAGCTGGGAGAGGCCGGGGACAGAGTCTCGTCCAGTGGGAGCCGAGCCCTGCTGACCCCACAGGAAATTAATACAGCGCCTCAGCCAAACTGTGCAGGAGCAGATGCGGAGGCAGGGAGGAGGGGAGAATAAAGCGGGACCCTTGGGGTTGAGGCCCCCGACTCACTGGGGCTGGGGTGCAAAAGCTGGGCCTTCTCGTCTCAGACTCCATGGTGCAGTCTGTACCCCAGAGCTTCTGCACACAGGGCCAGGCTACTGCAAGGTCCTGGGTGACCCGGCACAGAAGCAGAGGCGGCAGCAACATTTGGTCATTAATCATTCAACAAACATTTACTGATCAGCTGCAGACGAGGAAGGCGTGGTCCCTGCCCACACTGGAGTGTACGGACAGTGAACAAAAGAAAGCGAGACGTGTTTCTCTCCAAAGTCTTCCCATGGAGTTGACAGTTTTATTAAACCACTATTTATTTTATTAAACTATTATTTTAAAAAAAAAAAAAAAAGGCTAGACGTCACCTGAAACCCTACCCTTTTTCCCTCCCTCCTCTCCTAAAAGCCTCTCCTGATAAGCCAGGTGCATAGGACAGAAGCCCTGCTCTATAGAATAGAATCCCCCCCACTTCTGCCCTTGACCGCGTGTGCTATTTCATTCACACGTAGCAGCCATCCTCTAAGGTATCATCAGCCTTGTTTTGCACATGAGGAGACAAAGGCCCAGGGAGATTATATGACTTGCAAAGACCACACAGCACCAGGTGCAGAGTTGGCATGCCAGGGCCAGCCTGTCTGATTCCCTGTCCCTGCTTCCCACCTGTGTCCCGCGTGACTGTGGACAGAGTGGCAGGATGAGGAAGGAACCTGGGACTCCTGCAGGCTGCAACATCCACACCCATCCCCAGGGCCTGGAGCCCCCTTAGGATATGATCCGCCCTTCCCAGGTTAGAGACTCAGTTGAGCATTCCAGGGCCATCAGGGTGGGCTCCAGAACAGGACATAATTGTTCCCTCCGGGGTAGCCTAATGAGCTCGCCGTCCAGCGGTGGATTTGTTTTCCACCCGTGATGAGCTGACTGTGTTCCCTCACCTCCCGCCTGGCTCCTGGCTCAGGTTGCTGCTACACAATCGGCCTGACCGTTGGCACCTCCGCCAGGTCCCAGGCTCTCACCCAACCTCATGGGAGGGTGCTCCTGGCCTAGGTCCAGAGCTCTCTTTTGACAGACGCAAGGGTACAAATCCAGGAAGGGCAACGTCACCCCCCTTGGGAGCAGCCACGGGGAGGAGGCCAAATAACTCATGATAAGAAAACCCACAGGTGCCCCTCCCCAGAAACCCAGATGACAGGCCGGGCTTGTCTTCACTGCGCATGTGGTCTGGACACCTGCCTTATCTGCATTTCACCCGGCTGTATAGACACAGCCCAGTCACTTGGACTGCCCGGCCGAGCAGCGCTTCAAAGCTGGGGAAGTCAGCCAGGGCTGGGCCACTGCCAGTCAGCACCTTCTCTGATGGTGTTTGTCCCTTTCTTTGGAACTTGCAGAAGGCTCGAGATTTCCAGCTTTCTCCATGTTCCTTCTTCACACCAGCCCTCAGAGGAGAGGCTCTGACCCTAGCCTGCAGCTTCAAGCAGCAAATGTTTGCTGACAGCCTCTCTGCACCAGGACCCTAGAATTATCTCACTGAATCCTCACCACAGCCTGTGAGGCAGGTGCTGCTGTCATTATCCCCATTTTACAGATGAGGAAACTGAGGCATAAGTTCTCAGAGCCGAGAGGTGATGGCCAACAAGCACATGAAAAGATGCTCAACACTGTTAGTCACTAGGGGAAAGCAAATCAAAGCCACAATGAGACACCACTTCACACCCACTGGGATGGTTAGAATCAAAAAGATCATAACAAGTGCTGGTGAGGATGCAGGGAAAGCAAGACCCTTACGCGCTGCTGGTGGGAACATAAAGTGGGGCAGCCTCGGTGGAAAACAGTCCGACCGCTTTTCAAAAAGGTAAACGTGGATCCAGGAATTCCACTTCGAGGTGTATAACAACCCTGGAGAGATGAAAACCTATGTTCACGCAGAAACTCACGCACTAGCATTCACGGTGGCATTACTCATAAGAACCAAAAAGTAGACACAAGCTAAATGTTCATCACTTGATGAATGGAGCCGTACAATGGAATACTATTTGTCCACAAAAGGGACGAAGCACTGATACATACCCAAACACGAATGAACCTAAAAACGTTGAGTGAAAGCTGCCGATCACAAAAGGCCATGTACTGTGTGATTCCACTTACGTGAAATGTCCACTATAGGCAAACCTATAGAGCCAGAAAGTAGAGTACTGGTTGCCAGGGACTGGGGGTTGACTGCTAATGGGTTAGGGGTTTCTTTGCGGGGGCAGGGTGTTAAACTTGTTCTAAAATTGATTTTGGTGATGGTTGCATAATTCACTTTCAATGGGTAAGTTGTATGGTATGTAAATTACATCTCAATAAGGCAGTTACCAAAAAATTTAAAAAGTGATGGCCCAGGACTCTCCACAGAGCCTGCAGCCCTGAAGGTCACTGGCTATACCCTCCTGCTGCCCTGTGGCACTCAGAGGGGCCTGAGCACAACTTCCCTGACCGGCTGACCCCACAGCTGATCCCACAGCTTCAGGGCAGGCTTGGGAGCCTGGGACCCCTGCATGCTCTGAGTTAAGGCCACCCCCCAGACCCCACAGGACCAGGGAGCTCCCAGCTGTGGCCTGTCCTCCTGCCAGATGCACCTGTGTGGATGCTGATTGGAGTGGGGCTCCTCCCGGGAATTGGATGGTCTCACGATGGCACAGCTGCCAGTCCTGGTGGCAATTTATTTATAGCACCTTGCCTCCTGGGTTGGGGTCATGGCTGAGGTTCCTCCTCTCTCAACAAGTTTCAAGATGGAAAGAAAGGGGAAGGCATTCCACGGGGGCTGAGGGATGGAGTTTTTGCAGGGCCTCCCCATGTCCACCTCTGACAGCGCTGAGGGCTGGATTTCCTCCTGGTCATGCCCCCAGGTGTCAGGAAGGAGTACCTGCTGGGGGGCTCCCAAGTTCCAGGCTGGAACTCAGTGGTAATTCATCACCCACAAGTGTCCAGGCCTGTGAGATGGGGACAGCGTCCCTCACAGAGCTGTGACGGCACGGGGTAGCAAACGCAGATGGGAGAGAGCTGCCCAGAGCAGGCCACACAGCTGATGCTCAGTGAACCGGAGCTCGTGGCCGTTGGTACTTCTCTCTCTGGGAGGAACTGGGGAGGCCTGGGGTGGGGCCTGCCCAACGGGTGGAGCCACAGCCCAGGCTCTGTTCCAGCCTCAGCCACACTCCTTGGGTACAGTTCAGGGATGGACTGTAGCCCCGAGCTGTGTGGAGGGGCCCCTCTGTCACAGGTGTGGCTGAGCCCACTGTGGTCCTGGGGCAGAGCTGGGGGCCAGCGCTTGGCTGACAGTCACCGAGCAAGCAGAGAACTGCTCCAGAGAGATGCTGGGCCTTTGGAGGCCCTTCTGGAGTCCCAAGATTCTGCTACAAGAAAGAGAACTGATTATCTTATGTAACATTCCTGAGTCCAGATTCTGATGGAAACCTCTTCAGAAAGGGCAAATGACTTGCTGGAGGTCACTGAGTACTTTCATGTCAGGGCTGAGCTCAGGGCCAGGTGTCCAGGCATCAACCCCGGTGTTCCCGGTGGCACACTCCTGCCTTCCAAAGGAATTCAGAGCGAATCTCATCTGCTGTCTTGGCTCTCATAAAAGCCCTCTCCCAAGCCTGCTCCCTCATCCACTGGCCTTCCTTGGGAAGGACTGAAGCTCTCCCGGCCCTCCTCAGGCTGCAAGGCTGCTTGGTGCAAAAGAGGAGACCCAGGTTGGGGCCAGCACACCTGCATCCTGGTCCCACCTCCCCCACTGTGTGCTCTGGGGTAAGTCACTCAATGTCTCTAAACCTCAGTTTGCTCATCTATAAAATGGAAGAACAGTGTTTACCACATAGGGTTACAGTCTAAGGAGAGTCATGCTGAATTAGGTATGCGAAAGGACCTAGGAAAAGGGGAGACAGCATTTAGTTAGTGCCTACTGTATACAGTCTCATTTAGTGCTCTCGTAACTTAAGTCTGTTAACCCTGTAGAGGAGGAAACTGACATGGCTTGGTGAAGGCAAGGCTGCAGGAGGAGTCCCAGCTCTCCCCTCACACCGCAGGGCCCAGCAGGACATGTGCACGGAGGACATGCTTTCGACAAACACACTGAATCAGGGTGTCCACTCAGACCGCCAGCTCATCCCTCCAGCGAGAAGTGGCAGGAGGGGTGTTTTCGGCAACTGCACCAGTGCTCTGACGTGTTTTTCCACCCGAAATAAATGAGGTGGGGTTCCTAGAAATGTGTTTAAAGCTGGTAGAGAGTTCTTTAAACGGTTTGGCTTAGATGTTGAAATACGGGGCCCAGAACTGCAGGAACGCTTGTGCCCCAACACGGAGCCCAACATCCCCAAATTCCAGTTTCAAGTCTTGCAATTTGGGTGACATCATCGACTCTTGGGGCAGGGCTCGGAGACCACCTCCAGTCCCCGCAAACAGTATTTTTAAACCAGGTCTGATCTCGTTATACAAAACAACGTGTGTCGTCCATTGCCACAGCCCTCTGTTATGCTGTGCATTTTTGTTTAAATTTGCTTAGTTATATACTATGAAAAGTCAGGTAGGAAAGCCTGTAACAAAACTGATGCTACAGCATTTATTTGGTGATGTCGTACAATCGAGGAAACAGTGTCTGTATGAGAAGAATGAGGTACAGACTCACAGGTTTTTTTTTTCCAATATATTTGCATAACCATTTCCTTCTAAACTCACGTCCCATTCTTTTAATCTGTTGCTCTCGGTGATTAAACTGGCTCATGAACTATTCATCCCAGCTCCCTCCTTTGTGCCTTAGCAAATGATAAATCGAGAGAGCTTTGTGGCAATAGCAGCAAACTTTTCTCTTGCTTTTGTTTTCCTCGCTGGTGTTGTGACCACATCTTTCAGAAATTAATTTTTGGGCTTTTCAACTCAGTTTCACATCTGTGGGAGAGAACACGTTTTGAAAAATCTTGCCCTTGGTTTTGGGATTTGCATATCAGAAGGACTCGTGATTTACATTTCAGAGGCTGGCTGACCACCGCACATACAATATGCTCCAAACATTTCATCATTAAAATGGATTACTTTCCAAAGAGTCAATTGGGAGAAAAAGTTAAGGGGGGGCGGGGAAGACGTTACTAATCTGTTCCCTGATGGGAACCTGTACCCTGCCCTCATGCCATTAGGTGTGGCTATAGGACTTGTTTTAGCCGATGAAATGCTGGTAGTGATGATGTTGATCACTTCTGGGCAGAAGCATTTAATTGCCGGTGTGATGTCTCAGCCCCTCCCATCACCTGCCTCATGAGAAGGGGAGCTGGGTCCCTATGGAGGCATCACACCCACTGAGTCATCATGTAGGCGACCTGCCCTGGAGAGTTACCCAGACCTGCAACAGACTTTGCATGAGCGAGGAATACACCTTTGTTGCTTTAAGCCACTGAGATTTGTTTTTTTCACGGTATACTGAGCCTGTCCTGAGTAACAGTGCAAACCAAAAGGGGCTGTATCGATCAATGCAAAAACTGGAAATCAATAAATATGGATGATAGCAGATACCTTTGGCCCATCTCAGCCACCAGTTTCTGTATTTTATTTTGCCTGCATAGTTTCAAGAAAAAGGCTGATAAATGGTTGCAGACACCCACAGCTTTGTGTCATTTTAAAAATATAATTTAAAATATTTAAAATGTATCCCGCTATCTCAAGAAAGGTCAGTTAGAATGGACCCAATACTTTAAAAGAACAGAAGTGGGAGGGGGGGCGGAATTCCCTGGTGGTCCAATGGTTAGGGCTCAGCACTTCCACTGCAGGGGTCACGGGTTCCATCCCTGGTTGGGAAACTAAGATCCAGCATGCTGTGTGGCACGGGCAAAAAAAAAAAAAAAAGCAAAACAAAAAACAGAAGAGGGTAACTTTTATTTCCTGGTTGAATTCCTAACAGCTTCTAAACTGTATTTCTTGTCCTAGGTGTAAAAGCCCCCGAGGGTGCTTCAGACGCTGGAGCTGGGACTGGAGCCGCGTAGATTTCTTCATTTGCTGCTCAGAGGTTCACGGGCAGAGCCGGGGCCCCTGAGCCCAGCCTGAGGCCTGAACACAGGACACATGTGCAGAGCTCTGTAGGATTCTACCGGGGTGGATGCAAATTAAAAAACCCCTCTGGGACCAGAAAGGGCAGGAGGCTTGTTCTGGGTCACACAGCAACGAACCCCCAACACATCGCCCAACGCCCAGTATCCTGTGAGCGGTACAGGGGTGTCCAGGTTGGCACCATCAAGCTGTTTCTGAGCAAGACGGGCAGATGGTGGGGTGGGGGGGCGCCTTCCAAGAGTGCAGGGCCCCTAGGGCTGCAGACTCCAGGGAAGGGTCCCTGGAGGAGGTAGGGCCCCACCAGCCTGGATGACGGGCCAGCTTTGAGCGGGAAGAGTGAAGGGGTGAAGCCCACGCACAGGTGCCGAGGGGCCTGTGTTAGGGAATCAAGTCCGGGCTCATCACTCTCTAGCCGCTGACCTTGAGCCAATCTCTCTTTCTCTTGGGCCTCAGTTTCCCCCTCCATAACATGGGGATCCACGGGTAGGGAGTGTGGACTTGGAGTGAACTGTGACGCGTGGGAACCGAGAGAGGCGGAAACGGGGCGCTGTCTGGAGAGTCCCGAGCCGCCCCTGACCCCAGCCTCCTGTCCCAGGTCTGATGCTTCTCAGCTTAAGCCCTTCCTGCCGTCACTACCACAGGTGCCTGGACCACCTATGGCCACAGTCTTAAGGTTCATTCCTGAGGACCACCGGCTGCCATCCATACCTCTCCCGGCCCGCGGTTCACGGGAGTCTGAAGGCGACATCTCATCTAACCCCCATGATGCGCCCTAGGCCTTGGTGTCACCCGTACTTACAGCTGAGCCAGCTGAAGTTCAGAGAGAGCAAAGCCCTGCCTGTGTCCGGGGGGACAGGTGTGCCTGACCCGGGAAGCCATTCTCCATCGACTCCAACGTGCTGTGCGGACCGACCCCTGGGGCTTTGCCAGGTTACCCCACTGTACCCCGAGTCCCTGACGGATGAGCCCTCTGTCCTCTGGACCGTCCTGGCGGGGAGGCAGCATCGGGCCTCGGCCTGTCCCGCCCCCGCCCCCGCCCCAGCAGCTGCCCCACCGTCCCGTTCTCCCCCCACCCCCCAGAGGGCCTCACCCTCTCTGCTCAGGACCATTTCACCAGCCTCCTCCCGGGCCTCCTGGCCCCCAGAGTCTCTCTCCTGACCTTTCACCCCCCCACATGGAAGTGATCCAGGCACCTCCCCGGCTTGAGGTTTCCCTGGCTCCCAGCCAAGAGGTGAAAATGGAACCCAGTTGCTGTCTGGGGTCGGGGACAGCCCTCACTGCCAGGAGGGGAGCCACGTAGAGAGATGCTGAGGCCCAGGGGCCAAGCCTGCCTCTCCCGGGGGAAGACGCTTCCTCTCCAAGAGTGGGGTCTAAATAATTAATAATTATTAAATAAATAATAATTAAAGCGTTTTGCTTTTATCTCCTCACGGAGATGATCGCCCCAGACCCAGGCCCAGAGGTCGGTCGGTAACCATAAAGGAGAGCAGAACCCAGCCCACACCTCGGAGGGAGGTGGACGCTGTTCTGCAGACTGGCGGGGGGCCCACCACGAGGTCTGGGGACAGGAGGCTGGGGCAGGCTGTCTCTGGCTCTGGGATGCCAGGAGTTGAGTGAGAAAGGGGTAGACCACCCCGATGTCAGCCACCAGCCCCCCTCTCCCCAGAAAAACCACTTCCAACTGTACAAACAATGTGACTGCAGTCCCCAGGGTCGGGGGGATGGAGTGGGCAGTGATGTTGGTGGAAGAAGGTTTTACAGGAGGAGAAAGGAGGTCACTCTGCTGTCTGAGCCCTTACTCAGGTTAGGGGCGTCCATCCTCACCACAGCCTCAGGAAAGGGCAAGTGTCCACCTGTCACTGAGTCCCAGAGAGGTTAAGTGACTTGCCTAAGACCACAGAGCCAGGGAATGGCAGAGCAGGGATTCAAACCCCAGGCTCTGATGGACCTGCATTCAGGTGCTCTGCTGAGAATACAACGGCCTATTCCTTGGTGCTTGGAATCATAAACTTGCTTTGCTGGAAACTTTCCCAAGCATGGGAGGAACTGACAGCACGGAGGTTGGATTCTCTTCCTGTGGAGTTCTGTCAAGAGGTCAAAGTCACCACAAGGTCAAAGGCAGGAAAAGACAGTCAGCAGACCCAGGGTATAAGGAGCCCCTCTACCCAGGCATGTGTCAGCACTTACAGACACTGTGTAAGTCTTAGGGCCAGTGAGGGACGCGGCAAGGCCCCACTTTACAGATGAGGAAGCCGAGCCTCAGTGAGGAAGTGACCTGTCCAGCCCGCCACCTTGCTAAGGGGCAGAGCCAGGTCTGGAAGCCAGGCGACTGTAAGGGAAGCACCTTCACTGGACATGGTTACAGGCTGGCAGTTCTCGGTGCAGGAGAGTTCCTGCTATAAATATGATGCTGACTCCCGGTAACCTTAGCCTCCAGGCTCCCTTGCCCAGGCACAGGGCCATAAATCCCAGAGCGGACTACCTGCCACTGCGCTCCGTGCTGCGGAATTTTCCTGGCACTCTAACAAGGTACCACCTTTTCTTTTTTTACAGGCTGCAAATTATTGGAGCCTGTAACATTGGACAAATGTTAAGCTAGCTGTCTCCAAATGAGAAGGGCCATTGCTCACAGGAGAAATGTCGAGCTAGCTGTCTCCAAAATGAGAAGGGCCATTGCTCACAGGAAAGCCAGAAATACCTGCAAGATGGCTAGCTTCCCCATCCCCCAGGTAAGCAGGGTGGGACTTCCTGGAAGGGGCATCTGATCTGGGTTCTGCACAAACAGGGTCCAGGAAGCTGGGTTCAAAGCTGGGTGAACTTGCACAAGTCTGTCTGCCTCTCTGAGTTTCAGTTTCCTTAGTTGTACAGTGGAGTTCATGCCACCCCCGTCCTGGGATTAAACGGAGTGTCCGCAATGGCCAGTACACAGCAGACAGTTTGGTCCCTTCATTTTCCTTTTTGGGTCGCAGCTCATTTACTGGTTGAATAATAAAAACAACAGCTATGACCGCTAACAACAAGCCTGGCATTATGTTCAGTGTGTTACATGCTTTCTGTCACTTAATCCTCCCTGGAACTTGAAGAGCTAATGTCTATTATTGTCCCCATTTAACGGATGAGGAAACAGGCACAGCACCCTTGAGTAATCTGCCCAAGGTCACACAGGTCGTGGCCAGAGAGCTGAGAAATTTCCCCCTGTCTACACAGACACAGAGATTGGATACTGAGAATAGGTGGAAATATTTCACAGCAGCCTCCTGGGCCCAATCACTGCTTCACAGTAGGAATACAAGAAAGACTTGAATTTCAGACAACAGATCCTAGGAGCGCTCCCCCCTCTCCATAAACAAACATACATCTCTGCTCACAGGCTCTGTCTTTACTCCTGCCAACCAGGTGTGATCCCAAGCCCAGCACATCAGAGACCAAAGACCATCACACGGTATTTTGTAGGTAGGAAGCCAGGCACCGACCTCACCCAGAGAAGCCCACCCAGGCAGGATGGGCAGAGCAAGGATGCTGCCCACCAGCTTCCCATCCAGCTGACCTTCTCCCAGACGACAGTGAAGGCTGTCTCCTCCCAGCCCCCAGGCCACACACACACACACACACACACACACACACACACACTCGGTACCCATTCCATCGCCCCGAAGGGCTAATATTGTCCTGGGCTTCCTGAAATACCCATCCCCACAGCAGGGTGGTTTTACAAGCTGCTAAAAGCAGCGCTGTGTCCCCGATGGAGGCAGAGAGCTATTCCGGGTTCGTGTCAGGTGTGGGCAGAGCCAGCCAGAAAGGGCCGGTCTGCACTGCCCCCACCATGCTGGCTCAGCGGACAATTCCTGGCAGCCAGCGCCACTGGCGCCCAGCAGAAGAGGGAGAGGTCAGGCAGTTTTGTCGGTGTCCCCCTCCCCAACACACATACACACACCCTCTGTTCCACATCTGACTCAGCCGGGCCCAGGCGCTGGAACTGTCCATCCGACACCATGCAGAGTGGGCACACACCGCTGTTGCCCACAAGGCACCCTGAGGCCCTCCGGGACAGCCTGACCTGCCCGAGATTCCCCACGGCAACGTTTGACGGAGAAGGAATCCATGACCTACAGGCATGCAGCGGCTTAGGCGGCCAGACTTGGCTGGAGAGGGCCAGGCAGGGATGCACAGGCCCATGGGCTTCTGTGCACCGGCCCGGAACCCCCACTTGCTGTTTCCACGAAGACACTGCTAAGCGCTCACTGCACACCTGCAGACGCTTTCATGTGTCATCACATTCCACGTTCACGACCCCCTGTGGGTTACGTACTGTTACCGCTGTCTCCTTTCTCACCCGGGGACGCTGAGGCTCAGAGCAGTCAAGCCACTTGCCCAAGGTCACCCAACTTGGAAGTGAAGGAACTGGAACTTGAACCTGGGCAGCCTGACTCCAGAGTCCCCAGTATATTCCCTGGATTAAGCTGTCTCCAGCCCCTGCCCCACCCGAGGCAGGTTCAGGATGACGTCCACATCAGAGCTTGTCTTCAGCTGGACGGAGCCAGGGGCCGCCAGCCAGGGACATGGGCAGTCAGTCCCCACCATAGCCCCTCGCCCCGGGCAGAGCAGAGGACATGTGGGCAGACTCCAGTGTCAGACCACCCCTCCGCCTGCCTGTGTCCCTGGCCATTTCCAACCTAGAGGATTTGGGGGCCCACGTGGGGGTCTGCTTTGTGCTGTCAGACCAGAAGCTCAGAACTTCCTGGAGGTCTCAGACCGCTGGGGAGTCTGATGGATGCTGTGGACTCCCCCTTCCCCCTGATGACAGGGAAATGTTCACGCACACTCGTTTGCACGTGATTCCAGAGGCCGGCACCCTGAGCCCAACCAGGGTCCAGCCGCAGCCAGGGCCCCTGCTGTACCGTGGGTCGCTCCAGACGCCCCGCTGAAAGCCGGGAGGGTCTGCAGCAGAAACAGCTTCCTGCTCTAGCCCCGTCGGGAAGCCAGGCAAGAGGAGGGGGGTGGGTGGGCGTGTGAGGCACAGTGAGCTTTGAAAGACTCTCACCCCCCTCCAGGAGCCATCCCCCCAAGACATCAGGCCCAGAGGAAGGGGGTCCAGCCCCACAGCTGCCTGCAGCCTGCGGGGGGCCCAGCGCCCTCGGTGACCAGTGGCCTTGGCGCCGCAACCAGAGCAGCAGTGGGTAAATATAGCGCTGCCACTCACCGGCCGAGGGGCCCTCGCCGTCCGACATGGTGCAGAAGATGGGCGGGCAGCCCGCCACGGCCCGCTGGGACGCTCAGGGCCCTCGGCGGCTGTCACCCACCTGGTGGGGCTCGCGGCTGCCGGCCCTGCTCGGCGTCCAGTCCCCAGACAGTGTCCTGCCCCGGCAGCCCTGGCTACCCCCGCCCCCCATGCTGGGTCAGGCAGATAAGAACGCGCTCCAGGGCCAGGAGCCGGCGGGATTGGTGGATAAATCTGGGCACTGCCCTCCCCTGCCTGGGCCTCTCCGGCAGCCTCAGAATGTTGCCCAAGAAACCACTGCACCCCGGGGTGCTTGGTCAGGCTGCGAGACCCCCGCCCCAGCCTGGGACCCCAGAATGCCTGCAAGTTCTGTCCCTGGGACTGGTCCCACCTACGCAGTGAGGGGCACTTAGGGGCGTTAGAGAAGGATGACAAGGAGTGATACCACCCTGGAGCACATGTGCCTGGTGCTGGGGTCGTGCTGAGAGCTACCACCCTTGTCCTTGCTCTCAGATCCCTGGGGCGGCCTCCCCTATGTTCTCCATGTCACAGAAGGGCTTAAGTGACCTAGCCAAAGCCAGTTAGGGGTGTGACCGGAGCTGGGCTCTGGAGCCGGGCTGTCTGTCTCCAAGGCGACTGTAAGGTGTGCCCCTCGCCTTTGTTTGGCAGATGGGAGCCATCCACACTCAGGGGCACCTTCGCTTCCTGGGTTCTAACTGCTCCTTGTGTGCTGGGGGGGCAGGGAATGGAGATGGACCCCCCCCCACAAGGGCAGCCATGTGACCCTGTGTCTGGCACAGAGGGGGTGGTCAGGAAATATCAGTTGAGAGAACACACCTCAGCAAGCACTTAGTATGCACTTGCTGTGTGCTTGCCTAAGAGCCAACCCAGTCCCGCTCCTGAGTCCCCACAGGGACCCAGGCCAGAGACCAGGGCAGTGAGGCAAGTGGAGGGCTCTGGGTTGAGTTCCCAGGGCTCAGTGCTGGTCCCAGGGCTCGAGCCCACCCAGGCTCGAGGTCTACCTTGTTCTGCACGCAGAGCACAGAGGGGGTACGGTGACTTAAAGAGAAGGCTGGTATCAACCCCAATCAGAGAAATACTGGAGGGTTTCCTGGAAGATTTGGCATTTGAGTTACATCTTTGAGGAATAAGAAAGTTTTTTCAGGGGAAGAAAGGACACTCCAGGAAGAGAGACCAGCAGGTGCAAAGGTGAGAAGTGGGAGAGCTCAACTGGAGAGTGACAAGGGACCCTGGCAGGGGCTGGAGATAGTAGTGACCCCAAGGAGAGAAGAAGATTGATGCTTGTGAAAGGGGAGGCATACAGGGCTGGGGAAGCCAGGGCAGGATTTCTGGAGCAGGGGGCAGATGCTGGTGGTGAAGGGTCCACGAGCCTCAGAAAAATGAGAGGGGGGTGGAATGGTATTCCAAGGCATCTAGCAGCTCTTCCATTGGCAATGAGACCTTTCCTAGCCTGGAGACCTGGGGAGTAGAGGCAGGAGGGGCTCCTTTCCAGACACAGGGTCGGGGGAGGGCTGTAGAGTCACACCAGCTGTCAGAGAGAACAGCAAAGGAATTCAATCCATGTGAGATGGTTCTAGGCCTCTTGGCCTTTGCCTGTGGGGTTCCCTTGGTCAGGAATTCCCCGTCCTCCTCCCCAGTCTCCTTCTCTGGGAAGCCTTTTCTGACTGCCCCTAAAGGCAGGTCAGAGGGCCCTGCTCTCTGCTCTGTAAATTCTGACCTCACTGTGGTCAGTGCCTGGTCCTGGCTGTGTCTACCTCTTGGTTGGCTCTTGCTGTTATGAACAGTAATGAGCTCACTGTCACTGGAGGTATGTAAGCAGGGCTGGACAGCTACTGGGTGAGGACACAGTGGAGAGTTCAAGCATCAGGTGGAATTAGATTAAATGGCTTTGGAGTCCCTTTAGAGTGACTTGTCCTGGTTTCCCTGGACATTTCCCTGTTTTAGCCCTGAAAGTCCTCATGCATCCTGGGAACCCTGTCTCAGGCAAACAAGGACTGCTGGTCATCCTGGGTCTCTCCTA
This sequence comes from Phocoena phocoena, assembly GCF_963924675.1. Classification (NCBI taxonomy): domain Eukaryota; kingdom Metazoa; phylum Chordata; class Mammalia; order Artiodactyla; family Phocoenidae; genus Phocoena; species Phocoena phocoena. The sequence goes on from NC_089220.1 coordinate 5,000,191, forward strand.
ACTGAGATTTTTATTTTAAGTAAGAAAAAGACAAAGAAGGACTGGATCTGTCTCTGGAGCCCTAAACCCCCAGCCACTGCAACCCAGAAATCCTCCCCCTCCTTCTGCACCAGCTAGATGTGATCCCAGGACTGGGATTTTAGGCGTGAGTGGAAACCTAGCTGCCCTGTGCCTTGGGAGGGCACGCAGGAAAGAAAGGAGGCAGGTCAGCAAGGAGAGAAGCAGCTCTTCTGGGCGCCCCCTACCTGCAGAGTGGGGAGGAGTCTCTCCCTCTGGGTCTGGAGGACTGACGAGATAACGCCACCGCCGGAGCACCACAGGTGGCAGCTATATCTCTCCTGAGGGGCTGGAACCAGGTGGGACCCACGTGCCCAGGCCTCCACCTTACTTCTCCCCTGGAGCTGCAGCGGGAGGGCATGAGAGGGTTCAGACCTGTCTCGCTGTGTGTCCTTGGGCAGGTCATGGCCCCTCTCTGTGCCTCCATCTCCACATGGGTGGAGCATTTATGAGACCCTCGTGCACCCAGGCCTGGGCCAGGCTTGGGGGCAGGGAGAACCCCACAGAGCCCTTGCCATAAGGCACACATGGTCCCGTGGGGCCTCGCAGGCTGGGCTGATGGCCCCATCAGGTGTGTGTCATCTCCCGTAGCATGTGCTTGGGGCTCCCTGGGCTGGGACCCCAGAGGAGCACACTGTGGAACCCACCTCAGGGTGCCCCCTGAGACCACCAGAGGCCAGGCCAGGTACCACGGGTGTGCCCAGTGCTGGACGAGCAGCGTGGCTGCAGAAAGAGACCCACCAAGGCACCTGGACTTGCAGGCAGAGGACTCCACCGTGGCCACTTCCAGGTGGGGCTGCAGGACCAGGTCTGGGGGAGCGTGATATCAGATGAGCCTGGGTCCAGGGCCAGCTCCGCCTGCCCTCCCTGGGGACTGGCACGAGCCACCCCTGCCTTGGTTTCTCAACTGGATACGTGAGAGGTGATGCCTGTGGGGCCCTCAGACAGGACCAGCACTGGGGCGTAGACCCCCTGTGGGCACACTCCACCTCCCCACCCGGCAGCCATCTGTCTGTCTGCCCCTGAGTCCCACCCGGCTGGAGCCGGCTCCCTGTGTGCAGGCCACTTCCTCTTCCTGTCCCTGGCCCCAAGTCCCTTCCTGTTTTCTTTAGTGTGGGAACATGTATTGAGGAAAAAACAACTCGATTCTTCTGCCCCTGAGCCCACTGCGTGTGTGTTCGTGAGCGTGTGTGTGACAGTATGTGTGTGTGTCCACATTCCTGTGTGAGCATGTATGTGCGTGTGCACTTGGGGGGCGGGTACCTATGCACCTGCGCCCTCTGGCCCCTCCCAGCCTGTCCCGCAGCCCTGACTGCCCAGCCGAGGGCACCTGTCGTGTCCCTGTCACGGGCACCGAGACCTGGCATGGTCTCAGCTCACAAGGAGCGTGTGATGTCATTTCAGCCGCCCGGTGGGCATCCGTGATGGGCAGTGGCTGCCGGGGCCTGGGGGGAACGTGGGCGCAGCCTCCTGGGGGGCTCTCGGGCACGTGGGGGGTGGCGGAGGAAGGGCAGGGCAGGGCGCTGGGCGAGCGGAGGCGGTCAGGGAGGAGCAGGCTGACACCTGGACGGGCAGCCGGACACCTGGACGCCCAGGGTCAGGTTCAAGGTGGAGGAGAAGCTCCGGGGAAGAGCTCGGGGTGCCGTGGGGATGGATGTGGCGGGAGATAGGGTGAGGGGGGGGGCGGGCTGCTCCTGTGAACTTGGCAGCTGGCCAGAGTTGGGGCGCTTGGAAGGGAACAGGGGGTAGGAGGGGCACATTTCCTGGGTTTGCTCTGAGCTGGGGACGCTCTCGGGCCCTCCCCAACATCGTGCGGTCTCAGGGGAAGCCGTGTCCCACTTCACAGGGGAGGACGACCACGAGCCTCGCGGTGACCGCTTGTCTGCGGACCATGCGCTCAGCGACCTCCCACACCCCACTCGCTCTCCCGTCAGCCTCTGAGTTCCCACTGCTCAGCCAACCAGCACCGATGCTGGGAGCAAAGTGACCCAGGAGGGAGGGAGGGTCAGGGCTGGCCTGATCAGAGGTGGGAGGGCACGGGAGCCTGGCGGGGTCAAGGTGGACGCCCTGCTTCCTGCGGGCACCTGCTCTCCCCACATTCACGCAGACCCTAGCTGGGTCTCAGGGGTTCCGGCACCTCCTCCCTGCTGGGCACCCCATATTCCTGGGCCCTCTGCCCCATAAACAGAGGCAGGAAAGTTTCAAACAAGGAGCCTCACCTGGGGCCTTGGTGACCATGACTTGAAGAAGGACAGAGGATGTCCCCGTTGGATGGACCTGCGTCCCCTGTGTGTGTGGCCTTGGGTGGGCCACCTGACCTGTCGGGGTTAGGATGGGGTGTGCAATGCACAGCCAGGGCCGAACACCAGGTGTATCCACCTCCTTAGCTTAAAACAGACACCTCCTTTAACAGCTCAGGTCACGGCAGACACACACCCAGATGCACACAGCCTGAGACACGCAGACACGGACGCTGAGACCCGTATGCACAGCCTCACATGCGAGACACAGAGATACACAGAGACAGGGAGACCCCAGACACACAGAGATATATGGAGAGACACAAATGGACACACACTTGTGGGGCTCACACATACATAGAGCTTACACACACACACACACACACACACACACACTCCAGTGCAGCTCTGGGAGCTGGATTCCCACACCCGGGGCACCCCTATCCAGCCCAGGCACCCTAAGCTGATGGCTGCCTGGTGGCCTTGGGTGGGCCTCCTAGTCTCCAGCCTCCCGGCCAGGAAAGAAGCCTGAGAGGCCCGTCAACTGCACTGGGTATCCCTGGGGTGTGAGGGTGTGGGCAGCTCCTGGGTTCCTTGGGGCAACCCCTCACCTCTGGGCACAGGCCAAGGAGCCGCCGTCATTTGGTGTGTGTGAGGGGCGGGTGGCCCAGGGGACGCAGAGCTGCTGGGGAGACTCTGGCCTCGTCCTCAGGCTCCTGGGCTCACAGCAGGGGCGAGGCCCCTCAGAGACAGTGAGGCCCCACCTCTCGGGGCCCCGTCTGTAGAAAGGGGCCCGGGGTCACAGTACAGCTGGGCCCGGGGCTGGCAACGCCATCACGGATTCCTCCTCAGCCAGGATGCCAGGGCCGCCCGAAGGGCCCTGCCCCCAGGCTGGGGATGCAGAAGCTCTGCCACGGCTGCATCACTCCCCTCTGCCCCCCAAAAGCTGAACCAGCGGAGCTGGGCCCAAGGACTGGGAGTGGGGAGGGGAGACAAGCCCTCTGCCCCTGCCCGCCTGGCATTGACCCTGGGACCCTCCACACCCCACCTGGGAGGCCGGGCTCCTGCATGAAAGGCTCCAGGACTCCCCACCTCCCACCCGGCCGCACCGCCTTGAGGTCCACGGAGCCTCCTGCAGGGCAGGCCTGGGGCCTGGGCATGGCCAGCTGGAGGCTGCCTGTGGGACAGCCGAGAGTGGGAGGCTCCGGGCCTCCTCTGGCCCCATCCTGTGCCGTGACCCTCAGGCCCCCCGCCCTGGGCGTGACCACTCGGCCTGGCTGGCTGGGGCTAGCCCACCAGCAGAGGCTGCCTAAGGTGGGCAACACCAGGAGGGTGACCATGGTTTCCTCCAGTGGGAAGAAAGTGTGGGAGAGCCATGTTCTGGGAGAGATGAGTGTTTTTAAAGCCCTAGACCATCTGTCCCCATCCCAACCCTGATTCAGAGAAATGTCCCTCCTCTGCAAGTCTCCTGTCACTCGCCAGAAATACCCCAGTGTCTGCCCCCTCCCCCGGCTGGGGTTATTTTTGGACGTCCAGGCAGAGATGCCCAAGGCTGTCTGGAGGAGCCCAGGGTGAAGTCTGGGCAGACGTGCATTTAGGGGTTCGAGACCCCCCTTTGGGTCACATACTTATCAGGAAGCCGCCAGAAGATGTGGGATTCTCTCCTCAGAGGGGAGTAAGTGTCCACGCGGAGGGGTGCGACGCAGAACGAACCCCTGGCTTGAGGCCCCTCTCGCCCCTCCCTGAGGTCACCTCCAGGTGGCCATCCCCTCTCGTGATCACCCAGGGAACCCCACACACACTGTGCTTGTGGGGTCTGCCTGGCTGGACCTACTAGGGTAGCGGACACCATACCTACTCGGCCAAGACAACCAGGAGGGGCTGAGCCTCATCCAGAACCTTCCCAGCAGGGCAACTAGTTGTGGCCCTCTGCCCACCCATGCTGGCTGCCACTGAGGCCCCGCAGGGCTGCCAGGCAACCCCATAGCCAGCCTCCAGTCCCAGCACCCAGAGCGCAGAGGAAGAAAACCTCCCATCTGACCACGGCCGGGCCAAGCTTCTCATCTCCACACCAGCAGACAAGGCTCCTGGGGCCACTCCCCACCCCAGCCTCGCCACCCCACCCTGAGGGTCCCCCATCTCCAGCCTCCAGACCCCTGGGGCCGAGGGCACCGGAGGTGCCTTCCGGGGAGGTGTTAGAGCAGCTCGAACCTGAGGGATCAGGGGGGACTTGGGTGAGTGTGCAGGCTGGAAGTTTCCTGCCCGGAGTGAGATTGTAGACCCACCTCACCTTGTCCAGGTTTACAGATGAGGGGGCGGGCTGGGAAAGGGCCATCAATGCCCGAGGTTCCTGAAGGAGGGAACGGCAGGGCAGAGGGGACCAGAGAGACCTCGTGCAGCAGCAGGAAACAGCCTGACGCCATACTCATCTTTGGGCATTTCTCCACCGCGGGACTTTTCTTGCCAAAACTGCCCCTTCCGGGTGAGTCCTGACCTCCCGGCTCGTCCCACTGCGGGTCTGCCGGCATCGCACCACCAGACGCGGGCCCACCGCCCGGAGAGGTGGGGGGGGGAGCACCGAGTGATCGCTGCCGCCCCACCCGCTGCCTGACCCTCGCCATGCCTCAGTGCCCCATCTGTGAAATAGGGACCGTGATGCCCGCCTCCCTACTCCCATCCCAGGGGTCACTGGATGCCCCAGACCACCCGCGCCTCCCGCCCTGACCCCTCCTCCAGGAGGCTGGGCTTGCGTCGCCTCGAGTCCCTTCCCCTCCGGACCTCCGGACCCTCCGAGGGTTGGGGAGGCACCGCCCACCCTGCCTGCGGCGGACCCGCAGTTCTGAGAGCTGCGCCGGGGCGCCACCGTGTGGCTCTTCTGGGAACTGCACTGCCCGGCCTCCTCCTCTGGACGTATCAGCAATAAAGGTGCCGCCGCCAGTTACGTTTACAGCTGCTGAGCGAGCGCTGACGCTGAAAGGCTCTGTGCTAAAGCACCATCCACGTAGAACGTTCTTAATTCTCCCACAAACCTTCGGATGCGGGTCCTGTTATTTGTCCTCCCTTACAAATGGGGAAACTGGGGGCGAAGCCCCGTAACCAGTGACAGATGGGGTAGGATTTGACCCCAGGAGGTCTGGCTGCAGGACCTTGGTTTTAATCCCATCCATCTTGCCTGGGCCCCGGGGGGTTGGTACCAGCCCTGTGCACACTGAGGTCTCCTGGGGGGGGGGGGCTTAAAAGGAAAGGTTTCCAGGCTCCAGCCCAGCTGACCCGATTCAGCTGGCCCAGACACACCCTTCTCAGAGCCACAGGAGGTTCTGACCTCCCCACCCCACCCCCAAGGCAGGGAGATGGAAACAGAGAGGGTGGAGTGTAGCTTGATAAGGGCCCAGCCGAGCGCTCAGGTCAGTCCGGGGTTGCGGGAGCGGGAGGACCCTCACTCGGCAAGGAGCCTGCAGCTACAGAGGCGTCCCAGAGGCCAGACGCCCTGCCCGGAGGCTCAGATGCGACCGACCGCTCTTGTGGGACCCCATGTCCAGCCTGGGCTGGGAACGCAGCCCCATCCTAGGGCAGAACACCCACCTATGCTGAGCATGCCACTTCCTCCCCTGAGCCTCAGTTTCCCCGTCTGCTAACTGGGAAGACCCCTCGGAGCTGTCGTTCAAGACTGCAGCAGGGGCTGAGGAGCTGACGTTCAGCAGGGGCCAGTCCGGATCTGTGCCCTCTCAGGTATGGTGGGGGGACCTGTCCGGTGCACGTACCCTGGGCAGTGGGCCAGCTGTTCCTGCATGACGACGAACTCCCAAGTGCTGAAGGAGAAACAGGCCCTTTCCCTTGGACAGGCCCAGAGGACATGGCAGGTCCAGTACTTCCTGCCCCTTGGCCACCCCTCAGCCTCGAGGAGGAAGGGATGGCTTCCTCACCCACCCACCGCCGCGAGGGTTACAGTCTCAGCCCCTGGGCCCCAGCAGCCTCCTCTGCCCAGGTCAGGAGGGGCAGCCCTGTGCCAGCAGGTGCACAGGTGCAGTGGGTGTGAGGCCAGGCGTCCACACTCAGCTCCACCAAGCTGCCCTCAAGAGAGATCCTGGGGGCTCCATCCTATGTGAGGCCCTCTGGAGTGTCAGTGGCCTTGTTGGGAGCAGACTAGACCACACAGGCCCCAGGGCCCCCGACCCTCTCAAATCAAGCTCTCAAAACTGCCCACAGTCCCGGCCTCACCCCCCAGGAGCATGGCCTTGCACATAACATGGGGCCCTCCTGGGAACCTGGGCCGTCTTCTGCCGACGTGGCATTGTCTGGGCATCTCCAGGGGCAGCTTCCAGAGCTGCATCAGCCCTTAGGGAGATCAGCCTCAACAAGGCACCCATTTTACAGATGAGAAAATGGAGGCCAGGGCGCCCTGGCCTGGTCTGGCAGTTCATTCATGCAGTCAACACATTTATTTATTGAGCATCGACTCTGTGCCAGGTCCTGGGTGGGCACAGGGGGCTCAGAGGTGAATCACACGCAGACTCTGCCCTTGAGGCACTCACAGCCTGGCAGGGCAGTCGGTCACATCGAAGGACACTCATGATACAGTGTGGTCAGTGTGGTGCTAGAGGTAGCACAGGTGGCCAAGAGAGCACAGAGGAGGAGCCCCTGGCCCAGCCGGGGGGTGGCAAGGGGGGCTTCCTGGAGGAGGTGACACCTGAAGAGGGCTTTAGGGAGTGAGCAAGAGTTAGGACGTCTGGCAGAGGGCGTGGTCTGTGCAAAGAGGTTGGGGGAGACAACAGCACATCTGGGCGGCAGCTGGGAGATGGCAGGCTCTGGTCCAGGAAGGGCAACGGAGTTAGCAGGGGACGGAGAGCTCTCAGGGCTGTGAAGCAGGTGGCGGTGTGCAGAGGGCCCGCTGGGAGCCAGTGTGGAGGGCGCTCCCGGGGAAGAGGGCAGGGGAACAGCGTGGGCGTGGCCCTGGCGGAGGAGTCCGGTCCTGCACGGGTCCCCTCAGCAGGGCGGGGGCGGGGGCGCGGGCTGCCAGCCCCGAGGCTGCAGGGTGCACAGCACGGGGTCCAGCGGCTTGAGCGTGGCCTGCTCCAGCAGCCTGAATCGCTGCCCGGGCACCAGCCGGAACTCCAGCCTCTGCAGCAGCTTGGCCATGACCACCTTCACCTCCATCTGTGCGCGCGGGGGTGGGGTGGGGGTGGGGGTCAGTGGTGTGAATGAGGGAATGAACAGCAAATGCCACAGCTGCCTGGGTCCCCAGCCCCCAGCCCCCAGCCCAGGGACCCAGAGCAGGGCTCTGAAATGCTTCCTGGACAAGACGTCACCCCGCAGTCACTTCTGGGCAGAAACCCCAGCGCTGGCCCCCTACCTGAGCAAACTGTTGCCCAATGCAGGAGCGGGGTCCCAGGGAGAATGGGAAGTAGGTGAACTTCGGCCTGCGTGCGGGGAGAGAGGCGTCAGGAGGCAGCCCCGCGACAGTTGTGACAAAGCCAACCTTGTGATGACCGGCTTTGGGCCAGGGCTGGTTTTCGAACATGCTGAAGACATCAACAGCTTACTCGGCTAAGCTCTGGGTCAGCATTGTCTCATTTTATCCTCCTTTGAGCCTTCCGGAAGGAGCTGTTATTATTCCCATTTCACAGATGGAGGAACTGAGGCTCAGAGAGGCAAAGCAGCACTCCCAAGGTCCTACGTCACTTACTCCACTTATTCAGCTGGTCGCATGCCCAGCTCTGGGCAGTCTGGGTCTGGACTCAGGCATCTGTCCCCTGAGCCTGGCTCTCCTCCCCACCACTGCTTCAGTACTTGAAACCATTCACCCCCACAGCCATCTCTAGAAGGAGCCGTCGGTATTCCCATTTCTCAGATAGGAGCATCAAGGTGTGGGGGGGCAGGGATGCCATCACTTGCCCAAGTCACAGGCCTTCCCAGTATAAGGGACTGGTTATGAGCACAGACTTTAAAACCAGTCTGAGCTGGGCTCAAACCTTGGTTCTGTCCCTTCCTGGCTGTTCGTCTCTGTGCAAGTTACCTAGCCTCTCTGAGCCATGATTTCCTCCTTGTAAATGTGGGTAGAGTGGGGTTCACAACTCCCTCGCAGTGATCTGGAAGGCTATGTGGGCTCAGTGAGCACAGGCAGCTCAGACCAGAGGCCTCTGGGACCAACCTCCCACCAGGTCTCCACTTGTGGACAGCTTGAAGAGAGACTTACTTGGGTGCTTTGGGGCTGAAGCGATCTGGGTTGAAAGTCAGCGGGTCCTCAAAGTATGTGTCCATCCGCCCCATGACATAGGTGCTGAACTGCCGGGCAGAGGATCTGCTTGTCTCTGGCTCCGAGGATGGGTCCCCTCGAACCTCCCCAACCTGCTGCAGTCACCCAGTGGGGCGACTCGGAGCAGAGTACCCCCTCCCGCACTCCCCACCCCTGCTCTACTCCACCCGCCCATCTCCCCACCCACACATCTCCCCACCCATCTCTCCACCTGGCCATCTCTCCACCTGCCCATCTGGACCAGTGCAGAATTCCACTGGCCCCTGAAAAGTCTCTAAGAGGAAGAAAGGGGGCAGCCCAATATGCTGCCAACCAGCTGGGCATGCTACCTCATCCCATGCTTGACCTCACCCTATGGGGGGAGCTACAATTATCCCCATTTTACAGATGAGGAAACTGAGGCTCAGAGGTTCATGACTTGCCTGAAGTCACCTGGCAAGTAAGTGGCCAAAATGAGATGCAAACTCAGGTCTGCTGCGAGGCCATCTTTCTCTAGATTCCCGGGAGCTGTTATTATTCAAAGTTTCTCTTCAGCACAAGGCTTGCTTCAGCGGGGTGGGGGTGGGGGAGCCACAGAGCCCCCACTAGCCTTTCACCTGCACACCTGGTGCCTCCTGGTTGAAGTTGATGCTCCATGCCCCGGCCCCCAGGGGCCATTCATGCCCCATAACTTGGGCCCTGGGTGCTGACCTTTGCACAAAGTGTCTCCCCAAGCCCGTGCTGCCCCTGGTTCTCTGTGTGAGAGTCTAGGGCATCCAGGGCTGGAGGGGGGGCCTGGAGCTGAGTGGGAGCATAAGACCAGGAGGGGTCTAAGGTCAGCAAAGGGCACCTACTATGTGCCAGGGGTTTTTGCCAGACACGTGATGTACATTATCTTGTATTATCCTGTTGACTCAGGTACCATTATCCCATCTTACAAGGATGGTACTGAGGCCTGGAGGTTCAGGGTCTTCCCTGAGATGACCCAGCCAGCAGGGGGCAGGGCCGGGATTAGAGCCTGGGTCTGCCCACTCAAGGTCCACGGAGTTGCACACGTGGGTTGAGAGTCAGCCCCAGGGCCTCGCCCTGCCAGATGTAAGGGCATTCTGAAGAGATGGTCGTTAAGGCAGGTGGTATTATTGGTGCAGGATGTTTTTTAAAAAAATAAAAAGTACAGATACAGAATTCCCTGGCGGTCCAGTGGTTAGGACTCCACGCTCTCACTGCCGAGGACCCAGGTTCGATCCCTGGTCTTGGAACTAAAATCCATGGTGTGGCCAAAAAAAAGAAGCACACATGAATGAAGGTTTGGTACGTGCTGAAGAGGGCTTGGCAGAGCCCTGGGGACGGGAGACTCAACAGGTGGGACTGGAGCACGTCTTTCTCCTATGTAAAAATAAACATAGGTTCTGTCTGGGGCTGAACTGCATCCCCCTAAAATTCATAAGTTGAAGTCCTAACTTCAGAATGTGACTGTAATTGGAGACAGGCTCTTTAAAGAGGTAATTAAGTTAAAATGAGGTCATCGGGGCCCCTAATCCAGTATGACTGGTGTTCTTATAAGAAGAGGCGATTAGGACACAGACACACACAGAGAAGAGGCCAGGTAAGATGGAGGGAGAAGATAGCTGTCTGCAAGCCAAGGAGGGAGGCCTCAGAAGAAACCAACATGCTGACACCTAAAACTTGAACTTCTGGCCTCCAGGACCATGGGAAAATAAATTTCTGCTCTTTAAGCTACTGTGTCCGTGATGCTTTGCGATAGTAGCCTCAGCAAACACAGACCCTTACCTCACACCATACGCAAAATCATTTTCAGATAGATAGGAGCTTAACTTTCAAAAGTGTAAAATCGGTAGAAGGCAATGTAAGTGAATACTCTTCTGACTTCAAAGCAGGGAAGAATTTCTTAAACAAGACAAAACAAGATAACTAACCACTAAAAAATTTAAGAACGTCAGATCATTAAAAACAAAGACAAACCACTATCTAGAGATGATATTTGCAACACATCTACCTGATAAAAGATTAACATGTGAATTTGTAAAGACAACTCTACATAATAATAAGAAAAGACAAACGACCCAAGAGAGGGAAATGAACAAACACCTCACAGAAGAGGAAAACCAGTGTAGGGCTGCCCAGCCTCACCAGTAGTCGGGAAAGGGCACATCAAGACCACAGCAAAATACTTTCCTTAAACTTATTGAACTGGCAAAAAATAAGCAATTGGCCCCTACTAAGTGGTGAGGCAGATAAGGAACAGACTCTCTCTTACACCGCAAGGGAGTGTCTGAACTGGCAAAGCCACTTTGGAAAATAATTTGTCCCTAGTTTATAAAGTTGATTAGTCATCTGTCCTACAACCCAGCCCTCCCACTCCTGGGCACACACCCAAAAAACACATTTGCACATTGCATCAGGACACAAGGACAGGAAAGCTGACAGCAGCAGCTGTGCTCATAATGGCAACAAACTGGGACCCTCTCAAATGCCCGTTGACCCCGGAATCAATGTGCAATAGTGCAACTCACATGGCAGAATATTACACAGCAGTGAAAACGGACGGCCTAGAGCCACACGTGGAAATCTACACTATCTTCATAGACATTGGACTGAGCCACAAAGCAAGTCCTAGGACATGTTCTTGGGTGGGCGTGCGCACACACGAAGGCGAGGGAATGGCAAGCACAGAGTTCAGGAGAGCGACAGCTTTTGGGGGGAATCAGGAGAAGGATGCCTACGTAGGTGGTTACGTTCTAGTTTTGGGGGGCAGGTGGTGGGTTTGGGGAGGTCATTGTGCATGGATGGAGCCTGAATGAATGAATGAATGAGGAAACAGCCAAAGGGACAAAATGTAAAGGAGAACGGGGTGGGGGAGGGGGGGAGAAAGTCAACCTCAGTGGGACGAGGGGCGGTGGAGAGAGAAGGAACTGGGGCAAATTTGGGCCAGCTCTGAAACTGGGCACATCCCATTCTGCTCCTTGCTGGCTTTGTGACCTCAGGAAAGTAACTTAACTTCTCTGAGCCTCAGCAGCCTCAGCTGTAAATGAGGCACCTCCCTTTTAGAATCATCCGCTGTAATCTTACGCTGGACAGTGGGGCGGGGAGAGAAAATCCATCACAGGGTTACGGTAGGACTCAAACAAGAATGCACGGGGAGGTCAGGGAGGATAACGGGGCCACGGACTTCAGAGGAGTCCCTGACCTCAGCGGACAGCCCCGAATTGACCAGCTGGGGGCAGGCAGGCAGGGCCCCCACGCACCAGGAGCGGGGTGTTGCCGGGGACTCGGATCCCATCGATCAAGGTCTCCTCCTCCAACAGACGAAAGGTGCCCCACGCTGGCGGGTACAGCCTCAGCGACTCTTTGAGGACCTGCAGACACCACACAGGGAGATAACGAGAGACATCAGAAGACCCCATGGAAAGTGCCAGAAGCATGTCCCGAACCTCTGCTCCATTTCACGGTGCTGAATGTGCACCCACGGCCGAACTGGGTCCCTGACCCCTGCAAGGTTAGCGTCTTCTGCGTGTCCAACCCCTCATGTGACAGAAGGAGAAACCAAGGCCCAGAGGAGGGGTTGTGCAAAGCCACAGTGCCAGAGACCAGACCAGACCAGAGACCAGAGCCAGGCCTCCCTCTAAACCAGGGCTCCCCCCATCCCGAGGACTCTGGCAGCTCGAGGAAGGCCTCCTCCTGTGCTGTGCTGGGGGTTGGAGGGGGGTTCTGCTGAGCCTGGCCCCCAGCTGGGAAGCCTAACGCTTGTGGAACCCAGGCCTAACTGGGTTTTACTAACTGAGCTGGTTTCCATACTGGAATCACCTGGGAAACCGTAGCCATGCTGGGTCCCGCCCCCAGCGACTCAGTATCATTGGTCTGGAGCAGCCTGGACATGGGCAGATTTTTAACCTCCCAGGGGATTCTCAGGTGCAGTAACGTTCAAGAACCCCTGTACTAAAGGGTTCAAGGAGGCAGCAGGCTGGTCGATGAATCGCCCACCTCTGCCCAGAAGCTTCTCCCCCATCCCCACACCTGGGACAGGTACTGCAGTCTCCCCAGGTCCTCGCAGTCCAGGTGCCTCTTGGAACCGATGACCTCGTCCACCTCGGCCTGCAGCCTGTCAGTCAGACAAAGACAAGTTCGTCTCCAAGGAGAGATGCCCCACGTTAGTTTTAAGAAGGGCGGGCTGGGAGGAAGCGTGAAGAGAGAGGCCTGGGGCTTCCTCGCTGCACACACTGCTCCCCAGCCCCCGTTCTTGAAAGAACCTCCCAGTCCAAACGCAGACACCCGGGCAGCTGGGAACTACGTTCCAGGCCCTTAAAACATTCACCCACTGTGTGTGCTGCTCGGAGTCGGCTGCAGGAAACAAACCACCACAGAACAAGGTCTTTGCAAAAAGATGCCTATTTCAGCCCGGTTCACAGCAGCTGGAAACAGCAGAAGGAGCGATGCAGGGATGCAGGTACGAGCCTTAGGACGTGCACCGTTAGAATAATATGCAGCCGTACAGGTGGACCTGGACCACTTCCCACCCGTGATGGGGTCTTTTCTCAAAAGACAGAAAATAACAAGGCTGGTGAGGGTGTGGAGAAATCAGAGCCCTTGTGCACGGCGGGCGGGGCTGTAAAGTGGTACAGCTGCTGTAGAAAATGGTATGGAGGCTCCTCAAAAGGTTAAACACAGGGCTTCCCTGGTGGCGCAGTGGTTGAGAGTCCGCCTGCCTATGCAGGGGACACGGGTTCGTGCCCCGGTCCGGGAAGATCCCACACGCCGCGGATCAGCTGGGCCCGTGAGCCATGGCCGCTGAGCCTGCGCGTCCGGAGCCTGTGCTCCACAACGGGAGAGGCCACAGCAGTGAGAGGCCCGCGTACCGCAAAAAAAAAAAGTTAAACACAGAACTACCATGTGATGCAGCAATCCCACTTCTGGGTAGACGGGTCTCAAGTAGACACTTACACACCGACGTTCACAGCAGCACTATTCACAATAGCCAAAAAGTGGAAGCAACCCAAGTGTCCACTGATGGACGAATGGATAAAGAAGATGCGGCCCATACATACAAGGGAATATCACTCAGACTCAAAAGGGAAGGGCATCCTGCCACTCGCTGCCGCACGGAGGAACCTTGAGGACATTACGCTGAGTGAAACAAACCAAACAGAAAGGACAAATACACTATGATTCCGCTGATATGAGGTCCCGGGAAGAGTCAGGTTTCTGGAGACAGGAAGCTGAATGGTGGTTGCCAGGGGCTGGAGGGAGACAGGGAGTGAGGAGTTAGTGTTTAACGGGGACAATTTCCGTTTGGGATGCTGAAATGTTCTGGGGATGGATGGTGGTGATGGATCCACAACAGTGGGAATGTACTTAATGCCACTGAACCATACACTTGAAGATGGTTTAAATGGTAAATTTTATTATATATATGATATTATATATGATATATATATGATATACATATATACACATAGACACAATATTAAAAAAAAAGAACTTGGGAAGAGGTTGCAAAACTGTGGGGCAATGTTGTGAGAATACACACGGCAAGATTCAGTAATTAATCATGAACTGTCACTGGGTGGATGGGGGCACCACAGGTGGGTTTATCATTATAATCATTATTTTAACTTTTCTGCTTTCTTCCAAATTTTTAATAAATACTATTACGTATTTTTAAACACCAATAAGCTACAGTTGACCCTTGCACAACGCGGGAGTTAGGGGCAGCGACCCTCCGCACAGTCAAAAATCCGAGTATAACTTTACAGCCGGGTGTCCGTGGCTCCACATCCACGGATTCAACCAACTGTGGATTGTGTGGTGCTGTAGCAGGTATTTAGTGGAAAACATCCATGTGTAAGTGGACCCGCACGGTTCAAACCCTTGTCGTTCAAGGGTCAACGGTGTTATATTCTCAGGCAATCGTTCAGTCTGCCCTTTCCTGCTGGTGATGACAACCCTTGCCCTGATGGACCCTTCCCCATGTCCACGGAGGTCCCACCCCCAAGCCTGTCGGCGGCATTTGCAGAGCGCTCTTACATTTAGCTCAGCCCATCTGTGCAACAGTCCTTGAGGGACACTGTTTGTATTTAAGGAAACCAATGGCCCAGCTCAAATGCCATCTCCCCAGCGATGCCCTCCTTTGTCTTGCCAGCTGCAGACAAGCGCTCCCTCAGCACTTTGCTTGGAATTCTGTTCAGTCCTCAGTGCCAGCCCCTGGCCAGGCCCTGAGTACATCTTGGGAGGGAAAGAGCCACGTCCCTGCCCTCTTGGAGCTTCTGGTTTCATGACTGAAATAGACTCAAAGCAAACAGTCCCAGGAGAAAAGGCATCTGTGAGCTGGGAGGAGGCTAGGAGGGGAAACAGAGTGGATGCTTCAGGGGTCTAAGAAGGCCTCTGAGGAGGGGGAAGAGGAAGGGGGAGGAGGACGAGGGGGAATTCTCCAGGAGAAAAGCAGGAAGAGGAGCTTCTAGAAGTAGGAGCAGCATGTGCAAAGACCCTGGGGTGAAGGGAGGCAGGACACATTGGAGGGGGCTCAGCCGTGGGAGACGGGAGCAGGTGGTCCCCTAGGAACAAGACATCAGATAAACCCCTTCACCAATGTCAAGGGGAGCCCCCCATCTCCCCTCCTCGTACCTCGCCAAGATCTCCGGCTGGCGCGACAGCTCCATCACCGTGAACGCCAGGTGATTGGCAGAGGTCTCGTGACCTGCAGGAAAGGAGGAGAGCAGAGGCTCCACGAGGCCTACGGGGCTGCCGCTGGCCCAGCCTGCCTGGCCTCTGAGACCCCAAGCCTCTGGTGGTAGTTCAAGCCCTCACTTCTCCCCCTTGGCTGAGCCAGACGTACAGATATGAGGGAGACACCTGTCCACCTCCGCGTTCCTGGTGTCGCCTATGTTGTCAAAGAAATGGCCTTCACCCCACGCATCCGTGTCTCACACCCTAAAAGCCCCTTGCTCCAACCCTCCTTGTGCCTTGCCTGGCCTGGAGGGATCTTCGTCCCCATTTTGCAGAAGAGCAAGCTGAGGCTGAGAGGAATGTGTCCCTCTTCGGTCACACAGCAGGAGGAACAGAGCTAGGACTCAAGTCAAGCACAGCTTTCAAGCCCAAAGCCCATGAAGCTGCGGGCACCAGCCCCTGAGGTCTGGAGAGGGTGCATCTCCTGTCACAGGGACCGACTTCCCAGGTGGAGAGGGCTGATTCTGGGTTCCGGCAGGATCTGGTCAAGTTGATAGCATCAACCCCACCCCTACCCCGGTTGGCCAGGGAGGGAGCCGAGTTGCACCACTTTCCTCTAAAGGGGTAAGGAGCTTAACAGGTGGCAACCACTGCCAGCCAGGGGGCCCCAGGGGCTGCTGGAATGCAAGAGGAGGGCCTACACCTTCCAGCAAGTAGGTGCTGGGAAGGAGGTCCAGCTGCTCCCAGGGCTGGAATGTGGGCAAGTCACGGCCAGGGGACCCCACAGGGGAGGCTGGGCCGGGGAATCAGAAGTGACCGGAAGTCCAAGCCTGGCCCTGGCTCTGCATTGCCAGCAGTGACTCAGTTTCCTCAAAGGACAATGGGAGGAGAGACACAGCTGTCCTCTCCCCGGCCCCTTGCGGTAGGGGCACAGGGCTCGTGGTAGGCTGCGAGGAGGACGTAAGGGAAGTTATTAAACCCCAGCTGGAAGGCTGGATGGACATCCCCATTTCACAGATGAGGAAACTGAGGCCCAGGCTACAGAGCCGGCCTATGGAAGAACCACATCCCGGACTCGGGCCCCTGGCTCACAGAATGAAGACCAGCCAGCCTTCATTCAGCAAGCACTTTATCACGCACGGAGGACGGTGCCCTGGAGTCCTGCTCCAGCCCTACTGCTCCAGGTCTCCCGGGCTATCTGCGAATGTGACCCCCACCTGGAGGGCCCTCTTCCACGCCGTCCACATGGCAGACCCCCTCCCCCTTCGTGACCCTCTCGCAGGGGAAGCAGGCTTCCTCCTCTGAAAATCCACTGCCCAGCAAGGCAATCCTGTCTGTCTGTCCACCTCCACCAACAGACTATGAAGCCTGTGCCTGGTCTTCGTTCATTTCATCCGATCTTTATGGGTACCTACGGCACTGGGCCCTGGGAATACACAGGTGAGCAAAACAACATAACCCCTGGCTCACCGAGCACGCAATCAGCTGGGGGAGACAGACCTTAGCGAATTACACCGATAAACATACAACTTAACGCTGTGAGATGTGTGGGCAGAGAGGAGCTCTGGGCGCCATGGAGAGATTCTAACTGGGGCCTGATGAGTCTGGGCAATCCCTGAGGGCTTCCGTGAGGTAGAGACACCTAAGGGATTGCTGAAGGGTGAGGAGAAGCTTTCCAGGTGAAGGACAACGCTCAAGAAATATTTGATGAGCAAACGGATAAAGTCGCTTAGCACACCTCCTGGTGCTAGAGTGCGGAAGGCCTCGGCATAAACTTTGAGTGAGGCAGACTTGAATTCAAGTGGCCAACCTCTCCTGAACCCAAAAAGACAGCTTCACAAATCCTCACGATCGCCAGCTCCAGAACCAGGTGGGAGGCCACCAAGACAGCCTCCTGGGCCTCGCCAAGCTAAGAGAGAGGGCATCTGCTCCCCTCACCCCAGCCCCCCAGTTCCACAGCAGAGCTCTGCTCAGACTGTCTAAGAAAAGCTCTGAGCCAGGGTTTGAGCCATCCACGGTCCCCTTCACTCCTGCAAAGCTCTGAACCTTTGGTGGCTGCTGAAGCTACAAACCGGCAATGAAGAAGGTGACGAAGTTGTCCAGCAGAATCTCGTCGTCCTGGGCCCCCTCTTCAGCTGAAAGACAAGGCGAGTCTCAGAGCCCCAGGAGTAGATGCCGCCTGGGACACTAAGGATCCTGGTCTCCTCCCCACTCCCCGCTCCCCTAGAGCCAGACGGAACCGGCTGGAGTCAACTGATGGGGGGCACCCCCGCTGCCTGGCCCTCCCAAGGCCCTCGAGGGAGCCCTGGCACCTTTGAGAATCTGTGTGAGGATGTCAGCAGGCACGTCCTCCCCCCTCTGCAGGGCCTCCCGGCGGCGCTGGACCCAGTCCTTGCCAACCTGACGCAGGAAACGCACGCTCTCCCGGACCTCGCGAAGCTGCTTCCACTTCCCCGGCATAAACTAAATGAGAGTTCCAGCTCAGCGTGGTGGACTGGACACACACTTTCGCTCTCCCCTGTCCCCCCAACTCCAAAATGACTTCAGAAATCCACAGCGGCACCGGCAAGCTGGGAGGGTGGAAGAATGTGAGAACATTCTAGAAAAGATCAAGTAGCCAGGAGACTTTATCAGAATGGTGGGCTATGGGGAATTCTCTGGCAGTCCGGTGGTTAGGGCACTTTCACTGCCGGGGCCCCGGGTTCGATCCCTGGTCTGGCAACTAAGATGCCGCAAGCCATGTGGCCTAAGCCCAAGCACTGGCTTCCCCTTCCTGCCCCAAATCCCTAGAAATGATGGGAAAGACGCCTTAAAGTATCCACAGAGCACTGGAAAATAAGAAGGGATTCCTGAAGGATGGAGGCAATTAGGATCACATCGAAGGAGGAAACTTCAGCCAGAGGGAAGTAGAGGGAAATTAACTGCTGAAAAGGTGCGGTGGCATCAGGGGACTCTAAGCTCAAAGTCTGAAGTCCCAGGGTACAGAAGGGGGCCCTGAGCGTCTGTCTGGGAATCAACTCAAGTACTGTAGCCGAGCAGGACTCTATGGGGTCTTCCCAGAACAGACCACCCCCACCCCCATGTCCTCCGCCTGCCTCTTGTCTATAGAAAAACCTTAGCCTCCTAGGCCTTCCCCGAGTTCCAAAGAGAATTTAATCAGAGAAGGGGTAAAATGCAGAAAGAAAGGAAAACAGTCCAGCAAGACAAAATAATAGTTTAACTATTAAACAAAGTCAAGAATCTTTAGTTCCTCCTCAAGGGCTACAGAGAATATTCTGAGCCATGTCCTTTGAGCTGTTTTCCAGATACTGAAGCCGCCACCAGGTGGGAGAAGTTAACCGCATGCTGCGCACCTACACGTAGACCCCAGACTGGTTGGAACCAGAAGGTTGATGATGTTGACTCCCGATTACCTCACCACCAAGTAATCAGAAGATTGTCCACAAGCTAATCACATACCCACACCCTCCCTCCACCCCAAACACACACCCCCGTCTTTAAAAACCTTTCCCCGAAAGCCTTCAGGGAGTTTGGGCCTTTTAAGCCCTAGCTGCCTAGACTCCTTGCTTGGGGCCCTGCAATAAATGTTGCACTTTCCCTCACCACAACCCAGTATCAATATATTGGCTTTACTGCCTGTGGGCAAGCAGACCCAAGTTCGGCTTGGTAACAGTGCCACCTTTCCCCCTCCTTCTTCCTTCATGCCTGCAACAAGGAGGCGATAGCTGGATCTGCAGCAGCCATCTTATAACAATGAGGTGATGAGCTAGAGACAGTGGAACAGAAAGACAGAAAAATCCAGGAACATCTGACATTGTGGGGTCATCATTGCCATCCTGCTTCAGGATCATTTCACATGAGAGAAAGATTTACTCCTAATTTACTTAAACCACTTCTATTTTCAGCCTCTACTTTAGGGGATGTATGCAAATCCTAACTGATTTGCAAGTCACTTCAGACATATCAGAGCTCAAAACCCATTCTGAAAACAATCACAGGAGGAAGTTCTCCAGCAAATGAGGACAAGACAAGCTACGATGGCAGGTACCTTTGCCAGAGTGTTTCGGGATGCACTGATGCCCTCCAGGATCAGTTTCACTTTCCGGGACAGAGGCTTCTGGGCACCCAGCAGCATGCTGGTCTCCATCCCAAAAGCTGCCTGGGGGAGAGAGAAGGGCAAGGTCATACGTGAGTGATGGGAGGACTGAAGACCCAGGACAGAGCCTGAGCTAAGGGTTGTGTGCGTCTTGTCATCGACTCCTTACAACAACCCATGATAATCCCGAACGTGTGGGATGTGGTAGGATTAAGTGGCACATAGTAGCCACTCAACAAACCTTGGCTTCCTTCCTTGACAAGATGCATTTCCCCTGAAATGCAGCCTTCCTTGTGTGTCTGTTTCACACCCAGTTTCCCAGTGAATTGTTGAATGGTGACGACTTCACTCACTGTGCCTGAACTCCATCCTTAACCTGGATTGGGGGTTACCTGGGCCACTGCTGAGACAGCCAGGGTGAAAAGTCAAGCAATACCCCATGGGGGCTGCTGAGGGGGAGGTAGGCTTGGGCTGGGAGTCAGGCAGACCTGAGATCCAGTCCTAGTCCTGCCACTGACCAGCCAAAGGCCTGTCTCCGCATCTCTTTGTGTCCATTTCTAGAGAATGAGTTAGGTAGCTCCAACCTCACGCTGTTGTTTTAAAAGTTCGAGGAGATAAAACAGATGACCCTCCCAGCCCAGAGAAGGGGCAGCTTATATGTGGAGAAGTGGGGAGAGGGGAGGGAAGCAAGCAGGGAAGAGGGAGGGAAGAAATGCCCTCTGCCCGTGTGGCCCTCCCCACGCCCCACTCCGCCATCCTCCCATCACCTTGGCCAGGATGTCCATGGTGGTGCAGGTCAGCATATCCTGCATGGACACCGGAGTCTGCCCATCCGCCTTGGCTTCCAGAATCTCCACCAGCTGCTCCGCTTTCTCATTGAATGTTTCCATCAAGCTAACCAAGGAGCTGAGGAAACAGCACAGACATCAGCGGCCACTGGGACCAGCCCAGGGCTGCGGACATCCTGTGCCCCCCTTTCTGAAGGGAGACCAGTGTGCAGAGTGGCGGTGGGGGCCCCTCCCAGCCTTTCTGGTCTCCCCTTAAGACCCAGCTCACAGGATGGGGCTGCAGTAATCAAACTAAGCCTTGGATTTCACCAGCCCCCTCCATTCAGGATGGCCACTGTCCCTTTACCCTTAGTTTTAATGGTTTCATGGGTCCTCTGTTTGCCACTTGGCCCTTCAACTCTGACCCCAAGGAGACATGGCAATGTAGAAACTCCAGAAGACAGTGGGAAGGAAGGGAAGAAAGGCCTCTGGGGCCTCTTAGAGTCTATGAAGTTTCCCCTCCAACCTCTTGGTTGCACTGCCCACTCTCCTTACCTGCCCTGCCTGGGGCCACCATCTGCAGCCTTTTGTTATCCCATTTCACTCTCTGTCCTTGAGCAATCATAGTGCCCAGCCCTACACAGAAGTGAGTCCTCTGACCCAGAGCTCCCAACCCACAGCGCCCCTGTCCCGGCACAGCTACCTGGCTTGTCTGCCTGGCATACAGCTTAGAAAGAGGTATGGAAGGATGTGCTCCAAACTCACAAAAATGGTATCCCTGAGGGAGTGGAAAGGGGGGAACTTGTCCCTTTGTACATTACATATTTCTGAATTTTTACAAAGAGAAAGTGCTGCTTTTGAAATTAAAAGTCGTTTTTAATGTTAGCAATCTGGGTAAAGGGTATAAGGGTGTTTTTTTCTCCTATTCTTATTCTTGAAACTTATCTAGAAATTTGAAATTATTTCCAAATAAGAGGTTTTAAAAAACAGTAAAGAGAGCAAATTGGGGAAGAGAAAAAAAAAAGAATAACTTTTTTAATTAGGAAAGACTATCCACTCTTCGTTGCCGATCAGCCAGCCCTGCTCTGTTTCCCAGCTCTAGCACAGGCCCCAGCATCTGTCTGGTCACTGCTGCTCCCACCCCATGCTGGCTGCATGTCTTGTTCTCTGTGGCCCAGGCATATAATGAAAGCACCACTCGAATCTGGTCCCTTGCCCACCTAAAATGCTTTGAAGCACCCTGTTGTGAGGGAGGGTAAATCCTCACCTGGGCCCAGGAGGCTGTCTGCTCTTGTTCATTCCTGCCTGCAGCACTGCTCTCCTGTTACAATGACCTGTTATCTTCTCCAAAGCCCAATGCTCCTTCCTTTCTCAGGGCCTTTGCCCATGTTGTCCCCTCTGCCTGAGCTGTCTCCCCTCCCACCCTCCATCCCTATGCCTCATAACACCTTAACATCTGCCCTCTCTCCAGGTGGACAGTCAAATGCCACATTCTCAGGGAAATGTCTCTTAAGCCTAAGTAGTCCCAATACATGCTCCCATAGTACCCTGGACTTCTTTTTCATAACACTTACATGGTTTGCAAGTATATATTTATTTGCAAGATTCTTTGTAGTTGTCTTTTTTTTTTTTTAAAAATCACATTCAAATTGACTATTTGGAGCTCATGTGCTGGTTACCACACCAGTACTGAATCCCTTGCAGCTACTGCAGATACAAAATAATCGGACTGGGGCTTCCCTGGTGGCGCAGTGGTTGAGAGTCCGCCTGCCGATGCAGGGGACGTGGGTTCGTGCCCCGGTCCGGGAAGATCCCACATGCCGCGGAGCGGCTGGGCCCGTGAGCCACGGCCGCTGAGCCTGCGCGTCCAGAGCATGTGCTCCGCAACGGGAGAGGCCACAGCAGTGAGAGGCCCGCGTACCGCAAAAAAAAAAAAAAAACAAAAAAACGTGAGGTTCAGTGTAATGGAGAGGGTCAACCAAAACAGTGCTGCTGGTATTTATATCATGAGCACTATGGGCGGCCATCTGGTTAGAATCTATGTCCTCCCATAACCTCAAAGCTTCCTGAGGGTAGGACCACATCACCTTGGTTGGCCTTCATAACCCTGGCACTTGGCACAAGTATTCATTAAATAAATGCCTCCTTCTAGTCTATTCCTTTTATCATTCCTGGCAACTTTCCAGTAAGACCAAGACCATTCCATGCATTCATTCTATGGACATTCCTGGAGGGCTTGTGAAGTGCCTGGTGCCGTGCTGGGTGCAGGGGTCCAGGAACAGGGTACATCTTCTGCCTTCACGGACCCGAGGTCTAGTGAGGGAGGCAGATTGAATGAGAATCTTTGCAGTGGATGTGACAAGAGCCATCATGGAGACATGAACTCAGTCTTGGAAGGTCAGGAAACAGTTCCCCAAAGCAGTGACATCTTAGCTGGGTATCAAAGGAGTCAGAGGAATTTCTTGGGGTAGCACAGAAGGCAGAGGGAATGGCAGCAACACAGGCAGAGATGCCAGAAAGAGCCCAGCGTTTCCAGAAAGGTGGAGGTGAGAGGGTCCAAATGTTGGAGGGGTCTCAGGGGCAGACTAAGGGGGAGTGAGGTCTGACCTTCATCTTTCAGGTCATAGGGAGCCACTGAAGGCTTCAGGACAGAGGAGAGAGGTGGTCAGATCTGAGTTTCAGCAAGATCTCTCCAGGGCGGTCAGGTGGATGCATTGGAGGAGGGAAACAGGAGGTGGGGAGGCCAGGGAGGAGGCTGTGACTAAAGTCTAGGTGAAAATGTTTATACGGTTGTCCACAGACTGCATACAAAACAGTAACTGCACAGTGGAGAAGCCTGGAGGCTCCCTTAACCAAGGGAGCAGTTAACATCTCCAACAATGAGACAGATCAACACATGCTTCCAGATAACAATGCCGTAAGGAGGATACAACATTACTCCTGGGCCATTCCCACCAAAAAAGGCACAACCTGAGTGTAACTGAACAGAAATAGCAGACAAACAAAACTGAAGGATGTTCTAGGAAATTGGCCTGTAATCTTAAGGTCAAGAAATTTAAGGAAAGACTAAAAACTGTTCTAGAATGAAGGAGGCTAAAGAGGTATGGTAACTGGGACTTCCCTGGTAGCGAAGTGGTTAAGAATCTGCCTGCCAATTCAGGGGACGTGGGTTCGAGCCCTGGTCTGGGAAGATCCCACGTTGCGGAGCAACTAAGCCCGTGGGCCACAAATACTGAGCCTGCTCTCTAGAGCCCATGAGCCACAACTACTGAGCCCGTGTGCCACAACTACTGAAGCCCATGGGCTTAGAGACCGTGCTCTGCAGAAAGAGAAGGCATTGCGATAAGAAGCACACGCACCGCAGCGAAGATTAGCCCCCGCTCGCCGCAACTAGAGAAAAGCCTGCGTGCAGCAACCAACACCCAATGCAGCCAAAAATAAATGAATTAATTTAATTAAATTACTTAAAATTAAAAAAATAAATAAAATAAAGAGATACGGTAACTAAACCTGACACATGGACCTGGATTGGATCCTAGACAAGAATACAAAAAGCTGTCCTTACACAAGTGACAAAATTTGAATATGGATTATGGATAAGATAACAGTATTGGATTAATGTTAGATGTCCTCATTTTGATAACTGAACTGCTGTCATGTAAAAGAATGTCCGTGATCATAGGAAATACACACAGAAGCATTTAAGGGAAGAGATTACAATGTCTCCAACTTACTCTCAAAAAATTTAAAAAACATGCACTATGCAAAAATGTATATACATACACACACACAGAGAAAATTATAAATATATTTATATATACACATAAAGAAGAAATGACAAAACATATGGTGATTTAAACCATAAACAGTTAAGTGGATCTGGGTAAAAGATATACAGAAGTCCCTTAGACTATTCTGACAATTTTTCTGTAAATTTGAAATTATATCAAAATAAAAGATCATCTTCCTCAAAATGTTAAACATAGAATTACCATATGACCCAGCAATCCCATTACTATATACCCAAGAGAAATATATCCACCCAAAAATGTTGATAGCAGCATTATTCGCAATAGCCAAAAAGTAAAAACAACTTAAATGTCCATCAACTGATGAATGGAACATTAAATGTGGTATGTTCATACAACGGAATCTTATTTGGTAATAAAAGGGAATGAAGTTCTGATACACGCTATAATGTGGATGAGCCTTGAAAATATTATGCTAAGTGAAATAAACCAGGCATAAAAGAAATGTTGTATGATTCCATTTATAAGAAATGTATAGAATATGAAAACCCATAGAGACAGAAATTAAATTAGTGGTTGTCAGAAGCGGCAGGCATTGACAGGATATAAGGAGTGACTGGTTTGGGGGGTGATGAAAATGTTTTACAATCAACCATGGTGATGGTTGTACACGTTTGTGAATATACTGAAAACCATTGAATTGTACCTGTAAATGGGTGAGTTGTATAGTATTTGGATTATATCTTGTGAAAACAGCTACTTTAAAAATAAAATGCTACCAAAAAATGAAAACTATAATAAATGAAAAAGCCCAGACAAGGAGTGATAAAGTCTGAGCCAAGGGAGCTGCTGGGGGACAGGGACCCCACACCTCCAGGCATCATGGTCATTCAGCTCCTGACGCTCACAGACTACTTGGGGGCCCCTCTGACGCCCACCCCGCTGGCTGTCTTGGTCTCTCTTTGACCAGTAATGCCGTGCCCTTCCTCTCTCCCTTCAGCCTGGGTGAAGGTGAAGCCCCTTCCAATGAAGACTCTCCCTTGCCAAGCCCACCCAGGTTGGCAGCCCAGCACCGCCTCTGAGCAACCAGCCATGACCCCAGGGCCTGTCTGCGGCCACACTCACCTCCGGCTGAAGGCCAGGTCCATGACCCTCCGCTGTTTGTGCCAGCGTTCATAGTCACATTCGGACACTAAGCCTTGGCCAAACAGCCTGCGGAAGAGACAAACGCTTGATGTGAGAAACGGGTGAAGGAATGAGAATTGACTGCCTGACGGGGTCGGGTCACCTTTTGGGGTGATGAAGATGTTCTAGAACCAGACAATGGTGATGGTTGCACCACATGGTGAATGTAACAATGCCACTGAATTGTAATTCCAATGCGGTTAAAACGGTGAATTTTATGTGATGTGAATTTTACCATAATACATACGTACATACATAAGGGTGATTGTGTGCCCCAACCTCAGTGACCCCTGCATTCCCACCTGCCATCCGGAGGGGAACGGGTGAGAAGGAAGGTGCTGGTGACAAGAGCGGTGACCACCACGGATGGCCCCTGTTGTGCGCTCGGCAGCCAGGGTATTGGGACTTAATGCTACATCCAAAACTCTGGACCCTGTGAACCCTCCACTTGCAGCCAGAGGCTCTCCTGGCCTCGCCCCAGACACCTCCTCGCATCTTACCTCTCACCAAACACAGTCTGGATCGCGTGGTACATCTTGGAGTCCTTGTTGTATTTGGTTGACATCAGGAACTTCTAAACATCCCCAGAAAAACAACATGAGCTTGTGCACCCATGAGAGGCTGCAGAAGAGTCAGCAGTTTTCTTGTCTCTTTCGAAACACCCTCCAAATAATCACCCTGAGCTGAGGGCCAGCTACGGCGTGAACGCCCATATGAGTGATCTCACCTACTCCCTCCGGAAGTCCTGTCTTTCAGGGATGAGGAAAGCGGGGCACAGAGCGGTGAAGTGATTTTTTCCTGTGGTCACACAGCTGGGGACTGATGCAGGGTGGCTTCCTCACTCCAATGCCCACACTCAGGAGCCCACACCACGCCACCTTCCAAAGTGGCAACAAGAAAAGGCCTGGGCTGCTCTGAAACCAGAGTGGGGAAGGGGAGAAGCCTGGTAGGAGGGCTTCTAGGACACAGGAGAGACACTCAGCACAGATTCAGTGTTGTTAGTGCCAACGCAGCCGTGGAAGTCAAGGAAGGCTTCCTGGAGGAAGGGTCCACTTCCTCACCAAGAGCAGGAGGGTAGCAACAGTAACATTAGCTAGCAGCTTTTGAGGCAGCACAGCCCAGGCTGTGGGTTCCACTGGCTTAAATCTGAATCTGGCTCAAATATTTCACTCCACCACTTGCCAACTCTATGACCGTGGGTGAGTTACTCACCTCCTCTGCCCCTGTTTCCTTATTTTACAAGATGGGATTCGGGAGAGTACCTGCCTGGTAGGGTTGCTGTGAAGAGAAAATTGTTTCTACGTGAAAAGTGCAGAGAACGGCACCTGGCACACAGCAGGTGCTCCATGAATGCCAAATGCACACCAGCGCCCTAGGGTTCATTTAATGCCCAATCAACCCTAAGACGTGGGTGGTATTTTTATGCTCATCGTACATCTAGGTGAAAAACGGAAGTTTAAAACTGGCCCAGGGTCACCACATGGTAAATGGTGGCCATAGGATTTGAATCCAGGCAATTTGCTGCGGGGGCGAGGGGAGAGAAAGCTGTGATACAGGTAGGAGAACCCCTGTCACATGGTGGTGCATTCGGGCAGAGGAGTGGAGGTGTGGAGGCAGGGGAGGGGCAGCAGCAGGGGGGCTGGAGAGGCTGCTGGGCCAGACCCCCGAAGCCTGCCTTGCGGGACTCTTGGCTTTACCCTGTGGGCACTGGGACGCAGTAAGGTGACATCTCTGCTATCCATTAAACCCAGGGGCTGCTGGTGACTGTGGACTTAGCTCCTGGGAATCTAAGCCAAATTTTCAGCTCAAAGGAAACCCCAGAAATGTTGACTTCAGCTCACAAGCCACATCCCGGGGACCCCACCCCTACCCCCAAACTGTCATTTGTAAACCAAGTTCTGTCACTATCCTATGTCTGCTGGTTTCCTCTTCTGCAAAAAGACCTTGGCAGTAAAGGCCCACCTCCCAGGCCCTACTTAAATACCTCTGGGTAGTCCAAGGTCTGTGCCAGCCCTTCCCCACCTGAACTGAGGTGCACCCCCTGAGGCAGAACAGCCTCAGCACAGTCTCTGACCAGGGTCCCCACAGCCTGCTGTCTCTGGAACCACAGATCCTTTGTTTGGCCCAGTGAGCTGGGCTCTGGGACATGAGGGATGCACAGGGAACCCCCAGCACCTTGCTGCCTTCTGTTGCCCATTCTGACAGTGCACTTCTGCCCATAGAGGAGTAACTGCTAGGCACTTTCCCTCCGGCCATAAACAGCCAGAAAAATAAGCAAAAATTATGCAATGTCTGCTTTTAGACAGTGGGCAGTGAACCATGACAGAAGGAAAAGGAAAAAAAAAAAAAAAAAAA
The DNA here is from genome assembly GCF_963924675.1 of Phocoena phocoena. Taxonomy (NCBI): domain Eukaryota; kingdom Metazoa; phylum Chordata; class Mammalia; order Artiodactyla; family Phocoenidae; genus Phocoena; species Phocoena phocoena. The sequence goes on from NC_089220.1 coordinate 5,027,553, forward strand.
ACAAGAGCCCTACAATATAGGAGCCCTACAGCTTTCGGCCCAGAGGCAATTTTAGGACAAAGGCACTTAAAGAATAAACTCAAATACAGCCCAGCAGGCTTTCCAAATTAATAAGACAGAGGTCAGAGTCCAGGCAGGCCAGAAAAGCCTAGAATTTGTAGGGCAGAGGACTCAAGAGGAGGAAGCTATGCAGAGAAGGAGGTCCTGTGCAGAAATCTGCACAGGGATCCCCTGTATCTTTGTATAACTACCAATCTGGGCATGTGTAGAGTGAAACTCCACAAGACCGGGTAAAAAATTTCTGGGGAAAGGAGAGTTACTGGGTAACTATAGGCTAAACGATTCTCAGAGCTCAAACAAGCTCAGAATTGTTCAAGTCCCCATTGGCCACAGTTAAACCTCAGACACAAGGCCTTTATTAGAGTCCTCAGAAGGGTTACTCCTTAGTCGTGGGGCTAAACTAGCTCTAGAGTAAAAGCCTACACTTGATCAACCCTCAAAAGCCTTAAAGCAACCTGGAGAGGATCCAAGTGATCTGCCAGAATGAAGTCCAGCACTCTTTAAAGGAGTAAAACAGAACTGAGCGCTCAGCAATGTACACGTCACAATGTCCATTGTGCAGCATATAACCACTAGACGTGCCAAAGAGCAGGAAAATCTGACTATAACCAAGCCTAGAAATAATGGAGATGACGGAATTCACAGACAAGAACCTTAACACATTTATTACAATTTTACAAATATGCTCAAGGAACCCACGTATCCAAGAAGTTCAAAGAATCCTACATAGAATTAACACAAAGAAAGGCACACCAAGGTGGATCATAATCAAATTTCCGAGCCCAGTGATAAAGAGAAAGTCTTAAAAGTAAACAGAGATGAAGTGATATAATATTATTTGAAGATAGATTGATATAAGTTAAAGATTATCCTATGAATCCTAGGACAACCACAAAGAGAGAGAAAGAGGCTAATAAGACAATAGTGGATATAAAATGGAATACTAAAACATACTCAATCTAAAAGGCAGGAAAGGAGGAAAAGGGAACAAAAAACAGGTGGATCAAATAGAAAACAAACAACAGCATGGTATATTTAAACTTAACCACATCAATAATTACATTAAATGTAAATGACCTAAGCACTCCAATTAAAAGGCAGAGATTTTCAGATTGACTGAAATAGCAAAACTCCACTATATGCTATCTATAAGAAACCCACTTGAAATATAAAATTCCAGATAGGTTAAAAGTAAAAGGATAGGGCTTTCCTAGTGGCACAGTGGTTAAGGGTGCACCTGCCAATTCAGGGGATGGGGGTTCGAGCCCTGGTCCGGGAGGATCCCACATGCCATGGAGCAACTAAGCAACTAAATAGTTGTGTGCCACAACTACTGAGCCTGCGGTCTAGAGCCCACGAGCCAGAACTGCTGAGCCTGCATGCCACAACTACTGAATCCCGCATGCCTAGAGCCTGTGCTCTGCAACAAGAGAAGCCACCACAATAAGCACACACACCTCAATGAAGAGTAGCCCCCACTTGCTGCAACTAGAGAAAACCCACATGCAGCAACAAAGATCCAGCACAGCCAAGAATAAATAAGTGAAATAAATTTTAAAAAATAAATAATAATAAAAAGTAAAAGGATAGAGGGAATTCCCTGGCAGTCCAGTGGTTAGGACTCTGCGCTTCCACTGTAGGGGGCATGGGTTCGATCCCTGGTCAGGGAACTAACATCCTGCATGCCACATGGCATGGCCAAAAAGAAAGGAAAAGGATAGAAAAAGATATGCCATGAAACACTAAACATAAGACAGCTGGAGTGGCTATATTAATACCAAACAAAATATACTTCAGGAAGTGGAATACTACCAAGGAAAAAGGGGAAATTTCTAAAGATAAAGGGATCAATTCATCACAAAGATATAACTTTGCTTAATGTGTACACACCTGGTAACTCAACTTCAAAATACATGAATCAAAATTGATAGAACTGAGAGTAAAAATGGACAATTCCATGATGGGGTTAGAGAGTTTAACACTCCTCTCTCAGTAGAGAGTAATTTACTTTCTGCATGCTAGAACGTGTAGAAAGTAAATTAGTAATGATTTAGAAGATTCAAAGAACACTATCAACCAACTTCACCTAACTGACATTTCTAAAACACTCCAACAATTACAGAACATATGTTTTTTTTTAAGTGCTCACAAACGTTCACAAATATAGACCATATACTAGGCCATACAACAAGCTTCAATTAATTTTAAAGGATTGAAATCATGAAGAACACTTTCTCTGACCTTACAGAATTAAATTAGAAATCAATAAAAGAAAAATATCTGGAACATCTTATAATACTTAGAAATTGAACAACACACGTTTAAATAATCCATGGTTCAAAGAAGTAATCACAAGGGAATTAAGAAATTATTTTAAACTGAATGAAAATAAAAGCACAACATATTGAAATGTGTGGTATATTTGTGCTAAAGTAGGGCTTACAGGGAAACGTAAAGCTTTAAATGCCTATATTAGAAAGGAAACAAAATCTAAAATCAATTACCTAAGCTATCACCTTAAAAAATTAGAACAAGAACAAACTGACAGTGAGTAGAGGAAGGAAATAAAAAGGAGCAGAAATTGGGGCTTCCCTGGTGGCGCAGTGGTTGAGAGTGCGCCTGCCGATGCAGGGGATGCGGTTTCGTGCCCCGGTCCGGGAGGATCCCATGTGCCGCGGAGCGGCTGGGTCCGTGAGCCATGGCCGCTGGGCCTGCGCGTCCGGAGCCTGTGCTCCGCAACGGGAGAGGCCACAACAGTGAGGCCCGCGTACCGCAAAAAAAAAAAAAAAAAAAAGAGCAGAAATCAATAAAATAGGAAACAAACAATGGAGAAAACCAATAAACCAAAGGTGGGTCTTTGAAAAGATGAATATGATTGAGAAACCTCTTGCCAGCTTGTTCAATAAGATAAAAGAAAACCCAAATTACTGTTCTCAGGAACGAAAGAGGGGACATGTCCAGAGATCCAGTAGACATGATAAAGATAATAAATAAATATTGTGGACAATTTTTTATCAGTAATTTCAACAATTTAGGAGAGATTCCTTGAAAGATACAAAACTCAAGAAAAAATAGAAAATCTTAATCGCCATATATCAACTTTAAAAACTGACTGCATAATTTAAAAAAAACAAAAACACTTCCTTCAAAGAAAATGCCAAGCCCAGATGGCTTCACTGGTAAATTCTATCAAACGTTAAAGGAAGAAATAACACTACTCCTATACAAACTCTTTCAGAAAACAGAGGAGAGGGACCATTTCCCAACTCATCTTATGAGGCCTATTAACTTGATCCCAAAGCCAGGGATCAAGAGAAGAAAAAATATAGAAACAAAAATTCTTAGCAAAAGATGAGCAAATCGTATCCAGGAACAAATTGTATCATGACCAGGAAGTGCTGATTTAACACTTAAATGCTAAGCGATGTAATTCATCATATTAATATATGTCTTTCAAGTTCTTATCTCATCGAGCATCGTGAAGGTCTTGTGTATGGTTTTTGGTAGCATGCTATTAAAAGTCTTAAGGCATGTGTCTGTATTTGCAATGAAACTTTTTAAAAATAAAATGACTTTTAACATCCTGTTAGAGACACCATGGTCATTCAACTTGTCTTGTGATCTAGACCCCAAGCTGTATTTTGTCCCCCTTAGTGTCACCACAGCCACTGCCTGAGCAGAGCATCACCCCCGCACATCAGCTCAGTACCCACCATGAGAATCACAGCACAATCGTTTATTGAGCACTTGCTGTGTGCCATGCACGGGCTAGATGGTTCACACACATTATTTCAGTTCCATTCTTTTTTAAATTTTATTTTATTGGGGTATAGTTGTTTTACAACGTTGTATTAGTTTCTACTGTACAGCGAAGTGGAGTCCCCTGTGCTATACAGCAGGTTCTTATTAGTTATCTATTTTATACATATTAGTGTATATATATGTCAATCCCAATCTCCCAATTCATCAGTTCCATTCTTATAAGCACCTGTAAGAGAGGCATCATCCCTATTTTACAGACGAGGAAATTATGGCTCAGAGTGAAACAGTAATTTGTCCAAGGTTCCATAGCCAGTTGGTGGCAGAGCCCAGATTTAAGCCCAGTTCTGCCAACTGGCCATTCTTAGTACTTATATGGCAGACGCCAGCCTGCACATATTATAGGCCAACTAATGCTGCCTGTCTCTGTTTCCTCACCTCTAAAATGGGGACTAACAAGAGTCCCTACCCCTCTGTGGATTAAATGGGTTAATAATTGTGAAGCACATAGAAAAGTGCATGTTGAAGCATCTTTTGACCCTTTATTTGTTAAATAAATGGATCAATATTTAGTTCCCATCATAGTCTTTAAAGAAAGGGGTTATAATCCCACCTCGCAGATGAAGGAACTTCTAAGAGAGGTGAACTAACCAGGCACGTGTGCACCAGCTGGGTAAAACTCCCAGCCCAGAAGAGTCTAGCAATAACTCACTATCCACATCAAACAGCCCTGCTTTTAGGAGGCCCCCAACCCCACTGCCAAAAAGTGGGTGGTTAGAGGGAAAGATGCTGTCCCCTTCAGGATCCTTGGGAAACCAGCCCAAATGCGCGTGACTCTGGAACGTTTCTCCCACAGTCCCTGGGGGTAGACTTTCATGCACCCATCCCAGGGAGGAGGAGGGCTCCCCTCGGAAACCACTCTGTCTCCTACCTTGACCGACTCGGGGCTCGTGACGATGACCGAGGTTTTGTGGAAGACATTGACCCGCACGACAGGTCCGTACTTCTTAGCCCTGGGAACCAAAGTGATGCAAAGGAGGCTGTCAACTACCAGAGATGTGAATGTCATCAGATCAGCCCAGGCTCAGCTGGAGAAACAGGGCATCCCATCCCTGGGGGTGGGGGGGGGGGCAGGTCTCAGCAGGGGTCTGGGGCCAAGGTTCTGCCTTGCTGTTGACTCACTGCTGAGTCACATCCCCCCACTGCCCTCAGTCTCCAAATCCATGAAATAGGGTTGCTATCCTCCTCCTTTGCCCCAAAAGGTTGTGCTGGGAATCAAGCAATATCACGTCTCTGAAAAGTGTAAAGCACCACCCTAAACAATGACTGTTACCTAGTCACACCCCCACCCAATTTACAGATGAAGAAACTGAGGCTCAGAGAGCTTCTGGTGCCCGGTCTAAGGCCACGCAGTTGGCAAAAGGCAGAGCTTGCCTTCTGAACCACCCTTGTGTGCCTCAGAGGAGGAACTGCTGGGGGTGGGAATGACCTGGGCGGGGGAGGTGGGTGTGTGCCGGACTGGGGGTTAGGGGATTGGGGGAAGCTGGCTCGTGAGGGGCAGAGACTGGAGTAGGGGCAACAAATGACAAGTTAGGACCCACCAATCCAAAAACATATCTTGGAGCACGCGGCCACAAACCTCATCCTTTTTCCAAAAGTAGGGGAGGTGTCCTAGAAGGAAACTAGAAGAAATGGGAAACATTAAGATGACCGGAAGTCACCGTCAAAGAGCGCTCCCTTCCCCACAGGACCTTGTGAAGTTGGCGTTATCAGGCCCACTTCACAGATGGGAGGACTGAGGCACGGAGAGGTACAGTCCTGGCTCAGGGTCACCAGGCAGGATGCAAATCTCAGTCTGACTGGCTCTGGAAGTCTTCTTCGAAAGATGGAGAGGGATAAGACCATCTCCCTGGTGCAGAGAATGGGGGCTGGTACGAGGAATAACCTGAGGCATTCAGGGAATACTTACTAAATGCTGGGCACCATGATGAGCTTGACCCCGTCTGAACTCCCCGCACCTCCTGAAGTGGGTCTATTATTAACGTAGTTAATAGGTAGGGCAACCGAGGCTGGGAAGAGGAAGTCACCCGGCCCCAGGTGCGTGGCTGGTACCAGGGTCCCCCACAGTCCTTCTCACCAGGACATAGTTCGGTCATGCTAACTCGGCAGTACGATTACCAGATTGTAAACAGGCCTGTGTGGGGTCACCTTAGGCACATTCCAAGGTACTGGTGACTTCCTGTCTCCTGTTTATTCCCATCAAGCTGACTTACTACAGCTTCCAGAATGGGCGACAACAAAACTGCAGTTGGGGTTTTCTGGGTCGTGGCACTCACATTCTCCTGGGAGGAGACAGAGTGAATAAATAAATAAGTAAGTAAATAGGGAGTCAGACAGTGATGGGAGAAAAATCAGACTTGGGGGAGGTAAGGAGAGCTGGGGATGGGTGTAGGAGGATTATTGTAAATAGGCAGGTCAGGGAACATCCCTTTAAGAAGGTGACGTGTGAACTGCAAGAAGTGAGGAACTTGGCCACGTAGGTATCTGGGGGACGAACATTCCAGGCAAAGAGGATCGTAGGTGCAAAGGTCCTGAGGTAGGAGAGTGCTTGGTAAGTTCAAGGAACAGCAGGGAGGCGGTGTGGCTGGAGCAGAGTGCTTGAGGGGAACCTGGTACACGATGAGGTCACCAAGATGGGGGGAAGATTGTGTACAGCCTTGGGGGCTGTTATCCAAACTTTTTCTTTGAGCTTGGTGAAGTGGGGGCTACTGGAGGGTTTTGAGCACAACAGAGATGGGATCCGAATTGGGTTTTAAATGAATTGTCCTTGCTGCTGCAGAGCTGAGAGTAAACAGGGCAGGTGTGGGGGGCAGGGGTAGAAGCAGGGGCACCAGTGAGGGGGCTGTGAGTGGAGATGAGAAGTCAGACTCTGAACGTACGTGAAGGTGGGCCAAGCCAAGGGGACCTGCTGATGGACTGGATGTGGGGGGTGAGACAGGGGTCAGGGATGACCCTGGGGCTTTCGGCCTGGGCCGCTGGGAGGTTGGATGGAGATACCACTCACTAAGGTGAGGAGGACTGAGAGGGGGCCTGGTGGGGGCAGCGGACACTGTTGCCCCCGCCCCCCACCCTTGTCCTTGCAGGTGGAGGGGCTTCCAAAGGCCAGAACCCGAGTCTCTGCCCTGTGCTCTCTCGGCTCTGTCCGCAGGCTGAGTAGCCTGGAAATTCCAGCTCAACACCCCCCAGAGCAGCCCTCCATCAACGATCCCCTCTCCCTCCACCTCGTGGTGGGGTGGGGGGAGCCTGTGTTCCACTGGGCCCCAGAGTTCACCAGGAGGGTTGCATCTCAGTTGCCCCCAGAGGTAATTTGCTTTATTGACCTTCTGACCTTCTCTCTCCATCCAATCCCTAAACCCCACCAGGATCACCCCTCCCAAACGACTTACACTTCGATTCTTGTCTCAGGATCGGCTTCTGGGAACCAACCTGAGACAAGTGGATGAAACTGGGAGCCAGCCTTGGAGCGGTTAGGTGTGCGCTGCCCATCTAACACGGAAGGGAAGCAGGCAGGTAGGCACCTGAGGCTGCAGTTCAGGGAAGAGCTCCCAGCTGGAGATGTCAATGCGAGACTCCTCAGCAGAGAAGTGATGTTGACAGACTGGGTTAGACCACAACGGGTGGGTGTAGACAGGGGAGAGGTCCCAAGAGTGAGGCACTGTTGGGGGGACAGGCAGTAAAGGGACAACCAGCCAGGAAGACTGAGCAGGAGATGCAGGGGAGAGAGAGGGGGAAACCTGAGAAGAAAGGCTTCAAGGAGGAGGTAGGGGTGCGCCCTGCCCCGAGCAGCGGAGTGGCAGGGCAAGATGGGGACCAAGTGCTGACCATGCGTCTAGCTCCACGGAGGTCACGGGGCCTTGATCAAACCCAGCTGGGTGGAGAGGTGGGGGCCAGAGCCTGACGGGCGGTGGATTCAAGAGAGAAGGGGAGGGAGGAACGGGGGCCAGAGACAGGCAGGCTTCGGACGGGGGTGTTGCTGTGGGCGTGCAAAGCTGGGATGGGGGGCGGCAGCTGGAGCGAATGAGGGGGAAGAGGTTTGTGTTACAGCCTATTACATAAAAATAGGAATGATGCAGAAGAGAAGGAAAAGTGATGACGGAGGAGAGGGGGCATTGCTGGAGTCTCGGGGCAGTGGTGGGGGTGGGGTGGGGTGGGCATCCTTGGCCAGGAGCACCGAGGTCCCAGGGGGGAAGGCACGTGGGCTCAGGGCAGGCAAGGGGGCTGATGTGGCGGCAGAGCCCTGGAAGGAAGTTGTCTCAGGCTGTTCATTTGCTCAGGGAAGTAGGAGGCGAGAATAAAGGCTGAGCGTGCGCTGGCTGGCACGGGAGGTGAGGGACTGAGGGGAGAGCGGGCGGGCGGGGCCTGCGCTACGAAGCTCGGCGGGGCGCAGGGCAGCCACGCCCACTCGAGGGGAGTGGCTTTGAACTTACACCGCCCCGCCTGCAGCAAGATGGACCGTGGACATCACACATGACTGGCTGTATTTCCAGAATAATCTAGTACCCATGGTCACTCCCCAAAGCTGCAGGTTTGGAGAGAATATTCTCAGTTCTGAGTCACCTGAGTGAGAACAGAGTCGGGACCCTCCTCACCTTCACAGGCCTGAGAGTCTCCACCCTAAGCACCGGAGTCCAGAGCCACCTGGGGAGGCACGTGAGTGACACCTCAAGAAGGTCAAGGGCATGGCGTGGCTTGGGGTCCTCACTGCCAGGCAAGAAAGGAGCCTACGACCCGTTCCTTCCTGTTCCTGCAGGGGGCGCTGGGGGTGGGGGCGAAGGCAGGGCCCGGAGACCAGGGGTTAGAAACCAGCAGATGAGGGATGATGGAAGGGGGGGATGGTAGACTCCTGGGATGGGGAGGGGCGGACCGAAGCCCACCTGGTGTGCCCCTGGTGGTAGACAGGATATGGCAGAGCAACCCAGGGAGAGAGGAGAGGGCAAAAATCCCCCTCCCCTGCCCGGTCCCCAGCACGCATGGTTTCCTATAACCCTGCGACAGGCACAGTGGGAATCCGAGGTTTCCTGTGGGCAGAGAAAGTTTGGGACAGTACTGGAGCAGAAGTCATCTGGAGAGCCCACTGTGAGGCCACACAGAGGGGTGGCGGGAGCCCACGAGATGGCTGAGGGGGGGGCCACCCACTAGGAGTGAGGGTGAGGGTGCGGGGCCAGGAAAGTGCCTCGCGCCAGAGGGATGCGGTGGTTGAGTGCTCAGCCGGGCACCCCAAGTCCCCTGGATGCGCCGCCCAGCAGAGCCAGCGTGGGTCTCCACCATCACCGAGAGCGACCCAGCAACGGTCGAACAGCCCCCAGGCCTGGCGACTCGGCAAGCAGGAGAGGGTGGAGAGAAGCAACACCGCCCAGGAGTTTTGAAAAACTTACTACAAAAGAAATAAAAACTGGGAGAGAGATTTTGCATTGTCAAGTTTACATTCATCCCACACTACCAGGAGAGTGGGGGGTGATGAGGAAGCTCAGAGCAGTGACAGAGAAATACAGAGGCTACAAGTGTTTATGTGGGATCTGAACATGGGGTCTGAGTTTTCGGCTGTTACATGGATCGTTGCAGTAGGACGTTGTCTGTAATCAGCACACAGAAGCAGGGCACTCAGGGAGGGCATCTTGCTGGTGACTCTTGCAGAATAAAGAGGATGAAGACTGGGGCTGCGAGAGCACAGCAGCTGCCTCTTGCAGGGCAGAGGGTTCCTTGCCTGCAAGCTGGCAAAGCCCTAAAGCACACTACTGGAGACCCAATACGCATAGATTTCTCGTCAACCATGGTGTTGCCAATCACGGTTTGGGGATCCAGGCTCTGAATGCCAAAGCATCTGATTTATGCTAAAAAGAGGTTCCAGAACCTTCATTTAGTGCAGTTTTGTATTTGACCACCAACCAATTTTTCATCCAAAATCTTTTCGTATATGCACTGTTCAGCTGACCTCCTTAGAATAAAGAGCCCAACCCAAATTGTATTCAGCCTCCTCCACCCACCCACACACCTGTAGGTCACATGTAGATTTTGTGGTGTAAGACTTGAGGGAGAATTCAGGCATAAAAAGGAAAGATATATGGACACATGCTACTACATGGATGACCCTTGGAAACATGCTGCTAAGTGAAAGAAGCCAGACACAAAAGGTCAAATATTGTATGAGTCCATTTATATGAAATGTCCCAAACAGGCAAATCTATACACACAGAAGGCAGATTAGGTGGTTGTCAGGGGCTACGGGAGTTCCGGGGGCAATGAGGAGTGACAGCTAATGGTTATGGGGTTTCTTTTTGCAGTGATGAAAATGTGCTGGAACTAGCAGTGATGGTTGCATAACTCCGTCACTATAACTAAAAGGCACTGCACTGTACATTTTAAAGGGGTAAATGTTATGGCATACATAACTTTATTTTTTTAATGCAATTTAAAAAAATTGATGTGGGGAGAGTAGCCGAGAGGAGCGTGACTTAAGTTCTCTCTTCTTAAGACACAGAGATTGGCTCAGGTCTGCAGTGTTTGAAGCACTTGGGTTTATGAGAAGGTCAAGTCATGAGGAGGCCTGTCAGAATGAGCACAAAACTCATTCAATTCCAAGCTCTTGACGGCTGATTTGAAAACCTGAAAGGGTGAGAGTGTATCTAACAGAATTGGCAGGAGCCTTCCACCATCCACCTTGGATCAGAGTTTATCCAGGGTCTACTGTGCATGCTGAGCTAGATGTCAGGGGCACAGCAGTGAATAAGACAGACACAGGCCTATGGGAGAGACAGACACTTAACAAGAGGTAGCACAAATAGTTACCCAATTACCATTCAGGTGACTTAGCGTTTATAAAATGAACAAAATATATTTGCGTGTGGGAGCAGGTAGGGCCTCCCTGAGGAGCTGGCATTTAAGACAAGCCTAGAAGGCTGGGGGAAGAACCATCTAGATGGAGGGGAAGACACAGCTGTGAAGTAAGGGAAAAGGGTGGGAGAGGGCACCTGGGAGGAGAGAGAGCTGGCAGGGAGAACAGTTGCCTCCCTGTGTCCCCAGCTAGAGATCTTTCCCGAACCCACCAAGCAGGGATTCAGGCTTCAAATGCCAGGGCATCCGGCTTGTGCTGGAGGTGGGTGCCTTCCAGAATGTTGGTGTCCTGAGGTTTTAAGAAGTGTGTCTAATACCCTTGTTTATTCACTCAGTCAACAAATATTTATTGAGCATCTGCAATGTCCCAGGCTCTGGGGATACACAAGTGAACACACAGTATCCCTGCCCTCCCAGGGCTCACATTGTAAAGGGGGAGACAGACAGTCAACAGGTGAACAGACAGTCAACAGGTGAACAGAAGGTAACTTCAGGGATGATGGCCCCATAAGGAGCTTGGAGCTAGGAGGTGGGCTTTATACAGGGTGGGTGGGGAAAAGGAAGACCCGGGAGGAGGGGTTCAGCTGGGGTGGGTGCATGCAGAAAGAACTGGAGGCAGCAGTGAGCAAGCATGGGGTTAGAACAGTACAGAGCGGGTTCTGAGAGCCCAGCAGGGGCCTTGCTGGCCCCAGAGTAGCCTCAATTTAGAAGTAGATTCAGTTCTAAGTGATGGGAAGCCTTTGGAGCACAGAAATGACACGTCTGAATGACACAGAAATGACACCTCAGAAAGGTGAACTTCTGGTGGAGCAGAGGGGAGGTAAGGTGAGTGGGGTGAGGGCGGAGGATGGAATGGAAGTACCAAGGAGAAGACAAAATGGAGATACCAGGACAGAAATTTTAAAAAAAGAGGGGGCATGTGACCAAAGTACAGTGTATGACAACCCAGGTTGAGTGACCCCATCCAAGTCCCAAAGTTAAGAGCACCCACTTTAGAACCAGGCTGACCTGGGTTTAAATCTAGGCTTACCAACTGTGTGACCTTGGGCAGGTGACTTTGCCTCTGCGCGCCTCAGTCTCCTCGTCTGAACGATGGGGTAACAATAGCGCCTACCTAACAGGGTTGTCGCTGCCATCACGTTTTCGGGGCCCAGCAGAGCGCGGTGGGCGCCTAGCAGCTGCTGCGGCTGTGAGTAATTTGTTACTAAGAATAGTTAGCGCCCCTCTCCCTGCCGCCGTTTCCAAGCGGCCGCGCGCAGTGGCAAGGCTGGACCCGATGCCGGCTTGGACGCGGCCCCCCGGCCCCCCATGCGAGAGCCCCATCCAGGTCCCCGCCCCCACCCCCCGCTCACCTGGGCCGCGGCGGCCCGGGGATGTGCTCGTAGCGGCTGCGAGCGCGGTGCACGAAGGTGCAGCAGAGGCCGAAGACGACCAGGACGGCGCTGCCGAGCAGCATCAGCAGCCCGGGGCTCATGGCTCCGGGGCAGGCCAGGCCGGGGTCGGGGCCGGGCACGCAGGGGGCGGGAGGCCGCGAGCCGACTCAGCTGTCAGCGCCGCGCGCCGCCTCGGCCCCAGGCCTGGCGCGACCCAGCACCGCCCCCGCCCGTTCGGCTCCGCCCCCGCCGGCTGCGACCCCTCCCAGGAGCTCGGTCCCCGCCAACCACGTCTCCGCCTCCGGCTCCAGCTCTCCGGGCCGGCCCCGGCTTCGCACCGCCCATCCTGAAGCTCCGTCCTAACATCGACACTGTCTCCGCCCAGCTCCCAGGCCCCGCCCAGAGCATGTGATCTCCACCAATAACAACTCCACTTCTGGCTCAGACCCCCGCCCAGCTCCGCCTTCTCTCCGCCTCCCAAGCCTCCGCCCACATCCCTCAAGCTCCACCCCCAACAGCAGCTCCGCCCAGAACGCGTTGTCCCTGGCAACCCTAATTCCTCGGCGCTTGCTGACCTGGCGGCGGCGCTAAATCCTGCTGGCTTCTCAGCCCGGTTTGGCGCCCCCAAATAACGGCGTTTCTCCGCGCGCGTTCCTAGGCCCCTTCCTTTCTCCCTAAACCTTCCTGCAAACCCCATCCCAGCCTCCAAGTTTCTGTATCACGCCGACTGTTCCCAAACCTCTCCCCGGAACCCCAACCTCCAAAGCTGGTTTCCCCTGCCCGGCCTGTCCACACGGGGCAGGTGAAGAGGACCCCGGGGACACAGGGAGTCCTATGCCTGCGAATGAAGAGCACACGGCTGCCACCCAGACCAAGGGGAAGCCCCACTGGGGGACCGCGACCGCAACGTCCAAGGCGTTGACCCAAGTCCGAAGGGTTGGAGTGGGTGAAAATCTGGTTACGGAAAGTCTCCTTCAAGCGCGAAAGCGAGAAATGTGCCCAGGGTGGCCAAAGGGTATTTTCGAACTACTAACGAAGATTTTCCTCCCTTTTATAACCTGCTTCTTCTTACCAATCCGGGTATGACAGAAGAGGCCAGCTCAGGGCTTTTTACTTCCCAATTCTTAGACTCAGGAGCAACCCAGAAGGAGAGCAGTGGCTGGGAAGGGCCAGGTGTGCCCCCTCCTAATCCAGATAAAGATCCTTACAGCCGGGCTTCCCTGGTGGCGCAGTGGTTGGGAGTCCGCCTGCCGGTGCAGGGGACGCGGGTTCGTGCCCCGGTCCGGGAGGATCCCGCGTGCCGCGGAGCGTCTGGGCCCGTGGGCCGTGGCCGCTGGGCCTGCGCGTCTGGAGCCTGTGCTCCGCGGCGGGAGAGGCCACAGCAGTGAGAGGCCCGCGTACCGCAAAAAAAAAAAAAAGATCCTTACAGCCGGGGAGGAGATGCCCAAAGAGTTTAGATGCTGCTGAGTTTCTGAGAAAAGGACATGCCCCTGGGCCAGAGTCCCAGAATCCTGAGAGGTTTGGGAAAAACAGAGAAGGCCTATATACCTCCTTCCCAGGTACAGCCAGGGACAGTCCCCACCAGGGGCATGAGTGTTTGGGGCGTGTGGGCTATGGGGTGTCAGAGAGGGCCAAGCTTTAAGAGTGGGGTCTAGCACAGAGGGGACAGGATTTCTGTCCCCAGCACGGCAAGCTGGACATCCATTCCAGCTCGGGGGATGGGGCCCCATCCTAGGGGGAGCACCATCCTCCCCCTAGGGCTGGGAGATGGTGGCTTGCCACTTTGCCCCCATGTGGTGGTGAAAAGCAGTCACAGGCACGCACTGGCTGGCCCTGAGGGGCAAGAGAGAGGGAGGCGGGGAGACCAGGACAGACCCTCCTAGGTTGCGAAACCTCCAGGGGTTGGGGGCAATTTGAAGGGAGGACACCAAACAATTGTTCCTTGAGGTCAGGACCAGATCTTAAACTGCTCTGGCCACAGTCTGGGGCAGGCATGGGACAGCCTCAGGGTACAATTGTCAGTGTGAACCTGTCCAACTAAGCTAGGGAGAGAAGTGGGCATTAATATTCTCTGGTGCATGGGTCAATACCAGTGACCTCTGGCTCTGTCCCATCGCCACCTCATCTGAGCCTCCCGGCTCTCCTGTGAGCATCAAGGAATGCTTAAGACTGTACACTGATGCTCCCAGGGGAAGCCCTTTGCCTGGACATGCAGCACTGCAAGCTCCCAGCAGAGGGAGCTGCCTGGAAGCATGTGGCCAACCACCTGGCCCTTCACTGGGAAGGTCTGGACAAATGCTATCCACTGTGGTAGCTATTGGCCACATGGCTTCCATACAGGAAGTGGTTTCCTAGGAGGCAGGGCACGGGCACAGTAACCAGGGAAAGAGAAAGATCAAGCTCCTTGGTTCAAAGCTAACCCCCCTCTGAATAAGGGACCCAGTCACATAGCCAACTTGGAGATCATCTGGAAAAGAACTGTTGACTGAAGAAAAATGTACAACCTAAAAGTTGGGAGTTATGTTTTATTTGGGGACATTGCTGAGGACTATAGCCTGGGAGACAGCCTCTCAGATAGCTCGGGAACTGTTCCAAAGAGGTCAGGGTGGAGCCAGGATACATATATAGGAGTTTTTGCTGAAAATAAAAAACATGTAGTCAAACATCAAAAGATTACTGCTAATCACAAAAACCAGACATCTCAAGTTAATGATTTTAACCTGAGTCTGGGCTCAATGATTTCAATGATTTCAATGAGTCTGGGCTCATTGAAATTATTCCTTAGACACGCATCTTAACTATGAGGGCCAGTATCCAGTTTTTCTCCATCTTGAATTCCCCTCAGGGCGCACCGTAGCAGGTGGCTGCAGTGGCTGATGGCTTGATGGCGGGCAACATTCATCGTTCACCAGGATGGCAGGCAACATTATTTTGTCCTCAGTGTCAGGGGTGCCTAATGGGGTAGTTGTGAGGATTAAATGATTCTGCATACCTGAGGCATCTGGCATATAGTAAGTGATCAATAAAGGTTAGTTTTTGCAGCAAGACCAGAGGACAGATGCTCCCACAAGAAGATGTGGGTTCTGGGCTTCCCTGGTGGCGCAGTGGTTGAGAGTCCGCCTGCCGATGCAGGGGACACGGGTTCGTGCCCCCGTCCGGGAAGATCCCACATGCCACGGAGCGGCTGCGCCCGTGAGCCATGGCCACTGAGCCTGCGCCTCCGGAGCCTGTGCTCCTCAACGGGAGAGGCCACAACAGTGAGAGGCCCGCGTACCGCAAAAAAAAAAAAAAAAAAAAAAAGATGTGGGTTCTACGTGTTAGCTGAAGGGGCTCATCTTCCTCCCATTTTGAGGATTTGTCCCTGGGTCATTCTAATGCTGGTCCCTCTACCTGGCATGCCCCTCCCACCCTGTCTTGTGCAGTTGGCAGCTGCCAATGTGGGCGCCAACAGCCTGCTACTGAGCTTCCTGTCCAGAAACAATATGGAACGTCCTGGGCATGTTTGTAAATGTTACCTCATTTCTCTTCCAATAATCCTGCTGATTACTTCTGTTTTCCAATGAGGCTCAGAGAGGTTAAGTGACCTTGCCAAGGTCACACAGTCAAGGCTGGACCCCTAACATCCCAGTCGTTGTCTCCCAGCCAAGCATTTGCAAAGTGTAAACATAGGAATGCCTTGGGGAGCTGAAGGTTGCTCCCTAGCTTGGTTGCCTTCAGCCACTGACTGAAGCTGTCAGGGCTGCCAGGGACAGTGGGTCTTTCCTGTCATCAGAGGAGAAAGGTGGCCACCTAGGGCCCAGCCCAGCTGAGGCTTGCCAGAGGGATGCAGGTGAACAGGGAACCAGTGAGGCCCAGCCAGAGACCTGGAGCGTTGTTACCTGAGGCTGACACCATGGATGCAGTCCTGGGTGCTGGGCCACACCTGGGACATCCCTGCAGCGGTGGCTCCAAGGGCTCCAGAACTAAGCTGTGTGACGCTGGGCAGAGGCAGTCCCTCTCTGGGCAGGTTCTGAGAGATCACTCTAGCTGCTGACTGGAGGCCAGATTAGAGGCAGTGAGGGCAGAGGCCTATAGGGAGCATGGAGAGCCTTGGCCCAGACTAGCCTCCATCCCCAGCGACTTTAGAGGACTCAGAGGCAGGATCAAAGTCCCTGGGGACAGAGTGACTTGTGACTGCCCCCTTGGCTTTCCGAGGCTGGTGGTGGAGTGAAAGGAGCACGGGACAGGGAGTCTGCGCCTAACCCTGCCCCTGCCTGGGCCCGTGTCCCCATCTGCACAATGATGGGGCCCAACGAGGGGGACACTGAATTCAGTGCTCTTGACGTAGCACAGTGTGACAGCACACAGCTGGGGCTCCAGAGCCGGGCTGCCTGATTTCTAATATTGGCTGTGTGACATCTGACGAGTAACTAAGGGCCCCTGGGCCTCAGCTTCCACATCTGTAAAATGGGTGGGAGGGTGACCCTAGCACCTACCTCATAGAGTTAATACAAGGATTAAAGAGTGCCTAATATGTAAAGCCTTTAGAACAGTGCCTGGCATAGTAAGTGCTCAGCCGATGTCAGCCACCTGCCCTTATTATTACTAGTAAAGCAGCAGTGTGTCTCTGTGAGCCTCATTCTCAGGAGTCAGGCCGCAGCCTCAGCCTTATTTGGAGCCTGAGGGGTGATGGGAGGGGAAAGCACCCTTCCTGCAACACTGACGGGCCAAGGCCAGCACTGCCCAGAGGAGTGATGGGGCCTGAGACCTCCCCTACTTGCCCCAACAAACAACAGTGACACTCAGGGCCCAGCGGAGGGCTGGACCACGCCCCCTTGCCACTTGGGGAAAGTGCCACGGGCCCCAGATGGTGGGCCCAGGCTGTGGGTGCTGAGGTGCAGTGGGAGGTGCCCACCTCCCAGGCCCTGCCCTGTGGCATCATGTCCTCTAGCCCTTGAACTGAGGAAGGGGGCTCCACAGGGTGGGGAGGGGCAGGAAAGAGCACAGAGGAGCCCTAGGAAGAGGAGGCAGAGGCTGCTAAAAGCCATACCCCACCTCTAAGCCAGAGGGACCAACAGCCCTGGCCCTTCCGCTCTGAGGGCCCTGAGGGCCACCCCGCCTTCCCTGGGCTCTAGTCTTAGCTCAGCCCCATCTGACCAAAGGCCCGGGACACTCAGCCTCCCAGGTTCATTTCCCCATCAGCACAGGGAGGAGTTGGCCTGGATGGTCCCCACAGGCCTCCCAGCTCCTAACAATTCCAGATGTCCCAGCGACTTGGAAGATGCCCAGTCAACCACCCCTGGGCAGTGGGGGGTGGCACAGCCACCTGCTTGGCAGAAGGGGCCCACGGGGGTCTCCATCAGCTATTTCCCAGCAAGGCTGGCAGCCTACAGCGGGCAGGGGCCCTGGGCCATGCTGAGACTTTCTGCGGGTATAGCCAGGGGGTTCAGTGGTTATACACCTGGCGGGTGCTAGGGCTAGCCAGCTCGTGTTCAAATTTGGCTTCCCCCTCCCTGGCTGGGTGATCTCAGCTAAGATATTTAAGCTCTGTGCACCTCGGTTTCCTCGTCTGTAAAACGGGAGGAAGAAGGCCGTTGCGGGGATTGAATGACTTCAGGTATGCGGCACCCTTCTTACGACGGTGCCCAGCACACAGGCCACAGTCAGTGGCAGGGTTAATTGTGGTCTGCACGCGGGGCTCAACAGGAGCCACAAGGGTCTGGGTCCCTCGCCCACCCCACTTAGGGCAGAGGTGGGGGGGTTCGAGAGGGTGACCCTAAAGCTTTTTTCTGCAGCCTCATACTCCACACTCAGCTTCAGCGAGCAGCTGGGGGACCCCGACAGGCTTCCGCCCACACCATTTCCTCTGCCAGGCACACCATCCCTAGTGCCAGCTCAACTCCCAGGACAACACCCAGGTTGGGTTGGGATGCCCCACCCAGAGCCCTCCCCCACGCCCCCGACACGGGCCATATCCGGTCCTCACTGCCCGGTGACCATCTATCTGCTTCCCCTCCCTGGCCCCCTATCAGAGGCTGAGCCCAGCCATACTTGATGTCCCTTGACCGGCCTGGCATGAGCCAAGGCTGAGGCCCTTAGTGGGCAAAGGAACTTCCACCTGTGAGCAGGACAGAGGCTGCAGAACCAGCCCCCTTCTCCCACCCCCTCCCTCCGCTTCCAGGCAGGTGTGAGTCAGAGAAAAGAGGCAGGAAGGGGGTTTGTAAACAGTCGCGCTGTTGGCACAGCACTGGGTGACAGAGCACCAGTGGTCTCACTGGGTCCGCAGCCCGGTCGGCCCCCGGGGTTGGGTTGAGGAGGCAGAGGGTTCCCTGGGATTTCACTGAACAGGGTGGGTGGGGAATGGAGGTGACAGAGGTGGCCCTGGCACCGGCTCGGAAGTGGAGAAATCTGAAGTCTCACCAGCGACCATGGTGCTCGGAGTGGCTGGGTCCAGCGTGATGCTGAGGCCCAGAAGGCTTCTCCTGGAAGTCATCCAGTAATCCCTGCCAGCCCACCCTGGCACTCGCTTCCTCCTAGGCACCCTGACCCTCGCTGGGACAGCCACAGCCCAGGGGTCACCCTGGACCCATCAGTCTGATGACTTCCCTTGGCCCCTACTAGATGCCTTCGTGTTCTATTCAGCAACTCTGACGGCCAGGCCACCGGTCCACACCCTTTGGGCCACGTTCCTCAAGCCGTGCTCCAGCTGGTCTGGGGCCTTCCACTCCCCACCGTGGGCAGGGCAGGCCTGGTCCCCTCCCTCCACCCACCGGCTGTGCCTCTGTTAGTGCAGTGAGGTCATGTCTGCCCTTAAAGGGCAGCTGCCCTCAGTGCTCAGGGTTCTACCAGACTGTGCTCCTGCCGCTGCTTGAGATGCCTGGAGGTAAGCAAAGAACACCTCAGGCTGCAGCCACACACCCACAGGGGCCACACGGATCCCAACACATACTGCGGCTGCGGGGTTTCAGACACGTGGGCAGGAACACACAAAGAACACGCGTGCACTGCACGCACCACAGGACAGCATTACAGATGGGCCACCCCCCACGTTCCCCCACCCTCAGACTCGGGCGCACGCACCAGGCGCGCACAGGTTGGACGGGCTCTGGACGCACAATGGATAGCCCGGCTGGCCAGACAGACAGACGATGCTCGCCTACAGATCGGGGTTCTCGCGGCTGCACACGACGCCGGCGTCCTCCTGGTGGTCGCAGTTGTGGGAACCCAGGCCGGCGTGCGCGCACTCCAGTAGGTTGCGTTCACTGCCTGTGCAGTGCACGTCGTCCAGCAGGATGGGCAGCGTGTGGCCCTCGCCGAACTCGGCACGCTTGGCGGCCCGCACGGTGTACGCGAAGCCCAGCTGGCGGCACACGACGGCAGCGCCCTTGGTGTCCCAAGCGTCATCGCACACGGTGCCCCAACGTCCACCCGCGAACACCTCCACGCGCCCGCGGCCTGGACTCAGGCCCGGGGGCCGCACCAGGCGCACGGCGCCGTTCGAGGGCTCGGGGACCGTGGTGCCCAGCCGTCCCCGCCGCCGCCCGCCGCCCCGACGGCGCCCGGGCCGCGGGGTGGGTCGTGCCGGCCGCAGGGTAGGCGCAAGTGGAGGGGTCGTGGGGCGGCTGCGGCGGGGAGCCTTGGTGGGCGCGGGAGCCGTGGGCCGCGGGGTGCTCTCCATCCTCCGGATGAACTCTGCGCAGAGGAAGAGCCTGTGTTCGGAAGGGCCCCGGCCGCCCCAGCCCAGCCCATGCGAGCCCACCCCACCCCGGCTCTTCACCCCGGAATGCAGACCCCAGGGAAAGATGTCCTCGTTCTGCCCTCTACTCAGACCCTGAGGATGAGGTGCCCCAAGCGTGCTTCTTGGGTCACCCTGGCCCCACAAGGTGCCCACCTGGAGCTGAATGCCAGGTGCTTCTGCAGCCATTCTGCACACACGTGCTGGCAGCTGCTTTGTGCCTCTGCTGCTGGGCCTCTCCCCACCCCATCTCTCCTCCCCTTCTGGGAGTCCCCTGTCTGGCAGGGGAAGGACTCTCACACTGTAAATTCCTAAGCGCAGTGGCAGGGAAGGAGTGTCTGGGAGAGCTTCTCAGAGCAAATGACGCTTTCTGGCTCCAATCTCTGGTTTAAGGGTGAGGAAGCTGAGGACGGCTGATTATGGGGGGGGGGGGGTGGGGGGGAACTGCAGTGGGTGGAGGGCAGGCCAGCAGGATGGGAACCAGCCTGCCTGGGGCCCCTCTGCTCAGGTGAAGCCCTCCCCTCCAGGCTCCCAAGGCTGCTGGTCCCCCTGCCCATCACAGGGAGGGCTGGTCAGGAGCTCTCTAGGTGCGGGGCTGTGGTCCACACTGACCCCCTCCCACTGACCCCTCCACGGGGACCTGGACTCATTAGGTGTCGGGGAGCTGCGGTGGGTGATTCCCTTTGTCCCTGCAGGACGTGGCCCTCACGCTTGGCCCAGGTCAGCCATAGGGCTAAATGTCACTCCACGTCAGACACTCTGCCAGGTACTGCCTCCCTCAGGGGAGGTGGAAACCCCAAACTGCTCAGTTACTTTGGGCAGGGATCCCGGGGCCACCGGCCCGTCTCACTTGGAAACCCACTGAGACAGGGGCTGAGAAAGGGCCTGGATACAAGACCAGGTGCAGGCCGGGGCCAGAACATGAGCCAGACGCTCCCACAACCTGCACCCTGGTCCCCACTCCACCTGCAGGGAGGGACTTCCAGCTCCCAGGGCTCCTGCTTCTCCTGCTTCCTTCACTGCCTAGGCTGCCCTTCCCCGGCCTCTGCAATGCACTTTCCTCTCCATCCAGGCTCAACCCTCAGCCTCCAGGACCTTCCCAACCCTCCCCCTCCACCCCCAGCTCTGCACTGCTCTGGGTCCCCATGGTGCCCAGCACAACTTCTGTCACGGGGCCTGGGACACTAAATGACCCCTCTGTTTGCCCCAGCCAGGACTGGGCCTCGTCTGACCTCTTCTGTGGCCCCAGCATCCAGCACACAGCGGGTAACTAACAGAAATGCAGAAACTGCTGAATGAGTGAATGGAAAACTCTGCCAAGGCCCCAAACCAACTGCAGCTGGAAGTGAATTCCCCAAACAGCCAGCTTCCCCAGCCTTCCTCTTCCTGGTGGGGCACCCCTTCCTCAGGGCCGGGTACCCCCCACCCACCCAACCTCCCCCTCTTCCTGCCCCCCACCCCAGTCTGCCAGCTGGAGACCTGCTGGGCACACTCAGCCCACTGAAGTATTTCCTTTGGCCCACAGGGCGGTTTTGAAAATTGTGACCTAGTTACCAATATTTTCAAATCGGGAGATTGTATAATAACAACCCAGGAAGGCAGGGACCATATCTGCTCACTCAGCATTATAGCCCCGGTATGAAGCGCATGTATGTGGTGGATGGATGGATGGATGGATGGATGGATAGTCTGCTTGTCCTGAGAACTGGAAGATCTGACAACACTGGGGCACTCTCTGTTCCCACCTAGCTTGGACGCAGTGGAACAGCCCTCTCCTTGGGCCATACCCTCTTCAGATGGCCCCAGATCCCACGGGTGGTCGCTGTGGCTTTGCCTGGCCCTCGGCTCATGAGGACCTGTACCCCTCTCTCCCCACCAAGCTCGTCAAAACAGAACCTTCGTATAGCAGACCCAGCACAAACGCTCCCCTAGGCGCCCTTGCACCTAGAATAACTCATTCCTATCTTGAGATATACCCTCTTTCTCTGTCCCTCCCAAGAACTCTGAGTGAACCTTGCCTGGGACCAGCTATTTCTCCCTTTGCCATGCTCGCTGTGAGGCCTGCAGCCCCTTGGAGCCACCCACCGTGGCCTGGGACTGGCAGACACTGCATGAGTGGAAGGAAGTTTAAGCAGTTCTACCCACTCCTAATATCTCCTGTGTACGGGGCCCAGTGCTGGGCGTGGGGGCCAAGGAAGGGCATCCAGGCCCAGCTGGGAGCATCCACATCTGGAAGAGGGGCAGCGGGTGTGGGTTGCAGGAACTCCCGCTGTGTCCCCACCTTGGCGGACACTTACTTTCTTTGGGCACGAAGCGGATGAGGCGGCCCCGGACCTTCACGTGGGCGGCTTGGATCTGACACTTGCCGGGTGGTGCCCGTCTGCAGACACACAAGAGGTCACGAGCTGCACCCTGGGAGCCCGCCCCGAGCATGTCCCCCCAACATCACCTGCCCCCTGCGGCCAGGAAGGAAGGGAAAGGGCTGGTGTGCATTCAGGCCTGGGCACGTGTGCGTGGTGACAACAGTGGCCACTTACGGAGCAGTGACCCTGCTGGTCCACGCCTCCCAGACCCCAAGAGTCCAACCCCAGGACAGGACCCCCCTATAACGGCCTGCCAAGTGCCTGCTCAGCCTCTGCCTGCAGAGCAGGAGGGCCACTTCTAATTCTCAGCATGAAGTGTCCTTGGGATGTGATCAAATGTCACAGTCCTTCTCCCCAGCCTGCCGGTCCAGCTCCTGTAACTGTCACCACAGCCCCATTCCTGCACTTTACCCTGGTCCCCATTCCCCACAGTCTCTGAGGAGGGTTTCTCTCTGCCCCTCTGGTTCTGGGATTTCTGGTGATACAGAATCAAAGGGAAAGGTTAAGTCGATCTAAAGAATAAAGTGGGGAGAGAGAGAAAGCCTCGGGGCTGGCAGCAGAGCTGAGGGCTCTGGGGGCCTTGGAATGTGAGGTTGGAGAGGGCTGGGAGAGAAAAGAGCCTGAGAAGTGTTGCCAGGGCTATGAATTGGGTCTCCTTGGACATCTCTGAGGGGCACAAGTAAGGAATGGAATCGCATTTTAATGAGCTCCTGGCCGCTGATCTGTGAGTCTTTGAATGGGACCGACCCTATTCTGGGACCAACCCACGTGGGTCCAAGACTTCAATGGGTCCCAAGAGCACGAGGGGGAAGCCCAAGGGCTGAAGCAGCCACGTGACCTGGGGTGGCTTTCAGACAGCCCTGGCAAGAGAGGGAAACCGAGCAGGGACGTGGGCCATTCCCCCCAGAGGTTGAAACACAGCCCAGCTCACGCCCTTCTCCAAGCTGCAGAAAGCGTGGGTTTTCCGGCTGCTTTGAACTCCACATAATAGCCACACGCTTTGGACCCAGCTGAGTTTTGTTCCTTAAGGAAATTACATAAAAATTTTTGTCTTGCCAAAGGGTAGGAGATACACCAAAAAATGCCACAGTGGTTATGTTTGGGCGGCAACGGATGACCCCACCCTACCCCCTCTACTTCCCATTTCTTCATTTTCCAAATGTTCTGGAACGGCGCCCCTCTTCAATATGTTGTGGATGCACAAAATTACGTGGATTCCAAAAGAGAAAAATGAAAAAAGGGATGAGGAGGGTCACGGAGGGAGGGAGGGAATGGGGGTCTAGCCTGTTGCTGGCTCCTCCCACCCACGAGACCTTGAGCAGAAATCCCTAAGCCTCGGGTTCCCTCTGTTGCGCGGGGGGCCATGAGCCAGAAAGATGCTGCACAGACTAAAGGAAACAGTGGGTCTCAGGCAGCATCTGGCATGAATTAGGTGATATTTCCTTAGAGAAGCAGTCTTTTTTCAAAAACTGGAAATAACCTAAATGTCCAAGGGATGGAACAGGCAATCACGGTGCAGTGATTCAACAGAAAATTACGCCGCCATCAAAAAGGAGCCTTCTGAGGGTAATGTCGCAACGTGGAAGTGTTTATACAAAATACGGACAGACCTACGAAGAAAAATGCAAAGTTTGCGTGTGCTGCTCCACAATGACATAAATCCAAAGAGCGCCGAGACCTCGGGGAGAGGAAAGGAGCAAGCGCTTATGTTTTTCTTGACAAATAGTTATGCCAGTAATTAATAGCTTTGTGCTTTCAACAGAAAAGTGTGGTAAACAAGGAATGTCTGAGAAGCTGTCACAGACGAGAGGAAGCTAACAGGGCACGATGACTAAATGCAATGTGGGATTCTGTATGCGATCCCGGAGAAAAGGACACTAGGGAAAAACTAGAGACATCCTTTTGTTTTTAAAGTATGGAGTTACCTCAATTAAAAAAAAAAAGTGTGACATTTAATGAATAGTAATGTACCAATATTGGTTCATTAATTGTGACAAATGTACCATGATAATGCAAGACGTTAATAATAGGGAAAACTGGGTGAGGGGTATATGGGAAACTCTGTACTATCTTTGCAACTTGTCTGTAAATCTAAAACTGTTCTAAAATTTAAAAAAAGAATTGAAAAAAATGTGATGGTGGGGCCCATATTTATGGGCCCCCACTGGTATCTTTGGCGCCCTCTTAGCATAAATAGAACCGGACTTTGAGGCTGGCAGATCGGTTTTGAATCCTAGATCTGCCCCTCACCAGCAGTATGAACTTAGCTAGTCACTTCCCCTCTCTGGGCCTCAGTTTTCTCATCTGAAAAATGGGTATATTAACCACAACCACCTTAAGGAGTGGTAGAGAGGGGAAATGAGGTAATGGAGGGGAGGGCTCCTGGCAGACAGTAGGAGCTGAGGCCATGACGGGGGTGGGGTGGGGGGGGACTCACCTGGAGGGGTCGATCACTTTGTAGACAACCCCACGTGCCACTGTGGCACTCGGCACGCCCGTTGACATGAAGTACAGCTCCCCTTGGACAAGAAACGAGGCAAGAAGTGAGATCACTGCCTGGAATACCATCCCGGCCAGCCCCACTGCCCCACCTCAGTTCTGAGGTGCACCCCAACCTCAGTGAGCCAGGAGGAGAGATGCTGCAGGTCAGTGTAACTCTCCAGTCCCCAGAACTGGAAACTGAGGCTGAGAAAGGTATCCAGATGTGCCCAGGGGCCTCTGCAGCACAGCCTCCCGGGCTGCCGGCTGCTCTGCCCGGACCCTCCCAGGCTCTGACCTCTGGACTCTTGTCTCCTCCCTGGTGACCCAGCCCCACCTCTGGTCCCTGCCTGGGTTTCATGCCCAGGATCACACACCTCTGAGCACCAACAGAGGTCCAAAGCCCAGCTCCCCACTGACTGCTTACTGATGACACAGCTTCCTCATCCCCACAATGGGCCTGCCTCATCGGGCTGTTGTGAGAACGAAAAGAGCATAGAGTAGATGCTCCATCCGTATTAACTATTACTGCTGCTGTCATTGTCATCGTTGCCCAGGGTCCAGGTCCTGCCAAGTCCCTGGGGACACAGCCTCTCTCCACTGACCAGCAGGCACCTCCCAGGCAAGTAGCAGGGGCAGAAGAGTTCAGGAGCCTCTAGTGTGAATCTCAGCCCCTGCACTTCGCGCCATGTGAGCTCCAGCAGCTCCGGGACAGCCCCATGCAGAGCCTCTGTTTGTAGAAATGGAATTATGAGCACCTGGTGTCACGGATGCTCTCAGGGAAATTGAGTTCTCTGCTCTCTCCCCACCCCCATCCTGCCCCCTGGTCCTTGTTGCCACAGGTACCCATGCCCAGGAATTAAGCTTCATTATTCTCAGCTTCCAGATGAGAAAACAGAGGCTCAGAGAGGTCAGGTGACTTGCCCAAAGTCACGCAACTGGTGAGTGGTTAAGCAGGCCTGGAACTCCGAAACACCTGCTGTCCCCAAGCCCACACCAATGTAGGAGATGTGGTAGCTGGGAGGCCCAGACACAGGCCACATGTGGCTCATTGTGATGGTTCAGCCATGCTAATACCTTCTGTCCTTGTAAGAGGCAGCAGAGAGCCCTCCCAAGATGGGGGCGGGGGTGGTTTCCCCAAGGAGAGGCCAATACAGACAGTGAGAAGGGAGCTTGAAGGAAAGCATGTCCCTGGTGACTGGTGCAGTCAGGGAGGGCTGCATGAGGGAGATGTTTGAGAATCAAGGCCCAGGAAACCTGGGGAATTCTGGAAGGGGAAGACACTTGAGAGGTGACCTGTGCAACTGGGGTAGACCAGCTGTGGCAGGGAGCTGGGGGCTGGGGAGGGCAGGATGCTGAGTGGTCAATGGTCCCTGACCTCCCTCCAGGAGCACCAGCCCTGCCTTGGTGGGTGGTGGGAGCGTGGCCGGTGGGAGTGGGGTGGGGGGGGTGTCAAGTTGGTGGGGGGAGGAATAGGCCCACAAGGTGTGATGCACCCTGTGGGAGGGAGCAGGGCCCCTGGCAAGCAGGCCACTGCTGGAGAGTCCATAGGCACAGCTATGAATTTGCATGTGGCTTTGAGCCTTACTTCCCTTTCTGGGCTCCCTTCTGGAGAGAGGCCCTTGGGAGCGGCCACGGTCCCCTCCCTGGCTGTGCAGCCCTCCTTGATCCTATGCTCCAGGCGCTGGAGCAACTCGGAGCTCCCCACACACGCTGCTCCCTTGGCCTGGATGCCCTTCTCCATTGTCTGCCTTTGCCTGACCAAGCTTGAGCTTTAGGTCCTGCTCTGGGAGGCCTCCAGGGGCCAGGCTATGTCCAGTGCCCCCCACCCCACGACCAGGCAGGAAAAGTCAGCCTCAGTTTCCCCATCTGTAAAGTGACAGCATTGGACCGGGTGCACCCCAAGGCCCCATCCAGCCTTAATCTGTGGGAAGCCCCCAACCCCATGGCACTGCTAAGCCCCGCCCAGGGCCACACTACCCTCCTGGTGTTTGCGGTATGCACTGTCCCTGGAGGACACTGGGCCAGCAGAGGTCCTTGTTTTGCAATTTGCAGGTGTCAGAAGATCATACAGAGAGGCAGAGGCCAGAGGGAGCTGGGAGACGTTTGCTGGCATCAGACCCCCAGGTCTCTGTGCCTTCCGGGACCACCTGCCCAACTCACCAACATGCTATCCCTGGGCTGTCTGTCTTTGAGGGGCCTCCTCCTGGCTGTCCATCCCTTGGTGTCACTCAGAGGGCTGAGGAAGGGCCCCCTGGGAACTGTGCTTTCCAGGCCCTCCTCTGGGTCTGGGCTCTGGAGGCAGAGGAGGGTGGGGGGAGGGCATCCCCCCCTTTCCAAAACATGTTAACTCCCTAATGACCAAAAGAAATGGCTTTCAAGGGCCCAGTGGGCTCAGGGAGGGTGGTGGGGTCTGAGGCTGCCCTTTTGAAAATTTAGACTCTGACGGGTATCAGTTCAACAAAGGTTTCCCAGACTCAGGCCTGGGGGCTCTGGGCACTGGGCCCTGCAGGGGACACCTCTCGAAAGGCCCCTGGAAAGGCGTTGCTTAGTAACCTGGCCAAGCATCTACCAGGCCCCACTGGGGGCCCCTCAGCTTTTGTCCAGGGACAATCCGGGGCCAAGGACAAAGGCGGGATCCAGCCTCCATGGTCCTTCGTCCTCTCCCCTCCCCCTCTGCTCCTTGCATTGAAAACACAAGTGCCTGAATGGGGGACCCACTAACAGGCAAGAAAGCGGTGCTCACCCCTTTCTGAAGACAACGCGGCTTCGTTTATAGGCCCCGATACATTTGCCATCAGGAACCCAGGGAGCTGGAGGTCCCCAGGGAGGCACTCTTCCCCCACCTGCCTGTATTTCCACCATCACAGATCCTTTCCTGGTCCCGTAACTGCCCTGGACTCTTACTTGTGGGGTCACGCTATCCCACCTGGCAAGCCTGCCCAGGGTGACACTTGGGGAAAGGGAAGGACGGGGACCACTGCTCCCATCTTCCAGATAAGGAAATGGAAGCTTAGATGAGTGAGAACTGACACCGAAGCAAGGCTCAAGCCCTCTGAACACGTCACTCTCCAGCCAGAAGGTGATTTCAGGCCTGAGATGCCATCCCTCGAATCCCAGGCCAGAAGGACCCATGGGGTGGGGCACAGTCCCAGGCATCGGCAGCCTGGATGGAGAGGCCTCAGGAGCGCTCACCGGCCTCGTCCTCCGCGAAGGAGATGATGTGTGGATAGTAGTTGTTGATGAGGCCCGGGAACGCACAGGTCTGGCCACGGCCCATGCAGATCTCGTTGTACCGCCACTGGCCTGTCCCCAGGTTCTCTCGGAGGGACATCAGACGCCTGCGAAGGAGGATGGGCTGTGGGGTCATGCCTGGCAGGGTGCCCGAGGGAACCCCACCCACCAATCCATCCGTCCAATCATCTATTATCCATGCAACCAGGACCATACATAACTTGCAGGGTGCAGTGCAAAGTGAGCACTCAGAGCCCCTTGTTCAAAAAGTACTAAACATTTCAAGACAGTAACAGCAGAGCATTAAACCAAGCGTGGGCACTTCTGAGACGGAGCCTCATGTAAGTGCACAGCCCGCACATCCATGAAGCCAGACTCAGGTGCAGGCTTTACTGAACACCTGCTACGTACTAGGAGAAGCACAGGGGTGAACAAGACCAGCTTGCTTCCTGCCCCCTCAGCTCAACCCCACCTGCTGACCAGCAGGAAGCAGTCAGGAGCTGACTTCCGGTTCAGAAGCCTCCAAGGCTGGTGCCCAGGAGTTTCCGCATACTCTGGAGCTGCGTCCACTTCGGAGCATGAAATGGAGAATTTGGCATCTTCAGAGAATGTTGATCTTGTCCCTTACTCCCTTCTATGCCTGTCAATCACCTATTGATACTTTCAGGCCCTGCTTGGTCATCCCCTCCTCTGGGAAGCCCTCCCGACTGCCCCTGTGCTGGGCTTTCCCCAGCACCGCTCACAGGCTCTCTGAGGCTGCACTCGAGTGGACCGAGTGTGGGTCTGTCTCCCTGACTTGGATACAAGGTACTCATCAACTCTGTTGCTTTGGCCCTGGCACAAAGCCTGACTCAGCAGAGGGGTTTGGGAAGTGTTGGCAAAATTCATTGAATTTCTGTGTTCAGGTGGCTTGGGCACTCCTGGGGGACAGCAGAAGGGAAAAAGGAGAATCGGGGTAAAAAAAAAAAAAGGGGGTTTCATCTAGACCCATTTTCCAGATGAGATAACTGAGTCCCAGAGGGAGACCCTAAGCTGCGAGAAGGACCCAGCAACCAGAGGCCCAGGTCAGGGTTCTCTGTCAGCTCCAGCTGTAGATGCACTGGCCACAAAGCCACCCTAGGTCAGCAGCCTGGAGGAGGTAAGAATTCTGCCAGCCTCGGGCTTCCTTATTTCCTCTCCCGAGGGACCCAGTTCAGCTGCCCTTACATGGAGAGGCTAGGGTGGGAATGATTAAGAACTGGTGGTCCGGCGGTTAGAATTCCACGCTTCCACTACAGGGAGCCCGGGTTCAATCCCTGGTCAGGGAACTAAGATCCTACAAGCTGCACAGTGTGGCAAACAAACAAAAAATTCATTTCACGTGAGGCTGGAAGGGTCCTCAGGTAACCAACAGATCCTTCCACCTTATTAAGCAAGCGAACAAAAACAAAACACAGAAATTGAGCACATTCTAGATTCTAAGTGCTGTATATGTACGAACAGGTCTCAAACAACCCTAGTAAGCAGGTACTATTATCATTTTGTAGATGAGGAAACTAAAGCACAGAGTGGTGAAGTAACCGGCTCAAGGTCACATGGCTAACAAGCGTGCCAGGCTTTGAACATAGGCCATCTCAGCTGTACTTTTAAACATCATGCCAGGTGTATAGCTTCCCTGGGCCTCTCTGGTCCTCAGTTTTCCCCCTCTATACAACAGGAGAACGAGATGGCCATGAGTCTCCATAAGCTCGCTTGGGGAGACAGTCTGACCCACAGCAGGCTTGGGAGGTATGTTCTACCCCCTCTGAAACCTATTTGGGGTGTGACTCATCCCAACCCCTCTCCCAGACACACACACACACACCCTCTAGGGGCTCAGTGGGTGGAGGCAACACTGCCATAAAGCATGGCTCCACGGGTCCCACGGGCAGACCCCAGCTGGAGCCCCAGCTCCCCTCTCTCCAGCAGGGTGACCTCTCTGGCCTGTTGGCGCAACGGCAGGTCCTGGCTCGCAGGAGCCAGATGGCCCCGGGGCTGTCAAGGGTGTTGTACATCCCCCCACCTTTCACCTCTGCAGTCCCTGCCCCCTCAGAAATGTTGTCAGGCCACTTACCCGCTCATGAAGTCTCCGAAAATGTAGAGGCCGTTCAGGTTCGGGTACTCGCAGCCCCGGTACACGTAGCCCCCAGTGACCGACTTGCCCAGTTTGTGCGGGTAGGCGAAAATCGGCAGCACATCATCTGCAGAGGCGGGAGAAGCTGGGTGAGTCTGCGGCCGGTTCCCAACAAGGCTTCTTAGGTGGTCCTGAGTCTTGCGGGGGAGCGGGGGAGGGGAGGGAGGGGATGGGGCGAGGTTCCCGAGAGGGCCCCAGACAGTCAACCAGAAAGGGTGGTGTTTCAAGTTTGTAAAGCGGGGGAGGGCATGGGTTTGCGCGGGCAAGGAAGTCCCGGTCGGGGGCGCGGTTGGCCACGGAGGGAGGCGCGGGCGCACAGCCGTGGAGTGGGGGTCAGATCCGGGGAGACAGGTTCTCCAGGGCGCGGGGGTAGGGGGCGGGGGGCGGTCACCGAGGGAGGTGTTGGCACACAGCTTGCGGTCGTAGCACTCGAAGCCCTCGCGGGCGCGCCAGCCATAGTTGCGGCCGCGCTCCACCAGGTCCACCTCCTCGAACTTGTTCTGGCCCACGTCGCCGCAGAAGAGGCGCCCGCGGCCCGCGCCCGACGCCGGGTCGCCGCGGTTGAAGGAGCAGCGCCACATGTTGCGCACCCCGAGGGCGTAGACCTCTGGCCGCGCGGCGGGGTCGCCCACGAATGGGTTGTCGGACGGGATGCGGTAGAGCGGGCCGCGCTCGTTGCGGTTCACGTCGATGCGCAGCACCTTGCCCAGCAGCGCCGACCTGCGGGCCGGGTGAGAGAAGGAGCCGGCTCGGGGTGTCCCCGCGCCAGGGGCTCGGGCACCGCGGGGCAGGTGCGGGGATGGGGGTGCCGGGGCCCGGGGCCCACGGCCAGCCCAGGTGCAAGGAGAGCCTCGGCTGTGCGGCCAGAGACCCCAGGCTCACGACCTCCTCAGCCACTTACCAGCTGGGTAACCTCATTCATTCATTCGACATCTATCGGGCACCTTACCAAGTCCCAGGCCCTGTCCTAAGTATTGGGCATACATACCATCTATTGCTTTGTTTCATCCTCACAACGAACCTTTTAGGTAGGTGGGTGCTATTGTGATCCCCTTTTTACAGACGGGGCAGCTGAGCTCAGAAAGGGCATAAAACATTCCCAGGAAATGATAGGACTGGGATCCAGCCTAGGCAGCCTGGCTGCAGAAATCCAAGTTCTTTACCACACTTTCTAATCTCCCCGGACCTTGGTGTCGTCCACTGTGATATTAGGTGGCCCCTCTCTTTCCTGCCTCCTCACAGGGCTGTGCTACGGGGTGCAAATCATACCAGAAAAATGATTTCTATTTACAGCTTTCTTCCAGCACCTAGCACAGTGACTGGCACGTAGCAGGTGCTCATGAAGTGTTTGCTGAGCGAATGAATGAACACCTGCAATCAAAGTCAAGTGCCCCATACAAGAGTACAGGCCAGGGCAGGGAGACGGGAGAGAGAGCACCTCAGATCTTAGCAGGAAATGGGAGGCTGGGGTACTCGCCATCTCTCTCATACAGCCCCAGTGCCATCGCAGCATGTCAGAGAGCCAAACAGGCCTCAGAAGCGGTTTCATTCACCCCACACTCCACACACACCACCCTGATCTCAAAGATGAGGGGGACAGCTTGCCAGATTCCTCAGGCAGCTCTGGACCGGAAGCGAGGCCACTCCTCGGCACCGTGCAACATCAGCTTCCGGAGCCCTTGGAGCGAGGAGACCTCAGGATGTGCCCTCCAGAGCCGCGCAGAACGGGGTGCAGCCCCAACCTCCATGCAGCCACTGGGGGTGAGCGGCTTTTGGGTCTCATTCATTGCATAACAAAAGTGACACATGATGGAACCTGTAACATGCTTAAAGATGTACGCCCTCTTCATCTGTGATTTTTTGACGCGCTTACTTACTGCGTGGTTTTCCCCTAGCTGTTAGCATTTTGGTGCGCTCCCTTTGGCTTGCTCTTCAAGGCAGGACTGGCTGGTCCGCCCATTTGATGCAACTGTGTACTCCATCATTCTCACATAGCATCGGCACCCAAGCTTTTCCCTCCTCATTAAAGGTACCTCACAAGTATTCTCTTTCATGATGATAAAATGCTCTCCCCCAGTAGATGTCCCACAGTTAATCCCCTATTGTGGACTTCTAGGTTTTGCCCCAGTGAGTTCCTCTCATACGCTCCAGTCTGCTCAGATTACTCCCCGGAGCCCATACACCACGCACCAAGCTTTGATATATAAGTGGGCAAAACTCGTAACGGCAAAGTAATGTTTTAAGTCCTGTCCAATTATCCACAAATCCTTAATTTCTATTTTCTCAACTTCATCTCTAAATACATCCCAAACACGAGAACGTTGCAATGATTCTTACACTGTCACGTATGAAAGCACAAGTCACAAATTGGGAGCACTTTAATTGCCGTAATCAACAGCATACTCGCTATTTTTACTTTCTGGGCTGAGGAAGGTTTTGTGATTTTGACTAAGAGAATGGAGGAGGCTGCCCTCAGACTCCTGGATATCCTCATCTACTGGATATCCTCCTCTATATGCACGAGACTTGTGTGTGTGTGTGTGTGTGTGTGTGTGTGTTTGTGTTTGTGTGTGTGTGTAAGGAGGGGAATGGTGGCAGGCCATCTACTCAAGTCCAGAAGTGAGGAACTGAAAGCAAGACTGCTTCAATTTCTGGGCCATCTTGGGTGACCCTTGGGGCAGAAAACCCACGTGCCCAACCACACAGCCCTGCCCCAACCAGCCCACACTCCCCATTAGGTCTGGAAAACACCCTTTTCCTTCCTCTGGCTCCAGAAGGGCTGGGCAGACTTCAGAGAAAATCTGATCTTCCCAGAGGCTCTGTGATGTCGCCTCTCAGGTACCCATGACAACGTGATCACCTTTATTCTTCGTGACTAGATAATGATGATGATGATTCCCCCCATGGGGATTCTTCTTCTCCTCTAACTGATGAGAGGAAGTGACTGGGTCCCCCAGCTAGCTAGCTGCAGACTGAGCTGGGGTCCAAAGCCCTTTCTACTACCCTACACTTCGTGGCTGAGGAAGTAACCCCCACCCTCCAGGATAGTATGTAAACTAGGAGTATGTACAACAACCCACCAGCCAACCAAATCAGAACATACTTGTTTTGGGCATTTCCAAACTTTCCAAAGGGGTCTCCAGCCATCCCGCCATCTCCAGTAAAGATGTAGAGGTACCCATCATCCCCAAAGAGCAGCTGGCCCCCATTATGGTTCGAGGCTGGTTCTTCGATCTCCAGGATTATCCTAAAAGAAGATAAGCACCCCGCCCCCCCCAAAAAAAAACCTCAGCCAAAACACAAAACAAGATCACAGCAATAAAACCTCCTGTCTCCTGGATGCCATTTCATATTTGGAAAGACTTTTCATATCCTTTATAGCAGGTGATTTTTATAAGGATCTGGCAGGCTGGGCAGGAGGAATAATTCACGCCATTGTGCCAATGAGAACCGAGAGGCTCAGAGAGGTTGAGCAACTTGCCCAAGGTCACACAGCCCGTAGATAGCAGAGCTGGGACTAGAACTCAGGACTTCTAGTTCTGGTCTAGCGCTTTTTCCACTCTCCCCACAGCTAGCACCTGCCCTGTTAGGATCAAGCGAAGCTGTTGACCCGATCACTGGCACAACTGGTTTCTTCGTCATCATAGCTACCCACACGCCAGCCACTTAAGCCGAGCACTTCTGACACACTCTCTCATTGATTATGTGCTGTAGCTTCTAAGGAGGTGGGCTGGATGGTGTGGGTTGTGCTCAATCACACTCATTCCTCAGCAACCTCCTTTCCTGCCAGGGCGGAACCTTCCACCATACTGCCAGCCAGCTGGCTTCTGGTTAGGGGCTTGCCAACGGACGATGGAAGGCAAGGAGAAGGGAGGGGCCACATTTCCCTCGTTTCTGGTGCTGCCTCCAGAAGGGGTGGTTGCAGGAAGGGCAACAGTGGCTGGCAAATATGGACTCCTGGGTTTCCACCCAGACATCTGGATATCAGGAGGGGCAAAACTCAGCAGCACAA
Source organism: Phocoena phocoena (assembly GCF_963924675.1). NCBI lineage: Eukaryota > Metazoa > Chordata > Mammalia > Artiodactyla > Phocoenidae > Phocoena > Phocoena phocoena. The sequence continues at coordinate 5,061,589 of NC_089220.1, forward strand.
AGATGCTTTTGCCTTTTGCTCCTCTAGCTTCTCACAGGAACTCATCTTTAGGTAACCTGACCATCCCCTTTTCCTTCTCCATCCCTCCCAATCCCTTTGTAGCCAACTCCTTGTACTAAATTCCATCTGATCGAAATGCTTAGGCTGGTTTAGGTTTTCCAGGATTGGTGACTGACTTGCCAAGCCCTTATTAATACAGATGAGAAAGCCGAGATACAGAAATGTCAAGCAACTTGAACCCAGGACTTTGGACCTTCAGAGCCAAGACCAGAAGCCTTTCTATTGTGAGGCCAACACACACGACTTGGTAAGTCATACACAACCCCAAACTCCAGGTCCTCCATGGAGAGGACAGCTCAGACTGTCGGTCATCCATCTCCCATTGGGGTCTCAGCCCTGAGAACAGAGACTGACAGCTGACTCAGGCAAGGATGGTCACTCACTCCTGGCTCTGCCCTGAGCCAGCTGTGACTACTTCTGCCCCTGCAAGAGTCAATTTCTAGGCTTGTACTTGTGAGGTCCCCATAGAGCCTTTGCTGAACCCTAACTCTGCAATATATTCGTCTGTTTATTTTGTGTTCCTCCTTCAGCCTTCATCAGGAATCAATATTTAAAAGTCACCATTGAAGACACATCCATTCTGTCCCTCTCTCTCCCCTCTGTGAGATCCATGTGATAAACTTGGCCTCTCTTGGAGAACTGGTTGTGCAGCCTCATATAAGGTAATGAGAATTACGTTTTCTCCTTTTGCCCTGGCTGCCGGGAAGCTCACAGGCAAAATCTACATTAGACCTCACATTAGCCAGCATATTTAACTCCTTCTTTTTATAAGTTCAATGTCAAGAGTTTACAATTTTACTGAATGCATCATGTGCTATTATTTGTCTATTTGCCCTCAGATCAGTCCTGGTCCTCCCCTTACATGCTCCTCTACTTCAGGGGGCCAGCTCCTGAAAACTACATTTCCCATGCTCCTCCGCTACGTGGCCTCCAGCTAGGTTCAGCCAGTGGAAGGCATTGGCCAGAGACTGGAGGGCGGGGAGTGGGGAGTAGCAGGTGGAGAGGCAGCGGTATTTCTCCCTCTCTCTCTCTGTCTGTTTCAGGCAGTGTCTTGGCAGTCCCTGGCTCCAGCTGGCTCCAGCTCCCCCGACCCAGGTCCACCATGGTTCTAGCTTCCACCAAGTGGCCCCAGGTCAGGGGCTCCAGTAACCCCACTGATCACAGGCCAAGAGACGGAGGCGGCTCCCTCCAGTTGTTAAACCTAGAGTTGCCTCCCTTCTTCTCCAGGTTGCTCTTTCATCATTTCCAACACCCGAGGAACTAATTCCCAGTATCAAATTCTGCCTATTTGAGTTACCTGGTACAGGATTTATTTTCCCATTGGAGACAGATTATGTATGCCCTTCTTGCCAGGCTAGGCCAAACCTGTTTTGAAAACAGTTGGGGCATAACTAATACCCAGAGAGCAGGCTGGATGTTGAGAGGAGCAGAGGCCTGGAGGCAAGGAACGGATAAAGCTGTTGGGGGAGGGTGGGGAGGAGAGCAATCTGCCTGGGGGGCAGAAGGTCCAGGTGAGAAATAGGAGGTGGGGCCAGGTGAGAAATAGGAGGTGGGGCCAGGTGAGACTGGGGCCTTGGGGCCATAGTGCCCTGGTAGGAGCAGTGGGTTGGGCCTGGGAGGGAGGCAGACAGACCAGGGTTCCAGCTCTGACACTTCCTAGCTGTGTGACCTAACAGTCCCGTTACCTCTCTGAGCCTCCACTTCTTCATCTGTAAAATGGGGCTGTATGAGAACCAAATGAAAGGCACCATCTAAAGTACCTGATCCAGGAGTTGGACATGACCCGGTGATGTCTGTTTGGCAACTACCCCTCCCCTGACCCCAGAACAGGGGGTTCGGCCCCCTCACCAAGCGTGACATTCAAAATATTTCACAGCTCCTGAGGGGCACAACTCCAGTTGGCCACGTGTGGTCACGCCAGGGCTCATCCATGCTCACAGCCCCGCCCCTCCCGCCTGGGCTCCCAGGGAACCACCTCTCCGAGTCGTGGTCCACAGCGTTCATGTCATCCTCTGAGACCCTGAACTCGCTGATGCGTATCCACTCGTGGAAGCCCACACCCACTGAGTAGTAGACGTAGAGCTTGCCATTGTGCCGGAAGCTGGGGTGGAAGGCGAGGCCCAGGAAGCCCCGCTCGTCACCCTCCCAGGGCGAGGTGAGCACGGCCCGGCTGATGTTCAGGAAGGGCTTCTCCAGCCGCGAGCGATCAGGCAGGTAGACCCACACCAGCCCCAGCTGCTCGGCCACGAAGAAGCGGTGGGAGCCGTCCTGGGCGTGGACCATGGCCACGGGGTTGCGCAGCCCATTGGCCACCTCCTCCAGACATAGCTGCAGGCAGCCCATGGCATCGGCCACCACACGGCCCAGGTTGGAGTTGAGGTTCTCATTGACCAGCAGGTGCGGGAAGCAGTAGTCCGTGTCGTCCAGGGACAGGTAGCGGCAGAATTTGGCGCGGTTGCCCTCCAGCGTCCAGAGCTCGCGGTCGGGCGACAGGTGGCGGAAGAGGCCCCGGCACGACTGCCACAGGTCCAGGCAGTAGTCCTCGCAGAGCCCGGGCACAGTCCTCAGGGGCGTGGATGGATCCTCTGCGTCGTAGAGGTGGGCCGCATACGGCGAGCATTCCTGCACAGACAGGGACGGCTCAGGGATGCTCCGGGGTGGTCTTACCAGCTGTGTGACCTCGGGCAGGTCATCCCATCTCCTAGAACCTCAGTCTGCTGATCTGTAAAATGGGAGGACGCCATCTGTCCATTACCACCAACTGTCTCAACTACAGCAGCAGCACACAGGGCCTGTATCTCCCCGCCTTCATTCCTTCTCTCTCACCTTGATGCTTCTGTTAGAATAACCACACTATTACTACTCCTACTAACATTAGCACCAGGAGCTAATCTTAAGCACCTACTGTGTGCCAGAAAGGATCCAAGGCATTTTTATACACTTTCTCTTTTAATATGCTGCCTCTGCCCTATACCTCCATGATTCACTCCACTTTTTAAATTTTTTAAATTAATTAACTTTTTTGGCCACACCATATGGCACGCAGGACGTTAGTTCCCCGACCAGGGATCGAACCTGCATCTCTTGCATTGGAAGCATGGATTCTTAACCACTGGACCACCAGGGAATTCCCTCACTTCACTTTTTTTAGATCCCTACTCAAGGGGCACCTCCAGGAAGTCTTCCCTGACCACCCAGCCATCACCCCCATTCCCTCCTGGCCTCTGACTCGGCTTAAAAAACAAAATCTTAACATTCCCTGATATTATTATAAAATCAGTGTGTTTACATGTTTATTGTCTGTCTTCCTCAGAACCTAAATTCCACGAGGGCAGGAATTTTGCCTGTCTTGGGCACTGCCGTATCCCAGAGCCTGAGACCATGTCTAGCACATTCCTTGGTGGCGCAGTGGTTAAGAATCCTCCTGCCGATGCAGGACACATGGGTTCGAGCCCTGGTCCGGGAAGATCCCACATGCCGCGGAGCAACAAAGCCCGTGCGCCACAACTACTGAGCCTGCGCTCTAGAGCCTGCGAGCCACAGCTACTGAGGTCCGCGTGCCTAGAGCCCGAGCTCTGCAACAAGAGAAGCCACTGCAATGAGAAGCCCACGCGCTGCAACGAAGAGTAGCCCCCGCTCGGCATAACTAGAGAAAGCCACGCGCAGCAACAAAGACCCAGTGTAGCCAAAAATAATTAATTAATTAATTAAAAAAAAAAAAAAGAGCCCATGAGAGTGAGAGTGCTACAGATGGGGAGACCCAGGTGTGGGCCCTCCAGTGTCACCCAGCGCCATCGGTCCGCATGGAGGATCTGGGTTTGGTCTCAGGCCAACCGCATCCTCCCAGCACCGGGGAGGCTGGTGCATGTACACGTGTGAGTGCCCACATGTCCCCCTGACCACCGGGAACCCCTTCCTCCATCCCTTAGTCACCTTGGGCTCAGCCCCTCCCACGCAGGGCCCTGGGGCTGTCCTCTGCTACCAGAGCTGTTGTTCTGTGACACAAATGAATCAGGAACCCCCCCACCCCCGGGCACCTCTTCAGACCTTCTTGACCTCACTGGTCCTGGGGTCTAACGTCACAGGGCAAAACCCAACAGCCGTGGCTCACCCCTCACCTCCCACCGAGGGCATCCCCACTGATGAGACGCTTGGGACCCTACTCGTCTCCCACGTGGGCCCCATCCGGAATGTGGGGGAGTTAATGCCTGATGTGATTTGACCCCTGGGAGAAGGGAGCTGACAGATAACCTGCTCCGCCTTCCTCCCCCCGCCCCCCGCCCCAGGACGGTCCTGATTCACAGTTTGTGTGTTTCTTGGAGCCACAGGCTTTGCCAATTCAAGCATCAGTCACGTTTGGCAGCAGCCGACTCGCAACTGCATCCTTGACCGGGCTCTCCCTCTGCCCCTTGCCACGTCTGCTTACAGCGTCCTCTCACCATAATAAGGGAAAGAGCCATGAGCTTTTCCCCAGGTTCTGCTTTCTGGGAACCCAGGCAGTGGCAACAAATGTGACCAGGCTTCTCCCAGCTTCAGGCTCCAGCGCCCACCACCTGAGACCTGAGAGCTGAGAGCCCCCCAGAGCAGAGGCCTCAGCACCCCAGGCTCTCTAAGGGACTCCCTCGGCTAGAGCCTCTGACCTGAGCATATGTAACTGTTATGAGTCTGGTACCCCCCGCCCACCCCCTGCGTGAGCTCACCAGGCCAAGGCCCGGTCTGACTCAAGCCTGGGCCCCCGAGGCATCAGGGGATGCTCTTCCCACAGCAGGGGAGGCGCAGACAGGCACACGCTCCGCCCTCACAGGCAGGGCCAGGCTGGGTTCCAACGGGAGGCCCTCAGGGGCAGAGGGTGGCAGGCTGCCCTCCTGACTGTGTTCTCAGGCTCCTGGCCAGGGGCCGTACCCTCCCTTTACACGACCGTGGCTTTTAGTCACACCACGGCCTGTCCTCCTGGCCCAACTACTGCTACTGTGGGGCTGAGGGCCACTTGGTGACGTGCTTGTGTTTCTGGTCAGTACTGCCCAGGCCCAGACAGGGAAAGCGTTTCCACATGTTCCGGACGGCCAGGCCCTGGCCTCTGTGCAGTGCCACCTCTCCCACGGTTCCCCTGGAGCCTCTTGTGAGTCCAGCCAGCAGCCATGGGTGGACCAGGGAGGGTCTGTGTGCACACACGCCTCATTTAGTCATTGCGAGGTAGGGTCATTGTGATTTCTACTGTATAGATGAGAACCTGAGGCTTAAAGAAGGCCAGGTGCCAAAAAGTGGCCAAGCCAAGGCTCAGACCCAGGCCTCACAATGCCCAGACCAGGGCTTTTCTCAGATTACTCAGCAGAGTTTCATTCAACAAGTGTTTACTGGGTGCCGATTCTGTGCCAGGAACTCCAGAGACACAGTGGGGAGCAAAACAGACTTCTGAAAGCCTCCACTCATCAAAACCCCACCCAGAACTAGAGATGGAGCAGGGAGGGCCTCCAGGGAGCCAGGCTGGAATTTCAGCATCCATGCGTCCAACCCACTGGGTCCGGCCAACGCTTACTCATGACCCATGCACTCTTACTTACACACAATACAAACCTGGTGCCCAGGCCTGAGTAGTCCAGAGCAGGAAGTGACGAGAGGGTGCAGCGGCCGCTGCTCGCACGGAGTTCAGTCGGCAACTAGCCTCACGGTGGTCAGTGAGGGGGAGGCAGCAGAAAACCCGTGGAAAGCCAACCCAGCACCACATTGCTGAGCTGTCAGGGCCTTTCAGCACAGGGGCAAACAGCCTGCCCACATTACTGCCCCGAGGTTGCCAAGGTGCCATCACTGACACTCACGACCCGTGGTCCTGAGTCCCGAAGGCTCCTTATGTCCACCGTCTACTCTTGAGGTGGACCAAGTCTATTTTTTTCTGGCTGCGCCATGCAGCTTGCGGGATCTGAGTTCCCCGACCAGGGATTGAACCCGGGCCCTCAGCAGTGAAAATGCCGAGTCCTATCGCTGGACGGCCAGGGAATTCCCCAGGAAGACTGAGTCTTTGTACACAATATTCTCTTATAGGACGTTCCCTCCTCGCCCACTTCTGCAAACTCCTGTGCGTGACTCAAAGCGCAACTCAGCAGTCTTCCCTCACACCTCTGTTCTCTCAGGCCCTGACCCCCAGCCCTTGTGGATGCTCCCACAGCTCTCTGTCCGTATCTCAGACACAACATTCACCAGACTGTAATTCTGTAGCTTGCAGTGTGAGCTCTCCACTTCTGCTGTCACCTCCCCACTGCTCAGCTGGTCTGCTTGACTAGGACTTAATTACCTCTTTGTGTGTCCACCCCATAGGCTGTGAGACCATCCAGGGCAGGGACCCCAGGGCCCAGCACATGGTGGGGCTTCAAGAAGGCAGGCAAAGTGATTAAGAGAGGGGTTTTGGAGTCAGAGCACACTGGAGACTGAGTCTACCATTCCCTGAGTGACCTTGGGCAATTTCCTTAACCTCTCTGTGCCTCTGTCTTCATCTATAAAAGGGGAAAAAATTCCAACCTCATAGAATCATTGGGAGGAATAAACTGAAATGATGCATGTGTTTGTTGAAATAATGCTCAGACAATACGGACTATCAAGAGGCAACTCAGTGTCCCCTCCTCCAGGAAGGCTTCCCTGACTTTTTCAGGGTAAGTGTGGCCTTTCTCACTATGGCTCCACAGTCACCCTTGGGAAGCCTTTTGGCCATTCTGGTAAGTGTCTGTGTGTCTGTCTCCTGAATTGAACAAGGGGACTTTTGAGACTGAGCCTGCTACTGGCCAACTGCCTCTGGGCCCAGCACCCAGCATAGGGCCAACTCCTAACAGGTTCCGAGGAAATGTCTGCCCAGTACCTGAGCCTGCAGAGCATGTTTTGCACAGACTCCTATCAGAAACCACGCTTTGATGATTTTAGGTACTTAAAGAGGCCATCTCAGTTACATGGGAAGTTCGTTATGTGGACTGGCTCCCATCAATCTGGGACCTGAGCTGCCATGTGTCACAAGTCGTCTCTTCTTCTCCTGATGACATAGGCATCAGATGGACGAGGACAAAGCCCCAAGAAAGGGTCTGAAGGGGCCAGGAAGGACTACTGGCCTCTGGCTAAGGAGCCATCCTGGGCATCTAGAGGAGTTGTGGGTGCCAGATAGGGGCAGGTTCAGGGGGGGACTTGGGCGTAGGCATGGTTTCATGGTCTCTCTCCCCATCTGGAGTCCAAGCAGATGTGGATCCCTGAATGCCGTCATTGACTGAAGCTTGTAAATAAAGTACCTTGGCCCCCTCCCCTCGTGGAAATCTGGAGGTGCTGAATCCAGACGCAGCCTTGGCTTGCAGAGAATACCATCCCCCATCTAGCATTCTCCTTCCCTCCCTCCCACAAGGCCCTGGCAGGGAAACTGTGATCCAGCCTCGGGTGTACTCTCCAAGCTTGCTCCAGACATGAGGTCACTCCCAGAGATGCCTGGGGTGAGATGCTAGTGGCCCTTGTACCGCTGCTTGCTCAAGGCCAGGCCGTACTGGGAAGGTTCCCAAGGAGAGAGGGAGCCTCCTGCCAGGGGAGGGGTAGCAGGCCTGACCCTTCCCTTCTCCCTCCTTAGACCTGCACACCTTCGGGTCCTGCTGAGCCTGGCACATAGTAAATGCTCAATTAAAAAAAAGTGGGGTGGATGCACGTACTCTGCTATGTGACCAGGGTGGGAAGACCAGAAGATCTGCCCCAGGAGTCCCCGGGCAGGTGAGCTAGGTGGACACTTGACCAGACCATTCTGGCTCCCCTGAGGCGCACAGTGTGGGTGCTCAGTAGACTCTGCCAAAGGACAGCTGCCCACCCCCTTGCATTCTGGAGCTCCCCAGGGTCTGTCTCCTTGTCTCCTCCCAGCCGCCCCCTTATTTCTTACCCAGATGGCTCATTCACATGGCAACGATTGTGGTCCAAGTGCCACCATGGCCACCACTGAGTTGTGTGACCACCAAGCAAGTCGCTGCCACTCTGGGCGTTCCCTGAATCAGCCTGTAGGCCCCACTCAGTCCCTGCTCAGGGCAGGGCAACCAGTGGGGACCAAGGAAGCACTAGAGAAACCCAGGCAGAATCGTCCACTGAGCCCTGAGTATGTGTCACTTAGTCTTCATGGCGACCCTGGCGGGGAAGCTAGGGTCGCCCCTGTTGTAAACACGATGCAACTGAAGTGCAGTGATGACCTGCCCAGGGTCGCAAAGCCAGGAAGTGGCAGAGCCAGGATCGAACCCTAGTATGTCTGGATCTAAGCCAGCCCTCTCGCTCCTCCCATCAGCGCCTGCCCCTGCCAGCTGAAGGCCACGACTCTGTGCTGTGTGGGCAGGACCCCTCCGCCCGTGGGTCCTCCCACTGTCCAGCTGCGGGGCCAGGGCCAGCCTTAGGACTTCTCAGCCTCCACCCATTGCCGGCCAGGGCTTCTGCTCAGGCGCTCCGGAGTCAGGAAAACGAACAGCTGAGGCACAGTCTGGTGTGAGCAGAAGCGGGAACTCAGCCCCACAGGGGCAGAGGGGTTTCACCAAAGGGATCTCACTGGGGTAGGCGTGCCCATGCCTACGTCGGGTGGGAGTGCCATCCCAGGAAAAGGGCACAGCACAAACCAGGGTATGGTCTGGAATCACCTGGGACATCTCAGCACCGGGGGTCACCCAGGATCGAGCGAGCACAGTGCACGTCAGGACCCCGGAGTACTGAGGGGCTGTCAGACAGCTCCTCCAGGCTGGGGGAAGGGCCCTCACTGGGAGCAGTGTGCCCCCAAACCCGTCGACAAACCCAAGTCCAGCGCTTTGACCATGCCCTCTGCAGGGGTCTGCGGTTCCCATCTTCCCGGGGGGAAGCGCAGGGGAGCCCCAAGCGGGACAAAGGCTTCCCACCCTGGTACTCCGACAAGGGCAGGGCTCTCCAGGGCCGCGGCACTGGGGGTCTTTAGGCGGTGCCAGGGCAGAAGAGCCCCCCCAAACTCTGAGGGAGTGATGACCTCATCAGCAGGGGAAACCGAGGCCCAGATAAAGCCCAAGTCACAAAGCTAATGATGGCAAAGCCCAGAGCCATCCCAGGATGCCCGAATCTCTGCCCCTTGCCCAGTTACTCCTGCCGGGGTGGGGGTGTGTGTGTGTGTGTGTGTGTGTGTGTGCTCGGGTTACAAAGCCCGCCGCCCACCCTTGATCTTGCCCCGGTGGGGTTGCCAGAGCCGACCTCCCATCTAGGAACTAGGCCCCTGGCGCGCGCCCCGCGCGCCCGCTCACCTGGCACAGCAGGTCAAGCGCGTAGCCGGCGCACTCGGCCCAAATCGCGGCGTCCACGCGCGCCGCCAGGGCCCCGAAGCGCCGGGCCAGCGCCGCGTCGTGCTCCGGAGCGCAGCAGCCGAAGGCCGAGTACTGCGCGCAGAAGCGCAGCGGCTGCGGGGGCCGGAAGGGCGGCCTGAAGTCCAGGCACTGCGGGTGCGCCGCGGCGCCGAGCGCCCGCAGCGCCAGCAGCGCAAGCAGCGTCCAGACCCCGGTCCCGGCCCCGGCCCGCCGGCCCGCCATGCCGCCGCCCCGCTCCGCCCCGGGCCGGCCCGGCCCGGCCCGCGGAGGAAGAGGCGGAGGGAGGGCACCCCCGGCCCAGTGCGGCCCACGAGTAGCCGCCGGCCGCGCCCTGAGCGCCCGCCCCTCGCCCCGCCAGCACCCTCCTGGGGTGCCCGCCCCGCGGGGCCTGGGGTTTGGAGACCTCCCCTGCTAGGAGATCACCTCTGGTCGGGGACTTCCCGGCGGGACTGAAGGAAGAGGGGCGCGGTGCAAAACTCGGAACTCGGCGCAACCTCTGTTCCCTCCTTTGGGGCAGCCCCTTCCTCCTGGACCTGGAGTCTTTCCAGTTACAATGGCAGTGACTCGGCCTCCTGGGGCCTGGGTGTGGACTGTGTTCCCCGTTGCCGTCTGGGACGCAGCTGGCCCCCACCCCCGGCGCTTTTTAGCGCAGGACGTGCAGGAGCCCCCAGCCAGAGGTTTGGACCCCTGGATTCCCGGTCCTACCTCTGACTGGGCCAGGGGAGGAACACGATGGAGCCAGTGGTTGGGAGTGCTCACAGAATCACTTAAAAATGGGACTGCAGCCGTGTAAAGGGCCGGTGGTGTTGCCCTGACACTCACAAGAAGTGAAACCTAGGCCCAGGGTGGGGAGGGAGGATGGGGCAGACTCTAGAATCCAACCTTGGCCCCCACCCCAGGCTTCTTCCCTTTCTGCCCTCCTGGGTCAGCAGATTCCCTGACAGCCTGGGACTGCAGGCCAGCCCCTCCCCACCCCCCACCCCACCCCCGCCCCCTCCTGTATACCTCCTGGGTGGGCATCCAGTCCATCCTCCAGCTCCTGCCCCAGCTTCTGCCCTGTATCACGCACCTGGGTTATGGAACCAGCTTCCCCAGCAGCCCCAGGCCTCTCCTCCCTCCCCATCACCACCACTCCACAGAACCAGAGAGGTTTTTCTGAAAAGCAAATACCATGGGGTCCTTCCCCTGCTGAACCAGGTCTGAGGCCTCTCGGAGCCCAGGGCAGTGGTTTGCACACTCTTGGGAGCAAGCCAGCCCCTGAAAAATGGACCTCTGAGGCCCAGAGATTGTTACGGCCCCTACAAATCTCGAACTCAAGAAATTCTGGGATCACTCTTTGAGCCACCCTGGTGTACAACACACAGAGCCGGCCGGGACTCAGCCTCAGCTCCTGCTGCTCAGACAGGACCCCCTATATGCACGCGCACGTGCGTGCACACACACACACGCCCCCCCCCCTCCCGAATCTCATGGCACCAAACCGCCCCCCACCCCTGGGCACTTTCCCAAGTGGACCGCAGCACTTGCTCCTCCCAGGAATGCCTTTCTCTGTCTTCTCTGTCTGGCAAACTCCTACTTAGCCTTCATGGCTCCAACTCACAAACCCAGCCTGGGCAGGTCTCTTTGGGCTGCCCTGGGGAAGGGGATCTGTGTCTTTGTGCCACCCCTCATGGCAGGACTGGGGGTGGATTCGATTCTGCAGGACTGTGAGCTCCCTGAGGTCTGTGGCTTAGGCCCAAACAGGTGCCGTGTATGAGCCAGAGAGTACACAGAAGATCAAACATCTCTAAGTATTTAAAACAAGGGGAATTTAATGCAGAGAATTGATGACCAAGAAGCCATACAGGGGACAGTGAGGCAACCTTGAGACTAGCAACAGCAGGAAGATTCCACAAGTCCCTGACTGACGGAACAGCAGGAAATGTTACTAAAGCCAAGGGGCGAGAGTCACCTGGTCAAAGCCAGACACCCAGTGGGTCTGTCTGGTGGAACCAGAGGAGGCAAGCCCTTCAGAGATTCTGCCTGAGACAGAGGGAGAGAAATTCCCTGGCTTCTCCCTTCCTCTGGCCTTCCAGCTCCTTTCACTGGCCAACCTAGCAGGTGGAGGCTGGAGCTGAAGCCTGGGAAATGCAGCCCTCAGGGGCCCTCCTGCACACGATCTGGGCAAGGGCAGAGCCAAGACAGGAGCTGAAAAGGGCTTCTGCAATGACCCCTTCCTCCCAGCCTGGAGTCAGACAGGGTGATGATACCTGTCTCAGTCTGCTACAACAAAATACCACAGACTGGGTGGCTTGCAAGCAACAGAAATTTATTTCTCACAGTTCTAGAGGCTGGAAGTTTAAGATCAGGGTGCCAGCACAGTTGGGTTCTGGTGATGGTTCCCTTCTGCACTGCAGATGGCTTTCTTATCGTATCCTCATATGGCAGAAAGAGTGATAGGAAGCAAGCTCGTGTCTTTTTACAAGGGCACTAATCCCACTCATGGGGGCTCCACCCTTGTGACCTAATCACCTCCCAAAGGCCCCACTTCCTAATACCATTGTCTTGGGGGTTAGAATTTCAACATATGAATTTTGGAGGGACACAAACATTCAGACCATAGTAATAACATCAACACAGGGCCCTGGAAAGGGTGTATGGGGATGGGAGAGAAGGGGGGGACACGGAGCCTGGGCTATAGCCATGAACTTTGGGGACAGCCTCATCAATGCCCAATGTCATTCCCACAGGAGATGGCCAGGCAGACACCCTCCCCACCAACCTACACACCTGACACGGCCAGTTACCGAGGCACAGTCTGAGACCAGAGCATGGTGTCATGATGAGCCCCCATCCCCATCCGGATGGAAAACCTAGAGATTTGTTCATTAGTTCATTTAATAATTAAGCAGCTATGGGGCACTAGGCTCGAGGCCCCTGTGCCTACCTGGCTGTTTTCTGGTGTGCTGGGCTGTCTGACCTCAGAGAAGGCCTGCTGCCTGAGGTCACGGGGAGGGAAGCTGGAGGGCCCGGACTCTGACTGGTGACTCCACCACGGACTCACATTTGCCAGGGTCCCCAACATGCCTGTTGTGACAGGTCTTGGCAGCATGTGGGCACAGAGTTTTTGTGTTGAGACCCACTAGACAGACGAGGAAACACAGGCTGCGTCACACAGCAAGCTGGTGCCTGACAGTCTCTGTTTCCTCTCTGGCGTGTAGGAGCTTGGAAGCTGTTACTCCTGTCTTGCCACTAAGAAAGAGGCTGAACAAACTGAAAACTGGTGACTTTTCCCAGACCCATTCGAGAGCTGAGGTCCGAGGGTCAACCGCCACCCCCAAATCTGGAGAGACAAATAAGTCCAGAGTCCCAGCGGTGATCTGGTCACCTGGAGCAGAAGTTTCTGGAACCAGAGCCTGTCGGCAGGCTTCAAAGGTCATGTTGACGAATTGCTGGGCGCTCAGTGCAGAAGAACGTGAGGCTGAGGAACTCCCGGGGTGGGGGTGGGATTTCACAGTCTAAAGGAGGGGCCATGGTTTGGGGATTTTACCTCTAGGAAGCCCTCAAGCCCCCCTCACAGCTCTTGCAGGGGGAGGGGAAAGTGGCCCTCAGTGAAATACTCCCACAGTGGTCTCCATAACAAAGGCCTACTCTCCAGGATTAAAGGCTTTCTCAGAGGCTGTCCGCCACCCCACCAAGGCAGTCCCCCAACTCCAGCCCCGTCTAACCTGCCTTCTTACCTAAGCGGGGCACAAGCTAAGAAGCACCAGTGAATGTCATAGCCCCTGAGGCCTGGGCTCCTGCCAGAGCGGGGGGCCATGGACTAGATGGCCCGGACGATTTCACCAAATGCCATCTGGAGCCAGGGACATTTGTCGGGGGGAGGGGGACACTACCTAAGCAGCAGGAACAAAGCTGCTTCTTTGAGCCGATGTGCCCTCAAGCCCCATGTGATGGAAACAGTGGCGGAAGCCAGGCCTGCGGCTAAGGAAGCCTCCGGATTTTCTTCCCCAAACACTGGCTTCGTGTGTGCTGTCAGCAGATGCTTCAGGGCCCAAAGGCTGCCTTCTTGCCCAGCCAGGCCCCTCCTGGCACAAGAGGACACCCAATCCTGCTGTCGACTCCCCTTGTGACCCTAGGTAGGACCCTGCCTCAAACTCAGCCCCAATTTCCCTACCTCTTGAGTGGGGGTAGGGTGGAGGTGAGACCAGGCCACTGCTGGCCACTCTGGGTCCCAGCCTATTGGTCCTGAGGATTGCCTGAGGGTCCAGGCGCATTGCCCACATTTCCGGGAGCCCAGAGGGCACTGCCAGATGCCAGAACCAGGACACACAGGCCAGAGGAACACCGAAAGCCTATGCTGGCCAGACTGGGTCAGTGTGGGCAGCCAGCCATGCATCAGCTCCTGCCGACCAGACGCCCGCTAATTACGTAGCCATCAGTTCCTTCCCCAGAGTGATGGGAAAGGCCATGGGCCAACCTGTCTGCCCAGCGGGGCCACTTGCCCTCCCTGTCTCGATGGGGCAGCCCAGGTATTGGCTAATCCTTTCTCCCCAGGGCCCAGGCCACCCAGCCGCAGCAGGAGAATATGCTAGGCGTCATCTCATGAGCACTGTGGGGGGAGGGAGAGGTGAGCTGTTCATTGCTCAGCCACCCGGGGAAGCTGGACTACCTGTGTGATGTGGATCACAGCCGGGCGAAGGGCCTAGGGCCAGAAGAGGCTTTGTAAACATTTCACACCTACAGGAAATTATACAGCACAGAAGAAAGAACACCCAAGGACACACCACCAGACTTTACCCATGTTAATATTTTACCACAACTGCTGTAGACATCTTAAGTCTTTTCTCAAAACACGAGGAACACTGAGCCACAGTGTGAGAGGCGACGTGGGTTAGTAATCCAGAGCGTGGCCTCTGCCACTTACTAACTGTGTGACTGTGGACAGGCCGCTTGACCGCTCTGTGTCTCAGTCTACTCATCTGTTAAATGGGCCGGTAGGTGAGCCTGTTACAAGAGTACCTGGCACGTAGTATGTACTCAATACAGACCTAGTCGGCTCTCGCCCCCTGTGCCTCACATCAGCCTCATGGCCTTTTCCTCTGCTCCTGAGGGAGGGTTCTCCTGAAGCTGGGTACGTACAGGCACCACAGAGAATATAGAACATCATCTAACATCTTCTTAAACTTGCCACAACTGAGCTCGTGCTGCGTACTTTTCCTCCTGTGACTTGCGTCTTTCCCCTCACCCCGGTGTTGGTGATACGCCCGCAACGATCAGGGTGCTCGCTCATCGAGCTGCCAGCTAGGACCACATCGGACCGTCAGGGCTCCCTTCTGCCTATGTCGCTAGTCACCAAAAGGCAGCTCAGGCCGTGCCCGAAGACCTGCTCACCTGCCAGTCTGCTGGTCTCTTTTCAAAACATCTATTTTTAATTTTAAACTTGGAAGAAGAAGAAAAAACCAGAAGACAGAAAGAGCGTTTATTGAAGACCTGCAGGGGTGGGTGCTGGGGCTTTGTCCGTGCCACCTCGTGCAGGCCTCACACAGCACGGCCGCACACGTGAGCTGCGTGCCGCCAGGTCTCAGGTGCCAGCGGGGGCCACACGGACCCACATGCCGCCTCCACCCCACCCCTGTGCCTGCAGGATCCCCGGGTCTCCCCAGATGCTCCGAGTCTCTGGGGACGCAGCATGAACTCAGGGGCCAGCTTGTCGATGTCTCGCAGCCCTCGAAGGCCTCCCTCCCCTCTTGCCTGCACCAGCCCATGTTGCCACTGAGGTCCCTGTCACGTGCAGTTGGAGACACTGAGGCACGGGGTGCTGATGACAAGGAATCACGATGGGGTCAGGAAATGACGGGGCCGGGATCTGGACCCAGGGTTCAGTGTCAGGATGCTTCCCGGAGGCCCTGAGGGTGAAGGCAGCAGACTGTCACCTCAGCCTGTTTCCTCCCGCTGACTGGCTGCCAGCTATGTGGCCTCATCGCTCAGCCCCGTCTCGTTATCCTGCTGATAAATCAGGCGGAGAGGCCGCTTGCTTAGCACCCCGTGGCTTTGGTGAAGCCTCCAGTTTAATGAACTAGCCCCAGCCACACTCCAGCCCTCTCCTAGGAAAGGGTGCTCTAGGCTGATTCTCAGGGCCCTGGCCCTGTTGGGCAGCACCTCCAGCCTGTGGCCTGGGTGCAGAGAGGCCGGCGGCTGGGGCGGGATATTAACTCCAGGCTGAACTCGGAGCCCCGATGGCCCCAGGAGCCGGTGCCAGAGAGGGAGTGTGGAGAGGGTGGCCGTGCCGACAGGATTGGGCTCAGCCCTTGGATAGCGGGCTCCCTGCGTCAAGGAATAAATAACCCTTTCTTTAATCGGAGGGGCCCAAGGACCAACCTGAAGGCCGAGGGGTGGGAGGCCGAGAGAAAAGTCTCCTGGATACCATACAGTCCTGGGCTCAAATCTGCATTCTGTTTCTAAGTTGACCTTGGAGAAATCCCTCCCTGAGCCTCAGTTTTCTCATTTGCACAGGAAGATGGCCCAGCTGTTCTGGGGGTTTCAGATTTTAAATGTTCTCTTCTGACATTTCCCATGCTCTGTTCTGTAGAGTATGGGTCCCGGGTGCTCTTATCAGGGGCTGGGCTGTGTGGGGTGCCACGGTCAGGTGAGTTTGGGAAATACCACATTCCAAGCCTCTCCTAGAGATTCAGTGTGCACCTCTGCATGCTAAAGGCTCTGAGAAGTCCTGCAGCCAAAGCCTGGTTTATTTATTTGCTCAAAGAAGACCTGATAGGGACTTCCCCAGTAGTCCAGTGGTTAAGACTCTGCGCTTCCGTTGCAGGGGGTGTAGGTTCTATCCCTGGGTGGGGAACTAAGATCCCACATGCCGTGCAACTCAGCCCACACAAAAAAAGAAAAAAAAAAAAAGTAAGGCTTTTTTTTTGGCCACACTCTGCGGCATGTGGGATCTTAGTTCCCCGGGCAGGGATCGAACCCATGCCCCCTCTATTGGGAATGCCGGTCTTAACCACTGGACTGCCAGGGAGGCTAAAACCAGGACCCAGAAGTAAGGCTTCTTATTTTTCCCAGCACACATGTCTCCTAGTCTGTTGCCTTGATACGTCTCTAAGTCAGAACCCTCACATCTGCACTTCCTCGTCTGTAAAAACGAATCTCATTCTCGCCCTAGGAGGAGTGGAGAAGACTTAGATGGGAAATGCAATGGAAGGGCCCCCAGAGGAGGGGCTGGTAGATGATGGCCCTGTCCCCCAGCATCTCTAGAGCACGGGCACCTCCTCTCCCAGCCCTAGATAGAGGTTAACCCTCACTCCTGCTCAGAAGCCCTGGGGAAGGTGTTCCCACATGCTGAGCACACTTCCCCTAGGGGTCTGGGGCTGGGATATTTTTCTGGAGCAGACTGTGAGAGCTTCTGCCTTCTGGGAAGCCTCCTTTCCTCATCCTGAGGTTCCATGAGGAATAAATGCCCGCTTTGCTCCTGTCCTGCCAGGCTCCCAGCAGTGGGAGCTGCAGCCTTGCTCTAGGACAGACCTTAACTCCTCTGGCCCACTGTGGGCTGTTCAATCGTGTCCTGGAAGTGCAAGGAAGGAAGGAACGGCAATCAAAAGACATCAGAGCCCTTGTTTCAAAATCAAAGGTCTGGGGAAAATCCCAGCATGCGGATGTCAGCTGGAAACCGGGCTGTCATTTTATAGACAGGAAGGCTGAGGCTGCCTGATCTCCTCTGCCTTCCCTCTGCTTCCTGGAAGGACAGTGGCCCCTGGAAAGAGTCCGTGAAGACAGCCTCCCTCACCTGATGACCCTGGACTTGCTAAGTGGGATAAGTTAAAGCTGTCTTAGAACTGTTGCCAGGTGTCTCTTCTAAATCTGCCCCTCCTCTGCCCAGAACCCATCCACAGTGCCTGTATGGCACCCCCAGAACAGTCTGTACCCTAATGCTGGCCTCAGGGAGCCCCTGGCTGGGGCTGACTCATCCCTCCCAATCCTGCAGGTCTCAAGCCATAGGAGCCCACACTCCATTGGTTGTGACATGGCTCTGGGGTCCCCCGGCTTGAGATGTGTTGCAAATAATTCTGTGTAGTTACTTTGGGGGGTCTGCCTGACAGCATAGACTCTCCCTTAGGTGTCCCCACAATGCCTGGCAGCTGATGCTCCCCTGAGGCTTCAGCTGAAGCAACAGAGGGCTTGATAGGTGCAGGTGTGCTGGGCTAGGGTCACCCCCCTCCCCCTCCAGGGTCATGGGCTGCAGCATCTTATAGGGCTTCCCTGGAGTGGCTGCCTTCCCCAGTGTGCTCCTAGCCCCTCATGTGTGGCCCTCCTGCCCCTAGAAGGCTCCTCATCCATCCGGTCAGGCCCACCCATCAGTTGGCTGGACACGGCCAGACTTGCCCAGGTGGGTCCAAGTCCCAGCCATGGATAGAGCTGAGACCCCAGATGGAAACCTCTCTCCACCCCTCTCCCCCTCATCAGTAGGTACATTCAAATATGTGTATACGTATATATATTCATATATATATATATATATATATATATATATATATATATACATATTCATAGTGTGGATTTGGAATAATGTAAATCCCGTGGCTCCATCCTGTCCACTCACTGGCAGCAGCCTGGGTGGGGCAGACCCATCTCCTCCATCACCACCTCTGGCTCCTCTCACCCCACAGTGTGCGTCAACTATCATCTTACTTGATACTCACAGCAACCTTCTAGGGCAAGCATTACTATTAACCCATTTTACAGATGAGGAAACTGAGGCTCTGGGATGTAGATACTGAAGACCGATCAGAGGCGCCGTATCAGAACATGACAATGCAAGGGCATTTCTGTAGACACTGGACAGGAGGAAGAGGGGCAAGAGGATGCAGCAAGAGGAATTTATGGGTACTGTGAGTGGATGGGGGAGCTGGGCAGCAGGGCCTTCTCCCTGTTGTTATAAAGAGCTGCCTGCCGTGTGTGTGGTGGGCGAGTCCTATATTGGCTGGGAGCTTGTACACAATGGCCTCAGAATCCCACCTGTTGTTGGGATTCCAGAAACTGGACTCTGAGTTTGTTGGAGGCTAAAACCAGGACCCATGGCTCCAGGGGATGCTCAGCCAGTACTAAACATCCTACTGATACCCAAAATGTCATCCCAGGAGAGGGAGTTTAAACCAGGGAGATATGTTTCTGTCCATAGACAGACTGGGAGCTGACCCGTTAAGGAGTAAGCTTCCCATTGCTGGAGGCGTGCAAGTCAGTGCTGCTATAACAGGGGGAAAATCTGATCACTTCCAAGTTCCTTTCTGTCGCTGAATCTGTGAGTCTATGAATGTTTAGATCTTTCATGTACTTTATATATATATATATATATATTTATTTATTTATTTATTTATTTGTTTGTTTGTTTGTTTATTTATTGGCTGGGTTGGGTTTTCGTTGCTGTGCGCAGGCTTTCTCCAGTTGCGCTGAGCGGGGGCTACTCTTCGTGGCGGTGTGAGGGCTTCCTATTGTGGTGACTTCTCTTGTTGCAGAGCACGGGATCTAGGCGTGCAGGCTTCAGTAGTTGTGGCACGTGGGCTTCAGTAGTTGTGGCACGTGGGCTTCAGTAGTTGTGGCTCACGGGCTCTAGAGCACAGGCTCAGTAGTTGTGGCGCACGGGCTTAGCTGCTCCGCGGCATGTGGAATCTTCCCGGACCAGGGCTCGAACCCATGTCCCCTGCATTGGCAGGTAGATTCTTAACCACTGCGCCACTAGGGAAGCCTCTTTTCATGTACTTTTAAGTATAGGCAATATTTCTATAGAGTTCAAAAACCAGAAAGCACAAAACTAAACCGGTGAAAAGGGCTCCTTCCCACCTACGCCCAGGCCTCAGGTCCCCTTCTGGAAGCCATGGGTGATACCGGGTTCTGTGCCATCCTCTGGAGTCTGTGTGTGCCAGCACACTCGCTCTTAATTTTTCAAATAAATACATGTTCATGTTATTTTTATTTGTACTCTGTCTCTTGCTTGTTTCTCTGACAATGGTTCTCTGGCGGCAGCCTGACGATTCAGGACAGTCCCCTCCAGGTGTCCACATGTATAAAGTGGGGGTAACCCCTACCTCATGGGGCTGTTTGGAGGTGACCTTTCCCTGGTGACACCCAGCAAAGCACCTGGCAGGCGTTCAGCTTCCTGAGAACGGTCCTATGTCAGGGGGTGTCCAGGAGTGAGCCAGCCCTGGCCTGCGTGGCTGCAGGAACTCCTCAGGCCACCAGGGGGCCCCATATAGCGGCCCGTTCCTGCTGGTGGCCACAGCATGTCCCGAGGTGACCAACACAACACCTGAGGCTGCTTGGCGGGAGAGAGGCACCTGGGCTGGGATTCAGCATCTTGAATTTCCAGGAGCACTGCCTCTCCCTCCATCCTGTCACTGTCCTCCTTGTCCAGGAATGCGAGGGCAAGAAGCTGAGGTCACCTGTGACCCCACTTACCTCTCCTGAAAAGAGCAACAGTTTTTAAGCCATCTTTTTGGGTTTTTTCATTCAAAGACAGAGAGGAAGAGGTTGTCCCATGCACAGCCACCGCCCACCTGCCCCGTCCCGTCCTAACCCCTTAGCACCTGGGCCCTCGGCTGTTCCTGGGTGCTGGGACCCCAGCCTGCCTTAGCAACACTCCCTGGGGACCTTGGTCCCTGTGGGACCTCATCACCTTCATGCTGTCCATTTGCTGAAGGAACCTTGCAAATCCACCTTCTCCTCCTCTTTGCTCACGCTGGTGCCTCCCCTCTGGGTGCCCCAGGTTTTCTCAACCCTGTGTCTGTGAGCTAGCCTTCTGGGCAGCCTGCAGGCCAGGCACCCGTCCTGCTGGGAGCCTGCAGGGCCAGCTTTGGGCTGACACAGGCCCTGGCACTGGGTTCCCCATTCGGAGGCCGCAGACTTGGTCTCTAAGCCCAGAGCTGGGGCAGCTGGGCGGGCTGTGTCCCAGAGGCTGGAAATGGGTCTTCAGCAGTTTCTACCCCTGTCTCTTGGTCCCAGATGCAGGACAGACCAGAACAAGATGGAACTGGAATCCTGGCTGGAGCAGGGAAGCAGGGAACCTGTTAGGCAGGCTCCACCGGGGCCTCTCAGCTCCATGGGAACCAGGAGGCCTGAGGGGCTCAAACACACGGGCCTGGACCCCCAGGGACAGCAAGCCCTCTGGCTTCACCAGCCCAGAGCCAATTCCCCCTGGGGCTACAGGGCTGTCCCAGCCACACATGGAGACCACCACGCCACAGGGTCTATCACCATCAAGTCCCGTCCCGGTGACCCCACCTCTTCTCCAGCATCAGGGCAGACAGACCCTTCTTTAGCTGACCCCACCTGGAGGGATAATGGTGCAAACGTTTATCGGACACCAGCACAGGCCAAGCACACTGCCAGCCCGCGGTCCTCACAATGACCTTGAGCTTTGCCCTGTTGTGCAGATGGGGAAACAGCGCAGCAGCTGAAGTCACTTGTCCAGGGTCACACAGGGAACAAGCAGAAGTGCCAGGATTGGAGCCCAGGGACCATGTGCTTACCCAGCAGGATGTACTGCCTTTCGGAGCAGGGATACTTAGCTTGCCTGGGAGGTAGGTCTGGGGGGGACTCTGCTTCATGGAAACAGTGGGTGCCTCTGGTTGAATTTTCAGTGTTCCCATCCATGAATCTCTGCTGTATCCATCACCAAATGCTTCCAGGAGCAGATGGGCACTGAGTGGCTGCCTGAGTCCAGGATCTGCCAGAGGGTGGGAGAGTCCCCATGTTGTTGACCCAGCCTGCAGACTCAGGCCGCATGATGGGGCCTCACATCTTCAGTGTAGGCCTGGGGCCAGATGGGACAGGACTCTGTCGAACCCTGGACACCAACCAGGCACCTGGTCCCAATGATGCAGCCACACAGACCTGCCTGCCGAGGGCACTGCCCTCAATAATAATAATTACAACTAGTATGAGTCTTCTATTGTGATGATGGTAATAACCTTGCAAGCAGTTTTGGCGTGGTGGCCAGGACACCAGACTCTGTGTCAGGCAAACTGGCACACCTTGGCTGCAAGACTTTCTGCCAGTGACGTGACCTCTCTGACCTCAGTTTCCGCCTCTGCAAAGCGGGATGAGGTTGTGGAGAGGTGTCAGTTCCCACGGGCTGCCCGGGGGTCGGGCTGCCCAGGGCAGGGTCCCGGCCAGCCTGGTGGGGACCGTGTTGCAGCCACAGGAAAGGAGGCCCCGAGATGCTGCCACGTGGTGGAGCCTGAACCCACCGGCAGCTCAGGGAACCTACAATTCCAAGTTCCGTGGGCTGCAGCACCTGTCCGTCATCAGCAGACGCCCTCGGCTGGTGGCTTCTGCACTTCATCCTCAAGGCAGTTTTCACTAGGTCAGGGACTAGTTTTTTCTCCAGACTCCTCTCTGT
Organism: Phocoena phocoena; assembly: GCF_963924675.1. NCBI lineage: Eukaryota > Metazoa > Chordata > Mammalia > Artiodactyla > Phocoenidae > Phocoena > Phocoena phocoena. The sequence continues at coordinate 5,083,342 of NC_089220.1, forward strand.
TAAGCAGATTTGAAATGGATGGGCTGCCCATTTTATTTATTTATTTTTATTTTTATTTTTTCGGCTGTGCCGCGAGGCAGGTGGGATCTTACTTCCCCGACCAGGCACTGAACCTGTGCCCCCTGCAGTGGAAGCGTGGAGTCTTAACCACTGGACAGCCAGGGAAGTCCCTGGGCTGCCCATTTTAGAGATACGGTGACTGAGGCACACGGGAGGCCGAGGGCTTGCTTCGGATCTTAGAGACGGACCCAAGGCCAGTAGTTCAAGCAGGGATTCCGAATTTGGCCTCCTCTGTGTAGTGAACTAGGCTCCTGGGGGAAAGAAAAAGGGACACAGATCACAGTTGCATGAACACGGGAGCGAGACCCGTGGGTAGCTTACAGAGGCCACCAGTGCCGTGAAAAAACTCACGCTTACAGGCCAGCTGCTCCAGCTGCCACCAGCCTTCTCTCTTCAGATCCCAGGATAGGGACATGGGGGAGGAGAAGCCAGGTCCCACTTCTGCCACTACCAGGGTCAGAGAAGGGGCAGGGTGTCCCCAGGTCGGGAGCTGGGGCTATAAATGCCTCATCCTGTATAAGTGGATAAGGAGACCAGACTTGTCCTTTACTGAGCCCTTTTGCCCAGACACCGTGTCACCGGCTTTGCACGTCTCCGGTTGCCACAACAGCCCCCCTTGGGGTAGGCACTGTTGCTACCCTATCCACAGGTGAGGTGAAATCCAAGAGGTGAAGCGACTGTTTAGGCCACACAGCTGGTGGAGGGCAGGGCTGCCCTGGAACCCGGGTCGGGGAGCCCCCAGGACCCTTGCATTGTCTCATCTCACGCTCCAGGGAGCCCCCCTGCCAAGAAGAAAGAGGAACAGCTGGGTGTTGAGAACAGAGCAAGGTGGAGAGTTAGGTCTGGGCTCGAATTCCGGCTCAGCTCCGCTAAGCCCTTGTCCTTCCGAGATCCCATCCCCTCGCCTCGCGTGCAGGCATGGGTAACTCCCCCGCCTTGCCAGGCTGCCTCGTAGACTTGAAGGCAGTGCAGGGGTGCCCAGCTCACGGAGCGGATGCTCATTAACAGTAAGTTTCCATCTTCCTTTCCCTTGATAATAAAGCACTTAGTAGGTGCTCAATAAAAGTTAGTTTCCAACTTCCTTTCCCTCGGTAATAAAGCAAAGTGTTCCCTCTCCCAGACAAAATATTTACATTTTAGTAGAAACCCTTGTCTTAAGAAGGAACGTCTTTATGACCGCCTGGAGGAGTGGGATAGGGAGGGTGGGGGGGAGGAAGATGCAAGAGGGAAGAGATATGGGAACATATGTATATGTATAACTGATTCACTTTGTTATAAAGCAGAAGCTAATACACCATTGTAAAGCAATTATACCCCAATAAAGATGTTAAAAAAATTTAAAAAATAAAAAATAAAAAAATTAAAAAAAAAGAAGGAACGTGAGGGATGGTGGAATTCAAGGCGGCGGCATGCTGTGTCAGGCCAGGAGGCCGCTAGGAAAGGCTTTTCGTGTGCGGCCCCAGGGAGGCTGGTGCTGCCAGGGTCCTGCCCTCCTCCCCTGCCAAGCGGGGTTATCATCATCTCAAAAGCACCACTTCTAAAAATCACCCAAATTCTCCTGAGCTGAGCTCATTCCACAATCTTGAGATAATAGAGAAGGATTTCCCTGGGCTCATACATACCTTTGGGAATCGTGGTTCTCAGAGCCAGCCTCGAAGGGAAACAGGCATTCAAAGAAATACAGAATAAGGCTGCTCCAACACCATTCATCCCTATTAAATCACACACACACACACACACACACACACACAGCCGTACATCATTAAAATGATAAAAGCCAGTGCTGGCAGCTCTGTAGGAAACAGCACACCCAGGAAGGCTAGAATGTTCTTCCCCAACTCTGCTGCCTACAGAAATGGGGAGCCCCCTTTCAGGCCCAGCACATGCAACTCCTCTACCATGAAGCCTTCCTAGCTTCTCACTGGAATCACTGCTCCTCCTGGCAGCTCCCATAGCACATTAGTCTCATTTAAGGCATGACTCTCTGTCCCCTTCTCTAGCCCCAGCCAGACCGTGAACTTGATGACAGGGACCGTGGCACCTGGCTCATTCAGCCGATGGACACAGAGAGCCTGCCCCACGCTGAGCATTTTGTCCACATGATCTGTGATCCTCACCAAGCCTTGACCCGGTGAGCGTCCTCATTGGACAAACGAGGAAACTGAGGCTCAGAGGGGTTCAACCATTTGCCTAAGCCCAGCTGGCCCCGAGCCTGGGCTCTTTCAACAGTACAGAGCTTCCGCTTCAGGTGCCAGGTCCTGCCTGGGCTTTGGGAACCCCGGGAACCCCAGGGTGTAAGTGGGGGGCTGGGCAGACAGGGCCAGCACTGTGCTTGGAAGCCACGACCAGAGAAGCCAGGGGCCTGTGGGAACCTGATGGGTTGGGAGTGGGGTGTGGAGACAGACTTTACAAACCTGTGTCCTGGCGTGGGAGTCAGCCAGGTGAGGAGGAGGGACAGGGCATCAAAGGGACAAAGGGAACACTGTGGCCCAAGGCATGGAGGTGTGACAGATGAGAGTGTGTTTAGGGGACAAGCTCTTTATGTTGTCCTTTTGGTGGAATGGAAAATGTAGGCTGGAGAGCAGAGCAGTTAGGAGGGAAATCATAACTCCCTGGACAGAGTGACGTAGGGACAAAGTTTACCTTGTAAATCAGTGCAATCTGATATGAGGGTCTCTAAAGATGGGCCATAGGTCTCTGCCTTCAGCTCTGTTCACTTCCATCCAGCATCTGCACGGAGCCACGAGAGGCTTATCAGATGTGCAAATGACAACGCCCCATGAGAACACAGCACTTCCAGGAACCTCAGCAGGTGAAACAAGGGACTGAAACCAACAGAATGGAATTGAACAAGGAGAGCCAGAATAACCTGCCTTGAGGCACAAAAGGTTGTATGCACAGACTGACATGGTATTGGTGAGGCTATTTCCCCCCCAAATTGTCTTAAAAATGGGCATCTCCTGTGGCTGAGATGGGGAGACCTGTTTCCTGGGCCTGCCCACAGAAGGTTCTTTATAAACTTTCTGTGGTCTGTGGGCCCCGGAAGGATGTCCTGTACCATCAGGTGTCCTGGCCCTGGGAGGGTCCTTCAGAGGAGGCGGCCAACGGCCTGGCTCCGGGAAAGGCATCCCCAGCGATGCCTGTAAAGCTCCCCTACCCCCTCACAACAGCTGGGGTTGGCCTAACCCACATAAGCCCTCAGTCCCACCCAGGAACAGCCATCCCCGCTGCCCTGAGACCAAAGAGGGCCACTGCCGGATGAATGGAAGCTCTGGGGCAAGGCGAGAGGAGTTAACTCCTTTCCTGTGGGAGTGGATGGACGGTGGCTAACTGTGCCTGTGATGAAATACAGACAATGGCTGGGAAAACTGGTCAAGGGGAGACTCAGGAAGCAAGGCAGCCTGGCGCACAGCAGGTGCTCAGTAAACAGTGATGAGTCGTGAATGAGTCAGCCATCCTCAGATCACCAGGCAAGCCGATTTAGCCCCTGTGCCTCAGTTTCTGCAGCTGTAAAGTGGGTATAACCTCCAGAGAAGAGTAAGTATTGGGCAAGCAGTGGCGTAGGCTGGGCACTCAGCCCAGGAAGACCCTTCTACCCAGCCAGTACAACCGCTAAGCCTCCGAGAGATGGTCCATGCTGCCTTAGCTTGTGCACCTCCAGGGACAGAACGCTCACTTCCTGGAGTCGGAAACACAGCAGACACCAGCCTGCCTTCAAAGAATTCATAGTGGGTGGTGGTAGAAGTGAGCACACTAGTGCCAGGCTCTGTAGGACCATGGACACTGAGAGGCTGGCCTCGTAGGGCTGACTCCCCCAGCTCCTATTAGAGGTGTTCCCATAGGGGTGGGCCAGAGTGTCCCATAGATGGGCACTGGAGGCGTGGCCCCCACCTCAGGCAGGTCAGAGGGGCCAGGGGCCAGAAGCCCTTCGCTGTCTGAAAAGACAAGGAATGATCAGCCCACTGGGTTTCCAGGCCTTCTTTCTGGCCTCTCCCAAAGCTGCTGACAGATCTACCTCCCCAGGGAGGTGAGGGATGGTTTTCTCGCTTCCTGTGACCTCCACGGAGAAAATCCATCACCTGCTGGAGGACCAATCCGGGCGGGCCCCAGAAAGATGGCATTGAGTCACCTGGGCCCTCGTTGCTCTGACAGCCGTGAACGCATCAAGCCGGTAATTAGCTCTTACAGGAAAGGGCCAGATCTGTCATTTTCCTCCGGAAGTGCCAAGGGGGACTTGCTGGCTGCCCCTCCTTGAAGCCAGAGAAAGGCCGGATCCTCGTCCCGGCGCTAGACTAGATCAGGGGTGTGGATAGGAGCGGGAAAACATCCATCCTTCCGCTCAGGAATCCCACTTCTGGGAACTCATCCCAAGGAAACAATCCGACAGGAAAACCAAGCTGTGCACAAACACGTCCCCACGGGAGTTATTTATAATAGTTCAGCCCTGGAAATAAACCTCGTGTCCAGCAGTGGGGGAGCAGCTAAGCACCTCTGCTGTTTAAATATCACACCCAGTTGTGAAACTGGGTGAATTGGGGGGTGGTGCTTGGAGGTCCTGGATCAGTCACCCTGCGATTCCTGATGGCCCCATCCCCAGCCTGGACCCATCAAACAGACCAACTCCAGGCTTTACCCAGAGGTGGTGGATCAGAATCTCCAGGGAAGGGGTCTGGGTGACAAGTGTCCCACGTGATTCTTATCACCAGGCAGGTGTGGGAAACCCTGCTCACAGCTAAAATTGCAACTTCAGCAATGCATTTATTTAAACCTTGGTAAGTCTTAGTTTTTGCATCTGTGAAATGGGCCTAGCACCGGGCCTACCCGTGGGATGCTGGGAGGGTTAGTGAGATTATGGATACGATGGTCCCAGTGGGATACAGGGCTCTGTGAGCTGCTGTCACCACTTATACAGGCTATGTGTCCCTCTTCCTCTCCCCAACCCCGTCCTATCACCACCAGGGGAATTTACAGCTGTGCATTGCACCCAGGCCACACAGGCTGGTTTGAGGACATCCAGTGCCAAGGAGTGTGGGAAGGCTGGTGTGATGTTTCTGCGGGGGTCTTCTCCCTGCTCCCCACTGCCCGGCCGGGCTCAGTTTCAGTCAGCGGAGGGGAGGAGGGAGGCTCTCGTGAGAGCATGGCCAGCCCTGCGCACCAGGGTGTGTCAGGCTCCAGAAGGGGGAATGCCGCCCCCCTTCCCATTCCTTTCCTACCTGGGCCCCCAAGAGCCAGGGGTGTTCCTGGGGGTTTCTGAGCCCCTGCTCTGTACCCAACCTGGTCCAAGCATTGGGAGGGGCCCCGTGGAGGGAGGTTCCTGAGGGAAGCAGCTGGGCTGAGTTCCCAAGAATCTTCCAGAGAGAAGGAAAGGCCAGGCAAAGGCCTGGGGTTGTTAGCTTTTCAGCTGAGGGAACAAGGCTAAGGGGACATTAGGGAGGTGGTTGTACATGCAGGTCCGGAGCTTCGGGTCCTAGTGGGTTTATTTTTTATATTTTTTTATTTTAAAAAAACTTTGGCCACACCGTGCAGCATGCAGGATATTAGTTCCCCAACCAGGGATCGAGCCAGTGCCCCCTGAATGGAAGATGGAGTCTTAACCACTGGGCCACCAGGGAAGTCCCCCGAGTGGGTTTAAAAGGCATGAGGCTATAGAGGCAATTATAAAGCCGGGCTGGGTGTGCCTCTCCAGGCAACCAGGAAGATCTAGGTGCAGAGTCCAGGGAGGATGAGGGTGTCCCACTCCTTGGATGGATGAGTCTCTTTCTTCCAAATAACTCTCGGTATCTCCGTGTGTTCACTGGAGGGACTGGACCAGGTTGGTGGTCCTGAGCCATTGCGTATGCTCAAGGGGCATTTTTGTTTTGTTTTATTTTGTTTTTTCTTTTTTGCCGTGCCATGCTCCATGAGGGACCTTAGTTCCCCGACCAGGGATGGAACCATGTCCCCTGCAATGGAAACGTGGAGTCTTAACCACGGGACCACCGGGGCACTCCCCCGAGGGGCCCTTTTGAATCTTAAGAGTTTGGGGCTACAAACCTAGATAGATTGGACAACGGCAAACCCGTCAGCAATAAGCATGACTCGGAGCCCATCTCAGAAGCACGGAGACCCCTGGAGCCATCCCTGCCCCTGTAGGCCGCACCTTCCGCGTGGAGGGGCCTGTCCACTGCCCTGCCAGCTCTCTCACAGCCCCCAGGACGCCGCATCTAAGTGCAGTCCCAGCTGATGCCAGCCCTTCCTCTTTGGCGGCTGGTGGTACCCCCTCGACAGGACACCCCCCACCTTCTGGGCGAAATGCTCCTTCCATCGGACACTGGGGGTGGCGTGTGTGACTACATATTAGGAAAGATAAACCGTAGAGTCGAGTGAAGAGTTTGCAGCCTCCCTGCTGAGCGCCTCCAGCCCAGGAGGGCTGACTCCAGCCCTGAAATTCCAGTGAGGCTGCCTCTCCCTGGCTCTTCAATGGGTCTTCCACCGGCCTTTGTAGCAGGTGCACCTGCCACGGCAGGGACCTCTTACAGACCCCCAGATACACCCAGAACCTCAGCTTCTGTGGGCACGAATGGGCGTAATAATTCCCGCTCACCTCGCAGGCTTGCTGGGAGGATGGGAGGAGGAAGCTGCCCAGAGAATGCTTTGTAAACTGGAAATGGCCGTGAAGAATGTCGGGGTGGATTAGGCTGGGCTGGCCGCCAACGGGCGAGACTGCGGGGCCTAGGCTGTAGCTGATGAGGGTCAGGTCTGGGGGCTTCTGTCAGGGAGCATCGCTGGTTCTTCTCTCGCTTTTTTTCTTTCTTCAACTTTTCACTTTATATTGGAGCACAGCTGATTAAAAATGTTGTGTTAGTTTCAGGTGTACAGCAGAGTGATTCAGTTATACATATACACGCATCTATTCTTTTTCAAATTCTTTTCCCATTTAGGTTGTTGCATAATATTGAGCAGAGTTCCCTGTGTGCTAGACAGTAGGTCCTTGTTGGTCCTCCTCTCTTGTTTAACACACCCTGGCCCGGATGTAGGTTTTATTATTATTTATTATTATTATTTTTTGTGGTACGCGGGTCTTTCCCTGTTGTGGCCTCTCCCATTGTGGAGCACAGGCTCCAGACGTGCAGGCTCAGTGGCCATGGCTCATGGGCCCAGCCTCTCCGCGGCATGTGGGATCTTCCCGGACCGGGGCACGGACCCGTGTCCCCTGCATCGGCAGGTGGACTCTCAACCACTGCGCCACCAGGGAAGCCCAGATTAATTATTTTTATATTGCAAACAAAACAATGTATGAACTTAGGTTAAAAAAAAATCAAATAACATGAAAAGGTTCAGAAGGAAATGAAATATTTCCCTGGCCCTTCCTCCCCTTCCCCACTCCCCAGAACCACCTGTTTCCACATTTAGTTGTTCCTTCTGGTTTTGGTCTCCATGTTTCTCAGTAAGATGCTCTCGTGGCTATTTCTTGATTTTTCAATTCTAGACGTTTCTAGAATTCCTTCCGGTCGTGACAGACAAGGCTTCAGCTCCCACTCCCTCAGCATCCCCTCAAAGGCTCTACCCAATTCTTAGTTGACCAGTGGTCCAGGGTTTTATTATTATTCTGTAAATGTTACCTGTGAAAGTACCTAGTAGGGCTTCCCTGGTGGCGCAGTGGTTAAGAATCCGCCTGCCGATGCAGGGGACACGGGCTCGAGCCCTGGTCCGGGAAGGTCCCACATGCCGTGGAGCAACTAAGCCCGTGCGCCACAACTACTGAGCCTGCGCCCTAGAGCCCACGAGCCACAGCTACTGAGCCCACGTGCCATAACTCCCGAAGCCCTCACTCCTAGAGCCCGTGCTCTGCAACAAGAGAAGCCACTGCAATGAGAAGCCCGCGCACCATAACAAAGAGTAGCCCTCGCTCGCCGCAACTAGAGAAAGCCTGCGCGCAGCAACAAAGACCCAACACAACCATAAGTAAATAGATTTATTTTAAAAAAAAAGAAAGTACCTAGTGGTTCCTTTTATGGTGGAGCTTTGTTTGTTTATGTCCTGGCGTTAATGCGCTTTAAAAAAAAAAACAAACTTGGGAATTCCCTGGCGGTCCAGTGTTTAGGCCTCCTCGCTTCCAATGCAGGGGGGCAGGGGTTCGATCCCTGGTTGGGGAACTAAGATCCCACAAGCCGTGTGGTGCAGCCAAAACAAACCAAACAACAAAAATACTTGTTAGGTCTTTATGTGTCTCTTCTTACATTTTCTATCTGCTCCACTCTAACCTAGTGGTAGGATGGTCAAACGCCCAGGCATTTGGATATCTTATCTAGCCCCTCCGGGCCTGGGCTCTTCCAGGCTGAGCCGTCCACCCCCTGCTTTGGGGCCTGGGCCTGACCCTCCCCCTGCTCCCCCCAGGAAAGAACCCGCCCTCCTGGGGAGCCCTCCTGTGCCCTGGTCTACTCTCAGCATCTAGAGGAGCATGTGCTTCCAAAGCTTCCTGAGAGGTGCACTGCAGTTCATTTTTTTCCTTTTCATGACGACCTTGCATTTCCGAAAATGTTTAGATTCCAGTCTCATACATGGCTCTCTGTGGGCCTAGAATCCAGGCAGGAAATCCTTTTCCCTCAGACTTTTAAGGCAACTGATTGCTCTGTGATCTTCTAGCTTCCAGGGTTTCTAACGAGAAGTCCAATGCCAAGCTTTTAAAAAATGTATTGATTTAAAAACACGTGCACAGGGGCTTCCCTGGTGGCACGGTGGTTAAGAATCCGCCTGCCAATGCAGGGGACACGGGTTCAAGCCCTGGTCTGGGAAGATCTCACATGACGTGAAGCAGCTAAGCCCGTGAGCCACAACTACTGAGCCCGTGTGCCACAACTACTGAAGCCCGCGCTTCTAGAGCCCATGCTCCACAACGAGAGAAGCCACCGGGATCAGAAGCCCATGCACCGCAACGAAGAGTAGCCCCTGTTCGCCACAACTAGAGAAAGCCCGCGCACAGCAACGAAGACCCAACACGGCCAAAAATAAAAATAAAAAAAACCAAAACACACGCACAGAGTTTCAAAAATCAAATGCGGTTATAAAACTTACAAGAAAAAAAACCAAAAAACAATCCCTTGCCTCATGGCTCCGTCCCTGATTCCTGCTTCCCAGAAGCAACTACTTTCGATTCTTCTGTGACTTTTCTCCACATTTGAAAACAACGCACTTACACTGCTCTTGACTCTCCAGTTTAGGTAGTACCACGGCCTTTCTCTTAGGGACCAGGAAGGTTTAGTCTACTCCACGGCGCCCACCCTCACACATGCCACCCCTTCCCCCACCCTCCTAGTATAACTGTATCGCAATTTTTTGGTTAAATCAATGTTGTTTACATATTATACTATTTAAACACTATGGCCAACAGAGCCACGATATGTCCTATGACTGTATTTCCTTCCTTGTAGGACTTCTGGGTTTCCCTGGTGATTATTAGTTGCCTCCTTATTTTGACTTGCTTGGTTTTCTTTGTGCTTGTCACTATTTCACCACCAGACTCTCTGACAGAGCTCTAATGTTCTTCTCAAGACAGCCAAGGCCCCAGGGACTCCATGAGTTGTGTTCTCTTTCTTGGCCAGATCCTCCTGGAGCCCTCCCTCCCTGTTCCAATCTGCACTGACTGCTTCTAGCCCTGAAGCCCTCCCTGTCCCACTTCCCTATACCATCACTTTGGGATTCCCCATTTCCTGAATTTGGGTCGTCTCGTTTCTTTATTTAATTCCTAAGTTTAGAGAAAGAATGTCTGAGAGGTAATTTTTATTTTTTTAATCTGAGCCTGTCATACTCTACCCTCATACTTAATTGACCGGATACTGAAATAATTTTCCTTCAGAATCTCGAATGCATTGTTCCATAGTCTTCTAGTTTTTGGAGATACTGTAGAGAGTGGCTCCTAGGGAAACCTGCTGCCAATGAACAAGAGCTTCATCTAACCCAGCACTTCTCAGCCCTGCCTGATGGACTCCCATCCTCCAGATATTCTGATGGAACGGATCTGGGGTGGGGTCTGAGCGTCTGCATTTTACCAGCTTTTAGGTGATTCTAACCAATGCCCAGAGCTGAGAACCACTGCGCTGACCCACTGGCCTTGTTCAGAGTTAGCCTGACTAGCTGCCTCCTTAGGACACTGACTTGTTTACAGGGGCTCTGAGCGCTTAGGATGCTAAGATGTGATTCTTCGTTGCAAAGCTGTGTCCTGGTATTGGGTCTTGGGGGTGCTGAGCCTGTTCTGGAAAGAAGGCTCAACTCTTCTCTTAGGGTCTCAGAGTCTCAGGCTGGGCTCTGGGGCATTCCCAGGCCTTCCCCTAGCAGACCAGCACCCCACCTGCCTCATTGTGTGGCTTGTGGTTCAGGCCTACCTTTTCTTGTGCATTTGAGTATCTTTCTACCCCAGGAGGAGGCTTGGAATGATTCCATTTCCAGGTAAGATCCAGAGGCTCGGAGAAGGGCAGGACTCCCCAGGGCTACCCTGCTAGGAAATATCAAGTCAGAGACACAGATTCTAACTCCAGGGCTTTTCTACTTAAGCCAGCTTCCCCCTGTACCGTTCATTTATTCCACGAGCACTCACTAAGTCCCCAGGCTCTCTGCTGGGAGGGCACCAGGGAGCAGCGACGAACAAAAAGGTGAACCTGATGGTCCAGTTTCAAAGTTATTCATGTCACAGCTTCTCTGCTCAGCTGTGGGCTCAACTGGGGGCTGGGGGGACAACTTGACTTCAGCCCAGCCTCGCCCAGAGCAGGTCACAGGAGGAATTACTGTTACTGCTGTTGCTATATCAAACAGGAGGGGCAGACAGAGAGGGCGGGGAAGGCTGGTGCTGCGGTCGGGCAGCAGCCACATTAACAATTAAGGTCGTCACCGACTTCTTCCACCATCAGGGCATAAAACATTCAGGCACTGGGGGAGGCTGGTCTCCGGTGTCTGCAGAGGGCAGGGCCGGGAGGGGCAGCGTTGCTGGCTGTAGATACTGGGCCAAGGGCAGCCTCCAAGGCCTGGGGTGCAAGGCATCTGGAGGCTGTAGGGGCTGGATGGGCGTAGCATGGGGGTGTCTCATGCAGATGGCGCAGCTGCAGACACCCATGGAACACCACGGGGCCCAGGCCCCTGAGGGCCCTGGAGAAGAGGGGGCTTTGTCCTCAAGGACAGTGCAGCTGTGGGGAGGCAGATGAAAACCACCCATCACAGGTGGGCCCGCCCGCCTGGGCTTCACGCTTCCCAGCACAGCGATGCCGGCAGTCACAGAGATACACAGCTGGCCTCAAAGACCATGTGTCTGGGGTCTGGAACTTATCACCTGGAGTAAACCCTGCATATCTGACAAGTAGCATAAGTCTTGTAGCATTGTATTTGTGCATGTGTGAAAGCGTCAATTTTTTTTTTTTTTTTTTTTTTTTTTGCGGTACGCGGGCCTCTCACTGTTGTGGCCTCTCCCGATGTGGAGCACAGGCTCCAGACGCGCAGGCTCAGCGGCCATGGCTCACGGGCCCAGCCGCTCCGCGGCATGTGGGATCTTCCCAGACCACGGCACGAACCCGTGTCCCCTGCATCGGCAGGCGGACCCCCAACCACTGCGCCACCAGGGAAGCCCCAAAAGCGGCAATTTGATAAAATAAACATTTCAAAGAAGTCATGGTAGGCAAGGCTGCTATACTGTTTCTTCTTTGTTTTTCTCCCTTAATATACTGGGTGCCTCGAATATAAAATTTGACCTGGGTTTCTCCTGTGCTCTGAGAGCCGTGAGGGTACAGACCCCAGAGAAGCTTGTGCTCCTGAGCATCAGGACCCATGTACGGGGATGTCCATGGCAGCATTGCTGGTTACAGCAAAAAAACTAGAAACAAATGTCCTTCAACAGGAGAAAAGTAAAGGTAATGTATTCATGCAATGGAAATTAGATGGCAGAGTTCTCAGCGGGGGAGATTTTGCCCCCAGGGGCCATTTGGCAAGGTCTGGAGACATTTTTGGGTTTGTTTATTAATTTTTATTTTATATTGGGGTATAGTTGATTTACAATGTTGTGTTAGTTTCAGGTGTACAGCAAAGAGGTTCAGTTATACATATACATATAGCTATTCTTTTTCAGATTCTTTTCCCATTTAGGTCATTACAGAATATTGAGTCTAGTTCCCTGTACTATACGGTAGGTCCTTGTTGATTATCTATTTTATATATAGCAGTATGTATCTGTTAATCCCAAATTCCTAAATTATCCCTCCCCCCACTCCCAGCTTTCCTCTTTGGTAACCAAAAATTTGTTTCCTAAGTCTGTGAGTCTGTTTCTATTTTGTAAATAAGTTCATCTGTATCATGTTGTAAGATTGGAGACATTTTTGGTTTTCACAACCATAGGGGCAGGGGTGCCACTTCCATCTAACTGGTGAAGGCCAGAGATGCTGGTAAACATTCCGCAGTGCTGAGGGACCGGCCCCTGCCGGCCCCGACAATAAAGACTTCTCCAGTCCAAATTGTCAACATGCTGAGGCTGAGAAACCTCTTTATACAGCCAGCCGCACAGATAAATGAACCACAGTTACATATATCAACATAATAATACAGGACTTAAAAGCTTGTTGCCAAAGAACACACGAAGTATAATACCATTCAAATAAAGTTCAGACGCATGCAAAATTAAGCAGTATATTAGAAGGGAGAAATACAGTGTTGTGAAAGCACAGGAATAAGCAACGCAGCATTCAGGATCGTGCTTACCCTGGGGTCAGGTGGGCTGCCCAGGTGACCAGGAGGGGCTCCAGGGGCCGGCGAAAGTGGTGATTCCTTAAGCCGGGCAGCCGGGCTCCGGCACCTGCTGCTCTGCGGTTTGCTGTGACAGGAAATCGCTCATAATAAGAATAGCGTTTCTAAGTGCGCTGAGGTGGGAGCTGGTCCTGCAGAGAGCTCCCCTGACTCAGTTTCCCCGTGACTGAGCATCCCTCCCTGCCCTGCTCCTCGGGGCAATGGTCTGAGTGGATGTCAGCAGTTGAAAGGGGAGGAGGGTATTTCGGCGGCTCCAGCTGGGAAGGGAGAGACGGGGAGGAGGGACGCAGATGCTGACACCCGCCCCCCCCCCACCATTGGTCCCTAAAGGCACCTATCCCCCACCTCTGCCCTGGCCTCTGGCCAGCCTGGCTCTACAGCCTCCTGCCTGTCTCCTGGCCTCAGCGGACCCTCTCTGATCCATTCTTCCCCTCACACCTCCTGTCACCTGCTATCAAACAAAAGTCTGCCAGTTTTCTCTTTGCTCTATACTCTTCTGTGGTTCCCACTGCCCTCAGGTTAACCTTGAGGCTTTTGCCTGTGACATCAGCAGTTCCAGGCAACCATCCTATGCATCACTGACTTCCTGATCCCCAGAACAGGGCCTGACCATTGGGTAATGGTGTGAGTGAACGAGTCCACCATCCCCCCAGGCCGCCGAGTGCTGCCCTCCAGGGGGTCGACATCCCTGCAAACTTGCCTACTGGTGGCCCCAGCATCAGTGCAGTTTCCCCACCTAAAAATGTGGGAGTTGAGACACTTCATCACTAAACCCTATATTCCATGCTGCGCCCATCCCAGAAGGAAGCTGGTGGCAGCCCAGGGCTAGAGCCGGCATCCTTTGTAGCCCCGTTTGCCAGGGGCAAGCACTAGGCTTCCTGGACAGCCCTTGTTTCAATGTACCTCAGGGTTTGCATCTGGAAAACGGGTGCAATTTCAATGTACATTATGGGAAGACTGTCCTGATCCAGAGGGTGGGGAGAACGCGCAGGGAAGGGAGGCACGTGCATCTCTCCAGAGCTGGGCAAGAGCCCTGCTAGCTGCTTGACACCGGCCCTTGTGGAGGAAGGCTCGTATGAGAAAACTGTGGCTCAGAGAGGTTAAGGAACTGGCCTAGGGTCACCAGCAAGTTGGTGAGAGAGGAGCTGTGAGATGGAGCTAACAACATGCGGTGATTGATCTGTCAGCAGGAAGAGCTGGAAAGCTCTTCCAAGTGGTCCATCCAGAGGCTCAGGGAGTCTCTCCGGCTTGGTGACAATGTGGAAGGCTAAAGTAGGAGGAAGCTGGGTGATGGACATGGTCTGGGCACAGCGTAGGCCTCCACATTGTAGAACCAGAGTCACAGTGAAAGGGATGTCACAGAGCAATTGTAGTAGAGGAGGCTGTAGTCTATGGGGTAAGGGACACTCTTGGGCTGAGATGGTCGTGGGTTTCAATCCCAGCTCATTCACTTGCTTGCTATGTGACTTTGGACAAGTGACTTAACCTATGAGCCTCAGTTTGCCCCTCTGTAAAATGGGGATAGAGGCTCCTAACTCACAGGACTGCAGCGAGGGCTCAATGAGACAATCCTTGTAAAGCCTTAGCACGGTGCTGGGTAGATACATAAAAAGTGCTCAACTGCGAGTTCCCTGGTGGCCTAGTGGTTAGGATTCTGGGCTTTCACTGCTGTGGCCCTGGGGTTCAATCCCTGGTCGGGGAACTGAGATCCCGCAAGTCACGTGGCAAAAAAAAAAAAAAAAGTGCTCAACCAACACTATCCTTTATTAATAATAATTACACTTGCTTTTCCATGAGCCCTGATTTTTCATCATAGCCCCTCAGCTGTGCATGGTGACTTCCCCTGTTCAGGATCCTCCCTGAGGTGGGGTGCAGGGAAGAAACCCCAGAGCCCAGCCCCAGACCTGGTCAGCTGCCACTACCTTGCTGACCTGCAGAAATAGTCAGCCACCACGCAAACCTCCACTGGCCACACCAGAGCCCTTGAGCATCCAGCAGCCTCTGAACACTGCCCATAAGTTCACACACAGTGGTCTGAGCTTCGTGGAGACAAACAACCCAGCCAACAGGAATCCACGTTAAATCCTGAAGAGCTAATGACACCACCATTCTGATCATCACGTGAGGGCTGGTTTAGAATCCCTGGCACCCACTGGGTGCTGGGTAAGTGGTAGGAGGTGCTAGTTATTATTATTGCTGTTGTTGCTGGTGTTAACTATCAGAGCCCCAGGGAGGGGCCACACCTCCCCTGTGACTATTCCCCGCTGTTCTCTGCCTTTCCTGTATGTTCCGGCAATAAGGCGTGGTTGTGTCTACACAAACCCCTCACCATTGCTCACCTCTAGGCCTTGGCTTTGCTGTTCCCTCCACCTGGATTATCCCAACCCTCACCTTCCCCATCTACAATCTGATAAACTCACTCTGCAAGATTCACCAGGGGGTCACCTCCTCCAGGAAGCTGCTCCCACTGCCTTAGGATGCTCCCACAATGATGTGTTTTGCCCGGCTCTTCTGTGGTACTCACAACGCGTGCACAATGCATATGGGATTGCACATACACATATGAATTTATGCATAAATACTTAACCAATTATGCTTGTGTGTTCAGGAAATCAGTGAATGAAAGTGACCTTGGGCAAGTCATTTCCCTTCTGGGGCTCAGTTTCCTCATCTTCAAAATGAGGGGCTCAGACTCAATTGGTCACATACTGAAGGGTCACACATTCACTCAGCAAACAGCAAATAATGGCTGCTCTGAGGTCTCTGTTCAGGGCCCCAGCCACAGAGGAGATAAGAAAGCCCCATCCCCTCCCAGTGAGGAGACAGTCTGCTTACTGCCAGTGTGCTCTCACCATTTCCCAGGTTCACAGACACCGCGATCGGGAATTATTTTGTCTACTATGTATTAGTGTACTGGCTCTCAAAAACATTTGTGTGGCTTTAAATGGACACACACAGTCCTGGAGATTCAGAAGAAAAACAATTGGGGAGTGGTGGTACGTCTTTATCTTTTAAAAGACCCACAACTACTTTTACTGGGCATGTAGAGAATTACTGTATTAGAGGTCCATGATTTGGTTTTATGGATTTCATGACAAAGCAGAGCTAAAACAGCAAAGACACTTGACATTTCAGATCCTGGCTCGGGGTACAGGGTCTGTTGGATGGTGAGTGTTCGAGGGGGCTTGGCACCTCTTGCAGGACCCTTAGGGAGGGGGCTCTGGCTTAGACGGTTCCCCTTGCTTCAGGACCCTTTTTCAGCTCTGGACCCTCTCAATCTCCTGCCGTCTAACCTGCTCTGCCCCAGCCTGTCCAGCCACGGTGCGGAGAGCAAAGACTGTCCCTGGGACCACCCACCCAGGAGCCTCATCTCTAGCACCTTGTCTTTGCTGCGCCAGGGGGATGTTAGGGATGCTCTCCTGAGTCTTGGTGAGGGGGACCCATGGTCCCACAGTCTGTAGATGATGCAAGCAAGCCCCGTCTAGATGGAGGCTTTTTTTTTTCTCTTGGAGAGTTCAGCTGAAGCTGCTAGCTCTGCAGGATCAGAGGGCAGAGATGCAGGCCATGGGAACCACCTGGGGCCACACACAAAGTTGGGGTGGCGGTTCCCACAAGCAGTGTTAACCATCTCAGCAACTTCCCTAGTGAGCCCATGTGTCCTGTGCTCACCCCTCACTCTTCCAGCTCAGGCTTTGTTCTGGGGAGAGCCTCCAGTGAGCTATTTAATCTGGTTGGCCTTTTGGGGTAAGGAAGACCTGTACCCTTCCCAAGCGGGAGCTGGAACCCTTTCTCTCCTCAAACTCAAACTCAGATGCCCTGGGCTGGGTCCTCGAAGCACAGTGCCCCAGTGGGGAGGGTGACCCCCAGCAGGCTCACCTGCCTGGGGGAACCTCAGCTACCCTGGAGCTTGACCCTCAAAGCTATGCTCTGCCTGGCACATCCTCTCCCTGAACATCTATATGGAGAGAGAGGGAGAAGGGTGGGGAATGAGGTCCTGAATCTGGACCTCTCTGCAACGCCCCCCACCCCCATCCCTTCGCCACACATGGGCCAGAGTGAGTCTCTTAAAAGGCAAATCAGGTCATATTGCATCCTGCTAACCCCCCACTGCTTTCCCAGCTGCCTTAGAATCATGGATGATCTGGCCCCTCTGACCTCATCTCTCACTCTTCTTCCCGAGCCCCCTCCCAGCCCCACTGGCCTTCTTTGAATAGGCCACTAACAGGCCAACACTTGGGCCTCTGCACTAGCTGTTCCCTTCACCTGGAGTGCCCTTCCCCCTTATCTTTGTCCTTCTTGTCACTCAGATATCAGCTTAGATGCACCTCCTCAGAGGTCCTCCCAGACCACGGGATCTAAAGTAACTGATAATCACTTTCTGTGACATCAGCTTGTCTTAATCCCCTGCACAGCACTTATTACAGACTCATAGCTATCTAGTTTATTTATTATCTCCTCTCCCCTCCTCCCCGCAGGGTGCAAAGTCCCCTCCCCCCCCCCCCCCCCCCCCACTCCGCAGAGGGCAGTGGCCTCTGCCGTTGTCCGCTACAGAATCCCCCAGTGGTCTAGAAGAGGCCTGGCTTACAGTAGGGGCTGTACACAGTTGTCCAATGAATGGCTGAACAGCTGTAAATGGGGACATCAGCTGTTGCGCGGGCGCGCGCGCCAGGCCGTGGCGCTCACGGTCGAGTGCGCGGATTTTATCTCGTTGCGGGTCCCGGGGGAGGGACGCCCACCTCTGGCCGGCTGGCAGCAGACGCACAGTAAATGCACTTCAGGGACGCGAGGATAAACGAGACGGACTCACACAGACAGTGGGAGGACCCGGGTGCCGGGCCAGGCTGCGGTGGGGAAGGCTTTTCGCCGCCGACTCGGCGCCCCCACAGTTAAGACCCCAGTGGGAGACCATCTTCCACCTTCCCCAGTGGTCTCCACGTCGTGAATCACAGATTCTCTCCCGAATTCCGGGACGAGCGGTCGGGTTGGCGGGGGAACGGTGCATGTCCCCGGCGCCCTCGCCCCCTCCTGGCAGGGAAGAGGGTACGGACCGTGCTCCGGGACGGTTGGCGAGGGCATGGCCTTCCCGGTGCGCAACCCGGGGCTGGAATGGAACGCCGCAACCTCGGCGCGCTCCGGCAGGGGACGGGGGTGGAAATGGGGGCGGAGGAGTCGGGGGCAGGGAAGGGGACAAAGAGCCGCTCTGCCGCCGGGGAGAGCGACCCCCGTGTCAGAGTCTTATTGTCCGTCGTACCTCACACTAAGCTGGACTCTGGTGCCCCCGGGAGGGAGAAGGGGAGCTGTCCTTCGGATCTTGGGTATTTGTTTATTTGGGGCGGGGGAGGCCGGGCGGGGCACGCGGGCCCAGGAAGGGGCTGGGCGACCATTTCCGCGCGTCTCCTTTAAGGGAAGCCCTGCCCTACCTTTCCCACCTTCCCCCTCCTTGCAGCCGTACCTGCATTTTAAAAGCGCCCTGTAGCCCTGGGATTGGCCGAGGCCGCGTCCTCCCGGCGCAGAAACTTGAACCGCCAGTGGACTGTACCATCTCCGCGGCGTCCCCCGCTTGCGCCCCGCCCCTCCCGCACACCCCCGGAGAGGCCCAATCGGACGGGCGTGGGGGCGGGACCATGGCTCGAGCGCGCCTGTGGCAGGGCCCCGGGCGGGCGGGCGCACGGCGCGGGGGGACGTGGGGGCCGGCCGTGCCTTGCCCGCTCCCTTCCCCGGAGGCGGGGCCGGGCCGCGGCGCCCCGCCCCCCCCCGCCCGGAGTGGGCGGGGCGGCTGGGGCTCCGGAGCTGGGCCGGGGGCGGGCCTCCGCTTGCTTCGCCTAAGCCCGGAGAGCGCCCGGCACTGCAGCCGCCGACGCAGCAGCGGTCCCAGCTCGCTGAGCCTCGAGACACGCGGGTTCCCGGGCGGCCCGGGAGGGCGCTGCGTGAGGGCGCGCGAGGCGGCGCGGGGCAGGCCGCACGAGCCCCTGGTCGCCCCCCGCCCGCGGGCGGACCGGCCCAGCGCAGCCCCGGCACGGGGAGCGCCGGCCGGGCGAGGGCGCGGGCGATGCCGCGGTGACGGCCCCGCCATGGCGAAGCCCCCGGCGGCGGCGGCGGCGGCGGCGGCGGCGGCGGCGGCGGCGTCGTCGGAGGAGCTGAGCCAGGTGCCGGACGAGGAGCTGCTGCGCTGGAGCAAGGAGGAGCTGGCGCGGCGCCTGCGGCGCGCCGAGGGCGAGAAGGTGGGCCTCATGCTGGAGCACGGCGGCCTGATGCGCGACGTGAACCGGCGGCTGCAGCAGCACCTGCTGGAGATACGCGGCCTCAAGGACGTGAACCAGCGGTTGCAGGACGACAACCAGGAGCTGCGCGAGCTCTGCTGCTTCCTCGACGACGACCGGCAGAAGGGGCGCAAGCTGGCGCGCGAGTGGCAGCGCTTCGGGCGCCACGCGGCCGGCGCCGTGTGGCACGAGGTGGCCCGCTCGCAGCAGAAGCTGCGCGAGCTCGAGGCGCGCCAGGAGGCCCTGCTGCGTGAGAACCTGGAGCTCAAGGAGCTGGTGCTGCTGCTGGACGAGGAGCGCGCGGCGCTGGCGGGGGGCGCGGGCGGCGGCGGCGGCGGCGGCGGTGGTGGCGCCGGCTCCCGTAGCTCCATCGACAGCCAGGCCAGCCTGAGCGGGCCGCTGGCGGGCGGCGCGGCCGGAGCGGGGACCCGCGACGTGGGCGACGGCAGCAGCACGTCGAGCGCCGGCAGCGGCGGCAGCCCCGACCACCACCACCACGTCCCGCCCCCGCTGCTGCCCCCCGGGCCGCACAAGGCCCCGGACGGCAAGGCTGTCGCAACGCGCAGGTCCCTGGACGACCTGTCGGCGCCACCGCACCACCGAAGCATCCCCAACGGCCTGCACGGTAAGGACGGCACCTGCCTGGCGGCGCGGGTCTCGGGCCCAGAGTCCCTTCCCCCGCGGGCGGCCGCCACTCCAGACTCCTCCTCCAGCTGGCATCCAGAGGGATCCCGAGCCCACCCGCAGTGGGGCTTTGGGTGGTGATTTTCTGGTTAAGTGATGGAGGCGTGTCCCTGCTCCTCTGAATACGCAGCGGGCCGGGGACCGCCAGACCCCAGAAAAGTTTCTCTCCTGCGGAGTTTATCAGTATCAGAGTCTGGCACTGTAGGGCTGGCCGGAGGCACCGCTTCCCTGCCTGGAAACCGTTGTCCGGGAGCGGGAAGTTTTTAATGGAAAAGAAAGAAAGAAAGGCCCTTTGAGAGAAAGTGAAATTCCCTCTCTTATCTGGAGCAACAGGCAGCCCCAAACCTAAGCAGTGTTCACCTGTGTGCTGGGGCTGGAATTCCACCTGACCTCCCTGCTGCCTGCCCGCTGGGAAGGATCAGAGGCAGGTGGGCCAGAGTACCCGGGGCTAAGAGCCTTCTTCGGTTGTTGTTAGTCCTGCCTTTCTCAGGGCTCAGGAACCTTTCTCAACCCAGGCTCTAAAACTTTCCAGAGGAATACGGGCTTGGAATGAATCCTGGCTTTTTGTCTCTGCAGGCCTCGGTTTCCTTATCTGTAGAATGGAGCCGATAATCCCTACCTCCTGGATTTGAGGTGGAGATAAAAGCCTCTGAAGGGTTTGTAAACTGTTGGTCACCTTACAGGAAGTGCCACAGTCGTCTGCGGCGGCCAGGGTGTGGGTGGGAGGACCTTTGGCCTCAGGAAAGCTCAGCTACTGTCTTCCACGCCTGTGTGACTGTCGGGCCCAAGGCAGAGGGCTCTGTGGGAGTGGAGCAGCCGGCCCGCATCCCCAGCCCTCTGATCAGTGGTTCTGCCTGCTGCCTGTCCCCTCTCCCATCTCCCTGTCCTTCCACATTTTTTAGTGGCTTCTGGTAGCATTTGCGGCTGCCTGAACTCTTTGCCTGAAGGTGGAGATTAAACAGCCCTTTCTGGTTCTCCTTAAAGGCTTTCCTAGTTCAGAGAAAGTGTATCTAGGCGTTAAGTGACTCTTCTTCCCCAGAGTGACAGCCTGGAGGGGGGGTGGGGTGGGGACAGGGCGCTCTCTCTTTGGTTTGGTGGCCAAGTGGCCTCTACAGGTGCCTTGGGTGGGGGGGGCGGGCTGGGGTGGGAACTGGACCCCGGGAGGTGGGGTGATAGCCCAGCACCGTTTTTCCTTCGTTTACCTTCCCAGCCTGTGAGTTCAGGGCAGGACTAGGTTTAGAGGGATATTTTGTTACTGATTAGCAATCTAAGGCTACAACTTAGGTTTCTCTCGGTAACTCTGTATCCACCCCACCTCCCACCAGCAGTCTCCTTAAGGCCAGTGGGAGTAGCTCAGCGTTAGGCGGTTTAATATGTTAAGGTTGCACCATCTGGGAAGTGAGGAGTCCCAGGCCCAGCCTCTCCGGCCTCGGCTTCTTGGGGGCCTTGGGAGGGTCAGATTTCTGGGCCTCGGTTTGCCCGAGTGCAGTTCGAGGCGGGGGGTTGCTGCAGTCCTGCCTGTGGCTAGGAAATGAAACGTTTCTGGCTTTCAGCTGCGTCATCAATGACACTTGGCGAGGGCGATTCTCAGCAGGGCACTGAAGCTCCGGAGTGTCAGAGCGTATTTGCTGAGAAGTTCTGTCATGTTTTGGACAAGGAGACGCGGACCCCGTCTGGCTCGGCGTTTTGCTGCCTCAGTGAACGGAGCAGGAGTGAGGTTCCCACCCCACTGGGGGAGGGCGGGACGGGTGGAGCTGTAGGGTTTCCTGCAGAACCCATGCTGCCACCAGTCCCACGCACACTCGGAACAGGACCGCCACAGATTTGGTGGTGGCAAAGCTTTGTGTTGGGGTGACATAAACATTCAGCATTATCATCATGAATTTCAGTTACAGGTGGCATCGCTGTTGTTTAGTTTTGTCTCATAAAGTCAGGCGTGGCCTTGAGTTGTTCTCCCAACTATATGAGTAGGATGCCTGGAAACAAGGAAAGGCCCATCTCCTAGAAAACACTTTTCTGTACTTGGACATGTAGTTTTGAGCGGAGAGCGAGCCAGAGGTGGAGGCAGGCAACAGGCCTCAGTCTGGGTGGTGGCGAAAGGAGTCAGATACCAGGCTTGTGCCTCGGGCCCTTATCCCCATTTTACAGCCAAGCAAGCGGAGGCTCAGGGAGGTTCTGAGCGTTTCCTGGGAAAGCAACTGAGATTCAGATGTCTCAGTCCCAGTTGCCTGGGTGGTGCCCTGGGGGTCCTCTGCCGCCCAGACCCGCGGGCTGGCTTGCCTCTCCAGCAGCCCGCTGTCATTATGGCCGATTATATTCATCAGCTGACACTGCTGACTCCCTATTCTTGGTTCCTGACCCACGTTTGCCCTCCTTCTCCTGTCCTGGGAAGTGTCACTTCCTTATCGGTGACCACTGAGCAGATGGCTGATAACCCCGTTACCCAGAGGGCTCAGACTGTCTTGTGTTCAAGTCTACACTCTTCCCTCTTCTCTTTGGCCAGTTACGTAACTGCCCTGAGCCCCTTTCTGCTCTTCTGTAGAGTGGGGCAAAACCCAAAGTGCCCCCTTTATCCCTACACACAGTGGGCCTCGACAGTTGTCAGAATCCTTGCCGTGCATACTTCTTCCAAGGCTCCTCAGGAAAAAGAGAGGGACCTGTTGGGGGTTTGCCAGATAGACATCGGTGTTCTCTTTGAAACTCTGTTTGCTGTTTAGACAGACAGCTCGCTTGAATGTCTGCGACTGAGCCGGTGTCTGGTGGCACTTGTGGATGTGCTGGGGAGCAGTGGCCCTGTAGTCTTCTCTCGGAAGCTGCAGGGTACCTGCAGCCCTTCAGGATGGCGTAAAGGGCCCTAAGCAGCTGTGGTGGGTGGTGGCCCATCGGTATTCCAGGCCGTCCCTGGCTGGGGCTGGGCCTGGTGGGCCTGTGAATGGGGATGCAAATAGGCCTTTCTCTGGGTTGTTTTGTTTTGTTTTGTTTTGATAGAGGTCTGGGCTGGGCTGACTAAAGTCTGGACCGGGATGCTCTTTACTCTAATCCGGTGGGGCAAACTGAGGCAGGCGAACCCCAAACATCAGAAGGTCAGGTTTGCCACTTTGAACTGATGCAATTTCCAAACAGAAGTATTTTCAACAATTCTCCCCTCCCCCTCCCCATCCTGGGTGTCCCACCTTCTTTCTCCCTTCCCCGCCACGTCCCCATTCACATCTGTCCCAGTACCCCCATCACACCACGGGGTCCACTCCCCTTTAGCTAACCCACAGAAACCGGGACCTCCAGCAGCCTTTGTGTGGGCCCTGTTTACTTTTAAAAGTTTGGATTAAAAATTTGAGCTTCTCAAAATAAGATGGGTTTGTCCTCCTGCTTGTGTTTTTGTTGGTTTAAAGGGAGGATGGAGCGAGGGTGGTCTGGGCCTCTGGCCCTGAATAGGTCTCTTATGAGGGGCCTCCCAGCTCAGCAGCTCCTGGGCTGGATGCTAATAAGGCAGCTTTTCCTAAACCCAGTCAGGCCTGGGGGCAAAGGTCAGTAAAGACAATGGGGCAGGCTGAATAAGCTTTTCCCCCTCCCTCCGCATCCTGACCCTGACCATCCAGTCACTGGCCTTGGGGTACTGGCCTTGGGGTACTGGCCTTGGGGTACGGAGCCCCCAGGGCCACATACCAAAGGGGGCTGGTGGTAAGGAGCTCACTGGCCTGTAACCCAGGGTGGGACCAGGGTGTGCCCATCACTTCACAGTTTACCACAGAGGGTGTCCCAGTCCCAGCTCCATTCTGTTCAGAGCTCCCAAATGGTCCCATATCGCAGGTGGGGAAACTGAGGGATGGAGCCGTATGGTGACCTGCTCCCAGTCCCGTGGGCTGGCTGGGGGGCCTGGGATCAGTCTGGGGAATCAGTCTTGGCCTCCGGTGTCAGTCTGGGCCTGCTGCCCCTCTGGACCAGGACAGCCTGAGAGTCTCACGGGAGACCCCCACCAACAGTGGAAGGCTGTCCGGAGCTTGGTCCTGGGCAGGGCCCCCTGTAGATAGACCCAGGCAGGATGGGGCGGGAGCTCCAGGGGCTGGACCTGTGTAGCAAAGGTGTGGCACCTGTTCTCAGTCCAGACCCAGAGGCTCAGTCATGCTGTCCTGCTTCCTGGCATGACGGTTCACGGTTCCGGACATCAGTGGGATGGGGAAAGCGCAGGCTTCCGCGCACGGAGTCCCTCCTCACTTACATTTTTCATTCCCTCGCTTCCCTGCAGGCTGGTTTCCCTCTGCTGTTGTGGCCCCAGCAGACCCCTTACCCATGGCCCGGCCTCTGAGTTCTTAGGACACACACTTGGTTTCGTATCGTTCCCGGGGCAGCACGATTAGCAAGGAAATCCTCTGCCGCTCGTCGTCTGTGTTTTGCACCCGTGGGGATTTTCTGTGCCGTGTTTGTCCTTGTCATCAGCACAAGGAATTGGAAGCCTACGACCCTGCTCGAGTTCCAGGACCCCTGTGGACCTCTGTTTTTTCATCTGCAAAGTGGGAAGCCGTTGCCCGCCTTTGGGTTGAGGGAGGAGGGAGTGTGGTGATGTGTGTAAACTGCAGCGCGTGTGAGGTGGCAGCTTACTGCACCTCGGAGCCTCATCTGTGTCTTGAGGATGATACTACTCTGGTCCTAGAACTGAGCCTTAAAGGATGGGTTCAGTGACCCTCCACCGTCACCTGGACCCTGCAGACTTGCCTCCTTGGGGTGGGGATGGGGGACCCCCTGACACATGCTTGTGAGGGGGGCCCTTGTGCCCACTCTGTGTCAGAGTCAAATGAGTTGTTGTCTAGTTGAATGGAAGGGGGGTGGCATTCCAGCAGCAGCAGCAGGTCTGCAGGTGGATCTGGACCATGGGCGCCAAGAGCCCAGGGCCTGTGAGGTGTTCTCATGACGCGTGGGGGAGGCCCGGGGCCTGGAAGCCTCCTCATGGGAACAGAAAGAACCAGAACATTGAGCCGGGGGAAGAAAAGCTTTGGGGCTGGGGGGCTGCTGCTGGGCGGGGAGAGCTGTCAGCCCAGCGGGGTCAGTGCTGTGTGTAGCCCCCCAGGGTGGACCCCCAAAGTTCCAGCAATTCGGATTTCAGCCCTCACAGACAAGAGCGGTCCAGGTGGACTAAGTTGCATCTGGAGTGGGGAGCTCCCTGTCGGGGGAGGCATGCAAGCATAGGGCATTCCTGAACCCACTGTAATGAGACACCCAGAGAGCTGGGCATCTGGTTGTGTGAGTACAGAACAGCGAGTAGAGAATAGTCAGGGAGGTGGGCGGGCAGGGCTGGGTGGCTGAGAGAATTCACCCTTCAAGCAGGAAGGAAGACAAGAGCAGACGTTTATTGAGTGGTTACTCAGTCTGAATTCTGAGTGCTGCTCACGGTGATTCATGTAGCCGGGCTTGGGGAGCGGCGGTTCCGGAGCATTAACCTGGGGTCTGTCGTGGTGGCGGCCGGGCTGGGGACAGAGGGGCAGGAAGCTTGGGGCCTCCAGGGTGGCGATAGCTGTGACTGTGGTCATGGGAGAGAAACTTCTCTGAGGTTCTCAGATCAGGAGGGTCTGCCCCAAAGCCCTGCCCCCAACCCCCATCTGCCTGCTTGTGACTCCTGACCTGTGGGGTCAGGGGTCAGTCCTGAGCTGCCCTGGGGCTCGGGTAGAGCAGCACCTGTGGGCGACAGACTGTCTCTCTGCGGCGTCACTGTACCTCTCCCCAGGCTAGTTACACCCACGGTGCTCTGCCCACACCTGCAGCCTGGGTGCCCGGGATCCAGGCAGGGAGTGCTCTGGGATTCCATCAGAGCTGGGGAGGCGATGAGGGGACCCCAGTGGCTTCCCCAAAGCCTGGCGACAGAGGAACAGACTTGTCTGCTAAAGGGACGCAATGCTCCTCTGATCATGAACGGGGAGGAATGGTGCCCCTCTTCCCAGGCACCCAGAGCTGGTCATTGTCACACGTTCCCCCTCTTGCTGCCCTCTGCCACAGGCCAGAGCGGGCAGGTGGGTGGAGTGTGATAGGGCAGGTCTGGGGCTGGGTCAGTCCCCTGGTGATGAGTGCCTGCCTGCCCTCGAATGAGCCACTGTTGGCCTCTGCTGTCTGGGGAGCAGGGCAGAAGGATCAGGAGTTTTATCGACTCGTTTGTAAGTGTTCTTGGGATCACCCTGTGTATGATGTTTAAACAGAGGTGCGGAGCATCACTTAACCAAAGCAGAAGCCGGGAGCCCTGGGACGTAGGTGAGGGTCTGTTTCCCTTTCCTCCTTCCTGCTTCCCCGTTGGCCAGAGGCCTTCGTCATTTGTTATTTCCTGAATTCAAAGATGGGCTTTTTCCCCTCCCCTGTGGCAGTGCAGGGTGCATCTTAGAATCAGTGTGTGTGTTTACTGCACGGTCTTCCCCTCCCTTACTCTGGAAAATTGGGCATCTGTGACTGATGGTATCTTAGAGTGGAGGAAATGCCATGCCTGGGAAAGCCGGAAACCCTGGAGCAAACTGCCCGGAGCCCTAAAGGCACTCAGAGGAGACTTGGAAGGGAAGGGGGAACCGCCCCAGGCTTGGCCACAACGGTGCTGAGATGCACTGGGGTCCCCGTTTCTGCTGAGGAAAAGGCTCAGGGCAATGAGGCAAGTCACATCAGATCATGTGGGGTGAGGAGGGGGCCGTCCGGCGTGATGCTGGAGCCTGCGCCCACCTGTGCCCCCCTCGTCCCCGTATGAGTGTTCATCAAGCCCCTTTCACTCTCGGAAGTGCCCTAGTTTGGCTCTCAACTCCTTCAGGTGTGCCGGGAGCTCAGCGGAGGGGGTGGCTGAAGTTGGGAGCTGAGATGGGCCTGGGAGGTGGAGCCGGTCAGTACAAGCAGAGGAGAGCAGGGGAGAGGCCAGGCGTGGCGGGAGGAACAGCTGGGGAGCAGGCACATCTGGCTCTGAGGGCTGATGGGTGACTGGGCGATGCTGGGCAGGTGGGGTCTGTGGTACTCCTCCCACTGTACCTGCATTCCCCGCCCCCCCCCCCCCCCCACCGAAGTCCCTGGGCTGGGCTTTTCTAGCTGTGAGTGGTTCCAGCTGTGACCTTCTCTGAGAGTTCTTCCACAGTTACGTGTGAGGGGTGCACTCAGAAACTGGTGCTTTTACATAGACCATCCCCTCCCTTTCCCCTGTGCCTCACTTAATACATACACGGGTGATATGGTCGCTACATCTGGGGCTTTGGGGACACGGCTGTGCCCTCCAGGGCTGTTCTGTGTGGATTAGATGACACAGAACGAGCAGCTTGAGCCCACTCGTGACCTGACCTAATGCAAGCCCCTTGTTTGCCCATCTGTAAAACGGGAAGCTTGGATGGGCCCCGCCCAGGGTCCCAGAGACCCTAGCATCCTCTACAACTGGCAGAGCCACAGGGAAAGGGCCACCTGCCCTGCCCATCCTGCCTCTTGTTGTTACCTTTGTGGTTAGGTCTCTTGCCTGGTGGCTGGCCCTCAGCTTGGGGCAGGTCTGGGTGGTGGCGGTGCTGTGGTTGCCATGACACACAGGCACTGCTCTGTCCAGCACTGGCTTAGACCGAGACCCCTGGCTGGCCAGCCTGTCCTCGTGAGGGGCTGTGGTGAGTGCCCCGGTGGAATTACCTGCCTCTGCCATCCGATCACCTCCTGCAGGGCTGGGTAGCAGGTTTGGTGCTAGAGGAGAATGCCTGGCTCTGGTTCCCTGGTGTGGGGTTGCCCGGGACGAGGCCACCTGTTCTGGACTTTTGCCATTTGCTGTCCTATCTCTCCCCAAGACCACAGCCTTCCCCAGGGCGGGGTCCAGTCTTCCTGGCACATGGTGGGTGCTCAGTAAATGTCAGAGTGAGGAATGGGCAGCCCGGAGGCACTGGACGAGGTCTCCCTCTTGTTTTAAACCCGACAGTGATCAAGCCACTTTGGCCACTTGCCTTTCTTTTTAGCATTTGTTCCATTTGGCACCAAATGGTCTTCAGCTACTTCAAAACAAACAAACAAACCTGCCCCCCACTCCCAGGATGGTAACTCGTATATCCCGCTGCCTCTCCTCTCCCCAACTTCCCTGTTTCCTTTTAACAGTTACTAAAAAATACATGTTTGCTTTTCTTTGCTTGTTGTTTTTGGTTTATTTTTATTTGTTTAATTAGTTATCTGTTTTATACATATTAGTGTATATATGTCAATCCCAGTCTCCCAGTTCATCCCCCGCCCCCCCGGCTTTCCCCCGCCCTTGGTGTCCATACGTTTGTTCTCTGTGTCTGCATCTCTGTTTCTGCTTTGCAAACCGGTTCACCTGTACCATTTTTCTAGATTCCACATAATACGCATTAATATACAATAGTTGGTTTTCTCTTTCTGACTTACTTCACTCTGTATGACAGACTCTAGGTCCATCCACCTCACTACAAATATTTCAATTTCGTTTCTTTTTATGGCTGAGTAATATTCCATTATATATATGTGCCACATCTTCTTTATCCATTCATTGGATGATGGACACTTAGGTTGCATCCATGTCTTGGCTATTGTAAATAGAGCTGCAATGAACATTTTGGTACATGACTCTTTTTGAATTATGGTTTTCTCTGGGTACATGCCCAGTAGTGGGATTGCTGGGTCATATGGTAATTCTATTTTTAGTTTTTTAAGGAACCTCCATATTGTTCTCCATAGTCAATTTACATTCCCACCAACAGTGCAAGAGGGTTCCCGTTTCTCCACACCCTGTCCTGCATTTATTGTTTATAGATTTTTTGATGATGGCCATTCTGACTGGTGTGAGGTGATATCTCATTGTAGTTTTGATTTGCATTTCTCTAATGGTTAGTGATGTTGAGCATCCTTTCATGTGTTTGTGGGCCATCTGTATATCTTCTTTGGAGAAATGTCTATTTAGGTCTTCTGCCCATTTTTGGACTGGGTTGTTTTTTTTTTTTAATATTGAGCTGCATGAGCTGTTTATATATTTTTGAGATTAATCCTTTGTTGATTTGTTTGCAAATATCTTCTCCCATTCTGAGGGCTGTCTTTTCGTCTTGTTTATGGTTTCCTTTGCTATATACACGTTTGCTTTTATCAGTGGTTCCCAACCTCAGCTGCATATTAGATATCACCTCGGGAAACTTTAAAAAGTGCCACTGCCTGGACAAGCCCCCAGAGATGGGCCCCAGTTGGTCCTGGAGCCTCCCGTAGTTGTAGAAGTTCCTGGGGGTTCTGCTGACTGCAGAGCCACTGTGGGAAGCTCTGGGAGAGAAGCTGCTGGGCCCACAGGGCTGCCCAAGCTGGAGATGGCCCATCAGCAGGTGAGCCAGAGGCAAGGACGTGGCCCCACGCTGGGGCATCACGGAGCCTGGCCCGCAGGGCGGGGAGGCTGGTGTCAGCTCACGTTAGCCGTGAGGGTGAAACAGGCCCGTTTGTACACTGCCTTGCCGACATTCGCCGTGTGGATGCCCCGGGAGCTGGCTTTGGTTCGCCCGGCGGGGCTCCCAGGCAGCAGTGGAAAGCTGGGTTTGAGCCTGGCCTTGCATTTCCTGAGCACCTACCCCAGCTCTGGACACAGCCCGGTTTGCTCCCCCAGCTGCCCGCCCTGGGAGCTAGAATAGACTGCCAGGCATCGGCACGGAGGCGCCGCCTTTGCCACCCCTGTTGTGGGGTGCTAGGCCGCCCCAGACGGGGTGGGGGCCTTTTAAGGCTGCGGTCAAGGGAGCAGAGGCAGGCTGGGCCAGTGGCACCCAGACGGCAGCTTGGGAGAAGAGCCGACCCATTTCCAAAAATAGCCCATCCACTGTCAGGGGAAGCATCTCTTTGTCTTCCCAAATCTGTCTTTCCGTCGGCTCCCGGGTTGTAAGGCTAGAAGGAGGCACGCTCTTGTCTTGGAATCAGAGGCTCCGGGAGCCACCCTCCCAACCCCCCCCCCCCCCCCCACAAGGGCCCGATTGTCCGGCGGCCCTGAATGCGCCCGCCCGTCACGGAGCGCGCCGCACCGGCTCCTCTCCCTAATGAGCCCGCTCTGGGAGTGGCCCTTTGTGGCGGGTTCCGGCCACGCTGCCTGTGCCAGGGCTCTCAGAAGGCTCGATTTCCCGGCCGCTTCACATCTCTCGGAGCTGATGGGACAATGGGAGGCTCCCGCCGTGCCCTTTCTCCTTTTTTTTCTGTGTTTTCTGGAACGTGCACACACCGCTCTTATACGGGACAGAAAATTAAGCAGCAGGTTTCTCCCTCTCTCAGCACCCTCTGCCCTGGCGGGGAGGGCTCCCCGCCTCTCCTCACCTTTCCCAGCCCTTCCCGTGGGACCTCCCCCCACCATTGTCTCCCTCCTCTTGTTCCCGGGTCTCTCCGGGCTCCTTCCCCTGAAAACAGGCTCATGTTTCCTAGTCCAAAGCAATAAACAAAATCTTCTCCTTTCTGTTTTCCTGCCCCCGGCTCCCTTCCTTCCCCACCCAATCCTCCGAGGAGCACCAGAGGCCCAGCCCACCTTCCCATCCACAGCTTCTTGGCCCCTGGCAGTCCTGGACCCCGGGAAAGGCAGTTCCAGCTTGGTCCAGTGGCCTGTTCTCATCCTGACCTCTTGGTGGTATTTGATGCCCACTGTGGGCTTGTCTTCTAGAACAGGGCAGGGTGGCTGGGCACCGCCGACCTCCCTGGTAGCGGCTTCTGGCTTTCTCTAGCTGTCTCCTGCCCGTACTGGGAAGCATCAATCCCGGGCTAAGCCCCCAGTCTTTCTCTACCTTTTGCTCCTGACCTGGAGACCAGTGTCATCCTGGTCACCGTCCTGTTGACTCTGTGCCCTCTGAGTTTGGGCCCCTTCGTCTCACCTACACTCCTGTCCTCTCTGCCTAACGGGTGGCGACCCCACTTCAGGGTTTCCTGGCTCTAGCCCTGAGCGGCCCACTAGTCACATGAGGCTGTTTCAATTCAACTTAATTAGGATTGAGTAACACGAGCGTTTCAGTTTCTGAGCTGTGCTTAGCCCCCTTGCCAGTGCTTTGCACCGTGTCATTGCAGAAAAGGAACACCTCCGTCCTTCCAGAGAGTTCTGTCGGCAGCGCTGATCTGGACGACTCCTTGCTGCGCCGTGCACTGCACTTGTGCACAGAAGGAAGCTCTGCGTGTGAGCGTGGTGTCGGGGGCTCTGTCCCTTCCTGCCAGGCTCCACGCACCATCCCAGGGTCTGCTTGCCTTGCCGGTGCAGAGCAGGCCCTTAGGGCTTCTGCTGGCAGGAATTGCCCTTTCTTACCTCCTGCACCCACTGAGATCCCGCCCTTCCCTTGAGGCTTAGGTCTGCCCTTAGAGATGGACAGTCACAGGATGTGTGACCAGCAGCCCTCGCCCACCCCGCGTCTGCAAGAGCCTCAAGCCAGGCTCTTGCCGTTTGCCCTGCAGCCATGGATGCCACTCCCGCTGGTGACCTTGTGTGTGGGTTCACGTGTATGTGTAGGACACCCAAGCCCAAGAGGCCACGGGGCTCCAGGAGGCTGCAGAGGTCTCCCCCGTAGATCCCAGCCCCCCACTCCCAGCCAGCAGCTCCTTATCCTCGAAACAAGGCCAGGGGGCCTGCGGGATCTGAAAACAAAGAAATGGCTTTTCAGACGGTGGGGTGAGGTGGGGTAGGTTGCAGGGGCATGGACACAGGCCCTCTCCTCCCTCCCCTCTGTGTGTAGAGGAGGTTGCAGACCTGCTCCGGCCGGTCCCCAGCTCTGAGCACGGTCCCCCTCCAGCCCTCCACGTGTGACTGTGACGGGCAGCAGGCATTCTCTCCATCTCGGGGTTAACTGAGCTGCCTGGGTGCAGCTCCGGGTCATTACGCCAGCCGCTCCCTGGCGGGTGAAGCCATTACGCACCACACCTGGTGCTCTGGTCCTGGCCTCGACCCCACTGGTTACTGCCCTTCCTGTGTCCTTGAGCCCACTGTTGGGTGTGTGTGTGTGTGTGTGTGTGTGTGTGTGTGTGTGTGTGTGTGTGGCGGGGAGCATCAGGGCAACCGGTGAGATGATAGCAGCACGGCTCCCCCATGCCCCTCCCCCCTTTGAAGGCCTGATGAAGCACTGGCTTGGCCCCGGGAGGAGGGGCTAATATTCGGGCTTCCCTGACCTTGGGGACCAGGAAGGTCTGAGGAGAGCCCCATTCTGAGGCATCTTACTCTGGAGATGCAGTTGGCGGTGGTGGGCTGGTGGGAGGGGGCGATCCTTGGTGTCAGCTCCCTGGAGGCCCCCAGCACCCCGTGCAGCCGCTGGGCCCCCGTTCCTGCTGCTGTCACTCCTCTGCTGAGGGCATTTCCTGGCCTGGGGCCGAGGGTTTCTTGTGAGCCCTGCTCCACGCCCCCATGCAGCCCCTGCAGCCCCCGCCCCACCTGTGGGAACTCCTGCTGACCCGCAGCAGCTCCTCAGTGTGTCCAGGAGGCCCCCTAGGATGCTCCCTGCCCTCCCTCCGAGGTCCCCGCCCTGGAGGGTGGTCCCCAGCACCCTGCTGTTTTCATCTCGCCTCTCTCCCTGCAGAGTCCATAATCCCTGTCCCCCGAGTTAAGGCCTCGTTCCCGTGAGCTGGCCTGGTTGTGGGCAATGTGATCCGCTCCCAAGCGTGTGGGGCTGAAACACTGTGGGTAATGCTGGATGAAAAGACCCCTTGTTTGTGGTGCAACCCAAACTCATGAGCGGGAAAGTGGCGGGGGCGGGGGGAGGTCGGGGTGGTGGCCGGCCCCCCCCCCGAGTCTGCCCCCTTGCCCTCCAAAAATGCGGCACAGGTGGGGTCACTGGAACCTCCTGGCCTGGGGCTTTATTTGGGGGGTTGTGACGGGAGGGAGACACCTGGGTCAGCTCAGCCTCCTCTGATGCCTCCGCAGTCCCTGCTGCTTCAAGGTCAGCTGTGCCCTGCTCTGTGCTGACCTTCAGTGGACACACGCCCAGTGATCTCCTTAATCTGGGCATGACAGGCTTTGGGGAGCCCTGGGCCCCCAACATGGCTGTGTACTTATGCAGGTTCTCAGAGGTGGGGAGTGGTCTGTGGCCCAGGAAAGATCCAGAAGCACAGTGGGAGGGGTAGTGAAATCCCTCCCTGAAGCCTTAAAAAAATTAAAAAAAAAAAATTTATATATATATATTTAAAAAATTTTGTTCAGTTTCTTTTTTAAAATTTTTACTGAAAGATAGTTGATTTAGTTAGTCTGTGTTGTGTTAGTTTCAGGTGTACAGCAAAGTGATTCAGTTGTACTTATATATAAAAATATACGTTTTTTATACATTCTCTTCCATTGTAGGTTATTACAAGATATTGAGTATAGTTCCCTGTGCTAAACAGTAGGTCCTTGTTGGTAATCTATTTAATATACAGTAGTGTGTATATTTCAATCCCAAACTCCTAGTTTATCCCTCCTCCCCCTTCCTCTTTGGTAACTGTAAGTTTGTTTACTAAGTCTGTGTGTCTATTTCTGTTTTATAAATCAGTTCATTTGTATCATTGTTTTTTAGATTCCACATGTAAATGATATCATATGATAATTTTCTTTCTCCGTCTGGCTTACTTCACTGAGTATGACGATCTCTAGGTCCCTCCGTGTTGCTGCAAATGGCATTATTTCATTCTTTTTTATGGCTGAGTAATATTCCATTGTGTATATATACTGCATCTTTATCCATTCCTGTCAGTGGACATTTAGGTTGCTTCCCCTTGAAGCCTTTAAAAAGTAAAAATGAACGAGCTTAATGCACACGCCTCGCCAGGAGGCTCCATGCAAGAGTCAGAGAGTGAAATCTAAAGGCCATCTTGGTTTGAGCCTGTGGTCTGGCGGGTATGGATGTTGAGCTCTGACTCACGCCCACCCCATCCTCTGTTCTTAGAAGTCACACCTCTTGTTCCTCTTTCCTGAGGTTGTCTGCATTCATGTGAGGGTTTAGAGTTGGGTAGATGTTTCCACGTATATCTATCTTTGCTTCCTGGACTTTTCTCTACGTGTTGCTTCCTTTCTGCCTCGTTTTCCCTGGGCCTCAGTTTACCCAGCTGGGAGATGAGGCAATTGGACCAGGTCCATGGGGGCTCAGAGACCCTGGAGGAACTTGAGGAAGTTCTAGATACAAGGTCCTCCCTGGGTATCAGCCTTGCCCTGGTGGCTGTTCCCAGCCTGGCCCCTTCTCCCCATGCAGCCGAACCAGTGCCATTGGGCCTTCTTTTCTGTGTGACATTCCTGCCACGCTGGGGCTTTCAGCATCCACGGTGGCCCAGTTTCTAACCTCAGGCCCTCACCTTCCAAGTGCTTGCCCAGGTGGGGGACTGATCTGACCCAAAATCAGAAAGCAGTGGCCAGGAGGGATCGCTTGCTGCCCTCCTCCACCGCACCCACCGAGGCTTCGCTTTCCAAGCTCCGCCCCCCCCCCCCCCTCGCCCCAGAGGCACACATGCCAACTCCCTGCGGCTGTGGGCAGAGCAGCCATTGCCAGCAGGAGCAGAATGAAAATGGGAAAGGCTTCTAATTTCCTTCTTTTGAATTGCAACCTTGATCCTTCCTCTCTCCTCCTACAGACCACGCCTCTGGTGACTTTTGACTAGGTCTGTGGGCTCCCTTTTCTCTGGCTGAAAATATATGAAGTAGTGCCTCATTTGCCTTAATGAAAATGGCAGGCTTAGGGCCCTGGGGGGAGGGGAGGCCTGGGGGTGAGGAGAAGGCGGTTTGGACTGCCGGGCCAGCGCCCAGCCAATGACTTTGACTCTGAAAGGTGCTCATTCACTCATGTGCAAGCTGGTGTTTGCAGACTCCTGGGTGCCAATGGGGCAGGGCAGCTTTGGGGGAGGGGGGAGCCCGGCATCCAGCCGAGAGGCCGTGTCTCCCGGTGGCATCCCCACTGGCCCTTCCGTGGTTCACTGCTTAGTGCCTGGAAGAAGCGGAAAGGACGGTCACAAGGGGAGAATGGGGTCTAGGAGGCCTCAGGGGGTATGCGGGGGGCGCCAAGGGGAGATGGAAGGCATGCTGGGCTGGGTTCTCTGTGTTCCCCACGAGGACGGGGAGGGTGACGTGGCTTCGGTACTCGCGCGGCAGACATTTCTGAGGCTGTCCGTGGTGTGGGCCTCCGGGCGCGAGTGACTGCCTGCTGCTGTGTCCTATTCCTGCACCTGGGAATGAGCCTGCGGGAGGAGGGGTCAGCCCACCGCAGGGACAGGGAGGTGGGGAGGGGCAGGGAATCCTCAGGTGCACCTGCTCTGCCGTGACCACCTCCCCACGGCGCGGTGCACTCGGGGGTAGACCACGCTGGGCCCTCTGCTGGTCCAGTTGGGCCGCGGAGCCCCTCAGTCAGGGGAGCGGTGAGTGACAGTCTGACCTTGTTGAGGCCCCTCCCCCATCCTCCCCTCCCCCTCCCAATCGTCGGGCTCCACTTTGTCACCAGTGAAGCAGACCCTTGGGTTAGGGATCTCGAAGGGCCCCTTCATAGGGAGTTGGAATAAATCCACATACGCCATTCTCTGATGTTTTAGAAAACCAGCATACACAACCTCCCTCAGTGGTCTTGAACGAGACTTAGTTCTGACCGTTTACTGCAGGCACCGAGGCTGTTTTTGGTCACGATTCATAGAGGACTAGGGGGGAGAAGGTCTTGGCAGGGAGAGTGGCCCATGGCAATGGGGGCGGTCAGAGCCCAGAGAGTCCTGCTCTGAACCACTGGGCACTGGGCCTCCCCCGAAGCAGGTGGCCGCCTCGGATAACGTGCTCTCGTGTCCTTACTGCTGTCCTTAGGGTTTGTCCTTTTAATACTCGGGGTGCGTGAGGTGTCCAGCAGGCCCGGGAGGGGAATTTGTGGGGAATGGGAGGTCCCAGTGGGAGGCTGCCCTGCTGGCGGGAAGGTGAGGTGGCCTGGCTGGGCCCCTGCTATGCCGGTACCTGTCCTGGGTCAGGGAGGCAGGGACCCAGCTCTGGAGGTTTGCCTGTGGCTGCAGGGCTTAGCTGTGGCATGCCAGCCCTGAGGCCGCCTGGTAGGATTCGGGGACCTGGACCGGCAGCGGCAGGGGTGGTGGAAGGGCCAGTGGGGCCGGGGGCTGCCTCGCTGGCACAGCACTATTCCTGTCCATGTCCCGAGAGGCTCAGACAAGGAGATGTTTGTGAGCCAGAGTTGTGAGTTGGCATCTGGAAATGATGCCTCATTACAGAGCTTGCTTCCTAAATATGTGTGCATTTATCATGAAGGGCCTTTAGGAGAAGTCCTCGGGGCTGCCGGGGCCCGGATGTGGGGAGGGGGAGCTAGCACGGCCCCATGGCACAGATGAGGACACGCAGTCCGCAGGCCCGTGGGATTTCACAGATACCACCGCCCCATCCCTGTGCCTCAGTTTCCTGCCTGTCTCCCGGGGGCAGAGTGGGGATTTTGGTGGTCTTCTCAGCTCCGTGCTGTGCTGTCTCAAGTAGAGTGCCTCCAGCTGTGAGGGGTGGTAATGGTGGATGGGGCCCGGCCCCTGGTGCCTGCTGACCACTGCGTCCCTCCCCGCAGGCTGCTGGCCCCTGCTCGGGAGACACTTAGGGTCTGGTGTGTCTCTGAGTTGTGTCTGTGTGTGTGTGTGTGTGTGTGTGTGTGTGTGTCTGTGTCTGTGTGGTGGGCAGTCTTCTGTAGGAGCCCTGGAGGAGGGTCAGGGGCCTGGTTCTGGCCTCAGCCTGTCCTGGGCCCCCTCTGTGGGCCTCATCTGTATAAGGGGCCCCTGAGGTCCCCCAGCCCGGCCCGTATCTGGGCCTTAGAGTCACACTGGGTCATCATTACCATTTGGTCTGAGCACCGCCCAAGGCAGGAAGGGGCCATCAGGAAAGAAAGACCTGCCCAGAATGGGACGGTCCTCCCTGCAGGGAGGAGGAAGGAGTTCCCTGGGTGGCTGGCCTGGCCCCTGTCCCTGTGCCCTGAGCGTGGCCACCTCTCAGCCTCCTGCCTGAGGTCCAGGGAAGAGGGGCTCTGGCATCTCACACACCCCACTGCTGTGCTTGGCCAAGGCCAACTCACCCAGCGGGTCCCAGCTGAGGCTGTGATTCTGTTACCTGGCTGGCACCGGGTGCCACCTGATAGGGTCCAGCTGGAGGGTCCTGAGCTCTGGTCGTGGGTCCACCTGTGTAAACCCAGGCAGGTCACACAAACCTGTGTGCCTCACCCTTCCGCCTCTGTTAGATGGAGTGACCCCATCCAGTTCATCTTAGGGCTCTTGAAGATGGACCAAGATGCTCGTATAGTAACAGCAATAGTAACAGTAGCAGGAACAGTAATAACTCGTGGGTGCTCGGTGCTGTCTACGTATCCACTCCTTTAACCCTCACAAAGCGCAGGCACCTCTGTTTTCCCCGTTGGACAGGAAGAGGAAGCGGAGGCCCAGAGGTTAAGCTGCCCAGGCCCCGCGGAGAAAGGGGCAGAGCGGTGCCCGGCTCTGGGGCCCGCATCCCTAACCACGGCCTTGCACTGCCTCTCCACGCACAAGCCGCATCGTTCCCATGGATGCATTTTCTTCTCCTAAAACAATTGCCTGTTTATTATAGACAATTTAGAAAAATAATCACCTTGGGCCCCAGCACCCAGACGGCCTCTGTGTACCAGTGCGATGTGGCCAGCGGTGGTATTGTCAGTAATCGGTACATTTTCTCACTTCCCGTGGGAGGACTGGCCATTGAAATGGGTGGGTTAAGGAGACAATCAGGAACATTCTAGTTCTGAGTGCGATTTTTCTCCTCTCTGTGGGCGGTGGGGCAGTTAGTGGACTTGAAACTTGCGCATCCGTAGAACGCGTTTTCTGGAACCTCTTGGCTCCAAAGCCCCTTTTGCAGCATGACGCACGTTATAGATATCTCCCAGTGCATCACATGCCCCGGTCTGGGGACACACAGCCCCCTCTTGCAAGCCTGAGCTCAGCCTTCCTAATTTATCCTGGGGTCCCTTGACAGGAGTTCCCAGGGGGCTAGAATGTTTGCTGATGCGTGAACCCCACTGGGGTTGGGGAGCGAGGCAGCCCCTTCTTTGTCTGGACTCTGTGGGTGGGAGTGTGTGAGGAGCTCCGGACTTCGTTCCGGACAAATGTCGTGTCCGGCTGGGGGTGGGGACACCCCTACAGTTGTCGTCTCACCTGGTCCTTTCAGGCTGCAGACTCCAACCCCCCGTGGTTTATCCTGGCAGAGATGCAGAGTATTGCCTGCCCCTAAGAAATCCTTTGCTTATTGTGTGCCCCTAATGGGGGGCTTGGGAGGTACTGGAAGGTTCAACATGGAAATTTGAAAACCACCTATAATCTTGTCCTCTGCAGAGAACAGATATTAACATTTTCCTCCTTTCCTAAAGGAGGAAATGCTGGGTGGAAAAGGGAAGTCTGTATACACCTGTTAATTTTTTTTTTTTAACAAGGTATTGAATATAGTTCCCTGTGCTATACAGTAGGTCCTTGTTGTTTATCTATTTTATATATAGTAGTGTGTATATGTCAATCCCAAATTCCTAATTTATCCCCTCCACCCCCCTTTCCCCTTCGGTAACCATGAATTTGTTTTCTATGTCTGTGAGTCTGCAAATAACGCCATTTGCAGCAACATGGATGGACCTAGAGATGATCACACTGAGTGAAGGAAGTCAGACAGAGAACGACAAATAGCACAAGATATCACTTACATGTGGACTCTAAAAAGAACGATTCAAACGAACTTATATACAAAACAGAAGTAAACTCACAGACGTAGAAAACAAACTCTGTTAACTTTTTATTTTGAAATAATTAGAGACTCATAAGAAGTTGCAATTGTAGCGTAGAGGGCTCTCGTGTGCCCTTCCCCCCGGCAGTGACATCCTCGTGAGAATGGGGCATTATCACTTTTTTCTTTTATTTAATTTTATTTATTTTTTATACAGCAGGTTCTTATTAGTCATCCATTTTATATATATTAGTGTATATATGTCAATCTCCATCCCCCAATTCATCAACCCCCGCCCCTCCCCGCAACTTTCTCCCCCTTGGTGTCCGTACGTTTGGAGAGCGGGGCATTATTGAAACCAGGACAGTGACGTCGGCACCACACAGTGAGTGACCAGACCTCAGACCCTCCCTCCGACAGCGCCTGTCTTTCTATGCTCTCACTCCTATGCGTGTGGAGAGTTTTATGAGCTCTTGCCACACGTGTAGAGTTGTTATACACACTTTTAAAAATAAATGTTGCTGTTTAGAACTGTTTTTAGATATACAGAATCATTGAGAAGATAGCAGAGTTCCCATAAACCCCGCTCCCCGTTCCCTGGTTGCTCACTTCATCCGCTGGTATTGGTGCATCCGTTACAATTCATGAGCTGATATTGATACACTGAGTGGAGTCCACACTCCACATTTCCTTAGCTTTTCCCTAACGTCCTTCTTCTGTTCAGGATCTAATCTAAGACATGCATTTTATTTATTTATTTTGCGGTACGCGGGCCTCTCACTGTCGCGGCCTCTCCCTTTGCGGAACACAGGTTCCGGACGCACAGGCTCAGCGGCCATGGCTCACAGGCCTAGCCGCTCCGCGGCATGTGGGATCTTCCCGGACCGGGGCACGAACCCGTGTCTCCTGCAGCGGCAGG
This sequence comes from Phocoena phocoena, assembly GCF_963924675.1. Classification (NCBI taxonomy): domain Eukaryota; kingdom Metazoa; phylum Chordata; class Mammalia; order Artiodactyla; family Phocoenidae; genus Phocoena; species Phocoena phocoena. The sequence continues at coordinate 5,122,640 of NC_089220.1, forward strand.
CGGACTCTCAACCACTGCGCCACCAGGGAAGCCCTAAGACATGCATTTTAGAAATCGACTTTTGCCATGTTGTATTACGGTTTGTAATCCCTTTTTTTCCCCCGGGAGCATGTTGAGAATATCCTTTTTTTTTTTTTTTTTTAAATTTTATTGAAGTATAGTTGGTTTACAGGTTGTGTTGAGAGTATATTATCAAAGCATCACTGGCAGTTCTTACATGCCAGTTTGAGTGGCCCTCTGCGCATCCCATCTTGTGGGCGTCCCCGCCGGGACCTTCAGAAGGGGTACCGTGCTCCCTCTTGGCTTCTTTGGTCGTGTCAGCACCCCGCCCCACCTCGGGTGGTCCGAGGGGCAGGCCTGGCACCCCTTCGTTGTGAGGTGGGGCAGCTTTGGGGGAACACAGGCCCCTCCCAGGGCCCCCCTGGGTCCCCAGACTGGATGAGGTCACGCGGGAGGGCAGAGCGTGGCAGCAGGGTGGATGGTTTGGAGGAGGAGGGCTGGCTCTGCCCGCCACGGCCCCACGTGCCTGGGCGAGTCCCACCACCTGCGTACGACCTTGCAGCCCAACGATCGCTTGGGCTAGAGTAGCCACTCGTGTCCGGGGCCAGTTCCAAAGCCTCGTTGGCCCCCACCCGCTTTGTGGCCTTTCCAGGCAAGGCCAGGAGCTGCAGGTCCCGCCGACAGGATGTTTCTCCACAAGCCCATGGAGAGATCCCACTGGAAATCCTCCTTTGGCCCTGGTGCAGGCAGGCGAGAGAATTGAGGACAATGGGACCTCAAAACAAAAGGCAGTTGTCGGGCAGGGTCAGTGGATGCCCCAGGCCAGGGCAGGCCTACCATCAGGTGGGTCACTGGGTTTCTGCCCATCAGGGGGCTGGCCCCGAAGGAGGGGAGTCAGGCCCCAGGCCTGAGATGCCACACTGCCTGCTGTAGAGCTTGGAGTTTAACTTTGGGGCCCGTGTGCTTTGCAGGAGGTCCAGACACACAGGGCGTCTGCCCGGCTTGGCGTGGCGCAGTCCGTGGCCTACTCCCGCCTTGCGCAGGTCTTTGCTGCCCCGCCGAGCAGGTGCTTTATGGTGAACCGGTGCCACCGTGAGTGTGGGTCTGTGATGTCCAGGTGTGGGGTGCTCCTGCCCCGCTCTGTCGCTGCTGGTGCTGGGACTTCAGCCCCCAGGCCCGCCTCTGCTCCAGCCTCCCAGGTGGCCTCCCTGCCTCCAGGGTCTCCGCCTCCAGCCCTCTCTCTGCCCTTACAGAATGTTCTTCCGGAAATACAGCCCCCACCTTGCGCCTCACCCACGGGGACCCTCAGCCTCAACATCAAGCCCAGGCTCCTGGGAACACGGCTGGAGGCTCTCTGTGATCTGACCCTGACTCCTTTTGCACGCCCCCTCCCATCTCTTCCAGAAGCTTCCGTGACTCCAGGCCAGTAGCGGTTCCCGAACGCTATCCAGGCATTTCCATACCCCCCTGCCTTTGCCCTGACTGTCTCCTCCACCTCCAACCCCCTTCCCCTCCCCTCCCCTCCCCTCCATCTCCATTTGGAAAATCCTGCTGGTGTGTAAGCTGTGGCTGAAATGCCACCCCCTTTTCACAGTTCCAGCCACGCTTTCCCCCCAGTGCTTAGCGTGGGTCTCTCTGAGTCACGTCTCACTCTGCCGGGGCCGCACGCGGCTCTTTCCGCATCAGCCTCTGCTGTGAATTCCCAGGACGGCCCCACGTCTGAACCGTCGTTGGTCTGGCACCCACTGCCCGCGTGGGGAGCGCCCTGCGGGCGCCTGGTGCCTCCCCTGCCCGACGCCGAGTGCCACACCGAGCTGCCCGTCCCCTGCTTCATCAGGGGCCCCGGTGGCCAGCCGCCTGCTGGAGGAGGAGGGCTGGCTCTGCCCGCCACGGCCCCACGTGCCTGGGCGGGTCCCACCACCTGCGTACGACCTCCAGTGGCTCCATCCACCTCGGTGACCGAGTTCCTGGAAGGCGTCTGCTCTCCAGCAGCGGCCCAGGATTGTGAGGCTTGGATGAAGCGGCCAGCCTCGCCCTGGTGACTCACTCCGGGGTGTGTGTGGTTTGCCACAGTGGCCGCTGCCGGGGTCACTCCATGTCCCAACCCCAGGCCGACGCCCAGAGCTATTGACGCAGCCAGATGGGGGTGGTCAGGGGTGTCTCAGGCCACCTGCGGGCGGACAGCCTGACACCCTCTGTGCCTTGGTGTCCTGTTGGCAAGATGAGGACAAGTGAGGGTCAGGAGAGGTGGTGGCGGGCAGGAGGTGGTGTGGGAGCCCCTCCCCCAGCGGCCCTGCCCTTGCAGCCTCTCAGCAGGTAGGGGTGGGCAGGGCCCTGAGAGTCACCAGGCAGCCCCCCGTCTCATGCCCTCCTGGGTCACGAGGGCACCCCGCCTGCCCTCAGCGATCCTGAACCTGCTCCTTGCCTTCTGGGCTCTGCCCCGTCCATCTGTGTTTCTTGCCTGGACTCTTTGGGGCTGGGTTTCGGCAAGGCTTGGAGGAGGGTGGGCTGAGTCAGTCACTGGCCCCCCGGCTGCCAGGGGCATCTGGAGCACCCGGGGCCCATCATGGGTGCCTGGGGGTCCTGAGGGGTCCTGTGGGGCGAGCTGGCAGGAGACTGGGGTTCGGGGTCCCCCCTGCCTGCCCCTGAGCCCCGGGTCTCCTGACTGTGGAGTCAGCCACCAGCTTCTTGGATTAACTCAGCTGCAACGATGACCCAGGAAGCCGAGGAAGCATGGCCTCTCTCAGCGTCCCCTTGACCAGGCTCCTGGGAACAGGCCCCCCCTGGGCTGCCCTGGGCCCAGTGCCTGGCGTCGGGCAGGAGCCAGGAGAGGGGCCCTGGATTTGAAGGGGAGCCGAGGGGATTGGCTTGGGGAAGACGTGGGGCGGCCGGGATGGAAGGGGTGTGAGTGCGTGCATGTGAGAGAGTGCGTCTATGTGAGTGTCTGTCTGAGTGTGAGTGAGAATGTGTGTGTGTGTCTGTCTACATGTTTGTGTCTACCTGAGTGTGAGTGTGTCTGTATGAGTGTGTGTGAACGTGTGAGCCTCCAGCCTGCCCACACAGCCTGTCCCCGCTCCCCTGTGAGTGTGTCTATATGAGTGTGTGTGAACGTGTGAGCCTCCGGCCTGCCCACACAGCCTGTCCCCGCTCCCCTTGGTCACGTTCAATAGCCTGAAAGCATCCCTCCCCGCGGCTTCTATTTCTTGCTTTCAAGTCGCCTTTATTTAAATGCTCACAACTGCTGGGCCTTTGGTGTGGTGCTGAGTTTATCACGTGTAATTGGGAGAGAGGGCAATTTCATTGCTTTTAGCACCCGTGCTGCCCACCCCCTCCAGCCCCTCCCCAGAATAGAGCTGACTTCTGCAAGCTTTTTCCTGGGGTGAGGATTCAGTGATCTGCCGGGTGGTATGACTGCACCCACGGAAGGTTCTAGGTGACAAGCGGGTGCTGTCTGTATCCGTGTTGGTGTTTACACACTCAACGGCACCCTCCCTCCATCCGCACGTCCTGTTGAATGCGTGGGAGGGTGGGTGTTTGCTGAGCTGTGCCCCCGTGGGAACACCGGCCCTTCCTCTTCGCTGCATCTGAAGCCTCGGTGCAGGTGAGGAAACCGAGGCCCAGAGCTCAGAGGGAGCTGCCCGCTCACGCAGCAGACACCTGGCAGACCCAGGTGGCCCTGAGCCCTGAGGCGCCCCAAGATGGTGCCTGGGAGACGCTGGACCGATGGGACGGAGAAGTGGTGGGGCTGGGCGCCCACCATAGGCAGCGTCCTCGCCGTGGTGTCCCCATGGCGTGCCGGTGGCACACCCTGGCACCTGCAGGCCAGTGGAGGAGGAACCGCCCTGGGGCGTGCCGGGCCGGGGGGGGGGGGGTTCCAGTGTGACTTGCCGCCCACTCGCTGGGCAAGTTGCCCACCTCACCTGGACTTAGTCTCCGTGGCTTTAAGGGGACTCAGAGACACTCAGGTGGTTCCGTGCAGGTCGGGGGCCCACACCCAGCACAGAGCAGGCTCTCAGTGGTAGAGATGCCTTTGTTCATCCAATATATGTTTACTAAGCACCCTGAGCGCAAGAGACGAGCAAGCTGCAGACTGGAAACCAGAGAGGAGACAGGCCAGGAGTACTGTTTCTGGGGTTGGAACCGGTCCAGCTGGGCGCAGGTGCAGCCGCATCCCCTGCCGGTGTCTGCTGTGACGCTGCGGCCTCCGGCCGGCTGCAGAACTCATCAGGAGTGGGGCCCCTGGGGCCTATGGTGGCCCCGCTGTAAGCCCAGGCAGCCTGGGCCCGGTGGGACAGCTCATCCATGGGTGTGGGCAGGGGCTCTGACAGGGGCATCCAGGGTGGTGGGGTGGGCAAGGTGGTGTGGAAAGAGTTGCTGACTTGCTGTGTTACCTTGGGCATGTGTTCTTATCCTCTCTGAGCTCTGATTTCCTGCCGACTGACTGAGAGTCTGTCCCTCTCCCCCTGCCCCCCCGAGTCCCCAGGGTGTTGTGGGGTAAGAGGACTGTAAGCCTGAAAGAGGCCTTGCAAATGTTTGCTGCTATCCAAACGTCCCTCATCAGGAAGCCTGTTCTCAGCAGGTCTGGTGGGAAAGGGCTCAGGGTGAGCATGGGCCCTGGGGGAGCTGCGGGCGAGCTTTGTAACTGTGTGCACCCTGCATGCTCCCGGCATCCCTGTGTGGATGTGGGCCTCGGCTCCTTGCTGATTACTCCCTGGATCTCACAGGTTCTCGGAGGTGAGGCTGCCATGCCGGAGAGGTAGGTGCCACAGGTGAGGTTCGTGGCATGTGAGTGGACGGCGCCGTTCTGTCCTGGGGACGGTGTGTGACCAGGCAGAGGTGGGGGTGAGCCTCCCGGGAGCCCCTTCTCCCAGGCCAGCCTGGTCCTGTGTGTCGGAACCGGAATGGACGCCATGCACTGTGGCCGGCCCACCCCCTTTGCAGGGACCCTCAGGATCACGCTCGCTGTCTCGAGGCCTCTGGCCCTGGGTTTTAGATGTGGTCAGTGGGGAAGGTTAGCAGCCACACTTCACTAAGGCATCTAGAAATCCTCGCCACAGGTCACTGCTTGATTTGGTGATCTGTCACCCCCTTGGATGTGCCCTTGGCCCCCTTTGTGGGATTGTGGTTTCTCTTTGGGGATGGGGGGAGATGTGACTGTCAGTCTAGCCATGCCCATTAGAACTGCATGGACAGGGGAGATTTGTGGAGTGGGCGGAGGACGCACCCCCTGGTTTTCCCTAGCGTTTCCTGTCGTGACTTGAGTTCTGGACGGGAATGGAGGGGATCGCCGGCCCCCAGGTATCTGATTTGGCCTGGGAGCTGATTCGGATTCCTGACTTCCACCCCATCCCTCCGGCCAGCAGCCGTGAAACACAGGCCATCTGTGAGGGGTCAGCCTGTGGGGAGCGTGCCGACCTTCTGTCCTGGGTGTCCCGGGCTGGGAAGCTGCCTTCCCTTTGGTTTTGTTTTCTCTCTGATGGCCTGTGACTGCCGCTGTGACTCAGGGCAGGGCTGCGAAGCCTGGAGTAGGTTAACCTCTGCTGTAGGGCCTGGGGCACGAGTGTTCCCTGCACGGAGCACGGCTCGGAGATGGTCTGAAGCACGTGAGTGTGTGGAGGTCTGCCGCTTTGTGGAAACGTTTGTGACTGATTTCCTCCGGTGTGGTCGGCGCGGGCTTCTGTGGAGCTTTGTGCTCCAGAGAGGTTCCTCCGTTTCTTGCTGGGTCCTCATGGCAGCCCTGCAAGGCCCATTACTGACAGAAGGGGACCAGGCTCACGGAGCGATTACTGGGTGCTGGTGTCCTCCGCGCCCTGCAGGGTGAGCGGTGTGCCATGGGCCCAGGTGGCAGAGGGGGCCCAGCACCGTGTGTGTGAGCCGCGGGGCCTCTGCGTCTCCCGAGGTCCTTGCCAGTCCCCTGGTTCGGTCACATTAATGCCTGCTGAGCGTCCTAATCCCCCGCGCTGGCCCAGGGTTAGGAAGCGGGCCCCAGCCCGTGGCTCCCGTGTCAGGGAACTCGGCCGGATCCTGGGGGTGGTGCCAGTTAAACAGGAAGGAGGAAGCACAGGTCGTCCCCGCAGAGGCCGGGACTGAGCCCCATTCCGGATGAGATCCTAAAGGCTGCCCTCTGGCTGCAGTCCCCACCTCCAGGAAGCCTTTCCTCCCTGTCGCTGGTCGAAGCCATTTGCTTGGTGACCTTGGCAGTCACTCGCTTCTCAGGGACTCCGGGCATCAAAGTGGGATGCCCCGCGGGGTGGCCAGCGTCCCACTGAGCAGCTTCCACAGCCCATCCCTGCGTGAGGACCTGACCCATGGCCTCGTCAACCTCCAGAATGCCCTGTGGCGGGTCCTTCTTTGGTCCCTCTTTGCACTTGTGGGAACACGTTTAGGAATGTGCCCAGGTCACGGAGCTGAGTGGCGGGGCCGCAGGTACACCCCAGCCTGCCGGCTGGTGTACCACTCAGGCCAAGTGTGAGGGCCAACACAATCATTTCACTTTTTGTTTTCTGGCTGTGCTGCGTGGCACGCGGGATCTTAGCTCCCAGGGATCAAACTCACCCCCCCCTGCGCTGGAAGTGCGGAGTCTTGACCACTGGACCGCCAGGGAAGTCCCAGAATCGTTTCGCGTCGACGAAGCCCCTGGTCAGTGCTCGGAACCCTAGCAGATGTGCCTTTAGCCCTGACTGCCTCTCTTCTTTTCTACCCTTATCTCCCTACATTCCCTAAATTCCAGGCCCTCCTGCCTCCCAGGTCCCCTTCATCTTTATCCCCTCCCCCGCCCGCACTCCCCCGGATCTGGATTGAACTTGTTGGGTTCTCTGTGCCTCAGCCTGGGAGGGGCGGGGGGAGGATGCTATGCGTGTGCCAGACCCTGGTTGGGGGGACAGCCAGCTGCGGTTGGGATACTGCTCAGCCAGCATCTCTGCCTCCCTGATCCAGGAAAGATTTATGCTGAGATCTAACTGCTTCTGTGAACACAGAAAACCCCCAGAGCAATTTTCAGTTCTTCATTGAGCTGCCTGCCCCCACTCCCACCCCCCTCACCCCCACCCCCGGTCCTCTGCTGCGAGGTGGTGGGAGGCTAGAGAGGAAAGAGCAGGTGTCGCAGAATTTAACCCCTGCACAAAGCTGGCAGGTGAACGTGCCCTCCATGAGCAGAGATGTCCGGCCGAGATCCCGGGTTCCAGATGGCAGCTCCTGAAATCAGCCGTCCCTGTCTGTCCTTCGCACCCCAGGACAACCAGCAGCAGGATTCCGGCAAGGCAGGATCTGGAGACTTCCTTGGACTGCCCCTCATTTGTGTGTGGGCTGTGGAGGCCAGAGGCTTTCTGCAGGTTGGGGGGCAAGTGTTAATACGCCCAGTAGTCTGAGGCTCAGAGATGTGGAGGGACTTGCTCAGGGTCACCCAGCAGCTGCCTGGGCCTGACCCAGGCTCGTCTGTCTTCGCCTGCCCCGCCACCCTTCCGTGGGGAAGGTGCAGAGGGCGTTGAGGGTCTAGGTGGGGTCGTGGTGAGGGGTGCGTTTGGTGACGGCGGTTGTAAAAACCGAGTCGTTCTGGAAGGCTGACACCCCTCCTCCCCCACCAACCCCAGCAGCACACACCTGCCAGCGACTGTGGAGGACAGGGGACCGTGTGTAATGGGGGCACGGTGCTGCCTGGGGCCCTTTGGAGACAGGAGGTTGGAGCCAGGGCCGAATGCTGCTGCCCAGGGCCCCGACCCGGGCGGGAGTACAGCCTCCTGGGTACGCACTGCTCTTCGAGCCAGAGCAGCTGGGCTGCGGGGACCTCATCACTGACCAAGCAAGGCCCTGTTCAGCCCGCTCCTCTAAGGGGACATCGAGGCCCAGAGTGGGGGAGGGTGGTGACGACTGTGAAGCCTGTGGCCTCAGACAGTGCCTGCAATTTGGTGACAGCAGAGGGTCCCGTGCTTCTAAGTGAGACCAGATGACCTTCGGTGATGTTGAAACAAACCTCCCCTGAGCAGTCAGGCAGTGCGGGCTGCGGAGGGGGGCAGCACCCATTCCTCGTTGGTGCGGGCTGCGGTAACAGAATACCACTGCCTGGGGGGGGGGTTATGGAAACAGAAGTTATTGCTTACATTTCTGGAGGTTGGACGTCCAAGATCGAGGCGCCAGCGTGGTCGGGTTCCTGGTTCACAGCTGGCACCTTCTCGCTGTGCCCTCACAGGGTGGCAGGGGCAAGGGAGCTCTCTGGACTGGAGCCCATGGTAAGGCACTCATCCCATTCGTGGGGCGCCACCTTCATGGCTTAAACTCCACCCAAAGGCTCCGCCTCCAGCAGCATCACCTTTGGGGGTTAGGGTTTCAGTATGAATTCTGGAGGCGCACAGACATTCAGACCATAACAACCCCCGCGCCAGGCAGAGCCAGCTCCCCGGGGGCTCCCATTAGAGTCTCGGCCACCCAGGGCTCCTTCCTCTGCCGGGAGCACCCCGGGGGCTGGCGTTCACTCTGGGTGGTCCTCCCAGCTGTGGGCGTGGTGAGCACGGTGACAGCAGCGGGGCCAGCAGGGATGCTGGGGGCTCCAGGAGACGTTAAGTGGTGTGTGCACGGTGGCCATCTCTGCCTGGTCTCTGAGTGCCTCCAGAAACGGTGGCAGCCTTACTTGTCCCCTTTGGCACTGGGCACGTGGCGTCGTCTCCCGTGGTCACCGTGGCGCTCTGAGGTTTTCACCATCCCGTCTTATGCACAGGGAAGGTGGAGCTTAGAGGTCCAGGAGCCTGGTCAGAGTGGTCCCGTGCCCTTCACCCTCTGCGGTGCCCGGGGCGTGTGCTGTCAGCTGTTTATCGAGCACCTGTTTCATGTCGGGGCCCCGTTTCCACGCTCTTGGGATATTCCCAGGAGAAAAATAGTCAGAGGTCTCACTGGGGAGACAAACTAGCCGACAGATCAATGGACAAGGGGGTTTTGTGTACTGGTGAGTGCTGGGAATGGACCAGAGATGGTGGCAGGGGTTGCGTCTGGGAGGAGGGCCGCCTGGACTGGGGCTTGCATGAGCAGCAGCTGTCCCTGGAGGTCTTGCAGCCCAGGGAGGATGCGGACGTGGGTGGGGATGAGCCCGGTGCTTTTCAGCACAGCACGGAGGCCACTGTGGCTGGAGTCTGGTAACCGAGGGGGCAGAGTGGGCGGAACTGTTGGAGTTGGGGTTTTATCTAAGTTGGGCAGAGATGACACCATCTCATCTCACTTACACTTCTCGAGGTGTTCTGGTTTCCTGGTGGAGGATGGGCTCGGAGTGAGGTGTGGGTGCCTGCATTGGAGGACCCCTGCGGTGTCCTGGTGACAAAGGCCCTGTGCACAGCTTTCAGCCTAGGGGGAGGAGGTGACACCCCAACATGCTGGCGTTGGAACTTATGTATTATTTCTTAGAGAAAAGTAATTCATTCTTTAAAAACAATTCATTTTGGGGGACTTCCCTGGTGGCGCAGTGGTTTAGAGTCTGGTTTAGAACCTGCCGATGCAGGGGACTCGGGTTCGAGCCCTGGTCCCGGAAGATCCCACATGCCGCGGAGCAACTAAGCCTGTGTGCCACAACTACTGAGCCTGTGCCCTAGAGCCTGTGAGCCACAACTGCTGAACCCGTGTGCCACAACTACTGAAGCCCATGCGTACCTAGAGCCTGTGCTCTGCAACAAGAGAAGCCACCGCAGTGAGAAGCCCGCGCACCACAATGAAGAGTAGCCCCTGCTCGCCACAACTAGAGAAAGCCCGCGCGAAGCAGCGAAGACCCAAAGCAGCCAAAAATAAATAAATAAAATAAATTTATAAAAATAAATAAATAAATTTATAAAAATAAATTAAATAATAAAGAGAAGTAAATCTAACACCTGGCACATATTCTTCTTTTAAATTTTTTTATTTATTTATTTTTGGCTGCGTTGGGTCTTGCTTGCTGTGTGCGAGCTTTCCCTGGTTGCGGCGAGCGGGGGCCACTCCTTGTTGCGGTGCGCGGGCTTCTCATTGCAGTGGCTTCTCTTGTTGCAGAGCTCGGGCTCTAGGCGCACGGGCTTCAGTAGTTGTGGCACGTGGGCTCAGTAGTTGTGGCTCGCAGGCTCTAGAGTGCAGGCTCAGGAGTTGTGGTGCACGGGCCCAGTTGCTCCGCAGCATGTGGGATCTTCCCAGACCAGGGCTCGAAACTGTGTCCCCTGCATTGGCAGGCGGATTCTTAACCACTGTGCCGCCAGGGAAGCCCACATGGCACATATTCTTTTTTTTTTTTGAGGTACGTGGGCCTCCCACCGCCGTGGCCCCTCCCGCTGTGGAGCACAGGCTCCGGACGCGCAGGCTCAGCGGCCATGGCTCATGGGCCCAGCCGCTCCACGGCATGTGGGATCTTCCCAGACCGGGGCACGAACCCGTGTCCCCTGCATCGTAAGGCGGACTCTCAACCACTGCGCCACCAGGGAAGCCCACTGCACATATTCTTAAAAAAAAAAAACCTAAAAAACCAATTCATTTTTGAAGGGGGTGTGGCTGTCCCCCGGGGATGGAGGGCTTCCCAGGGGGGCCGCAGCTTGGGCGTTCACAAACATTGCTCCCCACCCCCTCCCCACCAAGGCTGGCTGTGTGGAGCCAGGGTCACAGGAAGCCCACCCTCTTGGTTCCTCCAGGACCTACCGCCCTGTGAAGGTGAGCCCATGGACTTGGGGGAGCGTGTAGAGAATCTCACCCTGCCCCTGACTTCCAGAGGCTTCCAGAGCCTGGAGTAGGGTTCGGGTTATAGGACTGCGTGTGGGGAGCCTCTGGGCCTCATGAAGACGCCCCGCTGGGGGTAGGAGGCCCACACTGAGCAGTTTCTAGCTCCTTTGCCCAAACCCCTCACCCCGTCCCTTCAGCCCCTCTCCCTGTGGCTCAGGGCCAAGATAAAGGGCGAAGAGGCCGGGCAGGTGGGATGATCCCTGCTTTCCATGGGTCAGGAGGCAGGAGGGAAGGGGCGAGAGGGATTTGTTGTTCTAATCAGCCTGGCGGAGCCTGGCTCATGAAACCAGGGTCCTGGAACCTGGCATCTGCCTGCCCAAAATATGTACATCTGTCAGCCCCCGGATGGGCCACAAATTACCGTGTGCCTGTGATTCAGGCTCCCACCCACCTTTTTCTCCAAGGAGTTCCTGGCATCCTAAACCTTGCTGCATACAGAGGGGAAGAAAGGAGTCCGAGGTGGTACGGAGCGCTCTAGCATCCATGGACCGAGTTTGACCTTCCTGGTGGTGGAGTACCCGGCCGGTCCGCATCCCTAGCGTCCTGCCCAGGGACGCCCTGTTACCTTGGCCTTGGGCGCGCCCTTCGCTTCTCTGAACTGCTCCTCACCTGTCACATGGGGCTGGGGAGCAGCTCAGCGCCACGCATGTACAACGGGCACCTGGTCATCATAGCAGTCAGAGCTGGGTGTTTTTAATTAAATTGTTGGCTGTTATTATTGCTGCTGTGGTAGCCCCGGCTGGCAGACCTCGGTGAGGTGAGAAGGCCTGGTGGCCCCGTGGCTGGGCTTCCTTTGACTCAGTCCTCCTTCCTGTGCGTTGCCCTCTCGCTGGGGTGGTTCGTTGGAGAGAGTGAGCCCCTGGCAAAGGTGGGTATGGCGGGGCTGGGGGGACAGTGAGTGGGTGGTGGTGGGGACCCTAAGGGCTGGCCTTGCCGCTTGGAGCTGGGGAGGTGGCAGGGAAGGGGTCCTCTTTCCGTCACCTGGGACCCCCCCAGACTGCTGCCAGCCCCAGCGCCAGCCCCAGCATGTGCCACCGTCTCCATTTTTGCTTTTGCCCTTCAATTTGTATCAGGGCCTGAGTCTGCTTCTCTCCGAAGCCACATATACCCATAAGGTTTGTGTTTTCTGAGGTCAGTGGCCAAGGAGGTCAACACCTGGATAAGGTGCACTTGGCTCCAGGAGGACCCTTCGTTCCCAGCGGCCCTCAGGGCATATCTGAGGTCCAGGGACGTGTTTTCATCTCTCCTGTCTGGCCTGTCAGGTTGTAGCCCCATGTTCCCCTCTGACCGCCCCCTGCTGGCCTGTCACCACCTTAGAAGCCTCTGCCTGGGCCACTTCTGGTCCCTGTTGTGGTTCTATAGAGTGGGGTTGATAAGGGACCCACATCACAGGGTCTGTGTACAGTAAGGGGCCAGGCACACAGGCCACCCCCGCATTCCTGACCACCCTGAGCCCGGTGGGAGGAAGCTCTCTGTCCAGGGCCCCTTTGAGGGTTCACAGAAAACCCCAGTGATGGCTGCTGTGTGGCTTTGGGCTGGCCGGTTACCCTCTCTGTGCCTCTTTCCTCATGGGTCTAGTGGGGGACTGTTAGAACCTTCCTTACTGCAGGGTGTGGTGAACGCTGGCTGGGATGAGGTGTGTGAGGTGCTCAGGTGTGTAAGGAGCGAGGCCGTGATGTCCGCACGTGGATGTCACTCCCCGCGGAGGGTGATTTGGTTTCGGGAAAGCATATTTCCAGCCCCACATCAAGGAAGGGTTCCTTCTTTGGAGCCATTCTCACTTGCACAGGTCCCGTCCTGCTCTCATTGTAAGCTGCCCGGTGGAGGCTGGCCCTTAGCTCAGGATCTTTCCAACCAGCTCAGCGGCAACAAATGTCCTAAATGAGCCCGCGTCTGGGACGGTAACTTTAATAGTGATGGTCCGCACCTTTGTGTGCAGACACCACGCTCAGCACTCCTGTGTGGTACCTCAGAGGTGTGAGATCGGAATGAAGGTCTCAGGCTCTCACGAGGACGCCTTGGGGTGGCGTGGGATCCCAGTGTGAGGTTGGATGCTCTTGGTTTTCACGTGTTGGTTCTGGAGTGTCCTGGCTTTGTAGCCTCAGGCAGCTGGGTCCCTGTCTCTTGTCTTCTTAGGGCCTCTCCGGATAGGAGACGTTGACTTTTGTGGCTGCGGGTTTTGCCTTGGCACCAGGGGCCGCCCCGTAACTGCCAAGAGCCCCGGGCAGTGGCGGTGTGCTGCCCCCAGCCACACGCACTGTTGCGGAATCCCGCCTGGTACAGCTGCGCAAACACCCCGCTGGCCAGTGGCCTGTTTGCTGGGGGTATCAGCGCTTCAGAAACCGGAGCCCCGTGTCATGTGTTTTCCAGCTTCCTGGGCTTAGCTTCCTTGCCGTGGGACCGCACTTGGGAGTTAGAATTTGTTATTATTATTATTTTTTTTTTTGCTGTACGTGGGCCTCTCACTGTTGTGGCCTCTCCCGCTGCGGAGCACAGGCTCCTGACGTGCCAGCCCAGCGGCCATGGCTCACGGGCGCAGCCACTCCATGGCATGTGGGATCTTCCCGGACCGGGGCACGAACCCGCGTCCCCTGCATCGGCAGGCGGACTCTCAACCACTGCGCCACCAGGGAAGCCGGGAGTTAGAATTTGGATCTTCCTTTGTGGATAAGGCATAAGGTCACATGGGTCTTTTGTCAAAGTTGGCTGTTGCGTGGCCAGGTTTGGGGGCAGGGGCTGGCCGAGGCTTGGGATCTGACCATCCCTCTCTGCCCCCTTTCTCCCTGTAGCAGCCACCCCCTCGTGATCCCTGGGGCCCTCGGTCAGCCCACCGAGGGGGCTCTGAGGCCCATGTTCCTGCTGCTGTGCCAGGCACCGGCCTCCCCAGGAGAGAGTGCCCTGCCTGCCTTTCAGGACCAGGTTCAAGGTGGAGCAGGGGTGGGGACGCTGGAGAAGCCGGATGGGAGCGCTCCCACCCTCACATCGTTTCCAGTTCTGTCTCTGACGAGGTAATCCTCTCCTTTGTTGACAACCTGACTGAAGTCATGTTTTATCTGCCCTTTTCTCTGAGCCTGTGTCTGGCTTTTGGCCACACCACTAGTAATCACACAACTGGCAGTGATCCTTACAGTTGTGGGATGTGTGGCCCGGCCCTGTCCCGCAGCCCCAGAGAGGCCCAGCTTCCTCCTCCCTGAGGACGCTGCACCCTGGTCAGCTGGTCTGCGTCCCCCTCCGTGTGGGCACAGGGTTCGGCGGCGACTTCTGTCCTTCAGCGGTGTCCTCACGTCTGCTCACCTGCCAGCCCGTCAGGAGGGCGCTGTCTTCTGAGCGTTGGCGTGTGTCCAGGGGTCCACAGAGGAGGCCCCTGGGGCTCGCCCGCACCCTGCGAGGCAGCTAGGGAGGTGGGATGTGCCTCGAGATGCCTGGGACAGAGGTTCCAGGGCGAGGAGGGGCAGAGGAGGTTGGAGGAGGTTGGAGGGGGCCCAGGGCCCTGGGATCATCCTCCTTCCCAGGCCCTCGGAAATGCACACACCTGGCTAGCAGCCCCCCACCTTGGGTCTGGAGGCCTGGGTTACACAGCAGAGAGGCCTTTCCCACTGCCGCTCTGTTGAACAGCTGTGGACGCCCCCAAGTACACAAGGCTGGCCCTCCACTCCCAGCAGAAAATGGGCTCCAAAGTGGCAGAGGCAGGACTATAGATGCTGGAACTCTGGGATCCTGGCCTTCCCTAGGCAGAGGCCGGAGGGCACAGGGGCTGGCCCAGTGTCCTGACTCCGGCCAGTCTGGGCCAGTGGCCCCTTGAGGGCTAGCCCTGGGTCAGTGAGGCCAGGGTCAGGGAGCAAATTCATGGGTAGCAGGGAAAGGTCACAGACACTGGCCCCTGAGGGTGTCCCGGGCCGGGGGTCCCTTCTGCCGTGAGAACAAGGCTGCCATGGAACTCTTTACAAAAAGTGTGCTGTCCTGTCTCATCGGTCAACACGCTGTGTCCTGGTGCCTGGGTCAGGGCGGCTTTTCCAGGGGCTCCTGGGACTGCTCCTGCCATTTCATCGTTGTGTCAGCCAGACCGGGGATGGGGGCCTGCCTTCCCTGTTCCTCAGATGAGGGGCCCCAGTGGAGGCCCAGACACGGGCCGAGCTGGCAGCTCGGGGACTTGGGGCAGCTCTCCATGTGACTTGGGGAGGCCAGGGGGTTTGGGATCTGCGGGCCTCGCCCTGCCTCGTGGCGTCTGGGTGCGGCAGGCGTGGCATCACAGCAGCACCCTGACCGTGGCGGGTTGCGCAGAAGTTCCAGCCTCCTCAGCCGCTGCCGCTTTGGGGATCAGAGCCACTGAACCCCTTCCTTTCAGCGGAGGGTGAGGGACAGTGAAGCGGCTGAGAGCCCACTGCCACTTGCAGAAGGCAGGTGCCCAGCCGGGAGGGACACGTGGGGCGGTGGACCGTGCTGGACTCCGGTCTAAGGGGGTCGCTGGGCATGGGGTGGGTGGCGGACGTGCTTGAGGCCTTTTCAGGGCAGCAGACGCCTGGCAGGAGGCGGGCGCCTGCCCAGACCCTGATACTGAGAATCTCTCCCGCTGTAAACGGGTGCAGGGTTCACAGGGTCAGGCGGGGAGCTGTAGGGCCTGGGCACCTTGCTCACTCTCCAGGAGGGGGTGAACAGGACGCCTCCCCTCCCTGGATGGCTGGCGGCGGGGAGCAGGGAGGCAGGAGACCGCAGGTTAGGGATGAAGAGCCCAGCTCTGAGAGGGTCAGCCCTGGACTCAAGGTCTTAGATCCACCAGCTACCATTCTGGGTGATGTGGGCCCTTGACACCACTCCCCTGGAGCCTCAATTTCCCATCTGGAAAATAGGGCGATGATGGCGCATCCCTCGTAGGCCTGAGTAACTCGTGTGATGTGTTTGGCAGAGTGCCTGGCACGTAGCAGGTGCTGAGCAGGCTTTGGCAGTGGCCGTGGCGGCGGTGAGTGTGCCTTCCCCGCAGTCGGTGCTCAGGAAAAGACCAGCTTCCTTTGCAGTAGCACCCAGTTTAAGCCGGGAGTTTGCGGGGTCCCTTGCCGCGCCCCTTCCGATCTCCCGGGGCCCTCTATAAAGTTGCCCCGTTGTGGCCCACAGCTGCCTGCCCTTGCCTTGGGGTGGGGGGCCGCCAGCGTGCCTCTCCTGCGTCATGACGCCTCTTCTTTGGGGTCCCCCTGCTCTGCTGGAGGCCTGTTTGTGTTTGTGGCTGTTCTGCTCGGGTCCAGTTCTGTTAACAGAAGAGCAGACAATGGTTATGAAGCAGCAGGGGCTGGCGAGTGGCGCGGGGCATGGGGGTGCCGCTGGCGTCCTGCTGGGCTCCCAACGTCCATCACATGGCAGGAGGAGGTGGCAGCCTGGGCACGTACCGCCCTCTCTCCCAGGGCTACATAAATCATGGGGACACACTGCCCCCGGGTCAGTGCACGTGGAGCTCGTTACCTGTCTGATTTTTAGGCCTCCTTGTGCTGGTCCCAGGTTAGTGCCACTCGGGTTTTGGATCATCTCTGGTAGAGGGTCCTAGGTGGCCCGTCTTGTACGAGGGGGACCGGAGTCCCTCCCTCTCAGCACAGTGCAGGGCGTTGTGTGCCAGAGGGGTGCCCGGCCCGGCGCCCCACGCCGGGGGTCGGCTCTCCTCCCCCTACGTGCGTGCTCCACGTCCTGGGAGATCCTCTGAGAGCCTGAGTCCCGGGCTGTGGTCGCAGTGGAGGAGGGGACCACTGCAAGGAAGGGGACAGCACGTCCAAGTGTCCTGGACAGGAGCAGAGGCATTGCACTGTTGGCAGGTGTGGGAGGGACTCATTGCTGTTCATGCCTCTTCCCGGGGCTCCCGGAGGCCCGTGGCGCCTGGCGTGGCCCTTCCCGGCTGACTTTTCAAAACCATCCACTGCCCGCTCCCCCGCAGGTCTGGGGAACGCCGAGGGAGTCCCAGCCCAGCCCTGTAGTGGGACTCAGCCACCCTCCCTCCTTCAATTTCCTTCTCCCCTCCAGGCCCCTCTGTCTCCATGTTCAGGGACCTTGGCCCGGAGGCTGGCCTCTGGGGCTGGCGTTTTCTTGTGACCGCCCCTGGGCTTTAACTCCCGGGCTTTCAGTGGGACGGAGCGGTGTGCTAAAGCCGTGCTCTGCTGGGTTGTGCAGGCTTGTTGTGTGGCCCCCTCCCCCTTTTGCAGTCTTGTTTGCCTCGGCTGGCAGGCAGGTGTCTGTACCATGTGAGATGCTCTCGGTGGGGCATGGAGCTGTGTCTGGGCCTGCGGGGCAGACAATCTGGGCACACATCCTGCGCCCTCATTTGTGGAGTACACTTGGTCAGTGGTGGACTCTGAGCCTCAGTTTCTTTGTTGGTTAGATGGGAGAACTTAATGTAAGCTGGTCCATGAGGCTGTTGGGAGGCTCAAACGAAGTGATGGGGCAAATGAGTTTCGTGTCTGTAGGTAAACCTTCACAGGATGGACATCCCAGCTTCATGTAATCAGTGGGCACGTCTGCCGCCTGCCCTGAGATGGTGAGCCGCCAAGGGCGGGAGCTACAGGTGCTGCATCCCCGAGTGAGGCCCAGGGTGGGGAGTGGTGCGCCTCTGTCTTAGGACCCCCGTCCCCCTCTGCAGCCCCCCTTATCCCTGCCCACCCAGGCCCACCCCCATATGTTGGGGGTGGGATGCAGGGAGGCCCCCATCAGCTGAGTGTCACGGGTCAGCTCTCCCTTGGTGACGTCGTATCTGACCTGTCAGGTCCTGTGACTACACAGCCCCTCAGCCCGGTAGCTGTGAGAGAACTGCGGACTGGCTGGGAGGAGGGGAGGGTTGGCAGGAGTTAACGCAGTGCATGGGGACCAGGGTCCCCAAGCGGCTGTGCTTTAGCCTGAGCTGGCTGTCATTGGTAAACCCAGCTGGGGGACAGTGCGATCAGTGGCCCGTGACTAAGCTCCGAGAGCGGCCGCTTGGCTGCGTGCTCAGAGGCCTGAGGCCACCTGGGGAGGGGCCGTTTCCCTTCTTCTTTGGGGCTGGTTGTCCCCGGTGGCCGCTGCTCCCGCCCGTATTCCTGGCAGTTCCGGAGCATTCCGGGGACAAGCACACTTTCCTCACAGACCGTTTTCTCCTGCATCTGCCCCCACCTACTCCCCACCCTCCATCTAGTCGCCCTGTAAACCTGTGCGGTCTGTCCCGAAGGTCTCAGATTGGCCACACGCCCATCTTTCTGTAAAGACAATTTAATTTGGAGCGTCCCCGAGGGGGCTTGACAGGCTAGACATTGTTCCTGGTATCGGGAGATGAGCCCGGATGAGCCACCAGCCAGCTCCCCCCGCCTCAGCTCCCTGACGGCTTTAAGCGGCCACTTCCCGCCGTCAGGATCCATGCCAGGCCCCATCCAGGGAGATGCACACACATGACGACCTGAGAGACGCACACACAGGTTGGCCGAGTCCCTGCCCTCAGGGAGCTCACAGTCAGATGGTGGAGGCTGATTCGGGGAAAAGGTGACACAATGAGACAAGAATCAAAGAGAGCTTGAAGCTCTGGTGCAGGTAGCTGGAGAGCACGCGTCCCCAGCGGGGCAATTCTAGAAGGCTCTGTGGAGGAGGGGGGCCTCAGAAAAGGGGTGACTTATGCCTGCTGAACTCGGCGCTGGGATACACATATCTGCCCAGCTGCAGGGGGGTGTGTCCCGGGGTGAGCCGGGTCCTGCTCCCCTTTTCCAGCCATGCCAGCCAGGGGGGCGGGGGGGCGGGGGGGGGGCTAACACCGGCCAGAGGAGGCACTTCCCCGGGTGAGAGGGCCTGCGGAGCTTAAAAGGCCTCCAGCCGGCTAACTCCTCTTCAAAGAACAAAGGACGAGACAGAAAACTTTTCTCGTACGTGCTAATGGGAGACGGAGGCTGTCACCCACGCTAATGGGAGTGTGAATGGGGCCAGCCCCTATGGAGGGCAGTGTGGTGACTTAGAAAATTGCAAAGGCATGTCCCCTTTGGCCCAGCAATCCCACTGCCGGGAATTTATCCTACGGCGGACAGCAAGCGTGCAGATGGGGCACGCCCAGGCCCTCATGGCAGCGGTGCTTCTGGTGGTTGAGATTGGAGACAGCCCAGGGGTCCACTGCTGGTGCCTGCCATCCCCCCACCCCCTGCCCCGTGCGCCGTGGGAGCCATCCTCAGAGGGAAGGCGGGACTCGGCCAGCCCAGTCTGGCGTGTCCCCAGGAGTTGCAGAGCCCACCTGCTCCCTCGTGGGCCATTCACAGGACCCCTTTCCCTTGGAGAAGCACGCTGGGGCTGCTGGCACATGGAGGCCGGGGCAGCCCATGGGAGGGGATGATTTATGCCTGCCTGCTGGGAAGCACTGCCAGCCTTCTGCCAGCACTGGGGGAGTGTGGTGCGTGGCGTCTCCCTGCCTGCTCTGTCGCCCTCCCCATTTCGTCCCGGTGTCTTGCAGATACAGTGACCACTTAATCACCCCATGGTTCTGCCTACTCCCCTGGCGGCGATACACCTGCCTGAGGTCCTCTTGATGGTCCAGCTGTGCCCTAGGCCGCCTGCGCCTGAGGGCCAGGGACCAGGAGGCGGTCAGGGCAGGGGCGAGCGAGGCGTGGCTTGGGCCAGTTCCCGAGTGTCGAGTGTCCTGCCCACAGCCCCTGCTGGGTCCCGACAGGATGAGCGATTGGCTTGAAGGGGCCGCTGGCCATGCCATGCCATCTGGCAGGGCTATTGTGGACCACACAAAGGATGGAGCATGGCAGGGCAGGGGCCAGCCGAGCAGTGGACAGAGGAGCGGGAGGGAGGACGCCAGCCTCCCAGCCCACACCCTGCCGGCGGGAGCCGGCCCGTTTGTTCCTGCCGTGGCTGCGGCTTCAGAGCAGAGACCTGGGTTATCACTTCCTGGGGTGCCGAAGGGTGATTTCTCACCGTGCCCCTGCCTGAATCTTCGGCTAGAATGCTTTAAACAACTCTGCTTCTGAGCTGATTTATTGCTCTGCTGAGATGCAAAGGCAGTTTTATGTACTAGGTAATTAAGTGGCATTACAGATGGCTCGAGAGTAAGTGGCTGCTGTTTTAATAATTAAAATAAATGACCCCTTGACTGCTTCCCAGCTCAATACTTTTTCCTCAGTGTCGAGACCCTGGGGAGAGGCGGGGCACGTGTGTGGGTGCATCCCCGTGTGAATGTGCGTACGTGCACACGTGCGAGCTCACGTGTGTGAGTGTGAGGTGTGCAGGGCTCCTTCGCAATGTCTGGTCTCCAGCACAGTCCTCGGGGAGCACGTGTCACTCGGGCCAGGCGGCGCTGTCCCAGATAAACCTCTCTTCCGCTTGCGAGGCCAGGCTGACCCGGGGTGGGCGCTGGACGTCACCCCGCCCCTGTGAGGCAGCCCTGATTCACACCCCAGCTCTGGTGCCCTCTGGCTGTGGTCAGGCTGCCCCCTTGGAGGCTCAGTTTCAGTTCCCGTACGACGTGGTGACAGTCCCCGTCTCTGTACCGGGTGCCAGGCACCCAGGGGCATGTTAGCTCTCCTCTGAGGATTGAGAGGCAGGGAGCTCCGGCTCTGTGTGGCACTGGGTGGGGGTGGACACCGCCCTTGAGACCTGAGTGAGCAGTAGGCTTGCCAGAGGGGTGCAAGGTCATGGGCAGCAGAGGCAAAATGGGGAGCAGGACTTGTGGCCGGGGAGGGACCTCGGCTCCGGCTGGCTGGATCGTCTGTTCCTCCGAGCATCTGCTGCCTGCCGGGGGCTGCACAAGCCCAGGGGGCAGCGGGCCGGCCTGCTGGGGCACGTCATTGTCTTCTGCCCCAGACTGTGCTTTTGTTTTGTGGGAGGGTGGCCTTCCCCCAAAGACGTGGGCCATGGCAAAACACACAGGCACCTCCGTGGGGCTGACCCTTGGCTGGTTGCCCGCCGGGCATTTCTGAGGGAGGATGGCATTGAAGGAAGTAAGAGGCCCAGTGGGCAGCTCTGCACCGAGGGCATCACGTGCGTGGCCAGGGAGGGGAAGGAGGGGACGTACACATCGCTGGGGGTCAGGCCTCCCCACGTCCTGTGTCCTGCGGAATTGAGTTTAATTGAATCTTACCGGCTCTGCAGCAAAGGTGCTTCTTTCACAGCTGGGAGAGTGGCAACTCAGGGGCCCAAGTCACAAGGCGGGGCCGGGTGTGAAGTCCCCTTCCTCCTGCCCTCCCTCCTGGCCCCCGATCCTCGGTCTGTCCTCCCACTGAAGTGTCCTAGGCCACCATGCGTGCAGGCATGGTGCTGGGAGCTCATGGGTGGAATGTGGCTGGGCCGAGCCGGGCCCCCAGGCAGAGGCGGCCCTGGCGCAGCCTGGCCCTCGGAGGGCGTCTGCTGCCCTGTCTGCGGGTGCCTCACTCTGGCCCCCTCCCTCTTGCTGCTGCGAGCTCCCAGGGCAAACCCTTGTGCTCAGAGTCTGCCTCCAGGGCCTGGCACGGTGGGGGGCACCCACTGAGCGTCATCTGGACCTGGGTCTGCCCGTCGGGGCACAGCTCTGTGGTTCGAAGCCCCTCTTCCTCTGCCCCTCTGACCCTGCCGCTCTGGGAGGCCCCAGCGGCCCCCCGGCACGTCTTTCCCCAGGGCGCGAGTGTCTTTTCAAGCCGGGTGAATGGAGTGATGCCAGTGAGGTTTGGTTGCCAGAGGAGCTCGCCCAGGCTCAGGCGGCCCCAGCGCTCACATCCAGACACGTCTAGGCTTAGTGTTGCCTGTCGCAGCAGGGGCAGCCATGCGAAGGCCACCCTCGGGTGCTCTGGCTTCCTGAGGGACCCTGGAGCTGTGGGGGACATCGCTCTGGACGGGCACAGCCTCCTGAGGCTGCCCCGTGAGTACCCCTCCCGACAGGGCCGCAGGCTGGGGTCTTACTTCTTGTGGGCAGAGGTGAGGTACCTGCAGGCCCGGGAGGGAGAGCGTGGCGTGGGGTGGACTCGGGCAGGGCCTGTCTGCGCTGTGGCTCCCTGAGGACCTGCTGCTGCCTGTCCCCACCCCCCCCCCCCCCCCCCCCCCCCCACTGCCCCGCCGCCTGTGTAATCCCTGAATTTTGGAGCCTGGGGACTGAAGATGGTCCTGAAGATCCAGGAGCAGGCAGGGGGTGTGAAATAAGCCTTGCTTCTTCCCCTCGCTCCCCTTGGAGCCCCGGAGAAGGGTCGGTGCCGCCTGAGGCTTCTCTCCTGCGGTGGGATGGGCTCCGGCCCAGGCTGCGTTTGGGCCTCTGGGTAGGAGGAAGTCGCGAGAAGCAGAGAACCACGTCAGAGGTGTTCTGGTCCAGCCCACCGTACAGGCTGGGACCACACAGTGAGGGGTGGCAGGCCAGGGCTCCACCTGGCCTGGCGCAGAGAGGCCATTGATGCCCCACATGGTGTCCTCCAGGGGCAGTGCCACCTGATGGTGCCTGCACATGAGTGAATTGCCCTGGCTGGACGGAGGGCGCTGGCCTATGGCTGCAGCCAGTCCCCCGGTGCAGCTGGAATCCCCCCAACGCTGCAGGGGCGTGGGGGGCAGTGGGCGGGCCCTGGCTTCTCATCCTGATCCTGGCTCTGCAACTCCCCGAGAGGCTGGACCCCTCTCTGGATCTTGGTTCCCTGCAGAAGGGATTTCTCAGGCTCCCGCGGGCTCCAGCGTCGGGGCAGAGCTGGGCAGTGGCTGTTAATTGACCAAACTGCGCCCTTGGGGGTGTGCGACCAGCACAGGGACTCTCTCAGCTGGGAGTTTTCTTGCATGTGTGACCTCTCTGCAGGCCGTGGACCCACCTGGGCGGAGGAGCATGCTTTGAATAGCTCCCTCCAGGGCCCTCTGAGAGGGAGTGTCTCCTTTGCACCCTTACTCAGTGGCATGGGAATGTCCGCGGGGAAAGGGCAGGACCCACTGGACATTACCGAGCCCCCTCCCTGCCTCTCCAAAGTGAGCCTGGTGCTGTGGCCTCGTGGGGCTGCTCTGAGAGTCAAGACGGGGAGTGCTGAGGGCCTGTCCGGCGCCTGGCCTGCTGCAGTGGAGGGCTCTAGAATTGCTCCACGAGGGCTTTGTCATTCCCCTGCCTGCCCCTGTGCTTTTATTCAAGGTGATTTTGCCAGCACTGCTGCCTTCCAGTGATCTCACCACATGTGTGATCATCACCGTTTCCCGGATGGGAAACTGAGACTCAGAGGGTTCATCCCAGGATCTCCCAGTCCAGACCCTCCCGCCTGCCCCTGTGCTGGTCTGAAGACCCCTCTGTTGGCCGGGACAAGTGGGCAGCCTTGGGTGGCAACCACTCAGAGGCAGCTCTGGCCCGAGAGCTCCTGGGTCTCATCCCTTGTGTCCAGGGCACGTCTGCCCGGGGAGGCAGCTGGTGTGAGCCGGTTCCGACAAGGAGAGGAATTCCGTGGCTGCGCAGGGTGGGGAATTGATTTGATCGATTTTATTTCTAAGGGGATACCTATTCGTTAGAGAAACAGGAAGATTTGGAAAAGTAGAAAGAAAATCAAAACATGTTTAGCCCAGTGCCCCCCCCCGCCAACCCTGCTCTGAAGATCTCCCACTACAATGGCAGTGTTTTATCCCCCTCCCCTCCCCCTCCCCTCCCCCCTCCCCCTCTCCCCCTCCCCCTCTCCCCCCACCCCCTCCACAGGCGTGTTTTGGCTGCTGGATATCTCGCTGTGTGTTTACTGTGGAATCTGGCTTTTTTCCCTCAACATTGCATCAGACGCGCTTTTCCTCTTGGTCTTCTTAAACCTTGTTAGTGTCTATACAACACCCCTTCAAGTGAGTTAACCAGAATTTACATGGCTGGCGTTCTGTTGTTGGAGAGCATAGGTTGTTTCCTGACGTGTTGGCAGCTATGTTTCCTGCACGGAGTGCTTTAGGTCAGCTGTCGGCCTCTGCCTGGGAGGAGGGCTGTCGGTTTGGGGGCTGTGACAGGGACTCCAAGGCCCCTCCGTGGACAACACTCTGGGCAGCACGGCAGGGTGATGCCCGGGATGGCTCATGGCTCTTGTTGGAGGTGATGTGAGTTGCTTGGCATGTCCCATTCTTGCCCTTAAACATCCCTAAGAGAGAGAGTGTTAGTTTCCTAGGGGCTGTCTCATCACTTGGTCATTCCTTTTCTGTAGGTGGGCTGTCCTTCCCCTGAACCATTTGAGAGAAGTTGGGGTTAACACACCCCTTCAGCCTCAAACACTCTGGTGTGCGTTTCCTAGGATCGAGGACTTTCACTTAGGTGGTGACAGTACGGTGACGGTGTTGGGAGATTGAAGCTGGCGTGCTGCGTGTCCCAGCACGGTGTTTTAGAGCAGTTGCTTTCTGATCGGGGATCCAGCGCAGGACCACACACTCCCTTTAGCCTTCCTTCATTCGGAAAGTCTCCTCCATCCGCCTTTGACGTGTCATCTACGTTTTGAAGACCACAGACCAGCCCCGTGTTTGGCTCGCGGTTGGTCGCAGGCTGTGTGTTTGGGGCAGGAACGGCCCCGAGGGGTTGCTGTGCTGTTGGCCTGTCCTGCCAGGAGGTACCTGGTGTGGCCCGTCTTGGGAGCAGACTTCCATCAGTTGGGTCAGGAGGTCTCCCCACTGTGAGGTTAGTACATATAACTTTGTAATTAATAAGTAACTTGTGGGAGGCACTTTGAGGTCACACAGGTGTCTTGATCCTCACCAGGCGCTCACAAGGCTTGCGTCCATTGGCACCGCTCTGGCGGTGGTAATGATGACTTGCTAACTTGTCTGTCCGTCTGCACCCAGCAGCTGGAATTCTGCTGTGAGGGGCCTTCCCCTTCTCCCTCATCGGGCTGTGTGTGTGGACCTGTCTTTTATCAGTGTGGATTCTTATTTTATCCAACGTGATTGTAATCTCTGGCTCTCATTGTCCTTGTCATTGTTACCTTGCCCGGCACAAACAGCTGGCTAGATGCCGGGGAGGAGAAGGGAGTTGGGATTTGACATGTGTCCGCTGTAGGGCCTGGGGGCCAGGGTGGCCTGTGACCTCAGGCAAGTTGGCGAGTACCTCGGGGTTCGTCGTTACCCTGATGTTAGCAAGAGAGGTTGGGCTGACCTTGAAGGCCCTTTTGCTCCCTTTGGGGTCCCCTTCCAGGCCTTGTGCTGTCCCCCTGCTGAGACTGGGAGTTGGCTGTGGGGCAGTTCCTGGTGGCCAGCTGTCACCTGTCATCTGTGGGCGTGATGACGCAGAGGGAGGCTCCTTGGTCCCGCCCACCTCACTTCCCCATGGTGCTTCTCCAGCAGGGCCCTTCCTCTGCAGGACTGAGGTCTGTTTATTCTCGTTAGTAACCAAACACTGACCTCATCCTGGCACCAGCTCTCCTGACCTTTGGGTCTGTTAGCGTTCATATCTTTCTTAAAGAAACACAGCTGCGTGGGCTGGCGTAGTGCTGCAGTGATGGCCTGTACCCACTGTGCCCACCACGCCCACCTGTGCCCACCTGTGCTCACCAGGCCAGAAGGGCCCTTGGAGGCTTCCAACTCCCTCATTGTGCAGAGAGGTGTTCTGGGGCCCAGAGAAGGGAGGGGACCTGCCCAGGGTCACACAGCAAGTGATGGCAGGGCCCAGCCCCTGGTGCATAGAATCTACTCCCCTCACTGCTGGTGCCCACCCGCCCTTTCCAATGCCGAGCCTCACCGTCCCCTCTCAGAGCCCGGCTTGGGTGTTTGATGCCAGGGAGAGGGCTGATGTTTCCTGCTCTGTGTAGCGTACAGGAATGTGAGGGTTGCCAGCCTTCTCCGGGTGCTGTCTTGGTGTGTGACACAGCCCTGTAAGAACTTGCAAAGGGGCGTGAGGGGCGGGCACACTCCAGTAGGAAGCACCCTACAGCCCAGGACCCAGCGCATCCCGGGGGAGTGCCTCACCTGCCAGCTCGGGCAGGGACTGGGGGTCTCCCCGGCAGCCAAGGCTTGGCCTGAGGTGCCATGGAGGAGCTGCTGTGTGGGGACAATCACAGTCACCTTCGGCTGAGGGTGAGGGAGTGAGGGCATGTGGGGAGGGGGAGTTCAGGCGGGAAAGCAGGGGGGCAGATCCGTGCAGCGAGTGGAACAGGATGTCTCCAGAAGTCACGGGTGGTGGGAGGAGGGTCTGTCCTCAGGGGCTCTGCGCGCAGTCACAGAGCAGCCCGGCGGGCCACCCTGAGAAGCAGGCCTGCCTTTGCAGGTGGCGAGGCCGAGGCCCTAGGGAAGTCCCTTGCTCAAGTGCCACACGGGGATGCGAACTCTGAACTTGTGCTTGTGGAGGCTCTGGAAGGATCTGTGAGGAGATTGTCTCCACCCCCCAACACACCCCCCACCCCAATTCCAGGCTGCAGGGGCCTGGCCTGGGTGTTCCAGAGTCCTCCCTGCAGCCCAGTGAGGAGAAGCATCGTTCCTCCCATTATGAGGACGCAGAGGCTCGGAGATGTTTAGTCGCTAATGTGAGGTCGCAGGGCAGGTCCCTCCCGTGGAGGATCACACCCCCGGCACATCCTTAGCGGCCTGGGGTGACCAAGTGTGTGGCGAGTAGGACGTTGAGCTCCAGGCTTGCCAGTCCCATTGTGAGCCACCAGCTGAGGTCACGGTGGGAAGTGGAGGGTTTTCCAAGCCCTGTCCAAGGTGAGCAGGTGACCTTTGAGTCCTGGAAGCTTGTGCACCCTCTCCCTTGTGCAGAAAGCTATGGGTGCAAAGGGCAATTTCAACTCAGCTTACTGGGTGAAAGGCAGCCCGGGCCGCAGGGTCATTCAGAGAGCTGAGCCGATGAGCGATGGCAGGACCGGAGTGCACCTGGGGTGACGCGTGAATTCCGAACACCCAGAGCCCCCCATCAGCACCAACACCTGCAACGCCGTGGCCCTTCTCTGGAAGGGTGTTGTGCAGGGAGCAGGCCCTTCCTTTTGGGAGGCTCGGGGAACCTGCTCTGTCTTCTTGGTTCCCAGGGCACACTGAGGCTTGGGCGGGGATGCCCCTGTCCAGCAAATGCAGCTGGCCCGGGCCTGCCGACCCCACGCCCAGGCCCTCTCTGCTGCGTGGCGGGGATTGGGGCGGTGCCCGTCTCCTCGTTGCCAGCTGGGCCGGTCCATGCCTCCCTGGAGCCAGCCTCGAGAAGGCCCCCACGATGACCTGGGGTGGACACGCAGGTCTGTGAACTTTCTCAGAGCGGTTGGGTCACACAGCAAGCTCACGGCACCCCCAGGCAGCAGCCCGGGTCCTGTCCACCCGCCCTGGATCCCGGAGGAGACCCCTCCATTCTTCTGGCGTGGGAGCCATCTGGGCGTAGGCTTCTCTGGCCTGGGAGAGCTTTGTCCTTCCTCTCCCTGAGTCTCACACCTGGACCCCCAGCTTCGGCGTTTGCCCCATCATTGCAGCATTCGAATCAGACCTCCAGGCGACCTGTGACCACGGACGTCCTCCCTGGTCTCCCTCAGCCTGGGCTTCTCATTGCCACATGGGCCTGGGGCCCGGTTAGTGCCGGCTTGGGCCATTTCTCCTCTCGCCACTTTCCTTTCCTCTTTTCTAGACCCACTTTCTGCCTGGACTTGGCTCGGACTGTCTCTTTGAGACCTGTTTCCCGGGGGGCTTTGAACTGGGGTGGGGCGCAATTTGCTGGGAGGCGGGGGGCTGAACCTGGACTCACCTGCTCTCTCATTCCCTCCCTCGCTCTAGGCTGCCTGCTGTGCATCCATGAACGCAGGGCTGGGCGCTGGCTGTCAGTCACTAGGGTCTGTCCAGCCCCAGTGGTCTAGGCACACAGGACCCTCACCCGCCCCAGGACTCTGTTTACGGTGGGGAGGTCTTCCCTGCGGTGTATGGAACCAGCCTCGGTTTGTTCCCCCATCACAGCCAGCTCAGCGGTCCCTGTACTCCATGCTCTACAAAAATCTCAACTTAAAATAGAGAAGGGGGCATTCGCTTTATGAGCAAACAATACCACCTTTGCTTCAGATAACCTCCGAGTGTGACATTCCTAAATTGGATTCATACCCCACTTTTAAAAGTTTGTGGTGATGCACCAGCCTTTGCTAGATTTGAAAGGGAGGCAAATGCAGGGGGCTCGGGTGGGCCAGGCCCCAGGTGGGCAGTCATGCAGTGGAGGTGAGTGTGGCCTGATTTCCGCCGTCTCCATGGTGACCTGATGCTGGTGTGCCCTCACCTGGCAGTGTGGAAGCCTCAGCTCGCCGTTCTTTCCCATCAAGGTCATGCCACTGGAGTGTGAGCAGCGGAGAGGTTGGGGCTGGTTTTTATTGAGCATCTACTAAGGAAGTGCCAGGCACGATGCCAGGGGCTTTTAGAGCTGCTACCTTTCTTAATCCTCACAGCAGCCTTCCAAGGTTGGTGTTTTAAATCTCATTTTTAAATGAAACTGTGGTTCAGAGTGGCTAGGCAAGTCACCTGAAGTCGTACAGCCACAGCTTTTAGTTCCTCTGTTAGATTCGTATGGCTGCTGTTGCAAATTACAACCTTGGTGGCTTGAACAACACAAATGTATTATCTTAGAGCTCTGGAAGTCAGAAGTGCTAAAATCAAGGTGTCAGCAGGGCTGCGCTCTTTCTGGAGACCTGAGGGGGAATCCTTCTCCTGCCTCTTCCAGCTTCTAGACGCCACCCGCATTTCTTGGCTCGTGGCCCCGTTCCTGTCTTCAGAGCCAGCAACAGGACGTTTCTCTGACCATTCCTCAGTCACCTCTCCTGACCACAGCCAGGAAGGGCTCTGTGTTTTTACACAGTCATGAGGTTAAATTGGGTCCACCTGGATCATCAGGCTAATTCCCCCCTCTTGACCACCGTAACCTTAATCGCATCTGCAAAGTCTCTTTGGCCGCGTGAGGTCACACATTCACGGATTCCAGGGGTTGAGCGTGGGCATCTTTGGGTGGACAGTGGTCTGCCAAGTACAGTTCATAAGCGCAGGCTGATATCTTTACTGTGATGTCATTTGGGGAGACTGAGGCCCGAGGGTGCTGCCGGAGCTGCAACGTTTCACCAGTTTTCTCCTCTTGCGACACGCCCTGGCCACAGGAGGAGTTGGTCCTTCACTGGCTGGAAGGACGCGCCCTCCCCAGGACCTCGGGGGATGCACCCTGAAACCCAGTCTTGTCCATGATCTTTTGGTCGGCAGTCACCTGCTGTGGGTTTTCTGTGAAGTGGGAAGGGAAGTTTGCTGTCCTCATGCCGAGTCTGTGTCATTTTAACGGGCGGGTCCTCGCTGCCCTGCCTATTTGCAGGGATGCGGCCTTGTAGGGGCTCTTGAGTCACATCTCTGTCCTGCCCTCTGACCCTCTGGGTCACCTGGGCCTCCTGCCTGCATCTCACTGGGCCTGGGTAAGGGAAAGGGCTTGTTCAAGGTCACAGAGCAGTTGGGGCAGAGAGGGAACCCGCTCTTGTCCCCTAGCGGTCTGCGGGAGGGTGGTTTCCCACTGCTGTCAGCCTCCCATCCCTGTGGCCCTTCCTCCCCATAGGCTCCTGACCTGCTGCCATTTCACTGCTCCCAAGGAGTGGGGGGCGGCACCAAAGGAGGCTCGTTGCCAGGGATGTTGTGAGGTTTTCCAAAGGCAGCCCGGGAATTGGGACCGAGGGAGGGGGTGTTCCAACATCAAAATCTTCCAGTATCTTTTCTGGAGCGTCTGTTGCGCTGCCCCGACTCTCTTCCTTTTACTTAAAAAATGTTATTATTACTATTATTGTGAAGAAATGTGTGAAAAGAAACAAACTTGGAGAATAATGAGACTATTTATTCCACTGCCCACCTTTATCAGACTGCCAACAATAAAGCCTTTTAGCATCAGATCCTTTTGAGAAATAAAGTGTTACAGGTAGAGTTGAGGCATCTTGTGTGCCACCTCCCCACCCCCGCCTCCCCAGAGAGAGCCTCGCCAGGAATTCGGTACCTAACCATTCTCCTGCACAGATGTTATTTCTCTTACAGGTTGTATGTCCATAAGCAAGGTACGATGATGCTTTGCAGGTTTTCGGACTTTATAAGTGATGTCACATTTATATGTGTCCCTCAGTTCCGCCTCCCCACCCCTCCCCACATCGTGCTTTTGAGATGTATCCTTGTTGATGGTACCTGTAATTCCACTTCATTCGTTTCCAGTTCTGCATAGTATTTCATTGTTTGGTTAAACCACAATTCACCTGGTCTCCCAGGGAGGACTTTGAGGTGGTCTCCATTTTTTTCACTACTTTGGCCAGCCCTGGGACATGTTCTTGTACCTGTTTCTGCACGCTTGGACCACCGGGGGTCCTTGAAGGCAGGTGCCTCTTCAGTGGCGGGAAGCCATGCCGGGTGGCTGTCTGATCTGCTGTGCCAGGGCGCCCCGTGTCCTGCTTCCTGCTTCTTATGCTCTTGCCATCACATGAGTGACCACTATTCACTTTCTGTCGGTCAGATGGCTGAAACTGTCTCATTGTCTTTGTTTGCAGGAGGCTGGTCTTCTGACTGTGCTCACAGATCTGTGGTCTGCTGTTGGGCAGGGTTTTTAATGTTCACACAGTTGAGTGTGACAGGCCTTCGCTTTATGGTTTGTTCGTTTTGCTTCTTGATTAAGAAATCCTTTCCTACTTGAAAGCTGGAACTGCTCTTTTTATTTTTTTTTGTTTTTCTTCTTTTTCCTCCCTCCCTCCCTCCCTCCCTCCCTTTTTGGAGTTGCTCTTTTTATTGAATTTGTTACAATATTGCTTCTGTTTTATGTTTTGGTTTTTTGGCCGCGAGGCATGTGGGATCTTAGCTCCCCGCCCAAGGATCGAACCTGCACCCCCTGCATTGGAAGGCGAAGTCTTAACCACTGGACCGCCAGGGAAGTCCTGGAGTTGTCCTTTTGTAACAACAGCTGTGCTGAGACAAAATTCACACAGTTAATATATATATGAAAGTATACAATTCATTGCTTTTTACTACATTCACAGAGTTACCCAACCATCACTATCTAATTCCAGGTCATTTTTATCACCCCAAGAGAGAGAGTCTGTACTCGTCTGCAGTTACTCCCTGTTCTTCCTCCCCCTCGGCCCTTGGCAGCCACTAATCTATTTTCCGTCTCTGTGAATTTGCCTACTCTGGACATTTCATATAAATGGAGTCGTACAAGATGTGGTGTTTTGTGACTGGCTTCTTGCCTATAGCATAAGTTGTCACCCCCTTTGTATCAAACAAGCCCAAGTTTTTAGAGTTGTTTTTTCCCATAGAACTCTCTGTCCTTCTCGGAACTGCCTTCTGTGTGTGGTGTGAGGTTGGGATTGAATTTTTCCTCTCCACACCCGCCGCAGTCCCTTTCGTGAAACAATGCGGCCTTCCCCCACTGGCGCAGAAGGCTGCAGGGCATGCGTGCCAGGCGCGCAGAGCTTCTGCGGGCCCTCACCACCCCGGGAATCCCTCCACCTTTCTTGTGATGACTTATTCTTGTTTTTACTGAATCAGCAAAGCACTGTCCAGACATGGTGCTGCCACCAGAGCTGACTGCTTGGAGCCCCCTCTTTCTCTGGCTTCCTATGCTTTGAGCCCCAGCTCTGCTGCTCACTTGCAGGGCGGGGTTCCTGCTGAGGTGTCAGATCTCCGGCTGGACTTCCAGCCACTCCCCTGTCCGATGACGCAGCCGCACCTAGATTTTCTGTGTGCTGGGCCCGCTCCACCTGCCACAGCTCCCCGCACTTCACCGCCTCTGCAGGCGACTGGAGTGTGCCCTGCCGTCCTGCTTCTTATGCTCTTGCCATCACATGAGTGACCACTATGCCTCCCTCCCTCCTGCCTCCTCTGCTGGACAGTTGGCTCCATTCTGGGCCCACCGGCTTTACATGCTTGGTAGAGACATGCATGATGTCTAACAATGAAAGCAAACTCCCTTTCCCCCGAAACCAGCAAGGTCTCCACTTCTGGCTACCAAGGGGCTTGGCACATCCACTCAGGGGCTCCCTGAATGTTTACCCGCCTACCCCCTTTCCTCACCACCTTCAGACATCCGTCCCGCATGTCCTGGACGCCTCGGAGCCCCTGTGGTACGGCTGTGTTTGCAGGGGTTGAGCCCCAGTGAGTAGTCAGGGCCAGGAGGTGTGGGGTCCCTCGGGAAAGGAGCCCGAGAGGGGGACAATTTGAACAGTCACTGCTCAGCATAGATCAGGGGTCCCCAGCCCTGTGTGCACGTTAGAATCACCTGGAGGACGTTTAAAATGTATGGACATCCAGGCCCCTTCGCTGGAGTCCAGTTTAGTTGGTTCCAGGGGAGAAGAGATCAAATGTTAAAATGTCCCCAGGGAGACCCAGGCCAGGTGTGACTCGCCTTCTGTGTGGCTAGGTGGCCGTGCTGGGGCCTCTAGGTGGTCTGTTCAGCCTCTATCAATAATTCCCAATCATTCAGAGTTAAATCAGGTTGGGGGGGGAGGGGACATGAACAGTGCTGACACCTGAACTGTCACCTAAGCACACAGGTTAATTTCTGGGCCTGATAATTGAAGGCACAGGAAAGGAATTCTTTTTTTCCTGTTTTCTCCTGGTTTTGAAGTAATGACGCAGTTTCAGTTTGGGATGGTCGGGCCTCCCAAGCGGTAGATTGAAAAATAAGTTTGAGTTTTCAGCTTGAGAGCACCCGTGGCTGCAGGCGGATCCAGACCGGGGTGTTTTCTATTTTCTGTGTTTTTTTTGCGGTACGCGGGCCTCTCACTGTTGTGGCCTCTCCCATTGAGGAGCACAGGCTCCGGACGCGCAGGCTCAGCGGCCATGGCTCACGGGCCCAGCCGCTCCGCGGCATGTGGGATCTTCCCGGACCGGGGCATGAACCCGTGTCCCCTGCATCGGCGGGCGGACTCTCAACCACTGCGCCACCAGGGAAGCCCCAAACCAGGATGTGTTCTAAATGAGCCGGGTTGGACTCGGCCTCCTGCTTGGCCACTCTGTCGAGATTTCAGCGCAGGTTGAATTAAATGCTAGGCGGCCCCGGGTGGACAGAGCACCGATCCGTGGGGTCCTGGTCTGTGTGTGTGGCACACGGAGGGGCAGGTGGGAGCCAGGAGACAGCCGTGCGCCTTGTCAGGAGAGGCCGAGCGGCCAGCGTGGCGAGATCTCAGTTCTCATCAATGCAGTTGTTCGTTTCTCTCTGTGCCCATTAATTTTCTTGCCTCTGCAGGCTCAGGATGGAGAGGGTGGGGTCACGGCTGTCCACTTGAGTTGGGCATGTGGGATTTGAGGTTTCCAGGATCCCACGTATCAGGGCATGGAGGGGGGAGCTTGGGAGGGGCTGGGGGCCAGCCTTTCGGACATTCATGACCCCATGAGGCCCAGAGTCTTGGGGCTTGCAGGTGCCCTGGGGTGGGGGGTCCCAGGGGTGAGAGGGCCAGGAGAACGCCGTCCAGGGTGGAGTTCCCTGGAGCCTGGGCCCGGTCTTAGAGGCTGAGAGTCTCCAGAACTGCCCCACGAAGAGAATTTTTGCTCAGGGAGGGGAGGGGAGCCATGAGTCTTCCCAAGCCCTGCCCTTCTCTGCCTCAGGTGGGTGGCCTGGAGGAGCACCGGGGTTTGGGGATGGAGACACACACGCACGCATGCACGCACACGTCTTGACTTTCAGCCCTGCTTTTATGACTCTGTGACTGGACCAGTTACTGGGCCCCTCCTGAACCTTGGTTTCTGTGTCTCCCTGGCAGAGTCAAGGCTTGGAATGAGCAGTGCCAGCCACCACGGTGCTGATGTTCTGCGAGGCCCAGGGTGATTGTATGGGGCCCCCCCAGGGCTGCTGGGGGAGCTTTGAGGCAGGGTGGAAAGAACCTTGGCTCCGGACAAACCTGGGTTCAAATCCCAGCCCTGCAGTGTTTTCGCCGTGTGACTTTGGACTTGCTACTTAACCTCTCTGAGTCTCAGGCTCCTCTGCAGTAAACAGGGATAGCTCGGTGTGAGGATTACGGGGGCATGCTGGGAGGGCTGGGGTTTTGCTTGGCGTCTGCTGGCACCTAATAGGTGCTCAGTAACATTTGCGTGTGCGAATGGGAAAGAAGGGTCCCTTCTCAATATCCTGTGTGGACAGGGGAACTCTTATTCACACCCGAGGCTCTGGTAGTTATCTCGGAGTTTGCAGCCGGCTGCCTTGGCCTGCCCACCATGCAGACCTGCTGGTGGGTAGCTCAGGTGGGCAGGCCCGCCTGGAGGAGGGAGGGGCAGGGGCAGCCCTCCCTGCTCAGCGCTGCCACTCCTCCTCACAGGAACCTGATGTTCCTCTGATATGCCTCCTCAGCCTTTTCACCTTCATCCATAAATAATATCTGTCTCACATTCAGCCCGCACCTCCTGGGGCCGCGATGTATGCCAGGAGGCAGATGCGCCCTCAGCTGGGACTCGCCTTCCATCCTCCCCATCCCCACCCTGCCTTGTCTGCCTGTCAGAGTCCTGCTTGCTCTTAAGTGCTCAGCTCAGATGCCGCCTCCTTCAGGAAGGAGTCCCTGATTTCTCCCCATCAGCGCATCCTTGCTCTCGGCCCCCCTCATCCCTGGGCTGAGCCTCTTCACTCCACCCTTTGCCCTTCCGCAAACGTGGTTATTCCTGCAGCTCCTGCATTAGGCTGAGAGACCCTCGCTGTAGGGGACCATGTCCTTACACGAGCATGCGTGATTGCTGGTCCTGCCGGTGCCTGGCTCTGCGACGTTGGGTGGACCCATTCACTCGCTGAGCGTTCTTTTTGTCCTCTATGTGATAGGCCTTCTGCCGCCCACCTGGCAGGGTCCCTGGGGGATCTAGAGGGTAGCAGAGTGAGTGCATTGGCACCGGGGCCCTCCTCCCAGCTACGTGGGGAAACTTCAGTGTTCCAGGGGCTCCCATCCGGTACTGAGCTTCTGCTTGCTTTTCAATAGTGATGGGGAGCTCACAGCCCCCTGGTAGCCTGGATGGTCGTGAAACAGGTAACTTGCCTTTCTAGTCCTGGATTTGGGGACCCACTGCTCTGCAAGGATTCAGTCCTTTGGTGACCTTTGGGATTGTTCAGCGTCTGGGGAGTAGGTGGGCCTGGGGTTGGAACATCCTCCAAGTCCTTGAAGAAGACAGGACCATTCCCAGGCTCCGCTGGGTCAGTGTCCCGGGCCTTGATGGGGCTGTGCATTCATCAGAGGTGAGGGCAGCAGGGACACCAGCCTGGTCTGTGGGCAGGGTGGGAGGGCAGCGGCCGCTCTGGCACTGAGTACCGGCCTGTTTCCCAGTAGGACTGGGTGCTGCAGAAAGTGTGGCCTTTGCCTTGAGCCCAGGGCTTCACTGAGCCCGAGGTAGGGAAGGCTGCCTGGGGAGAGCAGGTTGCTCCGTCACTGCCTGGTCTGCAGCTGTCACTTCACTTCCCGGAGCCTCAGTTTCTTCATCTGTAAACAGGGGTCGGTCACCTGCTCACAGTGAGAGACGATGAGGACGATTGCCTGTAAGTAAGGCACACCGTTGGTGCTCATTAAGTGTGTGTCGTTACTGCTGCTTCTTGCTGGAATGACCTCGCCTTGCTCTGTGTCTGTCTTAACTCTGTTCGAGCTGCTATAACAGAATACCACAGACTGGGTGGCTCATAAACAACAGGAATTTCTCTCTCTGGTCTGGAGGCTGGAAGCCCAAGTTCGGGGTGCTGGCAGACTGAGTGTCTGGAGAGGGCCACTTCCTGGTTCACAGACGGTTGTCTCCCTGCTGTGTCTTCGTTTGGCGGAAGAGGCAAGAGAGCTCTGTGGGGGGTCTCTTTGGTTAGGACACTAATCTCACTCACAAGGGCTCCACCCTCGTGATCTAATCACCTCCCAAAGGCCCTGCCTCCTAACACCATCACATTGGGCGTTAGGTTTCAACATAGGGATTTTGGGGGATACCGACATCCAGACCATAGCCCTGTCCCTGGTGCCCGGAGCTGGTCAGAGCTCCCTGGGGGTGGTTCTCCTGGTGGCCCTGCCTGTGTGACTTGGTACATCACTGCATCCTTGTTTCTGTGCCTGTAGGGGTATGGGGATACCTCCCCATGGGGGTGAAGTGTCTGAGGTTACCTGTGAGAGGTGACAGCTCCACCACATCCTGGGCAGGTGGGAGGCACGGGTGGAGACGGAGGCTCCACGGTGCAGAGTGGGCCTGCCCTACTTGGTTTTGATTTCCACGGCCCGCAGGTATGTGTGGCACTCACCTGTCCCCTTGGGGGCCAGTCCTGGGGCGGGGGAGAAAAGAGAGAAGCCCAGGAACCGACTCACGGGAAGGCAGATGCTCTCAGGAGCTGCTCTCATCCTCTGGGGCAGAGAGGGAGGGAAGCCTGGAATGATGAGGGTGCTTCTGTTTAATGAGGCCTTTCCACCTCGGTGGAGCCACCGGCCCTGGTGCCACAGCCGACCCCTCTTAATGAAGTGGAAGGAGAAGGGAATTGAATCAGCCGGGCTGCGTTGTGGAGATGCCAGCCATCTCACAGCAGAACTGCTGGGTGTGAGCAGGGGCCCAAGGTGTGGCGTTGCTGAGTCTCCTGCTGCTGATGACCTGCCGCAAAGCCTGCCTGTCCCCGAGACCTTATAGGGACCCCGCTCAGGGAGAGGGGGTAGAAGGGAGGCAGGGCTGGTGGGGACCCTGGAAGAGGCAGCAGCTGGAGAATCAGGCCCCGCATGTGGCTGTGTGTCGCGGTGCCACCCCCCAGTCCCCTGCCCCCAGCCTCCATCCGCTTCCTCCTTTGCCGAGAGGGAAAGTCATACTTTTTCCCAAGCTGTGGCAGATACTGTTGGCGCCCTGCCCAGATCCCCGTGGCACTTACCGCTTCCGTGCCCACCGCCCGCTTCACCTGTGGGCACCTGCAGCTCTGCCTGGGAGCTTGCCCTGTCCCCTCTCCAGGTGGGCACTCCTGGGGCATGAACACCACCCTCCTGCCAGGAGCGGCTCCCACCAGGGAGCCCTTATGGGCAGGCGAGCAACTGTGAGACCCCCAGCGGGTTCACACCCTTCTCATCGGCTCCCAGTCCCCGCCTCACCTCTCCACACCCTCACCTGGGCTTCCTGGGGTCACCTCCCACGTAACCCGCTTGTATGCAAATCCTTGTCTCACCCAAATTAAGATGAAAGTTCCTGGTGAGGTTGGCACAAGACAACAGGGTAAATGCTGTGGGCTGAGGTCTGAGGGACAGTTGCCCTTGGCCGCTGGCATGCTGTACCCTCTGTGGCCTTGGGGGTGCCAGGTCACCGTCACAGGCTGAGCGCTTCTTACTGTCATTGCAGCTGCTGCTGGTGGGAGCTCATAGGATTAAGAGTCAACTCCTCTGGGGAAACCTGTTCGCCCCAGCCCGTAGGACTGATTCCTGTTAGGTCTTCAGGTTTTTCCAAGGGCCTACTACGTGCTTAGCGGTGAGCTAGGTGGGGAGGGGGTGACAGGGGTGATTGGACATGGCCTCTGGCCCCCAAATTCTTGCAGTTTGGACCGATGGTGAGGCTGGGGTGACATTGCCTAGGCAGGCAGGGGGCAGGCTGCGGGGGGCGGAGATGTGACCTGGCAGCTTCCGGGAGGGCAGAGTGCCCTGATGGTCAATGCCAGCACCTGGCACAGGACTCCTCGGTGGAGCCAATCAGCGCCAGTGGGGAGGGGCTTGCAGACCCTCGGCTCCAGGACTCCACCCACCCACGGGCTGCTCTGGTCCTGCATGCCCCGGGAACAAGGACCTGTGAGGAGGGATGTAGGAGGGCAGATGTTCAGGCTCCTGTGGGCGAGAATGTTGCGGGAGCTCTCCCTGTCACTCCAGATGGAAGGTGGATCGTGAGTCCCCCAGAATTGGACCAGTGGGCCCTGGGAGGGTCAGGGAATGTCCAGGGGATACCTTGGCCAGCCTGGCTCGG
The DNA here is from genome assembly GCF_963924675.1 of Phocoena phocoena. NCBI lineage: Eukaryota > Metazoa > Chordata > Mammalia > Artiodactyla > Phocoenidae > Phocoena > Phocoena phocoena. The sequence goes on from NC_089220.1 coordinate 5,160,089, forward strand.
GGTCCTTTTCGTAGTCACCTCCCTCATTCCACCCCCCCACCCTCCCGCAGCAGTCAAGCCAGGAAAGGGCTCTTCCCTCCCTGCTGGCTCTACTCCTTGTTACTGCAAACCTGGGATTAATTTAATTACACACTTGTCTCCAAGAGGCGGGGGCATGGAGGCGCCCCGTGGGATTGTGAGTTGCCCGAGGCTGCTGGGAAGGATCGTCCACCCAGGGAGCCGGGCCCTTCCTGGCGTCCCCTGCCCTCCTGCTCTCGCCCCTGCCACCAACCCCGACTTGAGGGTCCACCTAGCTCTCAGTCTTCCCCACGGCAGGGCACCTGCTCTGACCCCCAGGTGACCAGATGTCTGGCTCCCCGGCTCCTGGCAGCATGCAGAGCCTGGCTTGGGGAGCTGAGGGTAGGGGCGGTGGGGATGGGGTCCCGTGTGGCTGGGGAGGCTTATCTGGGTCTTTGAGGAGGCGGCCTCATAGCCTTCTAAACTCTGCAGGATCGGGCAGGCTCGGGGCTGAGCCTGGGCCTCGGAAAAGGCCCCCAGAGCAGAGCTGGGGGCAGTGGGCAGAGGGTGGCCAATGGGGCCGACTTTCCACGCTGTCCTCTGGGCCACCCTTCTGTTTCCCTTGACATTAACATGGGACTCTGCGATGTGAAGGTACAATCGTTTAGTCCCTTCTCCTTTTATATAGAGAAAGATTTCTCCCTATTCTAAAGGGAGATTACTTGAAAATTAACAAGAAACAGTGAATAAATAAAGTCACCCATCTCCTCGTGAGCAACACCGCGGTCAGTATCTCTGTGTGCCTCATTCCTGGATTTCTGTTTCAATATTTTTAAACATAATAGCAATTCTACGTGTAGTTTTGTGTCCAGTTCTTTTCACTGGCGTTTAAGTGTTTTTCTTACCGTTGAGGAGAGAGACTCTCCTCAACGTCGTTGGTTGGCGACAAGGGTATAAACTGTCTGCTGTTGTTGGACGAATAGTTGTTTCCAGTTTGCGTCACTGTAACGCTGTCTGCATTCTTCATGATTGCAATTCATTCCTTAGGATACGTTCCATTGGGAGCACTGGGTGATTAAAGGCATTTTAAGCTTCTCACGTTGTTCTTTTGAAATTCAGAAGAAAAAGCCAACAAACCTTGATGTCTGAAGTGTACTTCATCCTCTGCAGCCTCTTGGGCTTTGGGACGAACCCAGACAGATGGGCTGAGCGGAGCGGCTCCTTGCTCTGGGGCCATGGACGCGGCCTGTGGTTTGTGGGATGAGCGATGGCCTGTGTCCCTTCTCGTGGCGCTGGATCTGTCGCCGCTCCTTCTTCCCGACTGCCGTCCTGGGAGGTGGGCGTGAGGCTGTGGAGCGGCGGTGTGCCCGGCCCGCCTGCTGCCCAGCGCGGGCGCTAAGCTGGTCGGCACGTCTGCTGACTCCCACCCAGGCCAAGCTCCAGCGGCAGTCTGACAGAGAAGGGAAGGGCTGGGAGCTCCTGGCTCAGCGCATCGGAATGGCAGAGGGACACAAAATCGCCCCCATAGCCAGGAGACCATGGGCGGGTGGTGTGCCCGCCTTCAGGGTGGCTCTGCGACCGTACAGGGCAGCGTGAGAGTTAGTGACCTGACTCAGGTCGCTGGTCACACACAGGTGGCTGGTCCTTCTCCTGGCTTCAGGGCTGTGCCTGGCAGCACGTCCCCTGGAGGGGCTGTGGTGAGCAAGGGGGCTGGCTTGCGGCCGTGCCCGAGGGTTGGGCAATAGTGGGGCATCCAGGGGAGATACTTGACCAAGAGCCACGTCTCATTAGGGACCTCTGCTGGCTTCTCACAATGGCACGGTGCTGTCAGCTCCTCTCAGAGCGGCGGGACACTTGGGGTCCTGAGCACTGACCTATGGGGGTGGGCCTGAGTGGTAGGGAGAGGGTCAGGAAGTCTGGGCCCTGGGCTCCCCTGCTCACCTGCCAGCAAGTAGGGACACTGTTCCTTGTGGCCTCCTCGTCTGGAAAACGGGGACGATGCCTTTTGGCCCCTGTGAGCCTTCAAGGAGGCGCCAGGTGCAGGGGCTGCTGTGCGTCACACAGTGGGTGGATGGGGGGGGACCTTCCCTCCCCCACCGACCCCACCCAGAGGAGGATCACATAGGGGTCAGTGGTTGTTTTAACGTGTAAGGTTGAGGGAGCTGGGAGGGTCTTTGGAGTTTACCTTATCTGCTGTTTCCCGGGTGGTGTTCCAGGGAACCCTCCTGCCGGCAGCAGGTGGAGGACACAGAGGATTGGGGAGGCCAGGCTGCACCCCATCTCCGTCCCCCTGCTCACAGGGCCCAGCACCCCTGGAACACTGAGGCCCTTCCCGTCAGGCCTGTTCGTGAGGGCGGGTGCGGACACGATGTGGGAACTGCTGGTCAATTTGGGCTGATTGACGGGTAAACCGAGGCCGGGGGCCAGCATGGGGCGTGAACTGTAGTGACTGCTGAGGGTCCCCTGCCCGGGCCCTGGGCACAGGGAAGCCTCTGCAGTCCCCGCCTGGGGTCCGGTCCCCCCACCCTGCCCCGCCACTGCCCTGCGTGTGTATAAAGAAGCCATTGCGCCTCTCACAGGTCACACAGCGGGGCTCCTCGCAGAGCTGCCCTGTGTTACCAGGGTCTCCCTGGGAGTGAGGGGGAGTGGCCTGGCCAGTGACCCTCTTCCTCTCTAGAAGGCTCCACATTCCTGAGAGGTGACTGGCAGGGAGCAGGGGGGAGGAGTTGGTTATGTAATTGGGGCAGGGTGGGCCGCCCCCCATTCCTGCCCAGGGCGGGGCTGAAGGCTCCTGGGCCTGGTCCAGGGCTGGGGAGACAAGGCTCCTGAGGGTGTGCTTGGGGAACACAGTGACCCACAGCAGGCAGGTCAAGGGGCACACGGGCACCTCCTGTAACTGGGGGCGCGTCAGAGGCAGCAGCTCGGCACTGCTGATGGGCGGAAGCTCGTGAGGCCTGGGCCAGCCTCCAGCGCAGGGGGCTTGGGGCCCTGGGGAGGGGGCCACTGGCCGCCCCATCCTCACAGGGCGCCCCTGGACCCCTCCTCTGCCGGCGGGCCCTGTCGGGGAGGGGCATGGCGTCCGCGTCACACACCTGAGGGCCCCGGGCTCGTCCGCGGTCATGCTGACTGTGCTGGCGTGGATGCGTGATGGTCCAGCTTGTCCTCTGGCTGCACCTCAGCCCCCTTTGCCCACCTGGGAAGGTTAAAAGCCCCCCCGGGGGGGCAGTGGTGTGGGGCATTAGGGAGCTGGCTTTGGTCGAAGGTCTGGTGCCTTCCGAGATGAAGGGCCGCTGGTGTGATCTGGGAAGACCCTGAGTCCTGCTGGGGGTCGGGGCCGGTGGGTACAGCAGGAACAGCGACTGGCCCAGGGGTGGGCAGGGCCCAGGCTGGCGTCTGGGCTGTGTGGCCTCTGGCCGGGCGCTCGTGCGGGTGAGAGGCGCATAGCCGTCCCTTAGCAGGTGGCAGCAGACCTCCTGGGGGAGGTACCCCATGCTGTCACAGAGGTGCTCAGACCCACCTTTCTTCCCTCGGCACGGGCACCTGCTGTGATTCTTCGGTCCCCTTGCCTACCCTACCCTGTGTTAACCTTCCCTGTCCCGTGTTCTGCCTCCCTCCCCTCGCCCTCTCTGCCCCATGTCACCCTTGGCCTCCACCCAGGCAGGCTCCCTTGTCCTGGCCTGGAGTGAGTTAGTCATTAGTTTTCTCCTCTGAGCTGATTTCCAGCCCAGTGGGGAGGTAGGACCAGGGCTGTGGGTAGCCGGGGTGGCGGAATTTCTCCCGGTTCTTTTTTTTTTTTTTTTTAATAGAGACAGGATGTTTTCAGGTGGTTTTTAAAAATTAATTAATTAATTAGTTGGCTTATATTTTGGCTGCGTCGGGTCTTCGTTGCTGTGCGTGGGCTTTCTCTAGTTGTGGCGAGCAGAGGCTTCTCTTGTTGCGGAGCACGGGCTCTAGGTGCGCGGGCTTCAGCAGTTGTGGCACTCAGGCTCAGTAGTTGTGGCTCGCGAGCTCTAGAGCGCAGGCTCAGTAGTTGTGGCACACGGGTTTAGTTGCTCCGCGGCATGTGGGATCTTCCCGGACCAGGGCTCGAACCCGTGTCCCCTGCATTGGCAGGCGGACTCTCAACCGCCGCGCCACCGGGGGGCGTCCCTCTCCCACTTCTGACCTGACTGTGCAGCGGGGTCAGTGTGGTGAGGGAAGGTGGATTTCACCCCGTCCGCGTTCAGGAGCTGGGGGCGTGTGGTTGGAGGTATCTCACTGGCCCGACTGCAGGAGGGGTGGTGGGTTATCTGCGTTATGCAGCCCCCCGAACAAATCGCTTGTAGAAGTTCTGTGCGTCAGACAGGATGGAGCGGAGGAAGCCCAGATGCTGACTTGGCATGCTTGGGGCCTCAGTTTCCCCCCTGAGCAGGGGAGGGCCTCCCTGGACCCTGGGCCTTGGGGGGGGCTGCCCCTGGGTGAGGGTCCCATCAGGGGAGCATTTTTGAGAACTCTTTTTGGACCTGAAGCATTGTGGAAGTTGAACGAATCAGCTCAGGACGAGCTGGTGAGGGAACCCATCACCCCCTTTCTGCAGGTCAGGGAAACCTGGGCTCAGAGGCCCACCGGAGGGGGCCCAGGGGAGGGTGGGCCCTCGGCTGTTGGATACAGTTTGCCGACGGGTGACATGCCCCCTTTGTGTCGTTACAGATCCCTCGTCCACCTACATCAGGCAGCTGGAGACCAAGGTGAAGCTGCTGGAGGGTGACAAGCTCCTGGCACAGGTAGGCTGGCTGTGGGCCAACCCCACCCTGAGGGCCAGTGCAGGCCCTGCTGCCCACCCACCACTCTCGCCCCAGCGCGCCTGGGGTTCCCTTCCCCCTTCCCACCCCTAACCTGCCCCCGACTCCTGCCCGGAGTCACCTCCTGGGACACCTGGCCGAGGACGGCCACCTGCCTTCCCTCCATCACAGCCTTTCCCTGTCTGTCCCCCCCACCGTGGTCTGTGAGCTCCTTGGGGGCTGGTGCTGGGCCCGTCCCAGAGATGGTGCAGAACACACACACAAGTGCTGAAGAAATGGACTGCTTTGCCCTTTGGATGGGCGCATCAAGGCCCAAGAGGCGGGCTGGCCCGTCCCCGCTCAGACCCCCATGGAAACTTCCCTGCCCCTGCCGTGCCAGTTTCTCTCTGGGCTGGGGTCTGCCCTCCTCCCTCCTGCCTGGCCTGAGTCCACAGACAAGTGAGGCCTGTCCCCAGCACAGGGATGGCGGGTTAGAGATGGGTGATGGGGTCAGTGCGGGGAGGAGGTGGTGCAGGATGGGAGGTGGGGGGTAGGCGTCTGTGCCCTTGGCGAGTGCGGCTGGAGCGTGGAGGGGGCATGGCTGCCAAGACGAGGGGCCTTTCCTGCTGTTGGCAGGGTGGTGATGGGGGGCTGTGATCAGCCCGGTCGGTCGGGGTGTCTGGGGCCAGCTGGCTCGGCTGACCCTCCAGCCTCTTTCTCCCTTGTACTCATCCCTGACTTCATCTCAGTATCCCTCTCCCCTGCCACATCTGCTGGCCCATAAGTGGCCGGCCGGGATGCCCAGAGCGTTTCTCTGGGAACCAGCCCCAGGGAGGGCTCAGCTGCCTGGCCTCGTTGCTAGGCGACCAGTGGGCTTGGCGCCACTGCCCTGCTCAGACACCCTCTCTGCCCACTGGGCGGCGGCTGGGATGCTCACAGCCCCAAGTGCAGCCCGACAGCTGCCATCCCACCTCTCGCCCTCGCAGGGGCTGCGGGAGATTCCCCCTAGCTCGGCAGGACCCTGCAGCGTACGTGGTTCACATTTGGGTCTTTGCTCCGTCACATCCCACGGCCACCGCACTGTGTCAGGCGCATAGCCAGGCACTGAATTGCAAGGCTTGTTTTCAAACAAAATGTGTCACTTGTTAAGGTGCTGGAAGGGCCTGGCTACAAGATATGCTGGCTCCTCGGGGCTGGCAAGGGCAGCGAGGGGCTGGGGCCTCGCCTGGCGGTGGGCTAGGGCTCCTTAGACCTGAACACTCCATGTGGGCTTGTCCTGGTTGCTAAGGAGGGTGTGTGGGGTGGGCTGAAGGAGCTGTAGGCAGGGGCGATGGGGGCAGCATCAGGACTTGGGGGCCTTTGCTCTGGAGCTGGTTCCCATCCAGTGAGTAGGGAAGCAAGTCACTCACTTCAGCCACTGTACAGCAGGGTGAAGGCCAGGACCTCGCTCTGGCAGTGGAAGCCTCCGACCAGCGGGTCAGCAGCCTTGTGAGTCTGCCCCAGTCCAGCTGTTCTTTGTGTCACTGTTTCTGGGGAGAAGCAGGTTGAGAGCTTGGACCCCAGATTTGGGATGCCATTTGCAATGCTGTTCTGAGGTCCAGCCAGGGCATGGCTTGTGGTCCTGTTTCCAAGGACAAGGACAGAAGTGTCCCTGTGGCCCCTGCTCTCCTAGGCCACATTGTCCCACCGTGAATATGCACCCAGTTCCACATGGTAGACTTGACCATGGACTTGTGCAAAACCTGCACACGCTCAGGCTGCAGAGTGGCAGTCCTTCCTCTTCCTCCTGCCTCTGGGAACCCCCTGGTCTCATAAGGGAGCCCCCCATAGCTGTGTCCACTTGCCCCGTGCCCACAAGTGCAGAGGTGGAGGTTGACGGGGCCCTGTGTCTGGAGCATCAGGGGTGCGGCCACCACCTGGGCAGGGGGTTTCTCTGCCTGGTCCCTCCCCACCAAGCCTGCTCTGACCTGCTCCCAGGGGTCAGACTGGGGACATTGTCCTTGTCCTGGAGGCAGCAGCAGTGGGCTTCTGTCCCCGACCTGTACCCACGCCAGGCTCTCCAGAAACACACAGCCATCAGATGGGGACGCGACCTCTCGCCTGGGCCCGGGTTTGCTGGCTTCAGGCCGATTGGGCTTTAGGGACAAGAACATGCTTTGGCCCGGCTCCTGGCTGGTACAGGAGAAGTGCTGGGAACTCAGAGACCATCCAGTGTGCCAGTGTTCCAAGTTTCTTGTTTCCTGAGTAGACTTTTCTTTCTCCCCAAATGAAGCCTTGGGAGGCTGAGCTGCTCCGGTGATAGCCGTGGGTGCTTGTGTGTGTCATGGGGGTGGGGCACCTGGGTCCTATCCTCGTCTCTTCCTCACGAGGACTCTGCTGGCGAGTGGGGGTCTTGCTCAGGGTCTCCCAGTGAGCGGTGTCAGGGCCATACCCAGCATCCCGAGAAGGGGGCAGCCGTGTGGTGCCGGGGCCTTGGCCCTCCAGTGCACTGCATACCCACCTGCCCTGATCCCCTTGCTTCAGCCGAGGGCTGACCCTCAAGCTACAGTATGCAAAAGCACCCAGGGGCCAGGGTGTGGGCAGGGCATCTCCAGGGTCATGGGCGGGACTCCTGTTGCCCCTGCCACCTGCTGCCACCAGGGCTTGGCCTTGAGGGTGGGTGGGTGCCTTGGAGGAGGGCGTTGCTGTTCTGAGCCGTGCAGGAGCTGTGAGAAGCAGTGAGAGAAGGGCAGCTTCTGGCCTGCTCAGGGCTTCCTGGCAGCTGTTGACACCTTGCCTGCCTCTGGGTTCCTAGGGTGGCTCAGGTGGCATCAGCTTTATGAGGACCCTTGAGCCACTTCCTCTCCCCTGGCCTGTTTGCTTACCTGTAAAATGGGCACTCACTCACTCCATGTGTAACTGATCACCTGCTGTGTGCATGGCGGGGTGGGGTGGGGGGCCGGGTACCGTGTGTCCAGGCAGAGGCCGACCCACAGGGGGCACTCTTGTGCTGCCTCCTTGTCCTGGCCAGCAGGCTCATGTATACGGGAGGGCTGTGGAGGACAGTGGAGGTGGGGAGAACTCCGTGGGCAGGGCTCGGCCCACAAGTAGAGTACTGGTCTTATTTTGATGAGTACCGGTCCAGGGAAGATGGGGTTTTCTTAGCCTCCTTCCTCCTGGCCTCCTGCCAATAGCCTCCCCCAGCCACCCCCAGGTGGCCCGGCACTTGCTCTGGGCTCTCTCAGCCCCATAGGCTGCCTCTCTTGCTGATGGGATATTGGGATCCTCCTTGTGAAGCCTGGCCCTGACCCCTGCTGGACTGTTAGGTACTCAAGGACTGGGCTGCTGGGTCTCAGTGGTCACATCTGTGTCTCAATGCCCAGCTGGACTTGATGGATGCATCTTGGGGAACCCTGGCTGCACCTGCCTGGTCTCCCAGGCTGGGAGGGGAGGCTGGTTCTTGCCCAGAATAAGGAAGGTCTGCTTAACCCAGGGAGAGTGGCTTCATAAGGCAGTGAGTGTACCATCTTTGGAGGTAATCAAGTGTGGATGGATGGATGGATGGGGGTGATGGATGACCGTGTTTGGGAATATTGAAGAAGGAGATTGCTGCCATGGGTGGGATTCTGGCCACGGTCTCATGGGCTCTAGCTTGTGAGATTTTATGATTCTGGCACCTATATCTTTTCAGTGAAATCAAATGGCACAGAAACCTCCAGCTCTGTGCAAAGTGGAAAATCTGCCTTTGGCGAAAAGCAGGGGAGAGCAATGTTATTCTTCTATCTTCGGGTGACGTGGCTTTGGGGTTTGGGTGGGAGGGCAGAGAGCCTCTGTGGATTCCCGTTCCCCACTGCCCACCCTCTCCCTCCACGGCCTCTATTTAACTCCAAAACAGCTTTAATTAAAAATGTGCCAGTGTTCACAGGCTAAATTACTGTATTGCAGTTCATATTTTCTTTCTCATGTCGGCTTTAAGATTTCATCAACACAGCTGCTTCCTCTGCAGTGATTCATCTGGAGCCCAGTATGTGATATGATTTTCCCGTGGATTCTGTGCCTAGCCGGGCTGGGCTGGAGGCGGCTCTGATTGACGTGGGGGCCTACGCTCTGTCGTTCCCTCCATTCACTTCCCTGCTGGGCTGATCAGTGAAGGCTCCGCACGTGCCCAGAAGCCAGCTTCACAAAAGAGCAAGAAGCAGGTTGGGCAGGAGCGGGCGGCCATCTGGGGGAGAGGAGGCAGTGGTCCAGGCCCGTGGCTGTGACCAGTCCCAGCCTGCCCCCCTCCGCCTGGCCCCTGTGCCCGCTCTTCCCATCCTGCCATGCCACACAGGGTCACTGTACACTCAGGTTGGAAGTGACCCCGGGATTTACACCAAGCATGGATGGGGAAACTGAGGCCTGGGTGGAGGAGGATTTCCTGGGACAGGTGATTGTATTAGTTTGCTAGAGCTGCCGTAACAAAGAACCATGCACTTTGGCGGAGCGGGGTGCGTGGAGAAGGGGCTTAAGCAACTGAAATGTATTGAATATATTGTCTCACAGTTCTGGGGAGCATGGGGTCAACAGGTCAGCATATGAATTTGATTGGGACACAATTCAACCGGTAGCAATGGTGTTGTTGGCCTGACGGTATAAGAAAGTGGGTTTGAGCCCCAGAGGAGTCTGGATTCGGATAATCCCTGCTCCACCACTCACTGGCTGTGTGGCTTTAGGTAAGGTACCTTATGTCCTGGTGCCTGGTTTCCTCACCCATAAGATAGGGATGATGGTGATGCCTGCTACAGCACTGACTGGAGCCTGGGGGCGCCTGGGCAGTGCGTGCCCTTCTCTCCTTTTCCTGGTCTTGGGAGCCTGGGATTTTTCAAGGTCTGGCAGCCCACGCCCATTCAGCCGGGCTTGGTCCCTGATGGACTGCTCCTTCTTGCCTTTTGTCTGCGTTTTGAACCATCCAGGCCTTGGGACTGAGGAACAGTCTGCTACTATCTGAGCCCATTGCTGACACCTCAGTACTGTTTCCCGCCTCCCCAGGGAGGGCTGTTTTGGTTGGTTGGTCCCCTTGCCCAAGCCCTGCGGAGATGCTGGCCTCATGGTATGTCTGTGGTGGCAGTTCTGCTCGCTGGCATCTTCTGTGACGTGCTGCTTTGTTGACAGGCTCTGGGCCGTCCCTGCTTCGCCTCTTTGGTGTTCCGGGGTTGGCTGTCATGTCCCCGCCCCTTCTGTCATGAGTGATGTGGTCTCCGGAGGGCTTCGTCTGCTTCATTAGCAGAACCTTAGAACCAGTGCAGCCTCTTCCTCAGCCAGGGAGGAAACGCCCTCTTTCCATCATCCAGGCAGATGGTCAGTCTAGCGGCGTGGGCAGGAAGAGAGACTAGGAATTCTACCTCTGTCCCTTACGCCCGAGGCTTAACCAGTGTCCACCGTGAGCCAGACACCAGGTACTCAGCATGGTAAGAGGCCAACCCCAGAGCCGGAGGGCCTGGTTCCAACCCCCAAAGTGCCACTTACCAGCTGGGTGGCATTGGGCCAGTGGGTTAACCTCTCTGTGCCTCAGGTTTCCCAGCTGTAAAATGGGGACACTAACGGTGTCTGCCCCAGGATTAAAGGGCAAATCACGGAAAGCACTGAGGGCCGGGGCTGGCTGGTGATAAGGGTCGTGGGTCAGCCACTGTGACCTCACCTGTGGGCCATCCAGCAGCTGAGTGTCCTACTGGACCCCAATTGACATGCAGGCAAACACAGACCTGGAAGTGGGCGGGGCAAGTTGCTCAGGTCCACTCAGTTGCGATGGGATTTGGATTTTGCAACACCTGTGCCCTCCAGAGTCCCCCCACCTGCCTCCACAGAGGTTACATGGCCCGCCCCTCACTCACTTTATCGGAGCAAGTAATGGTCCCGCCAGGGGACCCGTGAGGGGATGACGGTCATTGCGGTTGGGACCCGGTCAGCGCGGTACCCATCAGTTACAGGCTACGTGGTTCTGGGCAGTACACACATCCGGGTTTGAGAAATGATTTAGGACCTGAAGTCGCATGGGGGTAGGGGGCAGTGCCAGCTGCGGGTGAGACATCAGCCACGCGTTAACCGCACGTGGACGCCACGCTGCCTCGTCTGAGCAGTAACCGGAAGAACCCGCTGGATCCCCGGCCACGCCGCAGCCCCTTTGATTCACGGCCTGCTAATGAGTTCTCGTAAAATTAAAGGGGGATAAAAGCAGGTAAATCTGGTTGGTAGGACCTGTATGTTCTCGTGAGAGACCTTGCAGGCCACCTTCGCCCTGAGGACGGGCAGATACCTGGCCTCGCCCAGCTGGCTGGGATCTCGGGGTGCCTCTCAGAAGGGCAGCTGTGTTCTGGTGTGAGCCTCGGGGAGGGCTGTGAAGGGGTTGAGGCCCCAGTTCCTGGCGTGTGGTAGGCGCGCTGTCAGTCCTTGTGCAATCTGGAGTTTCTAAAAACACGGGGCTCCTGTGAGGCGCCTTGGGGACCCCGACCTCGGCCCTTGGCCTCCCTACTGCAGCCCAGCCGAGGTCCTGGCGGCTTTGGGCTAATGGGTGTCCAGGGGAGGGAGGGCAGAGGTGAGGGTCGTGGTTGGCATTGCTGGGTGACACTTGCTCTCTTCCCTTCCAGCTGCCCCGCCCCTATGGCCGCCCGAGAAGCTGGCTTCAGGTAGAGCTGCCCGGCAGGGCTTGTTTGCAGTGCTGTGTGGGGTGGGGGCTGCTTGGAGTGCTGTGTGATGCCCTGTCTTCTCTGGGTGCCCCCCGCAGCGCCCTCCCGTCTCTTCCTGGGGGCTGACCACCACCCAGGGTGCCCTGGTCCTGCCTTTAGATTCATCGTGGGATCCGCCCTCTCTCTGAGCTGGTGTTACTGCCCAGCTTTACAAAGTAAAAGCAAAAGAGTTATGAGACCGTGGCCTCTTGTGATGCTGCACCCAGGCCCCTGCTTACCCACCTCTCACCGGATCTGCCCAGCTTGTGAGGTCATGGGGCAGGTCGAGATCTGCACTTTGCAGGAGAACCTGCAGTGCCTGGTAGGGTGAGGGCTTGCCGAGGCCACAGGAGTTAGTGCCGGCTCCCAGCTGGCCCAGGTCCTTGGGCGAGGTCTCCAGGGATACCTGGAGGTAGGAAGAGCCCACCAGCGCCCAGTGCTGGGCTCCCACCCTCTCTGAGCGCTACAGCCTTGCCACCCCTGGGAGGTAGACGTTACTGCCCTGTGTTAGGGTTTCGGAAAGTGGGGCTGGTGTCACTTGTCACCTGTCCCCATGATAGAGACACCGACACCTCCCTGTACCACGAGGCCTGGCAGGCTGAGGGATGGCTCTCACCGATGGGGTCCTGCCCCTGGTCACTGCGTACACATCGGCCCATGGGCCCTGCGTCTGGGGATCTGAGCGGTCACCTGCGGGCAGATTGCCAGATGGGGACGTCCGGGCGCCCCGGTGTCGGTGCTCACCTTCCATCTCCACAGTGGCAGGCCCTGCTTCACCTGTCAGGCACTGCCTCCCTGCCTGGGTGCACCCAGTAGGACCATGTCCTGTTGTAGCCTGCGGCCCACCCGAGGGACTGAGAGCCCTTTGGGACCAGGAAGGCAGGGTGAGTAGCTGCTTCTGAGCGAGCCCAGAAAGCAGCCCCCCAGTGAGGAGCCCTGAGCGGAGGGGCGGGGAGGTGGGCGCCTGGCCGTGTTTTCTCTGAGTTCTGCCCTTGGCACGTTTCTGTTCAGCACCTCCTTTGACGGTGCTCCCCAGGAGGCTCTGCAGGTGGCCTCAAGGGAGCCCCCGGCTTTGCAAGCAGGAGTCCCTGGGCAGGCAATGACTAGGTGCTTCTGTTGCTGGGAGCCTCCTTGCAGCCCCACAGAGGCCCGGAGAGGCTGGGGTAGCCTGAGTTCACACCACCCGCCGCGACCCGCTCTGAGCTGGATAGTGTTGCAGTGATGGCCCTGGACAGAGGCCCCGGGTGCCCTTAACAGTGGGATGGGAGGCTCTGCAACCTCCTGGGTCTCTCCCTCCCGGTCCAGAACTCTTGTGCTGGGGGACAGGGCAGGGTGGAAGCGGCCGTTGCCGTAGCTGCAGCGCTGGATCGTTTCCTTCCCTTTTAAGGATCCGGGCAATTCTGTTCCAGCTCCTACTCTGTGTGTCAGATCCGCTTCCCTGTGTCCCGAGGGACCCCGTTAGGGGGCCTGGGGGGCAGGGCAGTCCTCTCCTGGGGAGCAGTGGTGCGCCCCGTGTCCTGCCCGCCCCGCCGCCCCAGAAGGCCACTTCAGCTTCGCTCCACCTCAGTGGTGAAACCCTAGGGATTTCAGCTTCCGGGGCACCAAGAGGCAAACGGCAGGAGTTTTAATTCGGGTTTAGGTGCAGTCGTGTTTCTTCATGTCAACGCGTCATTAGCTGCGTTACCCCAGCATTCTCCCCGCCAGCTTTGTGGCTTTTTGCTCATAAAGTGCTGTGGGCTCGCAAATAGTTACGGACATCGCCGAGGGCAGGGGTAGGAATTGCATGCAGCTAAGTAAAAACTCCCCACCCTCTTGCACACACACCTCCTCCCCAGGGAATTATCTGCCGGGAGGGAGGAGACACGCAGACCTGTGTTTTCAGTAGCACCACGTGGGCTGCTTCTGAACCCATTTGGTCCGGGATCAGAGACGCTGTGGAGGAGGGGAGACACAGCCCAGAGCAGAATCTAGATGGGGTGCGGGTAAGGACAGGGCAGCACCCGCCGTCCTGGTCCCAGGGGCCGACGGGGGAGAGCAGTGGCTCCAATGCCTGGCCCTGTGGTCAAATCCATGCCAGCGTGTGTGTGGCCTGCGGCCCCAGGGGTGGACGTTCAGCATGTTGGGTTGCTTTCCACTGGAGAAGATTTTGTAACTGTCGCAGAGATCTGGCCAGGAAAATAATTGGTTTTGGGATTTTTGCCTATAAATGGAGCTGGGGGGGCGGATCCCCGTGGGAGGGTGAATGAGTGCTGGGCGAGGGGCGGCGTCTCTTTCTTGTTGGCGCCGTGGCAGAGGCTCGGCTCAGATAGACCCCTGGCTGGGCCAGGGAGGGTCAGTGTGCCTTGGGCTCTAACGCCTGAGGTTAACCCAAACAGGCCTTGGTCGGTGCGTGACAGTCCCATTTTAAGATAGAGGACTGTGACCGAGGTCCCCCTGTAAGGCCCTGCTGCAACTCAGGGGACCCCACTTCTCTCCCCTCTGTGTCCCTTGGTGACCTTGGCCACACTCAGGTACTCCCTGGGCCACGGGAACAGTTCTCAGCTAGGCGGCTGGTCTCTACTCTCCTCGGGCAGGCAGGAGCCTGGGGTGGGGATGGGATGGGAGCGGGGTAATGAGGGGAGTGACTGCCTTTCTCCCGTTCCTCCGGGCAGCCTCCACTCCTGTCCTACAGATACTTACAGGGCACTGCTGTGTGTGCCCAAGCCCTTGAGACCTGGGGCGACCGACCTGGGTCTGATGGGGGCGGGAAGGCAGAACCCAGGGAGTTGATGAGGCTGGAGGCCCCGTGAGAAATGGGGGCCTGGGTCCAGCGGCGGCGGGGGGGGGGAGATGGGTGTGTGCGGGGGCCCCCGGGCAGAGCAGGGGAGTGCTGGCGAGGAGGAGGGGCCCCCAGGAGTGGCTGCCGCCCCATCTTGCCCCCCCAGCCCTGGCCTCTTCCCCTCCAGGGGTTTGTTTGGACCACTCCACGGCCTGCTGCTGATTTATGGCCGCTGCATTTTATCTGCCCAGAAGTGCTTCCGCAGTTCCTTTGAAGTAGAAGAGGGTGTTGGGGTCAGAAGCACCACCCCAGGGTTATAATGATGCGGAGGGTCCAGAAGCCAAGGTTCCTGCTCAGCTTTCTGTTTCAGCTGGATTGAGCGTGACCCCTGGGTCCCCCGCCCTCTGGGTCCAGCCCCAGCTTCTGCGCGGCTCTGCTTTGCCCCGAGGGGAACCACCTCAGGCCAAATATGTGCTCGTTCATTCATTCACTCACTCATTCATTCAGTAATTCATTCATTCCTGCTTCCCCCCTCCTTCTAAGCGTGCCCCGGGCACTCATTAGTCATGAGCCCAGCTGCGCTGGTACCTGTGGATACAGAGGGTGAGGCCCAGGGCTCACACCTACGAGCTTCTTTCTGATGGCGGAGGCTCACACCTCGGGCAGCCCCAGCCCCGTGGAGGCGGGAGGACTTCCCCGAGCACGTGGGCCCCAGGGGCTGCAGAGGCCATTCCCCAGGCCATTCGGGGACTGAGTGCAGGGTGCTGGAGCAGAGGAACGAGGGGGGCGGGGCGGGGCGGGGCGAGCCACGCTCCCATTCACTCACCTGTTTATTCAGCCGTTCAACAAACGTTTATAAAATACACAACAGGGAGTGAAACGAAGCCCCTGGCCTCGTGGCTCTGACACTTAAACAGAGAGATGGATGTCAAAGGCTACTGGTGACAGTGGCAGTGAGATAAAATTGGGGTGGGGGCGGAGGGAGGGTGTACAGGCCGGGCCTCCAGGCAGGTGTGAGGAACAGAGCGGAGGGAACCCACGGAGGGACCCCTGCCTGCACCGGGCAGGGGTGTCTCGTCCAGCGGCCCAAGGACCTGACGGGAGCATCCTCGGCCCCCTCAGCCCAGCCCCTCACCCCTCACGTCTAACCCCCCTCCCCTTCTCTCTCACGCAGCAGGCAGGCTCTGGAGAGTTCCGGACGCTGCGGAAAGGCTTCTCCCCGTACCACTCGGAGTCCCAGCTCTCCAGCCTGCCGCCCTCCTACCAGGATGCGCTGCAGAATGTAAGTGTCCCTCTCCCAAGAGCCCCACTGTTCCCATGTGGACCGCCCACCTCCGGAAGTGGAGGGGTGAGGCTCAGACCGGCTGGTGACCTGCCCAGGGCACGAGGATGGTCCACGGCTGAGCTGGGATTGGGATCCTCAGCTTCTGCCCGAGCTGCTTCCAGGGCAAGGCTTGGACGGCGCCTGGGCTCCCGACCCTTGACCCTCCCCCCTCGACCCTTAGAACCTTGTAAGGGCCCGGCGTGGTGGTGAGAGGTGGAGGCCCAACTTGGGATACCGTTGCCGGCAGTGCAGGCTGGGACAGAGGCCACGCGGCCCAGCCGTCATCTGTCTGTGCAACTCGTCCGCCTCTGTCACTCCTTGGCCACAGCAGGGAGTGGCTGCCCTGTGTGTACGTGAGGGCGACTACCCCAGACTTTATAACGGAGGTGGGGGAGGAGCTCAAGTTTATGACCGTGGGCTTCCGTTATCACCAGGGCGCCTCCAAGGTGATCCTGGCTTCTCACCTGGGCTCTGACCTGCCCTGGGTGGGACAGGGAAGGCAGCGTGCAGCCAGCTCCCTGGGATGTGCACGCCCGGCTCAGGACTGCTCCCTGTGGGTGAATGTGCCCGTCATCCCCCTGTGACCGAGGGATGTATTCTTGTATTCAGAATACGCAGATCTACAGAAGGAGAAAGTACGTTAGTGGTTGCCAGGGGCTGGCAGGAGGCGGGAGGAGGTGATGAAAACGTTCTGTTGGATGACTGTACAAATCTGTGAATGTGCAAAAACTACCTCCCAAGAAGCACGCGTTCGTGTGAGCTCTGTAGATGTTTATTGAGCATCTGCTACATGCAGGGCTGTGCTGGGCGCTCTCCACACACAGAAGCCCTGCAGCAAGGCAGGGACTTGGTGAGAAGTCCCCACGGAACAGATGAGAAACCGAGCTGGCCTGAGGTCACTGGCAAGGTGGGCCTGGACTCTCTCCCCCAGGGTCCCAGCCCGGCTGTCTCCCTTCCATCCCGGCCGGCAAGGGCAGCCCCGGGGTTCCTCCCTGGGCCTCTGCGCTGGCAGGAACAGGCTGATGCTGCCGCTGGCTGCTGGCCGAGCGCTCTGCTGTTTCTCTTCTGAGGCCCTCGCACCTTCTCCAGGAATGTAGCTGCTGACGCTGTGCAGGCTGCAAAGCCTGCTGATGACACATAATCCAAATATTTATCCAGGAGCCCCGTGGCTGAATGAGGCTCCATGATGAAGGGCTCTCAAAGCCCAGCCTTGCATTGCCCCCACAGGAGTGGCTCCCCCAGCCCTCCATACCCTCTGCCCTCCGTTCATTCTGATTGACTGTGGGAATCCTAACAGCTAACGGGACTGGGCACTGAAGACTTCTTGGTGAGCTGCAAACTGTAAAGTGCTGTGCAAGCCTGGCTGGCTCCTAGGACGTGCAGATGGGAGCAGAGGGAGCTCACTCCCCGAGGCTGAGCCCCTGAGGCCTCGACACTGCTAGCGGAGGGCATGAGTCTTCCGGAAGGCTTCCTGGAGGAGGCCTTAGGAGGGGCTCCCTGTGCCTTCTTCAGGCTGCCTGCATGCCATGGGTTGTCACCCCCTTTGGAGGGAAGGAAGCTGAGGCCTACCGGGGTGGGGTGGGGTGGGATGGGACGGTTTGCCAGGGTCGCATGGCTAGTGCGTGCCAGCACCAGGCCAAGGTGGGCTTGGAGGCCAGGGGCCAGCGTGCAGCATGGGGCCGCGGGCAGGTTCCTGGGGCAGACGGAGAGGGTGATGGTGTCTTGTGGGAGGGGCAGCCCCGAAGGCTGCTGAGGAGGCAGTAGAGGGGCCAGAGCTGAGGTGGAAGCTCAGAGGTCAGGCCCCTTGGGGTGTTTCTAGGGCGCTGAGCCCTTGCTGGGCCCTGGAGGGCCCGTGGGTCCACAGGGAGAGGAGGTTTGTGTGGGGGGACCCCCTGTGCTCTGATGCTGCTGGGGGCCTCGTCTCTTCCACAGCTAGGTGTGGGCACATCTTCTGTGAGGCTACCTGCATGTCCACATGTCAGAGAATCCCGGGGTGAAGCAGGTGACCCTGTGGGGTGGGGAAACCTCCTCCCTGCCCAACTGGATGTCCCCACCCTCCCCGACCCCATCCCTCCCCACTTCTCCCACCCACTGCCTGTCAGCGGAGCGAGCAAAGGAGGTTGTACCCATCAGGGTCTGAGAGGAGGAGGCTTTTGACAGCTCCCTCGGGGACACTGGTTTCCCTACTGTTTTTTGGTCAGTTGACTATTTTTAAGTGTCCATTTCGGTGGATTTTAGGATCTTCACAGATTTGTGCAGTCATCACAGCAGAACATTTTC
The DNA here is from genome assembly GCF_963924675.1 of Phocoena phocoena. Taxonomy (NCBI): domain Eukaryota; kingdom Metazoa; phylum Chordata; class Mammalia; order Artiodactyla; family Phocoenidae; genus Phocoena; species Phocoena phocoena. Next base: position 5,177,888 of record NC_089220.1, read on the forward strand.
ATCACCCTGGAAAGAAACGCCGTGCTCCTTAGCAATCCCTCCCTGCAACCCCCCGCCCCCAGCCCCTTGGCAACCACTCATCTACTTTCTGCCTCTCCACATTTGCCTTTTCTGGATATTTCATATAAGCCGGAATCATAAAATATGCCATTCTTTGTGACTGGCTTCTTTCACTTGCACCGCGTTTCTGAGATTCATCCACATTGTAGCACGTGTCAGACCTTCATTGCTTTTTATTGTCGAATTTTATTGTCCACATAAATTTGGACAGAGTTTTATGTGCAACAGCTGTGTGGGTACCTCACATCTTGTGTCGTTCATCAGTTGCTGTGCATTGGTTTGTTTCCACTTTCTGCCTGTTGTGACTCGTGCTTCTCTGAACACCCCTGCACGGGCACGTGTATGGACGCCTGTGTTCAGTGCTCTTGGGAGCACCTCCCCGCTTTTGGCTCCAGCGCTGGAGTCCCCCAGACCCGGGGTGGAGGCTCGGCCCCCTCGTTTACTAGCTCTGTGGCCTTGGCAAGTCGTGCAGCCTCTCCTTACTCATCTGTAAAGTGGGAGCACAGAAAGACAGCGTCTGCGCAGAGGGTTGCAATCGGCACTCCGTGGGCTGCTCTGCTCCGAGTGGGCTCTTAGGAAGTCGGGGGGAGGCATCACCGGGCTTTCCAGGCTGTGGTCCTCCCACCATGGCAGGCCTGCAGGGGTGAGCTGGGTTTGGGAAATGCTCTAAAGGTCGCAGTCCTGACCGCCGTTCGGTGGTGGCTTCAGTCGCAGGAAGCCGCGGCTACGCGCGTTAGCACCTGCCGTCCGCTCGGTGGGGTGGCCCGGGAAGCGGTTGGATTGCACGGCCTATCCCGGCCACTGCTGGCCTTTGCTTCAGAATCGGCCCCCTTACAGTGCGGGCGGTCAGGGAGCCCCAGGCGCAGACAGGACCTGAGGCCAGAGGAGCCCAGGGCCAGGCGCCTTCCTGGGCTGTACTTGTGTGCGGTCGCCCCCTGCTGGCCTTTAGTGGGGAGGGCAGCCTTCTGTCTCAGGGTGTGCACCTATGTGTGTGTGACCCGCCCCCCACCTGTCTCCCAGAAGCCGCTTTGGTTTCCCCCGCGTGACACACCCGGCCGGGCAGCCTGGGCCAGAGTTAGGGAAACAGCATCCCAGGCTCTCCATACAGCCTGGGACACAGGGACCCTAGCTGTCATGCAGACAAGGAAACCGAGGTGCAGAGTGGGTCGGGCCTGCCTGGAGAACCCTGCCCAAGCCCAGCTCTGCCGGACATCAAGGCTGTGGGGTCTGGCCTCTGCCTGGAGCCAAGAGCAGGGCGAGCCTGCGAGGCCCTGGGATCAGGTCCAGGCCACGCGGGCCGGTGGGGAGAAAGAAGGCAGAGGAGGGTGGCTGCTGGTGGTGGAAGATTCCAGGCCCCGAGGGTCCCCGCACAGCGTGGCCTGGCTGGGCAGGGTCCCAGGGCGATGACCTCACCAGCCGAGCTCACTGAGTTGGCCTGGTCTATGGAGGGGTTATCGGGGGCCACCGACGGAGAAGGAAACCAAGACTCAGAGACAGGAAGGATGCCCAAGGACGCCCGGGTCTCCCCTTCACGCACTCCCTGGGGTGTTCTTGGCGTTTAATCTCTGCCTTCCGGCATCTGCCGGTTCCCCTCAGGTTCCCTCTCAGCGTCTCCTGACCTCCCGGCTCCTGCTGCCCCGCGGTTGCATCGGCCTCCTTGTGTGTGGGCTCCTTCTGTGCGGCCCTGATCCCTTCTTGACCTTGCTCTGGGGCCGGGGTCCCCACTGCAGCCCCAGCCAAAAGCCCTGCCTTCCGCCCCATGGACACCTGGCCAGAAGGAGCTGGCCAGCCGGGGAGAAGCCGGGCAGACAGACACTCGGCTTCCGACACGGGCGGGCAGAGGGCCAGGGAGTGGGTCCCTTCCTCTCCCGGCCTGCCTCCCGGCCCCTCAGGCTGATGCGGGTGGTGGGCACATGGTTGCCAGTTAGGGTGTTGGCAGAACGAGGTGTCACTGTTCCTGGGTGGCCGGACAGAACTGGGAGGGTCAGGGCTGGAAGCCCCAGGAACGCCCTGGGGGGTGGAGGCCGGGGAAGGAGAGAGGCCTTAGGAGGCAGGCCGCCTGGGGCTGGAGCCCAGGTCCTTCGCATCTTGCCGGGTGACCGGCAAAACAGACAGCAGACATTCCCTGTGGCTGTTTAGAGGAGCCTGCGGGATGTGTGTGGGGAGTCCCGATGCTGCCCCCTGCCTCACGCCCAGCCTCCTCTCCCCCGTCACCTCCACCCCCATTTCCTCCCGCCTGGGCCCTGGCCCCGCAGACGCAGTGCCCTCTCCCAGCTGCTGGCACACCTGTGGCTGCCACCGGGGAGCCAGCCAGGGCGAGCTGAGACGCACTTCCTTCCCACAGGGCCCGGCCTGCACGGTTCCCGAGCTGTGCCCGCCGCCCTCGGGCGGCTACAGCTCTGCGGGACAGAAGCCCGAGGCTGTCGTACACGCGATGAAGGTGAGGGCCAGGCCCTGCCGCTCCCTTGGGGGCCCCCAGATCCTGCTGCACTTCAGGAGCCTGTGACCTTGGACCCCGTGTTTGCCCTCTGAGCCTGGGGACAGCTGAGCGGCAGGGCAGGGACTTTGGTCTCTGGGTGGCCGTGGCTGCCTGGAGCACCGTGGTGTGGGGATTCCGCGGGGTGCTGGGTAGCGGCCAGGGAAGCTGAGGCCTGGGGGAGGTGGGGGGAGGGCTGGCACTCCTCAGGGTCGGGGATGGGGGTTGGGGGGTGAGGCTCAGGTCTCCCAGGCCCACTCTCCTGCGCCCTGCTCAGGAACTCCGGTGTGCCCTGCGGTGCATCTCCCACCACGGCATCCCCATCCCTTCACGTGGATGCGCGCCGTGGACGCAGCGCACGGTCCCCCGGGTGTGAGGCCCGGCACGGCTGCACAGACACGGCACACTTGCGCCTGTGCGGGCGGTGACCGGGACACACCCATGATGTGCGTGAGCCGGGCCGCCCTGAGGCCAAAGTGGGGGTCCGGGGTCGGAGTGAGTCCCCCCGTGTGACAGTGGTCCCCACCCCACCTGTCCTCCCTGCTCCCGCGTGACCTGTCTTCTGCTCTGCCCCCGATGCTGACACGGGGTGCTGCTTCCCTCACGCAGCGTCCTCGGTGTCGCTGTACCGCGGGGAGAGGATGCGAAGCGGGGAAGGACCACCTGGCCCTTAGGCCTCTTCATGCCCCTGTTCCCTGCACACCACCCCTCCGTCCCGGGACCCCACGGCTCCCCTTTGCAGCCGGGGCTCAGGGCGACCTGCCTGAGGCCTGCCCGGTGGCTTCCGCCCCTGACCCTGGGCCCTGTCCCCTTCAGGTCCTAGAGGTACATGAGAACCTGGACCGGCAGCTCCAGGACAGCTGTGAGGAGGACCTGAGTGAGAAGGAGAAGGCCATCGTCCGAGAGATGTGCAACGTGAGCCTCCTGGGGCCCGGGCCGGGGGTGACCTGGGCGGGCCCTGTGCGGCCATTACTCTCCCAGGAGGGGCCGGTGACCTGGGGGCTGGGAGCAGGTGCTGGGGCTTCGGGAGCCCTGGCCTCTCTTTGTCCGCTCGACTTCCTGCCCCCCTCCCGCCTCCCTCCCCAAGAACAGGGTCCCTGATCTCTGGTCTGGCTCGCCCCATTGATCCTGACCCTTGGCCCCTGTCCCCTGATGTCTGTCTGGCTCCCAGCCTCCCAGCATGCTGGCGCCCCTGCTGGCTGCCAGCGCACAGGTGCTGTTCACGGGGGTGCAGGTGGAACCCTCCATTCTGCAGGATGCCCCACCCTGGAGCTAGCTGCCTTGGCTTTTGGAAGCTGGGCTTCTCTGGGTCTTTGGGGAGGCAGAGCGTCATCCCCCAACCTGCCTGGCCAATACGCATGGTCTCCTTGGACTCGTGAGGGAGCCAGCAGGGAAGGTGGATCACGGGGCTGCACCTGGGCCTCGCTTGGGGTGAGGTGTCCCGAATCCCCCTCCTCTGCCGCCTCCTGGGTCTGTAGGCCCCACTGGACAGCCGCGAGGCCAGGTCTGCCCCCAGATGTGACCTGCTCGGGGTGGGAGGTGTGGTTGTGAAGGGTGGACGTGCAATGACGTACTCTGAGGGTCTCTGGGCCTCACGCGGCCTCCGTGTCCCCTCCTGGCCCCATGGCTCTCGGGACGCAGGTGATTCTGAAGAGCGATGGGGCAGTCTGTGCGCACAGGCCCCTGGGCAGGCTTGGGATGGGCCCTCCACTCACAGCTCGCCCCTCCCCACAGGTGGTCTGGAGAAAACTGGGAGATGCCGCCAGCTCCAAGCCCTCCATCCGGCAGCACCTGTCTGGAAACCAGTTCAAAGGGCCTTTGTAGGGCCGTTCCCCTGTGGACGTGGACTGGCCCTGCCTGGGGTCCCCAGACGTGGGCAGGCTGTCGCGCCGAGCCACTGTCTTCTTTTTCCGTGGTGAATTGTACATAGGACGCTGCCTGCTGTGGCCTGGCTGCCGGGGGTGCGACTCCATTTCCCACCTCTCACACACCAGCAAACCGGGAAGACTGTTCCCCGCAGCAGAGCGGCCTGGACAACCTCCTTCCTGCTCTGGGGCCCGGGCTCTGGGCTCCATTGGCGAGAGGCCGAGGCTGCTCAGAGATGTCCGGCCCAGGAACCGTGCCGGGCTGTGCCCAGCCTTGGTGGAGGGGCACCTCATCAAGACCTCCATCCCCGGCTGCCACCTGTGCTGGACAGAGGCCGCTGGCAGCTGGACTGATGCATGGGGCACCACTTTTGACCCGCCTGCTGTGGCTTGAACACTGGCTCCATAAGCACTGGGTCCCCAGAGTCGTGGACGAGGAAACTCACCGGCGGCCCTTCCTCTGGCCCCAGGGCCCAGCCTCCCCGCTGCCGGCTCTGCTTGTTTTTAGAGTTCACGCCCCTACCCCTGGCCACACACTCTGCAGTGTCCCCTCACCCTGTCCTAGGCTGTGCCCTATCCTTTTGGGTCCCTCCTGCCCAGGGCCCGAGGCACCTCCATTTCTGTGCTTCGCATCATGGGCTGTGTGGAGTCTCTGGGCTGGGCCTCTCTCTCTGCATGGGTGGCACTGGGCCGTGGCCGGGCCTCTGCTCAGGAACGGTTGCCCCCGGAGCTTGGACCCCTCTTGGATCACTGTGGGCGGAGTCGCGTGGCCGTAGGTGAAGGAGTTCTGCCCTCCTTGGGAGAAGCCCTGCTTGGCTCTGTTTTCATTTTCCTGTGTGACCCTCAGCAAGTCACTCAGCCTCTCTGGGCCCCTGGTCGGGAAAGGAGGGCTCAGAGGTTCGAGGCCATCGGCTCTAGTCAGCCTGTGTCCTCACTCACAGCACGCGAGCCAACGGGGTCCTCCTGCTGGAGAGGCGGCTGGTGGGTGGGCTGGGAGGGGCGGAGGCCCCAGCTGAGTTCCGCTGCCTCGCTGCCTCCTCTCGGTGGACGGTCACCTCCCTTCCTGAGCCTCAGAGTCCTCCCCTGCAGAGTGGGCAGCCTAAGGTCCTCCTTGCAGGGCTCTGGGGATCAAGTAAGACCTTCAGTGTAAAAGGATCGTGTATAAACTGTAAAGCGAGACATGTAAATTTTAAAGTTTGTGTGCGAGGGCAGTGAGGCCCCGAGGGCGTAAGTGATCAGTGGCGTATCACAAACGAGATCCCAGAGCCTGGGGGGTGGGGACAGGCCGCTGTTGTAACCAGCCCCCATCCACCTGCTGTCTGCAGTTCCTCCCCCATCGCTGGACTCCAGTGGTCATTAGAGCTCTGTGCGCGGACGAGCGAAGAGCCCGAGAGGCTGGCTTGGCATCGGACAGGCCTCATTGGAGGCTCGCGCGAGGGATGGGGACCAGGTTGAGGGGACGGACGAGGCTGCCCCGTCCCTCTCCCCAGCGGGGACGCTGAGCCGTCCCCACCGCCTGTCTGCCATCGGCACCCTTGGGTCGACACTCAGGGGAAAGGCCCGCGGCCCTCACTGTGCCCGAGGAGTGCTGAACGGGTGCCGGTGACGGCGTCGGGCACGGTCCTCTTGCCCTGGGTGTTACAGGAAGCTATGGGCTCTCTGGAAGGAGCTGGTCCCTAGGTCATGTGATGAGATCCCTGTCACTAGGGGTGTGCACTTGGAGCTGGGTGAACATCCTTGGTCACGTTCTGGGTGACTTCTGCCCGGGTGGGCAGTCAGCTGGAGGGCAGAGGCCCCCTCCCGGGTCTTGGAGTCCAAAGAACCATGGAGCAGCTCGAGGGGGGTCTGGGTCTCTTGGGTGGGAGCCACATCTGAGAACCTGTGTGTCACGTCTGGGTCAGGCTAGCTTGGCCACCGCTGAAAATAAGCAATAAGTCAGGTGTCCTGGTGACTGCAGGTCTCCTGCAAACTGACCCAGGGAAGAACAGCCTCCAAGGGACCTTTCCCTGCCAGAGGGAGGTGACCCTGTCCCCTAGTGCTGCGGTGGCGTCCGGGGAGTGGGTCAGGCGTTCCCTCCAGAAGCAGCCTCCCGCCCGCCATGAAGGCAGGCAGCACCAGCCGGTGCCGACGTCTCCTTCCTGCCCCTGCCTGTGTCCCGGAGCCAGCACTGCATGGGAATGGCTTTTGAGGACAGAATCGTACCTGTGACGGCATCTCTTTTAACGTAAGCTGTCGAAAAGCCTGCAGCGCCTCTGCGCGCCCCACGCCGGCCTGGGGCCCAGCTGCAGCGGGAGCCCACGGCTGGGAGGAGGGTCCTGGGGGCCAGCTCGGGGTGAGTCCCTGCTCTGCCACTAGCAGGGAGTGCGTAGGGGGTGACACTGGCGAACCTCCCATCTGGAGCCTCAGCTCAGAGAGCTCGTGGTGGGGTGTAGCTGAACCTGATGTCCTTTCATAAACACACAGTTTCTAGCGCCCAAAGCCCCGTGTGCCACCTGTGCTGTGGCTTCCTTTCCCGCTGTGATGGATGTCGCCCTTCCCTCCTCATCCCAGGTGGCCGAGCCCATCCTGGAGTCGGAATCCACTGAGCACATTTTTATCCAGAAGTTATTAGCCACACATCAGTGTTGTTCAAAGAGAAAAAAGTGACCTTTTCTTTTTTCTTGAAAACTTGAGAGGAAACAATACATACTACTGACTTTTTTTTTTTTAAGAAACAAAGGAAATGCATGACTGCAGAGCGGGAGAGGTGTATATTTTTCATAACGTGGGGGAAGTACTTGTGCTGCTCTCTGGGGATGGGCGGACCGCCTGGCCCCTGGCCCCAGGCCGGCAGCCGCGCTCTGTCTACCTTCTGTCGGATGTGACCGCCCGAGTACTGGGGCCGCCCCCTCCCCAGCTCTGGGCAGAGCTGGGAGCCCTGGACTCCTGTGCCCGTTTCTACCTTCTATTGAACCACTTTGATTTGGGGAGAGAAAAAAAAATTAGAACTTTTTGATAGTGTGGTAAAAACATTGATTTGAACTATTTTAGTAAAAGGAGTAACAGAGAAGATTGTGATAGTGTATACTTTGCGTTAGATAAATAAAGGCTCTTCGCAAGCCTCCGTGGTGGGTACGCAGTGCTCATTTGTTTTGGGTGAGGGGGCCCCTCAGGGCGGATGGTGGGGGCCGCTGACTGCTGCTCCATGGCCTCTAGTCATAGGCCAGAAGTGCAAAGCATTTCAAATCCAAACCCTGGTCTAACCCAGGGCCCTGTCTATTGGAGGGACACTGACAGTTCCAAACCAGCTTGAAATTCAACTGCTTCCTCCCAAGAAAGTCCATGCAGGCACTGGACGTGGGAGGCTGCCCCATGAGGGTACTGCCCGGGGAGGGGCTTGGGTCTGGCCAGTGGCCAGGCCTCTCCTGGGCAGCGTTCCTCCACTGCCTGCTGCTTGGCCCCCAGGGTCCAGAAGAAGATCTGCTTCTGGGCTGCAAACCCAGGGGCTGCTAAGGCTTGGAGCCCCACCTCGTGCCCGTAACAAACAAAGGCGTCATTTCAGAACTGATTTTATTTGGGTAACTGACTGAAGGAGTCTCATTTGTAACCAAGATGGAATTCACAGTATGTTGTTACATTCACACTTAAAAAATATATCTCTATGTACAGGAATCTGCAAATTGATGTAAACATACATTACTTCCAAGTACATTTCTCCCCTTCTTCCTGGAGGAAAAAGAATAGAGCCATCCAGCAAGTCAACCCCTTCAAAATAACTTAAACGCAAAGGATGTAAGTATCTCTAAATCAAAAATGTGGTTCAACTGACCTACACGTGTCATGGGAGAGAACATCATGGAATGACAGCAATGACAACAGCTTGACTTCAGATGGAACCGGACTATTTAAAATGGAGTTTCCAGGAAAAATAGGCACTGATTTCTAGAAGGAAATTCACTCCTTACTGAAGCTATTTATTGAGCCAATATGGCTGGTTAACATTCTCACTAGTGTAAAGTAACTCAGTGCAGGACTCGCGGACGACGCTGGTTGAGACCAAACGCACAGTCGGGTCACAACCGGCTCTGCCTGGGCTCCAGTGAGAGCTGCTGTCCCCACTCCCCAGATGTGGAGGACCACCCCAATTTCATCTTGGGGGTCCGGTCCATTTCTTCCCATACTACAACTGTGTAGCATTATACAAGGTACCCTGCGGCTTACCCACTTAAACTACTTTTCAAGTTAATTAGAAAAACTTCTCTTTAAAAAACAAAGGAAGAAAGAAGGGCGCCAGGTTACCTCATCCAGGCTGCCCGCCCCAGCCCCCCGACTGGAGGCATGCCAGGTGGCGGGATGGGCGGGGGCACAGGCGGCTGCCCTCCAGGGGGCACAGCTGGAGGCGGGTAGCTAGCCGGTGGCAGGCCCAGGCCTGGAGGAGGGTGAGGGGGCACTGCGTGGGTGGGCGGCATGCGGGGGGGTGGCGGCGGGAAATTGGGGTTGTAGGTGGGCGGGGGGGGCGGGTAGCCAGGGGCGGGGGGAGGGATGGCGGGTGGCGGGAAGGAGGCTGGCGGCGGTGGCACGGGCGGCGGGGGCGGGTTCGGGGGGTAGACGTGGGGGTGATAGGGCAGGTGAGCCGGCGGGCCATAGGCAGGGGGCAGAGCCCCGTAAGAGGGGCCCTCGGTCTTCATCATGGACTGGAGGCTCTGGTAGCCCTCTCCGGACATGTAGGAGCTGCTGGTAGACATGCCGGTGATGTAGCTGGAGGGCGGCGGGGGCGGGGGCCGGTGTGGCAGTGGCGGAGGCTGGTGCACGGGGGCCGGGTGGGCCGGAGGGGGGATCTGGACTTTGGGGAGGTCGCCGGCTTCCACGGGGCCTGGCGGCTCAGCCTCGCCCAAGGCGGCTGCGAGGGGTGGCTTCCGGTCTGCAGAAGGGAGACAGGCCACTGCGAGCTCTGGGACGGCTCCCGGCAGGGCACCCCCGGGGGCTGTGCGTGTAGGGGGGGGAATCCACCAACTCCCTCGGGGCAGGGAAGCCCCCCCCACCACCCCGACAGCTCACGGCCACCCCGGGGGTTCCTGGCCCTGTCACAGCACCGTGGCCATCTTCCAGAGGAGCGGCAAGCAGCTGTCACCTTCGTGGCCAGACAGCACGGCCTGCGCCCGTGTCCCGAAGCCAGCGGCTCATGTGCTGTCACGCAGGCCCTGCACCTTGCCTCCAGCCACTCTGGGTGTTCCCTCCCCGCTCCCCAGCGCACCAGGCACGGGCAGTCCCGGGGGCGCACGGAGTCCCTTCCGCCCAGACCCCCAGCCCTCTTTCTAGTACAAACGTGTGCGGGGCCCCTTCCTTCTGCCCGTCTTGCCTCCAGAGGCTGTGAGCCCAGGGCCAGGACGCAGCACCGTCTGTGGGCGGCACTGGCATTTGGCAGGACGCCTGAGAGGTGGTCACATGAGTGACGTGGCGTTAAACACACGCCGGGACGGCCTCCGACACCCCAACGGCCCACGTGAGCGGCATTCCGGCCCGTGCCCTGTGTGGCGGGGGCACCGCTCCCCGCCCCGGCTCCCTGGCGGCCGGCAGCTGACCGGGAGAGCTGAAGCCCCCAGAAGCTCAGAAGTCGCTGGAGTATCTCCCACCTTCTGGCACACACACCCTAACTCCTGCCTTCTCCAGTTGGACCCTTCACCTTCCGAAGTGTCGCCACAGCTGAAGAACGAAAGTTCTTTACAACTTTTCTCCTCTATTCTTAATGATGCTGAGGCGGCGTCCCAGCTCACTGTGTGCCTGTGAAGGCCTTTTCACTCTATTCTCCACATGACTCCATGAACAACTGCTTACTCTCTAAAGGGTACTGAGAAGACGCCCTGCCAACGGGAAGCCGATGCGAGGGCCTGGAGTCTAAGGTCAACAGCGATCTGCCCAGATCTCGACAATGTTCCTAAGTTGGCAGGGCTTTGTTTGCCTAAAACTGATTCTAAAGTCATTTGTCCTCCACCATTTCTGGATGTGAGAGGTCAGAGAATATTCAGATATACTTAGAATTCACATCCTCAAGCTATCTGGTTGTAAAAAAACCAATTTTTTGAAAAATCCTAGGTCATTAATGTCTCTCTAAATTTCTGAAATTCCTCCATAAATCCTCCCCAGGATTTCCCAAGTGTGCCCTTCAAAAAGGCAGCGAGCAAAGCTGGCCCTCCCAGCTGCCTGCAGGCAGCACTCACCTGGAGGTGGATGGGCTGGAGGCAATGGAGGGTGAGGGGGCTCAATTTTGGGAATTTTAGGTGGTGGTGGTTCTGAAAAGAAAAAGTAGATTAAAAAGCTACTCTTCATATAGAATAAGTATGTCAGAGACAGTGAGAGAGGAGAAAAAGAAAAATGCACTGTTAAGGAATTTTCTGGGGGAAAAGGCTGATATGACCAAGGCTTTAAGGGAAGCTGAGGAAGGCACCAGCTAAACCATCCTTTTAAAAGAACAAAACAAATGAAACAAACACATCCCCCCTCCAGCTCCTGCCACCCCACGCCTCTTGCCTCCTTCCGAAAGTAAAAACCCTCTCGCTTCTTACAGCCCGCCAGCCCATTTTCCACCTCTGCCCAACTTCCTCCTGACCACTTAAGACGAGCCCTCCAATGACACGAGAGCAGCAGACTGCATCTCAGTTACCAGGTGGTACCCGTCAGGGTCCTCACTAACACGCAGAGCACCGAGAAAGGCCCCAAGTGCTCCCAGGAGAAGCCGGCACCTTTTAACTCTTGTCTGGGCACACTTAAGTTTGTTTTCCCTCTCACAAATGTTTACTCCTAGTGATAGCAGCACACCTGAACTGGCGTCGGTAGAGACCTGGAGGCTGGCGAATGGACAGAAAAGCAAGGTAGTTGGGACCGCTTGGGGCAGAGGACAGAGCCCATCCTTTAGGGTCGAGCGGCTGCATGTAACCAGCATCCTCAGTGACAATCCTAAGTCGCCAAGACAGGCTACGCCACATCCAGCATCTTCCGCTCGTGGCGGCAGCGAGTGTGCGCACACTATCGAGAAAGAACGCCATCTTTTCGCCTGCACGGTTTGGTTCTTTCTTCCTGAAACTCACTTTATTCTGGCTCGTACGCTGCTCTGCCCTGCTTCTGCTCTGGCACTGCTCAACGTTCTTGGCTTCCTGTGTCCCAGACACAGGCTGAATTCAAGGTCCAGGGACATCCCTCTCTCTATTCTCTTCCTCAGAGACCAAATCCCCCGTCTCTAGGCAGAGGAGCTGCAGATCTATGCCTCTGCCTTCCATCTCTCCTCCCAAACCGCGGAGCAGGCTCCTGGGCCCCGTCCCGAGACCGAGCAGCCCACCCCTCTCACGCAGGCGCCCCCCTCCAGCCCCTCCCACAGATGGCTGAGCTGAGGTCATCTAGGTCAGTGCTGTCCGACAGAAATATAAGGAGAGCCACACAGGCAATTTTACATCTTCTAGTAGCCACGCTGCAAAGTACAAAGAGGTGAAATTAATTTTAATACGGTCTTTGATTCAACCTGGTATTATCAAGAATTTTGTCATCTTAATGTGGAATCAATGTAGAAGTTTATTAATGAGATTTTTAATGTTCTTTTCTCTAACTCTTAGAGATCGGTGTGTCTTCTGCACTGAGGGCACGTGGTGTTTTTGGAGTAGGCCACATGTCAAGCGCTCACCAGCCCTCTGCAACCCAGAGCACAGTGGGGTCCTGCTTCCAGGCCCCGAGACACCCCCGACACCAGGTCTCCCTCCGGGGCTCGCAGGCTCCTCCCCATTCCCCACCCTCTCGCCATAACTGCTGCCAGGGGAACTCTCTCTACAGTGAACTCAGACCGTGCCATTCTCCTGCTCAAACGCCTCCACTGGCTCCCCTGCCTATGCAGAATCCACCCTCCACCAGGTGGGCGCTGTCACCTGCTTCTAGCACATTTTCAGTCCTAGCAAAAGCTACTCCTTTTTAAACCTTCACAGTCCAGTAAGACTCCCCTCTCTGTTATCTCCCAAATTCTCCACCCCACTGTTCCCTCTGCTCCTCTGCCTGAAGGCTCCACCCTGTCAGTCCGTGTTGCTCAAGGCAAGTCCCCCTCCAAGGCCACCCGGGCTCGTTTCTGCCTCTTGAAGACACAGCGCCAGCTCAGCTGACCCAGCATCCATGCGGCACGGAGTGCAGCCCCCTCTTTTGCGTCTCGCACTTACTGTTTGCCCATCTGGAGCTAAAAAAATCTCCCCTGTAATGAACTCATCATCCCCACAAAGATCCTGAGAAAAAGGAGCTTTACTGTAACTTGAAGATCTCACAATAGTTCAGTAAATAATTCACTGGGTTCCTACCTGGAACTAAGTGACAGAGAAACAGAAATGAGTAAACATGGTCTGTGCCAGCACAGGGTTCAGTACTACAGGCTGACCCGGAGACAAAACACTTCTGGTTTTCTCCTCTGTGATCTTGCAGGTTTTGCTCACATTTTGTTAGTTTCCAATACAGAAACAAGTTAATCAACTCTGGGCTCCACAAATATGGGGGAAAAACGTGTTTAAAAGAAGCCTGCCCCCCGTAAGCAGCAGGGCAGCACGCCTACCGCGGCTCCGATCCTTTCTACCCATCGCTCTGCTGCTGGCTGCTCAGTCTGGGGGTGCCCGGGGCCCTTCACTCTGTCGACTGTGGTGGGCTTAACTAACCTCCAAAAATAAATGTTGTTGCAGCAGTTCGCCTACTTTCCTAACTATATTTTGATAGACAGTCGGCCCTTCGCATCCGTGGACAGGGAGGGTGGACTATGAAACCCAAGCAAGCATCTGCGGGTTCTGGCATCCAAGGTGGGTCCTGGAGCCAATTGCCCGTGGATACCAAGGGATGACTTATGTTACCAAGCACATTTTTATTGCCACTAACTTTTTTTTTCTGTGTTGATACTGTTAAAGTACAATCCAAAAATATACAGTCAGGGAATACACAGAGAAGACAACGCAGCTAGCGTAAAGTTTTTGATGGGCTCTAACGTTAAATTTTAAGGCCAATCTAAATCTGAAAGGAAACAACTTTTGACTAAGAATTTAAAGTCTTGATAAACAACATATAGAACTAAAAAACGAAACACAAGAATATAAAATTACCTGATGCTTTGCTCTCTTCTTTGGGAGAAACAACCTGTTACAAAAGAAAATACACAACTGTTAATCAGGGCCCTAAATGCAGTGAGGAAAAACTGATCATTCAGGCACTGAACGAATCACAGCCAGAACGTGGACTCAGACAAAAATTAATTTTGGCTTGAACTTGCAGAGCAAACCATGGCACCTAACAGATCATTTCTGCCTCCTTCCTCTTCCCCTTTCAAATCAGACAGCAGGCAGAATTCCTAACTTTTCTGACTAGTGAGTTCTGAGCACTAAGTTTCACGCCCTCCATCGAGCTGTCTTAACCGTGGTGAGGGTGCTTGCTGACCGCCCCTATCCCGTGGGGCTTCCTTGGGGTCTGTGTCACAACGTACGGCTTTCTCCACTGGCGCAGCTGCTACCATGGGGAGAAACTTACAAATACCCCTGTGTCGTTTAAAGACGTGGGAGACACCTATTCCGGCAGTCGGTGTGCAGATGTGGAAACTACACCCGGGCACGTTTTGGGGCCCTGACACAGGCAGCAGCGGCTGGAGGAGGACAGAGCCATCCTGGCTCCAAAAGGTACCTCTCCTCTGACCACGCCAGCTGTCAGGCTGCTTGTGGTCATACAGGCAGACGGGGAGGTGCATCGTGTCACTCCCTGGTTCTGGTGTTCCGTGTGCTGCCTCGGAAAGGGGCACACACGCAGGTGGGGTGTCGCCACGGGAAGCCGGCCGCACCCAGCGCCAACCTGGCGCACTCACCACGGCGCGCTTCGCCTGCCGGGGGGGACTAGGCTGCGGGGACGGTTTCTTGGGCTGCTGGGCCGGTGGTGGTGGCTGCGGCTGGGCTGGCTGCTGCGAATCCTTCTGCGGGGGCTGGGGCGGCTCGGGGCCTGGAGGCGGCTGTGACTGCGGCGCTGGCGGCGCTGGCGGCGTGGGCTGGAGAGACGGGGGCTGCTGTAGCTGGTGGGGCGCATGATGAGGCATCTGTTGTTTCCCTTGTGAGTAAAGATCCAGGATCTGGTGGCAGATGTCTAAATGATAGGAAACAATTACATTTGCCACAAACTGATATTTTAAATAAAATTCTACCTAGAAAAAAACATACTCCCATTTCCCTTGCAGGTGCGATTCCCCAACAAGGGCCAATATGTGGCTATCATATTTGTAATTCACCAATCCCTGGTGTGCACAGCACTGGTGTGCATTTTTAGTTCGCCAAAACTATGTGTTTGGATAGAATGAACATTACAGTAGAGAATTTAATTAAAGAATAGTTTGCATGGACTTGTTTGGGAGAATCCATTCTCGGGACTCATTCTTCCTCACAGGGAAGAATGATCTGAATGTGGAACACCCTGCAGAAAGCTCAGCACGCCCCGTACCTTCCAAAACATCCACAGGGACGTCTTGCACAAACTGCTCCCACCATCTCCGGTACATGGGTTTGGAGGTCCATTCCTGTATTTCAAATTTGCACAAACGTCCCGCAAGATACATCACTGCCACTGCTATGATCTCTGGTTCCCACTGTAGTGACAAGGTCGTGCAGAGACTAGTTCAACAAGAAAAAGAGGTGACTTGACTTGGATGAGCAAACATTTATGATTAACCCAATGCATGGAGATTAGATGCCATATCTAAATGTCAGTTTGCTTATTTTTCCCTATACATGATCAAATAAAGTATTATAAAGAAGCAAGTTTTTAGTCTTCTAAATGTACTGAGATAAGTTACTTTAACCATAGCTACTAATTTGTTCCTTAAAAAATCAGAATTCCAGCACATTCAAAAATTGCTATGTCGGGCTTCCCTGGTGGCGCAGTGGTTGAGAGTCCGCCTGCCGATGCAGGGGACGCGGGTTTGTGCCCCGATCCAGGAAGATCCCACATGCCGCGGAGCAGCTGGGCCCGTGAGCCATGGCCGCTGGGCCTGTGCGTCCGGAGCCTGTGCTCTGCAACGGGAGAGGCCACAACAGTGAGAGGCCCGCGTACCGCAAAAAAAAAAAAAAAAAATTGCTATGTCATGAAATACAAATGAAAATGCTTAAGTTCTTCAAACGGCTGGAACCCTAGCACTGAACCATCTCCTTACATGATGGCAACTCCACGTGCGGGCATTCTGTTCCCTATCCAGCACCTCCTTAGATCTCTCAGCTCCAAGAACATCAAGGCTCTAAAACCACTACAAGGAAATATAAAGTTGCAAATATGTAGTTTGCAATTTTGCAAAACGAAATGGATTTAAGTATATACTTGTCAAAATTCTCTGGTGTATTGTTCAGGACTCATGTTTCAAACCGGTGATAAGATTTCAGCATCCTATACCACCATGATGTGGCAGGGTATCCCCTCTGCCGGGAAGCAGGTGACCTGGACTTTAACTCCAAGTCTGCCGTTAACTGGCTCCTTAAGCTGGGGCAAGTCAGTTTCCTGATTACAAAATAAGGGGTTTGGATTAGATGACACGTAAAGTCCCTACCTATTTTAAAACACCATAATTAAACCAACATTTGAACCCATGTACCTGTCGTTTACGAATGTCCAAGCCATTTGAACCAACTTTTGAATTTTGTTTTTATCACCTAGAAACGGGGAAGAAAAGGCAAATTAGTAATAGAAAGGAAAAAAAAAAAAGAAGAATGAATGAGAAGCAACAAGTACTTATTTAAAGCCTACTGTGTGCTTAGCACCACCCCCAATACACAGCAAAGAGCTTCTGCCTGGGAAACAAGGACAAATGAGTGGGGGCCCAAGTCCCACCTCTGTTCTCTTTCTGCATGACCTACACTGAACCACCATTTATGGGAAACCTGGCTCCAAGCCTGATTTTATTAGGCTATTTAAAAAATCCTTACTCATTTTCCTGCCTCATATCACTTGGCAACTGGATGACAGAATCTGTTTATACATAAAAGGAAACAGCGTTAACAGCTATAATATTGAATTGTCTGGCAAGCTATGGCCTAGGTACTTCACACACTGAACTTTCTGCTGTCCTCTTTTGAGAAGCGTAATCTGAGTATCATCAAATTATTATAAAGATCTGATTTCAGAATGAAAAAGTTCTCTTGACTTTTTTTTCTTACCTTTGAGCTGTTTCGCATACTTGAGTAGGAATTGGTACGGATGTTCCACCTGTAAATCAAACTTTATGGTCTGTAGTAAGATTCTCTCCAGAACCATTACTTCTTCCTAAAAATGAAATAACAAATGTTGAGACAGTAATTTCAATCACACGTCAGAAACAGCATTAAAAAAGGGAGCTTTCCTTTTATTCTCTCTTCAAGTTGTATTTTAGCAACTATTTTTCATTCCTTTTCTCCTCTCTCCCACTCAGGCCTTTAACATGCTCACAGACAATGATAAATTCTGAAAAGAACTAAAAGTAGGAAGACAAAACAATGAGTTAATTTTTAAAACCTACTTGAAACAAAGTAAACATTCTTAGAAACGTTATTATTTTCCATACAGATGAGCCCCCTTTACAAAATAGACCTTTACTTTACAGATACTTTAGTGTCCTTCCAGACCTCCATTAAAAAAATGCAATCTTCCAGGCATTTACATTGAAAATTTTAAGCAAGAAAGATTATGACAGTGGCAGCTTCATGCAAACCTGGACAGTGAATTTTGTGTGTGCGTGTCTATGTGTGAGAGAGAGAGACAGAGAGAGACAGAGAGAGAGAGAATGGTGGAACATCATTTTTGTGTTTTAATCATTCATCTACCTGAAACAAGGTATCCCAATGTCATTTACTAAGTAAATTATCATTTTCTCTTCTATTAAGCCACATCCTGAACTGTCTATACACACACACACACATGCGCATACACACACAATCTTTTCTGTTCACTGCTCTGTTTGTCTACTTCTGTACCAGGATCAGAGATTTAACATTTGGAAGGGACAGTTCAATGATTATTCCTCTTTTAAAAACCTTTCTTGTTTTAGCCATGTTCCCCCCACCACCTGCATTTTAATATCATTTTATTTAGTATCATTCTAGGAAAAATGAAAGCTACTGATGTTCTGATTGGGAACTCACTGAATTTACAGAATAATTTAGGGAAATGGGCATTTTAAACTACACTGAATCTTCCTATCAAAAATTTATTTATGAAAATCTTCTTTTCAGTCCTTCAGTAGTTTTAAAGCCTCCCTGCCCCAACATGGTTTCCACAAATTTATTATAAGGTTTATTCCTGAATATATTATTTTACTGCTGCTACTGTAAATGGAATCTCTTCTCTTATTATGCTTTCTAACGTCCATAAACAACTTCTTGAATTCAACCTCTGTAGAGCCTGACTGTCCGAGCACTTACAATTTTACTTGATTGTGAAATACAATTAAGATGCTCTGTGTGGCAAGAACAATTACAATCACTTGTTTGAGTCCAAGAAGAAAGGGCCTTGGAGAGACTGACAATCTCATCATTAACAGCTGCATAAACCCGTTAACTCTGGGAAGAGAAGCCATGTAGATAACCGGCTTTCAGGTTAAAGTATGGCATCACACTTCACAGAATGTAGAGATGATTCTACCATGAGTGTTATTCCAAACGGCAGGGCAAGGTGAATGTCTTTCTACCCTTGTTTCCCAAGTGTTCTCTCAGGAAAGCTTTTTAAAATCTTAAGGTTTTCACACAGTATCAAAAAAAATCCCACTATCACTGGCCCCCCACCCCACTTTTGTCACCACCTGTTTCCCAGAAGTTTCAACATATCCCTTAAATTTAGAAACAATCTTTTACCAAGTGTCCAGACTGTAGCCCATATGGTATTACGAGACAGCTGAAGGCCTGCTCTCCCTTTGTGTTTCAAATACTCAATTAATGGAATAATTATAGGTCTGTGTGCCAACATGACTCCTCAGTGAACTTTCCCTCAGCCCCACACTTCCTGTCTGGAGCACCTGTCTAGGTTCCCAGATCGAATGCCCTCACCGCACCTTTCAACAACTTTTATAGCATTTATCACAACTCATAATCAGGTAGCTGGCTATCTGAATATTTGATTAAAATCTGCCCCACCACTCGACTGTAAAATCCACGAGAGCAAGAGCCAGGCCTGCTTTGCCACCTGTTCGTGTCTAGTGGCTAATGCAGAGCCTGGAACAAATATCTGTTGAACACACGAGAAATGAATGAACAGGGAGAAACCACAGAGTTAGGGCACAGCCAAGGAAGACCAAAAAGCTGCACGATTCAGGACCGTATTTCTTCTAATTGCTTATATCGCCGCCTCCCCCCAAACTTCCCTCCTCTCCTCTCCGGCGAGGAAAATGTCTTCCACAATGTCCTCACCGCTCCCAGATCCAGGGTTCCTTCCTTTGGCCCCGACACCCAGTCACGCCTGGGGAGACTGCACATGAGAGAGGGGAGGGCGGGCTGCAAAGCCCCTCTGCCCACCTGAGTCAGGCTGGCCTGGCTTAAAAGCCTCATTAGCATGGCTGTTGCCCTCTTCCTGACTTCTGGGCCCTGGAGCTGCAGAACTTCTGCCTCACTGTGCCTGGCCGGGATCTCGGTTTCCTGACGTACTGGTACAGTGGGTAAAGGCTGAAAGCAGAAGGGGACTCCTCCAGAGGCGCCCTGGACAGAACACGCCAGCTGCTGCCACGTGCCCCTGCCCTGCGATGCTTCCAGATCTTTGCGACTCCTTCTGGGTAACCACAGCTCATCAGCCACAAGGTCCCTCTGCCCCTGTGACCAAGACCTGACTAAAGCACAACACATTCCTACAACTGTCTCCCTGCTGTGTGAAAATCAAAAACCCACAGGCACTGGAAATGTTATCTGATGCTACGTTACTTTTATAAAAGTACATTTTGGACCACTGTTAGTATGAATTCCTCATGGGCTCACATTTTTATAAACAGGTGAATGGATTTATAAAATAAGTTCAAGGGACAGAGTTATCCACACTGACAGTACTTACAAATCACAACCACAGTATGTGCAAAAGCATTCTGGGCCTGTTACCTCCTGGAAGGCACACACGTTGTAGACACACACACAGATTCTGCTGGGTAGGGGAGGCCGACTACCGTGGGAGGCAGTACCAGCTGACTAGGAAAAACAGGGCTGTGGATGTGCTGAACGGCATCGTCTGGCTTAGTTTTGCTCTGTGATTCTGAGTTTCTCCCCACATCCTCAGTTTGTCATTTATTCAACAAGTACCTGTTGAATGCCTACTCTATCCAGCCACTGCACTAGGTATCAGGCAAAACAGACAGGGTCTTAGCTCTCACAGATCTACAAGTGAGAAGAGGAATGTTCTTTGTGTGATTATCTGGTCAAGATCTATCCAATTATGAGCTGTGACAAACATTATGAAGGCTAATTCGCAAGTGCTATAAGGGTTACAATGGGGGGACCTTGACAAGAACAGGGGAGGAGGAAAGCTGCCACCGACCCGAAAGTGGTCTCTTTAGAACATAATAAAATCATGTATACAATTATTTTACCACCATTTCCTGACATTAGCAGGGGTTGTGGGGAAGGGACAGGATGGACAGTATATCAACCTGGGTGTCTGCAAATGTTAATACCTTCCACCACTCTTGGGAAGCAAAAGACACACAGCACACGTAGACACACTTGTACATCCAGCATCTGTACATTCTGTCTTCCCAGAAGCCAGCTGGAGATGAACCCAAGAAGCCAAACTGCTTCTGGGCCTAGGAGTGCTAAGGGCCATGAGAGAACTTTGCTCACACATGTTCTATGTGCTACTGCCCCTAACGGGCTCACAACCCAGCATGGCACATTAGCAGATGCTACCTAAGTGTAGGCTACATTATCTTCCCTCCTTTCTCACAGAAGCAAGGAAGAATACCTTCTGCATAAGTCCTCTTAGGGACACAGGGGGCTGGCAGATACAGGGCCACGGCTGTTGTCAACACAAGGAACTCTATCATAATGCTGTTGTGAGGAGTCAAGGCCTGAAGGCAGGAAGTTATGAGTCTTACCTTTGGGTCATCTCCAAACTGGCCAAATTGTACATCATTTAATAAACTACGAGCTGTTTTGATGATATCTTTACATTTTTTTGGTGTTTCTTCTACTTTCCCAGCCAGAAAGAGACAACAAGCTCCTGTCACCTAAAAGGAAGACAAAAGCTCCTGAGACCCTGTTATCAAAGCTCACACAGAAACAGAAAAAACATTTTGGGCCTTCACAACAAACTGGGCTCCCTCACTCTCCTGCCGGCTTCTTTCTCATTTGCAAACACCTGGACACTCTAAAATCTTGAAGGAAATGTCACATACAAATACTCCACCCGCCCCGCCATTTGGCTTCATAAATTATTTTAAATTTAGTTTTCTGAATAAAATGTCATGTAAACAAAGTAGCCACCAGAAAGGGAAAAAAGTCACAGAAACAAATTTTCTTTTCACATTGCAATCTTAAAGATACTGACTCCCTGACTGGTGCACCCAAATGCATGTCCTCTGGAATTCGCCTCTGCACCACTGCCCACGCTTTCTTTTTCCTTCCTCACGCTGCCTGGCTCCTGATCCAGTTCCTACTCCACTGCGATCTTCTCACTGCTTTACCTTCAGCTTTTCTTTGCCCGCTCGCTCCAGTCTCTCCTACATGCCCCTCCCTTCACAGAATCCTGACCACGTTAGACATCAGTGAGATCCTGTGCCGGGGTACAAAGCGGATCCGGACACGGTCTCCTTCCCCTAGAACGTCACAAATTAATGAGGAAGATGTGTACAAAACTAAGTAAAATCTTAGCAAAAGGAAGACCCCCAGCAGACTAACTTCCTGTTACATCTAATTCTTCTTCTTCATGAAACCCTTCCATCACTTCAGTTTCCCTACTGAAGCCACAGTTCCCTAGTCTGGTGTTCAAGGCCCACTATGGTCTGGTTCAGTCTACCGTAGCACGCAGGGTCCCAGCGTGCCCTTCCCGCCGCCGGGCCTCCCGGCTGCCGGGCACGCCTCCGCTTTCTGTAGGGCTGCTGCTCTGTCCCGTCTCAGCACGGTAAGTCCTACTTACAGTCAAGGCTGAACCCAGTGCTGGCACCTCCTCCCCAGCATTTTCCTCGATCCCTCTATGATGTAGTTAATCTCTCCCTTGAATGCTACAGCCTTCCTTCTGTACCTCTCCTATGGCCTCACTCTCTACAGTGTGTTTTGTACCTGTCATACCATATACCCTGGACTGAAAGCTACTTGAGGCAGACTCTCGCACAGAGCATAAGACAGTCCATGTCTTAAAGAGTAACTGAAGAATAGTGGATATGGCATAAAGAACTACTATGCAGTCTTGGCCTTTGTTGGGTCTCAACTGTAAGGCCAATTGTATCTTGGGAAAAGTAACAAGGAAGCAAATTTTCACACTAAGTACAATATGATTATGGTTCATATTGGACTAAATAAAAAACTTAAAAATACTTTAATACAGTTAATTGGGAAAAAAACAAATTTTAGGCTGTTTTTGTTTATATATAATATGTACCATACAAAAATAAATACTTTCTGGAAAATAAAATAAAAAGAGAGACTACAATCTGTCCACTAAACTGTGTGGAAATAATAACATGTGATAGAAAATTATAATAAAATTCAAACACTTACATATCTTGGGAATTGCTTGAAGGAATGAAACATATAGAAGCGATGAAAATAAATTATTCCAGTTGCCAGGGTATCATAGTGTCTGTTGTTCTGGTTAAGGGTTTTAGCCAAGAAGTTTTACAGGTTACATCTTAGTTAAATGTGGAAAAAACAATAAAGACAAACAATAACAACAAGAGCAGTGGGAAAGCAAACACTATCAGTGGCAAAGCAGGTGAATGGGAATCTCCGGGTGTCGGAATTCTGGTACAAGCTGAAGTCTATGCTTTAATAAGGCAGGGCTTCACTATCCTTTAGAAATACTTCAACTGAGGTCAATGGGTGCTATTTTCCATCCTGGTGGCCACCTGCTCAAAGGCTAATTCTACACATTTAAATGATAAAAAGGAAACAGAAAATCCCTGAAGAGCCAAGCAAATCTGAAGTAACATTTAAATAAGAAAGCTAATTAAGAGCTGCTTTAGTCAGGGATGTTACTTGGTCTTTTGTCTATAGCATTTAATTTAATTTGTGGTGGTGGTGGGGAGTCTGTCTATCATAGATCCCAGAATCAGGATACAGTCCCAAACGTGTGCCCACATCAAAGATGAACCGAGCCCCTTCTCGGCGGTAGCGGGCCTCAGTGGCCGGATCGAGTCCTTCTAGTTGAGAGGGTGTATGAGCCAAGTCTTTTTTATCCCAGTACCAACATGGTTTTGTGTGGTCCAGGTTTGCTGAGGTTACTGAAGGGCTTGAATTTTCTTTATTCTCCTTCATTTATTGAAGTAGACTTGTTCTTTCCAACAGACTTTCTGAAAATGTTAGAATCCTAAAAGAAAGAGAAGCAGTAATGTTGGAAAGGGATACCTCACGTTAAATAATCCCAATCATTATAAACAGTCTACGATCACAGATTTGTACTTGATAAAAATTTTTCAATAGAGGAAGCACTACTGATTGGTAGTTAGAAGCCCAGGCGTACCTCCAAACACAAATTTAACACTTAAGTGACTCACAGTACGATAAATCCCAAATTTCATCGCTTAAAAGGAGCTTTTCTGTCTCATTTCCTTCTGCCTTTTTTCACTAGGCCCACCTCCCTTATGCTGGTCTAGATTCTGTTCTTCAGTAAAACCCAGGTTGGTCCTAACCCTCCCAAAAGATTTATCCTCCAAAATTATCCATTTCTTCCATCCAGCATCCAGTCAAAATTTTCCCTTTTTTAGTTTACTTGATTTCATTTAGGTACTTTCACTTAGAAAAGCCACCAGACTGGATGAATTCATATCTGCACAAGCCACTGAACTGAGCAATGGAGATCGGGTGTGGGTGCAGTGATCTGGGGAGAAAGGATGGAGGGAGGTAGTCCACAAGGGAAAGAAGGAGTTCCTTTAAATTTTTCTTGCTTTCTCATCCTCTTCTCTTTCATTCAGAATGAAGAGATTCTCTAAAAGCTGTATGCTGAGAAAAGAAAACAAAAAATAAGTACTCTCACCTAGAGGCCATTATAATATGGAAATTGTTTGTAAACTGGATCAGAGAACAGACATTTTCATACAGGGCAGCAAAAGGGTTCTAAAAGAGGTAGCTAGAACCAGGTTGGTCTGGTTCAGCAAGAAAATAGCAGTTCGGCAGCCAGGCTCTGGGCCAGGGCCATCAGTTAATCTGGAAGCCTAACTTCTCCTGTGTGCTGCCTCATTTCTGGTGGGAAAGGTGACATGGAGGGCTGACCGCTCTCCTCCTTGCACCTGGGAGCTCTAAAGAGAAACGTTCCCTCCAACAGAAGAATTAAGTACTACCTGGAGAAAAGTAATCTTCTTGAACTAATTTACACTCTGTGTGACTGAACTGGGCAACGGGTGGGGGCTGGGGGAGACCGGTTAACTAAAGCCTCAGTGTGTATGAAGAGTTCCCAATGAGATGCTCAGTAAGAGTATGAAGAGCTGGGAGTTAGATGTCATACTAGATATATTTTCTCACCTATCAGATTGGCAAAAAGTCCAAAAGTTTGACAATATACTCTCTTGGCAAGGCCAGGGAGAAGCAGGTAATCTCTTATGTCGCTGGTGGGAGTACAAAGCGGAACCACTCTCACAGAGGGGAATTTGGCAATATCTAACAAAATTACATACACATTTGCTCCTTGATTTAGCAATTCCACTTCTAAGTATTTACTCTGACAATAAGATCACAAATATGAAACAACAAGTGCACAAGATCATTCAAGGTATTGTTTATAACAGCAAAAACTGTAAACAACGTGAAAGTCCATTAGGGCACTGGTTGAATAATATGGTATATTAACACAAATGCATACCATGTAGCTATTAAAAAAGACTGAGAAAGATCTTTAAGTACTTGTATAAAGAAATTCCCAGGATCAGCAAGGTGCAGGAAAGCATACATAGCTATGTTAGTATCTAAGTAAGAAAAGCAGGGAAATACAAAGTAGAAATATCTATTCTTTTTTTCTTTTTTTTTGTGGTACGCGGGCCTCTCACTGTTGTGGCCTCTCCCATTGCGGAGCACAGGCTCCAGACGCGCAAGCTCAGCGGCAATGGCTCACGGGCCCAGCCGCTCCGCGGCATGTGGGATCTTCCCGGACTGGGGCACGAACCCGTGTCCCCTGCATCAGCAGACGGACTCTCAACCACTGTGCCACCAGGGAAGCCCCACAACTGAGTTTTGATAAATTTAATAATTCCTGGCAAATTTACATCTTGTTAGTTTTGGTCTATAATTTCAGCCTTTAAGAACTCTTGAATCCTGAGTGCCATCTAACATACTGGCTAACTATCACTACAGGTTTTGAGTGCATTTATTAATTTGAGAAGCATGCCTCATATATTTAAAGTTGGTAATAAAAAAAAAAAGTGCTAACCAGAGTAAGGGCAAGGCCAGAGCCCTGCAACTTATCTCTAAAGACCTCTCTTCAGGTTGACATCAACCCATTAATCAACATTTGGGGTTTGGTAATTTGAACGGACATATATCCATCTAACTAGACCTTACCCAGTATACTTCTCTCTTGTGTCTATTAGGATAGGAAGAGGGATTATGTTCAGTGTCCTAAGGAAATCTAAATAGACTCATGTCTAGCAATCCCCCATCCACCACCAGTCTAGTAAATTTATAACAAAAGAAAACATGATGTGTGTCACCTGGTTTTCTTAAACTGAAGCTCTGTTGGTTTGAGGGTATGAGCCCTTTTCCCCAAGTACTTAGAAGCTCTCTTCTTGTTGTCCCAACAAGACTCTAAAACAGATTACTAATAAGCTCTAGCATCCAAAGCCACATAATTGCTCTCTGCAAAAACTGACACATTTATCAGACTCCAGTCTTCTATCATTAACTGCACTTTTAAGATTCCTCAAAACCTATGAACAATAATTTCACAATCTTATCTGCATGTATTTTGGTATATCATTTATTTGACCCTGAAAATAGAATTAGATGTAATCCAATTAGATATTCTTTATAATCTCCTCAATTACCTTGAACTTAATCATTCTTGATTTTGTCTTGACCTAGTTTTAGAGACAACAAAACATTTTTCCTTCTAGATACTTAGCAAACTCTCATTGCTTTCAAATATAATCTCCTGAAACGAACAATTTATTTTGTAAGCCAAAACTATGACCATTGTTTTTCTTTATGACGTTCAATTTTAGAAATGGCATTTAAGATTTAACGATCTCATTAGCAATTAAAGTGTTTCTTTACTGCTTGTTGGTGTAAACTACGTTTTCAAAATGGAACAAATGTTTAACATGCTTTATACAAGAATCAACTAATGTTTCTCAGCAAAGCATCAAAAGATAATCAAAAGGAGACAAAAGTAAAAAAAAAAAACAAAACTAAAATTAGACACCAACGGTAGTCACTCTGAAAAAATAAAGCAATCCTGGATAACTATTACATTCATAGTCAAGATTATTTAACAAGCAGGCATCTAAGAACACTAAGAATCTTAACCAAATGTCTATCAATACCGCAACTATTACCAGCATCCATCCATTCATTCAGCAATGAAGACAGTTTACTATCTGTCAGGCAGGGCTCTAGGTGCTGAGGATATAAAGCTCCTTCGTGGAGCTTTCATTCTAGCAACATCATTCATACAAACCTTAATCAGCGCCAGAATTGCAAGGCAGTGTGCTAGGTATCTTTAACGATACACAAGAGATACACAAGCATTATCAAGTTTCCCTTAAAAACATAAAACAGGCCATCTTCAACTAAATGCTGTGAGAAGCCGTTCCTAACGTCAGAATATTTAGCGAAAGCTCCGTTTGACTGGCAAGCCAAATTTCGGGAGCGCTACCGACCATGCTTTGTGCGGGGAATAGTCTGAGAGCTTTTAGATATCCTCTTGCCTTACGCCTCAACCTTCTAAAGAACAATTCCTCTAGTAACAAACCAAACAACCCAGGAGAGGGTCGGTAAGCGTGATGTGTCGGCAAAAACGAAACTAACCGCGGAAGTGCCTTTTCCTCATTCCTAGTCCCACCCTTGTTACACGGGTCTTCAGATTCCGAAGTCAGAGTACCCCAGATGTGGAACGATACCCAAAGTCTCAGGCGTTACCAAGGTTGGGACCGACACACTGCGAAATAACCGGAAAGACGTGGGTAGTCTTCGGTTGTACCGCTGAGTGTGTGCGCGCCTAAGACCCCTGCCCTTTCTCTCCACCTTCCAGAAAGTCCCCGAACCCTAACCGCCCTTCACTTGGAGCGTCGCTACCTGCTCTACGGTCCGCGCCGGCCTCCCTGACCCGCTCCTGCGCCTCAGACCCTCTCCCGGAGCGCGTCTCGCGGCCCCGCCGTCGCCCGCTAACTTCGATCTGCACCCGGGGGGTAGCGGAGGGTGGCGGAATCCGGAAAGAGCGACTCCGCCAGTGAATGGAGGCAGGTGGCCATACCCTAATCCGACCTCCAGGTACGCGGGACTTGAGTGGCGCTGCCCGCGGTCCGTCGGTCACTCACCCCTCGCCTCAGGCAAGCCCCTTAGCAACGTCTCTCCTTGTTGACTGCGGCCATCTTGGACGTGGAATGTCGGGGAATCTACGTCATCGCGCTGCGTCCGGGACTGGAAATAAGCGACCGGAGGGACGCCTGTCAACCAATGAGAAGAAAGTAGAGCTCTCAAACGTGGAACGAGCCGCCAGTCTTCTCCTGGCCCCTCCCCGCGGGTCAGGGGTCGCTGCGTGAGGGAGGAGGAGCCCACCAGAGGGCCCATCCCGTCGGAGAGAGGGAATTCGGAAGCAACCGAACCTGCTAACGGAACTTGGGCGCGAGAGGCGGGGCTCGGGGTGCCGGTCTTCCAATTAACGCCCGGGCATGGGCTTAGCCCAGCCAATTATGGCCCGGAACCTGGCGGGGGCCGAGCAGGCCGCTCTGGCCCCGGAGCCCGCCGGCCCAATGGCTAGGCAGGAACCCGAGCGGAACGGTCGGGGGGCGGTGGGGCGGTGCCGCGCCCATGCGACTGAACCGCGGGCCAATGGGCGGCGGCGGCGGCGGCTCGGGGGCGGGGCCTGGGGCGGGCGGAACCGGGTTGGGCCGCGGCGGCGGGGCCGTCTCAGGCAGCGGTCCCGCCCCCTCCTGTCCGGCCGCAGCCGCCGCCGCCACCGCCTGGGGCTTGGTTGAGGTGGACTGTGGGTCCCGGCGGAGTGTGGCGCCGCCGCCGCTGCGCGAAGGGGCAAGCGGGCAGGTGAGTGCCGGCGGCGGCCGCTCCGCGCGCGTGGCCCGCGGGGCAGACTCGCGTCGCAACCCCCCCCACCGCCCGGAGTGCTGCGAGGCTGCCCCCAACCCCGGCCGGCGCCCCTCGGCCGTGGTCCGGCCCGCGCCCCGCCGGCCGTTCTGGGCCCAGGGTGCAGGGGTCGGTGTGCGCCCTGGGGCCCGGCGGGCAGGGCTGGGTGCCGGGGGCCCAGCGAGGTCGGAGGGCGCCGCACGGTCTCTGCCCTCCGGCCTTCCTGGGGCGGGGGCGCGCTCACCGATGCCCAGCGTCCCTTCCCGGCGGCCGTAGCTCCGTTCCCCGCTCTGCCCGCCCAGAGGTGGCAGCAGGTGCAGGAAGCGCCCGGCCCCTCGGCACCCACCGGGTGGGGCCGGGGTCGGTCCCTCTCGCTTTCGTCGGCTCGGCTCTGCGTGGGGCTGGCTCGCGCACCCGTTTCCTTCCTCTCTCCCTCCCTCCCTCCCGTCGTCACTCTGCTGCTTAGGCGAGGACGGTGTGGCTCTCATGTTCCTCTCTCCAAACCTCAGGTGCCCTCGGGGGTGCTCGGGGACTAGCCCCTGCTTCTCTCCCTCACTTTCCAGTTATAAAAACAGTCGTTGAAAATAGGTCATGTTTCTTCCCACGCGCCCTGGCCATCTTCCCCACGCTCCGTGCCCTACTAGGGAGAAGAATTCAGTGCTTTGGAGTTTGTCATTCCAGCATCAAACTCTTCCTCCTCGTGGCTCCAGCCTGGCGATGCAACTGTGTATCCTCTATCCCCAGTGTCTACTCGGGGGTGGGGGGTGGGGTGGGCGGGGGAGGAGCCGATTAGCGTTGGGCGCCACTTGCGGCGGGGGAGGGGGGGGCTTACCCCTGCCGTGTGTTGACTGGTGTAGGATCACTTGGGATCCTAAATGAAGGAGGTGACGTTTTGCATTTCCAAATGAAGGAGGTGATGTTTGGAAAGAAAAAATCCTTTTTAAAGTATGTTGACAGGTGAATTTTGCTTTTAAGAGCCTCCGAAGAGTTAACCCTTTAGTAATGAATCTGCACAGAGCTTGATTGTGGTGTGGTTACAACAGCTGTATGCGTTCGGCAGAAGTGGCAGAACTGGACACTGAGAAGTTTGAATTTTGCCGTGTGTAGATAACCTCTTCCTCCCCGATTTTTTTCTCCAAAGTGACCCTACTGCTATTTCAAAACTGAAGGAACCAGAAATTATTTTGGAAAGGTTTTTCTTACCATTTTAAGTGAATGAATTTAACTTAAGAATATAGCAAGATAAACGCAGCTTTCCTCTGTACCCTTAAAATTTGGCAAGACTTACTTGAGCCACGCTATATTGTGTCCGTGCAGAGTCTGCTATGTAGGCAGTCTCATCTTAGCAGATTAGTCGCTGGGGCTGCTGTGATTGACAGTTGGGAAAAGTTCCAGCATTTTAAGGAGTTTTTCTCGGGCCTAGGAAAGTAATTTGAAAAGCCAAGTTCTCAGAGAGCCGCAGAACAGCTTGTTATTGGGCCCCAACGGCCTGTGTTTTCCTTCTGCTACCCCTTCCTGTCTGCCCTCTTTTATATATATTCAAAGTTGTAACTTAATGTCTGAAATGAAACTCTGGTCTGAACGAGTAAAATGGTTGCTGCTTCTCATCTCTTCTCCAGTGATCCCTGGGATAGGAATGGTGTTGGACTCGCAGATTAAAACATCTATGTCTACGTGTGCTGTAGAAATGAAAGTTTCTGTTCAGTTCTGTCGATAGGAGTGCAATAAGATTGTCAGGAAGAAAGTAACACTTGCTGAACACTTAGGCCCCGTTTTCAGTGACGATTAAACCTTTGCTTTAGAAGCCACTGGAAACTGAGAGAGCTGTGAAGGTTGTACTGAAATAGTTTTCCATTCTAAAGTTCAACCCCTGGAAAATTGTTTTGTTCTGAGAGCTCTGATAACTGGTCACAACCGTTTCCTTAAAACTTGCCGCTCTCATGATCCAGAAGAGAATGGCAAAGGAGATGACAGCTGGAGGAGAGTATCTACAGTACGCTGGAGTCTGCTCGCAGTAAATATTTAGCAGATAATCATTGAATTCAATGGGAACCAGGTACCTACTCTGTGGCGCGTGGAATTTTAGTAAAAATATGAATGAAAACCTTACCTCCTGGCTCAGGGTTTCTCTTTCTTTTTACTAGACGTCAGTTTAGTTTGAAGCTTTCCAAATCTCTCAAAATGTTTGAATTACATAGTCTCCTTTTTTCTTATCACTAATCTGCAGTAGCTTTTAGAAATGTAACTAATAATACTGTATCTTTTTTGGTGTAGTTTGATGAATATCTATCACTGGGAGGTTTTTTTATCTTTAGAAACTGGTTTGTCTTCTCTGGCTTCTGTGAGGAGTAGGGAGGAAGAGTTTCAAGTGTGTTTTCTCTTCGTGTACATCAGTCTTGGGAGTGGGACCTAGATTTTGTTCCCGCACAAAGGAAATGGAGTCATTTATTACTATGGCATTAAACATTTTTAACAGAATAGTGAAGAGTGAACATATATTTATTCTTACGGTACTTTGGAAGTTGCTTGTGGCCAGTTAATTTGTTTTCTCAATGAACAAGAATTATATTTGGGCCCATTAATTTATCAGAAAGAATATTTTGATTTGCTGTGCATCCTTTTTTTCTTGCTACAGTTGAAGAAGTGTTTATCTTGGATATCAGTTCATTCTGAGTCATATTAAGGGTGTCAGATTAAGGATTCCTTGGCTTTTAAATTTTTCTGGTTTTCACTTTTGTTGCATATACAAGTGTACCTTACTTGGCAAAATTGACTTCTGTACGTTGGATTTCCTTATGTCATCTCATTTTCCTACTCATAAAATTGGAGATTGTTAAATAGTTTGATCTGCATATATAATTTACATAATATTTATTCTCAAAGTAAAAATAAATTTCTAACAAAATATTAATACACATATTTTATTACAAAGGAGTTGAGACTTTTTTTCAAGTCATTTTAATAGTCTTATGGGGAAAAAGTTGATTAACAGAATAGAATCCTTTTTGTTGTTAAATTCATTCAGTAACTCAAGCCAGAGATTAGCTGTGTAGACTCCATTTCCATTTGGGAGTTTCTTCTAGGTTTAGAAGTAAACAGATCATAAAACCAGAGGTACAAACACAGCTATTGACAATTTTCAACTGAAATATATTTGAATGGAAGAAAAATGATTCAAAATGATTATAAAATTCAAATACCAAAGTTAAGACTTTGAACATTTTTTTCTTATTCAACTCCTTTCCAAGTAGAAGTTAATTAATAATCAAGATAAGTCCAAACACTCTTGACTGGCAATGGAAGACAAGTCTAGCTCTGAAGTTAAGATTTTGAAAGGGAGCTGAGTGATACTGATTACCAAGCCAGAGTAAAATTTTAACCTCTTACATGTGTAGGCTGAATAATGGGGGTACAGAGGGACGGGGGGCAGAGGGACAGGGCAGGAAAAAGTGCTTTCACTATTTTTTAGAAGGACTAAAAAATTGTCTAGAGAATTAGATAAGCAGGTGTCTACATAGAACTCTTAATAAGTATGCAGTATTTTAGCCTTATTACCTATCTACCATCCTGAATTTCACTTTCCACTCTGTTTACGATACAGTTCATTAGAACATAACAAGGTCTAAAAATTCTATGACCAAACCTTTAAGGTTTCAATCTCAGAAAATAGGCCTGACTCTTCAGTATCAATAGTTTTCTGTTAAGCACAGTTAAGAGAAAGTAAGGGTTAGTGTTGAAAAATACTCATGAAAGTTGCCTTTATCATAAAATTTGGAAGTTTTGTTCATGTCCCAAATTTAAGCTGAGGCCACTCCTTTGTATTTGGACAAGGCCAGCATAATGACTCTGTAGTTTTAAAAGGCCAAAGGGGTAAAGGCTTTACATGGTATGTTTTACAACTGCAAAGGAATTTATTTAGAATTTCAGAGATAATGAACCTTCAGAGCCTCTCTACGGGGGTTGGTTTTGCACTGAACCCATGAAATACTATTGGGCATCAGGGACGTTTGACATGGAGCTGTGCTGATGAGGCTGTGCTACTAGCTGTCTGTCATGCTGCATAAATTATTAACCTCACTGAACTTCGGCTTTCTCATCTGTAAAGTGGGCATAATATCTTTCTTTGTCTAGTGTGTAAAATGCTTACCTCAGTTCCTGATACAGGAAATATGCCTGATGATGCAGTTATGATGAAGACGGTCATGTTGGGGGCCTGCCCCAGGGCACACACAGGTTCAAAAGCCCAGAAACAAACAACGTGACAGCATGAATAATTTGCATTTAGGTTCCAAAACTCAGTTGTTTAATGTAGCACATGTATCTGGCTGAAGGTCAGTTTACGTAACAAAGGGTGTAGTTGGTTACCACCTTATCCTCAAGACTGTGGGACCACGTCTCACTTATCCCTGCATTTCATATTAGATACTCAAGAAATGTGCACTGAATGCAAGCATGAATTCACTCATTCACTTGGCTGGTAGAAAAGTAAGGCAGTGTTAGCTCTACCGATCTTCCTCGAGTTATGATGGGGTTACATCCTGGTAGCATGTTGAAAACACCATTGTCGAAAATGCATTTAACATACCTAATGTACCAAACATCACAGCTTAGTCTAGCCGACCTTAAAAGCGCTCAGAACACTTAATTTGCCTACAGTTGCGCAAAATCATCTAACACAAAGCCTGTTTTGTAATAAAGTGCTGACTATCTCATGTTATTTTTTGAACACTGTACTGAAGGTGAAAAACAGAATGGCTGTCTGTTAAGAAGGGTTGTAAGTGTGTTCGTTGTTTACCCTCATGCTCCATGTAACCGGCAGGGAGCTGAGGCTTGCCGCCACTGCCCAGCATCACCAGAGGGTATCACACTGCATATCACTAGCCTGGGAAAAGATAAAAATTCAGGGTTTCTACTGAATGTGTATGCGCTTGCACCATCTGTATTAAAGTTGAAATATCTGAACGTGAACCACAGTAAGTTGGGGACTCATCTCCTTGGGTTGAATTTGGCAGTGGAGAGCAAAGCACTTTGATAACCATACCTGTTACATAATATTAGATATCTTTATTTTAAAGATGTTCAGGCTTGAGGGTTAACACAGATAGCCCCAGAGGTCTCTTCCAAACCTGATGTTCCACAATTCTAGAATCTAGAATCCTTATGGGAGGAATGTGGGTGGTTTGAAAGTAATTTCTTGACAGATTATAGCTAGCTGTTCCTTCACCCTTAACATTTTTCTTTTAGAAAGCTATAATAGGAAATGGTTATTCATGATACTGAATGATTCTTTGCTTTATGAAGAGTTTGTTTTGAAACTTCCTTTAAATAGGAGCCTCATTTTAAGTGTATTTACAACTTAATTCAATAGCAGTTTAAAACTAAGACTATTACGTATTGAAAAGTCAATCAAAGATGGTTTAAGTGTCTCTAAAATTATCATGTGTATTAGTGGAAATATAGCAAAAACATTGTAGAGAGCAAGTTTAAATCTCAAGTTTGTGTATATCTGTATCTATCTACGTATCAATCTATATATGTATATATGACAGCCCAGATTGTTCTGTATAAAGATTGAGATTTGAATTACATGCAGCTTATAGGTCTACATTCATCTTGGTGTGCATGTAGCTACTGAGTTGAAATTAATTCCATCATCTCGCCTGTCTGCTTGCCCTGACTTCTTGGTACTTTTGAGCTGTGACACATCAGTGTCTCCTTTGATAGAGATTGGAATGATGAGTGCTAGTTAGCCACTTGAACCTGTATAAGTTAGTAAGGCTTGACCCTGTTACTAGATCCTGCTACTGTGCAAAGAGAGGTGTTTCCAGTATTTCAGTTAACATGGTACCAACGCAGGGACCATGTATGCTTCATCAGTGTTTGGAGGAGAGAGCGCTTAGCACAGTTAAATGCTTTTCAATTTGGGAGTGCTTTCATTTTCCTAGGCCATCATCCTGTAGTTTGTGTATTTAATTCAGTATGTAGTAATCTGATCCTAATGGCCTGTGAAGTATTTTAGTGAGATTCTTTTCTTCCTCCAAAAGATTAGGCAGGCTTCACACTCCCTTCAAGTCCGTTTACAGCTGGGAGCCTGAGGTGGGAGGAAGCCCTAGGACCATTCTCTCCCTTAGTCAAACCAGCTGTAAAGTTGGGAAGATGCAGCATACATTGAAAAACAGATGCTGGGTTTGAGCTAAGGTTTTCTGGTTTACCAAGTTACCAAATAAGTATAATCAAAAATGTTTATTCTAGTTGTATTTAGTTGAAAGCAACTCAAGAATATCGCAAACATACATTCATGCCGTTTAGAATTTTTGGGGAAAGAAAAAAAACCCCACACAGCTGAATTCCATCTCGGTCTGTTCAGTAGGTGTGAAGTATACTTTGTAAAGATGGGTTAAGTATCCCCCTCACCACGCCCACCACGCCATCAGCCAAGTTCCTTAAATGCACTGTGTTCTTATTTCTCCTCACTTAGGCGGATTATGTGTGAAAGAATCACTTCACTGGTCAGGAGTGGTTGTTGATTACAGATGACACTTGCATATTAGTCAGCAATTTAAAAAATAATTGAATATGCCATCTATTTTACTGTTTTCTAAAGTTTGTTGTATCTCTTAGGTGGAGAGATTGTTGATGGACTTGCTAAATAGTTTATGGTGTTATAAAGAGCCAGATTTTGAGGATTTTGTAGATTTTTAAAATATCTTGATGGTGAAGCAATGTAGACATGTGTGGAACTCTTAGCTTGCTGTTTCTTTTTATAGATGCCCCTTCCTTTGAAGGACTGTCACTGTAATTGTTTACTGTAGAATCCTTTTGCCTGTCAGTCCTATTGCTTTTCTGCATATTATTTTCTTTTGTCTTAAGTATTGTTTAAGTCCTTTTTTACTGTATATTTGTTTTCCCCAGATAATTCATTAAGAATTTGGAAATTATACCTGCTTTCGATCTAAACTTTGGGGGAAAAAATCTTTCATTTAGCATTGTACCTTTGGCTAAAATTTGGAATTGAACTTCGTGTGTGCATACACATATCTAATTTAGCACATCTTTGTATTTTTCTAATATACATATTTGAAATAAATATTGAAGAGAAATATTTGGTCTTTGTAGGAAGTTGATGAATTAAACTAATAGGTACTGTTTTTCCACTGAGAGCACTAAGAATATTCAGGATACCTATTTGGCTCTTTCATTTGTTGAGACTTGGAATCTAGCCCCGGATTCAGCTGAACTCACAATGAAAATTATTCATTGTATGTAACAAGTTTTTGAATCATAAATGAACAGGGTAGGTAGTTATTTTAAATCCATGAAGTTGGGGAAATCTTTGTTAGCTAAACAAGGCAGAAGGGGGTTGAGGTTAGGAAACCACTCAGCCTGGATTCTAACACTTTCTCAGACTGAATCTTAACATCTAGTCCTTCTTCTTTACCTGTACTTTATTCCTTACCCCTCTCTGGTTACTTTGCCCGCACATGTTAGGAGTTATCCAGGCTGAGTCCAGGGTCCTCATCTCCTCACCCTTGTAGCCCGCAGGGCTGGCTGTCCCTCATCTGGCTGTGGTCAACTGCAGCAGCTGGTGTGGTCCTGGCTTGTGGATGCAGGAGACCTTGTTTAGTTGCAAATGTGCTGGATGTGACACAGGGTTTCAGGTTGAAGCTGTAGGTCCGCTGCTTGTTGGCTGTGGGCTCTTGGCCAAGTCATAGCCGTGCCTGAGCACCCTGCCATGCCAGTGGTCACCACTGGCCTCTGCAGGCTGTGGCGGGAACGTGTCTGGCCAGTGCAGAGAGCCGTACAGATGCTCGTGCCCCCGGAGCTTGAAGTTGTGCTTGAGCAGCAGCTCTTCCATTTCTATTGGAAATGGACTTATTCCTGCTTGGTTGTTTTCTAAGAGACCAAAAACACTTTAAAAATTCAGTTTGTGTTTATTGGAGAGATTCTTTTATGAACTTTAATATCTTAAAGCTTTTCTAACAACAAACTACGGTTTCCCAAAGGAAACTTTTTTAAATGTGAATTTTATATGTATAAATTTATGTTTTGACTTTTAAGAGTCATCCTAGTTCTTAGAAGTAGTAGTTAAGTATTAAGTAAATGTCTCATTTTGGCTACTGTTCTGTCACTGGTGGGAGAATATATCAAAATGGTTCTTTGCTGTATAATCTTTTTTTTTTTTTTATGCGTTACGCGGGCCTCTCACTGTCGTGGCCTCTCCCGTTGCGGAGGACAGGCTCCGGACGCGCAGGCCCAGCGGCCATGGCTCACGGGCCCAGCCGCTCCGCGGCATGTGGGATCCTCCCAGACCGGGGCACGAACCCGTGTCCCCTGCATCGGCAGGCGGACCCTCAACCACTGCGCCACCAGGGAAGCCCTGCTGTATAATCTTACTATCGTGATGGGAAATAAATCTTACCCATAAGTAACACTAGTAAATTCAAATAAGATTTTCCTTCATTCAACAAATATTTGACCCTCAACTGTGTCCGTGGCACCATACTAGACCCTACAGATAATTTAGAAATGGAAGCTTTGGGTTTTTTCTGCCACAAGACAGAAAGCCACACCAGTGGGTGAGGTAGGCACATAAATGATGTCAGCTACAGCGCGTGAGGCCGTGGGGGCTCCAGGGCTGAGCTCTGCAGGGTGTGGAGTGGGGAGGGGGCCGTCGGTGAGCTGGGGTTTGAGTCAAGACTCAGACACCGTCACCAAGGGCTGAAGGCACGTAGGCCGCAGAGAAGAGGGAACATGTGGATCAGAGGATGGCATGGGGCCGAGGGTCTGAGGGAGCTGGCAGAGGGTGGTAGGAGGGCCTAATGCTTTGTGGGGTGAAAAGAAGTAAATGCGGGGCTACCGCCTTTGAGGTACTTTTAGGTGGTACATTTGTCACACAAATGCGAGAAGAATTGGTGCCAAACCATATCGAATCCAGAGGCAAATGAATCTTATAGACATTGACGTCTGTAAAGTTCAGAAAAACGGCTGCTGGGCCATAGAACTGGGTACAGAGAACCCCCACCCTCCAGAAATGTTAGTTCTTCAAGTACACACTTAAGGCTTGAGGACATGCCTCTGATTCAGTGCGCCGGGGGCTGAGTAATTAGGAGCTCCGGGACAGAGTGGGTCCAAGTGACTGGAGGCTTTCCTGGGTGAGGTCACTGTCAACCCGGTTTCCGGGTAGAACAGATATAGAGCTGGTCTGGACCTAGGGTCCTGTACCCCAGGGAGGTACATCTCCTGGGGAGAAGGACAACCATCTCCCTACCCCTCCTTAATTGAGAAGCGAGTTAATGCCTACTAGAAGATTCTTACTGTCTAACCTGGGCAGGCTGCTTTCTCTCTTTAGGGCTTATATCCCTGTGGGAGGGAAACAGTCCAAAGAGAATTCCAAAAGACTGATCTCAAGGTAAGCCAAGCCTTTAGCATCTGTTAATCACCTTGAACTTGACCCGTTCTTACTGATTTGCATGGAAGTGAGGGCTGCATGGAGGAGCCCGGAATTTCCTCAAGGCCATGGGGGACATTTTGACTGAGTATGTGAAAAATTTTGCCAGGAGGAGACAGGGTTAGCAGAGGGTAGCTTTATTTTAGGAAAAGGGGAGAACAAGAGCAGATCCTAGAGCTGTGTTGTGTAAGGGGTGATGGGAATAATAAAGCCGGGCAAGTAAAATGGGGTGAAGCAGTAAAGGGCCCTGAGGCCTGTGCTGGGGAGGTTAGGTGTCACCTTAGAGCCATGGAAAGACCTTGCGTTGAGCAAAAGAAGCCTACGTGTTGTATAATTGCATGTGTATGAAGTTCAAGGACAGCTGCTCTCCCAGGTGCTAATTTCCTGATGTGTTTTGAAGTTTCACCTGTGTTTTATATTGGTACCTGTTACTCAGTGGGGGCAGATTTAAGTGGCAGGGGTGGGCTTGGGCAGGGAGAACGCAGGACACTTACAGTCTAAGCAAGAGGTGAATTCAAGACGAGCAGGTGGCCTGAGATACTCAGGGGTGTTACCACTTGGCCGGATGTTGTCGGTATCGGGTCTGGAAGACGTGTCTGCCCTCCTGCTTTCTGCGGAGCCCTGTGCTTTTGCTCTGCATGTCACAGAAGCAGTGGGGCAGTGGCTGAGCACAGGCTTTAGAGTCAGGCAGACCTGAGTTCTAACTGCACCTCTAACCTTGGACAAAGATGGAGGACTTCACCTTTTTGAGAATGTCATCTAAAAGATGAGGCTAATACCTACTGATTAGAGTGTCCGGGAAGATCAAATGAAGAGATGATCTTAGCCCAGTGCCTGGCAGAGGTTAAGGACTGCACACAGGGTCACTACTGCTGCTGCTTTAATTAACGATTGTTATTTCAGGACAGGTATCTAGATGCCAGAGAGTGATGGGAGTTGGAGGGATTCTTGAGGGAAGACTTGGGGTGGGGAGGGGAAAGGGGCTGCAGGCAGAGTGAAGAAGCCTGTTTTGTAGCCCTCGGGTCTTTGTGCTGGGGGGACTGGTGTAGGCGGGGTGCGGCTGCCTTGGGTTCACTGTGCCCCAGGCCTGCTAAGAGGAGGGAAGGGTCTTGGAGTTCCTATCTGAGTGATGTTTTTGAGTTGTTTGACGCCTAACACACAGAAGGTCACGCTGGCAGGGAGAGGCCGGCAAGCCCATCTCTGACAGCGGGCTTCACAGTTCTTCCTGCCAAGCTATATTTGGAAGTGTGATTAAAGCCCTACTTTCCAGGCTTACTGGTAGTCTTAGTTGTTTTCAGGTCAAGTTCAGTGGTCCTCCGCAGAGATGCCGTTGGTAGATGTGGAGAGGGCCTGGTGCAAAGAAGACTGGCAGGTGCTCTGTCCAGGGCTGTCAGCCGTGAGCTAGTAAACCCGGGAGCTTCCTTCTCGTTTAGTCCTTGAGCTTAAGGAAAGGTGCTTAAACCATTCCCCCGCCTGCTCCTCCCACCCCACACTTTTTTTTTTCCTTCTGCGTTTGATCTCAAAATAACTAATTCTCTTTGCTGCCGAAGTTTTAGGTATTGTTATCTGTTCACTTTTGTTCCAGGGTGCCTGGCACTATGTGTTCCACTCTTGTGTTTTAGAAGGCTTTTTAGATACGTAAGTTACAAAGTATACTTCATGCATCAGGCGCACCAGAGAAGCTACATGAGATAGCCCTTTAATAGAATGCTATTTTCTGTTGTTGTAGCATGGCCCGTATTTGCGTGGAGTCATGGCAGTGGAATCAGTGAGCAGCTAGGCTGCCGGAGAATATGCATTTTCAACCTTTTGTCCCATCACAGCTCTCCACACTACAATAGTCATTTCTCTTTGTAAAAAACAAGTAGGTCAGAGTTCGCCTTTTGGTTCTCCCTTGAGATTAATTGTAGCTTGTTGGCGAGGGGTCCATGGAGCATCATCGTGGTGTGTGGTATTCATTAGTGTGTGGGTGGCTCCAGTGGCTTCTCTGGGGGGATCGCTCTCCGTCTTCTTGGGTTGTCATCCTCAAGCGCTTCTGTCTTAGGAGGAATGCTCAGATCAAAGTCCTTAGGCAACAGTTGCAGCCCTCCTGCAGCTGGGGTCCTCTTTCCCACCGCTCCCCACAGAGACCTCTCCACCTGGGGTGCTGTGCCCCCTGCCCTGCCATGTGCTTCCCTCATTCCTGCCCTGCCTTTGAGTTGCCCACCCTTTCTTCATACATCCCAGTCCCTTTCTTTCTTCAAGACACATCTCCTGACTCACTGCTATAAAATGTTTTCAGACAGATGTTATAAACATCTCTGCCCGGCGTCTATTGGTGCATCCCCTGTCCCACTGTCTCGTCTGCTTGTGGCATATCCTGGCCATTTCTTATTTGTTAGACCATTGAGGGCTCCAGGGTGGTTGAAGTGCCAGACTGGGAGGCAGTGGAGACCTCTTTCGTGGGTAGGGTCTGCCATCGACTTCCTGTGAAACCCTGGGCAAGGTACTTTGGATTTTCCTTGAAACAAGATTAAGGAACTGAATTAGCTCTCTGAAGTTTCTTTGATCTCTAAAATGTCTTCAGCATGTGTCTAGACGGTCTAATCTGTTGCTTATGATATAGTTACTCTTTATGGGAAATTATTCTTTTTAAGCAGAGGGAGGAGAGAATATATAGGTTTTTGTGGCCATGTGATAGTTTGTGTGATACATGAATGTAGATGTAACTTCTATCTATGTAGTATCACAGAATACTAGGATATACAATGAAGTCTATGTAATTTGAAAAAATTCTAGAGTAAAAGTTGCTTCTACTGTAGTTTTTGTAGGTGAAAAGGAACGAACTTTCCTTCCAGAGACTACAAAGCAGCTTTTTTTTTTCACATTTGAGTGCCTCCAAATACTAGTATTAGTTACACGTTGCTTTTTCTGGAGGGAAACTTCAGGATATGGCACCTTTGAGGTAAGATCTTAATGTCTCAAGGCCGAGCCACTGCTGTGCCACGTTTTATTACTCAGTTTTGTTCTTTGGAAATGTAATGCTTTTCTCTTTGTTTTTTCTTTTTCTTCTCTGTAGTCAGAAAATGGGTAAGAAGAGTCGAGTGAAAACGCAGAAATCAGGCACTGGTGCTACAGCAAGCGTGTCCCCGAAGGAAACCTTGAACCTAACCAGTGAGCTGTTGCAGAGTAAGTCTTGGCTCGGCCTTCCCGCCTCTGTGTGGGACACGTGTGTCTCTCTCCTCACACCCATGCACCGCGTGGGGGTCCCTGGTCTGGGGAGCAGGTGGTGAAACAAGCTTGTGTTCAGATCCCGGCTTGTTTAGCCATGGGACCTGGCACATTACAGATCTTCCCCAGCCTGCAGCTTCCCTGCCTGTAAAAATGGAGGTACGGTACCAACAGGTTCCAACAGGTAACTTTTACCTAACAGGTACGGTACCAACTGTAACTATGGTTAAAGGAGGCTTGGACGACAGAACGAATGAATGTAGGTAACCACCCCCCGCCTGCACCGGTGGGCCAGGCCAAACTCCACTGCTTTTTAACAGTGTGGCCTCGGACCAGTTCCTTAACCCTGCTGAGTCGCAGTGTTTGCATCAGTAAATAGAGTGTCTTGAGCCCCATGTGAGCTATGGCACGTGAAGGTTGAAGGTCATTGGGCCGTGAAGCCAGAGGTGAGCGCAGCGTGCCGGTCAGAGAGCAAACCGTAGGAACTGGGCTCCCTCCTCTTTACTTTCAGTGATTCGTAATAGTTTTCCAGTTTCACATATGGAAGTTATCCGTTCTTGCTCTAGGAAATTAAGTATCTGTTAAGTGCCGATACTTGCTTTAGCAAGTTAGTGTGAACTGGTAACTTCTTTCTTTAAATTGGAATTTAAGTTGGTGCTCTGTATGTTTCAGATTTAGCCGTGGTCACTCGATTAACTAACTACGTTTGTCTCATTTTCTTGGCCCTTTATGTTTAGATTATGTGAGAGGCTAACCCCCAAATAAAAATTTCACTTTCTTTCCCTGACACAGGCAGGCAGGCAGGCAGGCAGGCAGCAACCGAGTCAGGGTCAGGTCCCTCCCTGAGTTCTCCCATCCCCCCTGTGGGGAGCCCCCCCCAAGAAGGTCAGTGTGGGCTCCCACAGAGCATGGCTGTACCTGCCCGCCCCCACCTGTCTCTCCTGCTGGACTACAGGTGGCCTCAGGACAGGCTCCTGTATTCTGGGGCCTCAGTCAGTGTTTGTTGATGGAAGAGTGAAGTAACACTGGTTAACCTAAGTTATGAGTCAATGCATAACTAGTTATTGTTAATTATTATTAATTTTTAAATTAATTTTTATTGGAGTATAGCTGCTTTACAATGTTGTGTTATTTTCTACTGTACAGCAAAATGAATCAGCTATACGTATACATATATCCCCTCTTTTTGGATTTCCTTCCCATTTAGGTCACCACAGAGCGTTGAGTAGAGTTCCCTGAGCTATACAGCAGGTTCTCATTAGTGGTCTGTTTTATACATGGTATCAATGGTGTGTATGTGTCAGTCCCCATCTCCCAGTTCCTACCTCCACAACCCCTGTTTATTATTTACCACATCTAGTCTTCTCTGTGGGGAACAAAGGGGGCCAGGAGGTTTATCAGGAATGTGGTCGGGGTCTCTCTCTTCAAACTGATACTGTCTTAAAAGGTCAGGGCCGCTGACAGGCCGGGTGCCCGGGGTGCAGCCTTCCACGGCCATGGCTCCGGTCTTGGCGGGTAGGTCTTTCGGTTTTGGCCCGACAGAATCTTAGCTTCTTTTTTAGCGGCAACTGTGCCATCTCTTTTTGTAACTCCCCCAGAGTGCTTATTATAGAGCCTTACACAAGAATGTGAAATGTTTGTTGACTAATTGTCCTTATGTCCAATTTAACTGGTTCCCTTAGGGAGTCATTGTTATGGAGTTTAACTAGAAAAAAATGTTGACTCTTAATATACCTTCTTTTCACCATCCACGAGAGTTTTCAGGAAAATGTTTTGCATTTTAGTTTAGCTTTTTAGATTTTCTTGTTATGAGTATTCTGAGGAAAATTGATCAGAGCAGCAAGAATGGGGTAGATGCAAGTTAGGTGCTCACACCTGTGTCCTGTGGTCACAGTGTAATATGTGGCCTGGGTGGTTTCAGAGGGTTTACGTGCTTTAAAAAGTCCACCTGGTTTATGGGCTTCCCTGGTGGCACAGTGGTGAAGAATCCACCTGCCAATGCAGGGGACATGGGTTCGAGCCCTGGTCCGGGAAGATCCCACATGCCGCGGAGCAGCTAAGCCCGCGAGCCACAACTGCTGAGCCTGCATGCTTCCACTACGGAAGCCTGCTTGCCTAGAGCCCGTGCTCCGCAACAAGAGAAGCCACCGCAATGAGAAGCCCGCGCGCCGCAACGAAGAGGAGCCCCCGCTCGCCGCGACTAGAGAAAGCCCGCGTGCAGCAACGAAGACCCAATGCTGCCAAAAAACAAATATTAATTAATTAATTAATTTAAAAAAAGTATACCTGGTTTATACTTCTCACCTCTGTCATCACAGCTATACATCTTTGTCCTTTAAAAATAAACCAACAGCAGCAACAAAACCCAGATCCTCTTTCTTCTGAAGACTAACAGGTTAAGCTGAAAGAAATATTTGGGTGCCATGGTTTTTGTGTTACAGAATGCAGTAGTCCTGCCCCTGGCCCAGGAAAAGAATGGGAAGAGTATGTGCAGATCCGGTCTCTAGTTGAGAAAATACGAAAAAAACAAAAAGGTAAATTTCCTCAAATGATCATCACATTTTAATAATATCCTGTGGAAACCTGGCATAAGCAGAGAGGCTTTGAGAATGAAGGTCTCGGCATCAACCCTCAGGCCTCCGTGCCTGTCTGGATGGTGGTTGTAGAAGGGCTCCTAGATACTGGGAGGGAAACTGCATTGGGAATCCATCAGGATTTTCCCCATTTTTGAGGTGCCGTTGCTGCTTTGGAAGGGATAAAAATGTTGAGCTTCAGCGGGGACAGTTTTTCTATCTGGGGACTGAGATGGTATAACTTTCATTTATTTTTATTTTATGAAATACATATTTAAATTTGTTTTTGCATCCTGTGTTTCCTTTAGGGTTTGAGGCCAGTACATGGTGTTGTGTGGTCAACACACAAATATATACGGATTGGTTAGTGTCTTGTCAAGATTTACAATGAACTCAAATATGTCTTGATTTAATAAGAGATGTAGTTATACTTCTCAAGCTGTGTTTTTCCAGGGTGTATTCAGTAGGCATCTTAATGATTCTCAGGCAGGCTGGCAATGGGGCCAAGTGTCAGTTCGGAAAAGCGTGTTCAATATACCTATTGTTTTTGTGCTGTAAAGCACAAAAAGTAGATTTGTATGCAGGCCACACGGAAGGTAGAAGGAGAAAGCATAATAAGGAGCCTGCGTTCAGAAGGATGAGAGAACTTCTTTGACTCCCCTTTTATTTATTGCCATGAAAGTTAGTGGGAAGATGGTTTGTTTTGTGTTTGCCCTCTTAGGGAGTAGTTTTACCGCTCTCCCAGGCACATCTGCAAACATGCAGTCTTTAGGTTAGATAGTCTCAAACCCTCAATGGGGACGGGTTCTTTTATAATGTGTTAATTTGCATTAAATGGTAGACTGTGCTAATCCTGGCTCACCAAATTGGTTGCTGAAAAGTTTTTTTATATCCTGAGTTTCTGCGCTGAGTAGAGACCATTTACTATAACTGGCACTGAAGTTAGAGCATTCACTAGTTCTCAATAAGGGAAGAGTAAATTCTGTTTTAGAGTATCCCTAACAAAATCAGTTTTCTCCATTTAGCAGGTACCTTTGCAGACCTAGCCTGGCATGGCCCCAGGCCAGGCAGTCCTGCTTCACAGATCTAGTTAACCATGAACTGTATCTTGGGGACATGGCCACAGGCCCTGGGCTGGGTTCTGTGCCCAGCACCTCATGTGGTCGAAGTTCCTGTTCCTCTCTGTTTATTCCTCAGAAAAATAATGATTTTTCCTATGCACGGCTTTTCATCTTTTTTGATACTTCAAACGTGCTGAAAAGTGCCGAAAATAACACCTAAGCAGCTACTATCTCAATTGGATACATGCCAGAGTCTTGTCGGTTCAAGTTCTTCTTTCCTTCCTTCTCAGCTACTGGTCCGATGTCTTCCCCTCCCTCCGTGCTTTGATTGGTTCTTATATTTGTTTTTAATAAATTGGGCGTTTCAGGCACAGCTGAAGCCCCACACTTCCATCCCACTCCCTCCTCTCCCCTCCCCTCCCCCTGGGGGGGGAGCGTTGTCTTTACAGTGAATGTGTTTCTGCTTCACATATAACCCCATACAAATAGATGGTAGTAATTGGTATTTTAACAATTTACGTAAATGGTATCATACTACTGGACTTTCAGAAAACCAGTGTTAAGTTTTGTGTTTCGCTTACAGTGATACATA
This sequence comes from Phocoena phocoena, assembly GCF_963924675.1. Classification (NCBI taxonomy): domain Eukaryota; kingdom Metazoa; phylum Chordata; class Mammalia; order Artiodactyla; family Phocoenidae; genus Phocoena; species Phocoena phocoena. Next base: position 5,222,569 of record NC_089220.1, read on the forward strand.
TAGATGCTGCTCATTTAAGTTGCTGGACGAATTTCAGAGCGTTCCAGTTTTGTGCTCTTAGAATCAGGGTCTAGGGCTCCTCCTTACAGATGTCTCCTTGTGCATGTATGTATGTGAGCTACTGATTTTTGTTTTCGTGGGAGTTTTGTTAAAGCAAGTGTGCACATAAGAGATGGCAGGTTGCTCTAGAAACCTCCAGTGGTCATGAAGGCTTTCCCCATCCCTGTTATTGCACCTAATAGAACCTGACCACCAATATTCATATCACCTGGGAACAGCAGCTGTTGCTCTGTAACCAGCAGGGCCTTCAGGATTTTAACTCACCTTTCCTGTCACTAGTTAAGGTATGTACTGTGACATCTGGTGGTCAGTTTTGATTTTTTTGTTTCAAGATTGGAGTCTTATTACTATTTCTAGGTAGTTAGTTCCAGTGGTCTGTTTTTTATTTTCTGAGAGCAGCATGACTGATATGTTCTAAAAGTAGCTCTTGTTTTCTAAAACATGGATTGATATAGGTCTGTCTGTTACTTTTGATGGAAAAAGAGAAGATTACTTTCCTGATCTAATGAAATGGGCCTCTGAAAATGGAGCCTCTGTTGAGGGTTTTGAAATGGTGAACTTCAAAGAAGAGGGCTTCGGTTTGAGAGCGACAAGAGATATCAAGGTGAGTTTGTAGGTGAGCTGCTGGTCTGGGGGGCGGGCTCTAAGAGCATCTGGGTGGTGTGGCGTGGAGGGCCCAGGGCTTGGAAACAGGCGTCTCGGGCTGTCCTGAGCACACTGTGGGCGTGTCGGCAGCGTGGAGCCCACCTCCCTCTCCCTGACCTTCGGTCTCCCGGCTGGCCCCGTGGTCCTGAGGGGCCTCAGCCCAGGGCTCTAGACAGCCCCTCCCAGGTCGTCCTCCTTGGAACTGTGCCGTCAGCCAGTGAGTGGGGCAAGTCGGGTCACATCTCTGAACCTCTGTTAGGAGACCAGAGAACGTGTCTCACGGGCTTTTGAGATTTGAGTGAAGAGGAGGATGTGAGCTTGGGTGGTTTGGAGGGAGAGCACACAGGGCCCTGTGATGGATTGGATGTGGGTGGGGTGGAGGGTGGGCAGTGTTGAGATGCGGACCGGTTTTCTGGAGTGGGTAACTGAGTGGCTGGAGGTACCACTTATGGAGACAGCAGCAGCAGAGGGGAGGGGAAAGAAGAAGAGAAGTGTCCCTGTGCTAAGGGACAAAGCTCTTCTCCACTCTCGGTCCTTCCTTCCAGATGAAGGGAGCAGCAGCCCCCGGTGGGGCTCTAGGCCTCTCTCTGGCCCTCATCATGCCGCTCCTAGAGAGGAGGTGTAACGATCTGATGGTTCTGGAAGAAGGATCTGGGCTTGGCCTTTTTCTCCGTGGGAGCTGGTTGCCATATGTGTTCTCTCCCCTGCTCTCTCCACCCTGGGAGTTTTACAGGGCAGGCCACACGTGGGGAGGCCTGTCGGGGCTCCAGTCCTGCCTGTAACTAGATGGGGAGTCTATCTAATTCTGGGATTCCGTAGGTGATATTTTATGTCACCATCTGTTGTATTCTTGTGTCTCTCTCAGTTGGTTCAGAACTTGGGTGGAGAAAATGGATGTTATTTATTTGGGTCCCTTCAAACTTCCAGTAGCATCTCTGGTCAAGTCATAGTTTACTTTTCAATGATACCTTGATAAGCCGTACGCTGGTTTATTAGATACCTGTTAAATATCTAGTGTGTGAATAGTACCTTGCTTGTTATTATACCATGCTTCCCCAAACACCAGGATCTCTTCCTTCATGAGGCTGATATAGTAAGGGACGAGACACACATAAAAATAAATAGTAGACATTGGTAAATGGCAAGAGTAAACCAGCTGTCACACGTTTTTCTCATCTCTGATGAGAAGCATCATTAGTATGGATGCTGCCCAGAATATCTTCTGGTCCGTCTTCACTACGTGCATGTTTTTTTAAGCTTTATTGAGGCATAATTGATATACAAAATCACACATATTTAATGTCTATGTTTTGATGAGCTGGGACATACGCATATACCCGTGACACCATCGCCACATTCAAGGTACTGTGTTGATGTGCATGCTTCAGGCAGTATAGACACATGGACAGGACTTCTGAAAGAAGCATCTCATGTTGCCAAAGTAGTGAGATAATGCCTTGGGAAAAAATTAGTAACCAGAGTATGTCTTACGGGCTTGTGCTTTCGCTGGTATCCGTGTGCTTTAAGGTCAAGCATGTGGAGGAAAGAATGTTACTCTAGCTTCAGAAACTCAATAGCAATTCACACTGGCAGGTTAGGGTTTTTGTTGGAGGTAGAATTTTTTTTGTTTTGTTTTTAGAACTTAAGTACAGCAAAGAATAAATAAGCACCCTTGTGCTCTATTCCCAAATTGTTATATTTGCTTCGAATTGCTTTTTTGATTTTTTTTTCTCCCCAGTGTATATAGTTTTTCTTTGGACACAGGATTCGAGACGATGCTTCTACTCATTTAACTGTAACATAAACGTTTACATTTAAAAGTGTATTTGATAATTAGAAATAAAATGCTTATAGGCAACCTTAAGTTGTATTTCATTGTGATTGGATTTCTGACCATAGATGTAGCTGGATTGACAATTGTAACATGTCTTGGTGATTCTACTATTATTTTTTTCCTCCTAGGCAGAAGAATTATTTTTATGGGTTCCACGAAAATTACTAATGACTGTTGAATCTGCTAAAAATTCAGTGCTGGGTGAGAATAATTTCTATTTGTTCAAAGCAGAGCAAAAATGATAAAAATATATAAAATTTCATTTTGTGGCGCTAGGGACTATATTTGGTCGTTTTCTCAACTAGTGAAATATTTCCCCAAATCCACACGAAGTGTTTTCCGCACTTGTAATCTGACATAGTAGAAGAATGTCAAAAGAAGAGGGTACCTTATCTTAAATGTTACATGACTATCAAGATATTCCTATAACTTTAATATATATTTTGAATGAACACTTTTTAAAGCAGTGTGTGGAACTGATGCTGTTACCTTCTGGGTTAATTCAGGGCCCTTGTATTCTCAAGACCGAATTCTTCAAGCCATGGGAAACATCACACTGGCCTTTCATCTGCTGTGTGAGCGAGCCGACCCTAACTCTTTCTGGCAGCCCTACATTCAGACCCTCCCCAGCGAATACGACACCCCTCTCTACTTCGAAGAGGATGAGGTTCGCTACCTTCAGTCCACACAGGCCATACATGACGTCTTCAGCCAGTATAAGAACACAGCGCGGCAGTACGCCTACTTCTATAAGGTCATCCAGGTGAGTGGCTGGGAGCTGTTTAAAGGATGTGTTACAGGGTGGGGAAGGAGGGAAATTGATTGCTTAAGTGTTCCACCTAAACATTTTGCTTTTTAAGGTAAAAGGCATCGAGTGCATTGTTTCTGTTTTTACAGAAATGTCACTGAAATGTGGTTGGAATACATCTGACTTCCTCAGTGCCCAGTGTTAAAACAAGCAGCGGTTGCTCCTAAGTTATGAAAGTCACTACATTTTCTGAAAACGAAAGACAACCATGGACTTTTAGAAGCTCTACAATCTATCTAGTACAAAAAGATATGCCCCATGTCTAAATTTTCCAAGGAAATGAAAGTCCATTTGTGGGTTCTTCATACGTATATTAGTAGTAAAATATTGACAGTTGATTTCTTTATGTTTTGCAAAGTGTACTGTGTATTATATTAATTTTGATTAGTTCTAAGTAGACGTGTCATATGGAAATCTCTATAAGGTCATGAACATTTGAATTACACCTGATTGCTCCTTGCTGTGTTTGGCAGTTCAGCCAGCGTTCTCTTTCCTTTCCAGCTGAACAGCACTCACACAGCTGAGGGCCAGTGTCAGGGTTCCCTTGGGAGCTAAGAAAGGGCGAGTGTCTCTGCCTCTTGACTCGCCCCTTTCTCATATGCCCACGAATCAGCTCCTGGGCTGCTGTACCTAATAGGTGGCAAGTGGGAAAGTGAGCTGCTCCCTTTCCCTTTTCTTTGGGTAATTGGATAACCTGGATTAGGCTTGATTTGGTTGTTCCTTAGCTGGTCTGTCTCTGCTCTGTTTTCATTGCTACAGGAAATAATGTTTGGGTGTTCATCATTTAACCTTACAGCATGCCTACTGCGTAAGAATGTCACACTCAAGATTACATCCTCCCCTGTATCAAATACTTCAGATACATAAAAACTATGAGTCCTGTCTTCAGTAGAAATCGCTGCTTTTCTAAACTTTAAACTTCAGGAAGCCCTTAAGAATTATCATATAATATGTATATAGCATTTATTTTGAGTGTGCTTGGTTTGAAAAACATTGATGGAGCCAGGCCAAAACTCTGATTATTTGGTTAGTTTGCACCTACAATCCTGCAGTCTAAAGTGTGACGTGGCTCTTTGTGACCTGAAAGGGTTGTGCTTTTATTCCTAGTTTTTTTTTTTTTTTTGCGGTACGTGGGCCTCTCACTGTTGTGGCCTCTCCCGTGGTGGAGCACAGGCTCTGGACGTGCAGGCTCAGCGGCCATGGCTCACGGGCCCAGCCGCTCCGCGGCATGTGGGATCTTCCCGGACCGGGGCATGAACCCGTGTACCCTGCCTCGGCAGGCGGACTCTCAACCACTGCACCACCAGGGAAGCCCTGTTCCTAGTTCTTAATTGTGTTTCTTCAATGACTAATAAAAGCGAAGCTGACCCTAGCAGGTCTAAGCCTTTGTCATTTCCTATTGTTAGGCAACAAACTGGAAACCAGCTCTTTTCACGAATGTGTTTCTCAAATCGGGGCTGTGAGATGGCGAAGGCTGGCGGCCTACCCTGAGAGGAACTGCCTCTGTGGTCAGGTGGAGGGTTCTGGAACGATGCCGAGTCTCCCGACAGCTGGCTTGGCGTGATCTTTGGATTTTCATTACACTCACCAGTCTGTTTATTTCAGTATTAACAAAGTAGTGCAGTTTTGCTTCAAGGTTCAATGAGATTTTAAATGACCGTGAGTCACTAAAATACTCTGTTCATTTTGACGGAACTGTCTCATGTCAGGGCTCTTAATAACCCTCTGAAATAAACCCCTTTAGATGATGTTTAGGTGACCGAATTATACCACAGTCTGTGTAGTAAATAGTATTATTGTGAACATCTCAGGAACTAGAGAACATTCTAAAAATAAACTTTAATTCAGAAGTTTTCCTAAGAGTAATAAAATTCTTACATGACTAACAAGAACAATTTGGATAACTTATAATGAATCCGAATATCTTTTTAAAAAAACAACCACAGTCTTAAAGCATTAATGAATCTATCCGTTATTCCTTTTTAGTATTCCTTTATTTATTTATTCTTCCTTTTTATTGAAAACTTTGATTAATAAATGTGAAACAAGGTATATCCAAATGTGGACTTCTCAGACAATCAAATGTTGGCTTTTTTGCATAATTAAGCCAATCTTGAGTATTTGAAAATAATGGTCATGATTTTAAAAATGGGTGAAGGGGTTCAAAAGGTAAAAAGAAAAAAATATATATGCAGAATCGTAAATTTTAAAAATGATTTAAAGATGCCATCAAACTGTACTTTTCTTGACTGTCAGAAGCATCAAACCGAAGAGAAAGCAAGGTGTGTCTGTGACCACGTAATAGCTTCTTCTGTGTTACCTCAGTGCATCTCAGCTGGGCGGTTGAGAGGGTATTTGCCCTTGAGAGAGTATTTGGTAACAGTTGGAGACAGTTTTGATTGTTAGGTTTGGGGAGAGGGGGGAGTGCCACTGGCATCCAGGCTGGGGTTGCTGCTGAACTTCTCATGATGTGCAAGGCAGCCCCCAAACAAGGAATTGTCCAGCCCAAAATGTCAATAGTGCTAAGGCCGAGACCCCCTGCTTTGTATTTATATATAGAGGACAGAGCACCTCAAATACCTATGTGATTCCAGAAATGACCATCAATCCCTTCTAGTGATTGGATGCCTAGGGCCTGACTGGCATTGGTTGCTGGTCACTGTCTCCATATGTCAGAAAGTCTTCGTGGGCCAGTTCCAGATCCCCCCGGCTTTAGCTGCCTGCTGTAGCTAGGAGAATATATTTTAAAGTGCTTTTCTGCTTGCTGTCATTTAACAAACATCACTTCTTTTTAAAAACTTACAAATATAAGACTATAGGTTTGGAGATGTTTGACTTGTTAAGGATGTAAGTACAGGGGAACAAAGATTGAAAAAATCTAAGTGTAAAATTCAGATTACTCTTTACAAACACAGACTTGGACCAAGGAGTCGAGTCGAGATCCTTGAAATTGCGTTTTGAAAATGAACTTTATGTGGTGGGCTATCATCATTTCTCCACATAAGCTGGTGAGAGTTCAGTCAGGAAGGGGGCCTTTAACTGATGGGAGGGGAAGGACCATGTGCCCCGAACGGGGCAGCCCTGACTGAGGGTGGTTTCAGGAAGGGTCGAAGCGGCAGTGGGATAATCTGCCCAAGAGAGAGAGGCCGCACAGAAAGAGCCTGCGCTTTGTAGTCAGACAAACCTGAGTTGAAATCCTAATAAATGTATTTACTATTAAATTAAATATAATTTGGCATTTGTTGCTTTACCCTACCCCTCTGTGTTTGTCTCCTGATCTGTTAGGTAGAAGACCCATTTTTCAGTGTAACTGCTGTCAGCCCAAGTTGGGCTGTTCATCATAGCCCCCAGCACAGTGCCGGGCTGTAATGCCTGTGGCATGAGGAAACACCAAGGAGGTCACGGTTGAAGCCACCCGAGCCAGGGCGGCATGGTAGTGGAGAGGGTGGGCTCTGGAGCTGGCCTGCCAGGGTTCAAATCCCCACAGCATCATTTTTGCCAGGTCTCTGTGCTTCCGTTTCCTTTTCTGCAAAATGAGATAACACAGCACCTGTCTCCCAGGGTTGCTGAGTGGACGAAATGAGTTGATCTGCGTGAGGCCCTCAGTACATCAGTACTTGTCATAGAAATGCTCTATTTCTGTTACTGTTTTGTGTTTTGATCCTTCAGGCCGTGCCGTTTGGTTGTTTTGTGTTAATTGTTTTTAAGTTGCATCTCCCCTGTCCCTGCAGTACCTTATGGTAGTATTTCTTAACTTTCCTACTAAAAACTCCTGTTGGCCACGGATAGTGAAGAGTATTCTTGCAAGACTAGGGCCTAGACCCAAGTGACTCTTCACAAACTCAAATTGCTTCGATATCTCATGCTTTTGTTGTTACTGTCATTGGTTTTTTATCTCATGTTTTTAAATATTAAAAATTTGTGCAGTTGTTTGTTTGCTGTGGTTTAACAATCATGTAAAATGACTTACTATCAGGTCAGACTGGCACTGTAGGAAAACAGCCTGATTTCTCCCACGACCCTACCTGCCGCTGTGCATCCCTGGGACCCACATTCCAGCGGGAGAAGCGTGGCTTTATGTGGAGTAAATGCCATGAGCCCCACAATGTGGCCGGTCTAAGGGTGGTTCTTTTTCAATAAAAGAAAATGTGACAGTCACTTAACGTTAGTAAAAATAGGCAGCAGAAGAGATGATCGCACATTGAAAATACATCAGAATGAGCTTTGGCAGAAAATTTCTTAATCGATGATTTGATTTCTGTGGCTGGTGGAATAGGACCTCAAGGCAGCCCAGAATGAGACGTACTGCTGAGACAACCAGGGGGTCTGTCTAGGCTATGGAGGAGAAGGTTTTCGCATAAGAATTCATGACAAAGAAAAATGGATTTAAGCGAGAGTTATCTTCTTAAAAATCATATTTTGAGTCTAGCTGCTTTTCTAGTTTCAAGATGTTCCCACTGCTTATAGAAGTCTTCAGTAACAATTGAGAGTAAACATGAATGTTAACACGGTACTGCTGTTATTTTACGTGTCATGTTTTCTCACTTCAGTACCAAACCATACATCTTATGCTTTTCCAGGCTTGGATGTTGGGCTTTTTCTCCCTTTTAGTAGACAGATCACTTCAGCGATGCGTTATCACCCAGGGGAGAGTGAGTAGGGTTGCAGCACTTCATGTTTAACATTTTCAGTACAGTGACCTGCCCTCAGTGTGATTTTTTCTTTCTTTTTTTTTTTTTTTTTTTGCATTGTAGCTCTTAACCTTTTTCAGGGTCTTGGGAACCGTCTTCCCAGAGACGTGTATGTGTGCTATAATCACAAACCCTGGCGTACCATTTGGGGGCTCAAATTCTAGAACCTGATTTGCAGGTTTTGTTATGACTTCCAATTTAAAGTCATTTTTCTGGGGATGCAGACCAAACTCTGCTCTGAGCCGAAACTCATTCTTTTTCTCCTGAGCTGGCCGCTGGCCTGAAGGTCTGCCAGCCCTGGCCCGGCCACTGTCTCCTGGGGTCACCAGCAGTGTGACGCAAGCACGGCTGGTCCCTGTGTGGTGGCGATCCCAAGTCCCTGGGAGAGGAGCACAGAGACGTGTTCATAGTCATCTTGCGTCAGCCTTCAGGATGTTTATTCTAAAAGAAAACTGGCACTAATACTAACTTCTAGGAATTATAAATGCCTCTAGGTAAATTTCTCTGCATTGCATTCTTAATGTTTAGAGAAACCTCTCTCTCTCTCTCTCTCTCTCTCTCTCTCTCTCCCCCTCCCTCCCTTCCTCCCTCCCTCCCTCTCCCCCTCCCTCCCCCCCCCCCTTGTTGTTGCCTAAGAACTAGGAAAATAATTTCCTCCCAGCATATTTTCTTGGTCAAAGGCTTTTGAGTGCGGCCGCTTGGTAGTTCAGGTTACTTTCTGTCTTTAGTTTGCTTCACAGAGTTGGTTTAAAAGTCTTCCCAGGACTCTGCTCGTCCTCTTCTGTGCAGTAGTGCTTGGGCTTCACGGTTCTTTAAGGTTTTTTCATTGTACCTGCATTGTATTCTTCTTGAGACGTGCAGTATACAGTGTGTCCTTTAGGTATCTAACAGAGATAGTATGTAGCCAGAAGCCTCAAACTCAGGGAATTTTTTGTGCATACCTGCAGTTAAGATCTCACACCTGCTGGTGAAACATTCTGCTGCAGTTTCATGGTTGAGAAATGTCAGCACCCAAACTCAGGAAGCTGAATTTAGAAATTGTGGCTCAGCCAAACGCTGGAAAAGGCTCGTGGGGATTGAGAACCTGAGTGGTGGTAGAATTTCTTCCTGTCAGTTTGTGAAGGGGGGCGCGAGGGAAGAAGAGAGGATTAATAGTAGAGGCAGGGGCTTCCCTGGTGGCGCAGTGGTTGAGAGTCCGCCTGCCGATGCAGGGGACACGGGTTCGTGCCCCGGTCTGGGAGGATCCCACATGCCGCGGAGCGGCTGGGCCCGTGAGCCATGGCCGCTGAGCCTGCGCGTCCGGAGCCTGTCCTCCGCAACGGGAGAGGCCACGACAGTGAGAGGCCCGCGTAACGCATAAAAAAAAAAAAAAAAAAAAAAAAAAAAAAAAAATAGTAGAGGCAGAACTTGGCCCTTAAAACTGCTGCAGAGCTTTAACCTATAAAAGTACACCTGACAGACCAGGACATTCCAAAGTTCAGCTCCAAGTTGGGACTGTTGCATGGAAATATATGACTAGTTTTGTGATAGAAATCAGTGGGGGGAAAAAGTAGGATTTGGCTTAAACCCAACTTTGAAGTGGTGTGATTGTGAGAAAATGAAGAAAATCATATCTTAACGTAGATGAATGATAGTCCAAATATTTCTCACCCGTGTCAATGGAAAAGAAATGAGCAGATCCTGTGAATGAGCTGTTTGTCTAGTTGACAATCCCACGTAGTGGGCTGGGCACTGCGATGTGGAGCGCCAGCTGTCCCAAGGTTAAGAGCTCTCTTGGGATGAGCACATTTTCCTGTGCTGTTGAGCTTGAATGTGATGCTCTTTTAAGTAAATTCGAGTGTACGGGGTCGAACAGCATAGAGGCTTATCTATAAAATTACTATTTTCCCATTGATCTCATCGTTTAAGTGATTTATCCCACCTTACTTGGATCTCCTCTTTTTGCGCTGATCGAATCTGAGAGGTACAGGGGAAGGGCTGATGGAGAAACGCCTGTGTGTGTTAAGTGCTGTGAATTTTATTTCAAGGCTTCCGCCTTTCCTGCCTAATGCTGCAGGACGGGGGGAGGCTGTGTTAAGTTGGCCGGACAGGCAGCTTCTCCCACCTGGCCAGGCCCGTGGTGGCAGGAGACCCGCGCAGCCAGACTCACAGCTTGCTGCGAACAGGGCCTGCCCAGAGGCCAAGGAAGGTGCCACTTCTGGTTCTCGGCGTCCCGTGGCAGTTGTGGCGGAACGTCAGTTGCTGTCCCATTTCTCGCTGTTCTCCTTGTCCCTGATGGAGCCACAGGAGAAGAGCACAGACGTGAATTTTTGCCGGAGATAGATTTACCTCTGTTTTCCTGAAGCTCATAGAGAAGATCTGATCATGCATGAGGCCTACAGGAATAACATCAGATTTGAGTAAAGCCCCTGGGCCTCAGCATACTTTAAAGATCCAGCGCCTTGACACATGCAGGCGATGTACGTGGGCGTCAAATGCTGTCCTAGACACGTGTGGGTGCGCGTACCCGAGAGCCCCGCAACGGAGGATGTGCACTTGCGTTCATGGAACTTGACTTCCGCTGGTGGCTGAGGTGGTGGCGGGCACCCCCGGTTTATGTGCAGGTTTACTCCACGTCATCCCTGAGGCCATGGGGAGCTTGGAGGGCTCTCGGTAGCCGGCTTCTCCCTCCGTTGGCCCTTCCTCTCCGCCTAGAAACCTGTGTAAGGGTCTTCCTTCCAGATAAACCAACCCACCTTCTCCTCCTGACCTTGGATTCACTCCCCTTTCTTTTTGTTTTTAGCCCTCTGTATCCTCCTGATTGTTCATTCAACCACTGTTTATTGAGGATCTCAAGCGTGAGGCACCACACCTGGGGACCGGGACTAATGTCCCTGGGGGTACAAAGAGGTGTTTTTGAACTTTTTATTTTGAAATAATTTTTTCGACTTAGGAAAAAGTTGTAAACATAGTACAAAGTTGAAAGCCTGGCCGTGGGCACCACCTCCTGGATACCCTGCTCCTGCCCTCGTTCCCACGTAAGTTCCCTTCCGGAGAACAAGTGTGTTCTCAGCCAAATTTCTGACGATGTCACGACTCCTGACGCAGGGTGGGGGGTACGGGACACCGAGGAGGTGAGTCAGAGGCGAGGGTGGGGATGAGAGAAGGCGCTTCAGTGGCTGGGGGTATCGAGGTAAACGTGGGTTCTGTGGTGAGGGCACTGGTTGGAGGTGCAGGATGTGATGGGGAGAGAATGAAGCCCTCTGATTTCAAGCTGTGCCCGAAGTCCGAGGGGCCTCTTCCCATCCTGTGAGTCGTGTTCTGTGCCGGGTACCCTGGAGCACTGGCCGGACCGGGAGGTGGGAGTGGCTCCTGAGCTTGTTGTATGGACCTGAGGTCACTAACAGAAGATGCTTCGTGGGGACAGAGCTGCCCCATCGGTGTGACCCTCCCTGGGCTCTCTCCTCAGGGGTTTAGTCCTGCCAGTCACCCTGTGAGGGAGGCAGTGTCCATCCTCCCTTTGCAGAGGAGCAGCGGGAGATGTGGGATTCCCAGGCCCAGGTCAGAGCAGGCCGGCCGGACCCGAGCCCTCCCAGACTGGGGTCGGCAGGTCACAGTCTTTCTCTACGGCTCTTTCTGGTCTTACTTTTGGGGCAAAGAAGTGGTCTAGTGTTGTTTTTTTTTTTTATAAATTTATTTGTTTTTATTTATTTTAATTTTGGCTGCGTCGGGTCTTCATTGCTGTGCGCGGGCTTTCTCTAGTTGCGGCGAGCGGGGGCTACTCTTCGTTGCGGTGCGCGGCCTTCTCACTGCGGCGGCTCCTCTTGTTGTGGAGCATGGGCTCTCGGCGCGCAGGCTCCAGTAGTTGTGGCTCACGGGCTCAGTAGTTGTGGCTCGTGGGCTCTAGAGCGCCGGCTCAGTAGTTGTGGCACACGGGCTTAGTTGCTCCGCGGCACTTGGGATCTTCCTGGACCAGGGTTCGAACCCGTGTCCCCTGAATTTATAGGCAGATTCCTAACCACTGCGCCACTAGGGAAGCCCAGAAGTGGTCTGGTTTTAAGGGCAGGGCAGTCTTGTTCAAAATCTCTCTTGGGCTCTTATTTTGCAGAAAGCTGTGCCATCCCCTGGGCCTGCACAGGGCACCTGCTGGGGTTCCCTCCAGCTCCTGGAGGGACCCCCGTCCAGCCTCAGTCTCACTCTGTGCAGAGGTGGGAGAGGGCACACGCGGAGGACGCCGTAGGCTGCTGGCTTTCCCCCACTCTGGGGTGAAGCTGATGAAGCGCTCTCTCTCTCTCTCTCTTTCTTTCTTTTTTTTTATCCTTACCAACTTGACTTTTAATGTTACAAAAAAGGGGAAACACTGGAACTTAGGAAAATCACTCCAGGCTTGCATGTCCTCTGGAGAGTTTCCAGTGACTTGGTGATCTTTGTAGAGCCTCTGGCTGTCTTGCTGAGATGCACTGACCTGTGTCCTTGCTTTTTCCTGATAGCTGACCTTGTGCATTCCTAATTTGTGTTAAATGTGTATTAGTGTTGTCCTTATCATGTCCTTATTTAAGGTTTCTGACCTTGTAGATTATTCATTCTAAACGTGTATCTAATTTTCACCATTTTTATAAATACAGGCTGCAGATATGACATTTAAAAACATCTAATTTGTGGTTTTAACCGTTTGCTTGTTTTGTATAATGTTATAGCAATTCAAATAGATATAGACTTCACCTGCTGGGAATCTAGTGTTCTTTGTTTTTTCCAGTTTTTGTTTCAGCAGCCTTTGAGGGACTCAAGAAACGAAATGCTCTTTCTCTGTATTCCTGGTTCTAAATGGGGGAAGCCATACCTGCGTCCAGTTGGTGGCGCATATTCCTTCTTGGCAGTTATTAAGGAAGGTCACCGTTTTGTGGTGTCTGTACAAGCGGGGAGGCTGGGCAGCCCCACGCTCTGTGTCCTCCTGTAGAAGTTTTCCAGGTAAGATTCCCAGATCTTCGGGCTGCCGTGGTTGCTAGGGCACTCCTGTCTCCTGCCCTTGGCTGGCCCGCTGGCTCTTCTGTCTGGCAGTCCTCCTGTGAACGACAGCCTTCCTGCCCTTACTCGGCTTGTCACCTGGGCCCCTTGAGAAAAGCTTCCAACTTTGCTGATCAGAGTTGGGAACGGAAGTCCAACAAAGCCATTACAAGGGTAATCATTCATGGCAATGCTGGCTATGTGTCCAGCACTGTGAGAGCTTTCTTGCCTTTTATTCCAGGAACTACTGCCTTCCCATGAGAATCTGAGACAGAATTAACCAAACTAGATTCAGCAGAAACCTCCAGTCCTAGGGCCCAAGTCTTTGGGGCATCACCCCATTTTACAGGTGAGGAAATGGGCTGAGTGGCGAGTCAGGATTGAAGCCCAGATCCTCCCGACCCTAGAGGCTGTTTTTCCCACTTCCCTCGTCTCCACAGACCCATCTTCTCTACAGTTTCTTCTCTCCCCTTCTAGCCCCCGCTTTACCAGTCCTGGGTCTTTCCCACAAGTCTGATCAGTAGAACTTTTTTGAAAATACAAGTTTAAAAACAAAAGCTTCAAAATTGTTTTTTCTTGAACCCTGCGTTTTTTCCCAGCCCCCTAAGGTCTGTATCTGGTGATTACATTCCCTGTTCTCTGGGATAGGAATTCTGGTTTTATTTTTGTGTTGTTTTGTTTTGAGTGTGTGTGATAAGACGAGAGCCTGCTTCTGTTTTTTGAGACCTCTGACAAGCGCCCTTACGAGAACACTCTCCTGAGTGAGCAGACACGTTGGCAGCCACTCGTGCTGGTTGACGTTGACATGCAAATTCCGTTCCTTCCCTGCAGAGCTGTACTGCTTTCATAATTGCTTATGACCTAAGAAATTCTGGCTTAGGCTGCAACCTTCCCATGGCCACTCTGCATATCCTTCTCGCCTTCTCTCAGGGAGAAAAGCATTTACAGTAGAAGCATGAAAAGGAGTTAGAGGCAGTAGAGGAACCTCCATAACATCAGGGATTATATTGTTAATACATCCTTTTTACTCGGGTTGGGCCGGGACCTCTCGGCAGCTGGATGTGGAGGCACAGCTGGAACTGTCCACCCCCTCTGCATTTTAGTACCAAGCGGAAGAGTGGATTGAGCTCACCCTCCGGTGAGCTTGAGGGGGTGTGTAGACCTGCATGGAGTGAGATGGTGAGGACGATCGCTTTAACAGAATCGGTAGGTTAGTGAGTGTTCACAGGCAGGGAACATAGGCGCCTGTGTTCTGTTGCCCTTATTCCATAAGGTGCTGTGGATTAGACACAACCGCAGTCCACTCCGCCTGACTTCCTTGGAATTGAGAGCCCGAGCGTAGGTGGGGCTTTGCTGTTGGTATTCATCGGGCTCTGTGCTTCCTGCATTTGCAGAGGCGCTCTGATTTGAGTATTCAGTGCTTCATTCTAGCCCTGGGGGGTTAGATCAGGTGGATCACATCTTTTACCGTTATGGAAACTCATTTTAGCAGTGTGTTTCTGCTGGGCAGATTATCCAAAAAATTGCCCATGCAATATAATAGTTTTTAAATAGGCTTGTTAATAGCAGCTTCTTCCGACTCTGCCTGGCCATCCATTCTGCACCCAGCTTGCCAGTTTTCGGAGGAGTCGGTGTCCTGTAGAAGAAAGAATAGTCCGTCCGAGTCTGAGCTTGTCACCCGCTAGGTAAATCTGGTCAGGTTAAGTTGGAGTCTGAGTTCCCTTATCTGTAGAAAGGAGACATGGGTGCCCGCCAGCCAGGCTGTGTGGGAGTGGAGAAGATGCATCTCTGCGGGGCTCAGCATACAGACGCCAGCCCTGCAGACTCAGTGGGTCAGCCACACCCTCTCCCGGGCCGTCCTCTGGCCTCTGCTAGAACACGGTCCCTGCTCAGGGCCCAATCTGACAAGGCAGCCCTTCCCAGCGTGAGGACTGCTTAGAGGACCAGCCCTTGTACGGAGGCAAAGCACGCCTTCCTGGAACGTTCATCTGAGTTGTTTCCTGACTTGAGAGCAAAAGAGTAGATTTCGCCTTCTGCCACGACTCCTCCTCCACCCACCCCCCCCGGCTGAGGCATTCGTTCAGCAGACACCTCTCTGCAAGGTGCACCTGCTTGGAATCGACAGTTTACCAAGTTAGTCAGAAGCTTGCTTGCTGGGCCTGTAAAATTAATTCAGTAAAAAGTGATATTTGAGGGCATAGATTGAAAGAGAAGGAAGACTCCTTCCAGCTGAGAAGTTGAGGAGGACTTCTTTTGGTTTTTGTCATTTTTAAATGGGAGCAGTGGTGGTTGGAGAAGGTGATCTCAGAGACGGGCCCCCGCTGCTCTCTGACTTTGCCTTTGGCCTATTTTTTCCTCAAAGCACATTAGTACCTGACAGCATATGTGTATTTCTTCATTCATTTGTCTGTCTTCCCAACCAGAATGTCAGCACACTGGGGGCAGAGACTGTGTTTTATCCTCAGCTGGAAGGTGCCTAACACCTAGCAAGGGCTCAGTCGCGGTTTGTTGGGTGAATAAAGCCACCAGCCAGTAGCTGAAACAGCAGCAAGTAGCATTTAATAAAACTGTCAGACACTGTGCCTTAGTTCATTTCCTCCTGTCAACATCCAGTGAGAGGTGTGATTCCTCTTTCCTACTGAAGAGCAGACCTGCCGGGCCTCTCGGGTGGTCTCAGGTTTGGCTTAGACCCTAGAGCCTGTGCTCTCTGCAGGCTGCAATCCTCCCAGCCCCCCTGAGAGTCCCAGAACTCAGGCCACCTGTCACTCAGTCATCCGCTTTGTGGCTCTTCTGGAACCTGCGGGGGGTCAGGAGCAGACTTGTCTTCTGTGTTCCCTAGCTTAATTCTCTTCTTTTCTATGGGGGTGTTTGCCTGTTTTCTGTGTTCAGATAGCTTTCTAATTTCTCGTGGTTTGTAGGAGATCACCAGCAATGACTATGGTCACATGTACAAGTTTTTTCAATATTCAAGTCAGTTATTTTTGTTTGTTTGCTTTATTTTTGGTCTGGAGCAATTCTGACTTGTTTAAAATGGCCAGTGGCTTTCTTACTGTCGTTTCTCTTACTTTGGAATTCATTTTCCTTCCAGTGATGATGGACACCCAGTCCAGGCCACTGTCCTGCCTTCCAGAGGGTCTCTCCACTCTTAACCCTCCTGTCTGGGTCTGTGTGCAGAACTAGAGAGATCTTTTCGTAACATAAATTATATCATGCTGCTGGTTTACCATCACACTTGGAAAAACTCAAAGGGCAGGGCTGCTGAGATGGCCTCTCCTCCCACTTCAGGTGACTCCTTGGGTACCCCTTCCTCCCCGTCACTGCAGCCCGCTCCCCCTGGCTGTGATCAGTTTGCTGGTCTCGCCCAGCCTCTCTGGCCCCATCTGCTCCCTTTCTGCAGTGCCTTCCCCCAGTTCTGTGCATGGCTGCCTCCTTCTCAGTCTTCTGGTTTCAGCTAAAATGTTGCAGTTTGAGTGAGGCTTTCCCTTACCCTGAAGCAGATCTGCCTTATCCACTATGTTAGTGTGTTAGTCAGGACTCTTCTGAGAAACAGAACCAACAGGATGTGTTTATGTGTATAGAAGGAGATTTATTTTAAGGAATTGGCTCACGTGATTATGGAGGCTGGCAAATGCAAAATTTACAGGCCAGGCCGGCAGGCTGGAGACCCAGGGAAGAGCTGATGTTTCAGTTCAAGTCCAAAGGCCTTCTGCTGCAGACTTCCCACTAGCTTGGGGGAGGTCAGGCTTTTGTTCTGTTCAGGCCTTCAGCTGACTAGATGAGAAGGAGAGCGATTAGGGAGGGCAATCTGCTTTACCCAGAGTCCACCAATTTAAATGTTAAGCTCATCCAAGAGCAGCTTCACAGACACATCCAGAATAAAGTTTCACCAAATATTTGGGCATGTGGCCCAGCCCAGTTGACAGATAAAATTCACCATCACAGTTAGCATGCTTTTTTAAAATTTGTATATTGACTTATTATCCGTGTTCTCCTCTGGAGTGACCCTGCTCTCCAGGCGCCACCGTGGCACTGTTGCCGGCACAGTGCCTGGCACACAGAGCCCGGGCAGAGCTTGTTCAGTGGGGAGCCGGTTGCCTGCCGGCTCTCCAAGTGAGTCTCGCATGGCCAGGGCCTCGTGGGAGGTGGATGGCCAAAGTCCAACCTGTCCTCCGCTCCCTAAGCTGTGTCCCCTCAAAGCTGCATCCTAACAGGCAGGCAACTTCTTCCAATTTGTACAAAGGTCCTCTGATGTCCCTAAACCTGTTGGGACATCAGAGGAGCCACGTAAATGAGGACTGTCGCAGGTCTAACAGAGCATGCCATCACTCTGCCCAAAGCTCGATGGCCCTGGCCTTTCTTCCTCTGTCTTCCCAGATGTGAAACTTACAGTGAGGGGAGGATTTATCACATCCTCTGCTTTTAGCAGACTTAATCTAGTAGCTGTCCATAAAATTGGTTTATACTCTCTTGGGCTACTGTGTTTTTCTCTGTAAAAAAATAAAATACCGTCTATATTTTCCAAAAGATTAGGTGACGTGAAATGTACTTCACAACACTGTCGGCTTCTGTTGTGCTTTCATTCTTACCCGGTGTTCACGACCAGGCTCTTATGCTCAGGTTCAGAGCCTTCTGCAGATGTGCTCTGGGCCACTTTTCTTTACTTCCCACCAGATGCCCTCCACTGCCATGCTCCCTCCGCTGACTCCGCTCTAGCCAGGGCTTCTGGCTGTGCTGGGCCTGATGGCCACTCCTTACGTTGCTCCAGGGAACGACTCCTCCTCGGCGTGTTGTTGTGTGGCCATCCGAGGCCGTATGCATTCCTTCTGACCCTCTCCCCAGCTGTTTCCTCCTGGAAATCACTGGGTATCTCCAGCTCACATATAACTGTAGCAAAATGCCCTACAGTTATTGACAGTTTAAGCTTGAATTATATTTTTGGGGAGCTGTTACTTTTAGGCCCACCTGTGTTCTTTAGTCCTTGAGCTTTGTCACGTGTTACAATTTGGGTAATTTTTTCATTTCACAAATCAATTTTATTCTTTTGGTGTACAAGAAAAAGTGAGTTCTAAATATTAGTGATTGAAAACATATGGATACTGTGTTTATTTTTATTTACATTCAGCCTCATCAGGAAAAAATTATAATAGTATTCATTAAAAATTTTAAGTCAAATAACTACATATTTAAAATACCTTCTAATAATAATGGTGTTTTGCTGAATGCTGGCTTCTCCTCCAGGCCAGTGGTAGGTGCTATAAGGAGATAGAGAAGTAAACTGAGTCCTTGCCTTGTAGAAATTTATAGTAGAGATGGGAGGAAAACAATTGGCAGGAGACGTTGAAGAGCAAAAATGGGAAACTGAGGCAGTGACTGCCATCTGAGCTCCTGGGGGGCAGTCAGGTGGTACCTGAGTTGGGGCTCGAAAGGCAAAATTGTCTGGTAGAGGGAGGGAACTACTGTCAGCAAAGGTGTGGAGTTGGGGGGCGGCAGGACACATTCCGAGGAGGGGAGACAGCCGAGGCCAAGCAAAGGCCGCAGCCGCTGGATTTGAGGGAGGTCATTTCGGGGTTTGCAGCAGGGACCAACTCCCAGAAGCTGGGTCCCTGCATCTCCCTGGGATTCCTGTAGCTCAGGCCATTATGGGGTGAAATGGCTGTCTCAGTAGTTGTATTTTATGCCACCTGCCCAAGTGGCTCAAACTCTCTGAGCCTCAGTTGCCACAGTTACCTCCCACCCTGTCTCACAGCCGAGCTATCAGGGAATAAAATGTGGTTTTAAAACGTAGCATTCTGTTAATGTAATTAACCAGAAGCTGGATTTGAGCACACTTCTGTGATGTCAAAAAGGAAAGTTCCAGTACTGGATGTGAAAGGCAGGAGGATGAGACAGAAAAGCCTGTTCCCAGGAGCTGGGATGGAGGGTGCAGGAAGGAGGGAGGGTGGGAGGGCACGAGGGCCTTCAGTAGGCTTTGGGGTTTCTGCCCTGCATGTTACAGGGAGCCCTGGGCAGCAGAGTGATCAGGCTGGCCTGGGTTTGTTTGCTCGCTTAAAGATAACCTCGTGGCAGGGAGGCCAGAAGACCAGTTAGCCTGAGGAATTTGAGAAGTATCTGAAGGTTGGATTGACCGCATCTGCTGACAAAGTGCATGAGAGGAGGTTGGGAGAGAGTTAGTTTAGGGTGACCTTGAGGTTTCTGGAATAAACTGGTTTTAAGTTTACTATTCCCACCTTTTTCCTAAGGTGACTTTACCAGCCTTTCTCTATTTCTAACCTTTATGGTTTAGAAAGGAAACTTTTGATCCTAAATTTCTAGCTTATTCTAACTTGTTTGAATGCAAGGCACCGAAAGTCATCTTTGTATCTGAGTTTTCAGTCCAGACAGGTTTGTTTTGTACTTTGGAATAGATATTTCAAGCAGAAATCTCTTGTATGCAAAAGTCAAGCCTGGAGCAAATCTTTATTGTGAAATTATAAGCTCGTGAAGGTGAAGGTTTTAATGGAAGTGCTCACCCAACCTTAACCGTAGTGACACGCGTACAATAGCACGTCTGAACGAAAAGCTGTCAGACGAGCAGCGTTCAATTTAAATATATTAGTGATTTCAAGACTGTCTCTAATGAGCTCTGAAATCTTTGTGTCAGCCTCATGTTTTTTCCTTAAATGCTGTGAAATCATTGAAAATTAATAAGCCAGATTTTATTTGGTGGCGTTTACATCAGAACTGCTACCATCAGCTTGGAGGTCCTTGCTCTTGTGTGGTCTTCTCATCAGTCTAGTGGCTGTGGTTTCTAGAAGCAGAAGGACAGCAGCTTCCTGTTAACAGGTCACTACGCTGACCAGAGGGACCTCCTAGATACAGCTGCTGGGTGTCAATGCTGGCACTTCGTCACCTGAACGTGGGCGGCGTAGTGACAAGGGCAGTGTTTCAGTTACTGCTAACGTAGATGTGAAGTGGAGCTTCCTCGAGGGGGTGAAGTGTTGGACCAGGGTGTATGGAGGACTTAGGAGTAGTATTCCCAAGCCGAGAAAGGTCTGTTGGCAGGGATCAGTTCTGTCCGTGTCACACACACACACACACACACCCGCACGTCGCAGAATCACGCAGAAGTCCCGCTGCGCCTAGGCCTTTGCTCTCTGGCAGTCAGCCCCTGTCACCCAGCACCACTGATGTGTGCAGAGCACTGGTAGGTGCTGGGGCTGCAGACGTGGTTTGGCCTCTAGGAGCTCTCCGTCTAGCGGAAAACCAAATCTCATCCCGTAAGAGAAAAGCGAGGGATAGGGGGCGCTAGCCCAGAGGCGAGGGGAGAGCCGAGAGACTGGGGAGTCAGGAGAGGCTTCTCAGAGGCGGGTGAGGTAACTGACCCCGAGGAAGGTCCGGGCTTTACTGGGGGGAGTGGGCAAAGGGCACAGACTGGCCACTCAGTGCAGCTGGAGCGTGGTGTGCACGGGGCAGAGGAAGTGAGGGTAGAGAGACAGGCTGCACGGGGGCGGGAAAGCAGGACCAGCGCTGCAGTAGCACTTCATTTGGTGCCCAGATACTCATTAAGCACACTGAGTCCTCACAACCACCCTCCCGGGTCTGGCTGTGATTCCCGTTTGACAAAACGGAGGACTATTTGCTGGTCTGTCTGTTCCAGGACTTGAACTCATACCCAGTTACTGGTACACAACTTAGATTCCTACCTGAGTCTAATGTACCTTCCGGATCTCCAGTATCATGCTGACTTCACCCTGTAACCAAGGGAGCTGGTCGCTCACTCTGTAAGCATTTACGGGGTGCCCACGGCTCAGTAACTAATCTGGTTTGTATTTCAGCGTAAGCAGTTACAATGCTTTAAGTGGTGGACGTGTACTCACGAGTCCTGCTAAAGCGGAAGCACCACAGAGGCAAGGGTTGGCCTGCGTGGATCGGGCACCCAGCCCAGTGAGTGCTGGCACGCAGCGAGAGCTTGGTAACCAGTTACCAAGAAATACAACTCTTGGGTGAGGCCGAGAGTAGGTGGTGACCGACCCACGGTGTCAACACTTTTGGACGCAATTCTGGATTTTCTTTCCAGTGTGTGGGTAGCAGTAGCTTCCTGGACAGGCTGCTCTAGGAATGAAAAGCACATAAGAACATAGCTGTGGACCAGATCAAACCTGCATTAAGAAAAAATCTTTCCAAGCCAGCTTCACCTACTGTTTTTCTTTTTTAATTTAAAGGAGGTGCTTAATTTCAGCAAGACACTCATCCTGGTGCCTTAGTAGAGGAACAGAGAGTGACTCTCAGTGTGGTTGGAGAGATGGCAGGTGGTGTCAGGCTCTCTTCCTGGGCCTGTCCTGCCAAGCACTTTTGTCGGGATGGTGAAAAGACCTAGGAGGCATGCTGGTCAAATTTCTGGGTGGTGAAAAACCCAGGAGACTCCCTAACGTAGGCTAAGCCTGTCTTGATTCACAAAGCTCTTGGCCGCACTGGAAGGATGCGACTGAGCAGGAATCACTGGGAAGGCAGTGGGCATAGCAGGAGGACTGGTGACTGGACCTCGGAGCCCTGGAGCCCTGTTCTCTGACAGAAGCTCATTTTGTGACCGTGGACCAGTCACTCACACTCTCTCAGCCTCACTTATTAAAAAAGGGAAACCTGCCCTGTGTCCCCTACAGGAGGGTGGGGCAGGTGAGAAATGAAGGGAAGCTGTTTTTAGGTAATAGAGAATTTTACAAATGCATGTTTTTTTTAGGTAATAGAGAATTTTACAAATGCATGTTTTTAAAAAAGAAGCCACCTGTCACTGCCCTTCGGGGGTCCTGAAGAGGCAAATCGTGGATGAGGTGTGATGGGAGCTGGCTGGCCAGCCAGGGTTCCTCCCAGTTCAGAGAACCACGGTGTGGCTGCTACAGTCACGGCCCTGTCACGGCCCTGTGGGTGCAAAACTCAGGCCTGCTCTCCCCTCAGTCTAGTGGGGGAAAGCTAAACGGCAGTAAAGCATGCAAACAACAGTTTATGGCGATAGAAGGCTCTTGCTGGTTGGTACAGGGCCAGTTACCAAAATTCTAGGGGAAGCTGCTGAGAGAGCTTTAGAGGCAGGAAAGGTACAAGCGATTTGAGTTTTATCACAATAAAACAGAGCTACACTTTAAAGGCAGTAAAGGTCAATAATCGCTTCCAAACATCAAACTTATAAACGGTTTTTTAAATAAGATTTATCTTCAGTCTCTCCACATGGCAAGTAATGGAAAAAGGTAAACATAGTGTGTATCTATTGATGGATTATATCATATATAACAAGTAGGCCTTTGCAACGTCAGTTATTTAGAATGGTCAATATTACTGGAATAAATATATGATAGAAAAAAAAGGCAGGGCCATCTAGTAGCTCTCTGTAGTAGTACCTTCTGTGGCAAAGATGAACAGTTTGGGAAATGTTCTGTTGACTTTTTAAATGGAGATTTAGTTTATACACTAGAGCACACATGCATTAAGCATAGATTAGTCTTTATACTAAGTAGCTAAATCAAAGTCAAGATATGGAACATTTTTACCATCCCAGGAAGCTCCCCAGTCTCCTTTCCCAGGCTGTGTCCACCCACCCTTTTCCAGAGGCGACCACTATTCCGATTCTGTCACCATGGGTCAGCCTTGCCTGCTCACGAGCCTCCTGTCATTAGGGTTGTACAGCGTGTACTCGCTTGCATCTGCCTTCCTTTGCTCAGTGTAATGTCTGTGAGATGCATCCAGGTTGCTGGGTGTAGCGGTAGTTTACTCCCTTATTGTTGCTGCATAGTTTTCCAGTGTTGGAATAACCACATTTATCCATTCTCTTATGGATGGACATTTTGGTTGTTCCCACTTTTTGGCTGTCGTAAACGAAGCTGCTGTAAGAAATCCTGTATATGTCTTCTTGTGGACCTGTGCATTCCTTTCTTCTGGGTGTTCTTGGAAGAAGACTTGCCGGGGTATTGGGTGGTCATATATGTGACCACCCAACCTCAGTAGATATCGATGAACCATTTTCTGAGCGACTAAACCCATTTGGTGGCGGGAGAAGTGCTCGAACATTCTGGTTGCTCAGCTCCCTCCCAGCCTGGGCTGCAGGGCCGTCCTGTGGGCATGCGTGTAGTCCCGACTTCCATTCCCCAGCGACTAATGGTGCTGAGTGTGTGTTCACCTCCTTATTAATTACTTGGGTATCTCCTTCAGGGAAGTGCCTGTTGGAATCTTTTGCTCATTTAAAACAAAATTATAATAATATACTTTATTTAACCCAATAGAGCTGAAAGATTATCCTTTAAAAATATAGTCAGTATAAAGTGATTTATGATATATTGCACTTTTTTTGCAGTAAATCTTTGAAGTCCAGTGTGTATTTTTGGGGAGAGTAGTATATTATGTGATTAAGTTTTTAAATTGAGGCAAGATATATGTAACATAAAAGTTGCCATTTTGACCATTTTTAAGCGTACAATTCAGTGGTGTTAATTACATTCATCATGTTGTGCAACCATCACCTCTATCAAAACCTTTTCATCACCTTAAACAGAAACTCTGTAAACGCTAAGCCGCAGCTTCCCCCCACCCGCCCCGCCCCGTTGCCTGTTTGTGATTTGGCATTTTCTTCTGATCGCGTGCCCTTTATAAGACATGTTTTGACTATCTCCTCCCAGACTGTGGCTTGCCTAGTTGCTTTCTTAATGTATCATTTGATGAATAGAAGTTCTTAATTTTAATCAAGTCTGATCTATCAGTCTTATTTTTTAAAGATGGTGTGTTTTTGTGTCCTTTTAACGACTTCTTTGCCTAACCCAGGGGCTCTCAACCAAGGGCGGTCTGCCCCTTGGAGGATAGAGACACTTTTGGCTCTCACAACTGGGCCAGGGATGCCGCCAAGCCTGCAGCGCCCAGGACATTCCCCACAACAAAGAATCACCTGGCCCCGAAATGTCGGGAGCGCTGAGGTGGGGAGGCTTGGTCTGGTACAGGATTGTGAAGATGTTCTTGTACGTCTGCTTCTGGAAGTTCTACTGCTTCACCTTTCACATTTACGTCTATGAGCCGTCTCTCTTTAACTCGTGCATGGGATGAGAAGAAATTGAGAAAAGTCTTGATTCTTCCACATCTGTGCCCCTAGCCTTTTATTTAAACCTAAACTCAGTACATTAATTATCAGGAGCTCTCTATGGAGCATTTTAACATCTAGAGCTAAAGTTTCAGTGTTTGGTGGTCTAAAGGCACTGTTTGAAGCGTGAAGTAAATGACCTGGCACGTGCAGAAACTGAAGACTTTTTTCCCCTTCCAACTTGCTTATTAAGGACTTGATTTAGAGTTTTTGTTCTTGTGGTTTTTTAACTTTCAGGTTACAACCATAATGAAAATGCCCACACGAAAGATGCAATTCATAAAATAAATTGACTCTGAAGTGTGCTGTTTTAATTAGACTGTAATCTGCTTCTTTGCATATAAGCGTCATGATTAGACATTTGCCAGAGAGAAGGGAATTTGGTAGTTTTTCCATTGTAGTTCAGTTGTATGCCTACTTGTCAGGTCTTCCACAAAACTGACCACTTAAATATTCAAATCCTAGTAAAATAGGTTGTGATGTTTTAGGATCGGTAGGAGGAGAGAATACCTTCAGAAGTGGTGCCCTTAAACCACGTGGACAGCTGTTCTTCAAGAGGGTGGCAAGGACAGAAGCGTTGTTATGAGAAATTGTCCCTGTGTTTAATGGTCATGTGCGGTACATTCATAGTGTTCTTATATTAAAATCTAATTTTATATAAGAATTTATGGCTGTTGAGTGGTCAGATGGGGAAAATATCACCTTGTTCAGCATATGCTGTGGGATGGTAATTGTTCTGCTGTTGAAACTGACCCTGACAAGGGGATCAGTGGTTCTAGGGTTAGATGCTTAGATCTTGCTTTAAAATCTGTAAAAACACATGTTGCTATTTTAAGGCCACACTAGTTCCCCTTTTTCTGCATTTGTGTGAATGGTGTGTGCCAGAAAGGTGCTAATTTGGAATCAACAGCTGGGTTTGAGTCAGTGAGCCCTGCCTCCAAATAACCTAGAGATGGCAGGTCACCTAGCCTCAGTTTCCACATCTGGCGTTGGAGGCGCCAGTCGCTGCCTCATGTTGGTCCTGGAGGATTGAATGAGAAGTGTAAGAGCATTTTGTGAAGTACAAATCTTCACAGAAACGTGGGGTGCCCACTGTGTGGGCCCACCCAATAATCTTTTAAAAAAATGTCTTACCATTATATGTGTCATATTTATATAGATGCAGCACCTGAAGTTAGATGAATGGATTTGGAAACTCCTCCACTTCCTAGCTGGGTGACCTGGGGCACGTTTCTTCTGGGGCATAGTTTCTTTATCTGTAAAATGGGGGTGATGGTGGTACCTATCGCACAGGGTTCCTGCGAGGTTTAACTTGGTTAATACTGTAAAACGCCTAGGACATTTTATGTGCGCGGCACATAGTAGGTACTCAATAAATGTTAATTGTTATTTTATTGTTACTGTAGAGTTGATTTGGATGATAATGCCATTCAGCACCTGCCTCAGTCAGACCCTTTTCTGCACACAGTGACCCGTCCTCTGGAAGCGGGCTGATGAGTTCCTGACATAGAGACCGTGGCCCTCGGCACTAGGAAGTTAGGCAGGGGTGACGGGCACGGAGGTTCCGTTGTGGGGAGGAAAGTGATACGTGAGCCAGTGGCGCCGCCTTTACCTGCATCTTCACTGCTCAGCAGATTGAGAAGTTTAATTGTTCATTAATGAGTCACCTGCATAATTTCACTAATTTCTATTTAATGGGGCCATTTTGAGCCCCTGAAGGGCTGAGAACAGACTTTCTTCAGTTTTGTTTCCCCAGCTCCTAGCCTGACGTTTGGCACATGATAGATATATGTTGAATAAGTTTTAATTACCAGTTATTTGCAGGTCAGGTCCAGAACCGTGCTAGAGATCCTGAGAGTCTAAGTAATATGGATGGAGTTGGAGACCTTTAGATTACTTGAGAGGAAAAAGTATTATGGCTGAGTCCTTGGCCTTGCTCTCAGCGGCCTTTTTGACTTTTTTCTTTTATTTTAAGTGAAATTATTTTAAAATTAGAAACCATACATATGTACAGTAGAAAATATTAGAAAATACAGTAGCTTAAGGAGGAAAATTAAAGTTTTATATATTCTGTTTGGCAGTTTCAATGACCCCGGAACCTCAAGTGGGCAGATCTGGAGAAAGATGGGGCCCTAGTGATGGAGAAAGAAAGAAACCCTAGTGTGAAATTTAGCTTCTCCCAGACTGCATTTTGCCACCATTCATCTGTGTGTGCATAGGTACCTGCAAGGCGTGGGGAGGGGTTTAGTCAGATAGCAAAGATCTTCACTACCTCCTCCTTGGTGGCAGCTGGCAGTATACCCAGTTCCTAGATTCAACTCAAGTGAGGATGTCACCTGCAAACTTGTTAAAAATGGCGCTTCCTGAGCTCCACTCTTGGTGTCCGTAGGTCTGGACTGAGGCCTGGATGCAGTGCACCCAGACAGCAGCGTCCTGGACTGTAGGACTTCGGAAGAGCAAAGAGCTTGCTGTTGGAACCTGTCCAGAATGTCTTACAATTCCCTTTATGTATCACAGTTTTCATCTGTTTTACAGATCAAAAGCAGGTGTATGGAATTGAAGAGACCAAAATAAATCCATAAGCGTATGAGGTGGGCCTTATGGAGGCCTTCACATTGCCTGATTTTCATAAGTAACTTTGGAAATTAAAGAGACTCAGATGGGTTTCTATATTGGATTTGATCCTCTTTGAGACTGCCAGTGTAGAAGCAACTGTTTATCACATCTTAACTAGCCAGTGTCTTTGTTCAGAGTACAAAGCATATGTTTCAAAGAACTTGGATGTCTCCAAAAGCTGTAAATTTAGGATTGAAATAAAGTATTAGTTTTCAGGTGATGAGTGAGTGCTGAGCACAAGTGGGGCCAAGGGGCCAAGAGACTGTATCACCATACTGATGATGATCGTAAAGCAGACCAAACGCCCCTCATTCTAAGCACAACCTCCTGCCTCCAACAGGAAGAGAATTGAGGTGTTTCGTCCACCTTTAGTTTCCGTGCCTTTTCTCTGTCCTTCTCAGAATTTCCCCGTACCGTCACCATCCTCTTTTGTCTTCACCTTTCTCTCCTTGTCCAGGCCAACCCTTTACCTGTGCTCTTGGTAACATAATGCCCACGTGTCTTTGTCCTGTCACTTATTCCCCATCCTGTGCATCTTCTTCCTTTTTTTTCCAGTAAATATGTTCATTTCCCCTTTCCTAAAAGGCAGAAAGGTGCTAACATTTACTGAAGACACTTGTTACTACAGCAGCTCCTAGCCCATCCTGACCGATAAGGTATGTATGTGCTTGTGTGAACTTTCTTGAGAAGTACTCCCAGGCCCATAGTTGTCTGTTTTTTAGAGGCTTAAAACAATGCACCCTTATTCTCGCATGGGTGGTATTGGGAATCCAGGAATCCAGGCATAGCCTCACCGGGTCCTGTGTTCCGGGGTGTTTCTCAGGCTGCAGTCAGTGTGTGCTCTCATCTGAGGGCTCGACTGGAAGAGGAGCAGCGTCTGCACTCCATCTCCTGACTGGTGGCAGGATTCTGCTCCTTGGGGACTCAGTTCTCACTGGTGGTTGGCCGAGGCCTTGCTACCTTAGACCCAATGTTTTTATCAGGTTCACCAGCCCCCTGCCCACACTCTCCACTTCCTCTGCTCTCTGTTTTGATCCATCCTTTGGTATATTACTTTCCCTAAAGAAGACCTTCTTCATCATTTCCATTAATTTACCAATGTCTCCTGAATTTGAGTCCCTTCCTCTGGAGGGCTACTAACTTACTGATGCCTCTCAGGTGCCAGCAAACCTAGGGGGTGGGCCCTGTCTTACCTTTACACGTGAGGCAGCTGACCAATAGGGCCCCTCCAGAGCTGCTGCCCTGTGCACCGCGCCCTCTGCAGGGCCCTCGCGTGCCCACCAGCCTTTCCCTGCTGCTTCCCTACACGAGCTTTTCCACCCAGCACACCTCAGCCCCTCCTCCTCCCGCACCGATGTTCCTGGTACGGTCTGGGGCACTTTCTCCCTTCCCATCTGGAGACCTGACTCATGTGCCCCCTCCTCCCTGAGTCACTGCCTGATCTCTCTGTTGCCAACAACGTCTGCAGCCCCTTCTCTGTGATTCCAGCACACGGCATGTGTTCTGGTGCCAAAACACAGTCATGTTTTGCCCACCTGGCTGCCCTGCGATGGTGTCATTACTGTTGTGCATAGGGAACCCGTCTTACTCATTGTCCCCCGCGGGGCCTGACCCGTAGCAGGAACAGTGAACTGGAGTCCGTCTGTGTTTATCAGCTCCTTGCGTTTGACAGGTTCAGCGGGAGAGCCCAGGGCTCCCTGTGCCCGTCCCTTCTCCCTCCCTGGATCCACCTGCCACCCGCCCCCTGCCGGACTGGATCACTTCCCCCTGCTCTGCACTCTTCCCCTCAGCCGCTCTCATCCCGACCATAACTGTGTCTAGTACCCGCCACCCAGCAGACAGGAAGCTCTGGGAGGAGGGCAGGGGCCTGAGCCATCTTGCTTACTTGTTCCCCATTCCCTGGCACAGCATTTCACTCGAGAGCGGGCACTCTGTAATATTTGTTGAATAAGGGAGTGGGTAAACGAGTGAATGAATGAATGGATCAACTCAAGAGCAGTTTAATATGGTGTAAGGTCAGGCACCAGCTGGTATTTTGCAGACTTCTGTGTTGGAAACGCAGAGGTCACTGGAGGGCATCTGAAGGTTTGAAGGAAGAGGGATATAAAACCATCTTAGGGTTGGCAGAGTGAATCAGTGGAAGGGAGGTAAATCTTTCTGATCTGGAAAGTAATATCAAATTGTAGTTAGGAAAATTGGGGGAAACTTTTCCACATCACGTTTTTTTCAGGGATATATAAGATTACTTCCAGGTTTTGCAACTTTTTTTTTTTTTTTTTTTTTTTAGAAATTAGAAGATGACTAGAAAAAACAATGGCCATTTTGCCGAGGAGAGAGTCTTAATTGACAAAGCTAATGATCTAGAAAAACCTATGTTGGAAAATGTCACTTTATGATGTGTGTCTGGAAGTGCAGATGGGAAAACAGGTTTTTTTCTTTTTGCAGCAGATTCATTAAGTGTTTAGAAAGAGGTTCTCTCTGTACCGCCTTCCCCAGCCTGAGAAGCTTGAGACTAAATCTAAACTCTCTTCTCTCGTGTCTGTTACGAAGCAGGTGGCTGTGCTGCCCTTTATAGCAGACCTGCAGCCTCCGCACCATCCTGTCTCAGCCTCTGCTCCCGGGCCCCAGAGCATCAGCAGGAGTGTCCAGGTGACAGTTAACTCTGAGCCAGGTCAGACCGTAGCCTGGCCAGAGAGATGCCTTATCACACCTCGCTGACTGTCTCATCCCCCGGGTGTTGTTTCAGAGTCTCTGCAGCCCTGAGCTGCCCCCAGGCTCACCCGTACTAAGAGAAAACGCAGACCAGATGACAGGAATTTCTTCTATTTCTTGTTGTCTCCATCTCAGTTTCTTTGTGTCTTTGCCTCCCTCGGTCCCTCTGAGAAGGAGTCCTGGCCAGCAGCTAAGGTGAGCCTGGTGGCCTGTGCCCAGAGCTCTGTGACATTGCTCTGGGTGCCGTCTCTCCATCCCCATCTTTCTCATCCTTTCCTTCCTGCCCAGCTTTAGCCCTTGGGTTTACAGAACATCCCTGTGCCTTTGAGATAACGTCCTGTCCCCTTCTGTCTTTAACCACAGCATGTACCAAGAATATTCCATGCTTGAGAGTTCTTCGAGCCCCTGTGGTCTAGGCCCTCCCACTGCCCCACCAGTGACATACCCCCTGATGGGTCCCTGGGCCACCAGTTGTCCGATCCTGTGGCTGTCCCACTGCTCTGTCTCCTCGACCTCCGTGACGTTCCTGCTGACCCTTCAAGCTCGCTCTTCCCCGGGCTTCTCTCACTGCCATTCCTGCCCCCCCAAATAGAAGTGCTCCCCAACTTTTGGGACTCTGGGTTAGGAGTTAGACCTGGTTTTCAAAACCCAGTTCTAAAATCTTCTCTCATATATGACTGTAATCAAAAGTCATCTTATATCGAAAGGTGACTTAAGTTAATATATTGGATTTCTTGCTTTCGGTTCCAAGTGAACAATTTGATAATTGCCTGTTTTATAGGTAGTGCTTAAAAGCTATGCACTGATTAAACTGTTCTTTCACTGAAAATTTGTATCCAGATATTGACTGCTCCAACAGAATTGTATTATTCTTAGAAAGTGAGACAGTATTTTCTCTGATAAAAACGAGAGTGAAATCCATCTCATAACTATTGATCAGTAAAGCATCTAATTAAGGAAATATAAGGCAAAGCATTTTTTTTGTGGAAAAAGAAGTAGACTTGCATTGTCTCACTTGTCCTGCTGGGCTCTCACTTGGGCTTGTCTTCAGAGATGGAAGCTGGGCAGAGCCTGGTACAGTCCTGCACAATTTGATCGGCCCTTTTCCTCTTCTTGATTTTATACCTGGTTCTGTTTCAAGGTAGACTCTAACTTTACAGAAGAATTTTTTTTATGACTTCTTTTCCCTAAGAAATTTTGATGCCAGTAGGGAAATAGCCTGGTTTTTAAATTTTTATCTTTTGGTAGAACAACGCTCGAAAGAGTTATGGTACCTTTTCTGGACTCAAAAGGAGAGAGGGAAATTTTTTTATCAGCTGAAGCTGAATATAAAATAATTTTGCTTAATCAAAAAGAAAGCTCTCAGCTACTTTACCCAAAGGCACGGACATTTTAAATTACATTTGGTTAGTCAAGTGAGTTGTCTTGACTTACTGTAATAACATTCTGTGGTGCCTCTAACAAATTGTAGCCCTGTAATTCAGTTCATTGTAGTTTTAATGGGGGCATTTTTACCAAAAATGTTAAAAATTTTTTTTATTTATCAAATCTCAGGGTGATAGGTTTGAAAGTTCCCTTTTCAGGGGATACAAAAAAGGTTTTCTGTTCTGAGCAGTAGCTCTTTATCAGTGACTTTATATTGTTCATACCTCCCTCCCTCCCTCCCTCCCTCCCTCTGTCTCTCTCCGTCTTTCTGTCTGTCTCTCTCCTGGAGATACAGAGAGCTTTCCTGTGTACCCAGCCATGGAGCAAGAGAAGTGGCCTCTGTACCTCTCCTCCTTGGTTGGAACATTTGTGGTTTTGCTCTCCTGATGGGGAGGGGACCCAGAGAAGTAGTGTTGGGGATTTTCTCTTTGGTACCTTGTAGCACAGTTTAAGCATCCGGAATACGGAAAAGGAAGGGAGAGGAGTAGTCTGCGATGGTGGGGGCACCAGCGCCCTCACCACTGGTCGCGTACACGCTCCCTGTGGACCCCAGCACCTGCAGGGGTCGCGAAGACGCACTGAACCTTGGTGCTGTGACCTCAGCCACCCACTCTTACCCACCTCCCTTGTGACCAGCAGCTGGCTGTGTGCAGTGGGGACCTTTACCCTGGATTTTGTTATCCTTGGGATTTACCAGAGTTAGCTCATAGCAGCTGGTGACCAAGTAGCATATGTGATGTGTGGATCCATATGATGTACCTGAGCATGTGAGGGGTTCAGAGGCTTGCTCAGTTGTGGGAACCCTCCTGAATCCTTAGGATTGATGTATTACGTCAGAATTTGGCCGGTCTTTATCAGAATCCCAAGTCTGAAATATGCGGGTTCTCAGGCTCCGTGGTGCACCCCTGGGTTCATCGCTTACTAGCTACTCGTGACTTCAGCTTCCCTTCAGGCTTAAAGGCAGGACATTTAAGGCGCCCAAGTTCATTTCTCTAAGAACTTGACAACTAGGAGAGTTCCAAGTAGCCAAAGAGATGGTACCCGTGTAAGCACTTGGAGGTAATACTGGTTTAATGATTGATAAAGCTGTGGGGTGTCATAGAGGCTGTTCAGAGTTACCATGAAAATGATAGGCGTTCCAGGTAATGTAATACTGGAAGTTGTTGGGACACCAATGTGGCATAATTCTAATGAAGAAAATACCAGAAAGTGAATTCCAGATATGACCTCTATGTTTTAAAATGTATTAAAGGAAAAGAGTGTACCTATCTACATGTATTTGGTACATATGTGTTTTCTGGGACCAGGGTTCTTCATGTCCAGAATAACAGGGGAATTGGGCTAGATGATCTCTAAGTTACCACCTGGGTCTGAGATTTTATGACTATAGATAGCGACTTTAACTAAATATGGCGTCCTTTCTGGTGGTTTGGAAATAACAGACATAAACATTCTTAGTTTTGGTACTATTGCCTGCCTCTAAGCTTTGTAATGTCCTTTAAAATATCTCTGTGCTGAATTTTAAATGAGAGCAATATTTACCAAGCATTTTCCTAGAATTTCAACAGGAAAAAACGTGTTTACCGTATCAGAACTTAACCTTAATTTATAAAAGTGGGACAGCTAATTATCCTTTGCCTTTCAGTAAGCTCTAGAAAGTTTTTGCCTGGTTATTATCCCAGCCCCATCGTTTATTAACTGGGTAATAACCTTGGACATGCTGTTAATTTCTCTGTCCCTCAGTTTTTGCAGCAACAGAATGGGTCTACTAATAGTGCCTGTTTCACAGGAAGCAGGATGATTAAATTATGTAATACACGTAAAGTTCAGTAAAGTTCGCAAGAGTTCCTTGCACAGACTGCTTAGTAAATGGTGACTGTTAATCCCTCCCTTCCTCCTTCCCTCTCAGTTTCTCAGTCTCTCTCTGTCTCTCTGTCTGTCTCTGTGTCTCTGTCTTCTAGAGATACAGAGAGCTTTCCTGTGTACCAAGCCACGGTAATTCCTTTTCTGGGACAAGGTTTGTATGCATCTCTGAATGTCAGTCTCCCTATCAAGGAGATGGGCTTCATAATGGTGGTCAGAATGCTCTCCTCTTACGAATGACTGGTGCCCCTAATCATGCTAGCTTGATTAATTTAACCAGAGTCCAAAGTCTCTATCCTGAATTGTTGAACTCGAAAGTAGCCGAAATGAAAAATAAAATTCTATGAAGCCGATGATAAATAATTCCAGCCTGCTTTTCTGATGCAAATGCATCCTTCTGAAAATGAAAACTGCTTTTTACCTTTCTGTTTATTTCTAGTTTCTTTGGTGATAAGTTGAGGAGTTGCAAGTATTGCCCGCTTGCTGGAGTTATTATCTTTTTGCAGACCAGAAGAGAGATTCGATCATGGTTTGGAGTCCTCAAGTTAATCAGCAGATTGAGATATTTGGGGGTGGGGGAGTGTCAAAGGCAAAGAAACAAAAGATTTAAGAGCTTAGAAAAAAGATAGAGGCTGCTCTCTGACCCCCTTTTCAGATGAGGAGACGGAGGCTCGGCGTCAGGTGATCTGAGGTGACCAGGGAGGATGAGGCTGTCTCTGTTAAGGTGCACCGCTGCTGGGGTGAGTTGGAGTGGCACGGTGGAGGGACATTTGGGACAGGGAACTGCTGGGCTTGGTCCATTTTGCCCCTTATTGGATTCTTAAAGTAGAGCTTTCTCAGATATGCTTGAAGATAGATTTTGGGGGAAAAAAGAGAGAAGATTCTTTGACCCTAGATGGTGGGAAAATACCCTATTCACGAGAGATGGCAGACGGAAGGAAAGGAAGCCCAGATCTGCTTCTCCCGAAGCCCGTGGGCAGTGCCTGTGTGCGGTGCTGCGGGGGAGGAGCGTGACAAGCACGTGACCCTGGGGTGGGGTCTGGTCACCGCCAGATCGCCTGCTTCCCCTGGCGCTGCTTCTCGCCACCTTTGGAGTCGCCACTCCTCTGTCCCACCTGTCACTTTGGCCCTGACGGGTCCACCGAGAGGAAGTCTCCTAGCCCCCAGGTCGCGGCTCGCCCTTCGCTGCTGCCCAGGGCAGAGGGCAGGGGGAGCGTTTCCCTCTCACTGTGGAGGAGAGCGTTTCTCTGAATGAGATATAGTGCGAGGCACCGGGGGTTCCTTTGTGGTCAAAAAGGACGTGGTCCCTGCCCTGCTCACCTCCTCGGGCAAAGAATGTGAACCGAATGTGCCTGTGTGCGTGTACACGCACACACATGCACACGCACGCACGCACTTGCACACGCGCGCGCGCGCGCGCGCGCGTGCACACGGTGGGAAAGAAGGGCCCGGG
Source organism: Phocoena phocoena (assembly GCF_963924675.1). NCBI lineage: Eukaryota > Metazoa > Chordata > Mammalia > Artiodactyla > Phocoenidae > Phocoena > Phocoena phocoena. The sequence continues at coordinate 5,256,751 of NC_089220.1, forward strand.
GCTGGGAGGACACAGAGCAGAGAAACCTGGTGGTCGGAGAAGGAGGGTTTGGGTTGTAACCTCTGGCATCACCTTTCTTTTTAAAGTCACTTACCTGACTGCTGCCTGGCAGGACCCGTCTGAGGATGGTGACTGTGTCCTCCTGTCACACAGCACCTCGCAGAGCATTCAAGATAGTCAGTAAATGCAGTATTTGTTGAATTTCTAGTCCTAACCTATTCAGCTTTTTTCTGAGTCAATGAATATTTGTTGAGTGAACAAATGATTGACAGTCAAAAATGTAGATTGATTATGACTAAATTTGATTCGTGGCTGATTGCCCCTCTTCAGGGAATACAAATGGTAACCAATACAGTTTTTAAACAGGCATATCTTCTTCAGTGTTTCAGTAGATTTCAATTTAATCTAAACTGGATGTAGGTTATAGATTTCAGTGTTCCAATGAAAAAACCAATTCTTCCATCCTAAAGTAATTTTATGAATTTATTGAACAGCGTTGATATTTCTCTACTAATCTCATTTACTTAATTAAAATTTTTGTATTATAAGGTAATACCCATTTGCTATAAAAATTAAGTATAAGTATAAGGGAAAAGCAGACAGTTTAAATTTAATGTGTATTGATGTATTTATTTGATCGTATTGAGTGAATTCAAAGAACTTTATGATGAAAAATTCCCTGAAGAGTTGGGTGTAATCTGTGTTTAAAAATGAAAGTCTTTAAAATTGATTTTTTTCCCTCAAGAGCCAAACGCGTGAACCGTGCTTTGATTCTGACTTATGGTCATCAAAACTAAGTTCTAGATTCAAAAGATACTTTGCAATTTGTCATTCAGTTAAACTGTGTTATATCCACTTAGAAAATGAAATGCGAGCAGGAGGGTTGAGGACCTGCTAGAAATTGCTCCCTAACATGCTGCTTCTAGTTTAGCCTGTTTTTGGGGCAGGAGGGGGAACCTCAGTGTTCTAAGTGTAAGTTTCCTTCTGCCCCTCCCCTGCCCCCTGCCTTTTAATACATACGCCAAATACAATCTTTGACATGTTTTAGTTAGGAAGTTCAAATTGCATGCTGCTACGGTTTTTTATCGGAACAAAATAGGTACAACTTCTAAATTATGTTCTGTCATTCCTGATACTATAGAGCCATTAATAGGTCATTGAACTACCATACGTATTTTTCAAGTTAACAATTGATTATATATTACAGCAGGTTATAAATTCTTTAAAATACAGTATTTAGGAGTCATTTTTATGAACTGAGCAACTTTCCTTTTAATATATTTAAATGCCTCATTGAAGGTGATTATTAAATGTGTTCAACTCAGTTTCCATATAAAAACTGGTCAAGGTTAGAGATGAATATTCTTTAGAAAAGTAAAGATCTGATTTTGAGAAGTGTTTGTGTCCTAGAGGCCATTTGTGTGTTTTAATCTTTTTTTGTTTAATTTCCTTAGAGGGTTTTGAATCTTTCTTTAGGTTAAATGTGGTTTTTTTTAAAGAATTGTTTTAGGAAATACCCGTCCATATATTTATGAAAGTGCTTGTCTTTATTTTATTTTTTGAAATATTTACTGTTAAATATTAAAAACAAGAAGCAACTTTAACTCAAATGTATTTTGTTCCTGTGCAGAGCTGTTTCAAAGCTGTTTTACATACTAGATGTTTCTGAATTAGGAATTCACATAATAATGAATTCTGCTTATTTTGCTTCTCCACCAAGATTTGTTGTGTGAGCTTAAAATAAGGCGGCAGCTGATTCGTGTAGCACATATTAACTGTTTATTTAGTTTAAGTACATGTCTGTATCTTTCATTTCTGATCAACCTGAAAAATTTGCATGCTACACAGCAGTCATCTTTTTTATACTTTATTAAATATCTGTCAATTATAAATATCAAGGTTTTACATTAATGTCAAGATAGTACATCAAAAATTCATGGAATATGTGACTTTTTCCAAGGGTATTTAATACTTAATGCATTTGTGTCATTTTTCTTTCCCGAGATATTGACAGGTTTTATTAAGTGTTTGTTAGGGAGATTTCATTTTTATCAAGGGACTATAAAGAGAAACTGCATGCTAAATCAATTTTTAAAAGCCAGAATATTGTTCATTTTTTCATCTTCAACTCTTGTAATCCATAGGTTTTATTTAAATTTCTTCTTGGTTTATTTTTGTTTTATGTGAGTGATAGTTCAAGACAGAACTTTAATAAGGATCAAATATGCTGACTGTAGTGGTTTTTAATTTCCTTAAGCATAGCTACCAGACCCATGCAATATGGTAAATTCTTCAAAATGTCATACTTACATATTTAGCAATATTACTTCTTTTTATTGAAGCCAAACAAACGATTTTAGATATTAATCTTCCCCAAACATAGTGATTATTTTGTACTAGGTACAATATTACTGTGTCTCATCTGGAATACCTCCTATGATAGAAGAGGGAGTGGGAGAGAGCTTCCCTGGGTTGCCAGGCTTGACTTAAGGAAACAAGAATCCTCTTTTAAAAGTAAGCTCTGTAGGGCTTCAAGTCTGATTATGAGCTACAGGAACTGTTCATATCTCCAACTTCAAATATTTATAATGCACAAGAAAGTGAAAATATCGATCACTTAAAAAATCTGGGCTTGTTTCTAAACCTGTATTTATGGGGTGGGTGGGGAGTGGGGAGGAAGTTAATGCTTGGTGGACCCTATGGCCTGCTCCTTTTGGGCCCTGGTACCTGAGAGACCCCATCACTGTCGTCTTTCTCTACTGCCAGACAGACCCTCACTCATCCCATGTGTAGCTAGATCTTGGAAACAGCTATCTCAACTAAAACTAATTAGCCACAATGAGTAAGTTTTCTGCTTTCATTTACAGTTTTTAAAGTACAGGTTAGGAATGTCTTCTATTGGAGAAAAACAAAACCCTTATAAGATTTTGCTCTATAAAGTGAGGAGTGTTCAGTTATCCTCCCCATAAAGTGTGAACTTAATGACTTTCATCTAAGAACATTTTTAGGAGCTTTCAAGTAACTTCAGGTTAATATTATAATTTTTGGAAAATGTATTTTTAAACATTAAGGCTTGATGTGTTAAAAAAAAAAATTCTGTCCAGAGCTTAGTGTTTGGAATAGACATATTTCTTATTCTTGTTTATTTTTTCAGGGTATGTGAAAATACTTATTTTTAAAGTTAAATGCTTTTCACGTGAAAATCACTTCAATATTTGAATGTTTCAAGATCCTTGTAAAACTATTATATAATAATTTAAAGAGGTAGGTTGGTTTATTTTTATTTTTATTTTTTTTTAGAAACCAGATTTCTCTTGAGTAAAGCTGAGCCGGTAGCCATTCTGGATAAACGCAGGTTTGCTTTAGGATAAGTTGCTCTGGGGGCCTTGCCCTAGGAAATAATTCAAGAACTCTGCAGCTGTAACCGATTCCACCATGAGGCCAGTAGGTGGCGCTGGTGTCACAGCAGTGAGGGCCCGGTTGAAATGGAAGATACTTGCCTTTCTCTATAGCCTCAAATTCCACTTCAGTATAACTGTTAAGTGCATGTGTCTGTGGTAGAATAGCTTTTTTTTAAAACCAGAATTACGTACAGTGGGCACACCTTATTTTTCAAGCAGATAAGAACAACTATTTCTAACAGATTCTGCAAATATTACGTAACTCTATAGCCAAAATAATCTTCAAAATTAACCTGAAGGAAGCATTTGCATATTTTTTTCCCTTGCGTTTTCTTTACGACTTCGTCAGGCCTGTGAACATAAACTTGTATTTTTGGTAAGAAATGTATATAAATAGTAGGAAGGGAGACATTTTGGAGAGTTAATTTTCCATCTTTTTGGTCCTTGGGGAGGCTGCCCTTGTTTGAAGAGTTTTCTTCGTAGAGTCCAAAGCTATTTAAAGATCTTTGAGTGTTTGGAACATTCTTCCACAAGTCGTTTTGACATTCAGCATTCTAATTTTGAAAATTGTCATTTCTTCTCCTATTCAGTAAGTCAAACTTTTCGAGGGGGAGGGGTCGAATTTTTAATACTCAGGGGTTTTAGCATTGGAATTTACCAGCTTTCAAAATACCACAGGGCATTCCACAGTTTAAATGAATTTAAAACATTTTAAAATAACAAAAGCAACAATGCTATCCCACCTCCTAGAGTTTGAGAAGAGATAGGATGTGCAACATTCCCAGTAGGTCAGACTATGTGAAGCTTCATTTTATTGTAAGTGAAAGGAAATTTTAACAATGGAATTTCTTTTCTTTAAAGTTCTGAAAAATTTCTATGGTACTTATCATCAAATTAGTTTTGGGTGGAGGGACAGTTCTTATCTGCGGAATTTGTACTCTTACGAGGAAAAACCTGAGCACCCTTATGGTCAAGTTCCATAATTAAATGGAGCTTCTTTAGGACTCTTAGGACACAGGCTTGCATTTCATTCATTACAAAGAAGAGGCAATAAGAAGCTTCTCCTCGAATCTTTGCTGTGCTTGACCATGGTATTGGGTTTTTTTTTTTAAACCAGAGATAGTTTTTTCTAATCTTCCTAGCTAGAATAATGCAGCTAGAGAATGCCCCTGAGCGATAGGTTATTTTATATTTTGCCCTAAATTATATCTTCTTTAATTTCATTTTTATTGTCAGAACATTTACATATTATGTGACTGTATTTCCATATGTTGACATTTCTTCCAAAGGGTTAAAACTGGGTTTAGGATCAGAGGGGAGAAGCAGGCACCTGGGAGCTAGCACCCAATTGGCAGCCTTTTGTAATATATAACTTGCCTAAAATTGCGCGCCGAGCACAAGCTTTTGTTTTCTAATTGATTTACGGTTCGAGCCACTTTTACCTCATCCCCTACTGTCCTGCATACGGTGCCAGCAAGTACAGTGCAGTGAGCGATGATAAATTACCATGCACTTGTGATGGTAATGCGTCGAAAGTAAAAACTGCATACTACACGGGGCTCCGTGCATTTACAGCGCTGCAGAGGCCGTGTAGCCGAATCGCACTGGTATCTCAGAAATCACCATTTGATCACTTACCGCAATCCGTCTATCAGCCTGTAATGGAAACCGAAGGTTAAAATTATACTGTTCCGGCTTTGAATTTCTTAGTCGAGACGCAGTTTCTTAAGTGCTCGAAAGGCCCAAGGTGGAGGAAGTATTGTGGAGAGAGAGGATGTGAGATGTGTGCAATTTTCTCTAAAGTGTGAAATTTTGGATATTTTTATCAAATGCTCTTCTGTCCAGAGACAAAAAGAAAAGGAGTAAAATTCACATATGCCGATCTCGATTTTATCTTTATTACATTTGTTTGTAAAATTTAACTCATAATTTCACAAAACTGTGTTTTTCTTGATTTTCTGTATTTGAGCTGCATCTGCCATGTTGTATGATTCATTTGCACGTAACAAGTTGATTTCCTTCCAAATGATTTTAAGTCAGAGATAAATGAAAGAAGTTTCAATTTATTAGAGTGCCTTTAATTGTTCTTTTTATTGATACAAGAAGAGATTTCGACTATTCCTGAGGGCTGTACAAGCACATTAAGGCAAGAGATGCAAAGGGAGGCCGGGACAGACACCTGACTTGGAGACTCCGGGTTTCCGTGTAGACGAGAGACTTATGGTGTGGGTGTGCCTACCTTTTGTAAACTCAGTCCACCTTAAATTTTATTTCCGTGCCGTGTCTGTGGGTCCTGGTATCGAAATATGAGGCAGCAGATTTATGGCGGCTGCTGGGCACAACAAATTAGGCTGACAGTGATGTATGAGAGCATAATAGCCCAATGATCCCTCGGTAGCGCGGCTGGATGCCTCCTGCTTCATTCGGCTCTCGTTAGGATCTGTTAGGCAGCTAAATAATGAAATTTTGCTGACTGATTTCTGTTTTCCCTTTTTCTCTTTTCACCTCTGCTTTCTAAAACTTCTAATTCCCAGACCCATCCTCATGCCCACAAACTGCCCTTGAAGGATTCTTTCACTTATGAGGACTACAGGTTGGTGTGAGGGGTGTGTGTGTGTGTGTGTGTGTGTGTGTGTGTGTGTGTGTGTGTGTTGGGGTGTGTGTGGGGTGTGGTGTACGTATGTGCGAGGCATGTGTTGGAGGGTGGTTTCTGAGTGAAATTGGGATCTCAGAAGTGCGAAGGGCTTGGGTAAGAAGTGACTTGCATGACCATTTAAAGCCTTAAAAAAGAGATTGTTCTTTCTGGAAGTTACACTGGACCCCGGGGCAGGGAGCAGCGTTTTAATAGCCATGCGGAAATTGCCGTTAACCTGTATTGGTGGGGATTAGTTGATATAGCCAAGTGATGCCCAAGATTAACATTAGTGTGGGGTGAGGATTTTTTTTCTTTCAAACAGACTGTTTTAGCTCTTTAAAGTAGGGACTTTCTTTAACAAAAAGATCTAATGCAGTGCACAACATAGTAAAAAAAAATACCATTCCACATTTTGTAGAGTTCTTAGAGGATTCCGATCAGAAAGGAGTTAGTGTTTGCTTTTCAGTGAGGCTCAAAATAGGTACAGAGTCAGCGTTTGGATAAAAGAGGGGTGGGGTCTCTCCGCAGCAACGCGGACCGGGACCAGCTGAGGCCTGGCTGACTCTGTTCTAGGCCCTTCTTCCAGGCTGCTTTCTCCCGGGAACGTCCTCCCTTAATCTCTCACTCCTAGATTTCCCCTGGCTCCCTTTTCCTTCCACATCCCGCCTCCTCTTCTCTTTACCCTAGACTTAATTTTAAATGATGATGAACATCACCTTTGCGACTTAGGAAAGGGTTTTGAAAATTCGTGAGAGGTCAGGCACACCTCGGTTTTGGTTGAGTTGTGACTGCCTTGGGCTTTCAGATGTGCCGGCCATAATTCGCCTCTTTTCTGATTGTTACAGGTGGGCGGTCTCTTCCGTTATGACTCGACAAAACCAGATTCCCACGGAGGATGGTTCCCGGGTGACCCTGGCGCTGATTCCTCTGTGGGACATGTGCAATCACACCAACGGCCTGGTAAGGACCTCCTCGGGTCGTGTTCATTAACCGGCGAAGTTCTGCCTACAAGTCACTGTTCCCTACTGCCCCCTCTAAGAGGAGCAAACAGCGCCAAACCTCGCCCCCCATGAGTAGAGGCTGGCGTTTTTTTCTCTCTGTGTTTACTTAATCCTGAAAACGTGAGTCTTATATCACTTTCAGAAGCCACAGTAAACTGCATTTCTTGCTGAGCCACGATTCCAGCCTAGACATACATTTTCTTACCTTATTGGACGACAGACTTAAACCAAAGTTTCTTTTTTCTTATCCTTTTTAAAATACCAATTTATTGGGAAAAAAAATCCTTTCTCCTTCTGGGTTTTCCTTTTGTGTTGCTTGTTTTCTCTCTTTGCTGACTGTATTATCAGTTACTTAAGTTTCTCTGATTCTTTCCTGCCCCCTCTCCCTTCACCTGCTATGCAGACACATCCTTGGCCCCGTTGATTAACCTGCTTTTGTTCAGGAGCCAGTCCTGGTGTCCCTGGCAGTGGGGCGGGAAGAGGTGCACTTGGGCGTTTGGCTCTTGGCCTTGGATGCAGGAGTCAGTTGGCATCATCAGACGTTGGGAAGATAGGGAGATGCTGTGAGGATTGTTAATCGTGACGCGTAGAGGAGGCTGCCTCTGTTTCTCAGCATTCTTCAGATTCTGAGCCTCAGAGCCGGTTGCTGTGCTCTCTGTGCTGAGAAAGATTTCCTGATATTACTAGTTGGAAATATGATCAACTTCAGAACGTTTTGAATTTTTAAATATTATAATCGTATACTGGTTTGGTTAGTTTTTTGTTCATCTTTTCTCAGTGTCAGCTTTCTTTGTTATTATTAGCAGTATTATAAACAGACTGGTGCTTTAAATGAGTATTTCACATCTAATTCCACAAAATGGCCAGAACACATGCCACGTGTGCCAGACACTTGAGAGAAACCCTAGTGTGAACCTGGGAAGGTCTAGCCACAGCACACTCTTAAATTGGAGAGAAAGAATATCTATACTTCTATAATTACATTTTTGCCTTAATTTAGATGTGCTTAATTTAGCCACTTTGAGGAGTATTCGCATATTTTATCATTTATCTTCATTAATGAATACAATTTTATATTTTCTTCTTTTTGTTTTCTTTCAGAGCTATTTTAAATGATTATAACATTGAAGTTTAAAATTTTTTCAAATAGCTTTTAATATTTGACAGTAACATTTTTCTTTTTCTTGGATTAGGTCATTGGTTCCCAAACTTGATTGATCATCGGGGTTTATTTTTTTCTTTCTAAAATTTAACAAGTACATACTTTACTGTAAACGAAGAAAACCAGTTAAAGAAAACAGAAGCCTCTGCAGTGAGACTCGGAGGTGCCCTACTAGTCCCGGGCCCTGGCGGCCCCGTGGCTGGTCCACTCGACGCCTCCTGGGTAGCTGGTTACTGGCTTCCTGCACATCTCTCCCATTCTTTTGCTGTGCATTTGCACCTTCACATACTCACATGCACACCGGTTTTGTGTGGCTTTCATGTAAACTACTCACTCTTTTCCCCCCTAAAAGTAAAAAAAAAAAAAAAAAAAAAAAAAAAGTTTATCTCAAAATAAAAATAACGAATTGATGACAAGTAGTACTGCTGTCTTTTTCCTAATACTGTTCATCAGGTCTCAGCCACCGCAGTCCCGGCAGAAACACTGCTAACCTTGAGGAGGTTTATACAAGACGCTAGTGCTTTTCCTTACAGCGGCTATCTTCTCTGCACACTTAACTCTGCCACACCTTTGTTGGACAGTTTCCCACCGTAAAAATAACACTTGATGGGAAATTTTGTCTGGTAGGATTTCAGAATCTCTTTTAGCACTATGAAGTTGTATGTCATACATGTTAACAGTTAATCTCTTTTAAAATAAGGTACTTGAAAGAAAGGCTCAGCTTTTCAGACAGTAGATTTCTTTTCCGTGTGTGTCTGTCCTGACAGTCGTTGTCTGTCTGATCTGACTACCACTGGGGGAGCTGATAGAAATTTGTAACCCAGCAACGCTGTGTGCTTCTAACAGTGTCCCCAAACCTGGTTATGGGGGTAGAAATGGAGGAATCAAGCCTGTGACAGTGATTCCAAACCAGCAGCAGCGAGGAAAAGCACGAGAAATTAACAAGGCTGGATGAATACCTAGGCCGGGCTGGAGATTCTAGCGAACGTGATCTATTTCCTAGCCACTCCGAGAAACAAACGTAGACAGGTTTATAAGGCGGCGTGTTGGGCTGTGAGGCATAACGTATCTAAATTCTGTGTGGCTTGTTCAGAACTAACGGGAACAGGTCTGCTTTCCCTTTTTTGAGGTTGTTCAGTTTGTACAGAGAAGGATACTTCTAAGTGGGCTTCGGCCTCTGTATTAGTTCCAACAGGTAAAGCGTGTTGGAATGATCAGCCCTTGTATTTGGATACGTGACTCTACCAACCAGGAGGAAAGGGCTTTGGAAGATTCAAGCAGAATTGCAGGGGGCTCTTTTTCGAGGCCTTTCTGTTTGAGTGTTGAAGATCTGAAACATTTAGATGTGCATGAGGCTTCCGGTCTCAAGGTGAAAGCCCAGGTGTTTACAGTAGCAGACAGGGCCCCCTGCTCAGCCTGTCCCCGCTACACCCCAGTCTGTCTGGGCCCTACACGCCCACCGAGGGCCTCTGCGCTGACTGTTCCCGCTGCTTCCCCAGGCTGGGCCATCCTGAGCACCACGCATAGGATGGCCACACCTCCCCACCCACGGGCCTCCCTTCCTGTCCTCCACCGTCTGTCTCCTGTGCTTCCGCGTGCTCCTCTTATAGATTGTTGGCCCTCCCCCTTCCCTCCTGCTTCCCCTGACTTCCTTCTGCCTGTTCGTGCTCCTGTCAGGCCCCTGGGTACTGCCTGCACCATGGAATGCCAGCCTTCTAGGGCTGGGAGGTCATGGGCAATCCCCACTCTGTACCTTATCATCAGGGTCATGTTTGGGGGTCATAAAAGTGATTTTGACATTGGGCAGGAACTTCATGGAGCTGATTTTTTTATCAAGTGTTTAAGCTGTTCTGTGAGTGAAAGTGAGCCAGAACACCTGCCTTCATTTAGTCCTCGTTGCTTTCTTATTTCTCATTGGTCTTGGTTCTGGGGATACTGGGTTTAAAGAGAAGTGTTATCTGCCCTTCCATCCCCAAACGCCATTCCCTGGACTCAAAAGTAATCTTTTGAGCTGTTGATACCTTGAATAGCAAAGTAGCACTTGTAGCCGTCTTGAATTTTGATTCTCCAGGATAAAATGAGGAGATCGAAGTAATTAATGAGTATTTACAGACAATCTAAGAGATTGGGGGCTGCTCTGAGGGACAGACTTCTGAGAAGGAGCTTTTAATATAACTTGGAGAGCCTATTCTTTTCCCTGCATCAAGCAGATATTCTCAAGGGCGAGGGCAGTGTCAGGTGTTGGGCCCGGTGAGCTAAGCTCCAGGCGCCGAGGTGGAAAGGGCTAGGCTGCAGGTCTGGCTGGTGGGGGGTGCACAGATATAAATACCCTATTACTGGGTGGGAGAGGCTTTGGGGGACAGAGAGGGAGGGTGGGATGAAGGGGGGCATCTCCAGAGAAGCTGGGGCTCAGGCAAAGCAGGAGCTGAAGGTGGTCGCAGGCACGAGGGAGCGGGGACGGCGCCCGGAGTGGCAGGCGAGTGGCGTGTCCAGAGACCATAGGGAGGTGTGGGCCTCCTTGTAAACTGGCCTTGCTCAAAAATTTGGATGTTTTCCGCAAGGCAACGTGGAGCCCCACTGAAAAGTTTTAAACAGGAGGTCAAACACGTATGCCACACGGGACACGGGAGGGACAGTTCTGGAATTTGAGACCAGTTGGAAGGGTTTTGCATGTGTTGAGCTGGGTGAGAAGAGCCAGGGGACGGCAGGGCAAGCAAAATGCAAAGGGCGACTCGGAAGGTAAAATGCTGACCAGTTGAGGCCCAGAGAATTTTGTGGTGACTTCAGTGCCGAGACCACGACATCGCCTGCCCCCCTCCCACACCCCTTGACAGGAGAGATTAGGAAGAGATGCGGATTGTCAGTGTGGTTAGTGGATTTGGGGGTTCAGAAACTCTCACAGTATAGCTTTCAGCATAAAGAGAGTGAATAGGATACAACTAAGTTGTTTTATTTTTCCTTTGCTTATCTGAAAGTTTTAATTTCTCTAGTTCCAGAGTAAAATAAGTACATAATTTGGAAACAGAGCTTTTCTTTCTCCCTGATTCTTTATCCAGTGGGAAACCCGCCTTGTGTTCTTAATGGCCAAATACTAAAGATGCTGTTTGCAAGTCAGTTCGAGTTCTCCAGAGATCCCGCTTCCCTCCTTGCGGGAGGGAGCGCAGGTCCTGTGGGTGGGTGGCTGGCTGGAGATGGCAGGGGAGGGGGGGGGATGAGCTCAAAGCCTGTAACTTTGTAATGAATGATTATGTTTGGTTGAGACCAGCAAGGGATAACCTATACAATACATTTTCCGAAGAGTATGTCTCTCACTGCAGGTACGGGGTCTTCCATAAGGATTTCTGGTGTGAGTAGAATCAATGAAAATAACCAAGCAGTTTTTTGCTCAGTTTGGTGAAGCAAGCAGAATGCACCCCTTTAAGTAGCTTTGCGTGTCTTTTATCCTCTAATCGCCGGAAAAAGGCCCTCCTGAGCGAGAGCACTTAGACGCTGTCCTGTCATCCTTCCTCCCGTGTACAGATCACCACCGGCTACAACCTGGAGGACGACCGCTGTGAGTGTGTAGCCCTGCAGGACTTCCGGGCCGGAGAGCAGGTGGGTTCCGCGCGGAGTCCCTCACCTCATACTGTGTTGATCATTTTTAAAAAGTATTTAACTTGGGCAGAAAATTTTGAGATTGGTATTTAAGGCTTGTTTTCTGGAATACATATTGAGACCCAAAGCCGTAATAAATATGCTGTGCTTTGAATGGGACCTTCGGGTCCACCAGGGAGAAAGATGTGAACGCAGTTATTTGCACAACCCATCTAGTGTGTGTAACACTGTCGACTGAAAATAAATTCTGTGTTACGACAGTAGAAGAGATTTTTCGATTGCATAAACTGCATTGTTTTAGTGTCTTTTTCTGTTGATTAGAACCTTCTTTAAAAGGAGGCAGTTTATTTAAGCGGCAAAACCATAAGGGAATCAGGAACCGCAAGAGCTGCCTTCTTGTACTTTCACTTTAATCTGTGAAGTTTTAAGTAATATTTGGGGTGGGGTTGAGCATGTGCACGAAGGGACACCTGCACTCTGCCTGGCAGTCCTGTGGCCAAGTAGGGAACACAAAAGACAGAACCGACACAGACCACTGACGTTCGAGCTGGGACAGAGTGAAAATACTAGCCTGACAGAGTGCCTGGAGACGGTTCATGAACCCTCCTGCTATGTGCAGAATGGCCGCAGCGTCTAGAAGTGGATTTCTGACAGACACTGCCTTAAACCCTGGTTCCAGGAGACGCTCTTGTAGTTAAAGGAGAGGGAGAAAAGAACATGGTGAATTTTAAAGTGCAGTCGTAAAGCAGCAGTCTCGCTGTGACTGGGAGTGTGAGGGGGTATGAGAAGGCTGGGACGACGGGGTCCGGCTCCTCCGGGTGCTAGGAGGTCGGCGTGTGCTCTCCTCAGCCCGCCCGGCCCCGCCCGCCAGCACGTGATGTTCAGGACAGGGACATGGTCACCTCAGAGCCGCTTGTCTCCTTAGTGTGAAGTTGTGTTAAATATATGAGAACTGATCCTTTGCCCTGCTCTGTACTGAGAATGGATGTTAAGTTTCTTTTATATCCCTTTATTTTTTCTTTACTGCATCTCAGATTTACATTTTTTATGGCACTCGGTCAAATGCAGAGTTTGTGATCCACAGTGGTTTTTTCTTTGACAATAATTCACACGACAGAGTGAAAATAAAGCTTGGAGTGAGTAAAAGTGACAGGCTGTACGCCATGAAGGCCGAGGTCCTGGCTCGCGCTGGCATCCCAACGTACGTAGAAAAAAATCTGTCAGCTCTTTACTGTGGTACTTGAAATATTTCCAGTCGCGTAGTGTTTAACTGGTGTGTTAATAAAACTTCTCTACTGTAGTTTGTCTTAATCCCTTTATCCCTGTTCTACTGCAAATTTAAACCGTTGAGATGCATGGTGATTTACCAGCGTTTTCAGATCACAGCCAGTTCTAGGGGATGTGGCCTGAAATCCTCGTTCAGTGAAATAAGTGCCTCCATGTCATTAATGCCTTTCACCTTGAAAAGGTTAATGACCTGGATCAATTTGTTCCATTTAATTCTTTGCCACCATTAGTTTCTGTAATGAAGTCATGATACTCAGTGATTTCAAGAATTTCTGGTTAAATCAAATCTTAAGATTTTCTTGCATTTGAGGCGCAAAATGATAAGGACAAGAATTATGATTTATTGGTTCTCCAGGGAGTGGAGAGAACCATTCTTAATGAAAATGGATTATCTAGACCTTTTTTTATTGAACTTGTCAATATTTGATTAATGATTAAAATGTGAACTCAACGTAAATTATTGTTAACCTTTCTTAGGAGCCATGGGTATGCTTAATTCTCCTGATGTGTTGTGTGCACCCGAGATGAAGGCTATTAGACTAAGAACTGCAGGCAGTGATGGTTACCGCCACCCTCCTCGGCCAGCCCAGGCCTTCCGCATTTCGCCAGGGCTGAAAATTCTGTTTTTAGAGTTCTGGTGAGGAGGTGGGGTCCCTCATGCTGGCCCAGGCTCCCTGAGGACCACACACGGAGTGCAGATTCAGAGATTTCACTGTGGGGCGAGGAGGCCACTGCAGCAGGACCTGATCTCTCTTCTTCCTCTCGTCAGCTCCAGTGTCTTTGCATTGCATTTTACGGAGCCACCCATCTCTGCCCAACTTCTGGCTTTTCTCCGAGTCTTCTGCATGACCGAAGGTAAATCATTTCAGAAAAAAAACCAAAATGTTGTTTTTTTCTTTTTTTAATTCATGAAGTGTGAGACAGAGGGATTCAGATTAAAGATAAAATTACTTAAAATTAAAGCACTTTGGGGGGAAGAGGTAATATTGGAGAAAGAAGAAATTGATCTGTTTTATCCTGGAAGTATTTTATTAAATCCTCAGTGTGTTGTCAGTATACGCTTGTAATAAACAAACAATTCTCTACTGCACTGGAAGAAAGCTTAATGCATCTTGGATTGTCTGCCTGTATCGAAATTCGACATGTGTAGATGGGAGTTTCTGATGTGCCTGTTACCCGGGACGACAGAGCCTAAATGTCCTCGTGGTGAATGGTCATTCGACACTGAAGTCGGGTGGTCGGCCATGACCCGCGTGGGCCAGGGGCCTTCATTTGTTAACCAGCTCTGTAGTGTGAATCCGAAATCGCCAGCAGGCCTGTCAGTGCCAGGCATCCGGTTGGAGTAACTAGCACTGCAAACAGAACCTGTTTAAACTGCAAATATTCCTGTCTACAGCCTCTTATTTCAGGCACAAAAAGTTACATGTATGCATTGAGCATTACTTTTATGTTTCCTTAAGACAAGCCATTTGGGATCTCTGGCACTGAGATGTGATCTGTTGCGGTTGTGTTTTCACTTTTCATCTGAAAATATACTCCTCCACATCCCCTGGTTGTGAGGTTCCATTTTTAATTGTGTGTGAGTTTGCTGCTGTTGTAAACTACCCTGGATCCTGGGCACAGCGGATTGGGTGGGAATGAGTGACAGTGAGTGCGTGCCACCTAACTGAAGAGACAGACAAGTGTTCTTCTGAAGGAAGCTGTCCGAGCGCTAGAGCAAGGGCAGCCCGGGGCCGGAGCAGAAATGACGGCCCGTGGAGGGAGTCTGCTGGGCTCTGCCGTCTGGCTCCCTCCCTTCATGTCTGCGGCCAGAGAAGTGCCGCCCAGGTCCTGGCTTGACATTGGAAGTAGAAGAAACTGAGTCCTGAAATACAGACAGCCAACTGCAGAGCCCAGAGAGGTGTTAGGTGGTCCTTGTCCCTCGCTCGCAGCCACACTGCTCTCGACTCCCTGTCGCTCACGTGGGAGCTTCTGGTGATTTTGTGCTTTGGCACTGGTTCCTCAGTTCAATTTAGTGAACGCGAGTTAAGGGCTAACCGTGGGCTTTTCTTGCGTGTAACATAGCATTACAAAGTTGAATGTCACAGTTCATATCCTGATGAGAGATGACGCCGATGATAATCCCTGTAGTTTGGGAGCCCCCTCTCTGTGCCGGGCACGATGCTGAACGTGGTGCAGGCTTTGTTCATCCTCGTCAGCCTTGCTGGAGGGAGGTGGGGCTCCCACTTGACTGACGTAGAAGCTCCCATGCAAAGAGGAGAGTAACTTGGCCACTCAGCTGGCCGGCGATGACCCTGACTTGGGACCCAGCTCTGCCGCCGCAGGGCCTGTACCCCAGGCCCCCGCGTGGCTCCTGTGGGTTTGCAAGACCGATAGCCCACGGAAGAGATTCTAGCGCTGCAGGGCGTGCAGGGGCCAGGCTGGGGGCCACCAAACCACACTCCTGCGGTGGGCAGGGAATGCAGGAAATCCAGGAAGGGCTTGTCAGCCAGAGGGAAGAGGGGAAAGAAACCTGCCCCCGGAGCCTGTGGTTCACTTCCTGAGTGTTGCAGGCAGGGTGATGGCCTCTCGTGGGTTTTATTTCTCCAGGCATGTGAAGCCAGTCCAGTATCACTGTTAAGAGCGGCAGAGAGAAAACTCTGCTTCAGCCCCTCACCTTCCCAATGTTAATTAAAGGGTACAACTCGGGTAGGTTGAGGAGGAAAACAGAAATTGTAACCTTAGTATTGGGGGCGTCTAAAAAGAAACTTCTTCCACTTCAAAAGCATTTTAAAAATCTTCATTGCTTTATGCAGAGAATATAAACTGAAGGATCAGAAATCTAAAAATCCCGAATTTCATCAGGACCTTTTGCTAACAAATGCGACTTAAGAAATTTCTTTCCTGAATATTAAATTAACTTCTATTTTCTTAAAAGAAAAACAAAACAGCAACCTGCTTTTGAATCATCTTAGGTCCATTGATTCTCTTTAGTTTCTCTTTAGTCATAGACAGTTTGTCTTGTCGAGACAATTGATGCATTCTTTGAATCACTCTCACTAATACTAATAAAAGTTTGGTTTGCTGGCAGCAGAAGTTCTTCCATTTGAATTGTAAATAGTGACAGCTGTAGGGCATTTTGCTCTGAAAGAGATACTGTCTCATAATTACATAAGAAGCACGGTTGTATTTCTTGAGCATGAATAGGATCGGCATGTTTTGGTCTTTTGAAGATAATGTGCCAGGAGATAAAATGCTCAGAGCAGTTGCTGAATTCTTTCCTCTTCTTACGTGTATTTGAAGGCAGTTGAGATGTGCACTTGTGTTTATTTGTAATTCCTTTTTAAATTCCTGACAAGTGAGGGATATAGACAACGTATTTCATTAACTAAGATTTTTCTAGTCCATTTTGGGGTTTCAGTTTGTGGTTTACTTGTTGTAAGACGAGACTAATAGCTTTGTCAGGTCAACTAGTGGAATTAGCATCCGTCAGATTTCAGTCTAGAAGGATCACTGGGTTGTGCTGTTGTTTGTTTTCACAGTTTACGTTGCTCACCTACATGTCTTTTTGACCCAGTTGCTGTGACTGGGCTCAGAGTTTGCAAGAGGGGTGTTGTCAAAATAAGGCGTGTGTCGCTACAGATGGTCTTTAAGAAGTATCTTCCGAAACCATCTAAAGGCTCTCGGGATCCCTCGTAAAAACAGTAAACAGTGTGGAGGGCTGGCCCAGCAAGGCTTGGTCTGGGTTCCAAATCAGGAAGACCTCCCCTCTTTCTCCCCTGAAACAGCTCTGGCTCTGCTCTGGAGAGTCTAGCCACGGCCTGGCTGATGGATCAGGGAGAACTCTTCACCACGGGAAGATGACATTGTTGGGAAAGATGTTTTGTGAGGTGGGCTGCTGGTTAAAATGAGAAGTAGTGCTGTTTCCCCTAACAGATGGCTGTTTGTGTTCTTGTAGAAGAATTGAAAGAACATTTGCTGGGAGATAATGCCATTGACAGAATCTTCACCTTGGGGAACTCTGAGTATCCTGTTAGCTGGGACAATGAGGTCAAACTGTGGACATTTCTTGAAGATCGAGCCTCACTTCTTTTAAAAACATATAAAACAACCATTGAGGTAATTCTGTTGATTAAGGGAGGATTTGTGCTTTGTCATGTTTTAAAAGATGTTTAAAAAGAGATTCTTTCTTAAATGTAAATTACTGTCGTGCTTTAGCAAAATCATTGTGTATTTGACATTTTTCGTTAAACTTATTAATATTTTTCTATTTTACATGTTTACCCCTACCAGAAGAGTCACACTGAGGTATTGTTGATTAGAATATAAATTTTTTACATTATTTAACATTTTTCCATAATTTCTAATTCATATGATACAAACACAAGTTTACTCTTGAGTCACTGACTTCAAGTCCCTGTCATTCAGCCATCGTTCAGCCAAGTGCCGAGCCCTGGGCTCCATCAGGGCACAAGACAGAAGGGTTTTAGAAATCAGTGAAGTTCTGTCAGTGTCCACGCACCATTTGGTTTAGGCTCTTCTTTTTTGTTTTATAATCATTTACTTAGGTATAATTTACATAGAGTAAAATTCACACTTCTGAAGTGTACGCTTGGGTTTAAGCGTGCAGTCATGGCAGCCACCTCCACAGTCAAGTTCCAGAACCTTCTGTCACCGCCCCCCCCCCCCCCCCCCCGTCACCCCCAATTTCTCTCATGCCTTCGTCCCCGGCAGCAACTGATCTGCCTTCTGGCACTATCGTTTTGCTGGTTTAGACTTGCTGTAGTTAATTTTGCTCTGTTTCCTTTTCCAGGAAGATAAATCCTTCTTGAAAAACCATGCCCTTTCCGTTCGTGCCACGATGGCCATCAAGTTGCGCTTAGGTGAGAAAGAGATCTTGGAAAAAGCGGTCAAGAGTGCGGCCGCGAACCGAGAGCACTGCCGCAGGCAGGTGGAGGGGCACGCCCCGCTCCCCAAGTACGAGGAGAGTAACCCGGGGCTGCTGGAGGGCGTGGCGGACTCGCGGCTGCCCCTGGTCCTCAGGGACCCGGACGGGGAGGCCGGCGCACAGGAGGCCTTGACCCTCACTGAGGCTGTCCGCAGGGCAAAGGCTGCAGAGCACGGGCTGGTCAACGGCGAAAACTCTATACCCAACGGGACCAGTTCGGAAAAGGAAAGTTTAAATCAAGAGGAAAGTAAAAGAGCGACCGGAGACGCCAAAGAATCTTCTTCCGACAGCGCCGAGGAAGTTGGAAAGTAGCTCTGAGTCTGTCGGGGGACCCAGTTTAGCAGAAGTGTATGAACGGCCCCGTTTACATCGCTGTGTTTCCTTGTTCACGGTTTTCTTTCTGCAGAGAGGAAAATATGTTTTTGCTGCTTTATATAAAAATGATTTTTTTAAGTTATTTAAAAAATCTAGCTTCCCTTTCTGATTAAGATTGCCATCTTGCTTCTTGGCCAAACAAACAAGTTATTGAGCAGAGCACAGAGGGGGAAGAGGTGCCTCGGAAGACTTCGCAGACCCATTGCGGGCAAATGTATCTTCTTCCCGGGGAAGAATTCAGTTCCTCTGTCAGCTGTGCTTTTGTGGGCCTGTCATCTTGACAACCAGAATCAAAGCCTGCCCTGCCTCCTGCCAGCGGGGCTTGACGGAGGCGCTCTGGGGGTGCAGTGCGAAGGTGGGGCATTCGGCTGTGCAGTGGAAAACAGGCTTGAGGTTAGGAAACTTGAGAGGCTGGGCAAAAAAAAAAAAAAAAAAAAAAAAAATTTTCCTAAAAAATAACAACACCCCAGTACCAAAAGAAAAGGTAAGGTGGCAACCTTATTTTTAATAGTTTTAAATGTTGATGATAATCCTAATTATATAAACACACAGACACACACAGACACACACACAGACACACACACACACACACACACACCTAGTGATTTCTAAAGATTTGTTTACTTTTTGTGTTTTGTTTTACTGTATTGAGAACTTGTCCTTTCTCCTTGAATCCAAGTAGGACATGCATCCTCCTAATTTTAAATGTTGGCTCTGATTGTAAAGTGGTGCATTTGCCCTCCAGCCCTGGTGCCGGGGAGCTTGCGAGGGCACCATGTTCAAGGCAAGGCTGCTCCTGGCTTCTCTGGTTGTCACAACAAGCTAGAGATTTTCAAAGCTACACTTTTGAGTAAAAAGCCTTATTAAAAGGAAAACGTAATTAACGTTTTTGTCTATTCCTTTTCTTTGGAGTGCGACAGGCCCCTTGAATTGAGCTTTTATGCAAACCATCCTGCTTATCCACGGGGTTTCGAACCTGACCCGTGCTGTGTGTTGCTCCCCGCTGGGGACTCAGAGATGGATGAGAGGCGTGTGCTCAGCCCCCTCCCTAGCCTGCAGGGGGTGCTCAGGGAGGGCCAGTGGCACCAGGAACACAGGAAGAGGAGTTCTTACTTTCAGGGGAAGTAGAGGCTTGGGGTGGTGTCCTGGGGGTGAGGTGGGATCCATCCCCAGAAAGCCACCAGTCTTCAGGTTACGGATTGCCAGTCTTCCGTAACTACAAGTGTTCACATCGTCTCTGATGTCCTGACTATTAAGTACATCGCTTATTTTGGAAAAGGCTATGTGAATCATTCCCCCGACCGTCCCGGTAAACATCGCTGCACACAGGTAGTCTTCAGGGTGCTCTCGGTGTTTCTCCTTGGAGAAGACACAGCTCTGCCAATAACTTGCTTTATTCTCTACCAAGGACACCCCACCTCCCAGGGCTCCGCATGTCACGTGTACCTGCTTCCTTGGACGCTAGAGACAGGTTTCATCTTTACATGAGGTCGGCGCCTGTAACTTCCTATGTTGTTAATGTGAACACAGTCTGAACTGCCTCAGAAGAGGGTGCCAGTGACATCAGCTCTCCTACCAGCCCTGTGCCTGAGATACCTTACCGAAGATACGAAGTAGTCTGGGAGACCTACGTACTAATTTCCAAAAGGCAGAAGCACGGTGGTACTCAAGGAGTTTTCTCTCTGGAACAGGAGCCCCAGAAGAGATGAAGAATGCTCGTGACGGACTGGTCTGTAGATGAGTTTCTCATTGGATGACAGCTTTCGAGTCTAATGTTAAATATATGTCCTTTGGGGAAAAAAAAAAAAAAAAAAAAAATATATATATATGTATACACACACACACACACACACACACACACACACACACAGTTCAGATGTAAAGTAGCTTCATGAGATAGAATAGTTTTCAGAATACTCCCTGGAGAAGATCTGAGTTCAGATGGAGCTGGACGCGGGTCAGGACAAGCCCTGGTCCTCACGGCACCACTGGAGGGTGCAGGGACCCGACACTCGGGCCTCAGTTCCCTCATTTACTTGGGAGGTGAGGGAGCGGTACTAAATTATCAGTGGTCCCTGCTTAAAAATTCAGACACTTCTCTGTCCATGAATTGCCCACCCACAGGGTCTCTTTGTTAAGGTTATTGGACCAAAACACGATTATATAGGTTACGCTCCAATCAAGGAGACTGTCTGTGACGAAAAGGGTGCTCATAGAACGCTTTTGATGTCGGAAGACAGAGTGTGTTGAACAACACGATTTCCTAGGTCGGATAGAATCACCCTTGCAGGACCCTGGGGGGGTCGGCGAGACCACAGTGCACGTCATCAGCCCTCTGCACCCATGAGGGATGCCACGCTGCTGCACAGACACTTGGGTTCACAACTGAGGCATTTGAAAACGGAGGAAAAGTGATTAAATTGGCATTGAAGAACCCTCACTGCCATCTGTCATGAAAACAGACCTTTCTCTCAAGTCATTTTAAAGTTTACTTTCTTCTTAATGCTTTTGGATAAGAGGCTGCTCAGGCTAGTCATTGGACAGATGCCAGCTTCTGCTTCTGCTTCGTTCGCTCTGTGTGTTATTTGTGTAAACAGTTAGGAATTAGATATCACCAGCCTAGAAAAATCACCCCGTTTTTCCACTCAGGCTGCCAATTGATGGGTGATTTCCCCCGATAGTTTCTAGAATAGGCTCGCCTGAAGATGTATTTAATTTTTTGGAGAGGTGAGGTAAGACATTAAAACTAATATACCCAGGTTCCCAATATGCAGGGTTATGCTAAATTAAACTTTCACTTAAAAATGAGGGAATTCAGGCTTCCCTGGTGGCGCAGTGGTTGAGAGTCCGCCTGCCGATGCAGGGGACACGGGTTCGTGCCCGGGTCCGGGAAGATCCCACATGCCGCGGAGCGGCTGGGCCCGTGAGCCACGGCCGCTGAGCCTGCGCGTCTGGAGCCTGTGCTCCGCAACGGGAGAGGCCACAACAGTGAGAGGCCCATGTACTGCAAAAAAAAAAAAAAAAATTAGGGAATTCGTTTTCTGTAAATCATCACTTACTATGTGTTTGATGGTTAAAGCGTACATGTTGGAGTGAAAGAATTCAAAACAAAACAAAACCCAAAGAAAGTACCTACAACTTGAGTTCAGAACTAAAATAGCACTGGCTGTAAAGAAAATAGGGGATCATGATTAGTGGTGGTTGGTTTTGGGGGTGAGTTTCAGGAAGCCCAGATCTTGAAGTGTTGGCTGTAACCATGGCTACGGTGAGAAGCTTTTTATGTGATATACCGTGCCATGTTCACATTATTACCGATCTGGCAAAATGAACATGTTTATTATTAATAGGATGTAGCGATAACCTGACCCAAGAATCTGGCTCCCTTTTGTTTAAATGTCAATTTCAGGTAAGTATACAGTAGAATCCAATAACCTCATTAGGGGTCACCCTACTATTTTAATCAGCGGCACGTTATATAGAGTATTCCTAAAATTCTGTGTGTAAATCGAATTTGAGTAACTCAAATTGTATTTAGATGCACTGGCGAATTTGTTATTTAAATGAAGCTGCAGTGCTGGCCCTGGGTATTTGAAGAACTGTCACGGGAAGGAGGGATGGGACTCACTCTGTCTCTGCAGAAGGCACAGCCAGGGCCAGTGGGCCGGGAGGCAGATCCCCGCAGAGGAAGGGGCGCTTCCTAACAATGCAGGCTGCTCTGGACGTGGGCATGGACGTGAACAGACCGCCAGCCGTGGGAAGAGGGTGTTCTCAGTGTCTGGGGCACTTGGATTTTATTTATCTTTATGCAGAGGGTGGGGAGGCTCTCCACGGTGGCTGAGAGTACAAGTTCCAGGCCACATGGCCCTGGGTTCCTGACCCAGCCCCGCTTCTCTCCTGGGACCTGGGGACAGTCCTTGGACGTGTTTGTACCCACCTTTAGTGCGTCTGTGCTTCCTACCTCTAGAGGGTCCGGGAGGACCAGATGAGGTAACGGGTATGAAAGCTTCTGGCACAGTGTCTGCCGCGTGCTAAGCGTTCAGTAAATGTGAGTCATTACTCTTTTCCAAGTCTGAGCCACTCCTGGGAGGCAGGAAATGTTCGTGGGACTGGGTGGGGGGACTGGGGGGCAGCAAAATCATCCCTGCTCTGCAGGCAGGCTGCTGGCATCTGTCCACTGAGACAGACCTGGACTGAGCAACAGTTGTGTTCCTGGTGTAATGCCAGGTACTGTGTAATTCAGATTCCTAAGAAGCCCTTGCTGCCCCCGCAGGTGGTGAGGCAACCATTTGAACAAATAACCGTAACCCCGGGCAGAGCATGCCACGCTTCTGGAGACGGGGTGCTCTGCGCACTCTGGAACTCGGGCAAAGAAGCGCTGGAGGAAGTGGCACCTGGGCTTTCAGGGGTTCGTCTGTGAGCAGTGGAGTGGGGACAGGGCAGTGCCAGGCTGGAGGTGGGGGGTGGGAAGTTGAGGTCCCCCTGAGGAATCCCACAGGAGGCTCCTGAACTGGCTGGTGCCCAGGGACCCCGAGGAGAGCTCCTGCAGAGTTTCACCTACCTTGTAACGAGTGAACCTCTTTAGATGGAACAATGTAGCAGTGGCCAGCTGCTTGAAAAGACCATTGGTTATTTCCCGTAGAAACGAGATAAAACGGCAGAGAAACCTGTGTTCATGGACGCCTCAGCCTGACTGCGGGGTTGGGAAAGTGAGCCCAGATTGTCACACTCATTTCGGTGCCAACTCCTAGGTTTGTTTATTCTCCTAACTCCCTCTTACGACTCAGGCATACCTGTGTGTGTGTCCATACATATATTTTACATGTATACACACACAAATGTGTGTGTGAATATGTATACATGTGCACATAAGATTTTCTCAAAACTCGTATTCTTCAGTTTCAGGCAACAGAGAAGGTGCTCGGCATGGCTGAGGGCAGACTTCACCCAGCTGGTACGATGTGAGTGCTGGTGCCTTTGTGGCTCATCTTTCATTTCCTGGTGCCTCGTGCAGGACCTGGCACCTAGTGCGTGCTCTGAAAAGGTTTCCTCACTGGTGGAGCACCCCCAGCAGTGGGAGACCTCCACCTCAGCGGCTGTGATTTATACGCTCCTGCGGAGAAGCCCCAGGCTGACATTAAAATCCCGCTCTTCTGCCCCGGCTGGATCAAATCAAGGGCACAGGAATAACCCCCCTCCCCCCTCACATCCGTCCTCCCCCCTTAGGAAGCAGGTGCTATAACAGACACACTGACACCACCAGCTCTACCAGCCGCTGTACAAAGGTGGTGTTTTACAGAAAAGCCTTTATAGGGTTATTTTTGCCAGACTTGGGTGCTGAGGTGGAGAGCAGGCTCGTGGTGTGCGTGTTTGCTGCCTGCTGAGATGCTCTGGGAGCTGATGACTCATGCGCCGACGACATTAACAAAAGCTACCGAGTGTTTCAGGGAACGGGCCGGGCCATTCCGCGTAAGTTAACTGGGTGGAGCTCTCAGAGTGTCAGGAGCCCCGTCCTTTGGGGTGACAGGAGCGGCTGTCTCCTCCCCCAGGCCCTCAGCCCTGCGACATGAGTGGACCAGCGGTCGTGCAAGGGTGAGCAAGGGCCCCCACGGGACCCAGCAGTTTTCCAGGTCAGACTTCTTGGGAGGCTCAGACGGCAAAGACTTCAGACCTTCAAGGTGTGGGTTCTTCCCCACAGGGACCCAAACAACCTTGGTCTGCTGCTATCTCGCACTGCACCCCGGTGGCAGGGGCAGGTGGCAGAAGCCCTGTTTTCCAGATGACAAAGCACAGGTCCAGGTGCCGTGTTGAGCTGCGGGGAAAGTGAGACACAGGTGGCCACAGGCTCCCATCCCAGTTACTCTTCCTTAATAAGCTTTAATTCAGTGACACCTGTAGATTCACCCAACAGTTGTTGGAGTATCTGATCAGTGCTGGGGGTGCAAACAGTGTGCCCCCAGCCGCTCGCCCACAAGGAGCTCCGGGAGCAGCGGTCCTGGCACCCAGCCCATGTCTGGAGGCTGCAGGGGGCCTCCTGGGGAAGTTACACCCAAACTAGGTCTTGAGGCACATTCCTTTTTTTCTGTCCCTAACAGAAAAGAGACTGTCCAGGGCTTTTAATTCCACAGTCTACAGAATGGTAGATTACCTGCAATTCTCTCTTAGACTAATTTTCATTCCTTATCCCCCCCTCCCCAAAAGGTTCATTTCTATTACCAAATAATACAGAATGTAAGTCTCTGATTTCTTTTCACAACTTAAGTGCTTTGAACACATGCCTCAGGGAACTAGAATCTTCTTCATGTTTACAGATACTACATTTCCAGATTTCCTAACATTCTGGGATCTTCCGAATGAGGGTGGAATGATAAGAGGGGAACCCCAGCATCATAGCTTTGGGGTGACTCCAGATAAATGACCGTGAAATCCCTGTTTCCTTTGCTGAAACAGAAACCCGTTATGAGACCGGTACGTGAGAGTGTGAATGGTGGGGATTAGCCCCATTTCCCCAAACTAGTCCACAAACACCCATCGCAGAATGATGACATTTAAAGAAAACCCCCTGTTAATCCCGTGGGGTTTGACTAGGCCACACCTCCTTCAGTCTATCTCAAACGGACAATTAACAAGGAAATGAGAGGATCCAGCCTCAGTGACACACCACATCTGGGCAGAGAAGCTTGTCACCTGTTTCCCTGTCATTCCTGTGATAAGTTTTGTTGCTTACCGCCCAAGTTGCCTTTGGCCAAAGCGGCTAGGCTGTCTGTCCACGACATTTCAGTGTCTAGAAATCGAAACAAACGAATACTCTCCCCTGAAACAAATACGAAATGACGCCTGTAGGCATCAAATAATTCTGCAGGCTATCTCTAAGGAAGCCGGAATTTCCAGCAGCAATTAAAGTGCATGAAAAATGTTATAATCGCTCACAGGTAGCAGTTTATTAGGATAGATGTTACCTGTGACATGTGTCAAAAAGGTCAGAGTTTATATTTCCTTGGACATTAACCTAATCTTTGAAACTCTAGAAGTTACACTTTTGGGTCATTAATTTTTTTTTTACAAGCAGAGATTTTGACAATTAACCCAGTTAATAAAGGTCAAATTTCAATTTTTTTCTTTTCCAATTTCTGGAGCACTCAACTTACTCCTTTTTGAAAATGGGAAGATAGAGGATAAACAGTTATTAAATGAATACAAGGATGTAGTTCTGCTGTCAGGGTGATGACTATAAAACAGCTGTTACTGGAAGAATAGAATGGCTGTGTATGTGATGGGGAGGAAAGTAGATTACAAGCCAAGGAAATAGAAAAATTAAGCCCCAATAATGTGTGCAGTTAGTAGGATAATATGAGTATATGTGCTTGTTAAATCATCTCAGGATTCTAGTCATTCAATTATGTAGACTTCAGGCTTCAACTATTGAATCTGCACATTTAAAAATAAGTGCTTTCTGCAAACTCGCAACGAAGTGCAACGTGAGTTAAGAACAAAAGCGTCACCCTCCAGGTTGCATCCCCGAAATGACCCACAGGCAGACGGGCAAACAGAGCAATCAAGGCAGCTCAGCCGCCAGCGACCAGAGGCCAAGGGTAAAGCTGAGTAATGGGGAGCCTGCCAGCCCATTCCCTGCACCACCACCGCGGGCAGCCCTCCCAGATCGGTGTCCACGAGGAAGGGAATTCTATCATCTCTTCATGGCATGGGAAACAGCAGAGAAAGTCCACCAAGACCTCCTCTGTCACCAAAACAAGACAAGCCAAACCTCCCTTTTCACCCTCATCCAACCCGACCCCACGCCCCTCCCTCTGGCCCTGGGTCCCACCTCCCCGCAGGCTTTATAGGAGCCCCTACCTGGGCAATCTCCTTTCCCCTGCTCCGTTTGCGCCCCCTGGTGGCAGTGCCAGCTGGGACGAACCGCCCTCCAGGAAGCCGCTGGGGGAAACGAAACCAAGTTCTAGCAGGTACCTTCCCAGACCGAGCCAAGAACTTGATCCGAGAGGTGGATTTTTTTTTTCGCATTATGTGTGTTTGGGGTTTGTTGGTGCTCCTGTTGTGTTGTATAAATAAACGCTTCTCAGTACAGATGTGCTCAACGTTAAGGAATATGTAAGACCCACAATTACACCTGTTTATCCAGCAAATACCAACGATGTGCACGGAGCCAGGACCCTGCCCTGTCTGCGGGTGCCCTGTGGCCCTGGACATCTCCCCGCCATCCAGCTTCTCCATCCTTAAACTGTGGCTGAGGCCCTGCACGTCCACGGCACATTGTAGCGCCCTCGCCACGAGATTTCACTTTGCAATTGATATGCGAGGCCCCGTTTACAGCCCGCGGCTGTGCCCGCGGCTCCTTGCACAGTGTAGGTGCCCAGAAGAGGCCCAAGAGAAAGGAAGTCCAAGGCAGTTGGCTCAGCAAAAGGGCTGGAAACTGTAAACAGCAAAAAATAGTCTTCGACAAAATATAATTTGGAAACTTGTTAGAATGGTGACTTTCACTATAATGCTTTATTCCCAACAATTCCACAACCTTATGCCTGTGGGCAGGGCGGACAGATGGATGGATAGGAACTCACAGGGTGATCGCGTACTCCTAAGAAGGACAGATCACTTTCCCAAAGAATCGTGGTCGGGAGGCAAAGACGCGACTCGCTTTACAGAACTGGTAGCAGCCTGTCCTCGGGGACGCGTGCCGCGCAGGGAGTGCCACCTGCCCGGGGACACCAACGGAAAGGAAAGGCAGGCGAACGGAGCAGCGTCTGCCAATCCCGAAATATCCCTGCAGGCTGCAAACCTGTGTTAAATCCGAGCGCACCTGAGGCTCTGGGCCCTTCGTGGGGCTCTGTTAAAATAGGCCGTCGTGGCTTTGCCAGGAAACTGTAGGGAAGGGGACTCTGGCCTGCATTTTTTTCCCTGTTGACCTCCTCCACTCACGAGTCACCTGCCCCACAGGCTGTAGGATGCCCCCCTCGGGCCTCATCCTCTTGCCCACCTCTCCACCCCGCGTCCTGCCCGCTCCACAGCACTCTTTCTACCCCATGTCTCCTCTCCCTTTTCCACAATAGACTTTTCCAGAGATTTTATTGTATCTACGATTTGCCCAATACCTACAGCGGGGGGAAGACCCCCAGACTGGAAGGAATCAGGGCTGGTCTGGGTACATCAGAGCGACACAGGGGTGGTCACAGAGCATCCCGCACCCCCATGCCAGGCAAAAGAAATGGGGCTTTTCTCCTTTAGGGAGGGGCCCTCTGAATTTTGGGGGAGATCCCTGTGGGGCCGTACACAGTGCACTGGGGGTACCAGGCTGGAGTAGGGAGCCGCTCAAGTGTCTGCAGCAGTGAACCCCAGGGAAGGTGAAGGGGTCCAGCCAGGAGGTCCAGGAGGAAAGCAGATCTGAGGGAGGTGCCTGTTGGGGAGAGGCGAGCCCAGGACTGCTTGGGCCGTAGCCTGGGGGCTGGAGATGCCATTAAGCAAAAACTGCTCTGGGGATGGGAAGCAGGTCTCCTGGGGGAGCCAAAAGCCCCCTCCCCACCTCTGCAAAGCCAGCAGGCTGCAGTGACAAGTGTGAGCCCCGTGGACTCACACTTCCACCTGTGGACTCAGCCCAGCCCTTCCACCACTTGACGAGGTTATTTAACCGAGCTCCAGTTTCTCCACCCGGAGAAACTGTGAAAGAGCGTGGTAAAATGGCAGCACTGAATCCGCAAGCTCAGATGGTCCCCTTCCCCACCCTCCCTCCATGTATGCTCGGAGGGGCACGGGCCCCTGGCCTTGTACCTCGCTACGTCTTCATGAAGCGTGGGTGGCCAGCTCAATTTTGGCAGACCTACCAGAATCTGAAGTGTGTGGGGAGCCACCTGTGTAAGTGAGTCCCTTTGTAATCCTTTCAAGCTCCACAGTAAACTGGCCTGTCTTCTATTTCCAGCAGACCCTTCCACCTTCCCCTGCCTGCTCCTGCCCTCGCCCCCCACCATCAACGCCCCCCTCCCCACTTTAAAGGACCGCACTCAGGGACAGGTAAAGACTCTCTAACTTTCCCTCAAAACCCAGTGGCAACACAAGATGGATAGATTTGACTACATAATTGTTTTAAAAAATTTTATTGGATTATAGTTGAGTTACACAGTTGTGTTAGTTTCAGGTATACAGCAAAGTGATTCAGTTACATATAGATACATATATTCATTCTTTTTCAGATTCTTTTCTCATATAAGTTATCACAGAATATTGAGTAGAGTTCCCTGTGCTGTACAGTAGGTCCTTGTTGGTTATTTATCTTATATATGGTGGTGTGTCTATGTTAATCCGAAGCTCCTGACTTATCTCTCCCCACAACGTGTCTCCTTTGGTCCCCATAAATTTGTTTTCGATATCTGTAAGTCTGTTTCTGTTTTGTAAATAAGTTCATTTGTATCATTTTTTTAAAAATTAGATCCCACATATGAGTGATGTCATATGATATTTGTCTTTCTCTGTATGACTTACTTAGTATGACAATCTCTAGGTCCATCCATGTTGCTACAAATGGCATTATTTCGTTCTTTTTTATGGCTGAGTAGTATTCTATTGTATATAGGTACCACATCTTCTTTATCCATTCCTCTGTTGATGGACATTTAGGTTGTTTCCATGTCCTGGCTATTGTAAATAGTGCTGCAGTGAACATGGGGTACATGTATCTTTTCGAATTATGCCCAGGAGTGGGATTGCTGGATCCTGTGGTAGTTCTATTTCTAGTTTTATAAGGAACCTCCACACCGTTCTCCATAGTGGCTGTATCAATTTACATTCCCACCAACAGCAGGAAGTTTCCCACAATTTTTAAAAACTGCATTAAAAAGCCCACCATAGGGCTTCCCCGGTGGCACAGTGGTTGAGAGTCCGCCTGCCGATGCAGGGGACACGGGTTCGTGCCCCGGTCTGGGTAGATCCCACATGCCGCGGAGCGGCTGGGCCCGTGAGCCATGGCCACTGAGCCTGCGTGTCCGGAGCCTGTGCTCCGCAACGGGAGAGGCCACAACAGTGAGAGGCCGGCGCACAGCAAAAAAAAAAAAAAAAAAAAAAGCCCACCATAAACAAAGTCAAAAGACGTTCTCTCCCAGTAAACTGGAAGAAGATATTTACAACATTTACCAAAGGACTAATATTTCTATTATATAAAGAACTTTTAAAAATTGAGAGAAAAATGGGAAAAAAGACATGAACAGACAATTCACACACGAAGTCCTCAAACACACAAAATGTGTCCAAATTCATTCATCGTGGAGAAATGCAATTTAAAGCAACACTGATGTACCATTTTCCCCCTACTGGCCTAACAAAAATTAAAATACGGCCACATATTCTGTTGGTGAGCCTGTGGGAAAACAGGTCCTCTCATGCACTTTTGCATTTGCATTCCTGCAAATTAGTACAACACCTTTGAAGGGAAACTTGGCAAAACCAAGCAGAGCTACATACGCACTTACCTGTCAGCGCAGCAATCCCACTTCTAGGAATCTGTCTTGAAGACACACCTGCAACGTACAAAAATAGACACACACACTACAATGTTGGTTGTTATCGCAAAATACTGGAAACTGCTCAAAAGTTCATAAACAGGAGAGGGGTTGAATCAACTCTGGAACCTCCACACAGTGGAGGAGGAAGAGATCTCCGTGAACTGACGTGGAGTGATTTCCAGGACATGCGGTGAAGTGAAGAAGGCAAAGTGCGAGAGAGTTTCTGAGACATGGTATCCTTCATGTGGAAAAGAAGGAGGTCTAGGGAAATACACTCGTTTGTGTAAAACAGATACAGGAAGAAAAGCAGATACTAAAGAGATGAGTTACATGGAGTGGGTGAAAAGGAGTGGGGAATGGGTCCAGATGGCAGGGAGGGGGCTCGGGTGGCCAGGCTCTGAGTCTTTCCTTTGGTCCAGCTATGACTCAGGACCTTTGCAATGTTTCACAGACCTTCTTCATTTGTCCTTCACATTCCCCCCAGAATAAACCAAACAAACCTGGATATGAGGGTAACCCCAAATGAAATACCCCCCCCAAAAATGAACAAAGCCATATTACAAATGAATAGCACAAACACACTGAAGGGTGTGGGGAAGGGACTAATATAAGCAACTTTGGAATTCAGTGTCTTGACTGGTTACTATAAGGGCACAGGGGAAAGAGCTGTACACAAACCTAGTCAGTAAATGCATTTCTTGAAGGGAAACGGGTCAGCAATTCTGAAACTACCCTCTACAGCCATGAGAATTGAACAAAGAATCATTATATTGTAGATAATAAGAGCTGGGTTTCTCCCTGTTGGAGAAAAGTTACAAAGAAGGAAAAGAGGAAAGCTAAAATAATCCCTGTGATCAGTATGAACTCACGGTCTTTACTGTGTATAAGGTAGGGAGACCCGGAATCACGGATGTGTGTGGGTGTGGTTTAGCGCATGTATAGCACATGTGTTTCCCAGCTGTGTCCACTGAGTGGGTCTGGAAACGATGATGCCCCAGTAACAGCACCCTGAGTGCCTCATCTTGGTTTCTAAGCACCATCCTCCAATAAAGGCTCCTGGGAGACATGGTCTCAGGACTAGAGCAGGGAAAATACAGAATGAGCTCGTATCGGGCATCTTGTGGTGTCAAGAAGTTAGGAGGTGGTAAAAAAGGATGGGGTCTTGTTGAGAGGACACAGGAGTCAAAATGAAGAGGCTGCCAATGGCTAAATTGGAACAATTTGTGCAGTAAAATAAATAATGGTAGTATTGGATGATAACACCTAGATGACACCAAACGCCCACGAGTCCGTACTGATATAAACAACCAATTCAATTAATAAATGCAGAGAAGGGACAGTTAGTTCTTCCTTCCAGTCAAATTCCTATTTATTAATATAAAGAAAAGAAGAAAATAGAAAGTGACCTTTCGGCAAACATCACACCAATAATTGTTGTGGACAAGATCCACCGACGGATGTTAAAATTAGTGGGTGAACGTTTGAGAAGAAACAGGATTTGCATGGTCTCAGAGTACGTCCCTCAAGCCATGTATTAATTAGAAAGGAAAGATAGGAACTTGACTGTGGAGGAGCCTGGCAGACACCACCTTAAACAAGTGATCACGGTCAACATCACCAATGAAGAGACACGGACACCATGAACCCCTGATATGAGGCACCGAGCAGGACACAGAATCAATCACCTCTGTGGGATTCTTGCCAAAAATGCACCACCTCGGTCCAATCCTGACAAAACATCACACAAGCCCAAACTGAGGGTCATTCTACAAAATAACTGATCGGTACACTTCAAAAGTGCCAGGATCATGAAAGACGAGGACAGATTGAGGAACCGTTACAGATTGGAGGGGATGAGGGAGCCAGGACAACTTAAGTGATGTGGGATCTTAGACGGGACACTGGAACGGGAAAGGACACTCGTGGGAAACCTGGTGACATCTGAGTAAGGTCTGAGGTTTAGTTAGGAGCTGTGTATCATGTTCATTGCCTGGGTTGGCTCACTGCTCTCTGGGCATGCAAGACGTGAACTTGAGGGGAAGCTGTGTGAGGGATATATGGAAACTGCACTGTTTTTTTTTTTTTTTTTTTTTACTTTTATTTGCATTTATTTTTTGCAGCATTTATTCCCGGGCCATAAGTTTTTGTTTCTTCAATTTCTTCTGGGATATCTTTTTCTTCTGGGCAACCTCCTCTTCTGGTTTAGGAACAATCTGTTCTTTTTCAGTAAGGATCATCTCAATGTGGCACGGAGAGCTCATGTATGGGTTGATCCGACCATGAGCTCTGTAAGTCCTGCGCCGCATCTTGGGGGCTTTGTTCGCCTGGATGTGCTCAAGGACCAGAGAATCTACATCTAAGCCCTTAGGTTCAGCGTTACTCTCTGCATTTTTGAGCATATGCAGTAAAAATTCAGCACTTTTTTTGGGCCACCGACCCTGCGTCCAGCCCCACTGTTTGGCCTGGGCACACCTACCAACTCCACCATTGTAGCGACGACGGAATGGCACACACTGCTTCTTTAAAGTGACATCCTTCAGATACTTAGTAGCTTTTCGGATATGCATACCCTTAATGGCCTGCGCTGTTTCACGAGTGTTCTTAAAGTGAACACGAAGATTTGAACCTCTCGACTTGCATGATTTTGTGGGATTTTCTGGGTCAAGTGAATAGCGAACCATTTTTAGAGGTCACCTCAGGCCGCTGACCGGAAAAGGCTGCACTGTTTTTATAGCTTTTCTGTAAGTCTAAAATTAGTTCAAAAATACAGAACAAAGCCCTGTGTCCTGGTGACGACTGCCTGGGCCTGAACCCTGCCCTGCCCCTCCTCACTGTGCATCAGGGTCCCGGTCCCGCCCACATGGACAGGATTCTCAGTGAGAGAGCCCAAGGGAAGCTCTAAGGACGGTGCCCAGGGCCGGCCGCTGCATTCTCGGGGCTGCAGGAAAGATCAGCTGCGAGCCTGCACAGACAGCATAAAACCTTTTTTTTAATTTCTTTTTTAAAAGTACAGCAAGAACTGCAGACAAGTCTGTGGCAGCACGTGAGGGTCCAAGTGGTGCTTTTTTGTTTTTGAAATGAAATGCTGAGAGACTGGTAGCCCAAACAGAGGAAAAAGGACAGGGTTTTTCAGGCCATTAAGCTCGGCCAGTAGCAGCACACACGGGTGCTCATCTCCAGGGGAAGGGGACCTCATGCACAGAGCACTGATCTGTCCTCTGGGCTTTCCAGGTGCTAGCCCACGGTTCCCAGCCAGCCAGGGAGGGAGGGTCACCTCGCCACGTCACCGATGGCTTCCTCCAAGGCCCCGGCCCTGCCTCCCCCTGGCCTGGAGCAACCTGGAATGCCCTTCCCGACACCATCTGCCTGACAAACCCCTCCTTTTCTGGCTCTGCACGCCCGCTGCCCACCTGTGCCCTCCCCCACCTCGTGGACCTGAACACTCGCCTGGGGCGCCAAGCCTGCCCCCCACTATCACCAGGACCTGGGTGTTGCACGGGTGCTGGATTATGGTCTCCCTCTGAGGCCGCCTGAGTCCCCCCACCGACCACCCCACCCCCACCCCCGCCCCAGGGGTGACTGGCAGAGACAGGAGGAAGTAATAACGGGATGGATCACCAGGTGCTGCCCATGCATTGTGTGCTTCCCATGTGCCAAATGCCGCCCCCTCTGAGGTTCCAGGGCCACCTCGCTTGGCAGCCTAGGAAGCTGAGTCCCGGCGAGGTTAGTGCACATGTGTGCCTGCATATGAGAGTGTGTGTGTGTGTGTGTGTGTGTGTGTGCGAGCGTGTGTGCATGCACGTGTGACTGGGACCCGGGCAGGCTGGCTGCAGAGCCTGTGCCCTCGCACCCACATCGACACTACAGGCTGTGATTACCGCCTTTTTCCAGACAAGGAACTGGGTGCAGAGAGGACCGTGACCCACCAAGGGCACAGCCAGGGAGAGGCCAAGTGGGGCTGCCCACTGAGCAGCCTGCCCTCGGCTCAAAGCCTCTGGCAGCTTAGGAGAGGCCCTTCCGACCTCAAATAGAGATATCCAAGAAGCAAGGGAGACCCTTTTCCTGCAGGACATAGCTTGGATGGCACCTCGCAAAAGTGGGAGGTCCTTCCTGCTGCCTCTCCCCTTGGCCTTCTCAGTGGGATTTAATGATTTGTTTCTATGTCCACCTCCACCACTAAACTGTGAGCGCCTCAAGGTCAAAGGCTCTTCAAATTCAGCTTTGAGACGTCCCTATTTCTAAACCCTGGGTCACACATACTCCAGTGCCAGCCCTGAGGACGCTCATTTCTTCCAGTGAGGTGTAAAGACATAATGGTGCTCCCACTGCCTCCCTGAGTCCTTGAGACTTGAAAGCATGTCTTATTTCTCCACCAAATTGCCAGGATCCCTCCACCCCTGAGCCCTTGAAGGATGTTACTAAATCTCCAGGCCCTGGAAGAAGGTGGATTTTTTAACCCCCATTTTCTGGAGGAGGAAAACTGAGGCCTCAGAGGCCAAACTCATTCCCTCCCACCTGATGGGAGAGGAAGATGAGACTTGAACTCGGCCTTTGGACTCTGGTCCCAGCCTCTTCTGACCATGCTGTCACCAGCCTGCAGAATTCCTTCCAGGGCTGTGCATTTCCTGTGTGGGCCCCGGAGGTACTACTGCAAGGATGAAACTTCTTACCTCTCTTTTATTTAAAAACAAACCAAGCAGGACTTCCCCGGTGGTCCAGTGGTTAAGAATCCACCTTGCAATACAGCGGATGCGGGTTCGATCTCTGGTTGGGGAATTAGGATCCCACATTCTGTGGGGCAACTGAGCCCGAGTGTGCCACAACTACAGAGAAGCCCGCGTGCTGCAACTAAGGCCCGACGCAGCCAAAGATAGATAAATAAATAAATATTTTTTCAAAACGAAGCTATTTTTTACCACCCACACGCTGTATCTAGCTATATTAAGACACTCCCTTCCATGACTATATTCTGTTATGTGGTATTACTTTTCCACCAATTTATCTTGCAAAAAGAAATCCGCAATTCAAAAGCAGCTTACTCTCCATCACAGTAAAGAGGCTCAGCACTTATTAATCTGAGCCCACAGGACTGAAATGAATGGTGTGCCCGGGTAGCTTGGGGACCGGTGAAGGCCCTCCAACAATGGGACAGACGCACGAATGTTTCAAGAAATAAACAGGCCTATAGAGCACGATGTGGGCGTCAGCTGGGCACTTCTTGGCTTTCAGTGAACCGCTCAGCGGGAGGCGAGCCGGGTGTGAGGCCTGCTCACGTGGGGAACCTTCACACCCTCTCATCCAGGGGCGACTTGCAATCCCATCTGACTTTCACCGTGGCCCCGAGATAGGCGGGTGCAGGGGTTTGTCCATCTTGTGGATGAGGAAACCAGGTCAGAGAGATGAGCTGGGACAGGAATACAGGACTTAAGTCTCCGGCCAAGTTAAGCTCCCAGCTTTCAGGGCTCCTGGACCATGTGGGTCCCGCATCAGGGGAGGGAGGAGAGGGCCTGGGCCCTCGGGGGGCTCCCGTTCTGGAGGGAGAATCCTACAACGCTCCAGGGCATAGCTAAGATGATTCCAGAGGCTGACAAGTACCTACAAGAAAGGAAAGCAGGTTGGTAGGTGGGCAGGTGGCTGAGGAGGGAAGGCTCTTTACTGGGCGGTCGGGGAAGGCCTTTCGGGCGGCGTGACCCACAAGGGGCTGCAGCAAGTTCCCTGGGGTGGGAAGGAGCCTGGGGTGTGTGTGTGTGTGGTTTAAGGCACAGAAAGGCCATCATGGCCGGGACAAGGGGGGCGAGTCGAGTGGGGTGACAAGATGAGGAATTGGCTGGGAGGGAAAGCAGGGAGGGGGGATTGGTACCTGGTTTCGGCCAAGCCACTGGGTGGGTGGGTGGAAGCCATTTACTGGGGTGAGAAGGACACAGAGCGGAGGGGCGAGGGGTCAGGAGTCTGATTTTTGCCAAATTGCATTCAAGGTGCCTGCTGGCGGCCCAGCCAGCTGGAGGGAGATGGATGACAGCGCCCAGAGGTGGAGCTGCTGATAGACGTGTGGAGGCGTGGGAAAGGCCTGAGACCGTGACTGCCCTTGTCCTGGTTTTGCAGACTTAGGTCCAAAACGGTACTTGGTCCAGGCTGCGTCCGCCTGGAGAGGTGGGGTGATGGATGGCGCGGGCTCACGGCTGAGTACCCTGCCCCTGCTCTGCTGTCTCATGTGGGTGGGGAAGCGGGCAGGCCCCAGGGGGCCGGCCTAGGCTCCTGCATCCACGGGGCTCCAGCCAGGTTGGCTTTGCGGGGACAGGGCTCTTGAGTTTCCTGAATGTCCGCTGGGACCTTCACTCTCTCAGAAAGTATCATCCGTACCTGTGTACAGTCCTGGTGAGGGATCCTGGGGCCCAGACGCTGGCGCCTTGGGCCCGGTCTACCCTGCAGTGCCCGCAGGCAGAGAAGAGGGGCGTCCCAGGAAGAGCCGTCAGCCATGGGGAACACCGGCAGCCCCTCTGCCAGGTGAGCGACCACAGGATTCGCCCATGGGGAAGCTCCGTGGTGGATGAGGGAGGCAGAGTGTGGGCACACACGGGGCAGGTGGGGGAGGGGAGACAAAGGCAGTGATTACCCAGACAGACAGATTCTCTTTAGGGGTGCGGGCAGCAGGAGTGAGCATCTGGGGAACGATGAGAAGGTGAGGAAAGGTAGTTCTGCGGGGGTCGGAGCCGGCCCACCAGGCACGGCCTCCAAGAGGACCCTCCGGCACAGAGGCATGCTTTTCTCCAGCCATCGCTGGCTGCTTTGGCGCGGGCATGAAGCATGAAGTCTAAACCATTTGGCAAAACCCCTGCTGCGGTTTGAGGTTCGGAGGCAAAGGGACAAGGTGGTGAGGCGCACGGTTGGGTGAGAAGACAGGCGGGCACCTGAGAGGTGAGGCTGATGAAGGGACGGGGTCTCCTGAGCCCCAGAGCTGCGGAGTGAGGGTGCAGAGGGGGGGCGCTGGAGGGCAGGAGGGGGTGGCCAGAGGGGGCAGGCTGGGGCTGCTGTTTGGAGGGGTGACGATGGTCAGGTTGTGGCCATGGCTGGGGGACTGAGATGAGGCGGACGGCAAGACCACAGGAAGCAGGAGGTCACATCGCTGGGCAGCTGAGAACTTGTCCCCTGGCGACTGCAGGGGCCCCCGGGGAGGGGATGGGGGCAGAGAGCTGCATTCCAAGCAGGGTTCATTCTTTGTTCACCAAGGACATCATTCGTGGCTTGGCCGAGGGTGAGGGACCCCCGGGAAGGAAGCCCCTTCTCTTATCAGGAGGTTGAACGCTGCAAACAGAGCTGGTCATCTCAGCTTTATTGAAAATACCGAGCAATTTCTGGTAATGACCAGCCGGAACTGAAGAACAAGCTCTCCTGAAAGGTCGTTTCTCCGAGAGAAGAAAATTACTCCTTTTCCTGGAGGCTGTCATCTTTCGCTTTAATTAATGTGAAACGTGTGCACGCTTAGCAGTGGCTTCAAACGTTTGAGTGGACTTCCTGTGACATTTTTAATAAAAAAAAAATGTAAGTCCTCCTGGGATAACCGAGGTGTTCATCAGAGCCTTCCTGGTTGCACGGATGCTGGCACCGCCAGAGGCCCGGCGAGGACCGTCTCCCTCGAGGAGGACAGCATCACCCCGGCGAGGACTTCCCTGGCACGTGTGCTGCTCTATGCGTCCGTTCGCTGGGAAATGATATGGGAGAACGGGATTGTCTGTTCACTTCATAGCTGCCTGGGCGAGTGAGCTAACCCCCTGCCTCAACTTCCCCATCTATAAAACGGGGCAGTAGTGGTACCTATTTCGCGCGGCTGTGTTATGGATTGCATCAAATACGTCATGCGGGCTGCTTCGCACACAGCACAGACTCTGTGACCGAGGCTGGACTGATTTGTCACTTATGCCCGTCCCCACGCACCTGGCGCTGTGCTAGGCACCAGGATGACCTGGATGGATGGGCCGAGTCTGGTGGTTTTGCTCTTCAAATCCAGGGTGGCTGTTGGTCTCTCGTTCTTCTCCAGGGGTCCCCAAGGCATGCGCCCCATTGTGTCATGGTTGTTTATGTGCCTGCCACACCTGCCAGACTGAAGGCAGGCCCATGTCCAATTTATCCTGGGCCACAGGCATCCGGCTCCACGGCTGGCTGATCACAGGGCCCTGGGAAAGAGGAGCCAGCATGGACCAGGGCTCTGAAGGGTAGGAAGGGTGTGGTCCAGGGGCCCAGTTTGGGGTGCCGGACTGCCTGACAGTCACTGGGACCTCAGATTCTCTCCACATAACTGCAAGAGACTGTCCAGTCCAATTCCTTTATTACTATTTCCATCTTGCCAACAAGAAAATTGAAGCTGAGTTACAGGATTTTGGCCCAAATCACAAAGCCAACCTATTCTTTTTTTTAAAGGGCTTCAGAGCTTCCCTGGTGGCGCGGTGGTTGAGAGTCCGCCTGCCGATGCAGGGGACACGGGTTCGTGCCCCGGTCCGGGATGATCCCACATGCTGCGGAGCGGCTGGGCCCGTGAGCCATGGCCACTGAGCCTGCGCGTCCGGAGCCTGTGCTCCGCAATGGGAGAGGCCACAAGAGTGAGAGGCCCGTGTACCGCAAAAAAAAAAAAAAAAAAAGGCTTCAAATGCTTGGCTTGCTTATTTATTTATTTATGGCTGTGTTTGGTCTTCATTTCTGTGCGAGGGCTTTCTCTAGTTGTGGCAAGCAGGGGCCACTCTTCATCGTGGTGCGCGGGCCTCTCACTGTTGCGGCCTCTCTTGTTGCGGAGCACAGGCTCCAGACGCACAGGCTCAGTAGTTGTGGCTCACAGGCCCAGTTGCTCCGCGGCCTGTGGTATCTTCCCAGACCAGGGCTCGAACCCGTGTCCTCTGCATTAGCAGGCAGACTCTCAACCACTGCGCCACCAGGGAAGCCCAGCCAACCTATTCTTTAAGGAATCAAGAGATGAACACGGTCCTAGGAGCAACCCTTCTCCAATAAGCAGGT
Organism: Phocoena phocoena; assembly: GCF_963924675.1. NCBI lineage: Eukaryota > Metazoa > Chordata > Mammalia > Artiodactyla > Phocoenidae > Phocoena > Phocoena phocoena. The sequence continues at coordinate 5,295,637 of NC_089220.1, forward strand.
TAGCTTTGTGATTCCCAAACTCCCCCTTTAAAGTGCCTACTACATGCCAGTACCTCATTGGTGATCGAGACAGACCCAGTCATCCCTTCTGGAGGTCACAGTGCAGTGAAGGCTCTTCCCTCAGCTACACCCACAAAGGCTCAGGTAGAGCAAGGGTAGCGTAGAGAACTTTCTTTTCCTGAACACTGTTTGAAGGTGCCCCCACAATCCCCTATCAACACCAGCCCCACTTCCTGCAAAAAAGCAACAAATCAAAGCAAAAATCCTTGGCGTGTATTTCCTACAAACAAGGACATTCTCCACCCAATCACATTACAACCACCAAGGCAGGAAATTGACGCTGATGCATTACGACCATCCCATGCTCAGACCCCGCCTAAGCTTCACCAGAGGTCCCAGAAGGTCTTTTATGGTGAAAGGATCCCAGATCACGCCTCACATTTGTTTAGCTGTCTCACCCCTTTAATTGTCTTCATCTGGAGAGTTCCTTGACTTCCCCAACCTTGGCTCTTCCAAGGACCCCAGGCCTGCTCTTTCCTAGAATGCCCCTCAGCTGGGGTTTGTCACGTGTGGATTCAGGCTCCACACCTTCTCAGGAACCCTACGGAAGGGACGCCGCGTTCCGCTCCCTGCATCCTAGGATGTGGGACAGGATTTCTATTTGTCCCAGAGCCAACTAGGGTGATTTTATTCATTTGACTGTGGTCGTTTCTGCCATATTTACCAACTGTGGAGTTACTTTCTCAGTAATTAATTATCTCCTGTGTGTGTGTGTGTGTGTGTGTGTGTGTGTGTGTGTGTGTGTATGTGGGGGTATTACATTTGTATGTGTGTGATATGTAAACAGCCCTTTCCTCTTCTATTACTGTCATTATTATCATTTATATATTTTACCATTATTTATTTTGATATTGAACTTGGTCCTGATTTGGCCAGTGGGTTAGCCTTTCAAGCTGGCCCTGGTCCTCAGCATCCTTTGAGCACCTCCTTACCTTCTGTCACAAGATATTCCAGACGTATCTTGTTCTTTCCCTGCCCCGGCCCCAGATCGATGGCTCATGCCCTGTTCCTGTTTAGTGGAGTGTGGTGTTAGCAGCCCAGATCTGGACAGGATGTGTGCTCATTACTATTGGGGGTGTCGGCTGCCAGGCTCTCTCAGCGGACAGAGCTGAACACACACATGTTTACACACTCATTTACCTCTACATTCCTCTATCTCTTTATATAATTCATACCTCCAATTCCATTCCAACACCAGAGTTCATCCTAGTTTTCTACCTTCCAAGTTGGTAGCTCCCTTCCCCAACAGTGAGACTCCAGGGTTCCATTATCCTCAAAATAATTGCTTATGGGATCAATCCTCCAGTAGGTGATCAATCTCCCATTGCCACCACCATCTCCCTTGGATGCCCCCTTACTCTGCCCGGGCTCCCACACCCCACCACCATCACCCTTGTGTACAGGGACTCTCCTTACGTTTCTCCCTGCTTTGGCTCTGATACCTTGTGCTCACCTGCCCCGACACCCTGTCATCCCCGTGGGGCCTTTGATTCCCCACATCACTGGCCCTCAACATGGCAAATCTTGCCCCCTTGGACCCTTTCAGTCTCGACGCCCATGCTGGGCTGCTACACCCTTCCTCCCTCTGGTGTGGACACCCACCCTGCCCAGCTTTGTCTAATGGCTTTTGGTCTGAATATTCAAGAAGAAAAGTCGGCAGGCAGGCTACATAGGAAATTTTAATAGATATTGCCATATTAGTCTCCAAAGTGACGTCATCCATTTGTAATCTCACCAGCAGTGTATGAGAGGACCTACCTCCCTACACTTGATGTTGACACATTTAAATGTTTGCCAAACTAATGGGAAAAAAATGTCAAATTAATTTGCATTCCCTCTTTTTACTAATAAGTTGAGCATCTTTTAACATGTGGCTTAACCCTTTATAATTTCTGTTCTGCATCTTATCCACTCATATCCTTTTCCTATTTTCTTATTAAAGGAGTTCTTTGTATATTTTGAATACTAATCCTTAGTTTGTTGTACATGTTGTAAATATTTTCTCCTTACCTGCCACTCCTCTTTTAACTTTACATTATCTTTCTTCATACAGACCTTTAAATTCCGTAGTGAAATTTATGAATCTCACTTTTCTTTAAATCTTGTTTAAGGTTCCTCAAGGTCATAAATACATTTTATGTATTTTTTTCTTCTGTTATTCTTGCAGGGTTTAAAAAATTATATCTTTGTTCCATTAATTTTGGTTAATGGCATGAAGGGGAAATTTAATTTTAAATTGTTCCAATATTTATTGACTAATCCACCTTTTCCCCACTGATTTGAAATGCCACTTTTCTTCATATCCTAAATTCCAGTATACACATGGGTCTGTTTTTTTGATCTTCTAGTTTTGTTCCAAGGATCTATTTATCTATTCATGTGCTAATATCATATTATATTTATTAAAATTACTTTATAATATACTTTGACATCTTGTCAGGCAAAATTCCCCTCTTTGTTTTTTTTTTTCAAGCTATCTTGGCTATTCTTGAACATTTACTCTTCCATCTGAATATTAGAATCAGCTTGTCAAATCCCATTAAAATCTTGATCAGGTTTTGATTGGAATTGTGTTGAATTTATGGATCTACTGGGGGGATTAAAACGGAGCAAAAATATTAATTCTTAGCCTTGTGATATGGCCCAGAAAATGTGCACTCTCACGAACGGGCTCTCTGGCCCACCGAGGCTAGCTCTGGCCCGGGGGTCCCAGTGCCTAGTGTGTGGCTTGGGTCATGCAGGGCCACCGGGGCCCCCTCCAGAGGGTCTGTGGGGACCTCCCTGGGATACAGAATTCTGGCCCAGAAGGACGGATCCCAACATCACTCACCATCATCAAATGCTCACTGAGCACCTGCCGGGGGTGTCCAGGTGCCAGGGGTGAGGGTGACCCGGGGGCCAGGCAACAAACTCCTGCCTGTGGTGTAGGGTGTGGGATCCAGAGGAAAGAGCCACTGGCTGCTGTCTGGAGAGGACAGCCTCTAAGGTCAGCTTTGCAGGATGGGTCGGTTTTCCCGGCAGCGCTGGGAATGGGGCAGTGCAGGGAGATGACAGTACTGTGGGCAGGAATTGGGGGGAACGGAGTGGCCTGAGTTGAAGGGCAGCTGGCGATGAGGCCCCTCAGCATGAGGTCATGTCAAGGTCTGCTTTGGTGTACTGTGTGCCATACAGAGGGGTGCCCAGGGCAAGTGCCAGGTGGAAGACTGGGGCTGCAGGTAGGAGGCCTGGGGGTGTATCCTGTCCATGGGGATGGAACCAGGAGAAGACCATTTGGGCAGCCTGGGGGTAGCTGCACGTTTCAAGGGCCAATGGAATTTATTTCCATGTAGCTCTCAATGTTTATTAAAAGTAAGTCATAGAAATATGTTAGGGCTTCCCTGGTGGCGCAGCGGTTGAGAGTCCGCCTGCCGATGCAGGGGACGCGGGTTCGTGCCCCGGTCCGGGAAGGTCCCACATGCCGAGGAGCGGCTGGGCCTGTGAGCCATGGCCGCTGAGCCTGCGCGTCCGGAGCCTGTGCTCCGCAACGGGAGAGGCCACAGCAGTGAGAGGCCCGCGTACCGCAAACAAACAAACCCCCAAAACTTTAAAAATCATTAAAACTCAACAGTAACTGCAGCTATTGTTTACGAGTCAGACCAGGAGGAGGTTTTCTTTTCAGGGCCGGTTATTTATCACTGACATTGTATAGAATTGCAGGCACATGGTGCTAATAAAAAGCGGACCGACTTTCAGTCAGTTTTATTATGTTTTAAATTCTATACAAACAATGTACCTGGCGGACCATTCCTACCAACCCCACCCCGGGGACACCGCCACCCTGACCCCACGTGTCCCTCCAGCCACCTCCTCCTGTTTCTATCCCCTTCACAGCAGACCCCAGGCTCCTCCTAAACCACATTCTCTGTGAAATGTGTGCTCAGTTCGAGAGCAGGACTCACAAAAGAGCATCTGTGAAAATGCATGAGGTATAAAGAGTAACTACACAGGAGCCCTGGGGTGCCCAGCACCCAGTGTAAGAAACAAGACTGGACATCGACTCCCAGGTCCTCTGTGCACTCCCCCAGGTCCCAGCCCCTGCCCACCTTCCCTCAGAGCAATCACGGGCCTTGATTCCTATCCATTTATCCTTCTCCTGTTGTGCTTTATTGTTCTGTGTGTATGTGGCCCTAAACGTGACACTGTTTAGTTTTGCATGTTTCCGATCTTCGTGTAATTGAGTCATTTTGTGTGTATCTTTCTACCCTCTGCTTTTTCCCTCCCCGTGATGGTACTGAGATGATTCACGCTGTGCACACAGCAGTTTATTCTTTTTCGCCCCCGTGTAGCCTTCTGCCCTGTGAATAGGGCACAGTTTATGGATTCATTCTTCTGCTGATGAAATTTGGGTGGTTTCCAGATTTTTGTCTTTGTTTTTGCTTTGTTTTGCCCTCATGACAGCGCTGCTTTTACAAGGCCAGTCTCTTGGTGCTCATGGGTCAGAATTCTCTGAGGTATAGAGCCTGGGGTAGAACTGCTGGGTCGTGGGGTGTTCTTTTCTTCAACTTTATCGCACAATGTAAAAGTGCCTTTGGTAATTTTGACTCCCACCAGCAAAGTTCCCAATGTTCCAAATAGTGGTCAATGATCGATACTGTCATTGGCTAGAATGTAAAATCTTAAAAAACTTGACACTCGTCGATCAAAGATATGAACGATTGTGACCAGGTATAGAAGTCCGAGGTCACTGCCTTCCCCCCCCCCACCACCCCCCTCAATAGACTCTCAAACATTTTCAGATCGAAAGGGCACACCAAGTTTCAGGCAGGATTAGTCTGCTGAAATTCCTAAATTCTAGGGGAAACTTTTTTTTTTTTTTTTAATTTATTTATTTATTTATGGCTGTGTTGGGTCTTCGTTTCTGTGCGAGGGCTTTCTCTAGTTGTGGCAAGCGGGGGCCACTCTTCATCGCGGTGAGCGGGCCTCTCAATATCGCTGCCTCTCTTGTTCTCTGCGGAGCACAGGCTCCAGACGCACAGGCTCAGTAATTGTGGCTCACGGGCCCAGTTGTTCCGCGGCATGTGGGATCTTCCCAGACCAGGGCTCGAACCCGTGTCCACTGCATTGGCAGGCAGATTCGCAACCACTGCGCCACCAGGGAAGCCCTAGGGGAAACTTTTTTAAAGCTCTCAAAATTCCAGGCAGAGGAAAACAGTTAAGTTACTAAGAGAATCTAGACCAAAATCAGAGTCCTCATTTCCCGTCCTGGAAATCAGAAGACAGAAGAATAATGAATCATTACGGCAAACACATAAAGTCAGAACTGTTATTATGCCCACTTTATAGCTGAGGACACAGAGAGGTTGGGTAAGTTCTTTAAGGTTACAAATCTAGTACGTAACTTATGATTCAGACCTACACTCTCTGACTCCAGAATACACACTTTTAACTACTACACTCTCCGAAGTAAGATGCAATATAAGAAAACTACTTAAACATGTAAAGACCTTTTCCCAAACTGAGAAGCAAACAGAAATTCTAAAGCCACTGTCATTACAATTAGGACTAAGAGAGGATGCCTGTTACCACCACTATGATTCGACACTGTCCTAGCTAATGCACTGTTCTAGAAAATGAACAAAGAGGATCCAAATGTGTAAAAAGAAGTGATACAATTGCCTTTATTTTCAGGTTATAAATTATGTATATATAAAATTCAAGCAATTCAACAACAAAAAAAAGGGTAAGGTGGCTGGATACTAGATAAGTAAGCAACAACAAAGTAGCTTTTCTTTACACTAGCAATAAACAAAAATGGAAATGGAAAAACCACCACATTCACAATGGCAACAAAACTAATTTTTGAAATATCTGAAAAACATTAGGAGTAGTCTATTTATGATAGCATCAGAAGAATAAAATACCTAGGAATAAACTTAACAAAAGTAGCACGAAACTTACCCTCTGAAACTACAAAACATTGCTGAAAGAATTTAAAGAAGGTGTAAATAAGTGGAGAAACATCCCATATTCATAGATTGTAAGACTTAGGGTTGTTAAGACGGCTCTATCTCTAAATTATCTATAGATTAAATGCAATCCTTATCAGAATCCCAGCTGACTTCCTTGTAGAAATTACCAAGATGATTCTAAAATTCATATGAAATTGCAAGGGACCCGGAATGGCTAAAACAATTGTGCAAAAAGAGAAACAGAGTTGGAGGACTCACAGTTCTGATTTCAAAACTTAGTACAAAGCAAGCGCAACGAAGACTGTGTGGTAGGGGCATAAGGATAGACATATAGATCAGTGGACTAGAATTGAGAATCTAGAAATAACCCCCTGTGTCTATGGTAAATTGATTAAAAAATTTTTGATTAAAGTACAGTTGATGTACAATATTATGTAACATACGGGTGTACAACACAGTGACTCACGATTTTTAAAGCTTACGCTCCAGTTATAGTTATTATAAAATATTGGCTATGTTCCCCATGTTGTACAATACGTCCTTGTAGCTTATCTGTACCTCCCACTCCCCCACCCCTATACTGCCCCTCCTCCTTCCCCCTCCCCACTGGTACCCACTAGTCTGTTCTCTATATTGTGAGTCTGTTTCATTTTTGTTATATCCAGTAGTTGTATTTTTTAGATTCCACAAATAAGTGACATCATACAGTATTTGTCTTGCCCTGTCTGACTTATTTCACTTAGCGTAATGCCCTCCAAGTCCATCCGTGTTGCTGCAGATGGCAACATTTCATTCTTTTTTATGGCCGAGTAGTATTCCATTGTATATATATATATATATATACTACATCTTCTTTATCCATGATGAACTGATTTTTTTATTTTTACAGAAATGGTAAAAGACCCCAAATGGTGCCAAGACCATTCAACAGGGGAAAGAACAGTCTTTTCAACGAGTGGTGCTGGGACAACTAGACAGTCACATGCAAAAGCATAAGGTTGACCTTACACCATACAAAACAATTAACTCAGAATGTCTCAATGAACTAAACTAACCCAAACCGAAGCTTATAAAACTCTTAGCAGAAAATACAAGGGTAAATCTTAATGATCTCAGTTTTGTCAGTGGATTCTTAGATATGACACCAAAAGCATGACCAACAAAGGAAAGAACAGTTCAGTTGGACTTCCTCAAAACTGAAAATTTTTGTGCTTCAAAGAACGTTATCAATAAAGTGAGAAGACAACCCACTACAGAATGGGAGAAAATATCTTCAAATCATTTATCTGAAAGGGATCTATATCTAGAATAGATAAAGATATCATATAACTCAAAAATAAAAGACAAAGAATCCAATTTACAAATGGGCCAATCACTTGAATAGACATTTCTCCAAAGAAAATATGCAAATAGCCAACAAGCAGCTGAAAAGATGCTCCACATCATTCATCATTGGGGAAATGCAGATCAAACCACCGTGAGATACCATTTCACACCCACTAGGATGGCTAGATTAAAAAGTCAGATAATAGCAAGTGATGAAGATACAGAGAAACTGGAACCATCGTACATAGCTGTTGGGAATGTAAAATGGTGTAGCCATGTTTAAAAACAGTCTGGCGGTTCTTTAAATGATTAAACATAGAGTTACCATGTGATTCAGCGATGCTACTCCTAGATATACGGCCAAGAAGAATGAAAATGTAAGTCCATACAAAAACTTGCACTAAGATGTTTATCTACACGATGTTTATTGCATCACTATTCACAATAGCCAAAAGGTGGAAACAACCCAAACGTCTATCAGCTGTTGAATGGATAACAAAATATGGTATGTCCACACAATGGAATATTATTTGGCCACAAAAAGGAACGAAGTACTGACAATTGCTATGACATGGATGAACCTTGAAAATATTATGCTAAGTTACAGAAGCCAGTTAATAGTATATGATTCCATTTAGATAAACTGCCCAGAATAGGAAAATCTGTAGACGCAAAAAGTAGATTGCTTAGGGCTGGGAAGGATGGGGGAATAAAGGGGTGAATTGTAAGGGGGTGAACCATAGCTAAATGGTATGGGGTTTCCTCCTGAGGTGATGAAAATGTTCTAAAATTAACTGTGGGATGATTATGCATATCTGTGAATAGACTAAAACCTGTTGAATTATACGCCGTAAATGGGTCAATTGTATGGTATGTGAATTATGTCTCAATAAAGCTGTGTTGCGTGTGTTTTTTAAAGAATAAGTTGGAATGGGGACTTCCCAGGCGGTCCAGTGGTTAAGAATTCACCCTTCCAGTGCAGTGGGTGCAGGTTCGATCCCTGGTCGGGGAGCTAAGATCCCACATGCCTCGTAGCCAAAAAGCTAAAACGTAAAACAGAAGCAATATTGTAACAAATCCAATAAAGACTGAAAAAAATAGTTTAAAATAAAAAAAAAAAAGAGTAAGTTGGAACAATGACCTGGAAAGATGTTTATTGGTGCTTAAGTGAAAAAAGAAAGTTGCAGGGTGTTATGAATCGAACTGTGACCCTGCTCCCCGCCCCGTCTCCCCTCCCACCCCCCACCTGCCACTCATACATTTAAGCCTTAACTCGGAGTACCTCAGAATGAGACCTTGTTTGGAAATAAGGTTGTTGCAGATGTAATCAGTTAAGGTGTCATACTGGAGCAGGGTGGGCCGCTAATCCAATATGACTGGAATCCTTATAAAATAAAAAGGGGAACAACACCAAAAGTGAACTTTAATGTAAATCGTGGACTTTGAGTAAAAATGATGTGTCGATGTAAGTTCAATTGGTAACAAATGTCCCATTCTGCTGGGGGATGGTAACGTGGAGGAGGATGTGTATTTACAGAGTAGGTGGGAAATCTCTGTACCTTCTGCTCAGTTTTGGTGTGAACCTAAAACTGCTCTAAAAAAATAAAGTCTAATGAAATTTAAAACAAATAAAAAGGGGAAATTTGGACACAGACATGCACAGACAGGGAGAATACCAAGTGAAGATTGGGGTTACACTGTCACAAACCAAGGAATTACCAGAGGATAAAAGAGAGGACTGGAACGAATCCTTCCCTGGCACCTTTAGAGGCGGGTGTGGCCCTGCAGATACCTCGATTTCAAATTTCTAGTGACATTAGATTGTTGTGAGATAATAATTTTCTGCTGTTTAAGCCACTCAGTTTGTGGTACTTTGTTATGGCAGCCCTAGGGAACCGATACATAGAGTAACAACGGAAACAGAGGTTAATTTGTATTAATTCATTCTGTTAACATTGGTTATCTTATGGGATTGGACTGGAGTAGGAGAGGCTATTAAATATGCTTTTATTGTTTGAATTGTTATAAGGGACACATACTCTCTTTTTTTGCATTTTAAAAACAATTTTTTTTTTTCTTTTTACAAGAGAGCTGGGCTTCAGGGTTTGGAGGCTGTCTTCATTTTTTAAATTAATTAATTAACTTATCTTGGCTGTGTTGGGTCTTCGTTGCTGTGCGCAGGCTTTCTCTAGTTGGGGTGAGCGGGGGCTACTCTTCGTTGTGGTGCGCGGGCTTCTCATTGCGGTGGCTTCTCTTGTTGCAGAGCATGGGGCTCTAGGTGCACGGGCTTCAGTAGTTGTGGCACACGGGCTCAGTAGTTGTGGCTCGCGGGCTCTAGAGCGCAGGCTCAGTAGTTGTGGCGTACGGGCTTAGCTGCTCTGTGGCATATGGGATCTTCCCAGACCAGGGCTCGAACCCCTGTCCCCTGCATTGGCAGGTGGATTCTTAACCACTGCGCCACCAGGGAAGTCCCTGTCTTCATTTTTTCTGTCGCCTTCCGGGGTTAGACATTTTAACTGTCTTCTGTAGGGTCCTCCTTTCCAGCCCCCAAATTTCTTGGCCAAACACATTCTCCGAAGCAGTCAGGAAAATTCCACAGCACACTGGGTACGGGGAAAGCAAGGCAGGAATGCAGCTCCTGCTGTCCTGGCTTGTGGATGCAGACTGTCATAGTGAGGATGAGGGTGACGGTGATGATGGTGGCGATGGAGGAGGTACAGGGTGGGGAGAATTAATGCACGTTGAAATCTCCAGTTGGCACTTTCCTCTTCCCCATGGAGCCTCACTTAATGCTCCAAGGCAATACCTCCCATTCACAGATTTGGAAACTGAGGCTCAGCAAGGTCACGTGATTTGGGTAGGGGCCCACAGCTAGTAAGTCGTGGAGCCGGGATCTGAGACTGGATTAACCCAGCTCCACCCCCCTTTTCCTTCCAACTCACTGACGCTTCAAACACCAGAGGTTAGGAGTGGTACGGTGCCCCTCCAGGCCTCTGTCCCCGCCCCCGCCCCATGTGTCAGGCCTCAGCCCTAGCTGCGCAAGGACCTCTTGCAGTTCAAAACAGCCACGGGTTGGAATAAAAAATCGGGACCCATCCCACCACCCTTTCCCTCTGCAGTTTTCTAGCAGCCCCAGTTAATTTGCTGCGGTGTGGCGGCCTGCATTATTCAAGCGCTTGGAATATTCAGGCTGTTGGACAGAGGCACTGAGCCTGTCGGGGCTGGCTGAGCGGCTGTCTCTCAAAAGGCCCCTGTGGGCTGGGGAAGCTGCCAGGCTCTGAGAGGCACCCTGCGCCTTGTTGCTGGGACAGATGTGGCTGTCGTCCCAGCCTGACCCAGGTGGAGGCGTGGGCTGCTTCTGTCACCTGATGGGTGTCCCCATTTGGGGGGAATGTATTACTGGGCACCTGGGCTCTTTCCAACCAGACTCCTGGACGAACCGGCTCAGCTGTGTCCCCGCTGGTGGGAGCCCCACAGAATCCACTCCCGGGGGAGCTGGCCCAGTGTGCCAGGGCCGTGCAGAACTTTCAGGGTCGTGGACACTCTTCCCTCAGTCCCTGCGGGAAGCTGACCTCCAGCAGGAAAACCTGGAACTCAGGACGCCCTGTGGTTTCAGCACCGTGTCAGCCTCGTGACTGCAAACATGCCAAACATCAGGTTGAAAACCGTGTGTGTGATCAGGCTGCCCAAGATGGCTGTGCTCTTGCTGGCTGTACATCCCCTGCTTGACCAGTGCCTGCTTCCCCTATACCCTAGTCACATGACTGACCTTCCTATGTTCTCGCTTCCGCCCCAGCTAGTGACTGTTCTAATCTTTAGATCAGAACATCTCCACCAGGATAGCTTATCAAAGGGGTGGTGAGGGGCGTGCCACTCTGACAGTTTCCCTGATAACCAATGAGCCAACCTGACATCAGCTTCCCCTACAACTGGTAACCTTCTCCTCCCCCCAGGAGCCAAGACTGCCACCACGTTCTGCCCGCGGTCTGCCACACGTGGTGGGGTGTCGCCCCAGGACCTTGATGCAGATGTGTAAGATCCCCCATGCGTTAAACCACCCATGTCCCTGTTGCTGACGGGCTTTTTCTTTGGTCTTGAGGCTGTGCAAGTACAGGCCTTGCAGCTCTGTGGGGTGCAGCCCGACACCCTGGTTCTCTGTGATGTTTGGGTTCCCATGAGGTCAGTGTGAATGGGGTCCCTAAGCGAGAGGTCGAATACTAGAACCCATGCTTCCAGAATCAGGGCACACGTCTTCCTAAGCCTTTGCCCTCTTGAGTCCTTGATTGTAGATCTAGTGTCAAAATGCCACAGCATCCAGTTCCAGAATCCTAGAGTCCTGGCGGGCGGTTCTGGAACCTTGGGGGTGGTTTTGCAATCTGAGCTCCCAGTCACACTGTGCAGAGCTCACCAGCCCCTTCCTGAGCTGAGCCTTCGGGGGCAGACCCCGTCTCTGGAAACATGGTTTATGGAGTACCTGGCAGGAGTGAAGGCAGGTGCCCTTAAAGATACAATTAAGGAAGAAATCCTGGAAAGTTCTTTGAACTTTCGACACAGCTTCTTGGCCTCAATTAGGACTGCCACTGCTCTCACCTTCCTGGGCAGATTTACGTGGGTGGAGAGAGACCCTGGAGCCCCCTCCTCCCTCAGGTACTCAGGGGAGCACACTTCTCCCAGGGGGGCCCCCGTTGTTCATGGCTCCCTCTGGGCACACTGTGGGTTTGGGGGCTTGGAAGGCTCTGACTCGGTGGAAGTCTGCCCATGTTGTGATGACCTTGTCCTCCTCCCATTTTACAGATGGGGACTCTGAGGCTCTGAATGCTTTCATGGGTCTAGACCTGGGTTTCCCAACCTCAGCACTGTTGACATTTTGGGTTGGATAATCCTTTTTGGGGGGGGTCTGTCCTGTGCACTGTAGGGCGTTGAGCGGCATCCCTGGCCTCAATCCATTAGATGCCAGCAGTCCTCCAGTGTGACAACGAAAAATGTCTCCAGACATTGCCCAATGTCCTCTGGGGTAAAAAAAAAAATCTCCAATTGGGAAGCTTCGGTCTATAGAATGGATTCCTGAGCCCTGTGTTGACTCTGCGGTGGGCCTCAGAACTGCCCTGCCAACCCTGCCTGTTGCCTGACTGGCCCCTCTTCCCACCCTGAGATGCCCCCAATAGGTGCCCCAAGAGAATAATCCCATTATCCCCATTTTTCAGAGGAGGAAACTGTGGTACAGAGTTTTAAAAAGAGGTTTACACTGTTCAAGGTCACACAGCAAATCAGCGGCAGAATTAGGATTCAAACTCATATCTGTCTCTTTCAAATCTACCACACCGTCTCCCTGATTCCTGTTGAGATCCTGAGCTCACTCAGTCATTCAACAAATATTTTTTGAGTACATACTGCAGACCAGGCCCTATTCTAGATGCTGAGTCAACAGCAGTCAACAAAACAAAGACTCCTGCCCTCACAGAGCTGATATTCTAGAGGGGTTGCGGGGCAGGGGGGAGGTTGGAAAAGAAACAAATACCCAGCTCGGAATCAGGCTGGAAGGCAAATGAGAGGACTCCCAGGGCTGCTCAAATGCCCCCTCCTCAGCTGGGCTGTGACTCAGAGCTATAAAAGCCACCATCAGTAATGGAATGGGTGGGTTCCCCCTTCACCCCCTGCCCCAGGAAACTGGGGCTCGGATAAATGCTAGTTCTAGGTCTTCTCTCCAGCCCCCAGGTACTCACATTCCTACACAGGGCTGAAGAGCCAGGCCAGGGCAGCAGCTCTGGGCAGGCCGCCTCCGGAAACTTTTCCCTTCTCCCACATCTGTCCAATTGTGAGCAAGCAGCGCCCAGCCCGGCTGCGCAGACCCAGACCCCCATAAATTATGCACATCACTCCCATTTCTAGACAGAGGCGCTGGAGAAATTACAACTCCCATTAACTCACACTGCACAGGGAGGCCAGCTGTTTCTCCCGCTCCGGTCCTCCTGGGCTGGAAGGGATGGGCTTGGCCGCGGGAGGGCCGGAAACGCTCAGCTACTCCGAGCATTAATGCGCTGCGCCTGTAACTCCTTGGCAGAGAGGGGCCTTCCGTCCACAGCAGGAATGGTGCCGGTGCCTCGCTAGCTGGCCCGATGCTTGAAAAATTAGATGGAGAGGAAATGGTCGTGGAGGGGCCAGACTACGTGTCGCAGGTGCTGTCTGCACGCTGTGTATATAAGGGGCAGGGGGCTTCAGGCCGCCTTCCAGGGGTCGCCTTCCCCTTCTCTCCCCTCCACTCGTGTCCTCGAGGTCCCCTGCATGTGGCAGCTGGACTGACCTCTCCCAGATGTGGCAGGAACTGGCCAGGAGCCAGTTCCTGTGTAAGGTAATACGAGCAGGGCCACTAGAGGACTTCACTGGACCCAATCTGCAGATGAGAGAGGAAGTGACTCGTCCAAGATGACTGTGTTATTTGGGGCAGCAACCGCCGAGGTGACCGAGCTCTCCTGGCTGCGGGCTCTTGGAGCAGGCACCCCCTGCGCTCTGGAGGACAGCGCCAGATACCCGCCTGCGTAGCTGATTGCACCAGGGCTTGGGGGAGGAGCCAAAGACAAACTCAGGTGGGTGGTGGCAGGCGTGAACTCTGCCCAATAGGAACTCCCCATACAGGAGTGTGGCGACTTGAGCCAATCAGAGCCTCTCACGGGGGCGCTATAAATGCTCAGGGCTGGCCAGTGCACGGTTTCCGCCCTCTGTTTGCGTGTTTCTGCAGTGCGTTGCGTGGGCGCTGTTCCTTGCCTACCCTAGCAGCTTGGGAGCGCTGCCAGTGCCCTGGAACCGAACTCCTAGGTGGTGCCAACGCCCTCAGGTGAGAGCTAAGAGGTTCCCAGACCAGCCCTTCGGTGGTGACGAGAGGCCCGTGCGGTGGTAGCCGGCCGGGTACAGGTTTCAGTGATGTCACCACTAGTGAATTCCAGTGTCCACAGACAGACTGTTGGAGTTATTTACAGCAAGGCCCAGCGATATTGATCTGCATCGATATTTATAAAAGAGGCAGCTGTTTCTGTATTAAGGGTGTCTGTCTGCTGGCCCTTAAAGATATTAAATCTCAGGCCCAGGGATATCAGAGCTGAGGGCCTGGAAAACCCAAGTGATGAGTGTCCCTTTGCAGGCTGGAAAGACGGCCCAGGCAGGAGCGGAGCCCAGCCCTAGCCCAGTCTCGGGCTCACAGTTTTCTTTGCATGGGAATGACTTCTGGGGTCTCTTTCCGTTTGCCTGATCTATGTGCTGTGGGTGAAACTAATTAGAGCACATTTAGTGTGCTGGACACCTTATATAAACTCTTCCTAAGCCCTCAATGGTAAGATTTCATGTCTTTATAAAGATGGGGAAACTGAAGACCGCAGGGTTAAGTAATTACCCAAGATCGTATCTCTAGAAAATGGTGACGCTGAAATCTGCAGCTCAGCTTCTGATTCCAAAGCCCTGCTCTCTGCTGCCTGTCTGGCCCTTGAGTTGGGTCTTGAGGGTTAAGGGTGGAAAACATTCATTTACTCACGAGTGTACTCCGTGCTCATTTCACGGTTCTAGTATCGTCCTTCTCAGGCTCTATAATGCCATTTTCTTGTTTATTCCCTTGCTTTCTTCTTTGTCTGTGTCTCCCCCTAAAATGTGAACTCCATGAAGGCAGAGCATGTGTGTATTTTATCCACTCCAGTATCCCCAGTGCCAGGCACAGTGCTAGTTCTCAAGACGTGTTGGCTGAATGTTGAAAGCATTGTGGGAAATTATATCAAGAAGTCGAGACTTCCTTAGTTCTCGAATGAAATTGCAAGTGATCAGGGTTGGATGGATGCTCAAGTGAATGAAAGGACTAGTCATGTCTGCTCTCTGAGGCTGAATCGTCTCACCCGTGAAGTGAGGGCGGTAGCATGAATAGCTACTATCTACCTACCTTGGAGAGGGTTCGTCACAATGTGTGGTAGTCATTAGGGCTGGTCACAGATCTTCCAGATCCTCCGTGGGGTACACATTAGGAATGCAGGTCCCTGCCTCTTTGAAGTCAGGTGACTTACTTTGGCTAATGAAATATGAATACAAGTGATGAGAGTCCCTCACTTTGGCTTACTTACTTTGTGACTGACTTTGGCTAATGAAATAAGAGTGTGATGAGCATCCCTTCCAGGTGAAGACTGTAAGAGCCAGTGAGAGGTGGAAAGATTCACTGTATCCCCCACATCCAGAACAGCCATGCTAGAGTGTAGCAGAGTGGACCCTCCAGATATAGATATTGTGACTGAGATGTAAATTTTGTGTGTTAAGTTATTGAGAGTTTGGGTTGTTACTGCAGCAGGACCTAGCCTATCCTGACTAATGGAGTATGTGTATACAGTGTGTGATGCCAAGAGCAGAGTAGGAGTTGCAGAAAAGGTGCAGGTGAGATTCTCCTGCCCATCATAGTTAAGCAGGCCGTGTCTTCCCTGGATGCCAGGGCCACTGTCTAGGGACAATGGAGACATTTTTTTCTCCAGCTCTTTCCCAGTTGGCTCTGCCTCAGGAAAGCAGAGAAACCCAGACATGAAGTCACCGCTTGTTTTCACGAGAGAGCAAGAAAAAAGCCGTTGCAGTATTGTGTTTGCCTTATTAAGGCTCATTTTCTCATTACAATTTTCCCTCCTAATTGCTAATTTTTCCAGCTTCTCCAAGAGCCATTCTACTTCCGCCTTGTTCCTTCCCCCCTCCAAGAGTGCTTCGAGAAACTGCCACAGATGGGCAAAGGAGAAACACACATGCTTGTTTTTAATTTACTTGAAATCCTCTTCTCTTGGTGCTACTGGGACAGGCAGCTGCCAGGCTCTCCTGGCTGTGTGGCTGGGGACTCAGCCTTGAGGACTAACTCCCTCCCACAGAGGGAGGGGCTGGTCCAGGTCCAGTCCTTTCCCAAGGGCCTGACTTTCTGGCGTCATGGTGGCCTCTCCTGGCCAGGTCCTCTGAGTCCTTGGATTTGGTCCTTGGGCTACAGCATCCCCTGAGTACCAGTGCTGTGCCTGAGTGCAACCACTGTCCCTCATCAGGAGAGAGCAGGGGTCCTCCACTGTCAGATGGGGAGACAGACTCAGAGAACCGAGGAGCTTAGAGCAGCAGAACGGTGGAAATGTCTCCTAGGACGGTCTGTCTGAATTCTAGGGGTTCCTTCCACATGGCTGGCCTGTCCAGATCAGCAGGGAGCTGGTTGCAAGCGACCCCCTTTCTCCCATCCTCCCTGAGCTGGCTGTCAAACGGATGAACCGCTACTCACTGGCCATGGGACCTAGGTCAATCCCGGCCCTCCTCAGGGTCTGGGCCCCCACCTTCTGCCTGAGGGGATGGGATCACATGATGCCTTTAGGTCTGATATTTGGACTCCAGGCACGATATGCTCTCGGGTCTCCTGATCCCCATGAGGCGGGGAGGGTGGGAACTTTGACCCGACATGAGAGGGGGAATCAAAGGAGAGTTGTGCAATAGCGTGGCTTGGTCTCGCCATGCTGGCCCTGCCACTGGTGGGCTTTGTGAGTTTGGGCAAGCCGCTTCACCTCTCTGAGCCTTGGCTTCATCGTCTGCAAAAGCAGGGTAATCATCCCTACCTCACTGATGGGAATGCAAACGTCAGTGTAAAGCTGTTAGCCTAGCGTCTGGCAACAAGCAGACATTCCCCAAACGGTAGTTGCTCCAGCTGTTTATCATCCGCATCCCTGTTGTTCTTGTTATACAGGTTTTTTTTTAATGAATTGGAAAAAGTCTCACCTGCCACATACCAAAAAGGTCACCGGGTCCAACTTCTGTTTTCTTACAAATTGGGAAACCAAGTCAAGAGAAGGGAAATGCCACGCTCAACCTGCGCTCAAAAGAGAGTTAGCAGGGGGCTTCCCTGGTGGTGCAGTGGTTGAGAGTCCGCCTGCCGATGCAGGGGACACGGGTTCGTGCCCCGGTCCGGCTGGGCCCGTGAGCCATGGCCGCTGAGCCTGCGCGTCCGGAGCCTGTGCTCTGCAACGGGAGAGGCCACAACGGTGAGAGGCCCGTGTGCCACAAAAAAAAAAAAAGAGAGAGTTAGCAGAACTCTGTTTTACCCTCTGCCTCCCCTTCCCCACAGACAGAAAAAGAAAAGCAACTGCATTGATTTTTCAGACCCCCGTGGGAGGGGACCCCTTGGGCACAGTTCCTGCTGAGTAACGCATTGTCACCAGAACGGGAGAGCCCCGTCCTCCATCGAGTTACCCAGATGCTGGGCAGCAGCAGGGGCCTGAGGACTTGGCACCAGTGGTCGCATCTGGGAGCTTTGGGGTTGGGCTAATGTCCTGGGGCGGGAAAAGGCCCGGCCCAAGATGTCTACCTAGGGCATCTGGACTGATCATAAGTGGCTGTTCTCCAAGGAACACGAACCCACATCATCGCCAGTTATCGACCAGACTGTCCTTATCCCTCGTTGCACTTGGCGCAATCATAGCGCATGACTGAACTTCAGAGTGTGTTTCAAGCTGCACTGCAAGCTCACACCCAGGGCCCAGTGTGTCACCGGGATTATTAGGGAGAAGGAAATGAACCACGGGTTGCTGAGTGGCATCCTTCGCATTTCTTCACCAGTTTTTAGTTCATGAAGTTCCTTCCTGTCCGTTTATCGCATTCCATCCCTCAAATCCCCTGAGAGATAGGGGTTCATAGGCCCATTTTACAGATTGGAAAACAGAGGCTCAGAATTTGAAGCTGGGTTGCCCGTGTGGTAGCTGTATGTGGCTTTTGAAGTTAAAACGCAGTAAAGTGTGAAATGTTCCGTTCCTCGGTTGTGTTAGCCACATTCCATGTGCTTAGTAAGCACGAATGGCCGGGGACTAGCGTACCGGACGCTGCAGTGTGGGGTATTTTTGACCTTGCAGACAGTTCTATCAGATGTCAGCATTGCAAGGCTACTTAGTCATTACTCAGCAGAGGGGACCAGGAGCGCTGGTTTTCTGACTTCTAGTCCAGGTCCCTTTCCAGGGCCCCCTGAAAATGGAATTTGGAGTGTGCAGATGGGTGTGGGGAGAGCTCTCAGAAGTTCCCTGGATCTCAGGGGACCACCTTACGGGGGCAGGCAGGCAGGAGGGAGATTCATGAGCGGTCTTTCATCTTTCTCTAATAAAAGCAATTTATTTCCTGTTTTGCATAAAACTAGTAAGAACTGCTCCACCAGCTCCAATGCAAACGTGGCCGTGTTGTGTCATTCTTCTAGTGAAACAAAATGGCATCAGTGGGATGTCTGGGGCCTGCCCTTGGACTTCGCTCTCCTTTTCCCAGAGTCCCCCGAGTCTGATACTCAGGCATCCTGAATGGGGTGCCAGTCTGTCCTCTTTCTCGGCCCAGTTGGACAGCATCTGGCCCTGGGCGCCGCGCTCCTTCCTGGGGTGGTCTGGGCTGTCCGGAACCGTCCTGTCCATCTGCTGAGGATGCAGGGCCACTGCTGCCCAAGGGAGAAGACCTGAGCCTCGCTTCCCAGGCCAAGCATGGGCCACAGCATTTGGGGCTCAGCCCTTCAACCCACAGGCGGCCACGGTCCAGGGGACCCACAGCCCCTGGTGCTCCATCAGAACCAGGCTGGCTGGGGCTCTTCATGGGACCACGTCCCTTTCTCAGCTGCCCTTCCCTCTTTCCTGCCCTGGGAACCCAGGAGTCCTGGTTTATTCCTTTCTGCCCACCCTCGGGGGAGAAGCCTCAGGCACCTCGGCCTTCAGATCAGGGAGCTGTTCATAACCAAAGTGCTTCCGTCACCTCTCCCTAGATGAGCATGTTTAGTATACTTGTGTGGGGGGGGCATTGTGGAATTTGAGTAAAGGTTTCAACAACTTAAACAAACAGACTTGAAAGCCACTGGTCTTGTCCATTTCCCTTGTTTGTTGGACAGCCTTTGGAGATCTAAGAAAGGACAGGGTCTTGTCCAAAACCAGTACTGACAGGCTTGTCACTGCCCCTGATAACACCAGACAGGACCAAATCATCCCCCGGAGGCAGAGTGGTAGCCTCCCCATCAAGGGCGACACAGGTGGCAAATAGATTTTACCCTACGTGCCACCTCCCATCAGCCCGGAGCATTAATTCTTAAGAAGGATTCTGGGGCTTCCTTGGTGGCATAGTGGTTAAGAATCCGCCTGCCAATGCAGGGGACACGGGTTCGAGCCCTGGTTTGGGAAGATCCCACATGCCGTGGAGCAACTAAGCCCGTGCGCCACAACTACTGAGCCTGCGTTCTAGAGCCCACGAGCCACAACTACTGAGCCCGTGCGCCACAACTACTGAAGCCCGTGCGCCTAGAGCCTGTGCTGTGCGACAAAGAGAAAACACCGCAATGAGAAGCCCGCGCACCGCAACGAAGAGTAGCCTCCACTCGCTGCAACTAGAGAAAGCCCGCGTGCAGCAACGAAGACCCAACGCAGCCAAAAAAAAGGATTCTGATGCCATGTCCCACCTCAGTAAGGAGGAATGCTTGGATCAATGAGAAGTGTCTGCCAGGGGCCTGAGAGGTAAGAGCAGCCTGTGTGGGGTTTGTGTGTTCTCGCGATTCCTGACTATAGACAAACATTTATCCCTTAGGATGGCATTTAGGCCTTTTATGTTCTGACCCTGCGCACTTCTCTAGTGTATTTTCCCACTGTTTGACCACATATGTAACACGTGCCTGTCTTTCCCACCTCTGTGCCATTGCCCACACTGCTCCCACTGCATGGAAGGCCCCCTCCGCCTCTCCATATGTCCAGAGCTGCCCTGTTTCTCCCATCTCACTTCTAGTGCCACCTCCTTCCAGAAAGCTTTCAGACTCCCTGTCAGCATTGGTCTCTCTCTTCCAGGGTGCCCACCGCTTTTTATCTCACCCCTCCTACGACCCTTTGTGGGTTCTCCCTACGGCTATTGTCAGTAGTGTATACTTTCTCCTCCACTGGTCTGGGAGGGACGAATGGGGTATTTTGGTTGCAGTGACAGCCACCAAGCTGGAGCCAGCTTAAGCGGAAAGAAGTCCACAGCCAAGGTGAACAGCTGAATTGTGGGAAGGGTGAGGGCACAGCAGAAATGCAGGAAAAGAGTGAGCCCGGGGAATGAAAGGCCCCTGGGCTTTTCTCCCCATCTCGGCCTCTTTGTGGACTAGCCTCATCCTCTCTCTCCAGACCACCTTCTCCAAAGATTCACAGCTTACCACCGTATACAAGATCAACCTCTCTCTCTCGTTACAAAAACCTCAGGGAAGGGCTCTGATTGGCCTGCCTGGGCCAGGTGCTCCCCGCTGGACCACTTGGCTGTGGCCAGTAGGTGGGCTGTCCAAGAACATAGCCGTAGGGAGGGTGATGGAGACGCCAGGGGCGGGAGATAGAGGGCTGCCCACTCCTTCTCCTGTGTGTTGAGCGGCTGTGCCCACCATGGACCCAGAGCACAGGATATGGGGAAGGGAGGCAGGAGGGGGGTTGAGTGGGTGGGTGAGGCCAGCCACGGGGAGTGGTTTTGAGAGCCTGCCGGGGGACAGGGGTTGCTGGGGGCTTCTTCCCATATTTCCTCTTGCATTTAACCTTCATAATAATCCTTCCGTGTGAGGATTCTCTGTATTCCCAGGTCATACAGGTGATGACAAGCCAAGAATTCTGAGCACTTAGGTACCTCCTGGGGAGGCATCATCACTTCTCTCCTTTACAGGTAGGGACAGGGGCGTGGAGCAGCTGAAGGACTTCTCAAGGGCACAGACACTGGCTGCAGAGCCTGGCTTCAGATTCGCACCAATTGACTCCCTGGCCCATGCCTCTTGGGACAAAGGAGCCAAGACTTTTTTTTTTTTTTTAACCCTGCAGCTCTGTGGTCTTTCAAAAACCTTGGGGAAAGGGAGGTGGGGCTGTGGGAAGGTAGGATGGGACTTTTCTCCAAATCTGGGGGTCGCCCTGGGGCATTCGCCTTCTCATTCTTGTTTCTGCCGCCCTGGAGTTTTCTCTGCCTCCGTATGTTAAAAAGAAAGAAAACAATTTAATGACAACCACACAAAAAAACTTAGATCATTTAAAAAAAAATAAGAGAAAAGTCTGACTTATGTGAAATTTAATTTAATTTATTTTTATACCAGCAGCTGTCAGTTCAAAGAACAACAACAAAGTAGCCATCTGTGCTTAATTTCATCAATCCGCTGCCGATGGTCACGTGAGCGTGGCTCTTGGACTGAGGCAGAGCACGTGGCCAGATCCCAGCCCCCCCAGGCCCCCGCCCCCAACCCCAGGGCCCTCCGTCCAGGGAGGGGTCTGGTGGCTTCTGCTGGGAGCAGAGGGGCACAGCACCTGGGCACTCTGGCCGAACTTGTCACCAGCGGGGCGAACCCAGCAGTCCCTCCCCTGACTTTTCACGTTATTTCTGCCAGTGGTGAGTGGGGTTTTCAGCCCTGCTGAACACACAGGGAAACTGAGTCTCAGAGGGGTCTCTGGCCCAGGGTCACACAGCCGACAAACAGATCCAAACCCTGGTTTGTCACCCTCCCCAACCCATGTCCTCACTAGGTGGGTGGCCTCCTGAGCTTGAAGCTACTACAAAACTCCAGAGGGGTTAGGGGATCAAAGAGAGTAGGGGCCCGGGGAGAGGAGCACCTCTCCCATCACAGACCTGAGCCCCCTCCTGCCAGCCAGGAGGAGCGTGTTGCTAATGGACCCAGCTGCCCTCCCCGGGAGCTTCCTTCTCCCAGGGGAGGCTGCACGCGTTCCTCTGGGCTCCGAGAGGAGCGTGGGCACTGTCACCCTTCCCCGGGCACAGCCCAGAGCGGAAGGCTCGGTCCCCACATGGGGAACTTGCCTGAGGTCATATAAGGAGTGAGCAGGGAAAGCAAGAACACGGTGCTCATCCAAACCACCAGGAAATCTGTCCAGAAGAACCCCGACCTGCACCGCCGAATCACAGGACCTCTGGGATCAACCGGGTCTCCCTCCTACAGCCTGAGAACCCAAGGCCTGAGGGGGAGAAGGACCCATCCAGGGTCGTGCAGGGTTGGCTGCGGAGCCACCTGGGACAGTACAGCCTCAGACTTCAAACGCATGGCAAGGCCAGCTTGTCACCCGCTACGGTGGCCTGGCCTCTCTCAAGCGGGCTGGGTTGGGGGTGCCTTCCTGGGCCCCATTTCTTTCTGATTCAAGGAGCACCCTGGGGTTGAACTTGGCCCCTTCCAGTGGCAGAGTCAGGAAGGGTGTAACCTGGCAAAACCCTCCTACTCCCCCCAAAAGACCCAAACTCCTGAAGCAAAATCAGAAGAAACCCCAGTAGGGATTCCTGGGCAAATCACAGCTTTATTTACTGATGAATTAAGAGAAGTAAGAGTGAGCGAGTCAGAATCATTAAAATATAGATCAAGAAAGTCACATTTCTCGATTTGCCATATTAAAGAGAAGCGGGGGAAACACGCCAATTGGCTTGTCATCCTCTCATTAAATAACAGATGGTGGCTGAGTCACTGCTCCCGGTAGGCAGGACGCTGCTGTCTGCTGGCTCCCTCACTGGGGCCCAGCCGCTAGCTGGGGACTAAGGGGGCCTGTGGGGGGCAGAGGAGAAGGAAGCCCACCTCATTCCGCCTCCTCGTCCGTCCAGCCCCATTCCGACCCCCTGCCCCTCCAACTTCTGGAAAAGCCCATCTGTTCCTTCTCAGTAATGGTGCGAACACATGGAGAGCCCAGCCTGGAGGGAGACAGAAAACGGGCAATGATGTGGTACCCTAAAGTCAGGGTTATGGGAGGGGATGCCCAGGGGCCGTGGGCACCCAGCAAAGGAAGTGATGAGCCTGAAGGGCGGGGGCCAGGCCCCACACACAACTTGGCCAGGGGTTCTCCTCCCTGAAGATCACCGAGTCAGCCACCCCCAGACCCTCCGCTGCCCAGAGGTCTGCGTCTCCCCACCTGGAATCTGCGCTTCCTTCCAACGCCTTGCCCCTGGGGGCCTCCTTCCTCCCTCCTCGGTGTTCCTCCATCCCCCTGTCCCACTGCCCCCCTCGCCCCTGCCACTGCCACATATGCCTGCCAGACCCAGAGGTGGGCATGGAAGAGCAGTGACCCTTCCCTCCAGGGGAATTTCTGGCCCATAGATGGTCATTCCCAGGTCCCCTTCTCTGACAGGCTCTTAGGCTCTCGTCATTGTTGCTTTCTGGGGGCTCGAGCGCAGACCCCACTGCCGTCGGCATCTCCTCACCTGGGCAGTGTGATTCAGACCGTGTCCCCACAGAGCTCTTGATGGGCCGAGTAGACTGGTAGTGTCCCTTGGAGGACAGGCGAGGGGGCTGTGATGGGCTGATGACTTTTAATGAGGTCCCCTTCAAAGAGGAATATGAGCCAGTTGGAATTTTGATAGGATTGCATTGAATCCATAGATGGCTTTGGGTAGTATTGGACATTTTACCAATATTAATTCTTCCAGTCCAAGCACCCGGGATATCTTTCCACTTGTTTGCACCTTCTTCACTTTCTTTCATCAAAGCCTCGTAGCTTTGTACAGATCTTTCATGTCTTTGGTTAAATTTACTCCTGAGTATTTTATTGGTTTTGATGCTATAGTGAATGGCATAGTTTTAAAATTTCTTTTTCAGTTGTTTTGTTGTTAATGTGTAGAAACGCAACTGATTTCTGTATGTTGATTTTACATCCTGCAACTTTACTGAATTTGTAGATTAGTTCTAACAGTTTTTTTGAGCCTAACAGTTGTTGAGGAGTCTTTAGGATTTTCTATATTTAAGACCACGTCGTCTGCAGATAACGACAATTTTACTTCCTCCTTTCTGATTTAGATGCATTTTATTTCTTTTTCTTGCCTAATTGCTGTGGCTAGGACTTCCAGGGCCATGTTGAACAGTAGTGGTGTGAGTGAGCACCCTTGTCTTATTCCTGATCTGAGGGGAAAGGCTTTCAGACTTTCACCGTTGAGGACGATGTTAGCTGTGCACTTGTCATTGATGGCCTTTATTATGCATATGGATGTTTCTTCTCTACCCAGTTTGTTGGGGATTTTTATCATGAAAGGATATTGCTTTTTGTCAAATGCTTTTGCCTCATCTATTGAGATGATCACATGATTTTTATCTTTCATTCTATTAATGTGGTATATCACATTGATTTGTGTATGTTGAACCATCCATGCCTCCCAGGGAAAATCCCACTTGCTCGTGGTGTAGGATTCTTCAGATGCGTTGCTGAGAATTTGGGCCACTGGGGATTCTCAGCTCCCACTCCTTGCTGTCTCCTCCTGCGTGTCACAGGCTCAGTTTGAATCCAGGCCCCACCAGCTGAGAGGCCTTGTTTTTGCAGGACATGAGACTTTGTTGTGACTGATGGTAGAGGCCATAACTCTGGTTTGTATCTTATTCAGAAGGAAATAACGAGCAATGCTGCATGTGTAAAACACCCAGGTGCCTCTTACACACCATCACATGTACCTAGGGAGACAGTCCAGTTTAAAAGAAGGAACTTGGGTTTGGGAGTTCAAGTGGGTTTTAATTGACCAGACATTCATTCTTGAAACATCTTAGAAAAAGAATTCATTTGATCCTCAGTCCTAACTCCAAAGCTTGTGTGGAAATGTGCTGTGTTGGTTCCAGCAGTAGGAACTGGGCAAATTCCTTCCTTCTCCGCCCGTTGCCACCCCCCCACCTCCCCCCACAAATGGCAGGAGTGAGCCCTACAGCCTGGGCAGTGGTGAGGACTCAACAACACGGATGGGCCTGGCCCCCAGTGGGGGACTTTAGTGACGCTGGGTTTTCAGGTCACAAGTGCACCAGAGAGGAGGGGTATTCGGAGTGCCCGGGTCATCCAGGCTCCCTCCAGGAGCCCAGCTTTGGGACACTTGGATGCAGGTGTTGCGGCTTGTTCGTGGAGGCATCTTTGCCCTCAGTGCAGGTGTTTATGGAGGTGTGTGTCTGACACCACCTGGCATCCATTGGTAACGCGTGGTCACACTCACCACCCCAGCCCTGACGGAGAGTTCCCGGGCGACCAGCAACTCTAGGCTGCCTGCCCTGACCTTAACAGGCCCTTCTTGTCTGGGGGATAAATTATGAAATTCTTTGCATTTTTTGTGCAGCAACATCTGGTCTCCTTGATCCGCAGCCCCTGATGAATGGGTGTCGAGGTCTTTTTCCTGTCTACCCTCGACGGCTCGTATTTTCCACCTGTTTGAAATCAATATTCTTCGGTGTAAATCGTGACCCGTCCCCCGCACTGCACCCAGCCCGTCTCTCTCCAGACAGCTCCTCGGCACAAGTGTTGGCTGGTGGCCTCACGCCCTGCTGGTTCGGTTTGTGAAATGATTTCCAGGACCTTGGCCGGCAGCCCGCCGGGCCCAGCATTCTCATCACCTGGACATCCTCCGACACCGACAATTCAGCACGTCCAAAAATCTCATCCCCTCTCCCCACATCTGCTCCCCTTGGCTTCCTGATCTCTGCGAAGGCTCTACCACCCACCCACTCACCCAACCAGGAAACCTGCCCACCTACAACCCCATCCGGGAATTTCGTGGAGTCACATCCTAAGATGATCTAGAACCTCTTGCTTTCTGGTCCTCAGTACTGCTGAAGAGCTCTTTGATTCCCTGGCCTCCAGTCGTGCTCCTCTCTAAGCCGTCCTCTGCTGACCACAGGGGTACCCTATGATCCACACCTAATCATCTCGCTCCCCTTCTGGTTCTCCGTTGTCTTCAAGATGAAGCCTGGGCCCTTGAGCATCGCCTGCAAAGCCCCCTTACTCAGGGCCGGCCCTCTCCTCTGCCCCATCCCCACTTCACTCCTCTTCCTCCTGTTCTTAGTGAAGAACGAACACTCTTTTCACCCTCTGGCGGCTGAGTGACTTCGGTGACTCTTTTAAAACCTCTGTGACAAAGCGAGAGAGTGGCATGGACATATATACACTACCAAACGTAAAGTAGATAGCTAGTGGGAAGCAGCTGCATAGCACAGGGAGATCAGCTTGGTGCTTTGTGACCACCCAGAGGGGTGGGATAGGGAGGGTGGGAGGGAGGGAGACGCAAGAGGGAAGAGATATGGGGATATATGTACATGTAGAGCTGATTCACTCTGTTGTAAAGCAGAAACTAACACACCATTGTAAAGCAATTATGCTGCAATAAAAGATGTAAAAAAAAAAACCCAAAACAAAACCAAAAACCTCAGACCTTTCTAGACTTAATCAGCACCTCTGTGCCTTATAAATACGTCTGGTAATTTCCTTGTCACCTGTCTGTGGAGAAGGCCGGGTGTTCACCAAACTCTGAGGGTCTGAATCAAAACTTAGAGGGGAGCTGCCCACGGACCGGAAATCAATGCATGGCAGCAGCTCATGTTACTCTAAACCATAGCCTGAGGGCTGAATCCAGCCCGCTGCCTATTTTTATAAATAAAGTTTTATTGAAACACACACCCGTTCGCTTTGGCCGCTGTCATGCTGCGCACAGCAGCAGAGTTGAGTAGTTGTGACAGAGCCCGCGTGACCCACGAAGCCCCAGATAGTTCCTTTCTGGCCATTTGCAGAAACACTTTGCCAACCTCTGCTCTAAAATAATGTACTCTTCCGGGCTTCCCTGGTGGCGCGGTGGTCGGGAGTCCGCCTGCCGATGCAGGGGACGCGGGTTCGTGCCCCGGTCCGGGAAGATCCCACATACCGTGGAGCGGCTGGGCCCGTGAGCCGTGGCCGCTGAGCCTGCGCGTCCGGAGCCTGTGCTCCGCAACGGGAGAGGCCACGGCAGTGAGAGGCCCGCGTACCGCAAAAAACAACAACAACAAAATTTACTCTTCTGAATTATTTATTGATGGATTTCATTCCTCGTGAGTCTAATTCACCTACCTGAAACACCTAGCACGGTGTTGGTCAAAAGATGCCCGTTCGGTGCACGAATGGATGCCACTCAGATGGCCGTTGTTAATTTCCGCTGGCGCGCTGTTGGTGAGTAACCTAGTGAAAATATCAACTTCCTTCACCCAGACTTCAGTCGTCAGAATAACAGGCAATGCAGATGAGGCCTGGGTCCACGAGCCTCCCCCCAGGAGAGGGTCCTTCCTCTGCCTCCATCCAGAGCTCTCTGAGAAGCCTGGAGAATCTTGCATGCCTTCAGGGTCCCAGCGGGGGGCGGGGGGGGGGAACACGTGGGTGGCAGTTAGCAGACAGCGGTGCCCAGGAAATGCAGGGCGACCTGCAGGAGCAGTGGGTGTCTTTCTGGGGTGCTGATATCAGGCGGGGGGCGGATATGTGGTGGAGGGGCTGGAACCAGAGGGGAAAGGTGGGGCCACCCTGTGACTGTCCCACTGCTACTGTTCTTGTGTAGAAGGCTGCCCGAGACCCTCCAGAGGGAGTCCCCCAAATACCTGAGCTGGTGGGTATGCGTGTGTGTAGTGGGGAGACTTTGTGGGGGGCTGTGGGCTTTCATTAGAAGGTAGGAACAGGAAACAGTGGCACACGGGCCCCACGTTTGTTCATTAAACGAATATATTGGTGGAGCTCTCACCAAGCTTCCCCACCTTGAACGAGGCATCTGTGGCAGTGAGGGAGCTGGGGCTTCTGCTTTCCTGACCCCAGGGTTCAGTAGGGGGTTAGGCCACAGACAAAGGCCAGTGGTTTCCTTTTGGCTTAACTTACCCCAACCGTACCAGGAAACCCATGTTTTGGAAAAAAAATGTCTACTGAACACAATAAAATGTTAAGGTGATATTTGATTTGCTCTCGGGGTTTTTAACCAAAGATGCGTAAAACTGCTAATGGGTGCTGACGTAGCCAGGCTGACGGAGGTCCCCTAAAGCAAAGTCATGTGCTCTTTTAGTTTGTTGGTGAGGCTGGAAACATGGGTTCAACTGAACTTCCATTCATACCTTTGGAATATGGAATAACGTTCTGGTTCCACGATTACTGTCATGGGGGTCTTGGTGATGCCAGCCAGCCTGATACGTGAGGCCTCTGTGCACAGGGCTGAGTCCTGGGGCAGAAAGAGGCAGAAGGAGTGGAGTGGTGGGTCCCTGAATCACAGTGGGGTTGGGAGTTGAAAGAATAAGCATAAAAGGATAGTATTAGGAGATTCATGGTTCAGGGGTATACTAAAACATGTTTTCCCTTTTATGAACTTAACCTTCCAGATCCACGTACATCTTCTAAATGTCACTCCCTGTCATGGTCTCTGGTTCCCTTTGGGGACTTCTGCCCAAATGTGCCCACCTGGAAGGTGGGACCTGGCTTCTCTGGCCAGGCCTGTTAGAGCCCAAAGGCAGGACCTCTTTCTTCATTGTCTTTTAGAAAGGCTCTCATGCAGGCCCTCCCTCCTCTTAGATCCTTCGTGTGGACCGATTCTGCTCTTCCTTGGGTATCTGGCCCGGGCTTGGCCAACTCTGAATCTTGGCATGCGGAGCCCTTTGCATCTACCCCATTCTTAAACTTGATCTTTGTGGCTTTCCAACCCAGTTCCCAGCCCGTGGGATCTCTCCCCCAACTTGTGAAATGACCGGTGGTCCTCCACCAGCCCTCCTGGAACTCCATCAGGATTTCTGGGACCCCCACAAACGTTACCCAAGACATTGCCTAGAACCCCAACAAACACCATGTGGCAGTTCCAGATGTTTGAAACCCTGGCAAAATTCCACAGTATTTTACGAAGTCTTTGTTTGCTCTATACCCCTAGAGAATAGCCCTCAGGGGTTAAAAAAAAATGCGCTGCCTGAATAGGGGGATGGAGTCAAGATCGGCAGATGGCATAGGATTCGCTCCTTTCCATCTACCTACAATGGCTTGCAATGCAAGCAAGCCAAGATGGACACCTAAACGAACTAAAGCCAGGATACACAAGACGGAGGTTTACTCATCAACGTGGCGCTTAGAGACAAATAAAACACAAATGTAATAACGTAGTGGGCAGTCCTAAATACTGGAATACAAGCACGCCCTCTCCCACCGCCCCTGCAGGACTGGAGACGGGAAGTGGGCCACGTCAGCCCAGCACTCTGCTCAGTGCAGGCTTTGGAGTCCGAGCACGTAGGAGTCCAGCGCTAACCCCATCTACCTCCTCAGGTGTTTGAGGCTCAGGTGAGACAGTACGTGGTTCACAGAGGAGATGATACATGAGCGCAGGAGCCTTTGGGCTCTTCCAGTGGACCAGCCTCTCACTGGAGCAACGAGGAACGGAGGCCAGAAAGAAGGGCCTCACCCAAGATCGCAAGACGGGCATCTCTTGATTCTCCATCCAATTAACTAAAAATACAAATTGAAAAATGCCCACCTGTGCGTGGCGCTTTAGTGTCTGACAGCTGGCAAAGCATTATGCTTCTATCCTCACAATTATCCAGTGATGTAGAGGGCAGGGAGGAAAGAGGCACAGAGGAGTAATGGCTACGCGGAGACTGAAATCTGGGTTCAGACACACAGATGGCTGGCTGCTTCCCTCCTGCCTCCCTGCCACATCCTTCCTTCCCCTGGTAGGCTTAGGTCTCTCTCCACCGACCTCCCTGCAGAGAGCAGAACTCACAGAACTGCGATGGGACTTGGAGATCAGGAAGTCCAGAGGCCCCGGTTCGTGGATGAGGGCAGAGTCTCAGGGACATTGTAAGACCTGCCTAAGATTCCTCAGGTGTCCAGGGCAGGTCCTTGGATGCCAGGGCAGGGTCCTTCCCATCAGTGCACATGTCCAGCTGCATGTCTGGCCCTTCAGGGCAGACATGGAGGACTTTGGGGCACCTGACTTGGCACTTTTTCAGCACCGATTGATTTGCCCCGTAGTCACATGTGGTCCCACTTGGTCACGCCCCTCTGCTTGGGAAGCTGGGTGGCCATGTCTGCATCTCTGCAGATTTTCCCATTTGCTGCTGAATTCTGAACGGGCTCCAGGGGTTGGAGCGAGCCCCGTGGCGTGATGATCATCAGAGAGTCCCTCGATGGGCCCCGCTTCCTTGGGGACTGGCTTATCTGCCTCCGGGAAGAATTACCTCCGCCACCTTCCAGGTCAAATGGCAGTCAGTTAATCTCCCCACATTCGTGGCTTGTGGGCAGTCTTCTCATGGTTACCTCCCTCTTGGGTTACCTCCTGACAACGGATTCCATCCTGGGCCACCTTGGTCAGGTCTTTCCCTCTCTGGCTTTGTTCCTCATCTGAGAAGGAAGGCTGTGTGAGTGTGAGTGTGTGTGCGCACGTGACCTGTAAGTGCCCTTCTGGGCTCCGTACTTTACGGCACCGGCTCTCTGTTTGTCTAAGACGGAAGTGTGAGGCTAATGGAGGCACACGCGAAATCTGTCCCAGTTTCCCCCATCACACCCTCCT
Organism: Phocoena phocoena; assembly: GCF_963924675.1. Lineage (NCBI taxonomy): Eukaryota > Metazoa > Chordata > Mammalia > Artiodactyla > Phocoenidae > Phocoena > Phocoena phocoena. The sequence continues at coordinate 5,326,224 of NC_089220.1, forward strand.
GCTTTTATACGTGAGGATTCCCCAGCAAAAAAGGAGCTCAGGTCCCACGAACACTGAGACCAAGTTCCACACTTCCAAGTACAACTGAATCTTTCTCATCTAGCACTTGGGATACAAAATGAACACACAGCTCTTTTACTACTCAAATTAATCAGACTCAGAGTTCATCATCCCTGTGGGTCCTGGAGCGAAAGGTCGTGCTTCCCTTCCTAAAGTCGCCTTTGGTCATGATCCAAATACTCTAGGCAGGGACTCAGCAAAGGCTTTGGTCCTTGTGTCACAACTGAATCTGACTCAGACAATCCCCCTTGAGGCTGCGGGCCTTCGTCACAGCCACTAGAGAACGATGGTCCCAACATAGATTGGCTGGGACTCCCAGGTATGACTTTTTAGATGCTCTTTTTTTGTGCCAGGGTGGCTGATCAGATAGTGTTCCAGCAACCAGCTCTGCACCACCCCCACCCAAGAAACCCAAATCACCTGGTAAGATCTCTTGTTCCTTACCATGCTTTCTCCTTTCAGGAGTCCCTGGAATCTTCTACTAGCTAACCTTACATGGGGCCATCTCAGTGTCTTGATTTCTACCTCGCACATAGCTATCCATCCCAAAGACTGTTTCCCAGCTTCCCTTGTAGCTAAGTGAGTAATTTATGGCCAAGCGGAATATGAACAGTAGTGTCCTGTGGGACTTCCAGGAATTCATCTTAAAAAGTTAGGAGCGTGCCCTTCTTTGATGCTTCCTTTGTCCTGCTGTCTGGAACATGGATGTGATAGATGGAACCCTAGCAGCCATTTTAGATCACGAGGGTCACACTTTAGTGAAGGTGGAGCAGCGTGCTAGAAAGAACCAAGGTTCTTGATGGCCCTGTGTCCCTCATATCAGTTCTGTATTTCCTACTTCTGGATCTCTTTAGTGTGAAAGAGAAACACATTTCTCTTGTGTTCTAGTCGCTGTTATTTTGGATCTTCAGTCACATGTGGCTGAACACGATCCTTACTGATACACCAAGCAAGCTTGATTTCTAAACAGAGAGGAACTCTGAGGGTATTTGCAGACCTCACATGTTCCCTTCCCTGTGGCAGTGATAGAGCCTGCCTGTCTCTGTAAGGGGACACACAGATCCTTGTGTACCTTGCTTAAGAACAAGAGACAATAGATACAATCTGTTAATCCCATCTGTTTTCCATAAGAGGGGGAAATGGTTACATGGTGATGATGGAAATTCTCAGGCCGGGTGGAGGGGATTTTCTGAGTGTTCCATAACAGGGACATGGGGGACAGAGGGGACAAAAAGAGGAGACACTCGTGGAGCTGATCACAAGGGATTTATTATCAAGCACTGACAGAGTTTGTAATTTTCAAAGCCCATTTCATTCATTATAACCCCATTATCTCCTGTTCTTCTTTCTCCTACCAAGTACTCCCACTGACAACATTACTATCCCCACTTCCCAGATGGAAAACTTGAGGCTCAAAGGGTTGTGAATGGTTAAGCAGGTCTGGCCCTATTTTGTTATATTTTGTCTTAGAGGAGGAAGAACAATCTAGCAACCACCTATCCTAGACTTCCCATAAAATTTCCAAGCTCATTCAACGTTTTTTTTTTCCCTACCAGAGAACATTTGTCCCAGAAAGATCACACACACTGAGTTTTGGTTTGGAAAGTGTATTAAAAACAACTTTAAAAATCATCTTCCAAGGTAACAAGTATTTCTGGGAAGGATGGAGAAAGTGCTGGGAAGTTCAGAGGGAGTCAGGGAAGACTTCCTGGAGGAGGTGGTCTTTGGTCAAAGTATAGAAATAATGCTGAACTGGGATGGCAGAGGAATACTCTTTGGGGATAACTAGGACTCCGGAGAGGAGGTGATGGGGAGGAGATGGTTATGGAATGTAAGAACATTCTGGAAGATGGAAGAGCATGTGAAATGCAAAGACCCAGGGGCTCTGGTGAAGTATCAGGGAGCTGGGATTCGTGTGATACACCTGGAGTGAACGTGCTGGGAGCAAAGTGGTCCCTGTGAGAGATGGGGCAACCTCAACTAGGGCAGGGGCAGCAGGAAAGGAGAGGAGGAGACAGCAAGGAGGCCGACTGGGCAGGACAGGGCTTCCCACTGGTCAGACGTGGAGGGTGTGAGGGACGGGAGATGGGGGTCCCCAGGTTTCCACCTTCAGCCCCGAGTGGATGCCGGTGCCCCCACACGTAATGATGGTGAGGCATGTGATGGGCACAAACAGGTTAGTAATTAATACGTGCCCCCATCCCCATAGGTATTCTTTAAATATTTGTTTAAAATTAAGTGTATGAACTCAAGGAGAAATTGATTTTCTGTTAATAAAAATGGCATTCAGAGAAGATTCACTTACTAATTCTCTTCCAAAGGGCTGAAAAATTTCAACCAAACATTTCTGGTACATTTTTATTTGTAGGTCTTCTTCTCAGTTCTAACCAGGGATCAAACCTGAGCCACAGCAGTGGAAGCCCGGAATCCTAACCACTAGGCCACCAGGGAACTCCCTGTATCTGATATAGGGGAAAAAAGATCAAAAAGACAAACACCAAAGTATTAACAATCTTATCTATGTTTGGTGTAATTATAGGCAATCAGTTATTTTTCTTTGTGTTTCCCAAGCATTCTTTACTAAGCAGAGAGGTATTAAAGAAACAGGCTACCTACAAAGAAAGAACAAACAGGCTCGTTCCAGATTTCTCCTCTGAATACTCAACACTAGAAGAAAATAAATGCTCTCTTCAGGATTTTGAGGGGAAAAATTTGTGGACCAAAAGTTATGTCCCCAGCCAAGTGTCATTCGTGAGCAAAGGCTACAGGCAAATATTCTTGGATAGGTAGAGACTGGGAGAGATACAGCTCATGTTACCTTAAAAAAGTATCCAACAGTGTATAGCCAACTGAGAGATGAGTCCAAATGAAGATCTCAAGAATGGAAACCAGTAGTATAAAAGGGCTGGCGAGAACATGGAAACCAGGAACTTCCCTGGTGGTCCAGTGGCTAAGACTCTGCACTCCCAATGCAGGGGGCCAAGGTTCGATCCCTGGTCAGGGAACTACATCCCACATGCCGCAACTAAGACCCAGTACAACCAAATAAATAAATTAAAAAAAAAAAAAAAAAGAAGCATGAAAACCAACTAAACATACAAGTGTATGTATAAATGCTGCTGTAAACTGGGCCACACAATAGAATGCAAAAAAAAAAAAAAAAACCATGAAAAAAAATTTATAAAATAAAAAAAAAATGTTTTTTTAAATAAGCTTCATCTGTAACCCCCAATTGAAACAACAAAGACTTGGGGAAGGGCAGGGAGGAAGGAAAGCAGGATGAATTACTAAAAGTACACAGTGATCCGTCAAGCCGTATTACATTGTTCTTACATTTGTTCTTGATATAAGCCTGATTTGATATAAGCCTATAAGCTTGATATAAGCCTATAAGCATTTGATTATCTTAAAGGAGATCACTAATGGCACTAAAAATTTGCACCAAAATATATTAGATGGAAAAAAGCCACGGTAGAAGGGTTTTTCACATTTGTAGGAAAGAGGAAGATCCATACAAATGTAATGTTTGCACAAAGCTGGGCCACTGCCGGGGAGGGAGCCTGAGGTCCATGGGTTGATCTCCAGTGAGTATTCAGATCTTTTGTAACAATGTGGCAGGCATTTTAAAAAACGGCTTTATTAAGGTATAACAGACATAACCGCACATATTTCAGATGTACAATTTCATACATTTTGGCATAGGTGTGCAACAGTGTAGCCGTCCCCTCACCTGAGATTGTGAGCAAATGACCACGCCTAAACATTTCCTCCATCATCCCTCCCTCCTCCTTCTCCACAGGGACAGGTAAAAGTGAGCATCACTTTACATAGATAGCAAGAAATAGAAAACAAAGGATAATAAGGGAACTAAGAAACAGAAAGCATAAAATAAGATGACAGAAAGAAGGCTGTAAATGTTGAATATTTTAATAAAAGGCAAAGACTGTCTGAATGATAATATCAATAAAGTGTCTACCTTTTCACACACAAGTAAAATCACACACAAGTAAAGAAATCGCTTTATTTTCCAGCATCTGTGGGACATTGACAAGGGTCGAGCATATGCTAGGTCATAAAAATCTTACTGTGTTCCCCAAAACACAAATTTCACAGATCACATTTTCTGATCAAAACAAAATTAAACCATAAATAACTATTTCTTTTTAAAAAAGTATTTTTAATAACAATGGGAACATAGAGGGATAAAATACATTTACAGAATATTTTGAAAGTAATGAAAATAAAAACTCTCTACCTATTAAGAATAAAGCTATTCTCCCAGGCAGAGTCATAGTTATTAAATGAATTATTTATCCAAAAAGAGAGCTAAACTGTGTATGATTTAAGCATTCAATTCCATAAATTAGGAAAGGAGGGAAAAGCAGCCCCAATAAAACAAAAAAGATGAAGCCAAACTTCTTTCTTTGAATTTTATTTAATTTATTTTTTTATACAGCAGGTTCTTATTAGTTATCCATTTTATACATATTAGTGTATATATGTCAATCCAAACTTAATGCAGTAAAAAACAGAGCTGACCTATAAATGTGAGTCAATTTGAAAAAATAAACTTCAGTAATCTGGTGACTTTAATTAAATAACAACGTACAAAATACAAACAATATGACAAAGAGACAGAACTTCAGAGGGGTGGTTTACAAAAAGAATAATATATATAATTATATGAATACTTTGAAAATCTCAGTGAAAATAAGCAATTATCTGGAGTACTGCAACTTATCAAAAATTTTGAGAAGATATCAAAAACTTCAAAAATATTAATAATTGTAAGTCGACATTGAAGGTTTTATAAAAATACTTTCAAAAGAAGGTTGTGGGCTAGGTAGTTTTATATGTAAGTTGTTTAGGTTATTTAAGGAACAGATGAGTAACTTTTCCAAAGCATAGAAAACACCAAAATTGATATCATTTATATGTGGAATCTAAAATATGACATAAATGAACTTTTATGAAACAGAAACAGACTCACAGACATAGAGAACAGACTTGTGGTTGTCGGGGGTGTGTGTGAGAGTGATGGAGTGGGAATTTGGGGTTAGCAGATGCAAACTATTATATGTAGCGTGGGTAAACAACAGAGTCCTACTATATAGCACAGGGAACTATATTCAATATTCTATGATAAACCATAATGGAAAAGAATAAAAAATATATATATATAAACTGGATCGTTTTGCTGTAGACAATAAATTAACACAACACTGTAACTAAACTGTATTTCAGTAAAAAGACCAAAATTTACCCAAATGATCTTGCAAAGTTAAAATAATCTTGTCACCAAAAATCTATCAAAGGTAACCTCAAAATGAAATGATCGACCAGTCTCACTTGAGAAAGCAGATGTGAAATTCTAAATAAACTCCTCACAAGTCAAATTCAACAGCATCTTAATTATTCATCCAAGTCCGGTAGACTTTGTTCTGGGAATGTAAGAATGGTTTAATGTTAAGGAAAATCATCTATTAGTGTAAGAAGTTGTATCAGTGGGTTATATAAGAAAAGATATATGATTCTCTCAATAGATGTCTGAAAGGCTTTTGACCCAAATGAACGTTTTTTCTCATTCTCAGATAATATATTTAACACAGAATAGTTTTTACTATGTACAGCCCACCTTGCTGAGGACTTGACATGGTTTATATCATTAAATACCCATAGCAGCTCCCTGAGATGGGTCTACTCTCTTCCTCCACCTGTGCATCAAATCTTATCTCCTCCCCTTCTCAGGGACCTTACACAATCAATGAATTACCCCTCTCCTATACGTTCACCTTGGCCCCTCCCCACATCTGGTTCCTTCCCATCAATATTTAAATAAGCTTAAGATCTTTTTTAAAAACCCCTTGACTCTGCATGACCCTCCAATGAAGACTTCTTGTAAGAATTGTTATGTTCACTCCGTTTCCTCAGGCTCCACCCACAGCCCCCTCCAGGCTGGTTTCTGCTCCTTTCACAGTTCAGGTGAAGCGATGCTTAGAGGATGAAGCACCATCCGGTGAGGGTGAACAGCAAAGGAGCATGCGTGAGTCAGGGTGACGGCTGAGCTGTGCTAACAAACGTGGCCCCCACCAAATCCAGTGGCTCCATGAAGATGGGAGGGGTCCCGCCTCCATCGGCCCTGGGCAAGCAGACTCCTTTAGTGGGTGGCTCTGCTTCTGGTGGTGACACAGGGATTCAGGTCCATCCTTCCAACCTGTTTGTCATTGAGGAAAATGGTCATCCTTCATGTACAGATGGTTTTTTCCACTTTACAAAACGTGGACGTTTTACAGAGCACAGGACCCCTGGAAGCTATTTATTATTATCCCAGTTTTGGAGGTATCGAGACTGAAGCTCAGAGCCCTTGTCAAGCAGACAAGCATCCCACAGCTAGAAAGAAGGGGGCCACGACCAAAACTCAGGTCCTGCCCGCTGGCCCCTAAGTCCACTGCTTCTGACAGGCAGTCACCTTTCACAGACTTACAGCCCTGTCCACCTCGACCCCTTGGTCACGGGGAGCCCGCCAGGAGGTGCTCTCCTTAGATTGGAGGCTCAGCAAGTCCCCATGGTGTCTGGAACTCTCTTCTCTCCTGCTCTGGAGCTTTTCCAGTGGGCCCGGCAGCCCCCTCCCATATGCATTCGGGGTTCTTCCAAGAGCCTTTCAAATGTTCCCCAAGAAAAGGCCAGACCCACTCCTTGGGCTCCACGGCTGGCCAGACACCACCCTCTTCTATGCCGCATGGAAATAAAGCATGGAGGTGACAAGCAGCTTGGAGGAGTAGAAATGTCAGCGTGACACCCTGAAATCTCCTCCGAGCACGTAACTCGGAGATGGTAAAGGTTGCCCAGAAAGCAAACTGCTAGCTAGGAACCGGGGGAAGTTCCTCCTCTGGGTTCTTGGAGCCAGGAGCTCCAGAAGATTTGCTGCAAGTGCCAGGAGCCCACCCTGCACTCAGGCAAGCTGACGCCACGTGCCAGCACCCGCTCCACCCCTGTGGGGCTCCAGCCCTGCCAAACCACTTGTAGCTCCTGTGCGCCCTCCTGTCCCGTCCCCTCCAGCGTCCCCCACCTGACTGCCTCTCCTCCCCGACTCCCGGCTCTGCTCTGCGGCCTCCCTCACTCAGGCTGATCCCAGGCCTCCAGCTTCTAGATGGCGCCTTTCATTTCCATACCCTGGGGGGCCTGGCGCAGAGGAGGGCTCCATCAAGATTTGTCCACTGAACAGATGACACTTCCAGGAGAACAGCGTTTCGAGTGGACCGAGGTCACGCCCTGAAGTTCTTCCTAACACCAGGCTGGCAGCTAAGAGGAAGGGCCACCGTGTCTGGGCCCCAGAGGCGAGGACACTGGGTGTGGCAAGATGGCCAGCCTGGGGGCATCTTTCCCAACACTGGGCTTCGGTCTCTTCGTTGGCAGAATGATGGGGGTCAGTGCCCTCCAGGGCCCGCCCAGGACCGGCTCTGTGCCTGAGTGCAGGGCATCTGAATTCCTCCTTCTCCTCGTGGGATGGATGCCAAACAGCCTTGCCCTGGCCTGGCGCCCGGTCTTGCTTCTGCCGCTGCCCATTCCCACCCACCCTCCGCTTGTGCCAGACCCTCGAAGGACCCTGCAAACGAGGAGCCCTGAAGCCTGAGCTCCGTCCTCTCCACAGAGCACCCACCCTGAGGAGATGTTCACGTGGGCACATCTGAGTGCCGCGTGTGCATCTTAGGTGGCAGAGGAGGTGCGTGGCTGAGGGTGTCTTGGTGTCTTTGTGTGTCACCCCATAGATTCGCTTAGAGGCAGGCCGGAATCAGGAGGGGGAGGTCCGGGGGAATGGACATCACCCCGAGGAGGGAGGTGTGTACACGCGCATGGGTGCAGGCATCCAGGACACCTGTCATGTGTGCGGTTGGTAGACGTGCCTGTGGGTGGGAGAGGGTGTATGTATGTGTTTGGCTGTGTGGGGGTTTGTGAGTTTGTGTGTTTACATGCGTTTCTTTGTGAGCACGTTTGTGTGCATGTTCACCCATGTGTGTGTGTGTGTGTGTGTGTGTGTGTGTGCATGTCCCACTTCGGACCTGTTCAGAACCAAGAGGACATGTTCTGGTGGACAGGTGGGGGCCCTGGTGAGCAGACATCCTGCCGGCATCACCACTCACCTTTCCTTTTTTATCCATTTTAAAGTCTTGGTCGTCACGTCTGAAAATGCTGGAACGGCAACCGAGGTTCTCTGAGCCAAAGTGCCGTGTGTGAACTGTGAAAACTGTCTACCCCGTGTGGGAGGCAGAGACGGTTTCCTATTTTAATTCTCTTGGAGACTCCAAAGGTTAGCAGTTTCTGCAGGTCCCACAGCAGGGTCACGAGCACGAGCCCCTCGTGATCACCAGCGCTTGCTGGCTGCGGGCAGCTGGAGAGACCCTTTCCTGAGCGCGTGGTGCCCTGTGAAGGGACATTCACAATGTGCTTTTCCTTCGGCATCATGACCTCAGAGCCATAAGGGAGCTTAGAGACTCAAATAGTTGAACCTTCCCATTGACAGCGGGGGACAGCTGTTCAGTGAGCAAGTGACACATCCAAGGTCACAGGGGAACAGAAATGGAAACCCAGGTGCGTCCAGCCCCAAGGAGGGCATAGAGCAAGCTTGGAGCCTGCTTGGGAGCGGCGGGATGGTGGGCAGCAGACTCAGGTAGGGGGAAGGCAGTGGGAGCCATCGATGGTTCTTGAGCAGGAGAGGCATTTGCTCTTTGACACATTTTAGGGAACTCAATCTGACCTCCATGGGGTGCAGAGTGGAGTGGGCGGGAAGGTGGGAGCCCCCCCCCCGGGGCTCTGAGGGAGCCTGCACAGCATCCAGGGGTGTTGAATGAATGAAGCAAGCGCAGGGCTTCCGCAGGTGGAGGAGGACAGGAAGAGCGTCCTGGGCAGAAGAAACCGCAGGTGCAAAGGCTGTGGGGGAGTGCTTGGGGGCATCAGGCGCCCACGCGTGATTGGCGGGTCCCCATCAACGGTGGTGGCGGGTGGTGGAGACTGAGAGCCAGGCGGGGGCTTTGGCCTCTCTCCCGAGGGCCTTGGGTAGTCACTGGCGGCGTGGGTGTGCACCCTGCTAGACACGTATTTCGGAAGGACACCCCAAAGCGCTGGGGGGTGGGCTCCTTTCCAGTGGGGCTTAAGGCTGGGACGGCAAGGTGCTAGAAGAGTTAGTGACCCCAATGTGAGAAGCAGCAGGGTGGGGAGGTGGTAAGGGGGGCCTCTGTGCTTGTCCCCCCCACCACCTTCCACCCTCCCAAGCTGTCTCTGGACATTCCAGGGGGCCAGGGAGATGGCCATCAGCTGCAAAGTCCAGGGGTGAATGGGGGGAGGGGCAACGGGCACTTCGGTCCTCCAAAGGGGCCCGGGCACCAGGAATACCCAGCATGTCGAGGTCAGAGGGCACAGGGCCAAGCACTGGCAAGGGGATGGAAGACCCTTTCCCATGGGCTTGCAAAGAGGCCTCCTGGAAACGAGACTCAGGGTGTGGGCAGCAGTGTCTGTGAAAAACGCACCCCTCTGCAGGTGGCTGCTCTGACCCTCCCGCACCCTGTCTGCTCCCCCCTCTGTCCCTCTCAGGTGGCCCCGAGCACTCTCAGATTGTCTGAGAACTCTCTCGGTGCAGTGTCCTTGTCCTACTGACTCCCCAGGGAGTTCACCTCTGCAGGCTCAGCCCCGGGTGCATCCCTCACCCAGCTCCTTCCCTCACCACCTCCCCATGAAGGTGTTGGGGGTTCTATGTTGTAGGTGGGGAGACTGAGGCCCAGAGAGGTGAGTCATTTGGTTAAATAGCACAGCTGGTAAGAGTGGCTACCCACACACACCTGCCCGGCAAACAGGGGGCAGGCTGTTTAGGAATGGAGGCTCTGGAGCCAGAGGGCCTGGCTTCAGATCCCGCCTCCCCCCAGCAGGCCAGCTTCTGACCTGTATCCTCATCTCAAAGTAGAGGGCGGTTCCAGCGTCTGCCTGGCAGGGGCGGCCCAGGAAACACGGCAGGTGTTAGAGGATGTCTGCTGTGTAGACGGGTCACCCTTCTTCCTGGGAAGCAGGATGCAAGGGGCTGTCTCACCGCTGTCCACACTGATTCCCACCAAATTCCTGTCAGAATCTGTAATCATTTGCCAAGGCTGCCGTAACAAAGAACCACACACTGAGCAGCTTAAATAACAGGAATGTATCGTCCCACACTTCCTGAGGCCAGAGTCCAAGGTCAGGGTGTCGGCTGGGCTGGTCCCTTCTGAGGCTGGGAGGCAGGATCTGTTCCGGGCCACACCCGGAGCTTCTGGTGGTCTTTGGCATTCCTTGGCTTGTAGACCCATCACTCTAATTTTTGCTTTCATCTTCACGTGGCATCATCTGTGTGTGGGTGTGTGTGCGTGTGCGTGTGTGAGTGTCCAAATTTCCCCTTTTTAAAGAACACAATTATATTGGATTAGGGTCCACTCTCATGACCTCATCTTAACTTGGTCATCAGCAAAGACCTTATTCTGCGTTAGTCTCTGCCCACGAGTGTCCACGGTCTGGTGAGGGGTTCAGACAGGTCAAAGGCAGGGGCATGATCGGGTGATGGATGTGTGCCCTGAAAGAGTGGGCACAGGGTCTTGAGCACAGGGTGGGGTGGGGAAGCACAGCTACACAGTTCTGGGGCTCCCGTGGCCCCTGGCCCGGCACACAGTAGGTGCTCACTGCCTCTTAGTGGATGGATGGGTGAATGAGAACAGATTAAGAGAAGGCACAGCGCTGTCATGTCCCAGAAGTACTGAAGCCACTTGAAGAGGCAGGACGGAATTTCTTGCCCTGGGCTCCAGCTCCTTGGGTGTTGAAAGACCAAATTCCTGGAATTCATCTCTTCTGTCTCTTGGGCCGTCCCTTTATCAAGCATGGAGAGCTGGGGAAATACTGGCAGCGTGTTAGGGCTTGACGGCGGGGGTTAGCTGGGCTCCACGTGCAGCCTGGATTCCAGATGCCGCCGAAGCCATCTTGATGTATGTGTGGTCTCAGCATAGAATTTCGCCATTACCCAACTGTTTAAAAACTGGAGGCAGAGTCCCTTTGAAAGTGACTTTGCTTTTTGGAACCACGGGATTGATCATTACTGGCGTGGAGACTCCCGCCATCCTGCAAATGTAAAAGCCCCGATGTGGCCCAAAGCAGGGGCAGATGGACAGGGCTTTTCTGACGGCCGAGATGTGGTGTCTTGGTGGTTTGGGGAGCAGGGGGTCCTGTGATGGGGCCACAGAGTGCCTTTAAGATCTCTTCAGTTAGTTCAGTGACCAGAGTGGGGGTGGGATCCTCTGTCAGCCACCCCTCCTGCCTGTGCATTACTGGCGAGTCGCTTTCCCTCTCTGAGCCTCAGTTTCCCCATCTATACAACATGGACTAATATATTGGGTGTAGGATAACTGATTAGTTTGAAGTTTAATGGTTCTTTACGGCTTGAATGACTTTTATTACTACGGCGGAGGGTCTGAGGATCTTCTAAGCTGTTCTTATGGGGAGGCTGATAATAATCTGTCATTTGGGGGGAGACTCGGCAACGGCAAGGTGATGTTGAACTCCACAGCAGGTGGGGGGAGTTGGTGGTGGACCCATTCACTGCCCGTCCAGCAAGGATTCGCTTCGTGTCCTGTGTTGTACAGGCAGAGACAGAGGAGGACCAGACCGTTCTCCATCACCATCCATCTCTCTGCCTTCGATCCTCTGCATCTCTGCCTCCGTCCCTCATTCTTCTGTCTTTCCCTTGAAGCACACTGCACATAAAATGGCAAAACGTGGGCTCCAGCCAATGTCAAGATCAACTAGCTCCTTTCAGCGTTAGCCAGACAGCCTTGGCCAAACGTCTGATCTTGGAAGACCACACCATTTTTTCCAGTATTTTCACCGCTAAGTTGGCATCCTGGAAGTCGGCATTTGTGAGCATTTCAAGCGTGTGGGGGGTACGTTCCGAGCTCTATCAATGAGCAAACCTTCGCTGTTTGTTGAACAAATGGATGAGTGTTTATTCTGGGGCAGCTTGAAGGCTGGGTGAGCCTCTCTACCCCGCTCACCTCGACACCAGCCAGCTTATGTGCTCTGCCTATAAAGAGAGTCACGGGATTTTGGGTAGAAGAACAGACTTTAGATTGAGAAGCAGGACTCTGGCGATGAGGAAACAAGCTTGAAGGGTGAAGCGGGTCGTTGAAGATCGCACAGTAACTTTGTGTGGGAGACGGGGTGCAGCCTGGCTCTCCCACCTCGCGGGGCAGACACTCTTACGGGTGATCAGACCCAGGCTTGGCAGGCCTATCTGAAGGTGTCTGAGGTTTGTAGGTCTGTCCCCTAAGCAGAAGCATCTTGCCGGCTGCGTGGCCGTGGCACGAGCATTTCTGTCTCAGGCTCTTCACACGCTGGGCTTAAGCGCCTTCAGGCACCTCTGGGGCCCACACAGACACCCTGGGAGGAGTGACTTGGAGCAACTCAGGTCTCTGGGAAACAGGAGCCACGAGCCCTGTGCTGTGGACATAGATGACTTGCTCAGTGAACGTGCTCTGATCCAGGAGTTGGCAGCAAGCGATCAAAGAGAGAGAGAGAGACAGTCCTTCGGCAGGACAGGGGGTGTGGGAAGCCACACAGGCGTCCTGCACGCACAGTAGGATCCCTCTGAGGGAGAGTCACAGGGCAGGGCAGGCCACCGGGCCCCAAACCTAGGCTCTCTGTTCATCTCCCAAACCTGAAGGAAGCAAGGGAATCAGAATAAGGGAGAAGCAATAGTAGGAAAATAAGATGAAGCTGTGTAAGTAGTGCCTGGGACATACTTACACTAAAACAGTTGTTTCAAGTGTCCTGAAATTCATATTTAACTGGGCATATGCTGTATTTTTATTCACTAAGTCTGGCAAAGTGCAGCCTGAGGAGATGGGGTGATGGGGCTGCCCGAATCCTCAAGGTGCCAACTCACCAGGAGCCTTCCCAGCAGCTTCCTATATTGTCTTAAATGAGAGGAAAATGCCAAAGTGCGTTTCAGCAAAGCCTGGTGTAAGGGTCTAAGTAAGCAGCTCTCTGGCGCTGAGGCCTCCTCTACCTGGTTTCATGTGGTAATCGGCCTGGGCCACGGGGCGCCCAAGACGTCCGGTCAGCGTGATTCTGGGTATTCCTGTGAGGATGTTTTGGGGTGAGAGGAACATTTAAAAGCATGGATGTAGAAAACAAACTTATGGTTACCAAAGGGGAAAGGTGGGGTGGGGAGGGCTAAATTGGGAATTTGGGATTGACATATACACACTACTATATCTAAAATAGATAACCAACAAGGACCTACTGTACAGCACAGGGAACTCTGCTCAATATTCTGTAATGACCTAAATGGGAAAAGAATTTGAAAAAGAATCGATGTATGTATACGTATAACTAAATCACTTTGATGTACACCTGAAACTAACACAACAGAATCGCCCGAGTCACCACAGATGGCCCAGGACAGGGAATCAAGGAGCTTATGACCAAATGGGGCTGACTCCCAGGAAGACAGGTGGAGGAGGAAGAGGCTTGTTTTCTAAGTTGCCATTTATGAAATACTTGCCCTGTGCCGGGGTAGCCAGTGAGCCCTCGTGTGTTCCTTCAGGAGTCCTCACCGCACTCTGGAAGGCGGCACCCATTTCATCCCCATTGTACAGATGGGGAAACTGAGGCTGAGAGAGGGGAAGTGATTTGCAGCTGAAAGGGAAAGAGTCAGGCCTCCCAAATCCCCCGAGGCCTGGGACACCCCTGAGAACCCAGGCTGCATGCATTGCTTGGCATGTGGGTGAAACCCCTCTTTGCCTTCAGATATGGGAAGATAAGAAATGAATAGAGGGGAGGAGTATGAAGAGGATCAGGGAGCCTGATGGTTCTCAGACTTGATGCTGGGTGGAGGGGCCTGAGGGGGGAGCCACCTCTGAGGCTGGGCAACAGGAGGGCTTCCTGGAGGAGGAGACACTGTAATGGAGAAGGAGGGGAAAGGACAGTCCCGGCTGGGCCTGGCCAGAGTCGGGGCACAGGTGTGCACAGGGCAACAGAGGCAGTGTTGTGGGAGGGATGGAGCCGGGTACACGTGCTCCACAGCGCTTGCTGGGTCAGAGCTACTGTCCCCACTTTGCAGATGAGAATACGGAGGCCCAGGTCCCACGGTGACCCAGCAGGCCGACCTCAAATCTCAACGTCTCAATTTGTGCCCTGCTCTCGTCACCCCAGCAGGGTGGTTTTGGAGGCCAGGGGCCAGGGTTAGGGCTCCAGCAGGTGGAAGATTCGTGGGGGGTACAGACACAGCCACAGGACGAGGTCAGGAGTCAAGAGTCAGTGCCAGTGCCCAGGGAGGAGCGGGGCTGGGACGTCAGAGGACAAAGCCAGGGCTGGCAGTCCACTCGGAGGGAGCCAGCCTCCCAGGCAGAGGCCAGGCCAGGGGATCTTGGCTTGGGCCAGATGGACCCTTTCCAGACCTTCCCGCCGGCAGGAAATGGGGGTGCCTGGGAGGGAGAGCTGCCTTGGGAAGGGGAGCCCCCTTCACAGAGTCCCCAGGATCCAAACTTCGTTGGGCAGGAGGATGCTTCCTGAAGCTTTGGAAGGAACAGACAGACAGACACGGAGTCCTGGGGTCGCTGCCAAACCCAAAGCTCGCTCCCTGGCGAATGCTGCAGGAGGGGAGAAGCACGCAACATATGGAAAGCCCAGCATCTTCCACGTTGCTGGGAGAGGCAGCCGCCCCTCCACAGCCTGCCGTTCCCGTTTCCTTTCTGTTCCCTCCGGTGCCTTCCAGGGACTGGCGTCCCTATGGCCTGGCTCTGCGTGGCCTCCAGCAGGGGGCACCTGGGTCACCGCAACCCCTGTCCTCAGGCAGTCACAGCACGTGGGGAGAGACACAGAGATAGGAGGTGATCACAGAGGACAATGTGGTAAGAGGGGAAAGTCACTGACTCTGCCTGGAATGCTCAAGGAGGGCTTCCAGGAGGAAGTGGCAGTTGAAGTTAGCTGGAATTAGGCTGGAGTAGGAGGGGTGATGGAGCTGTGTTTCCACCTATGCATGTATCTGAGATGTTGAAACACAACCAAATGGAGGTTCACAGGTGTTAGAGTTTTGCTTGGGGTTAACACGGGAAGCTATAGGTGGGTGAGGCCAGGGTTTGAACCCAGGTGACCAGCCTGAGGCCAGGGTCTGTGTCCAGGCACACGGAGCCACCTTGATTCCCGAAGAGGCTTCCCCAGGAGCCAGGCCAGGGCAACAGGGAGGCTGCTGGCAGAGAGGCGTGTCCTGCTCATGGTGGGACGTGAACTGGGTAGGGGGTCTCAGGACTGACTGAGGAAGGGGACACCCTCCCTTCTCAAGGGCTGGGCTGGGGGAGGGGAGAGGAGGGGGTGGGCAGTGGAGAGAGAGAGAAGGGGGGTTCCAGATACAACACGCAGTGGGCCCGGGAAATCTTCACTCTCCTTCCCTGAGGCTCTCAGTGTGCCTGGGGGATGGGGCGTGTGTGAGTGTGAAACACAAGTACGAGTGTGTGTGCACACGCCCGCCAGCACGCTCAACAAACCGGTGGTGAGTGAGTGGATGCAGGAAAGGCCGAGGTCCAGCAGAGCAGCCCTGGTGGCGCCCAGGTGTGTCTGAGGGTGTGGGTGCTCCCCGGGCAGCCGGCCGTGTGCCCAGGTCTTGGTGGCAGCTTGTGCCCTGCAATCTGCTGACGACCCGCCAGTGGGCAGCCGACACCGGTGGTTTGGTGGCAGTGCCACGTGGCTGCAGCATCCACAGGGCTGAGGAGGGCCAGGCGTCTGCCGCTGTCTGACCCTCGGGTCCTCTGGCCCGTCTGCTGAGCGGAGCGGGCAGGACAGGAACAGCAGAGGGGGTGGGGTCTGGGGTCTGGGCATCACCACGGGAGATGCCCTGGGGAGAAGGAAGCCTCCTAGGCTGTACTCAGAGCGCAGCCAGGACGGTGACCCCTTGTCGAGCTCTGTCTGGTCTGGGCGAGCTGTCCTCCCTCCTGGATGGATGCCTTCCCACGGGCACAGACAGAGTGACAGTCAGGGCCCGACAGATGAGGACAGTCCAGAGAGGAAGGGGAAGCAGGGGGCACATGGGTGGGCGGAGGTGAGAGCCCAGCCCAGGCTGAGCTCAGGGCGTTTTCTCAACCCCTCCACAAAGGCCCTGCCCGGTGCCCAGCTGTGTGGTCAGCCAGCAGCCACAGGCTCTGACTCCGGAAGCTCAGCCCCCAGCACTGGGGGAGGGGTTTTCCTCCGCCGAGGCTCATGTGACAGCATCACAGCCCACACCTCAAAGCTGCCCGGGGGGCTCCTGGGCCACTGCGAAGACACCTCACCTCTGGGACTGACCGTTCCCGGCCCATCTGTTCCCTGTCCCCCTTGAGCCCCTCCAGGTGGGCCTTCCACCCACCTTGCTGTCCTCGCAGCACCTACTGGCTCTCCGCACGGGGTGGCTGGTCCCCCGGAGCTCCAGGTCCGCAGACCTCCCTCCAGCCAGGGCTACATGGACCAGGGCACCTGGAGGAGGGTTTACCGGCTAAGGTCGTGCCCCGGACACAGTTTACAGCGCCCTCTGCCCACCCCCTGACCACTGACATAAGATTTCTTGATGAGCTTTAAAATGGGTGTGCGGGGAGTGTTTCACCTTAATTGCAATCTTGTTCATTCACTGAGACTCCATTCCTGCTGTTCCGCCGGGCTGCAGCAAATCCCTGTCACCTGACCTTCCATGAAATGCAGCTCTAGCTGTGATCTAGAAGCAGGCTTCCAGGCCTCGAAACTAGGCTTCCAGATCAAATGTGGTTTTGATCTTTTACTTCAAAATCACAGCCCCCAAATTATCTATATGAAAAAAAGTAGAATAATTTCCCAGGAGTTCCCATCACCCCATGTCAGGCTTTATCCACAGAACTGGGGTAGCAAGATAAACAGGGCAGGTCTGTGCACTCGGAGGGCACATGGCCCATCAGGGAGACGGAAGTTCACAGATGCGCCGTTTCCAAAGCCCTCTGGACACCGATGCCCTTAACCCTCAGTCTAAGACCGTCATGTAGGTATTATGAGCCCCATTTTATAGATGAGGGAACTGAGGTTCAGGGTCACGCAGTGAGGGAGGCACTGGGGCTGTTGTGAGAATTAAACGCGCTAAAGTGTGTAGGACTCACAGTCGGGTACCCACATCTTCTGACTTTCAAGTTTAAACCCTTCTCGCCTCTAGGGGGTGCTCTCCCCGCCGCGCACTATACCATGGTCACAAGGCAGCATGTCCTGTAGATCGCTCTGCTGTACCCGTGCACGAATAGCACTGGTAATGACGTCTCTTCCTCTAGTGCCGTAGCATCAGCACAAGACAGGGATGCAGTGACATGTGTCCAGAGGAGGGGAAAGAACACAGGGAGGAAGCAGGTGTCGGGGGCAGGCAGAGGGTGCCCAGTCATCGTCTTACTTCCAGCTTTACTAGTCAGGATAATTTCCTCTTAGGTTTTTCAAACCCTGTTCTATAAACCTGGGGACCTGGCCTGATGTGGCTGTAATAGGTTTACGGACCACTTCCAGCTGGGCTGGGCCCAAGCACAAATGGCTTTGCTTTTCTCCACTCTCTGGCCCCGTCTGGACCGTGTCACATCGCCCTTGCCCTCTTTTAACCCCTTGGTCTCTTGGGCAAAATTCAGTGCCGCTGAGAACTCCAGTGTCACACCCAGAGCAGGGCTGCCCTCCCATCTGATGGGACACTTGATGTCCCCTGGGTGGCCAGCCCAGTCCAGACGCTGGCTCTCATGGGGGAGGGGTGAGTGCAGGGTCCGCCCCCCACCCCCCGCCAGGCACAGCTTCCTGGCAGGGATATTCACCTTGTCCTGCCCGCAGCCCAGCTCCAGGCAGCAGGTCCTCCCCTGCCTCTGGCTGCCTGCCAGCATCCTCTCTCTCCCAGGTAGTTGTCTCAGGTAAGGAGGCAGCAAGAGCTCAGACCCCATCACTAGCTCAGTTGTCCTCTTGGCCTTTGGGAGACACTCACATGGTCCCCCACGCCGAACAGTCCTCCTCTGCTTCTTCTCTTTGCCACTGCTGGTCTTTCTCGCTCTCTCTCGTCTCCCCAGAGAGGCCCGGCCGGGGCAGGGCAGCCCACCTATTGCCCCCAAAGATGACCAGCCAGGAGAGGGAGCTCTGGCAGGCAGGTGGGGGAGGGAGGAGGTCATCTCCTGTGGTTGCCTGGGGTGATGGTCAAGGGCAACCCGGCTGCTGCCAGTCTGCCTGCCTCGCTGAGGGTGGGGCTTTGGTCCTCATCCAGCAAGGTCCTGTGGGTAGTAGAATCCCATGTAGGGAGGGAAAGTAATTTTGGGATGTTTTACGGAGGTGTGAGCTGGGTTAAAGGAACCAAGAGGACATTGCTGCACCCAGGGGCCAACAGCAAGGGGAAGTGGGGAGCCCAGCTGGAGGCGCGGGTGGTGGCACCCGACAAAAGTGCCGGTCGAGCCAGTCACGCTAGGACAAATCTAAGAGAGCCCAGAAGTGCCCCGGCCCCTCCCTCTGCCCGCCCTCCCATCCCCAATTGGGGCTTCCCATTGGCTGGACCCAACAGGAAGTGACGGCACAGGGCAGGACTGAGAGGGAGAATGGATTGTGCGATGGGAGGGTGCTGGCACCTGGAGGATGCCCAGTGGTCAATCACCTAAGCTCCGGGTGGCTCTGGGCCCTGGCTGCCGATGCCAGGGCACCAGGAAAAGCCCTGTTCCATATCCGTGACATTCCCGGTATTTCAGAAAGACCCTAGAAAGAGAGGGCCCCGTGCCTGTGAGCCTCTGAGGTGGGTGTGAGGACCCTGCCATGCTGGGAACAGCCCATGGGAAGCCAGGACTCAGCCCTAGTGCGAATGCAGCGATGATGGATTCCAGAGTGCTGCAGGGGGCGGGGAGGTGTAGGTCAATGGAGCCCCCTGAGATGGAGGCCTGCGTGGCACATTGTCTTGGGCCCCAGATAGAAGGCACATCTCATAGGCCTGATGCATGGATTATAATGAATAGTAACAACATTGGCCACTTACCGTGCGTTCATGGTGTGCTATGGTCGTTTCGCATGCTGCTAAGTTACTCACAAAAATGGACAAAGCACCTGTCACAAACAGACATTTTTTCTTGCTGTGACCCTTGCCAGACAGAGATGCTTTACACTACAAAGCCTGACCCCTGACAGCCTGCACCATCTAAAGGGAATGAGCTCCCGGTCCCACCTGGACCATCACCTGTGCAGGGTCTGCCCTGACCTAAGATACAACCCATTTCATCAGAAACATCAAGGGCCCTGTTGCTCAGCAGCCGTGGGCCCTGAGGCTCCCAGAGTGGGGATGCCTGGGCGAGGACCTTCCAGCCCGAGGGCAGAGCTGAGCGGAGCCCCTGCGTCCTGGGCTTCCCTTTGCCCGATGGCTCGGTTCCCACAGTGTGACCAACGCAGCTGTCGTTTCTGAGGCCAGTGGTGGCCTCTGGATGATCATTTACAGAGCCGGAGGGGGAGATAAGGCTGGCATTTGTGCCAGTTTATGTGCCTTCATAGGTCATAAAGAGATAGCACTGCCGGGGGCCACACTCTGGTGCCAGCACCGCCCCCCCCCCCCCCCCCCCCCCGCAACTGTCTCTTTCTGCCTATTTTTTTATCGTCCACTCTTATCTTTCTCCCTCCCCATGCCCCACCCTGGTGCGGATCGCAAGACCATAACCTTCTTCAGACTGCTGCTGGCTTTTCCTGACCTTCTGCCCCCGGCACAGAAAGTAACTTTATTAGTGGGGCTGGTGAGGGCTTGGCTGGAGCCCCAGCCTGGGATGGCCAGAGAGGGGGGAAATTCTACCAGCACAGCAGGGACCCAGCTTTGTGGCCAAAGGGATTAAGGAATTCAATCCAGACGAATAACACTTTGCCTACCTCCTCAGCCCCTGCCTCTCCGAGGCAGGAATGGGGGTTGGATTCCATCCCTTTCTCCTTGTCTGACCTTTCCCTGCATAGTGACAACTGCTCTGATCAGAGAGCAGGGCCACTGATAGGGACAGGCACACCG
Organism: Phocoena phocoena; assembly: GCF_963924675.1. NCBI lineage: Eukaryota > Metazoa > Chordata > Mammalia > Artiodactyla > Phocoenidae > Phocoena > Phocoena phocoena. Next base: position 5,346,319 of record NC_089220.1, read on the forward strand.
GTGTCACCGGGGACCATTAGGGACTCCTGGGCCTCTGTCTTTGCACCTTGAAATGGATTCAGGCCCTGGGTCTATGTCCACACCTTCTCATGATGGTGACGAGAAGAGTTGCCCGTGGATGTGGGCAGCCCTCCTCAGTCTGAGAGGAAGTAAGAGGACGTGGAATCAAACGACTCGGGCTTCAAGTAGAGCCCACTCCCCCTTTACTCAGGGACTGAGCCTCAGCGTCTTCATTTGTCAAATGGAGCTAAGATTCCTACCTGACGGCCACCAGGCATGGGGTCATGTTCGCTGAGAGGGCACCCCACATGCAGTTGAGTGGGAAGGGGACAGCTTTGGAATCATAGAGACTTGAGTTCAGATCTCGGTGTCGCCATTGGGCAAGTCTACCTGTCCGCACTCTGGTTTCCTGTTTGCAAAATGGGGACAGTGAGCTGTGAGAATTGAAGTAAATCATGTCCCTGGTGGTGGCAAATGCTCAGCAAGTGGCAGGAGATGGTGCTGATGCTGAGAGGAGATATTAGTGTCCCAAGTTCACAGGCGGGGAAACTGAGGCTCCAAGAGGATGCTCAGATGAATGGTGGAGCTGGGTCAGCGCGGGCCTCCCCGATGCACACACATGCCACTGCCCGCTGAGCCCCTTTCCCTCCTTGACTGACCCCAGCAGAAGTGTTTGCTCCTGGAGTGGGTCCAGCCATCCTCACATTTTGGTCACAGGTTGGGTGGGGGTGACCATGGCTAGTGTGGCATTTGCTCTCCTTCCCTGAACCTGTGGTGACAAGCTAACAGCTCTAACCAGGGGTCCTGCTTCCCGCTGCCAGCAAGGGAGAGATGTTGATGGCATCCCAGTGGGTGGGTCTGGGGCACTTGTCCCCCGGCATCTCGACCAGCATCCAGCGAGAGTTGGGGGGATGAGCTGGTTTCCTCTAGCCTTGCATCACTTGAGTCGCTCAACTCTGGTGCCCAACCCATGTTTGTTTTGTCTTTCTGGGTTTCAGCCCTTTGGCCAGTGGGAGGTTAAAGATTACTGAGGCAGCTGACAATAAAAGTGCCCGGCACACTGGCCTTTGACCATCCATTAGAAGGCAGTGGGATCACATTCTACACAACCGTCAACGGCGAAAAGTGATGAGGGTGTGGGCAAGGAGCACACCCTCCTGTATTAATAGGAAGAGGACAGTCACTCTTGCCTGGGCAATCGGGCCAAGTTTCTCTTTTATCTGAAGCCAGGGCCACAATGTGGCATTGTTCTCTGTCTCAAAGGCCACCATGCGGCCCCAGAGTGGACCCAGATGGACCCCGCCCGGCAGAGTAAACACCCACCCAGAGGTGGCCAGTGGCAACGGGGAGAGTTTTCTTCTTTTCCTGGAGGAAATACTTTCCTTCCAAGTGGCTCTGGGAATCAGAGACCTCACGATGCCACTAAACCCTTGGTCTTAGTTTCCTCATCTGGACCATGTGGCTAGCTTAAACTCCACACCCCAGGCAAGGTTCCTGATCTTTTCTGTGCTATGGAGCTAGGGAAGCAGAAGGACCACCTTCTCAGAACCCCGTTTTCTTAACGTATAATATAAAGCCAGGAGATTACAAAGGAAACTGATCATACCGAAATACAGTTATCAAGATGTTTAAAAGCAAATGTGAGATAAAGAAACACCTGTGTTTCTTTACGAATGCATGTGAGTTACAAGATCTAGCCAACTAGTAGATCTACCAACTACTGTAATTTCAAAGTAGTGATGAGTGAAAGTTATATTGCAAGATATCTACAACAACAAGGTCATAGGCACCACCTGTACCTCTGAGGGTTTTGTGGGTTTTTTTTGGCCGATACATCTTAAAAAATTATTTTTTATTTTGGAATAATTACTCACAAGAAATTGCAAAAATAGAAGAGTGGTCCCATTTACCCATCACCCAGCTTCCTCCAATGGCGAAATGTGACAAAATTCTGTCCGTTAGCAACACCAGGAGATTGGTTGGCACGATGTGAACTAGGCTACAAACCTCCGCTCAGACTGCACCACCTTTTGCCCGCACTGGTCTTTTGGGCTAGTTTTTGGGTGTAATTCTGTGACATTTTATCTCACGCGTAGATTCATGCCGCCGCCCTCACAGTCAAGATCAGAGCTCTTCCCTTGTGGCAAAGAAGCCCCCTCGGGCTGCCCCTTTATAGTCCTGCCTGCCCCGCTTTCCTCAAGCACCTCCTCCCCCAACCCGTTAGTTTTCCATCTTGTAAAAATGGTAGAGTAGTCAACATGCACCAGGCACGGACCAAGCACATTCCCGTGCTCTAAAAAGGTGACAACTGAGGCTCAGAGCGGTGACTAATTACCTGAGGGTACTCAGCAATAAGTATCTGAATGGGTGCTGCCTGCATCCAGGTCTTCCCCCTTCGTCTTCACCCACAGACTTCACAGTCTCCAGCAGAAGTGCCCTAGATGCGAGCTGGGAAACTTGGGCTCGGTTTCCAGCTCCATCTCCTGGGAGCTGTGTGATCCTGGGCACGTTCTGAACCTCTCTGAGCCTCAGTGTCTTCACTTGGAAGATGAGGGGAAGGTGTGACAGGCTCACCTTGCTGAGGTTGCTTGCTGGGTGAACTTAGAGAGGAGGGAGCTTGCGCTTTGGTGGAGCCCTGGGCATCTCCTCAAGGTGAGCTGCCCCCACCCAGTTGTGTGTGTGTGTGTGTGTGTGTGTGTGGTGGTGGGGATTCAGAGCCAGATCAGCAGCAGCTCGTGCACACACACAGTACACTTGCAACACACACACACACACACACACACACACACACACACAGGCAATGCTTGGTGGCCAGGCTATCCTTATTTTCCCATCATCTCATGTGTCCCTGGACAGCCAGCATACCTGGCACGAGGTCCTGACAGAAGCTCCTGGAAGAAGGGCAGGTGGACATGATATCTGGAAAAATTCCGTGCTACCAGTTGCTTGAGGAAATTGGTGGAAAACTGCCTGTATTTAGTCAACAAATGGTTTAATAAATAAATGAACGAGTAAACAAATATCTTCAAAGTAACACGCCATGCACAGTGTTCTGAATGAGATGAAATCCTTTTGATTGCTAGTGACAGAATTCCAACTCAAACTGGCTTAAGGTGGAAAAGAGTTCATGTGATAAACACCCTCCAGGGCAGGGTACCGCTGGCCTCAGAGCGCCTGGAGATGGGGGCTGCAGCAACATGGCTGGCTGGCTGGCTCTCCATCTTTTAAGCGTCTCAGTTCCTCTCTGCCTGCTGCCTCCATGTGCGCGCATGGCCCCAGACAGTTCTGGAATCATCCTCTCCCAGTTAGTGACCTGAGAGCAAAGACTACTCTTCTCCACTGGGTCTATCCAGAAGACACTCTGGGGAAGGGCCCAACTGGCCTTGCATCCCACAGCCATGTCTGGACCAATCACGGTGACCAGCAGGCTCAGCCTTGGTTGTGAACTTGTCCCTGTGGATAGGGGATGGGATCTGTTCCCCAGACGCCTAACTGAGGAGCTGTGCTGGGCTGAAAAAGACAGCAACAAGATGAAACTTGTCAGGAAGGTGCCTGGGAATGTCCGGAGAAGCTCCTCAAGGACAGGAAGGGAATCCAGGGACCGTCAGTGTGTCGCCAACGGCAGCCTGGGTCACTCGGAACCACCGAACGCATGCTTGGAAATGTTTATAGAAAAGACATATTACATGGCCACAATTTAAAGAGACCAGGCCAAGAGGCTTCACTCATTCATCCATTTATTCACACATCCATTCATTCATCAAATGTTTGTTGAGTGTCTGAAATATGCTGGGTGTTGGACATAAACTAATGGGTGAAACAGATAGCTTCCTCAGTTTTCCTGATGGTGTTGTTCGCAAACCTGCAAGTGCCGGAGGGTAGAGTGGGAACTGCTCAACCATACAGCCCCAGCCTTGCTTGTTTTTTTTTTTTTTTCTTTTAAATTTTTACTAGAGTAGAGTTGATTTACAATGTTGTGCCAGTTTCAGGTGTACAGCAAAGTGAACCAGTTATACATATATCCACTCTTTTCCTTAGATTCTTTTCATATGTACCCCAATGTTCATAGAAGCACTATTTACAATAGCCAGGACATGGAAGCAACCTAAATGTCCAGCCTTGCTTTCTAACCTCAGCCATCACTGCCCTCACGGGCCGGTTCCCTGCATTCACCTTGCCTTTGCAGGCCTCTGTGCTTTTGTCCATGCTGTTGGCTCTGCCTGGGATGCCCTCCCCCAGTCTCTCCCCATCAACTCCATCTGAAGCCCCCTCAAGTTTGGCTCCTATGCCACCTCATCTCTGAAGCCTGTATCCCCACAGTCTCTGCTTGTAGGGGATGGAGTGTCATGGCACTAAGATTCTGAGGGTTGATTGGCACCGAATGACTGCCTTTCCTTAGAGTTGGATCCACTTGGAGCCCTGGACTGCGGGCCTCTGCGTACGTCCTCATTGCCGTCTGAGGTGTTTGACCCTGTCTGTTTCTCACAGCAGAATCATTGGTTTACTAATTATCTTAAAAACTGTTAGCTCATTTGGTCTTCCCAATAACCCCGGGGGCACGGGTAGTAGCCAATTTTGAAGGAACATTGAGGCCCAGGAACTTCTATTTCAGGCAACACTGTGGACAAAATGGACCATTCTCTTACTGGAAACAACTAAAAATCTTGGATTGAAAAAAATCTTAAATGCATCCATGAGCTGGTGAGAAAATAAGGTACATCAGGCCAGGCTGTAAGTGAAGACAGACTCAGGAAGGTCAGCAGAGGGTCAAAGCTAGCTTTTGACTCAGGGACATTTGTTGAACCAGGTGAAGTTGAGAATTGATTTTGTATACCCTGAGGCAAGGGAGTAGGATGATACAGTCCAGGACCTGCTCAAGATACGAAGTTTGGTGTGAAGCTAGGAGTGCGGAAGGGCACACCACCATGTAAGAGAGAACTAGAAATCAATCCTTCCCTACTGAGACTGAGAGGGAGAATGCCTGTCTTGGACTGTGGTGCTGGGTGAGAGGGAAAATGAAGCTTCCTCTGAGAATTTGTAACCAAGGAATGTCGTATCTCGAATTCACACACCTGGGATCCCAAAGAATTTCAAGCTGAGACTTTAGCTTAAAGTGGCCTCATACTGGCAGTGATTCCAGGTACCTGAGAGAACAGAGCAAACCTGCTCTCCAGAAGAAACCGCTTTCATCCCAGGCTTTTAAAAACTTTCCAGAGTTCCATGGAAAATGAGCAACTTCAATGTAAAAATCACTAGACAGACAAGAAAATGAGAGAGAGAGAGAGAGAGAGAGAGAGAGAGAGAGAGAGAGGGAGGGAGAGAGAGAGAGAGAGAGAGAGAGAGAGAGAGAGAAAGCAGAATGAGATTCTGCATAATACATCTTTCAACAACTTCAGATATCAGTATTATATAAAGAATGCACAAAATTATGTTTAATATGTTTAAGAAATAAAAGGGGAAATTTAAAACGAGTAGGAAGCAAGTAGGTTAGAAAATGAACTCCTAAAATGTAAAAAATATATAAGAATTGTAGTTAAAAACTCAATGGACAGATTTAATAGCAGTTTAGAAAAAGCTTAAGAAAGAATTCGTGTCTGGAAAGGAATATATGTATATATACCTATATATAAAACGGAATCACTTTTCTATACACTTGAAACATTGTAAACCAACTATACTTCAATAAAAAAAAGAATTAGTGAATTTGAAGGTAAAAACAAGGAAATTATTGATAATTAGCTCAAAAAGACAAAGATATGGAAAATATGAACAAGAGGTAAAGAGATCTAAAAGATAGAGTCCAAATGTAGTCTAATCACAGCCGCAGAAAGGAAGGAGAGAAGAAGAGAAACGAAGAGAGAGAGGGAGATGAAGGGACACAGGGGAGAGGGGAGGGAATGGGGCAAAGCCAGCAGTGTGAAGGGATAACTGTTGAAAACTTTCCAGAATTGAGGAAAGAAAAATTCTCAGAAGCCCAATACATTCCAAGCAAGTTAAATTAAAAGCAAACATAACACAATGAAACTGCAGGGCACCAAAACCAGAGAAGATTTTAGAAGCAGATTTATTTTTGTTAATGAGAAAAGACAGATAATACATAAAGGAGGGACAGGCTGGCCGTTGACTTCTCAACAGAAACAGTGGAAGTCAGAACACAGTGGATGGTATCTTAAACGTGCAGAGAAAAAAATAGTCAACCTAGAAGTCTATACCTAGTGCAAATATATTCTAGGAATGGGGATTAAATACAGCTTTTGTTTAAGGTAAACAAAACCAGAAAATTTGCCACCAGTAGACCTTCACTAAAAGAGTTCTAAAGAATATACTTCAGGGCTTCCCTGGTGGTGCAGTGGTTGAGAGTCCGTCTGCTGATGCAGGGGACACGGGTTCGTGCCCCGGTCCAGGAAGATCCCACATGCCGCGGAGCGGCTGGGCCCGTGAGCCATGGCCGCGGAGCCTGCGCATCCGGAGCCTGTGCTCCGCAACAGGAGAGGCCGCAACAGTGAGAGGCCCGCGTACCGCAAAAAAAAAAAAAAAAAGAATATACTTTAAGCAGATGGAAAATGATTCCAGATGAAGAGTATGAGGTGCATGAAGGAAAGCAGAACTAAGAAAACGGTAAAATGTGGGTAAAAAATTGTTTTACATGGAGTATGTCAAACAAAGTACGGGCATATTGAGTAGACGCTCATAAATGGTAGTAGTGATGATGATGGTGTTGATGATGATGGTATAACAACTTGCAGGATGGTTACGTAGAAAGAGTGCAGGATTAATATCAGAGAAACATAGGTCTGATCATTATACTTCCATTTATTAGCTGAATAAGTTGGAGAAAGTAAGTTTGAGAAAAAACTCTCTGTAGTTTTGTAATACATTAGCTAAGGATAAAAAAATTGTTCTCCTAGGGTTTTGTGAGTAATAAATTAGATAATGCTTATAAAACACTAATTACAGGGCTTGGCACATGGTTGAAACTTTGATCTCAGTTTGAATCTCAACTTCTCAAAGTCTGGAAATAGATAAGTGGTTGAGGAAGGTGGATGGGGGCCAATCACTTATGAATGTTAATAACAAAAGCTACCATGAACTGAGTGTCTACTATACACTAGGCACTATGCTATGACCTTTGTATACATTTTCTTATTGAAACCCTATGGTATCCTTGTGGTCAGTGGCATATTTAACACCCGAAGCCAAAGCTTTTTAACACTTTTCCTTTTCAATAGAACAAAATCATTTTTGTTGATCACTTTGCTGAAAATGATCGTACAATAATCAGTAATGATCATTATTTACTTCTAAAAAATTAACAGTTAAAAAGAAGTATCAATATAGCTGAACCACTTTGTTATGAGGCAGAAACTAACACACCATTGCAAAGCAATTATACTCCAATAAAGATGTTTAAAAAAGAAAAAGAAGTATCAATGTTAAGTATATTTTTTAAATAAATTTTTAAAAATAAATTTATGTATTTATTTATTCTTGGCTGCGTTGGGTCTTTGTTGATGCACACAGGCTTTCTCTAGTTGTGTCGAGTGGGGGTTACTCTTCATTGCAGTGTGCGGGCTTCTCATTGCAGTGGCTTCTCTTGTTGCAGAGCATGGGCTCTAGGTGTGCGGACTTCAGTAGTTGCAGCATGCGTCCTCAATAATTGTGGCTCGCAGGCTCTAGAGCACAGGCTCAGTAGTTCTGGCACATGGGCTTAGTTGCTCCACGGCATGTGGGATCTTCCTGGACCAGGGATTGAACCCGTGTCCCTTGCATGGGAAGGTGGATTCTTAACCACTGTGCCACCAGGGAAGTCCTTAAGTATATTTAAATTTAGTAAAGTATTTTATTTATGAGCTAAAATTTGCACATCAAACAAAAACACCACACTTCTCAGTTTGCAAGCTTGAACAATTCCTAACCATTATGAACTTACTTTCCAAACGCACACATGGAGCTGAGTTCATGTGTATTGGGTACAAACCATTTAACTGGAAGTTTTTTGAATTAATGTCCACGTAGGATATAATATTCAATAAAGGGTAAGTAATAAAATGTGCTAATTTTGAAACTTGCCTACAAATTATTAAAACTCAAATGTAATAGCAGCAATTATTTAGAACTTAGACCAACTGAAGAGTTTTCTTTTCCAGGAGGAATATTTTATTACTAGCATTATTTAGAATGGCCAATGCATGGTGTTAATAAAAAGAAGAGCAATGCTTACTTAGTTTTGTTATTGTTTTAAAATCATGTATAGAAAATTGTCTGTGCACTGGGTAGACTACTTTCATGGGGCCACACTTGATACTCTATGATATGGCACTGACTTGGGTATTTCCTTTGAAAATTTTCATCTCGGTTGGGACTCTCATTTTTGAATTTCAAATTTATTGTATCTTTGTGCTTCATTCAAAACTTTCAATTTAATATCTATCTTTCTATATCTATCCATCCACCTAAAATGTACGTGTACGTGTGTATACACACACAGCACTTACATGCATAATAAATAGACCATTCTAAAATTTACTATCGTGCTATATGATTTTTTTTTTGTTGTTATTTTCCCTTAAGGTGTCTTGAGGAGATTTTCAAATTAGTACAAGTAGGGAAAGCTACCTCATTAAAAAATGGTTACCTGCCATTTTATAGTGTGGATCCACCGAAATTTTTAAAGTAATTTTAAAAATTGAGGCATAACACACATACAAAAACATACACAGACCATAACTGTATAAATTAAGGAATTTCTTAAAAGCCAACCCATTTGTGTAACCATCACATATATCAAGAAATAGAAAATTATCAGCCCCCCAAAAGTCATTTTTTCCCTCAAATATACCCTCTATCCTGACTTCTATCACTATGGCTTATTTTGCTTGCTTTTTGAGCTTCATACGTATGGACTCATATAGTATGTAGGTGTTTGTAGCTGGTTTCATGAGATTCATCCATATTGTTGCATATTTCAGTGGTTCATTTACTTCCTCATTGATCTACAGTATTCCATTATATGACCATACCACAGCTTATTTATCCATTCTACTACTGATGGACATCTGGGTTGTTTCCAGTTTGGGGCTGTAATGAATAACGTGGCTATGGACAATCTTTTCCCTGCCTTTTGGTGTCCGCAGATTCACGTTTCCGTTGAGGAGTGAATGAGAGGGAATGCATACATTTAGTTTTAGTCAACATTCTTGCCTTGTTTCTAACCCTAGGTGGAAAACATTCAGTCTTTTACCATCAAGTATGATGTTAGCTGTATTTATTTTTGTAGATACCCTTTTTCAGGATGAGGAAGTTTCGTTCTACTTGTAATTTGCTGATTTTTTTTTTTTTTTTTTTTGCGGTATGCGGGCCTCTCACTGTTGTGGCCTCTCCCGTTGCGGAGCACAGGCTCCGGACGCACAGGCTCAGCGGCCACGGCTCACGGGCCCAGCCGCTCCGCGGTATGTGGGATCTTCCCGGACCGGGGCACGAACCCGTGTCCCTGGCAACGGCAGGCGGACTCTTAACCACTGCGCCACCAGGGAAACCCTGCTGAATTTTTTATCATGGATGCATGTTGAAATTTTTCAAATGCTTTCTCTGCATTTATTGAGATAATTGTGTCAGTTTTCTTCTTTATTCTATTAATATGGTAAATTACAGGGATTGATTTTCAAAGCTTAAACCAATGTTTCATTTCTGGGATAAATTCCACTTGGTTATGATGTATTGTCATTTTATATATTGCTAGAATTGATTGCAATATTGCAATTGGTTATGATTTTGGTATCAAGGCCACAGAAAATAAATTAGGAAGTATTTCTTCCTTTTCTATTTTCTGAAAGAGTTGGTGTGGGATTGGTATTATTTATTCCTTAAATGTTTGATAGAAATCAGCAGTGAAGTTATATTTGCCTGACATTATTTTTTTTGTGTGTAAGAGGATTTTAAAATTACAAATTCAATTTCTTTAATAGTTGTTTGGCTACGTGTTTTCTGTTTCTTTTTGAGTTAGTTTTGATAATTCATGCCTTTCAAAAATTTATTTTACCTAGGTTGTTGAATCTATTGGCATAATGTTATTTACAGTATTTTGGTAAAAAATTTTTGTCCATTTTTGTGAGGGATGTTGTTGCATGGACCCAGCTCTTAAAAGCTCACAGGAATTGACCGTGAACATTGTTTTCTAATTTCACATTCAGTGATGTCACTTTGATAGCTTGAAAGCAGTTATTGTGGCAATATTTACAGCATGGAAGTTTGGCAAACACTGCAAATCAAACTTTCTTTCCCCTGCCAGAGAGCAGAACACTGCTTGTTATCTTTTTTTTTTAATAAATATGTATTTATTTATTTTTGGCTGCATTGGGTCTTTGTTGCTGCCCGCGGGCTTTCTTTCTAGTTGCAGCGAGCGGGGGCTACACTTCGTTGCGGTGCACAGGCTTCCTTTTGCGGTGGCTTCTCTTTTTTGCGGAGCACGGGCTCCAGGTGCGTGGGCTTCAGTTGTTGTGTTGCACCGGCCTAGTGGCTCCTCGGCATGTGGGACTTTCCCGGGCCAGGGCTTGAACCTGTGGCCCCTGCATTGGCTGGCAGATTCTTAACCACTGGGTCACCAGGGAAGTCCTTGCTATCTTTTTAATGTCTGTGGGATCTATGGTTGTGTCTCCTCTTTCTTGAAATTGATCATTATTTTCTTGGTTACTCTAGCTAGTGGTTTATCAACTTTATTGATCTTATCAAAGAACCAACATTTGGTTTCACTTACTTTATTGTTTAGTTTTTATTTCATTGATTTCTGCTGTCTATTATTTCTTTGCTTCTGCTTACTTTTATTTTGATCCTTTTTTTTTTAAAGCTTCTTAATATAGTAGGTTACAGCACAGATTTTAGGACTTATTTTCTACTACGTGCATTTGAAACTATAACTTTCCTTTTTAGCATCACTTTATCTCACACATTTTCAATATGTTGTATATTTACCATCATTAAATTCAAAATACTTTCTATTTTGATTGCAATTTCCTTTTTGATCCATGGGTTATTTAGAAGCGTGTCGTTTAATTTCCAAATACTTGGCGCTTTTCTATGCATCTCATTGTTATTGATAACTAATTTAATTCCATTTTAGTCAGAGCATATAATCTGTAAGATTTTAACCTTTTGAAATCTATCGAGACTTATTTTAAGGCCCAGTGTATGATCTATCTTGAAGAACATTCTATAGACACCTGAAAAGAATTTGTATCCTGCAGATGTTGAGTGTGTACTATCCTAAAAATATCAGTTAGTTACTGTGCTTGATGTATTGTTAAATCTTCCACGTCCTTGTGGATTTTTTTCTCTAGTTGTTCTATTAGTTACTTTAAAAATATGTTTAAAATCTCCAGCTGTGGGCCTCCCTGGTGGCGCAGTGGTTGAGAGTCCGCCTGCCGATGCAGGGGACACGAGTTCGTGCCCCGGTCCGGGAAGATCCCACATGCCGCGGAGCGGCTGGGCCCGTGAGCCATGGTCGCTGAGCCTGCGCGTCCGGAGCCTGTGCTCCTCAATGGGAGAGGCCACAACAGTGAGAGGCCCGCGTACCGCAAAAAAAAAAAAAAAAAAAAAAAAAAATCTCCAGCTGTGATTGTTATTTTTTCCTTCCTCTCTTTAGTTCTATCAGTTTTTGCTTTATTAAATGCACATGTATTTATAATTTTTACATCTTTCTGCTTTATTGATTCTTTTATCATTATGAATTTCACTTTAGTAATACTTTTTGTAAAGGCTACTTTGTGTAATATTAATAGAGCCACTCCATATTTCTTATGCTCACTCTTTGCATGGTACACCTTTGCCATCATTTTACTTTCAAACTGTCTATGTCTTTGCACTTAAAGCGCACCTATTACTGACGGCATTTGGCTGGATTTTGCTTTTTTAATCTAGTCTAACAATCTTTCCCTTTTGATTTTAGTGTGTGACCCATTTATATTTAACCTAATTACTAATTTGGTGGGTTTTAGGGCTATGATTTTTTTTTTAAGAAGTAGATTTATTTATTTATTTATTTTTGGCTGCGTTGGGTCTTCGTTGCCGCGTGCAGGCTTTCTCTAGTTGCAGTGAGCGGGGGCTACTCTTCATTGCAGTGCATGGACTTCTCATTGCAGTGGTTTCTCTTACTGTGGAGCATGGGCTCTAGGAGCACAGGATTCAGTAGCTGTGGCACGTGGGCTCAGTAGTTGTGGCTCACGGGCTCTAGAGTGCAGCATCAGTAGTTGTGGAGCACGGGCTTAGTGGCTCCTCGGCATGTGGGATCTTCCTGGAGCAGGGCTCGAACCCGTGTTCCCTGCATTGGCAGGTGGATTCTTAACCACTGTGCCATCAGAGAAGTCCAGGTCTATGATATTGATATTTGTTTTCCATATGTTTTCTCTTTGTTATTGTTCTTCTATTTCTCTTTTTCTGTCTTCTATGTTAATCAAATTTTCTGATGTTTTATTTAAATTCATCTTTACAGCTATATATATTAGGATTGTTTTTTAAGGGCTGTCCTAGAGATTACACTAGGCATCTTTAATTTATCTGCTTAGAATTTGTATTGAAATATTTCAGGTAAAGTGGAGGAACATTGAAAGAGCAGTAACATTTAATGCTATCATCATATATATTACATCTATATTCATTATAAACCCAATAATACAGTGTTGTTAGTTTTGCTTTAAACAATTATATGCCTTTTAAAGACAATAAGACAAGAAATAAATATATCCTAAAATTTATCCACATGGTGGCCATTTCTGGTGCACTTTATTCTTTATTCGTTCCTATAGATACAAATTACCATCTGGTGTCATTTCCCTTCAGCTGCCTTTAGCATTTCTTGTAATGTTGGACTATTTCATTTTTTGTCTCTATCTTGCTTTCATTTCTGGAGACAGCTTTTTTGGTTGTTAGTTTTAGTTTTCTTTGAGTACTGTGAATATGTAATTCCAATACATTCTAATCTTCACTGTTTTTGTTTTGTATTTAATTTTTTTCCTTTTTCCTCTCTACGTAATGTACCATTTTTCTTGACTGCTTTCAAGAATTTCTCTCCATCTTGACTTTCAGCCTTTTGATTATGAGGCTCTCAGGTGTCATTTTCTTTGTATTTATCCTGCTTAGAGTTTGTTTAGCTTCTTTGTCTGTAACTTAACATTTTTCACCAAATATGGGAAATTTTGGAACATTATTTCTTCAAATATTTTTTTCAGAACTTTCTTTCTCTACTCACCTTTTGAACTCCGTTGATATGTATATTGGACTTCTTGATATTTTTCTATAGTTCTCTGATGTTCCCTTTCCTTCCATTTTTTCTTACTGCTTTGGATTGGACAACTTCTAGTCATTTATTTCCACATTCAGTGATATCTTTCCTTCTCTCATCTTCAATCTGCTGTTAAGCACATCTAATAAATTTTCCATTTTTCATTTCAGTTCTGTACTTTTCAGCAGTAGAATATTCATTTAACTTTTTAAAATAGTTTTGTTGTCTCTGTTATAATTTCCTATTTGTTTACTCGTTAAGATCACATTTTTATTTACCCTTTTAAAACTCCACATCTCTGTTAAATATTTATAATAGCTGCTTTGAAGTCTTTGTTTGCTAATGCAACTTCTCTGCCCATTTGGAGTCACTTTCTATTAACTTTTCCCTGGGTATATGTCATATTTTCTTGCTTATTTGCATGTCTAGTAATTTTTTGTTGAAAACTAGACATTGTAGACAATACATTATTCTGCATTCTGTTATGTTCTTCTAAAGGCTGTTGTTTTTTGGTTCTAGCTGGTGGATAATATGCCAGGTCTCAATCTTTAAACATCATCTCTTCTACCCTCAGTTTTTCAGCTTCTAGCTGCTGTATTTTTAGTTTGGATCCCTGGGGTCTCCCGTGTACCAGCATAATTTGGTAGTTAGCCAAAGATTTGGACAGTTTACAACCACAATTTGTCATTCACTCTTTCTCTGACTTCCTTGTTCCTATGGTTTCTCCCTTAACTTTCTAGCTGTTTTACCAATCTTGAGCTCTGACCTCTATATGCAGAAACAATTCAGCTTTCTGCAACCTGCTCTGTATACTGGGGAATAACCTTAGTAAAAAATGTAGCAAACTTTCAAATTTCTTCCAATGCAGTTCTATCTTTCAAAGGTAGGCTCTTCTCTTATTTTTGCCTGATTTTTCACTGGGCTCCGTGTGCTCTCCAGTATGCATGTACAAGTTAGCTGTCATCCAGGGTTTTGGGTAGAGTTTACACTCAGATTTTTTTAGGCTTTTTTCTTTCCATTGCTCTCTTGTTTCCAGGAACCTCCCCATCCCCCTTAAATTTTTAGCTATTTTGCTATCTCTGAAATACCACTTCTACCTCATCAAGCCTGGAAATCTGAGGTTTCTGCCGTAGGTTTTGTGAGCATTGGAGATCACTCTCAGTCACATCAGGGAAAAAAATCACCATATTTGCAATTTTTATCCCACTGCAATGGCCTCTTTTATAACAAAAGTCTCCTGTGATTTCTGCCTTCTTTTCATTACTTTACAATGTCTTCAAATACTTTTTCTTTTGATAAATTTTGCTCATACTCTACAATTGTTATCTTTGGGAGTAGTTGCCAAACCAGTTCCCTCTGCCATTACCATAAGCCAGAAGTGTAAGTGGTATCATTTCAAAATTTCATATTGTGATTGTTTGCCATTGTTATATAGAAGTAAGAATGATATTTTCACATTCAGCTGGTATCTAACAATCTCACTACCTTCACTTATTAATTTTGATTAATTAATTAATTTTGATTAACTAATTTTGATAGTTCATACGTGGGTTATTTGGATTTTTTACATATGTTGTGTTGTTTGAGAAAATGACAGTTTTGTTTCATCTTTTCCAATTCTTATATCATTTATTTATTTTTCATTCTTTATCACACCATCTAGAATCTTCAGAACAATGTTGATATAAATGGTAGTAGTGGGATCCTTGTTTTCTATATTAAGAAGAAAGGATAAGATGATTATAACTGTCAGTTCTTTATATGTTATATAAGAGTATGAAAGCTCATTTCTTGTTTTTTAATTTTTAGCATAGTTTTTAAATTAAATTGTACCTTTATCACTACACATTATTGTTAAAAAATTATAAGCATTGCAAAATGAAGTTTGAACGAGTACAATCAAATTTAAATATAAGATACTAATTTCAATGTGTGAAATAATAATGTGACTACATAGATGGCTATAATTTCTGAAAGTTTATTTCTATTCTGTGTTTGCTAAGAAATTTTTAATTAGAAAAGAATGATGAATTTTATCAAATGATAATATAATTTTTCTGCATTTTCTGAGAGTTTAGTGAATCAAACTGGTTGATTTTCAAGTATTAAACCATCCTTGCAATTCTGAAATAAATCATATGTGGTCATGATTTTATAAATCATTTGATTCAACTTGCTTAAATTTTGTTTAGGATTTTAGCATCTACCTTCATGAGAGGAACTGACTTGTACTTTTACATTCTTGTTATGCTTTAGCAGAATTTTGACATCAGGATAATTCTGGTCTTATAAAATTCATTGGGAAGTCATCTCCCTTTTTCTGTTCTCTGGAAAAGTTTGTGTAATGTTGACTTTACTTCTCCTTTAAATGTTTGAAAGAATTCATTAGGGAAACTGTATGTGCCTGGACATCTCTTTTTGGGAAGATTTTAAGTTATAAAACAATTTAAAAGTAATTATATACTAGCCACATTTTCTATTTCTTCTTGTGTCCATTTTGAAAGGTTGAACTTTTCTAGGGCTTTGGACATTTCATCTAAGAATTCAAATGTTGGAAAATGGTTATTCTATGTATATGGGATCTGTAGTGATGTCTTCTTTTCATTTCTTACATTGGTAATTCAAGTTCTCTGATTCTTGACTGATTTTTCTGAATATTTATCAATTTTAATCATTTTTTCAAAGAACTAATTTTTATTTTTGCTAATTTTTTTTAGTATACACTTGTTTTCTTTTTAATTTATTTTTTCTTTATTCTTTCCTATTTTTGTCTTTGTGTTGTTTGCTTTTATTTTTCCTAACTCGAATACTTAGGTCATGAAGTTTCAGACTTTCTTCATTTATAATATGTGCTTTTAAGTTTCATTTAATCACAGCTTAAGTTCAATATGTTTTCATACGTTATATTTTTATTATCATTTCATTTAAAATATTTTCTAATTTCTATTTCGATGTATTTTTGACCAACTGACTATTAGAAGAGTTTTACTTCATTTCCAACATTTTGGGTTTTTCTTTTGTTATTGATTTCTGGCTTAATTCCACCATTGTTCAAGAATAAACTTTAAATGACTTCAGTCTTTTCAAATTTGTTGAGAATTGCTTTACATCCCAGCCTATAGCCATGATGCTTTCAAAAAGAATTTTTAAAACTTTATCTGGATTTTATACTTGTTCTTAACAGACACACTGGTCTGAAAGCATCTCCATCTTAACTGAGAGCAGAATTCCACAGTAACATAATTTAATGAATCACTCTTTTTTTTTTCTTTTAAATTTCCACTGTTACTTTTTTTTTTAACATCTTTATTGGAGTATAATTGCTTTACAATGGTGTGTTAGTTTCTGCTTTATAACAAAGTGAATCAGTATACATATACAGATGTTCCCGTATCTCTTCCCTCTTGCGTCTGAATCACTCTTTTATTGGTAAACATTTAGCTAGTTTCTAGTACTTGTGATATTGGAAAATCTTGCAGTGGACATCTTCGTAATTACTTTTTGCACACTATTTTGATTCTATCAGAATCAGAAGAGCATAGCATAGTGGTTGAGGGCATGGGCTCTGAGGCACATTCCTGGATTTGAATTCTGGTCCTTTATCTTGTTAAAAATACACATTCCAGGACTCCACCTTAGACCTATTGAATCAGTATCCCAGGTGAGTCTCATGATCCCACAAATTTGAGGACTACTGCTCTAAAATAGGAGTGGAAATTATGATGAGAAAATGACTAGGATTGCTGAAGCATGAAAGCTGATCGTAAATTTTCTGGGATGGAGTAGGGGGAGAGGGAGAGAGAGAGAGAGAGAGAGAGAGAGAGAGAGAGAGAGAAGGGAGTGGGTATTTTTTTCTGCTGTCTAAACTTCCTCAGGACCTTTTGCCTCTTCCCAAGTTGTTCCCAAACTTGTGCTATAAAGCAGGCGTTTTTGGATCTTCCTTTGCCCTCCAGTCATGCCTACAAGGAAAAGCAGTGAGTACACTCAGAGAGAATATTTGGGGAGGTTTGACTCATAGTCCTGGGTTTGTGATTGGATCTTGGTGGGTTCTGGTGGCTTCTGGAGAATTTATTTCCATTTCACCTTGGGGGCTAAGGACAAATATGTCTCAGACATTTTTCCTGGGGCCATGCCAAGAGCGCCTTCACTCCTGTTGGGGGTGGGAATGGACTCATCAAAACCAGGTTGGGGTAGCAGCACAGCAGAGCAAGTTCCAGTGACAGGCTGTGGAGGATGCTCTATTAGGTTCTTCCCATTAATGTTTGCATTCAAATATTAATCTTGAGGTCACAAGAACTCTGCTCTCCAGGCCCAGCTTAACATTCATTCCCCCCTGCCCCAACTAGTTCATTCGACAAATATGTATTAAACACTACTCTGGGCAAATGCTTTATTTAAATGTTTATTGTTAAAATGCTGTGGCAATCACTATTTTAGTTGCTGGGGACACAGCAGTGGACAAAATAGATCCAACTTTCTGCCCTCATGAGCTTATATTCTGGTAAGTGAAGACAGACAACAAACAAAATTAGTAAACATTAGTAAACATACATTGATGTATGTCGATATCTGCTACAGAAGGAAATAAAACACAGGGAGGAGATGGAAAGTGCCAAGAATGGTATTCAATTTACTACATTGACTAATTATTGAACAAACGTTAAGATGTACAGAAAAGTTGTAAGACTAGCACAAATAATTTTAAGGTCTTCTTCATCCAAACTCCTCGAATGGTAATGTTTTCCTACATTCACCTTCTCTCTCCCTCTCCTGAATTATTCAAGAGTAAGATGTAGATATGACACCTCCTTATCTCTAAATATTTCAGGGTCTGTACTACCTAAAAACAAGGATTTCTCATATATATTTATTACACATATAACCACGGTCTAGTCATCAAAATCAGGAGATTGATATTGGTGCAAAAATATTATCTAAATCGTAGCCCTTGTGCAGATTTCACCAATTGTCCCAATAATGTCCTTTATACTAGAAGGAGATCCAAGGTCATCTGTTGGACACATTCGTCATGCCTCTTCAGTCAGTCTCCTATTTTACGACACTGATACTTTTAAAGAGCAAAGGCCAGTTATGTTTTAAAATGGTTTTTATCCTATGCATTTATTCTACTGTTAGAATGGGTTATTACTATCATTACCGCTACTACATACTACCAAATGGTGATGTTCTAATGATGTCATTCCTTCTACTTTTATTAGCTGACTTTCTACTGTAAGGAAGAAGCTTTCTTTTCATTTATTTATGAATCAGTAAGGACTCATAGAGTCTTACTTTATTCTATAGGTTATAACTATTTGTTGCCATTATTTATTTTGATGCTTGAATTGTCCCAGATTGGTGCAGTGGAAGCCCCTTTGTTCTGGCTCCTGTACTTTTGACCTGCCTCCATCATTTTTTTTTGGAACATTTCCTTACTTTTTGTTACAAGAAGATGTTCCAAGCTCATCTTGTGCTTTCCCTGACCCAGTGGAATCAGCCATTAGTTCCTTTGAGTGGAGAACAGTATTTATAAACCAAGATCTAGTCTTAATATATGCTCATTGCTACTCAGCTCTGTTATCAGACAGAGCTGGGAAATTCTGTACACACACACACACATCCGGACACACTTACACTTATTTCTGTATCTTGCTATCTATATGTATATTAAAAACTACGGGTTCACGCTAATAATTCCAATTTCCAACAATGCCTCAGATTCATTTTCCATATTTGTAACTCCCTTCTCAAAAGTGGAAAGCCTGGCTCTTGTTATCAACAATATACTCACTTATTTGTCCCATCCTAGAATGTGCAGAGAATAGTTTCAGAATTGCTAACCCATACCTCTGCAGAAAGGAAGCTTACTAATTAGAATTCAATATTTGTTAAAACTCTTTTTTTCTATTGTCTGAGGGCATATAATGCAAATACTGTGTCCAAAAGTTACTTAGTTCTCTCCCTTCAGTGTAGTCATGTTATTTGTTTGAAATACAACTCTTACTTTGTTTCTTCTAATTTAGGTCCCCTCCCTCATCCTTGCTGATTTTCCTCTCTTTTTTGAGAATGTGAAACATTAACATGGTCAAGATTATATAAAATATTACAGTCAGAGAAATGTTATTCTACCATCTCCTATCCCCTCCATCCTTCCCACCCCATTCTCACCCAAGCCCTGTAGGTAAATGTTACAGACTGAACTGCATACCTTACAAATCCGTATGTTAAAGTCCTAACCTAACAGAATATGACTGTATTTGGAGATAGAGACTTGAACTTTTTTTGTGTGTGTGTGTGTGTACGCGGGCCTCTCACTGTTGTGGCCTCTCCCGCTGCGGAGCACAGGCTCCGGACGCGCAGGCTCAGCGGCCATGGCTCACGGGCCCAGCCGCTCCGCGGCATGTGGGATTTTCCCGGACCGGGGCATGAAGCCGCGTCCCCCGCATCTGCAGGCGGACTCTCAACCACTGCGCCACCAGGGAAGCCCGGAGATAGAGGTTTTAAAGATGTAAGTTAAGTTGAAATGACGTCATATGGATGGGCCCTAATCCAATAGGACTGGTGTCCTTCTCAAAGAGATTAAAACTCAGACATACCCTGAGGGAAGGTGGCCATCTACAAGCCAAGGAGAGAAGCCTCAGAAGAATCCAACCCTGCTGACATCTTGGTCTTGGACTTCACCCTTCAGAATGGTGAGGAAATAAATGTCAGCTGTTTGAGCCCCTCAGACTGTGGTACTGTGTTATGACAGCCCTAGAAAGCTAATACAGTAACCAGCCTTACTAGTCCCTGATTTATCTTTCCTGTTCCTTGTTGTTCAAATGAGCAGATGTATGTATATTTTCTTATGTCTCCCTTTCTTTCACACCAAATGTAATGTACTATAGGTACTCTTCTGCTTTTTCAACTTATGCTATATCCTAGAGGTCATTCCACATCAGTACATCAATTGCTGAATAGTAAGTCAAACATACATTCCTAGAATAAATCCTGCTTGGTCATGATGTAAATTTTCTTTTTAATACATTGTGGTATTAAATTTTCTAATACTTTGTTTAGGATTTTCACCTCTATGTTCATGACTGTCATTTTCTTTTCTTGTAATATCCTTGTCAGGTGTTAAGTATCAGCATTATTTGCCCTTATAAAATGAGTTAGGAAGTGTTCCCTCTTTCTCTATTTCCTGGAAGAGTTTGAGAAAAATTGGTATCATTTCTTCCTTTAAATGTTTGGAAAAATTCACCAGTGAATTCTTCTGGGCCTAAAGGTCTGCTTTTGTTTTTGGTTGGGGTGAGGGGAGGCAAGGAAAAAGGTGGGAGGAGAGGAAAGTTTTAAGTTACAGATTCAATCTTTAATAGACATGACTGTTGAGATTTTCTGTTTCTTTTGTGTCAGTTTGGATGAGTTGTGTTTTTCAAGAACTTAGTTAATTTCATCTAAGTTGTCTGTGTTTTAATGTAAAATAGGCTGGACCGGGAGGGCTTCACTGAGCAGAGACCTGAAGGAGGGAGGGAAGTATGTCACGTGGATATCGGGGGAGGGGGCGAATATAGCAGAGAGAGGAAACAGAAGGTGCAAAGGTCCTGAAGCCTGCGTGTGCCTGGTGAATTGAGGAACAAAATGCAGGCCAGTGGAGAGCAAGAGAGATGAAGAGCGATGGAGATGAGGTCAGACAGGTGATGGAGCCCAGACCACCTAAGACCACCCAGGCCATTGTAGGGTCTTTGGCTTTTACTCTGAGTGATTGAGGGTTTAGAGTAGAATATTGTGGTGGTCTGACTTACGTTTCAAATGGTCAGACTGGCTATTGGGAACAGACTCAAGGATGGAGAGGGAAAGCCCAGACAGAAGGTTCTTGGTCCAGGGAGGTGGCAGTGGAGGTGGTAAGAAATGGTCACGTCTGGAAAGACTTTTAAGGTAGAACTAGTAAGATGTACTGATGGATTGGATGTCAGCCGTGAAAGAAAGAGAAAGGTCAGGGTGGACTCTCTGGACTTTAGCCTGAGCTATGACCATCTTCCCAGTTAGGGAATATTGTGGGAGGGGTAAGTTGGGGGAGGAAGTTCAGGACTGTTTTGGAGGGCTTAAGGGTGAGGCAATTATCAGGCACCCCTTGAGGAGGTCAGCAGGGCATTGGGTAGATGGAGTGAGAGTTCAGAGGATGGCAATATAAATTTGGGAGTCACTGGCATGTAGATAGCTTTTAAAGGACTTGACAGGTTGGTGTCACCAAACAGGTGAGTGTAAATTGAGAAAAAGGCCAAGGCATGAGCCCTGGGGCTGTGCTATGTCCAGAGGTCGAGAGATGAAGAGGGGCCAGAAAAGAGACTGCTGACTAGTGAGATGGGGTTAAAGAAAACCAGGGGCATATGGCCTCCTGTGAGCCCACTGAAGAGGAGGGAGGGGTCAGCTGGACTAGTATAGGCTGGTGATGGGTCTGGTAGAGTGCGGACTGAGCTCTGACCACTGGGTTTAGCAACATGGAGGACAGTGGTGACCTTGACAAGAGCAGCTGGCTGGAGCTGGTTGAGCCGAACCTGATGGAGTGGCTTCCAGAGGGAATGGGAGAGGGTAATTCAACTGAGTAAGTGTACATAACTTCTTTCAAGAATCTTCTCTTCTTGGAGAAATGGGGCGGTACCTGGGGGAGATGGGGGAAAATCACAGCATGTTTTAATTACAGTCCAGAATCTAGGAGCCATTTACTCTGTACTTAGGATGTGTCACACATGTGAGACTCTGGGGACTCGGCGTGAAGGAGACACCACCTCTGCCCCGGGGCAGTTTGGATCTATAGAAATGGATCTGTAGAAATTTACAGCCCAGGGGAGGATGCAGTGTGATGGATGAAGCCCAGGGCTGGTGGAAGCTCTGCAGGGGGACCTGACCCAGCTGAGCAGTCACAGAAGTCTTCCTGGAGGAAGTGATGCTCGGCTGAGCCTTGAAAGGGAGGCAAGAGGCCTCCACCTCTGGGAAGCCTTCCCTGATCTGCCTAGTCAAGTTACCTTGCCTTTGTTTTCGCACAACGTCCCGCATCTTCATCTCCTTAGAACTTGCTTCATTCTGCTTGGTATTGGTCATTTATCTGGATCCCATTTACTTGTGTCGGGAACCTTCCATACCCAGATGCTCAGCTTGGTACTTTTGACTGCATTATCTCAGTGAGTTCTCAGGGGGTCTGAGGTCCTGCTATGACTCCCACTTTACAGATGAGCAAACTGAGGTGCTGAGGGGTGAAGTATCTTGCCCAAGGTCACCTGCAAGGCAATATCAGAGCTCTGATTTGAATTCGGTTTGGTCCCTACCCAGCAAACCTTGTCCTTCACTTCAGGAGCCTTTATACATAGTAGAGGCTCAGGAAATGATTTTTTGAGATGATGTAAAAAAGAAGTGAGGTTTTTTGTTTTTTTTTTCAGAAGCCAGAGGAGAATGCCTCCTGGCTGGCTGCACAGATAACAACTCAGAGCATGTCTTGCATCCATGCTAGCCCATTGCAGGACCTGCTGCGGGAGAGGTGAGTGGTTTATACCTGGTTGCCTTGCTAAGCGGTGAGCCGTGGGGAGAACTGAGGCATGACCCTTGCTCCAGGCTGACTCCAGGGGGCCCTGTGTGGCACCAAATCCTCCAGTGCCCCACTTCTGCCTAGACCCCTCCAGGGGCTCCTGAGGATCAAGTTCAGTGAAATTAGCCTGGCGCATCTTCTAGTCTGTCTTTGCCTCCCTCTCTCGGCCCCTTCCCTCCCTCCTGTCCCTTCCTTCTCCTTCTCCCCCTTCTTCCCACCTTCCCATCCTTCATTCTTTCTCTCTCTCTTCCTTTTTTCTTTCTTTCCTTCTTCCTGCCTTTTTAATGCCACCCTCCCTTTCTTCTTTTTCTCTCTGTTCCTTGCCTTCTTTTCCTTTTATTAAAAATATCATAAACTATTTTCTTTTATACGTTTCTTTTTCTTAGTTGAGATCATGCATTGGGTTTTGCTTTCTGGTGAGGAAGCAGGTCCCAGCGAGGGCAGCACTTCCGTGGGTCACTCACTGGTCCAGCCTCAGCATCCTGCCCCTCGTCCCATCAGCGTCTTTGCACCCTCATCGTCTGCTTCACCTGCTACCTCTCCCCTCGCTGCTCCGTGCATTAACCCTGGGAGCCTCCTTTGTGGGGGTGGGTAACACACGGTTGAGTGAGCCCTGGTCTCTGCCCGCAGTTACTCACTGTCTGGGTGAGGGGATGAGGGAGAACCCTTGAAGCCTGGGAGGGGTTGCTGCTTCTGGAGCAGGACTAATTGCTGCGGAAGCAGGAGGACAGAGCGAGCGCCTAAGCAAGGTGGGCTGAGGGGGACTGGCTTCCAGGATGGGGCCCTGAATGATGAGCTGCCGCCTGTCACCTGCTGCAGGAGCCAGGCCAGAGCCCCCCAAGCAGAGGGAACGGGTTCAGGCAGGGAGGCCATGCTTGGTTTGCAGGGAAGAGGTGGCCCGACTGGAGATGAGGTTTCAGTGGGCCTCAGTTTCCCCATCTGTCACCAGCTGGGACTAAACCACTCATCCCTGGATTCCTTTAGCTCTCAGTGTTCCCTGGGGGAGCTTGTCCATCCTGACCCATCCGGACAATGAGTCCCTGGCAGTTTGGAGGGTTCTGTTTCCCACTCGGAGGGGTGCTGGGCCTCACGACCCACGAGGACATGGCAGAGTGGTGAGACTCACCTCTGGGTGGCCTGTGTTCCAAGGCAAGACCCCTGGGAAGGCCCCTATCCCGACCGGGACCCCGCCAGGCCTCAGTGAGGTGCCACGTGGCCTGGGTGGTGCTCTTTGCTGCCCCCCGACACCCTTGTCCCGCCTGAGTCAGTCTCTTTAGGTCCTGAGGACCTGGTGGCCTTCCTGAAGGGAGACATCTTGTTTGAGGTGAGGTCTGGCCAGTCTGACCTCAAGCACGGCATGGGTGGCACCCAGGGCTGCGGGGAGACTGGGAGAAGATGGCCTGGAGGGAGGGAAGCCCCGTGTTGAGTCGCCCCTTTCCTTCCCTGATGATGGAAGGTTCCCATCACGCCCGCCATTTTCCTGTCACCAGCTGTCGTCCTAGGTGACTGGGATTTGTGAGCTCTTCCAAGCCTTTGTCAGGCCTAATGGTGACAAAGTCCTGTGGTTTCTTAACAGCTCATTTCACATTTGTTGACTGACAGATCAAAAGGGCATTTGGGGAATCTGGGGCTGCAGCCACGGCCCGGGAGCCGGGGCCAGGGGGGCCCACCCTCCAGGCTCGGGCTCTCCCTCTGGGCATGGGCCCCTTCCCGCAGCCTCAGACTCCCCCTGAGGTAGGTGGACAGCATCATCTCTTGACTCCTCCCAGCCTAAAAGTTCTCTGACCTAAATCCATCCATCAAACACTATTTTGAGGGTTTTGAAGTGAAGCCTGGGTGTTTTACATCATCCCACACACCTACTTCACACCTTCCGGAGTTTCAAAGTCTTTTTGACTGTCATGTCAAATGGACACATTTCTGGACCAGAGGGGCTCCATCCGTTATCCTCTTCTTTCTGAGGAGCTGACTGGTCACCTCTCCATCCTGTAGGCTTGTTTGCTCCCAATGGCAAGTTGCACAATGAGGAATAAAGTCTTCTAGATTAAGATCTCTGTGTTGCCTTGAAGGTCCTCACTTCTTCCATGTGATGGGGGCAAGCCTGGTGAGAGATGGATAAAGTAACAGTGCCATGAGTAAATATCAGAAGATGGGAAAAAAAAAAAAAGCTCAGAATAAGACTTCTCAGTACAGTTATGTAACAAATTAGGCATGTTATTACTGTCATGGAGCCATACTTCTGCTCCCCAAACTGACTGGTAGAGAAATTTCCAGTTAAGGCCCATTTGCCTGTTTATTCACGTAAGTGCTGTTTCTGGATATGGTGGCAACAGGCACAGACTTCCGATATCCCAGGTGCTGGTCCACGTATCTCAGCCTGCCTTGCATTTATGCTGGGTCACATGACTAGCTCTGGCCAATGGGCTGTGAGTAGAAGTGATGTCACTTCTGGCTGTGGCAGTTAAGAGCCAGTGGCCTCTTTGATGTCCCTCTTCAGCCGCTATGGCCCTGGAGGCCACCTGGAGTGGCTAGAGGGGCAGGAGGGCCGCTAACGTATAGGACGTCAGGAAAACTGTGTGCCCTTCTCGTGTCAAACTCTTCCTGTTAGAGATTATTTTGTTTCTGCAGTACAGCCTGCCTAACCCTAATGTGAGGATATAGAAATGAACAGTACCTGCACCACCACACCTGGAATCCTAACTCTGCTGCTTCTGGCTGTACAGCATGGGGCTGGCTATGTAACTTGGTTTTTCTCTCCTGTAAAATGCGATATACTGATATGTACCTGACAGGGTGCGTGTGTTGGAAGAGTAGGTGTCAACTGTTCAACTGTAGATGTCAGCTGTACCCCTACTATGTGTACTAGGCCTGGCACATAGTAGGGGTACAGACCGTGTCCGTTCCAGACCATGTCTGGAAGCCCATCCCCATTTCTCCACTCCCTCACAGCCTAGCAGGAAGAGAGTCCCTGCATTAGCTAAGTAATATCCACTTGCCATTCGTCCCTGCGTCTGGGTGTGAACCCAGCACGTCTCAGAAGTGTGAACTCTCCATCTGGCTCCCCAATGGCTGTACACACAGGCCAGAAAGTGGTAGAGCCATCCGGAGTCAGTTCTGCCCAGGCTGGAGCTTTCTTAAGAGGGTCCATGGGGGAGAAAGGTAAAAAGTTTTCTTTCCTCTCTGGCACATGTAGGAGCAGGGCTGTGTTTGTTTAACTGGATGATTCAGGGGGGTGGGGGAAGAGAAAGCAGTGGGTCTTCTACTTCACCCCAAGGGGTTTTCAGTAAAACTCCAGGGACCCAACTTTTATCCAGTTCCGTTTCCTTAGGCCTGCATGGTCGTTGGCTACCACCACTACAAAGTGGGCTGTTCTTTGTTGTCTCTTGCTTTTTATTCTTTGTTTATTAAACCCCAAAATGAAAACGAAACCCAACCACACACCAAGCTAACATCTCAAGCGGCTGCAGAGTTTCAGAGGTGCCGGCTCATTTTAGAGTCAACCTTGTATCCATGCTGGGTGTGAGCTTACTTGGGGGCGTGTGATCTGAGGGCCGATGGGAAGCCCTCCTATCCCAGAATCTCCCCGCTGAAGTTCTGCTTTCCCCCAAGTTCTGCCATTATAACTGGAGTCTGAAGTTTGTGCAAGTACCAAGAGAGGATGAGAGGGCAGCGTGGGTGTATGAGTGGGGCTTCAGGGTGGAAGGAGGGATCCGCCATCGTCTTGGCATTGGGGTGTTTCTAGTCCAGTCATCACTGCTCTTTTCAGGGTGACAAGGACTGACAGTTCTTGTCAACATTCTCTTTGCAAATGTGAAACTCTTGGGAAGCTTCTCACAGCGTTTCACGGCCTTCAAGAAAAGGTCTGCAGCCTCTGAGCCGCCTGAGAGCAGCGCCCTCATCTGCGTGGTCCAGCTCTGTTTCCCGTGCCTCGCTCACGCTTTGGCACATGGCAGGAGCGTGTATCCGCTTCCTAGAGCTGCCGTAACAAAAGCATCATGAACTGGGAGACTTAAAACAACAGACATTTGTCGTCTCACAGTTCTGGAGGCCTGAAGTCTGAGATCAAGGTGTCGGCAGGGCCACACCCCCTCTGAAGGTCTAGGGGAGGATGCTCCCTTTTTTTTTTTTTTTTTTTGCTGTACGCGGGCCTCTCACTGTTGTGGCCTCTCCTGTCGCGGAGCACAGGCTCCGGACGCGCAGGCTCAGCAGCCATGGCTCACGGGCCCAGCCGCTCCGCGGCATGTGGGATCTTCCCGGACCGGGGCATGAACCCGTGTACCCTGCCTCGGCAGGCGGACTCTCAACCGCCGCGCCACCAGGGAAGCCCTAGGATGCTTCCTTGCCTCTCTAGTTTCAGGTGGCTGCTGGGCTAGTCTTTGTCTCCGTCGACATATGACCGCCCTCTCTGTGTTTCTCTCTGCATGTCCCCTTCTTTTCTTATAAGGACTCAAGTCATATTGGATTAAGGGTTCACCCTAATCCAGTGTAAGGTCACCTTAACTAATGATATCTACAAAGACTCTTCGCAAATAAGGTTACATTCACAGGTACAGGGGTTAGGATTTCAGCATATTTTTTTTGGGGGGGAGACACAAGTCAACCCACAGCAGAGCACAATCCATATTTACCAAGTGAATGGTTAGACACCTGGGGAGTGGAGAGGGCGCTGGAAAATGAGGGAGAGCTGGCCACAGAGAGGGGGACTCAGCATTTAAGATGAGTGGAGACATGCGAGCATCGAGTGCGCTGGGATGTGTGAGAAAGGCTGCCGTTTACCCAGATCACCACTCTGCTGAGGACCAGGGTCCTTCCCTTCTGAGGGTCATTGTGCACTTTTGCTGGCCATTCATTCGTTCATTAAGCCACTATAGAGAGGCCAGCCTCCCAAGCCGAGTTCAGATGAGATGGAGAAGTAAAAGACACAGTTTCGGCTCCCAAGGAGCCCCCAGCCAAGCACGGAAGATAGCTCTGATGATAATTTTGCTACCATGGGCTGGTAGATGTAGATCTAGAATTCTAAGTGGAATTCAGGGAAGATGTGGCAGAGCAAGATTTTTTAAAAACTGTGGTAGGACTTCCCTGGTGACGCAGTGGTTAGGACTCTGTGCTCCCGGTGCAGGGGGCCCAGGTTCGATCCCGTCAGGGAGCCAGATCCCACGTGCATGCCACAACTAAGGGGCCGGTAAGCCGCAACGAAAGAGCCCTCGAGCCGCAACTAAGACCCGGAACGACCAAATAAATAGAAACAACGAAAAAATTGTGGTTTAAAAAATAACTTTTATTTTATCCAAGTCAGGCCCCCTTGATCTGAAAAATACTTGACCTCACAACTGCTGGGGAAAATCTGGGCACTCTGACTAGGGTCAAGATTTTCTCTGCAAATACCAGGGCTTGGGTGTCGCTGACGGGAGCACACTTCCCCGCAATGGCTCGGGGCTGGAAGAAAAAGCGTCTCACAGGCTGGCTGTGAAGTTTCCAGGGGAGAATGTCCTCTGCAGGAGGAACAAGAGCCACCCTGTAGCCTTCCCTGTTCCAGAAGGCTCCGTGGTGAATACATAATTAGGCCCTCTGTAATTACCAGTTTGAATCTGCCTAGGACACTAGGGCTCCCACCCCCTAATTTACCTTATAAATTTATTCTGCTAAAAAAGTCGAAAATGTCAGTCTTCTGTGAAAGCTGCATAAATGAATTATCTCCCGGGATGACAGAAGGTGGGAAAGAGGGGGAAGCTTCGAGAGGACATTCTTTATCGTGCGTGTCTAAAACTACCCCCACTTAGCGCGTACCCTGCACAGAGCCCGGCCAGGCGGCTCCCTGATGCTGATGGCAGAGGGGGAAGGGAAGGATGCCAGCTCCTTGGTGTCCCTAGCAGGTGGGGAGAGAGGGCATTTAACACCTGCCCCTTTGGACTTCTGAGAGTCTTACCCGATGTGCAGTTTCCGGTGATGGAGGCCTCCAAACAGAAGGGAATGAAGGGAAAAAACGAGGGAGCTTCTTAAAAAGGATCCCATCCAACCTCGTCTCGCAGTGGCCCCTGCCCCCAGGACGGTCCCTGTGTCAGGACAGTGTCCGCCGACCACTGCGTCTTAAGGCCAGATGAGCCCACAGAGCTCTTCAGAGCCCAGGGACTGCTGCTGTGATGCTTTTGCAAAACTTTATTAAAAATGTATGGCAAATCTTCTACGACATTTTAGAAGATTTGGAAAATTAAGTGTTTTTAAAAAGACACTCTAATCCCATAATCCTAACACAATAGTGGTCATTATTTCTGTATCTCCTTCCAGTCTTTTTTCATAGGTGGTTAGTTTATCTCCCCCCTCTCTGCTAACACAAAGTACTGTGGCCACAACCTTTTTTAATTTCTTGTGGCTGATGATAAAAGCCATAAATGTTGACTATGGGGAATTTGGAGATTAAGAGAAGGAAATGGTGAGGCTCTGGTCCCCATCTCTGAGACAGCTCCCACGTACACACCAAAGGATGTCTTCTCGGTCTTATTTCTGCAGGCTTGGCTTTTTCAGGGCCCCCGTGCAGACCTATTAAGTCTTGTGTGGACGTCTTGCTGTCTTGTTCATCGATAACCTATTATATGCCCGTCATGGGTGGAGGAGAAAAGACAGACTCTGCCATCTGCTTTGAGGAGCTCAGAGTCCAGTGATGTGCTATAGCCTGCTTGCTGTTAAAGACAAGGTTAACCTCTGGGTCTGCCCAGAGGTTAGCCTGGTCCCTGACACATAGTAGGCGCTTCACCAACATTAGTTAAATATGCTTATGAATGAAATCCAGGGAGAATTATTCTTTTCACTCCTGAAATGAAGTGCTCAAGTGTATACCATAGATTGGGTTGGATGTGAATTTCCTCTTGATCTCAGCGTAAGGCTCCATGAAAAGAATAATATCTATAATTTATTAAATTCCTACTATGTGTCAGGCCCCGTGATCTGGGCTTTCACATAGATTATCTGGTGTAATCCTCGCTGAGAGTCTAGGACATAACACAGGAGGACCTGGGATGCTGGGAAGGGAAGCAGCTCTCCTGAGGTTTCCCAGCAAACAGTGGGTACAGCAGGGGATCAACCCCTGTGCCTCTCGGAGGTGTGGATCAAGATGCTTGTGCCCTGCCCTGCACGTCTCACAAGGTTGCTGGAAGGAGAAACTCAAGTCTGGGTGGCGACCGGGCTCTGCACTCTGTAACAGTCTGTACCAGTATTAGTATTTGTCTATTCTGAAATTTAACCAGCAGACCCCTCTGTCTACCCCCACTCCCTCTGGCTGGACTTCAAGCCCCTTTCTTCTGTTGAGCTGTCTCTGAGACTCAGCATCCAGACCTTCTTTATTTTTGCTCCTTCATCCCATTTCTAGATTATGTGGCTTCAGAGTCATGGTCGTGCTTTCCTGGATCTTGCTGTCCCCAGTGGAAGAAAACATCCTCTCCTAACCCCATCCTTGCTTCTCTTTAAATTTTCTCTTTCTTCTTGGGTTCCGGTCCTGCACTCACTTTGCTTTGCTGACTTAGTTCCACACCCAGTGGTGCCTCCAGCCACCCGCTGCTGCCTTGCAGGATGGCTGGGAGTCCAATCTGGGCAGAGGCTGGTGGCACGGCTGTACCCGAGACAAACCTGGTGGTGATTCTGGCCCGGCCTCTTCACGAGTGGCCTTGGGCTTCCTGGGGATGAAGGTCCTTCTCTTCCCAGGATTAGATAAGATAAACCGCCCGAGTCTCGCTCTGACCTAGCAGGCCTTGAGGGTCTGGGAAAAATTCTGTACTCTGTTCAGGACCCCTGCCTCCTACTCCTTCGCTCCTATGGTACTTAGAATGCATGGCCACGAGACCCTTTGGTGGGCTAGGTTACAACTACTGCAGTCCTGTAACTGTGCCTGCTTTACCACGTGGTCCTCGGAGCGGGGGTGGTGTGGCAAATTCAGGCCTGTCTGAACGAGGAACCACACAGCAGTCTTTGGACCTCAGCATGCTTGGCACACGGCAGGCACCCATCAGGGTGCATTGTTGAAAGGATGAGTCACAGCGATGCTTACGGGGTGACTGCTACATGCCAGGGACTGGGCCGGCACTTACCTCTGCTCAGCCAGTAGCCCACAGGTGCTCTGGAGCCCCATCCGACAAGGGAGGTCGCTGAGCTGAGAATGAAGGCCCTCTCCCCTCTCCCCAGACCACCCAGCCAGTGGGCACCTGGTACACAGTCCGACACCCCAGGTCTGCGCCGCTGGCTGCACGCAGTGGCAGGATCGTGCAGGGCAGGGGGAGAAACTCTAGTAGGAGGCAGTCGGCAGCCCTCTCGGGAGCTGACAAGTGGTCTGGCCTTCCCTCCTGGCAGGCAGGGTTTAGGGGGTAGATGACTCAACCAGATCCAGCCTCCATTTTTCATTCTGGAGGAAACCCTTGATGGGCCCTGGAGGCTAATTGCACGGCACTGGGTGTAATGCAGCTGCTGTAATCCTTGTCCCCTCCAACAACGCAGCGGGAGCTTCTGCTGGATCACACGGGGCGTTTGGGGGCTGTGTACATCCGTGGCGGGTGTCACTGTCAGAGGTCGGGCAGGGCACTGGGGCAGGCAGGGAAGCAGCGCCACCTCACATGTCTTTAATTAAAGGAGGCCCTCCGTGACCACTGCCCAGCCTAATAAGTCATTTCCAGTCGCAGAGAAAGTTGCTGTTAAATACCTTGATGAGAAGCGGCAACTCGGAACAGCCCAGCTGATCCCAGGGGGAGACTGCCTTTCCTTACAGTTTCTGGGGAAGAAATCGCTACCTGGCCTGGATAGTCCAGATTTGGGGGTCTCCCTGCGGCCCCCCCTTGGGAATCTGGGGGCAGGCCTGCCTTCCCTTACTTGGGAAGTGTAACCCTTAGAGATCAGAAGGAACCTGAGAATAAGACAATTCAATAAAGTCACAATAAAGCATCCAAAGCCTTTCATACTTTTTCACTTCCTTTAACTCAATTTATTTTTCATCTTGTGGACAGAGATTTAGTCTGGGTATTAGTTTATGATTTTTTGCCGAAGGAATTACTCAGCACACACACATATAAAAAGGAAATATTATTTTTATCATTTATTTTGTGCCATGTATACCATAGGAGAAAAAAAACACAACTGAGCGAAATCACTTCAGTACCGCTGTGTTTTTCATTACAAAGTTATTACATATAGAAATTACTCCAAATTATCTGAAATGAATGGAAATTATGAGGTTTAAATTCCCCAGGTTACTGCAGGCACAGCTCTGGAAATTTATTTTGTCATCTTGCTGAACATAATTGCTACAACAAAATTTCTTCCATTTTACAACTGCAACA